>NC_138761.1:41933098-43133098 GCF_965113315.1 Podarcis vaucheri | reverse complement strand
TTCAGTACGCATTGCCCAGGGCACACAAACTCCAAAACTTCAGATAAGCTGTCAAGTATTTCTTCCAGTCATGCATTAAAAAAAAAAAATTAAAACTTGAAGTATATCCTTTGCTCTCTGTCAAGTGTGGGACTGGAGCCCAGGTCATAGCTAGTCTACAAGTCATTCCATGTCTCTCTCTCTCTTTACCCATGACAGCCCTTTCATAATTTTGAATCATTTTTCCAGGACAGGGAGAAAGACTAGTGCTCAGGACAGCCCTACCATTTGCCAGAGTGTGGCAACCACCTCAGGTAGCTGACTTTGAGAGTCATGAGTGCCAAGTTGATGGTTATTTAATTTATTATTGCTGTGTATTTAACTCCCTAGGGAGATGCACTTGTAAGATTTTCTGGCCTGGGTGACAAAATAAGTTGGCCAACCTTGAGTACTAGATACCTTGACCTGTGGGGAGCTTCTTCCCTCATGGTTGCTAGATTATTTCTGTATGCAACTTCATGGAAGTTCCCAGGGTGGAAATGCTGTGGTTATTCTGGTTAAAGAACCACTTGCTGTGGTTATTCTGGTTAAGGAGCCTGTGGCCCTTAAGGTGTTGTTGGATTCCAGTTCTCATTAGGACTACATGTTCCCGATCCCTGATTTAAATCAAGTATCTTCAGTCTTCCTTAACAGGGTTCATGCACAGTTAACCCTAAAGACATCACTCTTGTCACTTTTGCTACAACAGATTTACTCAACAAGGTCATTTCACCCCACTGTCCAATAGTGTTTTCTTCGGTTTTCTACTTACTGTTCAAGTTATTTTTGGCAAAAGGGCCAGAGAAAGAACATGCTGCTGATTTGTCCTCTGGGCACACTGGGAAAATATGGCAGCTGAACATGTTCCCCATAGGCAGCATGTCCTGTTTGGGGATTTTCCATAGGTACGTGCTTGGCATGTGAGGAACAGGATGCTGGACTAGATAGTCCTTTGGTCTGATCCAGCAAGGGCTCTTCTTATTCTTAAGTCCTTGCTGGAAAGGCCCCACAAGAGTGACTTCTTATTCTTATTCTTCTTAGTTTTTTTATTTATACTTTTCACATTTATACATTTCATTAATTTTACAATCAATTTAACATTTCAAAATTTGACTTCCTTCCCCCTCTTTCTGTGGTTCCTTAATTTTTTTCATATCTTCTGCATATCCAAATTATTTTAATTTACTCATTTAATTATCTGCTGTAAATATATACTCTTATAAATCCTGCTAATGTTTTTATCTGTTTACAGTTTATCTGTAAATATTCAATAAGCCATTTCCCTTCTTTTATAAAGAGTTTGTTATATTGATTTCTTATTCTTCTGGTAAGTTTCACCATTTCTGCATATTCTATAAGTTTTTGTATCTATTCTTCCTTTACTGGGACTTCTGCTTCTTTCCATTTCTGGGCAAGTAACATTCTTGCTGCTGTAGTAGCATATATACATAAATTTCTATAGAATTTAGGTAGTTTTATTCATATAATTCCTGTCAGGGAACTGACATCGGAGGAAAGGGAAGTGGTAAGGCTCCCAGAGACTGGGAGAGAGTCAACAGCCAAAGCAGGGACCAGCAGGGGGAGCGCGGGGTCTCTGGAGGAGGATCTCAGTAATGCTGAGAGAGACGCAGCAGCCCAGGCAGGAAGCAGCAGGGGAGAGAAAGGGGTGAGAGACACTTCGAGCGAAAATAGCGGGGAGGTGTCAGAAGCAACTGCAGGGAGACCCATACTTCGCCGGAAGCTGCCACGTCGTGAGTCCAGGAGACGCGTTTCCGTTAAGGAACTTCTTTGCTGGAAGCGCTTCCGCAGACAGCCACTGTCAGACTCTACTAGTGACTAGAGCAGACATGTCTGAGGAGCTCTGTCACACACAGAGGTTTGTGGGGTCGCACAAACTCTGAAGGGGCACAATTTTAAGCACAAGCAGCTAACCATCCCCTGACAGCAGTCTGACAGTCTCTGTACGCTGCCTGTGCAGGAGAAAGCATCATGAGCAACCCAGTCGGAACCGGAGACGCAGGGGTTGGAGCTGGTCCAAGCTTGGAAGAAAGGTATCAAGCTCTGGAGGTCCAACTTGCGCTGCAGATGGCGAGGCTCGAGGAGAGAAGGGCTCAGGATGCTGACAAAAAGGGGAGAACCACTCAGTTCCCCAGAAAGGTACCAGGATTGGTGCAGAAGTTTGGGGGGGACCCCAAGGATTACCATGCCTTTAGGACTGAGATGCAATATGCTCTGAATGTGCAGTTTGATGAGTTCCCTGATGAGGAATCGCGAGTTGCGTTCGTAATTGGGCATCTTGAGAAGGGGGCGCGGGACTGGGTTCGACCCCTGATGGCAACGCACAACGATATCCTAAAGGACACTATGAAATTCTTTCGTGCAATGGATATCATGTTTTCCAGCGATATTGAGGAAGGGTTGGTACGCAGACAGCTAATGGCTTGCAAGCAGGGAAGCAGATCTGTCCGTGAGTACTGGACTGAATTTACCATGCTGATTCACAGATTGGGGTGGGATTTATCGGCGGCACCCATTCAGATGCTATTTGAAGAAGGTCTTTCTTCAGCTGTGAAAGACGAGCTGGCCAGGAGCCCCAGGGCGGGGTCTATGGATCAGCTGACCAAATCTGCGCTGACCATTGGAGCGCGCCAGGAGGCAAGAGCCTTGGAGAGGCGGGAAGGGAGAGGGGAACGTTGGAAGGAGTTACGCATTCCAGACATTCCTGAGCCAGCTTTCCCGCCGGCAGAGCCGATGGAAATCGGAACAGCCCGCGCGCGCGCAGTTTCAAAGCCCAGTGAGGGGGCGAAGAAGGAGGGAAAGGGAGCCCGGAAATGCTATCTCTGCCAACAGCCAGGCCACTTTGCCAGAGTCTGCCCCCAGAGGAAGGAATGGCAAGGGATGGTGGGAGCTGTTGAGGGGGAAGAGCAGGGAGAAACGGAGCAGGTAAAAGCCAACGCCTGGTTGCCAGCAGGGCACTGCAGCCAGGCCAAAGAGCAGTGAAAGTGCCCCTTCCCCAAGTGCCAGTGCCAGAAGCTCCTCGACCTGCTCTAGTGATTGAAGTGTCGCTAGAGCTGCAAAATGGACACCCCCTAAAAATAAAGGCGCTGTTGGACTCAGGCAGCTCCTGCAATTTCATGAGCAAGGAGTTTGCTGCTGAGCACCAGATACAGACTATCCCTTTAAGCAACCCCCTGCAGGTGACCACGATTGATGGCAGGGAACTGTTGGGAGGAGGCGTCAGCTTGCAGACCGTCCCAATGATAATGAGGGTGGCAAGGCACACAGAACTGATAGCGTTTAATGTGGCCACCTTGGGAGGCGCTCCCATTATTTTGGGAATGAGCTGGCTAGCCCTACATGATCCGCTGGTGGGCTGGCATCAAAGAGTGGTTTCCTTCGGTTCCGCACACTGCTTAGAACACTGCAGGGCGGAAAAGGGGTCAGCAGGGGCCCAAGCCACCCTAGCAGGGACGGAAGTGATGGAGAAGGGGAAGGTGCCACCACAGTATGCTGATCTCAGCGACGTGTTCAGCGAGAAGGAAGCGGACCAACTACCCCCGCATAGGCCCTTTGATTGCCAGATCAATTTACTCCCTGGAGCACAGCTTCCTGTAGGCAAGTTGTATGCCATGTCAGACAGGGAGATGCAGGAGTTGCGAGCGTTCATTGACAAGAACCTGAAGAGAGGCTTCATCAGAGAGTCCAAGGCAGCGGGGGGTAGCCCAGTGTTTTTTGTGGATAAAAAAAACACGGACAAGCCGAGGCTGGTATGTGACTTTCGGGCCCTAAATGCAGTGACAGAGCCGGCGGCTTTTCCTATGCCCAGGATTGATGATATTTTGACCAGGGTGCGAAAAGGAAAGATTTTTACAAAGCTGGACCTAAGGGGGGCGTACAACCTGATACGTATAAGGAAAGGGGATGAATGGAAGACCACCATGTTCACCCCTTTGGGGGCATTTGAATACCTCGTTATGCCTTTTGGATTACAAACAGGCTCCGCGTGTTTTCAAGCCTTTATGAACCATGTACTGGGGCCTTTGCTCTACAAGAATTGCGTGGCCTTCTTAGATGACGTGTTGGTGTATTCGGAGAATGAGGAGCAACATGTAAGAGACGTCAGAGAAGTGTTGAGCAGGCTGCAAGCCAACAGACTGTGGGTGAAACTGGAAAAGTGTCAGTTTCATACCAAGGAGGTGGAATTCCTGGGGTACCGCTTGTCAGACAAGGGGTTGGCCATGGACCCCGGCAAGGTTCAAGCGGTGCTGGAATGGAAAACACCCAAGACCAAGAAGGATGTGCAGAGGTTCCTAGGGTTTGGAAACTTTTATCGTAAGTTCATCCGAAACTTCGCCCACCTGACGGCGCCCATCACGGACTGTCTCAGCAGCAAAAAGAAGTTTGTTTGGACGGGGGAGGCGGAGCGAGCGTTTGAGGAACTGAAAAGGGCCTTCGCCTCTGACGAACAACTTCTACATGTGGATTTACAAAAAAAGCTGAGGGTCGAAACAGACGCTTCTGACAGAGCCATAGGGGCGGTGCTTCTTCTGCAGCCGGGGAAGGAGGGGTCAGAGTGGCGACCGTGTGCCTTCTTTTCGCGAAAGCTGAACAAATCTGAGAGAAACTACACGGTGCACGACCGGGAACTTCTTGCTATTTATGAGGCCTTCCGGAGATGGAGGCACCTACTAATTGGTGCACAACAGAAGGTGCAAGTGTGCACGGACCATAAGAATCTAGAGTATTGGAGAACTGCGCGAGTGCTCAACCAAAGGCAGTTGAGATGGGCCCAGGAGTTCTCCAAATTTAACTTTGAGATTTGTTACGTACCAGGCCCGGAGAACGTTAGGGCGGACGCTCTCTCACGCAAACCTGAATATTTGGAGGGAGAGGGTGCACCCGAAGAGACCCATGTTATTCCCGAGGACCGCTGGGTGTGTGGGGCGGCTTTGGTGGGGCAAAGGGAACTGGTAGAGGGAACGGTGCAGGATGAATACGCCCAGGACAAACTCAGGGGTCTCAGGAGGGAGGGAGACAAACCCGGGGGTTTTGAGGAGAGAAACGGGGCGTTGTATTACAAGGGAGCGTTATACATACCTGAAGGGGAATTGAGGGAAAAGGTACTCAAGCAACTGCACGATAGCCCCACAGCAGGGCATTTTGGGCAACACAAAACCATGTGGCTGGTTACCAGGGAATTCTGGTGGCCCAAGGTCAGGGAAGATGTGCGTGAATATGTGAGAGGGTGTGACCGATGTCAACGAGCCAAGGGGGAGAGGCGGGCACCGGCAGGTTTATTAGAACCACTACCCACGCCGGAAAGACCATGGGAGGCAGTGGCAATAGATTTCATGACTGATCTGCCCAGGTCCAAAGGGAAGACAGCCATTATGGTTGTGGTAGACCTGTTAACCAAGATGGCCCACTTTATAGCCTGCTCACATGCGGTCACAGCAGAAGAAACCGCTAAATTGTTTGTGGAAAATGTGTTTAGGTTGCATGGTGCCCCCTTGAGGGTGGTTTCGGACCGAGGGAAACAATTTACTTCCAGGTTCTGGAGGAAGCTCATGAGCTTATTGCATGTAGAGGTGAATTTTTCCACTGCCCGTCATCCAGAAACCAATGGGCAGGCGGAAAGAGCTAATGGTGTCCTCCAGCAATATTTGAGGTATTATGTGAATGACAGAGAGAATGATTGGGTGGAGAAGCTGGCGTTGGCAGAATTTGCCTATAACAATGCAGAGAACGTGTCCACGGGGATGAGCCCTTTTTTGGCCAATCACGGGTGTCATCCCCGAGCCTTCCCAGGGGGGGAGGGGGAGAACTGGAGCGTTCCTGCCGCAGAACAGTTCGTTGAAGAAATGGAAGCGATCCATCGCCAGCTCCAACTTAATTTAAACAGGGCGAAGGAGGAATATAAGAGGCAGGCAGACAAAACCAGAAGGGAAGGGGAAAGCATTAGGGTGGGGGACCAGGTGTGGCTGTCCACCCAAGGGTTACCATTTAAAGGAGGTTGTAAGAAGTTAAGACCCAAAAGACTGGGCCCATTTGAAGTCACGCAACAGGTCAACCCAGTGGCTTTCAGACTCCGGTTACCGAACCACATGAAGTTGCACCCAGTGTTCCACAGATCATTGCTGTCACCGTATATAGGGGACAGAGAGGGGAGGGTCAATAGGGGACCAGCTATGGAGGAAAAAGAACACAGCTACCATGTAGCGGAGATTCTCGATTCTAGGTGGAGGGGAGAGCAAGTAGAGTATTTGGTAATGTGGGAAGGGGAGCCGGAGTCGGAAAACACCTGGGTCAGGGCGGAGGATGTAGATGACGAGGTTTTGATTGAAACGTTTCATCAGAGATTCCCTAGAAAACCCCAGCCAGTGGCGAGGTTCCGGAGGGAATACTTCGCCACCACCGACGACGAAGAAGAGTTGGAGGGGTTAGCTGATTCCGAGGTGGAGGAGGATTCAGCGAGTCGGAACGAAGACCGATGGAGGGAATTGTTCGAGACGTCTGAAGATGAAGAGGATTCTTTTAGGGGTTTCAGCTCCTCACCGCCCAGAGGAGAAAGTAGGGGCGGGGGAGAGGGGGGCCCTGGAGGGGAGGTGGATGTCAGGGAACTGACATCGGAGGAAAGGGAAGTGGTAAGGCTCCCAGAGACTGGGAGAGAGTCAACAGCCAAAGCAGGGACCAGCAGGGGGAGCGCGGGGTCTCTGGAGGAGGATCTCAGTAATGCTGAGAGAGACGCAGCAGCCCAGGCAGGAAGCAGCAGGGGAGAGAAAGGGGTGAGAGACACTTCGAGCGAAAATAGCGGGGAGGTGTCAGAAGCAACTGCAGGGAGACCCATACTTCGCCGGAAGCTGCCACGTCGTGAGTCCAGGAGACGCGTTTCCGTTAAGGAACTTCTTTGCTGGAAGCGCTTCCGCAGACAGCCACTGTCAGACTCTACTAGTGACTAGAGCAGACATGTCTGAGGAGCTCTGTCACACACAGAGGTTTGTGGGGTCGCACAAACTCTGAAGGGGCACAATTTTAAGCACAAGCAGCTAACCATCCCCTGACAATTCCCAAAAGAAAAGCTGGGTTTTTAAAAATAAAATGATAATATAATAATAATAATTTATTATTTATACCCAGGGCAGCTTCCAACAAAATATTAAAATACAACAGACCGTCAAAAATTAAAAGCTTCCCTAAAAGTTATTTTGAACATCTTTTTCAATTCATTATATATCATTTCCCAATAAACCTTAACCTTACTACAAGACCACCACATATGATAAAAAGAACTTTCTCTTTACATTTCCAAGATTTGTTTGATTTAGATTTATACATTTTTGCCAATTTACTTGGTGTTAGATACCAATGATATATCATTTTCATATAATTTTCTCTTAAACCATAAAAAAGGTAAAGTGTCAGGGACACACCCAGCAGAGAGGAATCTCCAGAGGAAGAGGAATTTGGCTGCACCTGAGTCGCCAAGAAGTAGGAGGCGGAGCAAGCGATTAGAGCAGAGGCGGGCCAGCAGGAGGAAGGGAAGGACGTGGCATATATCTGGCCTTGGGAGGGGTCAGAAGCCAGTCAAGTCAACTGACTCCGACAGTGAAGGATGAGAAATAAACCTCAGTGACTTAAACTTCCAGTGTTCCGTGTCTTGTGTGGGAGAAGAACTAAACCTGACATAAAGGTAAAGGACCCCTGACAGTTAAGTCCAGTCGCAGACGACTCTGGGGTTGCAGCGCTCATGCTGCCAGAGGAAGAGTCATAGGTAGAGCTGAAGGCCCCAGACCTCTTTAGTTAGGTATCTTTACCCTGGAGCAGTGGCGTAGCGTGGGTTCTCAGCACCCGGGGCAAGGCAAGTAATTTGCACCCCCTAACCCGTGGATTTTAGCACTCAAGTCTCTTCCACGCCCCCCCCAGATGTTGCGCCAGGTGCACCCCCCACGCTACGCCACTGCTCCCACCACAAATCTTCAGGACAGCCATCCGAAGGCTGGCGCGGGGAGAAGGTCTCTCCGCCCCACCGCCAGGCTTCGGAGCAGCCTTCCGAAGCCTGGCGACAGGAGGAGGTCTCTCCGCGCCACCGCCAGGCATCGGAGCAGCCTTCCGAAGGCTGGCGGCGGGAGGAGGTCTCTCCGCCCCACCGCAAGCCTTCGGAGGAGGTCCGAGGACAGTGGGGAAGACGCGCTGCGCTTCCCCGCTGTCCCGGAGATTTCCCTATGGACTTTCGTCTTGCGAAGGGCCGGCCAAACGCGCCCCCCCCCAATGTTGCGCCCGGTGCGGCCGGCACCCCTGGCACCCCCCACGCTACGCCACTGCCCTGGAGAACTGCTGCTAGGTCAGTGAGACCATTAAAACATGTGAGGAAGCAACTATTTGTTTATTTGGTTTTATAATTTATATCCCACCTTTTGTCTGTAGACCTCAGGGTGGATTGCAAGAAGAAATACAATACAATCAGTTAAATACCATCAACTACTACATTTTGTGGTCCATGCATATTATCCATCAAGAAGTGCCAAGTTTTATTGGTGTCTGATGCATTTGCGAAGGGATTCTTCATCAGGGAGTGATTTAAAATAATCATGTTTTTGGATCACTTATATCTCTGATATAGCACAGAGCACAATTTCTCAGGCAGACATTTTTAGGGCAATTTCTTAATTCACATTTAAACTATGAGTACACATTTCACACAGTAGGAATTGGAATCGAAATACTTTTTTATATATACTTTTGCCATATAAATGAAATACTGAAGCAAAAAGACTCATAGGACTCCAAAGCACAAGTAAACTTTAACACAAATTCTCAAACCTTGATAATACTAACCTTATGACTTCTTCACTTAGGGGCTTCTTGAGTCAAAATGGAAATACTAACCAACCATGGCAGAAAAAGATGGGTAGTCTTTGGACTTGACAAAGGAGTCTTTGGTTGTAAATCCATCATCCCATGCTACTTTGTTTCCTATGCTTTCTTTGAGATTTTGGATCATGGAATGCTATTTGAAAGCTTTTAGACCCACCATTCTTCTCTGATTAAAGTTCCACCTCAGTGACAGTAGTCTGGAAATCCTTTGTAGATCTGCAGAAAAGAAACATCAAATGTGACCTCTGTGCTCCCAGAATACTGAGGCAAATGTATATGAAGAGGCCTGAGAATTCGTAAGGGGCCTGGCATGTTTAAATATAATGAAGATTTTGTTGAAGGGGGTGTAAATGATATCTGGTGTTCATGGGCACATTAGGATGAGAGATATGGTCATCCTGTAAATTTTCAAGGTTCAGTGAGGATTTCAATTTCCCAGATCTCAAAGTCTGATAATCCAGAGATGGGGAATCTGTGGCCTTCCAGCTGTTTTTGTTTGCATTTCTTAGTACAGAAAGTATTGATCTGATGTGTAGAGATCTTTCCTATTCGACTTAATTCAAGAGGGTTCTGGAAGCTTCTCTGTGTGAAAGAAGGTTCATGGTGTTTGGGTTATTCCTTCAGAGAAGCTGAGTACAGCTGGTTTAAACTGGTTCTCTTATCTCTTTCTGTCAAGTTCATAAGATCATCATAATAGGCCAGAAGGAGCCTGGGTTTCGCACTTTCTTTTTCTATCTCTTTTCCTTCTGGTGTGGTGTTCTGTATGCTTAATGTTAAGTTTTAGACTTATTACAAGTTATTGTAAGTTTAAGTTAAGTCTTCTGCAACTGGATTTCTTATGGACTGTGCCAATCCTGAACGTATTGGATTTGTGACCATTATGCTCATTTGCCTCCAGTAGCAGTAAAGCTCTACTGGATGACATGCCTCTGGTTTATTTTGGGGGATGCTGCAATGTGTTTAAATTTTTACATTGGAGTCCACTCTAGATCACTACTGAGTAGAAGCTCAATGACATTTTAGACTCCCAACTCCCAGCATCATCGTCCAGTGTGGATGATAGGAGTTCTGGTTCAACAACATTTGGACAAACCTAGGCTCCACATGCTTGCTTTAACAATAAGCACATAAGAATAGCCCTGCTGAATTAGGCCAGTGGCCCATCTAGTCCACCATCCTGTTCTCACAGGGGCCAGCCCGATGCCCACGGGAAGCTTGCAAGCAGGACCCAAGAACAAGAGCCCTATCCCCTCCTGTGACTTCCAGCGACTGTTATTCAGAAGCATACTGCACCCGACAGTCGAGGTTTAACGTAGTCACCATGACTAGTAGCTGCCTACTGACTTTCATGCAGGTTGGATTCCCCTATCACATAAGAGAGCAGTGCTACACTTAAATATTGTGGTTCCTGAAGTGGTAGGTGAAAGAAAGCCACCGAGATGTAAAAACAGGATAAGAAGATGCCTTTAAAAATTGACTATGTTGGTGGAAATGCAACCATGTGGTGTTTCAAGCTTCATGCATAGGTCTCTGTTGCAAGGCCAGTTCCAAGTTCTCTTTTCTTCAATACCTTGTCTTCATATTTGCCTGATCAAAAGCTGTGTGGTACTTGAGCCTTTCTTCAATGCGCTTCCTTTTTCTTTCCTTCTGCTTTGCATTTCCTATTATAAGTTAGTCCAGTAGAATAACACCTTCATCTGCGCCAAAACCTCTCATGTCGCAAGACACCCACAGCAACGATATCTGCACCTCGCATGCCATGCACGTTTGATGCTCATAGTTAACATTCAACAAATATGACCTTTCTGTGTGTGTTTATGCAGCTCTTAGGCAGTAAATACTGCCATTTGGAAATCTTAATATAGGATGTTGCTGCTTGACATTCCCTTAAATAACATGCGTTTAGACTAGAGATCATTCTCGGGGTATTTGAAAAAATATGTCATTCCTAATGGTCAGAAAGGCTACATACTAAAAATATTTCTAGAGATTCCCTCTAACTAGAATACTTAATACCTCTCACTTCATATTCCACCATAAGTCTTTGTGCGAGTTTTTCTCGTAAAAGAAGTGTGTGTTATGCAGTATCATCCGGTTTCTGGATAGCATCCGGTTTCACTGCTTGAGGTATCCTGCCACTGACACAGACGCCATAACTACTGCTGCCACTGCTAGTTTTCCACCTGACTTGTCCACCTGCCCTGCCACTGGGAAAGAAGCAACTCCAGCATCGGCGCTCTGGGGCTGCCACCTTGGGGACTTCTGACACCTGAGGCAGCCACCTCAGTCTACCTAATGGCAGAACCGGCTTTGTTCAATATTTTATTAATTTACTTATATTTACTTGTTTGTTTGTTTACTATATTCACATAAAGTTGCCTGATACCCTGAGAATTGATCTCTGGGTAGCTTACAGCATAATGATGTTAAATTAAAAGCACAACACCCTAAAAGAAAATAAAAATTGCATCCTAAACCCTCCTGGACATGGCCACAGCCTATGGAAGTACAGCCAGCAGCCACTAGAGGGAGAGCCTTTTCTGCAGTGGCGTCCATACTATGGAACTATCTTCCCTCTGGGCTTAGGCAGGCACCCATGCTAATGACATTTAGGCATCTTGTAGAAACACATTTGCACTGCCTTTGCCAATGCTTGATCTCAGTATATTGTGATACACAGAATATATACACAGAATATATTTGCACTGCCTTTGCCAATGCTTGATCTCAGTATATTGTGATACACAGAAATGTTCACATTTACGGCAAACGTGCCTAACTCGCACTTTCTGAAAAGGGTACACAAGCTAAAGCACAGCCATCTGTCAAAATGTGCACTTCTCTGGGTTTTGCAAAATGGTTCTCCCGCTAAATAATGTGTACAAAAATGTATAAATTGTACCTAAAACGACATATATTAGTGAAAACGATGTGCAGAAATACATTCATAGGATTGCTTTGTATGCAAAAATGTGCATATTAGGAGATACAGTGGTACCTTGGGTTACAGACGCTTCAGGTTACAGACTCTGCTAACCCAGAAATAGTACCTCGGGTTAAGAACTTTGCTTCAGGATGAGAACAGAAATCGTGTGATGGTGGCAGGAGGCCCCATTAGCTAAAGTGGTACCTCAGGTTAAGAACAGTTTCAGGTTAAGAACGGACCTCCAGAACGAATTAAGTTCTTAACCCAAGGTACCACTGTACTTGCTAGATTTTCGTGAGGACTCTTTCTGGGGGGGAATCACGAGCCAGTGAGGAAATGTGGGGAACTGAACCTTAGTCTGGAAAAGAGAGAAACTGAAATTGACAGGTTTACCCATGATTATGTGGAAGGTGTATAGAAATGTTTTCAATAATATATAAAGTACGTAAACGGTGGTTCAAAACACCAAAACCACAGATTTCTAAAAAGTCACAATATATATTTTTTTAAAAAAACTAAACAAACCATTGCTGAAATGACAATAAATAAAGTACTGGGTGAACACCTCTGAGAAGGATATTCCACAATCCAGAACATTCTTCATCGCCAAGAAGGCCTATCTCACCCTAGCAGCCACCCTTTCACTTCACTTGGTGCAGTCCCAGGATCAAGGCCTCTGAAAAAAATATCAGAGTTCAGAGAGGGAGCTACGAGAGGAGATATTTACATATGTTGGCCACAACCTGTTAAAAGAATCTTAATGCACGCCATGATTGCCAATATGTTCAGCCAGTAGATTCTGCCTAAAACTTACCAAGGCTTATTCCACTCTGGAGTGGCTGCTATGCCTACTAATTTCATTCACTTCTGTGAAAAGGAGGGAAGAAAGATTCCCACCCACCCCCATTGTAATGAATGGGGGAAGCACAGCTTTGTTAAGAAGACTAATTCAGTCCCAAATAATGTCACAATGGAAAGATGGAGTGGCTCTGAGACATATTGGGAGGCTTCCCAACACTACAGAAAAAGATGCAAATTGAATCTTGTGGATCATATCCTAGTAGGTATTACACTCCTCCATCTGTTCATTATACAAGCTAGTAGAAGATCTGAAAAGGGTAATCATCTCATCCGAAATAATACATCTTATTATCTCCCACTCTTAGAATCAGATTCATAAGCTCTCAATACCAAGTAAGATTTCAGTTTTCTGAGGGTTTTCTCTTTTTTTGACAATGTATTACAATGAAGTGTCTCATAAGAAAACATGAAAAACGTTTGGCACAGAAAACTCCTTCCACCAGACCAAGGATATATCTGTAAGCCTCTTTTGGGCAAGGGTATTTTTGACCTCTGGCATATACTGACAGTTAACCGTGGGCTCCTTTGCCTCTCTTCACAGTTCAACAGCTCGTGTACAGCTTCGCTGTGCCAATAAAGCCTGCAACGTTTCAGCTGAGGGCCTGGTGGCAACTGGATCAATAAAGATTTGGTGCCTGAATGAGAGGGACGAGGCTCTGTGGCATTGTAAAGAGGGGATTTCCAAGGTGACACCTGGGGATATTGAGCTAGGAATATGAAACAAAACCGTATCACAGGAAGAAGGGTTATCACAGCTTGAGACTGAAAGATCATGTTCAGGCTTTTGTTTGGAGATCTGAGGCACAAGCCTGAGATCAAAATTCCAGGGCAAGGCTTTAACAAAACAAAACAAAGTAGAAGTACAGCCCTAGAACTTCAGGAAGAGAAGGAGAGATCTTAAATCTGTTATTCCTACACTATTCCTATGAAAACGTTCGTTTGCCCGCCGCATTTCAAGTCACTGTTTCACACTGCTGAACACAACAGAGAGGGAAAAAAGTAACTGGTGTTTGGACATTAATACACACTGAAGATGTAGGAAGGCGTGGGTAGGAAGGAGAAGCCAGATGCTAAGAACTGCCAGCCCTAACCAAAGGAAAGAGCTGTGATCAAGCAAAGGAGGTTTGAAGTGACAAGGGCTGTGGCTCCAAGGGAGCCAAGGGAAAATGAGACTGATAGGTCTTGAATTTAAATCAGACTTCCCCAGCTAGAGATGGTATGGACTACAACTCCCATCACCCCTGACCCTTGGCCATGCTGGTTGGAGCTGACAGGAATTGGAGTCCAACAATATCTAGTATAAACCCTGAGAGGGATGCTGTCAGAGCTGCTTCTAGATCCTAGCTCACAGAGGATCACGCTAGCCAGCGGTCACTTTGTAAAAGTCTTTATTGAGTTACAGTTTCCATTCTCAAGCTGCTGCATGCAGCTCTACGTCTTAAGGGTTAGACCGGCGAAGCTCCGTCTGAGTCTCCGCCCCCTGTACACCAGCTAAGTACCCTAGCCTTACTCCACCTTTTCCGCCTGACCGTTCTTCTCTGGGTCCCTCTGCCCCCCGTGGTCTCTTCCTTTCGGGACGCTTCTGACGCTGACCCCCCGGACCCTTCTGTCTCCTTGTGTCAGGCTTTAGGACCTGGCTCCCTTTCTGGGCTGCTTACTGCGCCACCTTCCTGTGTATTTGAACTTGGCGCGCGCGCCCAACCTTCCACTTTCCGCCTGACCGTTTCCTCGCTCCCCGATGGAGGTGTGGCCACTCCTGACTCATGCCCTCCCTCCTGCTGCGAGCTGCCAGAGCTCGGTACCTGGCGCCCTTCCTCTCCACTGCGTTCTGCTGGTGATGCTGGCCCCGATTTCCAACTGCTGCTCTCTGAGCCCCCTCTGGACCCTTCTTCCTGGGGTGTCCCCCTAAGCTCCCCCCTTGCCCTGGCCACTGGCGCTCCTTCCTGTGAATCTTCTGATTCACTGGAAAGACTCGGAGATCTTGGGTCGTCGTCATCACTCATCTTTTCTTCTGCCTCCTCCCCCTCGCTCTCTGTTTCCTCCCTTGCCCTCGCCTCTGCTCCTGAACCCCTGACAGATGCCATTAAGAGTTGCGTGAAAGTGAAATCGTGCCACTTAGGTCTCCTCTGTCATGGCAGTTTTGTGGGCCAGCAACCCTAAGGGTGAAATGAGAGCTGGGATAGGGAATCATTTCCATACACTGATTTGAACCAAGCATCCGACTTTCTGGCTGCCTGCAAGCTGCTAGTCTGCCCTAGGTGGACAGCACACTTCAGAAACTTCTCTCGCTGTTGTCTTCCCAGTTCCATATAAATGGTAGTTATAATAGCTTCTCAGATTAAACAATTCTTTAAAGACACGCTCTCCTTCGCTGTGATGAAATCTATTAATTTCTTTGGCACAGATTCAGAGCCATTGCTTTCATGGGGCATTGTTTATACCACATTTCCTCTTTCTGATATTTTCTACTCCCTCTCTCCAATTGCCTTATCACCATTTCAATTAACTTTTATATCCCCCTACCCCACGCACCATCATTCACTGCTACCCAATCAGCCTGTGATATTTTTGCTCAGGGCCTCTGACTCTCAGTCTGTCAGCTTCTCCAATCTTTAGGGCTCAGTGCAGAGACAGTAGCCTCCGCTATCTCTACCTTTCTCCAAATTCCTTTCGCTCTTTATTCAGCTGCTCATTTTGTCTCCCCTAACATTCTTCATTCTGCCACTGTTTGTGCCCAGATGTGTTTGTACTTGTCATCAACACAATCCAAGGTAGGGAAAGGGCTGAGCTACCTTTTGCCTTCATCTTCTGTCCCTCTTGACATGTTAGAGTATTGACACTATCTAATATGTGTGCCTTCCAGACCTGTATTGTTTCTTGTCACTGAAGCAAACCTTGCCTTCTTTTTGGTAACTCACGAGGGACCATAAACACACTTACTGTAATTTTATGGGGTATTATACTTCCACCTACTAAGCTCTAACTTCTCAAGGCTGCTTATGGTCTATTCAGGCTGCAATCCTGTGATGTCTGGGAAGGTGTTCACTCTCGGGAAAAGATCCAAGATTATGGCGCCTCCTTCCACTGCTACAGAAACCTCTGCAAGCCTTGCCATACTGTTGTACTGGTGCTGACGGAGGCAGACTGGGAGTGTGCCAGGGCAAATTGAGGTGTGAATTTGAAGCATCCATAGTGTCACCTGATCAGGTGGGGCAGGGGGTATTAAAGCGTATAATCATTTCCATTGTTTCATTCTTTTAAAAAATGAAGTCCCTCCCATTAGTTTCAATCGGAGAGACCTCTTTTTTTAAAAAAAAAAAAGGCAAACCACCCCAAATTACAATACCACAAATTTTAAAGAGGTACCAATGGGAAGGATCTCATTTTAAAAAATATGAATACAGCCTCCAACTCTCTAGTTTGCTTTGTTGCTGTTGTTGTTTAGTCGTGTCCGACTCTTCGTGACCAGAGCACGCCAGGCACTCCTGTCTTCCACTGCCTCCTGCAGTTTGTTCAAACTCTTGTTAGCTTTGAGAACACTGTCCAACCATCTCGTCCTCTGTCGTCCCCTTCTCCTTGTGCCCCCAATCTTTCCCAACATCAGGGTCTTTTCCAGGGAGACTTCTCTTCTCATGAGGTGGCCAAAGTATTGGAGCCTCAGCGTCATGATCTGTCCTTCCAGTGAGCACTCAGGGCTGATTTCCTTAAGAATGGAGAGGTTTGATCTTCTTGCAGTCCATGGGACTCTCAAGAGTCTCCTCCAGCACCATAATTCAAAAGCATCAATTCTTCAGCGATCAGCCTTCTTTATGGTCCAGCTCTCACTTCCATACATCACTACTGGGAAAACCACAGCTTTACCTATATGGACCTTTGTCGGCAAGGTGATGTCTCTGCTTTTTAAGATGCTGTTTTTGTCCATTGAGTTTTCTTGGCAGGGATACTGGAGTGGCTTGCCAGTTCCTGCTCCAGGTGGATCACGTTTAGTCAAAACTCTCCCCTATGAATTGTCCATCTTGGGTGGCCCTGCATGGCATAGCTCATAGCTTCTCCGAATTATTCAGGCCCCTTCTCCACAACAAGGCAGTTAAAATACAATAAAATAGAGAAGTGAAGCAAAGGTGCCTACAGGTCTCCACACCCAAGTTCTCTGATGCTCCAAATGTGACACTCTGTAGCTGAATCTCCTGGCTTGGAACAGACTGTTGAAGGAGCCAGCTGCTGGCCCCTCATGGGCCAGGACTTCCTCCCAAGGAAGCGGGTGCTGCTGTTTCTCACAGCCTCTGGCTCTTGTAGGAGAAACTGTGATCCCACATTAAAAAGATCCCACATAGCAATGCTAGGAGTGACCTTAGAGGTCCACTTCCAGTCAAAGGTAAAGATGCATGGACTTTCCCATCTGTAGCCTCTTATATCATTTCCTAGGTTGACTGTGCTGGCATTTCACTCCTCCTGAATCCCAGCTTAAATAAGAGAGTTTCTAACATTACTGATAGAATTTGATCTTGTGCAAATATGCCATAGATTTTTGCTTCCATCTGTACACTTGAAACCCCCACTCATGTCCACACACAAACATCTGTATTCCTGATTTGTAAGTGTAGATTGTTAAAATGCTATAAAAATGCTCATCTGATTAGGGTTGTCACAAGCATGCTTATGAGTAGAATAGTGCCAAACTGTGCATTCAAATTAAAAACTAATTAAAAATGAAACAAATGCTGAACCCCCATTCATTTTACAATAATTGCGTATGTGTGTTCATTTTCATTTTCCGTATACATGTTTCATCAGTGGCACTGCTTTGCATTGGACCATAGGTTCTGGCTCCTAGTGGCCAAGGCACTTTCAGGCACACCCAAAATGTTTTTTGATGGGTCAGCCCCCCTCAATGTTCAGAGGGCATTCAGCTCCACCCCGTGGCTCCTCGCAACACCACACATGTGATGTCCGGACATCATGTCCAGCCCCCTCAACCATCTTGAGAAGATGGCGCCTCTGCATTGGACACATTGCCTAGGACTCCATTTTCAGTTCATAGTAATGTTACAGGAAGAAATGTTGTGAAACAGTGACATTCCTTGTAGGGTGGCAATATCTATTTAGAATAACCTGAGCAGGTCAAGGAAAAGCCACAGGGAGGAGGAAAGAGAAAGAGGGCAGTAAAACAGACACTAGAAAGCTATTCCAGCATTGAAAATAAGGTGGGAGACATTAAACAGGGGAGAGGGATGCAGGCACCCCCCACTTAGCTCCCAATCTTTGCTCATTGAGCCAGAAGTTCTGTAGGGGCTTGTAGGCACATGCAAACTCACCCTCACCCACTCCTCTGTTCAGGAACCCAAATTGTGTGGCTTGTGTGTTTAGCCAAAATGCACTTACAAATCCTTACCGAAAGGTGGAGGTGGCAGTGATGGGTGCTTGTAGGGATGGTAGGAGATGTGTGTGTGTGTGTGCGCGCGCGCGCATGCGCAGAATGAGTCTTTACTAAAAACAATTTAAAAACTATTTTCCCTCTTTTTTTTCAAAACAGAAATTGAATGTGAAACAAAACATGGCTTCGAAAACAAAGCAAAGCCACACTTTTTTTCTCATTGCACCTAATATTGGTTGGAGAAGCCATTCATGTTTGATCTCATTTTTTAAAAACCCTCTGAAAAAAATCTGTAACAAGGATAATTGCTTCATACACCAACAATTTGTTAATGCTAATCCTGAAGCTTAGATTAGAACAATTCTGCAGGTGACCCTCCTAGTTCAGAGTAGTTGGATTAGCAGTGCCTGTACTTGGAAAAACATTCCCCAGTTCCTAATTGAATGTACAAACACGAATGCCCTTTCAAAGATCAACTCTCTATCAGCAAAGCTATTCTAAAATAGTTGACCTTCTCTGCCACTTCTCTTATTTTTAACCATTATTCTTAGAAGACAAACTCTAATTAGAATATCTCATTTCACGGAAAACTGTCTGACACAGAGAGGCCAAATACGAGATTCAGTTGTTTCCATTAATTTCCACACAATTTGATCAGGCATACCATATCCACCCCTATATTTAGCATAGAAATTAACCCTGGGGAATGGATGTTGTTCAAATGGTTCCCTGTTGCAGTAATGTTCAGCCCAGAGAGGCTGTTGTGTTTGAGAGACCACAACTGAAGCAAATCTGCTCTCCACCATCAATGAAATTGGGGTTCCCCCCCCACCCCACAGTTTCTGAACAGCACTTCTCCAACACAAGATTAGTGACCTTGAGGAAATTATTAAAAACATGTTAGTGACGTGGCAGCTAGCTATACTTGTTTATACAGTGGTACCTCAGGTTAAGTACCTAATTTGTTCCGGAGGCCCGTACTTAACCTGAAACTGTTCTTAACCTGAAACACCACTTTAGCTAATGGGGCCTCCTGCTGCTGCCGCGCTGCCGGAGCCCGATTTCTGTTCTCATCCTGAAGCAAAGTTATTAACCTGAAGCACTATTTCTGGGTTAACGGAGTCTGTAACCTGAAGCGTATGTAACCTGAGGTACCACTGTACTCAAAAGTGTAGCTAATCATAAATCAAAGGATAATCTCCACATTGCTTACCTGAGTGGCTTTTCATGGGTGATTGAATGTGATATGTTTTCAGTATGTGAGAGGGTTTGTCTGCAGTCACAACTCAAGTGGTATCTTGTGGGGGTGGGATTCTCAGGGGGTTCAATGGAGAAGCGTTGAGGTATGTTTCATATAATACAGCACGTATGAGGTTGCCATATCATGCAGCAGCCATTTCCAGGCTTGCGCCTCCCAGTTGTTCTTAAACTAGTATCCTCATTGGTTCTGTCCATTGCCCATGCTGGTTGGGAGTGCTGGAGTTGAACTCCAACAACATCTGGCAAGCCAAGCTCAAGGAACAGTGTCGTAAGGAATGGTGTGATTCACTTCTCAGAATGTATCCTGCCACATGGTTCTATACAGTCTGATAGCTCCTGTTTAGCATCTTCCGCAACATTGCAAGGACTGGGGTGCCCATCTTGGGCCACCTAGTTAGGACAGCTACGTAAACACTTTGGTTGCATCCACATAGCAGTTTATTCCATTTTCCTGATGCTTCACTAGCTGTCGAGTTCCACATTCCATTTGAACTTTCACATGATGTAAAAGCCGCTTCAGGAATTCTTGTGGAATCTAGTGGAAGTTTAGCATCCATTTCCATGCTAAATGCTTCTGGGGGGGGTGGGGGATTGGAACCACCATTTGCAACCCAGAAAATCACAGATGCAAAGTGATGACATTCCCTTGCTGCGAGAAGCCAAGTTACAGGGAACCAGGCAGACGACTTTATCGGTAGTGGCACCCGCCCTGTGGAACGCCCTCCCACCAGATGTCAAAGAGAAAAACAACTACCAGACTTTTAGAAGACATCTGAAGGCAGCCCTGTTTAGGGAAGCTTTTAATGTTTGACACATTATTGTATTTTAATATTTTGTTGGAAGCCGCCCAGAGTGGCTGGGGAAACCCAGCCAGATGGGCGGGGTATAAATAATAAATCATCATCATCATCATTTAGTACACTGATATACTATTATTTTCTGTTCCTTTTCTTAGTGGGGTCATGGGGAAACAGAAGCAAGCAGGTGCAGAAAGGGTGGGGTACAGTGGAAACATCATTGTACAGTGTCATTCATCACTGTGTCACCATACCCAGTGGGGTGAATGACCACATACCCATTAAATTGGTCAAAAAGTCACAATTCCATAACACAACAGGTATTGCAGTGTGAAAGGAACATTAGAAAATGGGACACATTATAATCAGGAAAATGAATGCAATATTCTCTATGTCTAGGTGCTATGATGATTTGTGTCCACAATGGCATTGGGGTGGTTTTAAGCAACCCTGCTTTCAATGCTGTGAGCTCCTGCAAAGGTTTCATGGTGGACACACTATTTCCTTTCCTGTCAGTGACTGTCCTTCAGCTCCTTGCTGAGATCCTGCAACTTTTTACACCACAAACGTTCCTTTGTTCTTGTTTTCTGTTCTACTTTTGTTGTGCTATAGTTCAAGAGTGCCTATCCAGACAGCAGTAACATTGGGAAGGCATTGCAGAACAACAAAAAAAGGACAATGATGTGTCGATGGCCCAGTATGAATCTTCCACACATGCATGATTATTGCCTCAATAACATATGCAGTCAGAATACACCTGCAAAAAACCCACTGTATCCTCACCCCTACCAAGAAAAGAGAAACATAATGGGGTTTCCATTCTTCTGTACTCACCATCATCACACAAGTAAGAGGAGGAGGAGGAGGAGGAGGAGGAGGAGAAGAAGAAGAAGAAGAAGAAGAAGAAGAAGAAGAAGAAGAAGAAATAGAAGAAGAAGAAGAAGAAGAAGAAGAGTTTGAATTTGATATCCCGCCTTTCACTCCCCTGCAGGAGTGTCAAAGCGGCTAACATTCTCCTTTCCCTTCCTCCCCCACAACAAACACTCTGTGAGGTGAGTGGGGCTGAGAGACTTCAGAGAAGTGTGACTGGCCCAAGGTCACCCAGCAGCTGCAGGTGGAAGAGCGGAGACGCGAACCTGGTTCCCCAGATTATGAGTCTACTGCTCTTAACCACTACACCACACATGTCAGAAACAGCTCTGTGTACAAAAAAGAGCCTTTTCACCAAGTTCCTCCACAAACCACCACAAAAAACTTACTAGAACTCTTGTACAAGCCTACTGCATTCAACATCTCATCTCTTCCTGTGATGCCTGAGATAAATCAAGATCTTAGAACTGAGGGGAGTGGGGAATCAAGAAGGGAGGGAGGATCCTGGTCCATAAATGAGGCGCCAGATTAAAATATAGATAGCATCTTTCATAAAATGTTCTAATCAGAACCGCACAAGACAAGCCTGCTGGATCAGGCCAATGGCCCATCTGGTCCAACATCCCATTCTCCAAGTGGCCAACCAGATGCCTTATCCATATTTATTTCCAGCGCTGAAACTGTTTTTTTACCACATGCAGTACTTGTTGAGATGGGGGGTGTGTTTTAAATTATTGCATATGTAGCCTGATTGCCAAGGCAGATAACAAATCTACAAAATGTGTTTGAAGAAAGGCACTTTATTTCACACCCACCCCAGCCCAAAGGAAAATCAAACCTGAGAATAGCTTTCCAAGGAAATTGTGAAAATGCAGTGCTGATGCAGCAGTCTTCTAGCCCCAAACAGTCAGTGTTTTCCATAAAATCTCTTTCAGGTTAATAATGATATATCTAAATTTATTTTGGATTTACATTCTCTGTGGCAGCCCCATGCGGGTATGACATAAATACAAAAAGTTTTAAGAACAGTTGAGAGTTAGCAAATTCAGCAGGGATCTTTAGTGCTTTAATCAAATGAGTGGAGGAGTTATTTAATTTTACAGTTTATTGACTTTGTGGGATGAATATTTTCATGCATATAATGCTGTTCAACCGCTTATGGGGTTTGATCTGTTTGTATTGATTTGCTCTGGATTTGATTAACAACATTTTAATCCAAATGTTTTAAATAGGATTTGGCCATGGGTTAGTTTTGGTGCAAGTTGCTGAAAATCTATGCTGCTTTAGAACCCATCTCTTCCTGCCTTGCCAGCAGTAATGTTTTAAAATAAGAGTGATTGTAATGGTGATTAATCTCTTCCACTGCAAAGTACTTACCCCATTTTTGTGAATCTAGCATCTGTTTCCGTGGAAACAGATGCCAGTGAGAAAGTAAAGGCTTGTGTTTTTTCCCATAATTTTAGTTACTTATTATTTTCCCTTTGCAAATGCTTTAGGAATAATTTGCGGGAGAGAGCTTTCCTGTGTACTAAAGCTGAGGCCGCTACCATTCTCTAATAGATTTGATAGTAAAGGCACATATAATTGTTTGAGAACATTGACACCTCAGTCATAAATATATTTACAGAGAAGTAGGCTGTGTACACATTGCTGTTTATTCTGACTCCAATGCACTCCCACTGCTGGGGTTTGAAGTCAAGTACACATGACATTAT
The DNA here is from genome assembly GCF_965113315.1 of Podarcis vaucheri. NCBI lineage: Eukaryota > Metazoa > Chordata > Lepidosauria > Squamata > Lacertidae > Podarcis > Podarcis vaucheri. The sequence goes on along the minus strand of NC_138761.1, from coordinate 43,110,403 downwards.
GCACAATCCCTCTGTCTCCTGTAGCTTCTTAAGAAATAATGTTGTCGGATGTGTTTCCCCTCAAACCAGCTTCCATCCAATTTTTAAACACAAGCCATGATTAAACAGAGGTGTGTACATTTCAGACGGCCATTGCACATGTGCAGAAGGCAGTGACACTGAATTGGCATTGTAGGGGGTGGGGATGACAAGTATGGGGAAACAATTCAGATAATGCACATCATGGAATCATAGATCTATGGAGTTGGAAGGGATACCAAGGGTCATCTAGTCCAAACCCCTGCAATGCAGGAATTACCGCTAATCACAGGAATCAGGTGACTGCATCCCAGCTTTTTCCCTGGTGGGCACAGCAATGTAAAAATGTGATTTTAAATGCAGCAGAGGGAAGTGACTTCACTGCATTTCAAGCTACTAATGTGTACCTAGTCATAAATACATTTGATTTGAAAAGAACTTATTTGCAAGCTCAAGAAGGTTCGAGGCTGCTGATTTCAGTGAGGTGTGGAGATGTGGCTAATCTATGGCCCGTCCAATCTTGTTGGACCCTTTGCCTCCTTACCTCTGATCACTGGCCAAACTGTCTGGGGCAATGGGAGTTGGAGTCCAAGAACAACATCTGAAGGGCCACAGGAGGTCTGAACACCCCCCTGTGAGCTCCTACCCTTCCTCTGTGGGCCCCTTCCCACTTACTTGACACAGAAGTGGTTGCAGTAGTAGGAAGATCTCACTTTCCTGTCTTCCTCCCTGGTCCTGGCTAGAATGATTGGTTCATTATTTGTACATTATTTATACATTCATATTCTGCCTTTTCTCCAATGAGCTCAAAGCAGCATGCATGGCTCTCCCTCCTACACATTATTCTCCCTAAAAGACCCCTGACCGTTAGGTCCAGTCGTGACCGACTCTGGGGTTGCGGCGCTCATCTCGCTTTATCGGCTGAGGGAGCCGGCGTACAGCTTCCGGGTCATGTGGCCAGCATGACTAAGCCACTTCTGGCGAACCAGAGCAGCGCACGGAAACGCCATTTACCTTCCCGCCGGAGCAGTACCTATGTATCTACTTGCACTTTGATGTGCTTTTGAACTGCTAGGTTGGCAGGAACAGGGACCGAGCAACAGGAGCTCACCCTGTTGTGGGGATTCAAACCGCCAACCTTCTGATCGACAATTCCTAGGCTCTGTGGTTTAACCCACATAGCCCTGCAAATTAAGGTTTGGCTTAGAGACAGTGACTGGCCCAAGGTCACCCAGAGAGTTTTGTGACTGACTTGAATATAGATCTCCCCACTAATGCCACACTGCTTCTCACATTCTTTCATGCTGAGATGTTGCTTCAGCATTGGGATCAGGAACCCTGAGAAATATTGTTTGTATAGTTTGTATAAATGCCAAGCCTTTGGAAACTATATATTCTAGAGCTGTTGGCACCAGGAGTCCTGGGAACTCCAGAAGATGTACATTTCCTAGGGTCCCAGACACCTAGGATGTTGCTGTAGCAACATTCCACTGGGCACCAGGGAGCTAAATCCTTCCTGCTTTTTCTCCTTTTGCTGCTGCCACTGCCAAGCCAAGGAAGTGGGAAGACGGGAATTATTTGCAGAAAACACATGGCATCATTATGTTCATCTCAGATTGAAGACAAGTAATGCAAGACTTGCATACTGAAATAGGAAATTGCAAACTTAGCAGCACCAGTAATCTGAAGCAGAATATCTTAATGGCATCTGCCATCCTATTCCTCTTGCTATAAGAATTTTCTCCAAAAGTTTCTGTCTGCTGTTACTGCCCCACTCTGCCTGATGGCAGGGCTTGCACTGCTGATGAGAACCGTCCATAGTGGAGGAATCAACTGATGAGAATTCATGCATGTGCATGTCTGAACCAGCCTAAGTAGAAAGTGATGAGGCAGCCTCTCATACGATCAAGGATAGCTACTGGGCATCCTAATCATGAATACAGTGGTACCTCAGGTTACATATGCTTCAGGTTACATACGCTTCAGGTTACAGACTCCGTTAACCCAGAAATATTACCTCAGGTTAAGAACTTTGCTTCAGGATGAGAACAGAAATCATACTCTGGCACCACGGCGGCAGCAGGAGGACCCATTAGCTAAAGTGGTGCTTCAGGTTAAGAACAGTTTCAGGTTAAGAACAGACCTCCGGAACAAATTAAGTACTTAACCTGAGTTACCACTGTATGTTCCACTCAGCATAATGGAATTTATGCTGTGTAATGTAGCAGCATAGGATCGCAGCCCTTTCCCTCTGCATGATCATCATCATTCCCCTTCTCCTGGGTTTAGTTTTGTGTGTTTGTAAGTTCCCATCAAATAGAATTCTCTGATCCTAAACACTTCCATTGTGTAACTTGTTTGCTATGTTTGCTATTTTTCCCATTCTCAGCAAATCAGGATCTCCTTTTTATTTTGCTTGTGTTGTTTTGAATGCTGGTCTGTCAATTATTTCATCTCTTAACAGTGCAAAAAAAAAAAATCAATCAACATTCCTTTGGTGGCACAGGAATTGCTGAGTGGGCTGGCTGAGTGTGACTTCAAAGCCAAGACTTTCAAAGCAGGAACATTCTCATTTGTCTACACAAATGACTATCTGAAAATGCCACAAATGGTATCCTCTTTGCTGAAAGAGAGACTAAGACAGACATAAATCAGAAGAGCTAGACTCTAATTGACATGACCAATGAGTATCATCAAGGGGACTATGACTCAGCTGCAAAAGTGCTGGGCTAATTCAATAGATTCAGATAGAAATTACAGCACTCTTGTGTCTTTTGCTTTCCCTTAGCTAAGGATTCAAAATTAAAATGGTTTCAAGTAGTGATAGATAGATGATAGATAGAGATGATAGATAGATAGATAGATAGATAGATAGATAGATAGATAGATGATAGATATATAGATAGATGATAGATAGATAGATAGATAGATAGATGATAGATAGATAGATAGATAGATAGATAGATAGATAGATAGATAGATGATAGATAGATAGATAGATGATAGATAGATAGAGATAGAGATAGAGATAGAGAGATAGAGAGATAGAGAGATAGATAGATAGATAGATAGATAGATAGATAGATAGATAGATGATAGATAGATAGATAGATAGATAGATAGATAGATAGATAGATAGATGATAGATAGATAGAGATAGGCGTCTTGGAGGCCACTGTGAGAATCAGATACTGGACTAGTTGGTCATTAGCCTGGTCCAGAATAGATGGATGGATGGATGGATGGATGGATGGATGGATGGATGCGATATGCAAAGTGGGGGTACACTCAGCAACTACACACTTCCCTACTCTGTCTCATGCTGATCCTGGCAAGCAGCTACACGGCTGAGGGCCGGAGGACCATGCAACAGCAGAATGCTGTCTCATGCACCATGACTGGTCCAGAGATTCTCATGCATGGCCGGCATTGCCTACAGTTCTGCATGCAAGTATCTCTGACCACCCCAGAACAGATGTCCTGTGTTGTCAGTTTTGATAATAATGGTATGCATAGGAGGACAGCCTTTGTCTCCCCCGCATCAACGCTATTTCCTTTTTTTGTTGGCATGAATGTAATGTGACTGTATGTTCTCATCTAATGAGATTCTTTAATACTAAACTAGGAGATCTAGTTTATTCCTGTTAGGAAGAAATTTTTGAGCATTTTTGAATTTTTGAGTAATAGGCAAGATCAAAAATATGAATGAATAAATGAATGAACAGTCAAAGTGACAACTGAAAATAGTGTTGCAGCATTGAATAAATACTGAGATCCTGCTTTAGGGCTCTGAGGTCCACAGTCAACATGATTTTCTCACTGTGTCAGGTGCAGGAGAAATACCGAAAGCAGAGACACCCCTTGTACATCACCTTCATTGGTGATGAAGGCCTTTGACTTTGTCAGCCCAAAGGGACTCTTCACACTGCTCATAGGCTGCCCGCCTAATCTTTACAAGTTGATTGTGCCCTTCCACGAGAACATGTGTAGCACTGTCCAGTATGACAGGTCATCTTCAGATGCCTTCGCTATCTCTCTTTGGCGATCACTCATAGCTGAGTAAGATTGTCTTCCATAAACACGGTTTTAACAATGAGTCCATAAGTGACGGTGGAGGCCAATTCTGGATCCACACGTCCTTCCACAGTGGGGACATTGGTTCCCGGGTGGGAGTTGATCACAGTGTGGATTTGCCAAGCATGCCTTCCTCTTAGCACGTTTCTCCCTTGTGTTCTGAGTTCGAGTGTTTTCAAAGACCATGACACCTTTGGTAAAGGCTGTTCTCCAACTCGAGTGCTCGCAGGCCAGTGTTTCCCAGTTGTCGGTGTTTATACTATATTTTTTTAGATTTGTCTTGAGACAGTCTTTAAACCTCTTTTTTTGACCACCAGCATTACGTTTTCCATTTTTAAGTTTGGAATAGAGTAGTTGCTTTGGAAGATGATAATCAGGCATCCAAACAACATGACCAGTCCAACAAAGTTGATGTTGAAGAATCATTGCTTCAACACTGGTGATCTTTGCTTCATCCAATACACTGATATTAGTTCGCCTGTCTTCCCAAGTGATGTGTAAGATTTTTCGGAGATACCGTTGATGGAATCTTTCAAGAAGCTGGAGATGGCATTTGTAAGTGGTCCATGTTTCACAAGCATATAGTAAGGTTGATAGTACAATAGCTTTGTAAACAAGCATTTTGGTTTCCCTGCGAATGTCCTTGTCCTCAAACACACAGCACTTCAATTGGGAGAAAGCTGCACTCGCAGAGTTCAGGCAATGGCATCAATGTTGACCCGTGTAGAAAGATAACTGCCTAGGTAGGAGAAGTCATCAACATTTTCCAACGTTACACCATTGAGTTGGATTTGTGGTGCTGCACTTTGGTTTTTTGGCTGTTGAGCAACAGGCCAAGCTTTTCATAAGCTTCTGTGAAGATATTTAGGATGGTTTGGAGGTCATCCTCTAAGCATGCACACACTACGTTGTCATCAGCATACTGAAGCTCTATGGTGGAAGTTACAGTAACCTTACTCTTTGCTTTCAGCCTGCTCAGATTGAAGCGCTTTCCATCTGTTTGATAAATGATTTCTACCCCAATGGGGAGTTTCCCTTTGACAAAGTGTAGGATCATGGCAATGAAAATAATGAATAGAGTTGGGGCAATAACACAACCCTGTTTAACACCTGATCCCACTGTGAATGGTTCACTTTGAGAGCCACCTGTTATCCGCCTTCCCTATAAAGAGCGGTTCTCACCCCAACTCTCTTTGGCTTATTCTTCTCCCTGGTGCTCTCATATGCCTTCAGCTCAACTGAAGATGTTGTGTACTTTCACTCAAGGAGTGACGGGGATCTGCTCAACCTCGTACGTCTCCACTCCAAGACAAAACCTGGGACCTTCTGAGTCCAAAGCAGGTGCTCAGCCACTGAGCTATGGCCTTTCCCCAAACACATTTAACGAGTGTTGTAATTTTCCAAAGGTAATTGCAGATATACTATTGAGCAATGTATTTGTTCTTACTTACTTAGTGCAAATAACAACCCAAAAATGTAGTCAAGGCTTTAAAGGCTGACGTGGAAGCTTGTGAGCCATGCCAAAGCAACTGAGAATAGCTCCCACATGTGTTGTAAAACCAATGATGTAAAATGAAATAAGTGCCTGATGTCAGGCTGATTTAACTGACACACAAACTAATCCTGATGGGGAATTCAACTTCCTAGCAGTGAATCAAGATCGCTAGGGTGGGAGGCGGGGGGGGATGTTCAGCTCATGTGCTGCTAATGAGCAAACATGCAGAAGTTGCTAACAAGCTCCTTGCTATTGTTATGTATCTGTTCATTAATTCGAATTTATATCTCCCATCCCTGAGACTGTGGAGTAGCTTTCACGGAGTTCAGTCTCATCAGCATCACACTAAAAGATAAATTGTAACCAAAAAATGAAATAGACTGCTAAAATGCCCCCGCCCCCACGTATCCACAGCTACTAATTACTTTCCCAAATAAAGGTCCTTCCTTCTCTGTACACTGTTGAGGCTCAAGATAAAAGCATTAGACCTTATTTTATACATGCAGCTCTGGTTCAAATGACAGCCGATCATCTTAATCTTCTTCCCCCCCCCACTGCCCCCCCACTGGCTTTCTATATACCATCTGGTATAGACTTCCCTAACCTGGTGTCCCCCAGTAGTTTAATAGTCCCAAGCATCTGAGACCTGCTTGGAGGAGCTGGTGGTGTGGGATTATTTAATGGGTAAATGGTAACGACTGGTTACTTTAACTTCGTAACCGTGGGGAGGTTTCAAAATCCCCCTTAGATTTGTGCAACTACATCCACCAGGGGATATACTTGTCCTCCATCACAGGCCATTTCCCAAGATCGTCAGACCATTGGGAGCATCTTGTAGTGCGAGACTCAAATCAGGGGGTTCCTGGCTACAGAGAGATTCCACAATCCCCTTTGGATTACAATGCATTTTGCACTGTGCATTGCTATAAATTCTTTCCTGTTTGGGTAATAGAAACTTTCAAGGCAGCGAGCAGAACCGACAGGTGAATTAAAAATAAGAATAACACAAAAATAAGTATAATTCCTGACATTTCCAAATGGCCTTAATTACGAGCAATCATCAACGTTTGTAGATTTCCTGACATTTACCATGTCATGCCTATAGGGAGGTGCAAGAAATGCTGATGTTTGCAGCTGCCTAGGTGAGAAAAGAGATCACGTGAAAATAGAGATCCACCCTTCTGTCCACCTCATACATGATGTCCACTGTAAAGAGAAGGCTTGCGACAGAAGACTCAGATTAAAGTGTCACCCAAAGTCTTTAAAAAGAGATCTGTAGATGTGCACTTGGCTAGAATTCTGATCCCTGATAGATAAATCTTTAATGCAATCTCAAGAAAATTGGGTACACTTAAGTTCCTATTGAAAGACATGTCACATAAGCCACAATTTGAATGAAACTAAAAGCGCTCTCCCTCTTTCTCTTCCTCTCGCTCTCTATATATCACCATGTCTGATTACTGGTAGCTCAATAAATGAGTGAACTGATTCTGTTGAAATTGATGTGATTAGGAGCAAGAAATGTGGTGCTGTGTCACATGATGTTGCAGCCATGGATAAGGAAGTTCCTAGAGAATGCTGGTCGGCAGCTTGTTGTGCTGGGTTGAGAATAGCTTTAGCTGCTGAAAATCCCCCTTTCTAGGCAACTATTAAAGATAGAGAAACTTAAATGCAGTGCTGTTTTAATTAATAAGAATCAGGATACACAAACCAAATGTAAAATGCCTGGGAGGGACATCTGGTGCTGCTAACAGACTCGTGCCACTCGGGGGGGGGGTTGATTCTAAAAACTGCATACTAAGGGCCACTGCTCTTTTGTTCTAATGGATCACACACCACAACGAACACAGCCTCTTGATGTCTTTCCGCCGACAGACACACACCATATCCCCGGCTTCCATTTATTCTTAAAGAGGTACTTATGTCGAAAATGAGAAAGCCACCACTACATTAAGTCCTCAATTGCTACAATAATGCTGCCTTATGTGCTATGAAATTGTTTTCTGTTGCGTATGTGTTGCTGTGGAAACGGGAATGTGGCACGTGCAAACGATAACGGTTGGTGAGACTTGTGTCAGTCATTGGGCTAATAATTTGAGGAAGTTGCTGCTGCTTGAACCTTCCGATTCCAGGTAAGTGGTGCGCTCCACTGAGATTTAGCAAATAGGGTGGGCTGTCCTCTAGGTGGGGAGCATGCCAAAGGTACAAGCCTGTTTGCTTCAAAAAGGGACAGTGAGAAGATTGTCCTGTGTGGGGAACATTGCTATTGTGAGGTGTGAAGCATCATTGCAATAGGTGCTCCAGAAATAAGCTACTTTTGACACTTCAACTTCTAAAGTATCCAAATCGTGGCTGAACCTTGTCTTTGAGATCTCTTTGTCCCACCCAAACTGACACATGAAATGGCAATTATTGAAAAACTGAGTTTCAGTGTTTCATTCTTGCGTAGTGTTGAAGCATGTATATGTCAGCAGAGCCACTACCTATCTATCTCAACTGCAAAGGGATGGTGGCATGCTACCTGTGTTTCTTTCCTAAAAATGTCATGGAGATTGATCCAAATTCTGAGAAACATGTGGACATTTCTGGATTCAGCACAGGGAGTTTTGATTCATCTTCGAGTCAAAGGAACACTTAAAATTTGGAGGAACGTGCTGAACTAATAAATATCTTTTTTTTCCTCAGGATCTGCGAAGTGAAAGGTTTTAAGGAATGGTACACATTCTAGTTGTGTGGAAATTTATATAATAAAGAGATTTAACACAAATCTAGCATACTGGGATACTGAGTTTAATCCTACAATGACTTTGCAGTGAAGATGTTTTGTTGGCTTGGAAAGTCAGGGGAGAAATGCAAGATGATGGAAGAGAGCAGCTCTGAAGACAAGGAAACCTAAATTATTGGACCACAAATGACAGTTATGGCAAACAACTCATCAATCACAGCTATTCTAATCCTAGCTGCATTTTCCATGCTTCCTGATTTTGGTACAACCATGCAGTATAAATTATTGGATGGACCATGTATTTTATTTCTTTCCTTCGGCACATCCCCCATTTATTCAGCGCCTTTGAATACAATGATTTATTCTCCCATTGCAAAGCATTCTCCTTCTGCGACCCCATTTAACCTACCTACTTTAGAAAATGCTTCTCTCAGCTGAGGAGAGATGGTGCCAACAGTGGCCTTTTCAGATGCTCTTCTTTTATTACAGCAAACATGACTGCTTTAAGTCAAGGCCATGGAATGCATACAGAATACTGCCTAGTGGAAAGGCTCCAGTATAGTGTTTTCCAGAGAGATTGCATTATTCCAGAAATATGGTGCATAGCATTTTTTGCTGATTATTGTCACACAAATACAGAATAGTATATTGTTGCTCATTTATGTTGTTTATCTGAGACTGTTGTGTACAGCTACTTAGTAGGGACATCCATAACTTGGATTGTACCAGACCCAGGAAACCTATGGTCCACTCTTAATCTCAGGGTTGTAGGTTTGAGATTTACATTGGGTAAAAAGATTCCTGCATTGCAGGGGGTTGGAATAGATGACCATCATGGTCCCTGCCAATACTACAATTCTATGATTCTATGATCTGGAGGGGTAAGGGTTCCCCATCCACAGATTACACTATCTACCTTGAATTCTGCTAAACAACATCCAAGCAATTCTTACATGTCCAGCAGGAAGAGGTGTACCTGAAGATGAGGAGACGTCAACAATGATCTCTTCACATTAGAATCATTAGGAACAATCTGGTCAAAAACTACCAGGTTAATTCATTCTATCCAAACAATCAGACAGTTGCCAAAATGGGGAGGGGGGGCCTTTCATTTCTTAGATTGGTGAGGTTTCCCTCGTTATTCCTGATGAGATTTTGTGCTGTGGTAGCAATAATATACCAGTGTCTAATGCACTGAGACAGACTGTCATTCATACTCGCTTTCACAGCCATAATTCAAACAGATGTCGTACATGAGGGTCTGTTTCGAGATTGAAATTACCACATACAGGACAACAGAATCTCATTTGCAAGTCTAGTTCTGGGAATATAAGTCATGCAGTGCCAACGTGCTGACTGTAATGAAAAACATCTCCATAAAACACATAGTGACCTAGACACATACTTCAGAAATCTTAACTGTGTTATCAAGTAGCTGCTGAGTATTCCATTCTCTGGATCTCACTTCTCCAAGCATAAATAAAGCACGGGAGGCAGCGGGGGTGGGGGTGGGGGTGGGGGATGCAATACAGGAAATAAACGACCCACTTTAACGATGATTTCTAAACCCCAGCTGTTAAGAGACAGGAAAACGTATTCCAGCTTTTATGTCAAGTGAAGAAGAAGAAAGTTCCACGGTACCCAAGGAAAGCGATTTGTTATATTTAAAACACTGATATGTGCGCACACAAAAGGAATCTCACTTGGTATGCAAAGTAGTGCTAAGGAGAACTTTATCCCAGTCCCCCCTCCCCCGTGCCTCCAAAACTATTTTGGGGGTTCCTCCAGCCCTACCAAGCAGATTTGGGGGGTGTTGGGCGCACAAATAGGGAGGAGAGGGTGTGGATCTTGTTACACTAATACTTGTCCTTGCACTAGCACAAACACATAGCTGAACAATGCAAACAACTTTCAAGTGAAGGTCATATGGCAGTGTTTTGATTGGAATTCTTCAGCTTATCAGGAGAGATGAAAGGATCGCTCTTCTTTCTATACCCCACTAATTTTCTTCCTCTTCCTCTTCAGTCTGGCCCAATCACAGGGCAGGCTGAAGTCTTCATAACTTTCTGACTTAAAATTTTGTACTGGCTTTTAACATGGCTGGATTGATTTTATTATTCTCATCATATTTTTTATTGCTAGCCATCTTGAGACGCTTTCATAATAGGTGGTATATAATTATGACTCCATCTCCAACTTCTGTTTGCAAATTAAACACGTTTCCTCATAACCAGAGTTGTGTGCAAATTGCCTCCAAAGGACTAGGAAATTAGGAGAGAGAGGCTTTTCATCAAATTTCTCCAAGGGAGGGAGACTTCTTCAGCAATTTCTCAGGCACTGAGCTCACCATTACCAGTGGCAGTTTTTGAGCATCATTCTTCTCCCACTCAGGTGTATGGGGGGGGGAGAATGGGGGCAACTGCAGCAGCAACTGTGTTGGCAGAGTGGCCGCCATTTTGTATCTTCCACAGTAGTCCAGATCTACCATCACTCCAAGCCATCATAAGGATGAAATTGTGGCTGCCCACACACACACTGCAAATTGACCTTTTTCTAGGGGTGTGTGAAGAAAAAAAACCTCATGCATTTTCTCAGAAAATACATTTCTTTACATTTTGGGTCAGTTTTCCTGCGAGCATATACAACCAAATCTATTATTAATTTCAGATCTTTAATCCTATATGCGTTCCTTCTTTTCAAACCTCAACCTGGAATGAAATCTCTTCACTTGTGTAAAAAAAAAAAAAGAGAAAAGAAAAAGACAGAAAGAAGCAAAACAGACTTTATCTGCTTATTCTCCTAGAATTTCAGTGACAGCTTTTGACCCCTCAACCCTTTGAAATTCTCTCCTCATCCAAGTTTGGATGTAGAGACACATTAACAGCTGTGAGAGACATCTTTGGTCTGCCAGCTTCACAGACAATGCATAGGCATATCATAACAAAGCACCTGACATACAGCATAAATAATACTAGCCACATTTTACAATATGAATATTAATAGCACAACACCCAGTCACGGGTTTTTCAGGAATCCACACATCAAAGTGGCCTAAAAGGTAGAAGACTGAGATACATTCCCAGCCGTAACCAATTCCCTATAACTAAGATTAGCTAGCACATCTCTTTCTGAGACACAATGTAAAGAAAGTTAAGGTTTCCAGGTTTGTTTTTTTAATGTGACGTACAACCACTTCTACAGCTAAGCAAGGAAAAAGAAACAGATCTTCATGGGGCTGCTGTGAATTCAAACTATTTGTTTTTGGACACTCCTTTTGTTACTGTAATGAGGAACCAGCTACCGTCTAACAACGAACAGGAACTTTAAACTTAAGAAAGAAAAGCTGTCTGACATTTCCTACAATGTCGTAGAAGAGTACCAGTGTTGTGGTGGTATACAGCTATCCTTGAATTTAATTAATTAATGGGTGAATAATTAATCAACTCAGCATTCATTAATCTGCAAGTGGCCATAATTGGTTTTGAGTGGAACTTCCACACTGAGTTGCCATTGTTTTAGTTCCGCCACTGCCTCATCAATGATCCTTGACAGTTCTCTCCGAAGGAAGCCCTTTTATTTTTGCAGCAAGAGAAATGTCAGCTGCTGCACTTTGGTCCCCGGCACCTCCCCTTCCTGTTTTAATTCATTCTGTGTCTCCTCACGCACATCTGCTTTTCATTCTCACATCACTAATAAGAAACTCAAACATAATCGAGCAAGTCTTGAGTCCTGCGTAGCACTTGGCGGGATCAAGGTTTAGGGCTGAGACATGCTTGAAAGGTACTTTCCCCACCTCGTATCTTAAAGATGCAAGGAGGCAGGGAGGAGCGCCAGACCCAACAGATGTTTTAAAGCCAGACATCAGTCTGGCACACAGGAGCTGCATCCCTGACTTGAAATATCTGAAGAGCTATGAGCAGTGCCGGATTTACACGTAAACTAAGTAAATTGCAGTTTAGGGTCTCAGTTTATGAGGAGCCTCTAAATAAAAAAAAAAATACTAAATTTCAAGTTTAACATACTGGTTTATTTAATAGCTCTTTAGCCCTTCACTTCTTGTACAAGATAATTTTCCCGTTTATGTGATAGCTACAATACTCGTGAGATACTGAGGTTGTATGACAAATCTGACTATTAAGTATGTAAGCATTTGTTCCCTTCAAAAATTTATATACCACTTAAAACCACAGTCTAAGTGGTCCCTAGATCTGAGCTGAAACTTCTTTTCAGCAGTGCGGGGAAATGTTTCTCCTCCTTGGCTGGCATTCAGCACTTTTTGTGAAAATGTTCACCTATTGACTTCTACTGTACTGACTCGCCCTCAGCTACATCACACTCTAGTCCATGGGTACGCAAACTAAGGCCCAGGGGCTGACCCCGGCCCAATTGCCTTCTAAATCCGGCCAGTGTGTTTTTACATGAGTAGAATGAATTTAATTAGGGCTTAAAACCCAAATCAAGTCCCTGAATCTATTTGGGCCCAAATCCAGGTCAGATCAGCTTCAGGTTGGCCCAGGCTAGGCCAGGCCCAATCCAAAATGCCAGATCAGCAGAGTGCACAACGCTGAAGAGGCAACAGCTAATGGGCTGAGGAAGCAGAATCTAGAAGAAGTGAAAATTTGCACACACTAAGCTACTTCCTTCAGGAAAAGATATGGATTGCACTGCTGGCATCTACCTGTCAGGGACAGGGCAGAGGAGGACGAGACAGTTCAGAATTACACAGGGGTTTGAGGGAGGTCACAGTTCAGAGGCAGATGAGGGAGAAAGCTGGGAAATAATGGGAGAGGAGGAGGAGGAGGAGGAAGAAGCACCAGGGGAAAGACAGCTGACAGAGTCACTGTCTTTAGAAAGCATTCCAGACCTCTCTCCCCCAGAACATGGCAGGCCTTGAAAGTAGGAGAGCAAAGAGCTCAAAGGCAGAGGGCACTATCCAGCACCCGTAGCGATGACTCATGAGGAAGTGGGAGAGACAGAGGGGGTGGGGTTTCACTTGGAGCAACACCGTTATTCCGAGAGGCCACATTCTCAAACCTCTCTCTGTGGATATTGAATAAATGTAGATGGTAAGGACTTTTCCTTGTCTAGTCCATTCCTGGCAACCTGCCATGCGATTGGTTTCTCTGCCGCCTAACACTACCTGAACATCACCTGAGTGCCATGACATTCTACTTATTGATAAGTACTACTTTAGTAATCCTGCGAGAGTTTCCTTCCTCCCATGTTGCACCCCAAAGGTCTGTAGTGCACCCAGGGTTCTCTTGTCTTCCGAAGAGCACCTGGCGACGTGGAGATGGCAACATGTGTCAGAACCACCAACTTTTGGTGTGGGAAGTCTCCAGTCCAGTACTGCCATCATTTGGAGTGGATGGCTTCTCTGCTTGGTGGCTTCCCTCCTTCTTACCTGCTGCGATTCCATCAAGGGTTGAAATGCAATTAATTCTCTGCTAATCAGTCTGCCTAACCAGCCTATCTGCTCACAATGTACACAGACAAGACAAACAAGATAAACATCCAATTACTGCAGAGTACACTTACTAAACAAAGCTACAATTAATAATAAATGAAATGGAGTTTCCCAAATACTTACATTCACTGGTAATTATTTTTCCTGTGGCCCAGAGCTATTTGCGCATGATTTACAATTCACCAAAGATAGTTCAGCCCTTATCCCTGAATGATTCCTGCTGTTCTTCAGCATGACTCTGGGTCTCAATCTTTGCCCACCTGCCACCCTCTAGGTGTCTGGGACAGATGTTTTGGCTGGGGGGATGGAAGGTGCAGAGTGGAGGGCATCAGGTTGGGGAAAACTGCAGTATTTCAATAAATGGATGGCAAGACTGTCATCCAATCAGTCTGGTGTCAGCAATAGCCATGTCCAAACACAGACACGCACATATATACAAATGTAATCTTGTATTAGATGTGGGAGAAATGAAAGCGTCATCATATAATAAAACGTCCAAATGACAGCCTGCAACAGAATTAGATCTGGTTCCCAGGCCTATTTATGCTTCCTGTCATATAGAATCCGTCTCCAGCTGCACACTCAACATTCTGGAAGAAGCCAAAGCAATCACATCTTTACTGTAAGTATTCAAAATTATTCAGAGGTAGCCTTTCATCACCAGAAGCCCTTTCCAGCCAATCATCACACTTCTGACTTAAACCCTTATTAACCTCCCTTTGGCCCTGAGGGGAAATGAGGCACTTGCATGATAAGGGGGAGAAATCACAAAGGGAAAGGTCACAAATGGATGTTTCTATAATTCATGTAATATACTGGTACTGAATGTAATGGGAAAGGATCTGCTATTGCTCTACCCATCTCTTGTCTAATGCAGGCAACAGAGAATGCATTGCACACATCTATACAGGCTACCAATCAGATTATGGAACAATCAATTCCAAGACTGATAATTTTATTGGGGTTTCTTTTTCCCATTCAGTAACCCTCTTTGAGGTTTTATTGCACTCAAATGGCATATCAGTGTTGTGAAATAGATCAATGATAAAATAATAAATGCTGAATATTACCTCTCTAGCACTAAAAAGCTGGAGCATGCCATACCATAGAGCAGCAGTGGGCAGAAGGTACTGGGCGGGTGGCACTGTGGTCTAAACCACTGAGCCTCTTGGGCTTGCCAATCATAAGGTTGACAGTTTGAATCCACACAATGGGGGGAGCTCCCGTTGCTTTGTCCCAGCTCCTGCTCCTAGCAGTTCGAAAGCACACCAGTGCAAGTAGATAAATAGGTATTGCTGTGGCGGGAAGGTAAATGGTGTTTTCATGCGCTCTGGCTTCTATCAAGGTGTCCCATTATGCCAGAAGTGGTTTAGCCACATGCTGGCAACATGACCCGGAACACTGTCTATGGACAAACACCAGCTCCCTCAGCCTGAAAGTGGAGATGAGCATTGCACCCCTTAGTCAATTTCACCTGAACTTAACCATCCAGGGGTCCTTTACCTTTTTACCTTGGGTGATTTATAGTATAGTATAGAAGTGACACTGGTGGCGTTGTGGTCTAAACCACTGAGCCTCTTGCGCTTGCCGATCAGAAAGTCGCAGTTCAAATCCCCGCAACGGGGTGAGCTCCCGTTGCTCAGACCCAGCTCTTGCCAATCTGGCAGTTCGAAAGCACATCAAAAAATGCAAGTAGATAAATAGGTACCGCTCCAGCGGGAAGGTAAATGGCATTTCTGAGCGCTGCTCTGGTTTCGGTGTTCTGTTGTGCCAAAAGTGGCTCAGTCATGCTGACCACATGACCCGGAAAAACTTTCTACGGACAAATGCTGGCTCCCTTGGCCTGTAAAGCGAGATGAGTGCCACAACCCCAGAGTCGTCCGTGGTTGGACTTAACTGTCAGGGGTCCTTTACCCTTTTTTATAGTATAGTGTAGTGTAGTATAGTATAGTTATACCCAATCTTTCTCTTGTACTGGGACTTACTAAATCACCCAGGATTTCTCATTCTCAGTTTTTTAATCAGAATAACTTTTCCCACTCAATTTAGCCAAGAAAAGCTTGGTGGAAAACCAGGAATGGAATTTTGTATGAACAAACTGTGAGTTCCTTTCTGGTCCCTGGATTGAGGTACACTCAGGGATGTCCTGTCCTTTAATTCTAAGTGCATGTCCTCCACCACCCCTTTCTATTCCAATATTGGCACCTGACTGGTGGACATTGAGTTTTTAAGAGAAAACAATAGATCCTGTAAGCTTTAAGGCTGCTTCTTCCTCACCTGCCTTGTGGCCCTCCTGATGTTGTAAGACTCCAACTCCCATCAGTCAAGTTGTCAGGGATGATGGGGGTTGTACTCCAGCAGCATGAGGAGGGCCCCCGATTTCCCTTCATATGATTAAATTCCAGATCCCTGGGATAAGCTGGGGAACATCTGCTTCAAGTGCCATCTGTTAAAGAGGTTAGATCAGTGGCTGCCAAACACATGATCTCAGTGGTGGTTCTGCAGCTGCAGAATGGTGGAAAGCCAAGAACTTGGTCCCCTGTATAGTTGTCAACTTCAAGTCATCTAAAACAAGGCAAGCTTCACTGTTTTTATAGCTCACCACTGTGCTGAGGGTCAGTGCCTGAGGCCGTTGTGGTCAGGCGCCTGCTAAGGCTCATTCCCAGGTGGAGGAACCAAGGCTGAGAGTTCCCTGACTCCACTGCTTCCCCTTGCTGCTGCTTTGCTTACCCCTCCTCCACCTTGCCCAGAGGAATAAGCAACTGGACCACAGCAACAGTGGTATGGATGAAAAGTGACTGCTCACCTACCAGTTCTCTCAACAATGACTGCTCCCCACATCAAATGGGGGGCGTACTTTGCATGGATGCACGCAGCACCCCTGATCCTAGCAGTATTGCCTAGCATCATCTCCCCCCAGGCTAGATACCTGGAGGTTCCTGCCCAACCTCAGACAGTCAACCAATCCCGGTGGGGGAGGCGTTGCCAGGGGAGTTGGCCAGGTAGGGGGTGAGACTTCCCTACCCACACAATAGAGGGTAGAACTTACCTGGGGGATCACAGACGGCTCCAGGGCTTCTCCCACCCCGCCCTCCCTCAGTTCAGCTTTCTTTTGCAGGTTAACTTCTTCACAGGTATGCTGGCACTGCTACGAATAGGTCGCTGTTAAAGGGCCGGAAAGGAATTTTCCTGCATTGGCAGGTTTTGCCTTCCCCGTAGCAATACATCACAACTTCAGTGGTTTCAGGCTTTGGGTGGAATCCTTTAGTCTTTCTTCCCTAAATGGGGGAGGGGAGCGTGAAGCAGTGACCCATGTCCCACCTGCAGCAGTGATCCCAGGGTTCCCCGTTAAAGGGGTTGTTCTGAGGTGAGTCATTGGCCATACGCCGAGAGGCTGTCATTAGTTTCCCCTGTGTTGCGGCAAATTGGGGGGTGGGCTCTCTGCTTGTTCTCCAGAGCCAGTCCAATCTGCACTCAACCTGGATAACCCTGATGTTCCCCAGATCCCCAGCCAGGGACTGGAAGGGATAACCGCCCAAGACCTAAGCCAAGGTCTCCCTACAACTGAATCTTAAATAAAGTTGTGGCCAATTTCAATCCCATAACACAGTGTCACGTGTCTTTGTTCCACGCAGGAGCCAGCCTTGGGTTGAGGGGGTCTCTGCCTGTCCACACAATGGCATTCAAACAACAACAATCATACTGTTCGGTGTGTACCTTTTTTGCATTTAAATTTCATTTGCTATAGACACTTTTCAATTTTTTTAAAAAAACATGTGTTTTATAAGGAAATCAGGCGATGTGCTTTTAACATTTAAATCAGTGAACTCACTGTGATGATTCCCTGATCACACCGAGCACCAAAGCTGGCACTTGGCACAATAGCTGGCTATAAAAATAGCCAGGTTTCCTAGGTTTAGGTGATCTGCTATGGAAAACCACACAACAGTGCACGTCACCATTCATGCAACAAACATGTATTGAACTTGCCTTAAACTGGCAATCCATGTTGGTGGAATTTGCACTGATACCTCGCAGCACACTTCTGACAGTGACCCATGCCAGGCAGTTGTGGACAGATGTGAATATGCAGAGTGAGGCTTGAACAGGGAGCAAAGCTTCCAAATCCTGTGTTAAATCTTGTCTGTTTTCATGTTTAATCCCAGATTAATTTACCCCAAGTAAATGCCAGTCTACACTGGCATTCTCATCAAGACCAGTCTTCCTCATTATGATAAACCTAGATTCAAATCAGCCCTCCACATGAGGATAACTGGGGCATGGGGTTGGGAATTGTTATTTGCAGAAAATAAACCAATGACTATATTTATTGCATGGGAGTACAACAAACATAAGGACGCGGGTGGCGCTGTGGGTTAAAGCCTCAGCGCCTAGGGCTTGCCGATCGAAAGGTCGGCGGTTCGAATCCCCGCGGCGGGGTGCGCTCCCGCTGCTCGGTCCCAGCGCCTGCCAACCTAGCAGTTCGAAAGCACCCCCGGGGGCAAGTAGATAAATAGGTACCGCTTACCAGCGGGAAGGTAAACGGCGTTCCGTGTGCTGCGCTGGCTCGCCAGATGCAGCTTTGTCACGCTGGCCACGTGACCCGGAAGTGTCTCCGGACAGCGCTGGCCCCCGGCCTCTTGAGTGAGATGGGCGCACAAACCCCAGAGTCTGTCAAGACTGGCCCGTTTGGGCAGGGGTACCTTTACCTTTACCTTTTACAACAAACATACACTGAGATATTTGCAGTGGCCCATGATTTCAGCCACAGAGAGTTCAGAAGCAAGAAAATGGAGCTGTGAACTTCATGGGTTGGCTCTGCTCATGCAGATTTAATCCCACTGCACCATTCCATGGAACACATGCCAGAGGTGAATGAGGCCAGAGACAGGGTGGAGCTTCAGATGTGACTCTTATCTCTATACAATGAGCTGAATCCCAGCCTTGCAAAAGTCAGGCGTTTTTACCCTCACATATGAACACATGCACAAATCTCTGCATCCTTCTTCCAGGCAAATGCAAGGCATTGTCTCAGTTCAAAGATGCAGGCCAGTGTGAGATGTGGTCAGAGGAGAAGGCATGGGCCAGAGCAGAGCTTTCCAAACTGTGTGTCACTACACATTAATGTGCCAGCTGCAGTGTGTAAGTGTGTCATGCAAACGCTCCCCATGCTTTTCCGGGGGCTGGAAAGGGGTTAGTTTAACCTCCGGTTTGCTAGCAAAACTGAATTACTGTGTCACGAAATGATGCATGTCCAAAAAATGGGGCACCAACATGGAAACGTTGGACAGCTCTAGCCTAGAGAGAGCCTGAGGGCCAAATAGAGAGACTTAGACGTCCACATTCACTTCCCCCGGCCTGAGAGCCTCCATTCCTGCTTTAAAGCCTCCCAAAGATGAAAGCTGTACAGTCATACCTTGGATCCTGAACGCCCTGGAACTCGGACGTTTTGGCTCCCGAATGCCATAAACCCAGAAGTAATTGTTCCGGTTTACAAATGTTCTTTTGGAACCCGAATGTCCAAAGCGGCTTTCATGGTTTCTGATTGGCTTCCTGCAGCCAATCAGAAGCCACAATTTGGTTTTCAAACATTTTGGAAGTTGAACGGACTTTCATAATGGATTCCGTTCAACTTCCAAGGTATGACTGTATTGTTCTCTGCAGCATCCAAGTTGCAGTTCCTTTAACTTTGGTCTTCAACTTCCAATTTCCACATCTTCCTATGACTGTCAGAAGAAGAACCTGCTGGATCAGGCCATCTAGTTCAGCATCCTGTTCTCACAATGGCCAACCCAATGCCTGTGGGAAACCTATAAGCAGGGCATTCCCAAGCATTCCCCCTTCCTGTGGTTTCCAGCAACTGGTTTCCAGAAGCAATTACTGCCTCCATGGGAGAACAGTCATTATCCTCCATGAATTTGTCCAATCCTCTTTTAAAGCCATCCATGCTGGTTGCTGTCACTGCCTCTTGTGGGAGCGAGTTCCACAGTTTAACTATGTGCTCCATTGCTATCTTGTATTTGTCCTGAATTCTCCAACATTCAGTGCCATTGGATGCCCATGAGTTCCAGTGTTATGAAAGAGGGAGAAGAACTTTTCCCTATCCCCTTTCCCCATCCCATGCATAATTCAGACTCCGTTCATCTTGGCAAAGCACACAAAACTGCATGGGGTGCTAAGCTGCGTGGGTATAAAAAAATACTCTCCCAAAAATATCCCAGTGGCAATCTGGATGAATGGAGACAACATCTAGCATTCACTAAAGAGACCTCCCGCCCCCTGCTTTTAGTCACCCCATTGAAGTGAACCCTTTTAGAACATGATTTCCTGTTAAGTTACCTTCTGTGCAAGAGAAAATGCAAAGCGTGTAAGATCAGGATGCTCTCCTCTGTTCCAAGATGCTCGTCAGTTACATCAGCCAGATCATATTTATCATCTTCACAGTTCTGAAACTACAGTGGTGCCTCGCAAGACGAAATTAATCCGTTCCGTGAGTCTCTTCGTCTAGCGGTTTTTTCGTCTTGCGAAGCAACCCTATTAGCGGCTTAGCGGCTTAGCGGCTTAGCGCTATTAGCGGTTTAGCGGCTATTAAAGGCTTAGCGGCTATTAAAGGCTTAGCGGATTAGAGGCTAAAAGGCTATTAGTGGCTTAGCGGCTTAGAAAAAAGGGGGGAGCGAAAAAAAATCGGAACACTCACAAGACGTTTACGTCTTGCAAAGCAAGCCCATAGGGAAAATCGTCTTGCGAAGCAGCTCAAAAACGGAAAACCCTTTCGTCTAGCGGGTTTTCCGTCTTGCGAGGCATTCGTCTTGCGGGGCACCACTGTACTATTTCAAGGTGCAGTTGTTCTCACCATTTTTTCTTGGCAGTGCTATCATTTATCATTTCTATTTGTCCTTAGGACTTTTTTCTTCTTCTTCAGTGCTCCTCTTTATTCTTCACTATGAAGTCAAATAATCAGTAAAGGATTCCGATTTTGAACGAGGATGTAGAAGTTAATGAGCAATTTAGGGAACAGGAGAAGGGAGGTGAGACCAGCTAGAGAAATCAATTTCTTCCCAGCTGCCGGTGACCTTGGAAATTCCACAAGTCACACACACCAAAGTTTTGTTAGAATAGCGATCACACTTCCTTTTATGCTGAATCCATGCAAAGCCCGGCTGCATGCTGGAGACATGCTCTTTTTTCTTCTTCTTTTTTTAAGGCAATTGATGCTCCTTATTGCATTTTCAAATGTGACTCCTGTGACCAGGTCCAGCGCTCAGAGAAGCAGTGATCCATGAGTAGGATAGCATCATTGCTGGACTGGAGTTTGCACAGATCCTCATGGCATCCCTTGCTGGATTTGGAGCCCAACACATAGTTGGGGTAGGTGAAATGCAGATGTGCAGCCATGGGCTAAACATCTCACTGGCTCTGCTACTCACCCTCCTTGAGTGTCTTTGCCTGGCCAGAACATGTCCTTCAACTCTGGCAATACTTCTTGCCTACCTAGATGGAGGTAAAGTGGAGAGTTTTCGCAGCTATGGTTTTCCCAGTAGTGATGTATGGAAGTGAGAGCTGGACCATAAAGAAGGCTGATGGCCGAAGAATTAATGCTTTTGAATTATGGTGCTGGAGGAGACTCTTGAGAGTCCCATGGACTGCAAGAAGATCAAACCTCTCCATTCTTAAGGAAATCAGCCCTGAGTGCTCACTGGAAGGACAGATCGTGAAGCTGAGGCTCCAATACTTTGGCCACCTCATGAGAAGAGAAGACTCCCTGGAAAAGACCCTGATGCTGGGAAAGATGGAGGGCACAAGGAGAAGGGGACGACAGAGGACAAGATGGTTGGATAGTGTTCTCGAAGCTACCAGCATGAGTTTGAACAAACTGCGGGAGGCAGTGGAAGACAGAAGTGCCTGACGTGCTCTGGTCCATGGGGTCACGAAGAGTCAGACACGACGGAACGACTAAACAACAACAACAAAGTGGAGAGTGTGGAAGTTAGCCAGGTACACAGGTACGTTTTATATTCTGGCCCCACCCACCAGCAGCATGTGGCCCCCAAAAGATTTTCCTGACTGTAATGTGGCCTTGGGATGAAAAGGTTTACCTACCCTTGCCTTAAAGCTAGACTGCAGAAAGGGCGGGGATAGAGCCATTACAAAAGAAAAAAATTGTATAATTGTATAATTAAGTAGGCAAATAAACACAGCCAATTGAAATCAGTGGGAATAGCTATATCAATTCTGTTACTGTCCTCTGGAGGTGGATGCAGGTGACTCCCTTTCAAGCACTTACCAAGTCAAAACTAGATTATTGTCTTGAAGGCAGCGGCGTAGCGTGAGTTGTCAGCACCCGAGGCAATGCAAGTAATTTCCGCCCCCTAACCCGGGGCAAGGCAAGTAATTTGCGCCCCCCCTAACCCCTAACCTGCAAGTTGCCGCTGGCGCTGCTGCCCAAACGACGCCGCTTGCCCGGAGGAGGAGGGGGCAGAGAGGCGAGGAAAATGCAACGGCCCAGCAGCTGCAGCAGCAGCGGCGGAGGCGGGGCTGTGAGGAGGGGCTGCCTGGCGCGTCCTCCGCGGCGAGCACTGAGAGCCGCTGCCTGCCGGTCGCCTTCAGCCCGGACGCGCGCACAGCTCGTCGGTTCCGCGAGACATGCGGCTCCGCTACAGCCTGCGCCCGAGGCTCTTCGGCGACTCCGGAGGCAGCGAGCGCGCCCCCCCCCCAGATGTTGCGCCCGGTGCGGCCTGCCCCCCTTGCACCCCCCACGCTACGCCACTGCTTGAAGGACACTATGGGTTAAAGATTAGAATTGCTGTGGTTATTTATTGTCTGTGCCATGCCAGCAATGTGCAGGTTCCCCTTGCCCCTTGCAGGAAAACATACAAAGTTCCCGCCACTGAGAGCTAAAGCAACCATGTGTGCTTAGACCAAATTAATACATTAAATCATGGTAAATAGTAAAGGGAGGAATGGTGGCTATGACGGAGTTCCATCTGTTCTCTGAAATAAAGCCAAAAATGAAGCATTCACCTTGTTTGGCGTACCAAGTTTCTTCCACCGCCCCAGCAAAACTTACGACTGGTGCTCTCCTTTCTTAATTTGTTTGTACTGATTTATAACAATCCACATATAGGCTAGGCATAACACAAGGAAACAAAAATTAGAAGCCATGAGTTTTAGCATGTTGAAAAAGAGGAGAGAGAGAGAGAGAGAGAGGGAGCAAGCCTATTCAGATGTTTTATTGTGGAATGCATTAGAGAACAGGATCATACCCTGCCATCTCACTGAGCTTCATTTTCTCATGCTTCAAAGTCCATCTACACAGGGCGACCATGTGTGCCACACCACAAGGTGTGCGGCCTCCAACCATGTACTTTCTTTGTGTGTTTGTTTGAATTTATTTACCACCCTTCATCCCAAGATCACAGTGCAGTTTTCAGTATAAAAACACTAAATACATAACATAACCAAAACACAAAACCCAGGTACTTTGTAACCTGTTCACATCAAGACTATATGTCCAATGAGGAGGTCGTGTGAAGGGCTGTGTGGAGGACATGCCTTGGAATGCCAAGACATGATCTCTAGGGACAGATCAATCTATTTTGGGCCTGCGGCACTTTCACACCTGCATCATTCATAAGTCTGTTTCATTCTGTTTCTGTGTTAATCAGCAGTTAACACAGTTAAATGTGTGTTTTAAAAAACATTTTTCTCATGATATGTTCCTTTCAAAACTTATTTTTATCTCAGAATACTTGCTTTCTATATTAGCAGTAAACGGGCCATTAAAACATTTTATTACAATTGACACTTGATACTATGCATCTTGAGTTATCGTTGTTTTAAAGCCAAGAACTTCAGCGCTATATTTGGAGAAGTCCAAAATTTCCCTGCACAGTACAATGACACAAAAATCAGCTTCTGCACACATCTCCCTTGCAGTGTTGGGGAACACATCTGGGTGGGATTTTTCTGCTATGCACAGTGGTGCAATCACAGCAGGACTTGAGGCAGAAGGCCATTCTGCAGAATGAGCAGGAAACCTCAGCAGGGCTGGCTTATTACATTCTGAAGCAAGTGGACATTGCCATCCAAGGAGGGGAACCACTGTACGACTAGCAAGTCCAATTTGCACCACTGGGTATGAAGCTATTTCAATGAAAGACGGGTGAATCTGTCAGTTACAGTTTCTCATTTTTCCATTCTTGAGTTCCCCACATTTCCACATCAGTATGCAATTTTTTTTAAAAAAAAAAAACCCTCATGAAAATTCATCAGCATTTTAGTGAGAATTTCTGCTAGCTAGTAGAACACATTTTGTTTGCAACTTAGCCTAATAGACATATTTTTGCAAAGCAATTTCCCTTAATATAATGTATTCTGAATGTTATATTCATGAATATATGCATTTTATGCACACTTTACCTAGTACTGCATATGCATTTTTAACACATTACTTAGCTAGAAAACTGCATCGCAAAATTCAGAAATGAGAGAATTCTGAAGGAGTTGTATATTTGTATGTGTATTCTTGCACACAAGGTGAATTTTCACCTTTAAATGCAAACTGAATCAAATTTCTCTTCCATCTCTAATTATGACCAGTCCAGTGAACTTGTGGTTACAGAAATCTGAGCCTGTCTTCACAAAGATAACCTTGAAAAAGCAAACATTTCAAAGCAACTGCAACATTGTCTTACAGAGTATGCAAGCAGCCCAGAAGAAAGAGAATATCAATCTGGTCCATTCATTTCAATGGGCTGTTAAATCCAAATCACTGAGATGGCAGTTTGGATGTCAGCACCATTAACTACCTCACTGTGAATAATTTGTTGGAAAACCCTAAATGCCCCAAAACTTCATGCATTATGAGATATTGTAAGTTCCAGGGAACGTGACATAATTGTGTGGGAATATCCTACAAGCTGAGGAATACCCAGTTCTAATTTCTCTTCACAATGAATTCTGTCTGTAGGCCTCCAAGGTCTTCATATTATTAAAACAGTCATATTTCACATGCATCAGAACTGGAGGCTGTGAACAAACAATAGTTTTGCGGGCACACACAGTTGAATCTGAAGCATATTTACTCAGAAATAAGTCCCACTGAATTCAGTAAGATTTCCCCCCTCATCAGTATGTTTAAGACCAGGGGTAGTCAACCTAAGGCCCGGGGGCCGGATGCGGCCCAATCGCCTTCTCAATCCGGCCCACGAACGGTCCAGGAATCAGCGTGTTTTTACACGAGTAGAATGTGTGGTTTTATTTAAAATGCATCTCTGGGTTATTTGTGGGGCATAGGAATTCATTCATATTTTTTTCCAAAATATAGTCCACCGCCCACCCCCAAGGTCTGAAGGACAGTGGACTGGCCCCCTGCTGAAAAAAATTGCTGACCCCTGAGCTAGTGCTTCTGGACTCAGCCCATGGGCAGCCTCACATAGAGCACATTGCAGTAAGCCAGTCTTGAGGTATTGGAGAATTGTTGCAAATATCCATCGATCTGGGAATATCAAGGCCAAAGTAAGTCCTCTTGAACCAGGGAAATAATCTGTTTAGACCTTGAAGGAAGAGGACATATTATGCATGGAACTGCTTTCTTCTAAAGGTTCACTAAAGGGAAAGCCTGAGCATCTTTGCAAAGCTGACATTTAATGGATAGGATATAATGGGTGTGATTTGGAATTTTATTTCACCAAATCCTACACATTTCTCTTCCATGTACTTTAATATGCATCCTCCACTCCCACCACCATTGCTACCACAAACCCTTCCTTCCAAGCCCAGCTCACAGAATCACTTAAGCTACAAACTGCATATAAACAATGAATTTCCTAAATGGAGGGTGGGGGGGGAGGACCCTTGCTAGCTATTACTGCCAGAAAGGAATTAGCATAATCATGAAGCACCTTTTTGAATGGTATTTGCATAAATTATTAACACAACACCCATCAAGATTAAACATTCCTATGGTTTGGAATTTGACAGAACATGAGTCTTGCGATTAAGCGCTTCCCTCCCTGATATCCTTTGTGCCCCCTTCACAGCGAAGCAGCTGTGAGGACTTCACTGATGTTCGCCATGAATCATTCCAATGAAATATAATTATTGCTCGTGAATCACTCAAAATATCAACTCTCTCATTAATCACTCACAGCTGTAATAACTCTTTATTATGTTTTAAGTTTCTTGAGAGGAGTGGGGTTGCATGGGGGGCAGTGAAGAACAGGAATTAAAATAATTTTAGACCACCAGAAGGGATGCATACTGTCTGGGGTAAGGCTTGAACTTGACGTGATCAAGTAGGGCTACTTTCAGCAGCTGAAGCATAAACAAGAGATTTATCACCACAGTCAAAGCGGCAGACTAAACATATCAGGAAAGCAGAGCACTGTGTGGCTCCTTATCATAGAAAGCAACACTTAGCAGCATTGCAACCAACAGCTTAAATCACCTTTTTTCCAATCCTATGCAGGAGGCAGCAGCTCCCTTACTCTCCAGCTCCTGCCTTGTTGTACCTGCCACCTAAGCCCCTTGTGCAGGTTATAATAATAATAATAATACAGGGAACCAGGCAGAGGGCCTTCTCGGTAGTGGCCTCCGCCCTGTGGAACGCCCTCCCATCAGATATCAAGGAAATAAACAACTATCTGACTTTTAGAAGACATCTGAAGGCAGCCCTGTTTAAGGAAGTTTTTAATGTTTGATGTTTTATCATGTTTTTAATATTCTGTTGGGAGCCACCCAGAGTGGCTGGGGAAACCCAACCAGATGGGCAGGGTATAAATATATTATTATTATTATTATTATTATTATTATTATTATTATTATTATTATTATGGCTGGCTTTCTGTGCTTCTACCTCATAGAACTGGATTGGAGACATTTTCAAGTTTTATCTGTACACAGTAGTGCAGGGCCGCCTTTAGCAGCGCCGGGTGCAAAGCCCAGAGCCCCCAAATTTAGTTTAGCCCCATCCCGGCGCCATTGAGAATGACAAGCGCCGCCGCTGTGTTTGTGTGCCCCACGCACCCCCAGCCAGGCCAAGCAAATAATATTACAAATGGAGGAGATGTTTCTGACAGTCATGAGACCAAAGGTTGCAGTGATCCCACAGCGCCATCTTTATGAGGTGAAACTGGAATGGTCATGGCTGGGGAGGATCGGGAAGAGGCCGGGAGGAGCAGGGAGAGGCAGCAAAGTGGGGGGGGGGGAGTGGAGAGAAATGGAAGCTCTGCCGAGGTGGGGGGAAGTGGAAGGGAGAGCGAAAGAGAGACATCAGCTGCTCCGCCTCAGGGCTCTGCAGGATCTGTGGCAGAGGGCACCCACCCAACCCCCTTCCCTGCTCAGCTGGCTGCTTCCACCGCTCCCAGAACCGTCCAGGAGCCACTGGGGGCAGCTGGGGTCTCCCTCTCAGCAGCAGCAGTGCAGCATTTCTGGGGGCGATCGGCTTCTCTCATGGGTGCGCAGCCACCAGGTGAGCAGGGCTAAGCACGGATCAGCAGCGCTTGTTTCCAGCAGCTGGGACAGGTATGATCTCAATCCCCCCCACACTTTCCTTCCTCTTCCTCTTCCTCCTCCTCTTTCACCTCCTCTTCCTTCTTCCCCTGCAGCAGGTGCTGTTGCTCCTCTTCCCATCTATCAGTTGCAACGCAGTGCCCGGAGGTCAACTTCGACAGCGGCTGGGGAAGGGGAGGTCAGGTGAATGTCGTCGCCATGAGCCAACCGCCCCAGGGAGCTTAGGCGGCTTTGGCGGGGGGTGCCTGGCGCCCCCCAGAATTTGGCGCCCGGGTGCCCAGCGCCCCTTGCACCCCCCTCCCGGGTAAAGATGGCCCTGCAGTAGTGGCCAGTGCCCAATGAAACTTGCAGGACTAGGAGACCAACAGAGAGTGCAAAATATATTTCAGTTCACATATATTTGTGAAAGAGGATCTTGTATTCTTCTATCTCTTCTATCTAGGTTAGGGTTGCCATGTTTCAAAAAAGTGAAAATCCAGACACCAAAGTTGTTGAGCTTTCTTTTCTCTTCGTTATTCTCTTTTATTGTATTGTGAAAAGTGTTAATAAAACTTTATTTATTTAGGTATTTATTTATTTATTTGAAATGCAGCCAGAACCAATGCTAGGCTGAGTCAACTTAGGCTGCATTCACCTTTAAAGCATATTCGAAGCACATGAATTCTCAAAGAATTCCAGGCACTGTAGCTTGCCCCTCACAGAGTTACAATTCCCAGCAACCCTGAAGAAACTACACTACCCAGATTTTTCTTGAGAGGAAAATGTGTTTCAAATGTGTGTTCACAGCCTGATTCTAGCATGACTCCCATCCTCCTCCCAGCAAGGGCAATGCTGACACGAAGGAGGACGCTGGACCGGTTGTGAGCAGGCAGGCAGGTGTGGGCTGAGACTGAGGTTGGTGAGGCAACGCCTCATTTGCACTCCTGGGCCGGTCTCCACAGTGCAAACATTTCGTTTCATTGCTGCCGCGTTGCATGTGGACGCTTTTACATATTGACCTGGCTGCAAGAACACAGAAGACAGACAGTACATTGTTAACACCCATCATAAAACTGAATTATGGCTGTTGTTTGGGAAGAAAAGGACAGCTACATTTTCAGAGCCGTTACGGGGCTATGGAAATTCCACAGGCTTTAAAAGGCAGCATAATACCCCAAGTGTTTCCATTCACCTTTCATGGCCATGGCCCAACTTCAAGAGGCTCCACACCTTATCCTTCCTCCTCCAGCCTCTGGCTGACGCTGCTACTAAATCTCTCAACGGATGTGCAAAATAATTGTCAGGGCCACAGAGGCAGACAGTGCGGTCCTTTCCAAAGCTATTGTGCATGGCAAATGATGAAATCTTTATCAGTTTTGGCTCCTGGAGAAATGAACAGGGCACCCCCACCCCACCCCCAAACCCCCCAAAAGTGGGAAGCTCTCACACTTGTCATGTTTTAACAGGATGTGACAAAGTCTTGGCATCTGCTGGAGGAGCCAGAGGAAACTGCCTAGGAAACATGGAATGTCTACCTTGCAGTCACGGCAACATTTTTTGGCTTCTTGTCATCAGCTGCTGAATCTTTGCCTGAAGGAAATTGAGGAGCTTGTAGTGTTTCTGTATAAACAACCCGGTGGTTTTGGCTATGTCACCGAGGCAAGGAAAAGATTATTCTCCAGCTACGTTAGGCTCTTCCAAACCAGTCCATTTACTCAGTAAACAGGACACCACCATATTGTGAGATGTGTACCTTTGTTGTGTAGCTCTGGGGGGACAGTCCTGCCAATCGCAAGGAATTGATTTTTGGAATAATCCTATGGAAGCAGTTATACAGAAAGAGGGGGGGGTGTGTGTTGTAAAAATGTTACTGTTTTTCATCAGGCGCTCACAAGACATGCATGTAGACATCAAGACTAATCAATCTATCAGCAGCCATGTTATTCTTCAGGCAGATGTAATCTCCTCATAATGTGGACCACCATATGTTTGAAGGTGATGATGTAGATATTGCAAATATTCTGGTGTCTGCTCACTGTGGTAGCACCACAGAGAGAATTAAGAGAACCCATGGTGGCAGCGGGGAGTGTGTTAGGCCTACATTTTAAACATAAATCCAAGACTTTTCTCACTTACAGTCCTAAAGTTTGGGCCCCACCCTGGACCCTGTGAGTCCTTCCAGCTACCTTAATCCTGAAGTCTTGTTGGGAAACCAGAAGCTGCAAAAAGTGAGAGATGAAAAGCGGGATTAAAAAAATCAACTGCACCACATTAAGGAAAATGATTATGCCCCAGCCCCAACCTTGAGATTAAAGAGGGATCTGTGGAAGTTTCCTACCCACTGCCAAAAATTCTGTACTAATTGCTTTCAGTAAAGAGGCTTTTTCTCATTTCTTAATCCTGGGAGGAGGGGGTGCGATGCCAGACATTTGAGCACTCTCCCATGCAGAGATCACTGTTCAGATGAGTTATTGTTTCTTAGCTTCTAGATGATATTATTGACACATCAATATTTTCTCCACAGCCATGAGGACCAGAGACTTGACTTGTCAAAATGGATGCAAAATATGCATTATACACGTGTATGCACTAACAGAGCAACAACTGATGATGGTTTTCTGGTGGTTTGGCATCATTTTTAGATTTTAAAACAGCCTTCTTTTTCCTGTCATGGATCTTGTGTTTATTTATTTATTACAGTTCCAACTCGCACATCATCGCAAAGGCATCCCAGGGTGGTATACAGCAACCAATAAAACGCTGTGTATTAAAACTATAAAACAACCTGACTTCAAAAATATATACAGTCATCCGGAGAACAAAATAAAATGCCTTCACTTTGCGGGGGAAAGCTGGAAAAAGAGGGAGCAATTGCATGCCTAATGGAAGGGAGCTCCACAGCTGGATAATTCAGATAGCCAGTTAAGTTTTGGCTGCATTATTATGGCCTGGTTCACACAACATAGTAAGCCAAACTATGTGTTATTGTTATCTAGCTTCTGTTGTTAACACATCAAGATATTCTCCATAGCCAGGAGAACCAGAGCCTTGATCTTTTAAACCAAGGCGCGCGCGCTCTCTCTCTCTCTCTCTCTCTCTCACACACACACACACACATATATATATATATATATATATATATATATATATATGGGCAAATTTCAGAATTTGAGAGTGCTCTGGCACTAGTCACACAATAGCTGTTGTGCAGGGAAGGACAGAACACAAAATTAGAGAAATACAACCACACAACCTTAGGCTTAGCATGGGAAGTCAGCTGTGTTCTGCTGGTCCTGATTGTGGAGATCACACGATATTGATTTTACAGACAACAACCCCCCCCACACACACACACACAAACACACACCCAACACAGTGATGCTAATTACAACAGGGCACATTCTTCCATACCAGGAAAAATATATGAGGTCACCACCCTCACTCTCATTTCACAGAAATCATTTAGAAGGTGCCCACACATTTTGTCCCATAACTTTCTAGAAGGGCTAGACACTGAAAGTTCTGGAGCACCTTCCTAGGGACACAAGTGAAAGTTTTCATGGGCACCGTGGCATTCACAGGCAACAGGCTGGCAACCCCTGTCTTAAACTATGCCTTATCAGAATTGTGTGGATGTGCAGGATCCCAGAGAGGAGTCTCTTTGCTCCTCCCTGGTCCTTTATGCTATGTTTGTTTGTTTGTTTGTTTGTTTGTTTGTTTATATCCCGCCCATCTGGGTGGGTTTCCCCAGTCACTCTGGGCGGCTTCCAACAAAATATTAAAAATACAATAAAACAAACCAAAGAACTGCTTCAGGAAGGACAAGGAAATACATCAATAGAATAACAATTTAAAAAAATGCACTACCAGAGTTCTTGCTTCTTTCTCTGATAAATTAATGAGAACTTACAGTGGAAAGGATGAGAGGCATTACAAGAAGAAATGGAACTAACAAAATCCACATTTTAACCTCATATATATAAGAAGCAGGCAGTGTGTGTCTCAATGGAGCTAGCTGTCCTCCCATCTCCAGCAACAAGGGGAAGATTCACCTCCGGCTGCTTTTCTGGAGCTCAGTTTCCTGGAGCTCAAGGTAGAAGGTAGGAGTCTATCAATTAATGAAGATGATCATCCAAATGTCATAGACCAAATGGAGCAAACAGCACGCGGACCTAGTGGTGGGAGGAAAAAATCCTTAAATAAGAGACACGGGGGAATGATTAATGGACTTCAATGTCTGTACACTAATGCGCAAAGCATGGGAAATAAACAAGATGAGCTTGAGCTCTTGGTACAGCAAACTAAATATGACATAATAGGCATCACTGAAACCTGGTGGGATAAGTCCCACGATTGGAATGTAATAATGGGGGGATACAATCTATTTCAGAGAAACAGACCAGACAAGAAAGGAGGAGGAGTGGCGTTATATGTCAGGGATGTGTATACCTGTGAAGAGATCCAAGATTTAGATCCTCAAAGCCAAAGTGAGAGCATTTGGGTCAAAATTAAGGGAGAGAAGAATAACAGAGACCTCATTGTGGGAGTTTACTATAGATCCCCAAGCCAAACGGAGGACATAGATGATGCCTTCCTGGAACAGATGGCCAAGCACGCAAAAGGAAGGGAGATAGTAGTAATGGGGGACTTCAATTACCCGGATATTTGTTGGACGTCAAACTCAGCCAAGAGCATAAGGTCAAACAGATTCCTCACTGGCCTTGCAGACAACTTCATTGTCCAGAAAGTGGGAGAAGCAACAAGAGGAACAGCCATTTTAGATCTGGTCCTAACCAATGTTGATGACCTGGTTAGTGGGGTAGAAGTGGAAGGATCATTAGGCGCGAGTGATCATGCTCTTCTGAAGTTTACTATACAGCGGAAAGGAGCAGCCAAGCATACTAGGACTCAATTTCTTGACTTTAAGAAAGCCGACTTCATAAAACTTAGGGAAGTGCTGGGTGAGATCCCATGGACAATAATACTAAAAGGAAAGGGAGTTCATGATGGCTGGGAGTTTGTTAAGAGGGAGATACTAAAAGCACAACGTCAGGCAATACCAATGAGACGGAAACATGGAAGGTGCCTAAAGAAGCCAGGGTGGCTATCTAAAGAACTTTTAACTGAATTAAGATTAAAAAAGGATGTGTACAAAAAATGGAAAAGGGGGGAAACCACCAAAGAGGAATTCAAACAAATAGCCAGCACGTGTAGACACAAAGTCAGAAAAGCTAAAGCACAGAATGAACTCAGGCTTGCTAGAGAGGTTAAAAGCAACAAAAAAGGCTTTTATGGGTATGTTCGTAGCAAAAGGAAGAACAAAGAAACAATGGGGTCACTCAGAGGAGAAGATGGTGAAATGCAAACAGGGGACACAGAAAGGGCTGAACTCCTCAATGCCTTCTTTGCCTCAGTCTTCTCCGATAAAGAAAACAATGCCCGACCTGAAGAATTTGGAGCAAATGATTCAGCAAAGGAAACACAGCCCAGAATAACTAAGGAGATAGTACAAGAATATTTGGCTAGTTTAGATGTATTCAAGTCTCCAGGGCCAGATGAACTGCATCCAAGAGTATTAAAAGAACTGGCAGATGTGATCTCAGAACCACTGGCAGTCATCTTTGAGAATTCCTGGAGAACAGGCGAAGTCCCGGCAGACTGGAGGAGGGCAAATGTTGTCCCTATTTTCAAAAAGGGGAAAAGAGAGGACCCAAATAATTACCGCCCAGTCAGTCTGACATCAATAGCAGGGAAGATTCTGGAGCAGATCATTAGGCAAACAGTCTGTGAGCACCTAGAAAGGAATGCTGTGATCACCAATAGTCAGCATGGATTTCTGAAAAATAAGTCATGTCAGACTAACCTGATCTCGTTTTTTGACAGAATTACAAGCCTGGTAGATGAAGGGAACGCAGTGGATGTAGCCTACCTTGATTTCAGCAAGGCATTTGACAAGGTGCCCCATGATATTCTTGTAAAGAAGCTGGTAAAATGCGGTCTTGACTATGCTACCACTCAGTGGATTTGTAACTGGCTGACTGACCGAACCCAAAGGGTGCTCATCAATGGTTCCTCTTCATCCTGGAGAAGAGTGACTAGTGGGGTGCCACAGAGTTCTGTCTTGGGCCCGGTCTTATTCAACATCTTTATCAACGACTTGGATGATGGACTCAAGGGCATCCTGATCAAATTTGCAGATGACACCAAACTGGGAGGGGTGGCTAACACCCCAGAGGACAGGATCACACTTCAAAACGACCTTGACAGATTAGAGAACTGGGCAAAAATAAACAAGATGAATTTTAACAGGGAGAAATGTAAAGTATTGCACTTGGGCAAAAAAAATGAGAGGCACAAATACAAGATGGGTGACACCTGGCTTGAGAGCAGTACATGTGAAAAGGATCTAGGAGTCTTGGTTGACCACAAACTTGACATGAGCCAACAGTGTGACGCGGCAGCTAAAAAAGCCAATGCAATTCTGGGCTGCATCAATAGGAGTATAGCATCTAGATCAAGGGAAGTAATAGTGCCACTGTATTCTGCTCTGGTCAGACCACACCTGGAGTACTGTGTCCAGTTCTGGGCACCACAATTCAAGAAGGACACTGACAAACTGGAACGTGTCCAGAGGAGGGCAACCAAAATGGTCAAAGGCCTGGAAACGATGCCTTATGAGGAACGGCTAAGGGAGCTGGGCATGTTTAGCCTGGAGAAGAGGAGGTTAAGGGGTGATATGATAGCCATGTTCAAATATATAAAAGGATGTCACATAGAGGAGGGAGAAAGGTTGTTTTCTGCTGCTCCGGAGAAGCGGACACGGAGCAATGGATCCAAACTACAAGAAAGAAGATTCCACCTAAACATTAGGAAGAACTTCCTGACAGTAAGAGCTGTTCGACAGTGGAATTTGCTGCCAAGGAGTGTGGTGGAGTCTCCTACTTTGGAGGTCTTTAAGCAGAGGCTTGACAACCATATGTCAGGAGTGCTCTGATGGTGTTTCCTGCTTGGCAGGGGGTTGGACTCGATGGCCCTTGTGGTCTATTCCAACTCTATGATTCTATGATTCTATGATTCTATGATTCAAGGAGGAGAATTTGTCTCCAAGGACCTTCCGCAGCCCCACAGTGTCACTGGCAAAAGGCAGATCCCTCGAGCTGCTAGGCAGCTCGCCTGTGAACATTTCCCAGCGGGCCAGGGGTATCTAGCGCCTTGCTCCTTTGCCATGTTAAGGTTTGGTTTGCTACATCATCCAGACTGGGGCACATGGTCACGCTCTCGCAGTGGCGTAGCGTGGGTTGTCAGCACCCGGGGCAAGGCAAGTAATTTGCGCCCCCTAACCCGTGGATTTGCACCCCTAACCCGTGGATTTGCGCCCCCTAACCCGTGGATTTGCGCCCCCTAACCCTAACCCCCAGATGTTGCGCCCGGCCCCCCCCTGCACCCCCCACGCTACGCCACTGTGCTCTCGCCAGACTAACCGCAAGCTGTAGCCAAAGTTTGTTTTTGGCTACAGCTCATGGTTAGCGAAGAGAGAGTTTAACCACGTGCCCGGGTCCATATGGCATGCTAAGCCAAACCTTTTCAGTACAGTGTGGGAGTAAGAAAGACTGGGGAGAAGAAAAGCAGCAGCAAGTTTGCCTCCGGCATCCTGCACAGTCATACAATCCCAGTAAGTCATCATTAGACTAACTGTGCTATGCAGACCTGGTCATAATCACAAAGCACATTCAGAGTGAGGGCAATGTTTCCTGTCCACCCTCCTTCTGAATGTTTCACTCTTGAGTTTTAGACCTCCACAGAAAACTGCCAAAAGGGCAGTGGCGTAGCGTGGGTTGTCAGCACCCGGGGCAAGGCAAGTAATTTGCGCCCCCTAACAGGTAGGGGCAGAGAGCTGCGAGTGTGAGCGCCCCCCCCCCAGATGTTGCGCCCGGTGCGGCCGGCTCCCCCTCCACCCCCACGCTACGCCACTGCAAAAGGGCTCTGTTTGTTGCCCTGCAGGTGACATGAGCTTCTGCAACATTCTCCCACCACCATTACTCCTTTGTCGAGTGAAGCAAAATAGTGAACCTATGGAAAATAATGTGCATGTTTTGAACATACTTGTACATCTGGGTTGATTTGCCCTTCTCTGGGTGCTCAGAGGAACTGCAGCCCTTAAACTGGACAATTAATCAGGGTTTATAACTGCTTTGCATCACCAGGACAGCACAAAGGAACTGGCACGTCCATGTGAATGTAGCTCTAAATGTTCACTAATGATCTATAAAGTACAAAAGGAATATTTAACTATAGAGTGAATAACCACATTTATTCTAGCAATACCTAAGGGGGAAATTTCACCTCTCTTACTTATAATTAAAAGGAGTCTCAAGCAAATTGTTCCAGGCTTGAAATCTTAAGGTTGTTTTTTTTTTTTTAAACGCTCTCATACAACCTATATCCCTTCCAAATGTATTAATGCTCAGTCATATTGGATTCACAATAATTGGAGCTCACGGTTTAATTATAGAAGAACAGTCCCCCAAATCTGCTTATGTATGCTTGTGCCTCCATTAGGGAAGTTAAATCATTACAGAAAACAAGATAAAAAGTTAATGTTGCAAATCCCATTGTCTCAATGAAGCAGCATTAAAGTCAAGCTTGCGTTTGATGACTATTCCCTACTTAGCAAGGTGTTCATTAAAAGTATTCTTGATATATGATAAGTTTGTTGTTTTCTTTCTAGGGGCGGGGAAGCATAAAACTTTTGCTGGTTTAATTTATTTTTCTTAGTAAATACTGCTCAAGGGAATGAACATTAGTAAAAATATTACGACATAACTGCAGAATACCTCACTCTCCATTACTTGGGGCAAAATAAGGATTCTTCATCAGCTTGGGGAACAGTCTCCAAGGGTTTTGTGCCCGTTGACAGTGCTTTTTTTTCCAGAGGGACGCATACCCCAAAACATTTTGTGAATCTAAGTTTGGCCTCGTTGAGGGCCAGTATTTCAATATGCGTAGGAAAATGAGAGTACCCCCTAAACATTATTTTTAGAAAAAAAGCACTGCCTGTTGGTATAGGCTGGGGGTAGCCAATGTGGTTCTGAACACTGCTCTAGAAGAAGGTGCCATTTGCTCAAAGCGAAGGTTAAGAAGATCCTCGCTGGGGAAGCCTTTATAAGATGCCACCGATAAAGACATTTTTATACAGCCACATGTTAACTAGTAAAGGTTAACAGCCAGGAATTGTATATGCTCAAGCCTCCTTGCTTAATCCCACAAATATTTAAAAGAGTGAACTTGATTTTTGGATGGTGCCATTGTGCGGATGGTATCATTGTGTGGATGATATCATTGGATGGAATCATTTAGTTTAACTGTGACTTTCCTTTCTGCCTGTGTCAATTGCCCTGGTATCCACTAATTAGAGCAACTGGCTTTGGGGGATCAGTTGAAGTCCTTTATGAGATGAGCTAGAGACGACTTTTTGATTTCTCAGGCAGGGAAATGCTCCAGCCCAACAATTCTAGTTCTACCCCTGTCAATCCTTAGGAGAAGAGTGGAAACAGAGAAGATAAAGAGAGTGTGTGGGGATGTGCTGCAGAAAGAGGTCTCTTTCATAGCACAGTATATATTATATGCTGCCAACTGTGCATTGAAGCGCTCTGCCAGAAGTTGCCACCTCAAGGCGTTTTTAGAGATGAGCAGATGCGTCCTCGGGGAGTCTGACCACTAGCAGCATGAGCAAATGCGTTTAAAAAACAAAACAAAAAAACAGGCGCTGATGTCAGTGCCAAGTTCAGTGCCCTTCCTACAATGAGTGTATCTCCTCGCCACTATTATTACCAGAAGCTCTTGCAGCTCCTGTTCCTCCTCCTCCTCATTCCTACTACCTGTTTGCTTGGCAGGCAGAAAACCTATCAGTAAGTGCAGAAGCAGCATCTCCTGTGCCTCCTCCTTCTCACAACCACTGCTGTCTGGAACAGAGTGAAGAGCAGTGAATAAGCTGGTGAAGAGGAGAGGTCTTGTTAATGGGACCTGTGTTGGGATGTGGCCCCCAACCTTTGGTGCCAGGTGTGGCCCAGTCATGCCAACCTTTGGTGCCAGGTGTGGCTCATAGCGCCCCCTTTTTTTTCAAACTTTGATAAAACTAGGCAATGGAAGGGATCTTGGGGAAGGACTGGGGCCTACAGAGAGGAGGCAAGAACAGTGGCGTAGCGTGGGTTGTCAGCACCTGGGGCAAGGCAAGTAATTTGCGCCCCCTAACCCGTGGATTTGCACCCCCTAACCCGTGGATTTGCGCACCCTAACCCTAACCCCAGATGTTGCGCCCGGTGCGGCCGGGCCCCCCTGCACCCCCCACGCTATGCCACTGGGCAAGAATACAGACTTGCAAAACCTTTTGACCTGCCTGAGTCCCGAATCAAAGACTCCAGATTTGTCAGCATAATTGTAGAACAACACTTCTGGTGTATCTCTTTTTTTAATCTCTCCTCATATAAAATTCCTCACAAGCTATTTTGAAACAAGAGCATGTTTCATATAGATGAAAACAAGCTATTAGGAATCAGGAAGTCGTTTTCGACAACAACAAAAAGCCACCTGATCAACATAACTTCTGAATCTTGATGCACGCTTCTATAGCATTATAATTTCGCTAAGATTTTAAAGTCTCACACAGATAATCCTACTTAGGAGATAATAAGCTTGTCAGTGCTACACAAACCATGGCATGTTGTATTATGTTAAACTAACTCGTATAATCGTGAAAAGATATTTCTAACAAAGCTCATAGGAATAGCCAAGTTAAAACAACAAATTAGAAGGGGGAAAATTAGGAGCAATGTGAAATACTGGATGAGATCTTCTGGGACTATAATCCTTTGTTTTCAAAGAAGTGCAAATAAATAAATAAATGCCAAGGATCCTTCTGTGTGGAGGGAAGCTTAATTCACTGTGGAAGTGTTTACGTACTTACCAGAACAAGAGCAAATTTATTTGAAGAGAGGCTTATGTATTAAAGTACCCACTGGTTAAGAAAGAACTCTCTTGCATCACTCGCTCTGTCTCCTCTATCTCTCAGTAGAAATGAATACTAAAGAGGTAAACATTTCAACTCATCTCCTACAAGATTGGTAGACCCGCCCTGCACCATTAGCAAGCTATCAGAGAATGCTTTCATTTGCTCTCATTTCCCTGCCATTTACTAAATCCTGTATTCATCTCGTAAGGAGGCACAAGTTGCTATTATATAGTATAAATTCCAGTGAGTGGCTTCGTACATGACATATTACAACAAAGAGCTAATCTCTATATGTATATTTCCCAGCTCCCCACTTGTTCTTTGCTATTGCCCCAAATCAATCCAAAACCATTTTATTTCATTTGATATTGTGTACCTTTGTTGGCCTTATTACAGTGAAGTTTATCTCGATTCTCTTCGGCTTGCTATGATTGGGCCAAAAATAAATAAATCAAAACTTCCTGATTTTGATAGAAACAGCATTTGCTCAAATGAAGAAAGACTTTCATATTCATCTTATCTGCAGTTAGTCTTGTCTTGATTGTATTCATATGAACCTTTCTATCATCATGGGGTGATATAAGACGATAGGTGATGTTCTTCAAACCTTATGAGGCACTAAGGTTGCTATATGTGGAGTGGCGAGAAGGCAAAATTGTGGTGGGATGGAACAAGGGCACCAAGAGGTGATTCCCCCACCCCCAACTGTATGCAATATTCATTGCAGTTTTTAGTCATATAAATTGAAGAAGGTATTTAAAAGACTACGACTTGGGACATATAAAAATCAATACAAAATGTTTTAGGTTCCCATTAATTATTCAGCGAGGTACAAAACAACACTTGGTAATATAAATAATGAAACGTGGAAAGGTCAAAGCTTGTACCAAATGACAAAGTCATGGGAACCCAAGAAGCAATGAAATTGTATCAGAAATAATGATCATTTAAACATGAACAACTATACATGTAAGCATATGACGTAGAATGTGTCTCAAATATAAAATTACAAAATACAAACTCTCCAAGCACTAGCCACTATATTTAAAAATGATTGACAAGATCGCCAAGATTAAGTCTCTTTTCAAACTTGTTCAGAATCAAATTGGAGAACTATTACATTACTTGCAATGTGGGGGGCGGGGGCGCCTTTGTTTTTTGACAAAGTCAGAGCTTCACCATCTGAGCTTAGTCATTTTTAAGCCTTGTTGCAATTTCAGATCTGGTTACCTTGGTTTACCACCCCTCCTATGATCCCCTCAGGAAATTAGGGTTATCTAGCAGTAGGGGGCCAGTCTTGAGCTACATAGGGCGGGGCTGGTGTGTGTAATATTGTTATTGTAGGCAGAATTGCAGGCTGAAGGAGGAATGGCGAAAAGTGTCTCCCCTTCTTCTGTGGGGTGTGTGGAAATAATTCGCTGGATCTTGGTCCTGTCTGTGAACAGAAAGAGTCCTTTTGTTCATAGATGCCTAGTTATGATCAAAGGCCAATACTTTCTAGGCCAGGATATAAAAAAATGGAGCCACGCTTATGTTCTAAAGACCCTCCATCCGCTTTTTTGCTTGTTCATTCTGTGACTTCCTTGCATTTGTTGTTGTTGTTGTTGTTGTTGTTGTTGTTGTTAATATATTAGGTTACCAGGTTTTTTTCAATGAATCCGGGGACACTTTTCAACTTCAATAGGAATGATAGGATTTTGTATGGGGACTGATTTGTAAATCCGGGGACTGTCCCCGGGAAATGGGGACGTCTGGTAACCTTACCTTATACCTGCAGGTCTCATCCTATATAATTTAAAACATAGCAGTCATTCTTAAAGGTAATAAATTACACATAGATGTTGACTATGTATTATCCCAAAGGTCTGTGCAGACCTTTGAAGAAGAAGGTATGAAGAAAAAGCTGTTTGCTGAAATTCAGAATGATGCCTGCAAATCCAATATCAATACCTTGCAAGAAGTCGGTTATATAATAAAAGACATGAACATAGGAATGATTAAAACCAGGCGGTGGGGATTACCGGAAAGCAAGAACACATCAGATTCTTGCTAATACTGTGGCAGGGCAGAAATGGATCCCATCACGTTTAAGAAATTAAGGAATATTGTATTGCAGGAATTAACATGAAGCACTGAGTATAAAAATACAGACACTCAAACTATTGCTGCTTTTCATTTTCAAAGGCCTTTGAGCGCAGGATTAAGATTGTATGCTTTCCACAAGAATCAAGCATTAAAACAGAAATCCACATTAGACATGGTTAAATAGTTTCTTTACACTCATAACCACCTGAATTTTAATTAACCCAGGACTTGTACAAGCAAAGCATTTTGAAGATCTGGCTGTAAACCTTTATTGCTTCTTAAAATGCATAAAAGCAAACTTTTAATGTTAGGATGGGCATGAAACTACCTTCCCAAGCCTACTAGACAAAATTAAGCCATTGGACGTCCTCCTACCTACCCCTTCGCTTGCAACATACGTTTTAAAGGTAATCTTTTCTATGATGCTATAAGATTACTCAGTGAACAAGTAGTTTTCTTTTGCAGCTTTCCCCGTCAAACTTGTTCTTTTAAGTCTGAAATTGTTTACAAAAAGAAAAAAAGAACACTAATTAACTAATTTATTATACAGGCTTTTCCCATTGCTAAAGAGCAGTAGCAGTGCTTCATTCTAGCAAGGCACAGTCATTTTAAACCAGCCTTTGGCAACCTGACACCCTCCAGAGGTTTTGGACTAACCGGAACTGATGGGAGTTGTACTCCAAAACATCTGAAGGCTGATTTAAGATATGAACACATAGGTAGAGGATTAAAATGAGGAAAATCTATTATCATCTTGAGATTGTTCCCTTGCCATGTAGAATCGGATGTGTAAGAGTTGCTTGTGCTTCCTGTTCCTGTGTATCTATGTCCAAAGTGGGTGCATCTCCCCACCCAAAAGGTGTGCATGTGCCGATCACAATTTTTCCTCTTTTGGGGAGATGTAAAGGCTGTAATTCTAGTGTGATGTAACTGTCTGGAAACATAAAGCATGGGGAAAATTTCACATCCTGGCCCCACCAAGCCAGATAAGGTCTGAAGCACTTTCAGTGGAATGAATGGGACGTCTCCTCGCTTAGATGCTTTCGAGAGAAGGTCATCAAAAGTCACAGACACTTTAGTTATAAGACACTGCCTTTGGTCAGTGGGCTGAACTAAGCAATCTATTGGCTCCCTTCACTCTAGGATTCAGTGCTTCTGCAGTGACCTTGCTTTTATGAAGTTAACCACAAGCAATGACTTTTGTGCTTCCAACTTTTCCATTAAGGTAGTAGTAGCTCTCACACTATTTTTTTCTGGACTGCCTGAAAATAAACTTGATAAACTTTTTTTTGTTACACAAGTCAAGGGGTATATAATTTGTTTTAATGACTGTACTCTTGACTTTAACAGGGGTTTGGGGGGGTTGCAACATGAAAACCACTGGCCCTTGCCTAGGGCTGCCTTAGCCTGTTCAGTAAGATTTGAGCAGAAAATCCTGCTCTGAGAGCTTGCTACTCAGCAGTGATTTTTCCTGTGTGCACATGCAACTTCATGTGAATTCTTATTGGTCTTCACCCATCTCTCATCATATGTACCCAGTAACACATAACCATAAATAGCCCAGGATAGGTATACATATCTCCTTGAAGATCAAGGGAAACATGTACCCAGTTCAGTAGCATCTGGAAGCGTGTGTCTGTGGATGGAGCTTCATTGCTTCAGAGTGGCTTTGTACAAACTACAGTGGTACCTCAGGTTAAGTACTTCATTCGTTCCGGAGGTCCGTTCTTAACCTGAAACTGTTCTTAGCCTGAAGCACCACTTTAGCTAATGGGGCCTCCCACTGCCGCCGCGCTGCCGGAGCCCGATTTCTGTTCTTATCCTGAAGCAAAGTTTTTAACCTGAAGCACTATTTCTGGGTTAGTGGAGTCTGTAACTTGAAGCGTATGAAACCTGAAGCGTATGTAACCCAAGGTACCACTGTATCATCCTTTAATTCCTTTGAGAATGTTTGTGTGCATGGGGCAATAAATGTCCAAAAAACAATGAGCCAGCAAATTGAAAGTTGGTGGTTGTGTTGGTTAGAGTGTGGTGCTGATAACACCATGGTTGCTGGTTCTATCCCCATTTGAAACAGCTGCATATTTGGGTTGGAATAGATGATTCTTAAGGTCCCTTCCAACTCTATGAATCTATTTATTTATAACCCCCCTCCCATTATAACTGCTGGGGTCATTCAAAGTAACTAGCCAACAAGGTGTATTCAAGCTATACACAATATGATGTCAATTTTGAAAAAATGTAGATGTCTCCAGGCGTTTGTGAGATTGTGGTCCAAAACAAATGGAATACACCAGGTTAGGAAGTCAGTATTAAATAACAGTACCAGATGTATTAAATAAAATACCCAAAGAAATTGTCATTTCCCCCACAAAAGATAACCATCAGATGAGCCAGCCAATTGTTGCTACTAAGATTAGTCTCCAAGAAATGCTGCCACTGTGATTTAAGCACTCAGTACCTTTCCATTACTGCAGCTGTACAGAAAAATGATGTGTCAATGCGAAGTGACATGAAGATTCATCTTGTTTGACTGCCTAGGTCAGAATGACAATCTGGGTCAGTCTAGTGCATTATATAGCTCTGGACTGAGATCCATTGCATGGTGACATCCTAAAAGGCACCATAGGGATTTGACATGTGGGTGCTGCAATAAGCAATTGTGCTCAGCATTACAGTACATCTACTTTTATGAAAAACATTAATTCATTTTATGCATTGTAGGATATTTTTAAAAAAAAATATTTAGGAATGTTTGTCATTAAGTGGTATATAAATTCCTCAAATAAATAAAATAGGTCATATCCAGCTGTGTCACAAGATGGTGAGACTTCTCTCAGCATACCAGGTGGAGAATCAGTTTCCAATTATTCCTATTTCTCCTGCAGCCCTCCCTCCCCCGAAGAAAAATCACTGAAAATTGTTTCTCTCTTCCTTCCAGCGACGGAAGCCTTACCATCAGCTGTTTGACGCTGTTTGATACAAACCTATGGTTAAAATCACTCACATATCTTAACAGCAAGAACATGTGCAATAGGCTTTCTCAGAAGAAATTTTTCACAAAAAAAATTCTGATGCTTTTCTTTAACTCCACTTTGCAGAATTTTCCCAAAATAGTCTCCACCATTTTTCTAATGGCTGCCACCACCACCCCATATGTCCCAGAATGCTGCTAAGCCTCGGGCACTGTGTGTGGAGTGTGTATGTGCAAAATGGCAGCTGGACTACCAACACAGGTGCTGCCAACACTGTCACTTGCAGAGGCAGCACAAAAAGACAAAGGAGAAGAAAAACTGTGCTACTACCTCTGCTTTTGGTGAGTTCCAGAGAAACAGTGGACAAATTTCTGCTCCTGCTAGAGAAACTAGGTGAAATGGCACCCTCCTGATTTCTGTTACCACCAACATGATAGAGGACTTTGAGAGGTCACGTACCTCCCTAGTTGAGACAAGCACTAGAGCATGAGAAATTAGGTGGATGGGAGGGGTACTAATTGGGAAATTAGAAGGACAGAAGGGGAAACAGTTGAGGCCTTCCTGGGGTCATTGTAACTGCTGGGCACTAAACCTGAAAACATTATGACCTACAGTTAGATAAATTCAGGAAGATATAGAGCCTAATTCCTTCACTTTGTGCTGCCAGACTATGTATGAATTAAAGGTGACTTATTACATTCCTTTTAAAAGGCATAAGTGTACTCTTAGGAAACACGTCCCTTACTGGAAACCCTTAAAAGTGTGCAACTGGAAATATAATAAGCAGAAGATTCCAGAAGTCAAGTTTCATTAGCCAATTGTAGTAGAAATGCTTTAAAGGCAAGCAGGTTTATAGTGATTTAAGCTTTTGTAGGACAGAAACTCCTTCATTACATTCATAAGGTATCCTGGAATTGTAAAGCGAGATGAGCACTGCAACCCCAGAGTCATCCGCGACTGGACCTAACTGTCAGGGGTCCCTATACCTTTACTATATGTACAGAAGAGGAAGAACAGTTTTATATAGTCAGGCTAAAAGATAAACACCCCCTTGCTCACATGTAGGACTTAAGTGTCTAAAGAGAGGATCAGAGCCATGGTTTCAGCCCTGACTGGGACATCTGCACAATCAGGTGTCCCAATTCTGCACAATCCATACTCACAAGCAAGTGGAAATCCTTAGATATAACATTCCCCTATGGTCTTTTTCCAGGATAGAAGATTGCCATTTATACATCACTGTTGCCCTGGCATAAAACAAGTTCAATACAGTAACTGATCACAGAAGAGAAGAGGTGAGATTTAAATGTTTGAGTGATACTTCCACAAGGTCATGATGCTTCCATTCACCCAAGGCCCTCCTTCAGATATATCTATATCAAATCCTTCTGGTTGCTTTGTGTGTTTCCTTTCAGTAAATACTGCTGGA
Source organism: Podarcis vaucheri (assembly GCF_965113315.1). NCBI lineage: Eukaryota > Metazoa > Chordata > Lepidosauria > Squamata > Lacertidae > Podarcis > Podarcis vaucheri. Next base: position 43,065,636 of record NC_138761.1, on the reverse strand, counting down.
AGAAAGCAGCAAGATACGCTATCTGCTTATTACTCAGGGTGCAGGGAGGCGAGAATCCAGCCATGTTATTCACGGGATTCCCCTGCCCACTTATCAGCCGGCAAATGGACACTTTAAATAGGTTTAGTCTTAAACCAGCACTCTGTGAGATAATTCTCCTCAACTAAGTTCATGGCCATTTACCTTTGATTTATGGTCCACTGGCAATCCATGTAGACCAAGATTGAAAATGTTGCACAGAGTGAATCATTTATGCTGAACAAGATTTATTATAGTCCACCTACTGTAGTTAAGAAGACCTGGACTGTGAAATGCTTAAGCAAATAAAGAAGGCAGAAGTGTTAGTAATGGGAGATAGCTGCTGCACAGCACCAAGCATAGCCTTACATAGCTAAGCGGTTTGTTTCACTTACAGTGACAAGTCTATTTCTAGACTCATTATTACATGTTACCATTAATATCATAATACCACGCTACAGCTGTTCTGCAGCTAATGTGCTAAATGCATTAACTTAGCTGTATTGTATGGGGATTACCTGTGTCTATTCATGAAATTTCTAGAATCTGGCCACGCTGAGGTACTGTGATTGTGAAATTTCCGCAGCCTTTTTTTAAAAAAATAAAATTAAAATCATATAGTTTGTATTGTTTGTTTGGGTTTGTTTAAACAAAAAATCTAGATACCACTATTCTAACCTAGTAGGGAAAATGCCTTCAGAGAGAAGATTGCCTGCTTGTTCCGAGAACCACACACAATGATATAGGAACACAGGGAGCAGTTCTATATACTGAGCAGACCATTTGTCCATCTAGCTCAATTCTGTCTGTACTGGCTAACAGCAGCTCTCCAGGGTTTCACGTAGTTGGGTCTTTCAGCCTTTCCTGGAAATGCTATTGCATTGCATCTGAGATCTTCTGTCCCATGAACTGGCAGGACACTGAGGAAGGGTAGGAGAATCCCAGTGAGTGGTGTAACCACACCTGGTACACACTGGGGAAAGCTGAAAATGGGGAAAGGGAGACTGGGGACTTAGAAGGTGCTTGTGGGCCATCAAAGGATGGCAGTAGGGCAGCTGACAGTTCACAGGAGCCAGGAGAGGAGGACACAATGCCAGAACCAGAGGTTCCCCTGTCTCTGCAGACACAGTGGGCTCTGAGGTGTTGGAAACGGCAGGAGGTGCACTCTAGGAGACTGAGGCAGGCAAGGGAACACATCCCAGCTCGCTAGTTGACCAGGTGGGGATCATGGAAGGTCTGGAAGGAGGTTTGTGTTCACTCAGCTAGATGAGGCTCAGGACAGGTATGGGTCACATGCCTCATCAAGTGGAGAGATACAGGTGCTCAGCTGGAGCAAAGCCAGATGCATCAGTCAAGATTGGAAGGGATAAAAGGGAAGCAAGGGACTCTGTGTCTGCTCAACCTTCCACATTGATGGACCATGGCTTGGCTGCTTTGAGAATTCCACTTTGGGACTTATCCCACGTTTTTTGACCCTGGATCTGCTGCAGAGGTGGGAACCTGGCCTTACTGTTTGCCTGTAAAAAGAGGTAACACCACAGTGGAAATTCCCCTAACTTACCTGAGCTTCCTAAACCACCCTCACCTACTCTCACTTAATTCACAATGTTAGAAAATGGATTAAGGCAGCTGGAAGAACTCATTCTGAGGTGTGACTGCCTCCAGGTCCAATTTGGTCTGAGGCAAAGAAGGCTTGCAAGGTCCACAGTAGACCATATCCAGAAAGATGAAATGTAGAGTTTCTTATTTTATTTTATTTTTTTAAAAAAGCTGATAAGACAACCTTGAAACAAAGTTAGGTTAAAACATGGAGAGAACAGATTTAATTAATCCCATATAATGGGGGGGGGGGAGCTTTTTTGGTGAAGAAAACAAACATATTGATCAAAATGCTGAGGGTACCAGCACAAAATGGCTGCCATGGGAAGCACAAAAGAGGCACAGGGATTCTGTACCAATGAATACTATTACAAAAAAGTTCTGCATATAATACAGAAAGGAGGAAGTCTACACACTAACTCAGCAGAAAGGCATGTGGAAGAAAGAAAGGTCATCACAAGAAAGAGTGTCTTGTCTATAGAAGTTGAACAAAATAAAAGGGTGTCATTGGACAATATCAGATGAGGTCAGCAGAGGAGGAATCTGTCATGCATTTAGAGTTGCCAGCAAAGCTCAGAACTGATCTAAATATAAAGAAGTAAGGTCAATAAGTGTAGGTCATTATAAAGGCGCTGATTTTGGCGGATGCCAATCAAACCCTTTTTCAGCTCTTCAGCCAGGCATTTAAATGATGATGTCTTAGAGACAAGGATGGATTTTGCCATGAGGAGGAATCTAAAAAGGCCTTTTAATTGCATTGCCATAATTAGGCAATTAAGAAGCAAAATGCCCCTCAGAATTATGAGGGGTGTAAAAAAAAAAAAAAGGAAAGGAGAGACAGTAGTAAAGAGCACTTTGCATTAATGGAACAGGCCCAAATCTTGTTGATTTACAGGGAAATGGGATTAGCCCCATTAGTATTGAACAACTGGCATATAAACATTAGTAGATGGCTGCAAGGTAATGTGTGTTAATCCCTTCCTTTTTATTGATGTTATAAAATGCTAAGGGCAAATCCATGTCAACTGCTACTTAAAATGCAACTATTTTGTTACCCATAAAGTCACATCTGAGTGGACCACGAATATATCTGTCTTCCTTCCTGCCTGCCTGCCTGCTTGCCTGCCTACCTATTAAGCTGGTTCGAAGCATTCTGTCATACTAGTGCCCAAGGAATGGAAGACAGATTGTGTTTAATCACATATTATTCTTTTTTGTTTTGTTTATGAATCACTTCCTTTGAAGCATGCCAGAGTGATTCACACACAAAAATATCATCATCATCATCAGTAGTAGTAGTAGTAGTAGTAATACAAAGAATCATGGAATTGTAGAATTAGAAGGGACCACAAGGGTCATTTAGTTCAACTTCCTGCAGTACAGAAATACTTTGCCCAATGAAGGGCTTGGATCCACAACCAAGATTTAGAGTTTTATGTTCTACTGCTATCAACTTTTTTAGAAAATGAAACTTAAAGTGACTTACAAAATGAACTTTAAAACTTTAAAAACAAGTATGGAACAACCTCAAATGCGTATTGGAATGTAAATGGCATTTCCATGCACTCTGGCACTTGCCACAGTGTCCCGTTGCACCAGAAGTGGTTTAGTCATACTGGCCGCATGACCTGGAAAGCTGTTGGCGAACAAACGGTGGCTCCCACAGCCTAAAGCAAAATGAGCGTCACATCCCATAGTCAAACTTGACTGGACTTAACCATGCAAGGGTTCTTTACCTTTACATATAGATATAGACATATAGATAGGAATCATAGAGTTGGAAGGGACCCTGAGGGTCATCCAGTCCCAGCTTCAGTGCAGAAATCTCAACTAAAGCATCCATGACAAATGGCTATCCAACCTCTGCTTAAAAGTCCACAACCTCCCAAGGGAGTTTGGTCCACTGTCAAACAGCTTTTACTGTCAGAAAGTTCTTCCTGATGTTTAGTCAGAATCTCCCTTTTTTGAACTTGGCCATTGGTTTGAGTCCTACCCTCTGGAGCAGGTGAAAACAAGCTTGCTCCATCTTCCACATGACAGCCCTTGAGATATTTGAAGATAGTTATCATATCTCCACTCAGTCTCCTCTTTCCCAGGCTAACTCAACCGTTCCTCATAAGGTTCGGTTTCCAGACCCATGATCATCTTGGTTGCCCTTCCCTGCACACATTCCAGCTTGTCAATATCCCTCTTATATTGAGTGGTACTGTTACTTCCCTTGATCTAGACACTATACTTCTGTTGATATAGTCCAGAATAACATTAGCTTTTCTTTCTTTCTTTTTTGATGCTGCAACACTGTTGCATTAGGTGTCCAGTGGTGGGGTGGGGCAGAGCAAACATGCTTGTCCCCACTGCCCCCCTCATTTATTTTTGGATACATTTATATCCCACCTTTTCCCAAGGAGCTCAAAGGGGAGTAAATGGTAACCCCCCTCCTCATTTTATTCTCACAACAACCCTGAGGGAGGTTAGGATGAGATAATACCTTGGTGTGTTTTTCTATGGTACCGGGCATTGGGTTTGTGTGGAGACTTGTAGTTTTGATTTCTTGTCATTATTGTAGTAATTGACTATAGACATATGGGGGGTGTAGTGTAGTGTTTTTTAAAAGTAAGTTAGAAGACAAACAGAGAAAGAAAGAAAGAAAGAAAGAAAGAAAGAAAGAAAGAAAGAAAGAAAGAAAGTCTTTCTATCTTAAACTATACATATCCCTGATGGACCGTCATACTATTTTTATAGCATCATTTGGGAAACATATCACAGAATAAATGCTCATAAACCAGATAGCATCACCCAAGGCTGATTTCCCGCCTCAAGATGCCATTTTTATGTGTGAATAAATAGAAAACAACATGGATGACTGACCTGTAAGATGGAATAGCATTTGGTGGAAGTTCAAAGACCAGAGGGGTGGATTTGTACAGAAAATATATATGCTGCAATTTGTTTGGAAATAAAATTTGTTTCATAGCATGTAAAGTAGGTAAATATAAGAAGGGGAACCCGTTTAACTTGAAGAGTACACTTTGCACTTCAAATAGATTGCTTCTTTTAAATGTGGTTGCATAATCTCTGTATTTTATTTCCAGATCCCTATTGAACATCACTGCCAGCACTGTATTTATTTTAGAAGAAACTGTCCATTAACTTTCAGAACATCTCTGGGAAGCTAATCCCTAGGGAGGATGAAATTCATGGGTGTATAACAAGTCTACACCTTTGATCCACCATCCACACCGCAGTGCTAGGTAGGATTATGTAAAAGCCTTTCAAAACATTTCTGAGAATGCAGACCTACAAAATACTTGCAGAGTCTTTACAACTCAGATATATAAAAACAGATTTAATTTACTCCCATTTCCCAAGGTTTAAAGTGTGCAATCATATCTGGATTTTAAAAACATTTCAACTTAAAGAAATCAGAAGAAGTGCTTTGCTGCATTTTTCATCATGCCCACATTCGAGGAGTAGTGGGCAGAGCCCAGCCATTAAACATCCCAGTGGTTCTTTGGTGAGAGAGAATTGAACATGTGCTTAACCCTCACATAGAAATCAATGTGACTTTAATTAGCTGAATCTTTGCAGAAGCATGCCCTTACAGAACTCAGCTACTGTCCAAAATAAGAAATTTGAATCATCTTTCCTTCATTTTTCTGAAATACATTACATTTCTGCAATATATCAACATCTGTGAGAAAGGGGCACAGGAATGCTGAACCAGATCTATCATACTGAGTCACTCAGCAGCCCTTTACACCCACCCATCTTTATTAATATCTTTCTTGAATAAGGTAATAAGAAAGAAAGCTAATACTTTAAAAAATCAGCTATTCAGTTAGTTCTATGAAAGTTTCTGTGCAGAGCATGACATTAATAAAAATTGAATTTGACTTTCTATACTTCCATCTCCACCTCATATTAATATAGAATCCTTACACAAACTAAGCAGAAACTAGTCATACAATTAACATACAGAATACATCTTTTAGTTCTTCCACAGTAAACCCAAAGATGACAAGGGAAAAGCTATGGGACATAGGTGCAGAGGCAGATTTAGGGAAGCATGCCCACAGTGGGCATCAAGCAGAGAGAATGTTTCAGGGGACACCACAACAACGAAGTGAAACAGAAGGCGAGAGACGGGAGGTGCCAAATTTTGGCATTACACAGAGCGCTGCTGAAATTCGAAAGCCCCAAGTCTGCCACTAATGGGTGGAAGGGAATCAGAATGATTTATCTTTGTAATTTTCCCATAGACGTTTTTTGGGAATATAATATTAGGCTATGCAAGCTACAGATAACCCCTATCACTAAACAACATAATGGTTGAGAGATGTTGCAAGTTTCATTTCATAATCTTTTGACAAATGGGCTTTTTGCTTATGTCCAAAACTACAGATAAACTACCATTCCTCCAATTTTTGGCAAAAGCATCAAAAGATCTGAAAAATGCTGGAAATACTCAAAGTGGAAATGTGCATTTTAGAACATCAAGATATATTGGTTAAATACCTGAATATTTTACATCTGATATTGGCCCGTCTAGTCACCTCACATATTTACATAGAAACACAGTACAGTTCAGGCTACACCAAGTTTTTTGGGGGAGGGTAACCTCCATTTAAAAGTGAATCTATTAAATTTACATTCCGGAACAATATGCAAACTGAAACACAGACGGCCTTCAAAAGGCTCACTAACCTGAAATTTGCGATGCAGTTCTCCCACCAAACAGTGCTTACAAAAATGTTTACATTAGGTGCATAAAAATGAATATATGGGTAATAAATAACATACAGAAATACATTACATTGTGAGAAATTGCTTGTAAAAATGCGTACAAACTGCATTCAAAAGTGTGTCTCTTAGGAGAATTTTGCACTAAAATGCTGAAGTATTTTCATGATTATTAATTTTTTATTTAAAAAAAAGCAGATCACAAATTACTTCAGAAATGTGGAGAACTGAATTTAAGATTGGGGGAATGAGAAACATAGAAAACCAAGACTGACACATCCTTGCATCCTTAGTCACTGGGGAATAGCAGAAGAGGGCTGGTGCTCCCATGTCCTCCTTGTGAGCATAGGCATTGGACAGCCACTGTTAAAAGCAGGAAGCTGCACCAGATAGTCATCTGGGCTCTTTATTATATGAAAAAATAAAAAAAAATCCTTCCAGTAGCACCTTAAAGACCAACTAAGTTAGTTCTTGGTATGAGCTTTCGTGTGCATGCACACTTCTTCAGATACTTTATTATATGGTTGAAGCTACATGCATTCTGGCTGCTGGATATGACTATTTAGAACTGCAGGCAGCAGCTATTTGTGTATCCTGTACCTTGAGAAACTAGGGATTAATACGCATTTGTTCCCTGCTGGGTTGGAGCAAATAAATATAGGTCAACAAAAGGATGGTGACTGTTCTGCTGTGGAGATTAAGGCCACAGAGATAAGTTTAAGTATTGTAGCTCTTTTGGTGGGATTTAATTCAAGCTGGCTTGATGCTTCGACATTCATTCACTGATGTGCTGACCTGTGTTTTCTTTCAACGCTACTGCAGATGATGATTGTTGTAAATTCTTTGCCACATGTGGATATATTTGTGAAGCAGCCAATGTTTCACGCAGCTGTACTGTTCTGCCGCACCAGGGACCCAAAGAATGACAGACGAGCACCATTTCAATATTTTGCATATAACAGAGCAATCCACATATTTGTTAATGCCCTGCTATTGTTGACACGACAATATGATGCGCCCGTCTGCAGGACTCCAAAACTTTAGAAATCACGAAGAAATGCAAATGAAGAAATCACAAAGAAATGTAATAAAAGGCACTACAGGAAGAAACAGAGCCTGGTAAGGGTCGGTGTATGTGCTCAGGGAGAAATCTGGGCCTAGGGAGAAATTTGTTTCTGTTCACGTTTTAATTTTAATTTCTGTTCACATTTTAACCTCCCTCATTTCCCAAAACAAGAAATAACCAACTTCTCTGAATTCTGAAATATGTACAAAAACATGAGGGAAAATGTTATTGGAAATGCATAAATAAATGGCAATAACATACATAAGAAATGGAAGATATGACATCAGGGAGTATTTAGAGCAGGTATAACCAAGCCAGGATCCTCCACATTTTATGGACTACAGTTCCAGTCATTGGCCATGCTGGTTAGGGCTGATAAGAGTTTGTTGTCTGGAGATCACCATGTTGGCTTCTCCTGCCTTAGTGCAATTATGTCCAAACTGATTCTTATCCCAAGCAAGTAAATCAAGCAAGTAAATGGAACAAAGTGCTGCCTCAGTGAAAGTGTCCCTAGTGGCCACTGACTGACAACGTCCCAAGAACTTGAGACAAAGCTGTATTTTATTATTTAATGGCGTTTTCATGTAGCGAACTGTGAGCAAATGGCCTCTCCGAGTTCCTCACCCTATTTATTCGTGGGCAGTGAAATGCGGGTGTGTGGGGAGGTTGACAAATTTCTCCAGAGGGAGGAGAAATTAGGAAGAAGTCTCGGAAGCTGTCTTGTACCGAGGCAGACCAGTGATCCATTTAGCTCAGCCTTGTCTACACTGAATGGCAGTGGCTCTCCAGCATTTGAGGCAAGGGATATTCCCAGTCATAGCTGGAGACTCTGGGGATCAAGCCTGGGACCTTTTACATACAAAGCAGATGTTCTTCCATCCAGCTACATCCCGCCCCCACCCCACACCATAGTTTCTCTGGGGTAGGTTTCACAGTTGCTGTCACAGCAAGTGGCAAGAGCTATGCTAGCAGCCTGCCCATCACTTTCCACCTTTCACGAGATACCAGACTCGGTAGCATTGTGGTGCGTCATGGAGGTTGGGGGGAATGGCTTCTACCTCAAAAAAATTGGTGAAGAATATTTAGGGGAGAAACTCCTCAGAGGTTTTCTGCTTCTGAGAAAAATCTCAGACCTGGTCTATGAAAAATCGATGAGATCCAACTTTAATCATCTTCAGAGTAGACCACTGAAACCAGTGCCCTTTGATTTCAACCGGTCTACACTGAGTAGTATTGGATATCACCCAAGTCAGTATAATTCTTTCCCCTCAGCTCTAGTGTCATGGTGCCAGATTGCTCCCAAACCTTGAACAAAGAAGAAAGAGATGTCATGATTACCTGCATGCTGAAATGTGTGCACTTTTTACACGTTGATGCTGCAAAACTGGGGAGGGAGAAGCAGTGGGCAACCTTGCATCTCCTCTGTTTACTCTTTGAGCAAATAGTTGCTGCACCTGGAAAATGTAGTAGCTTGGAGGGACTTGCTTGGAACTCCGCAAGCAAGTGACTGAAGCTAGTCTCTTGGCTATTTGATAAATAAATTTAAAGAAGACAAGGAAATGGCACAACAGAAGTCAATTTTGTCTCAAGTATCTCTTTGCCTGGGCATTTTTATTATGCTCATTGCAATGGTATCTAAAGCCTGTTCCGGCAAAGTAATTGAGCACCAGTCTATGTTTAGTTATCTTGGTAATTCATTTGAATGCAACACACTATCCAGATGCTTTCTGGGGAGTGGGGGACAAACCTTAGCGCAAACGCCTTTGAATTAAGTTGGGCTTCTGCTTGTGAGACTGTCTGAGCTGATGCAACACAAGAGCCATAATCCAAAAGTTAGGAGGGTATCCTGTTCCCTATTGGAAGGACTGTCCAGTCCAAGCCCAGTTTAAAGATAAAGGACCCTGAAAAGGAAGAGCAAGGTGGGACCTCGAAGTTGCCATCAAAAGTTAGCACCTGGACCACAGACTGAGGAGGCACCTAGGTTCTCTTGATCACAGTGTTCTCCAATGTGAACGAATAGATATCTGCTTTATATCAGGCCAGGCCATTTGTCTCAGTAATGTTGACACCGACTCCTACAGGATCTCCAGAATTTCAGGCAGCGATCTCTCCTAGCCCTGCCTGAAGATGACAGAGATTGAAGCTGGGACTTCCTGCATGCAAAGCAGATGTTCTACCGCTGAGCTATGGCCCTTTCCAAATGGTATTTCTATCTAAACTTAAGCAATCGCTTGTGCATTTGTCCAAACAATAACACAAACATTATCCGTTGGAGGGAAAGTCTTGATTAAATCCTGCCACTCTCAAAACCGGTATTTGAGTTTGCACATGCAGGCCCAGTTCAGCACCAAGAATCAGCCTCCCTGAGTGGGATAGAAATTTTACAAATATATCCCATTATATATTCTAGAGTGGGATCCTTCTCTGTTCAAAAGCCGATCAGAAAATACTTTGTAGACTGTGGACTCATGTGTCAGGTAAATTTGCTTATTTCCCAGACCCTTTTAACTGTCGCCATTTGTGCGGATAGAAAACGTGGCCTCAAAACATGAGCATTCTGAAAGCATTTCACTTTGTTTGGACTGGGTTTTTTGTTGCCATGCTGCTAGCCCAGGAGAATAAAAGACACGAAATAGGCCAGATGATGATACCTTTTAACTGGAGCACCCCATGCTCATAATCAAATATCCTGTGTTAGGCACAACTTTCACTATGCAGAGAGCAAAGGCTGCTTCCTATAATATAATAACAAATTAGACTAGCTTCCAAATGAACACAATTTTGCTATTTCAAACAGATCTAGGTCACATCTACATGATACATTTAAAGCACTCTGTTACATGTAACAGTAAAATAGTAAAAAGAAAACAAACATGTTTTAAAATAGAAGCTGTTCATTCTGTTTCCCACAGTCCCCAACAGCACCAGGCCTAAGATATCTCCTTTCCTTTGCAAACTAACCTGGGAGCAAGCTTAGCTGAACTCAAGTTGGATTTATGCATCTAAAACATACAATGGGCGGTCAGATTAAGATCGATTGAAGCCTTGGAGCTGTAATAACTTACAGGGGCAGGGATATGTGGCAATTTATATTACAAAGATGCATGGTTCTGGTTAAAAGAACCAAAACTTGATACCTATGATGCAAGCGCTTTTGGCCTCCATTTTATTCCTCCTTCTCTTTCTTCACAGCAGCCATGTCACAGAGGCATATTTAGGGGAGCGCAGAGAGTTCAGTCGCACTGGGCACAGAGCCTTGGGGTGCCACAGAGGGTGCCACAACTATAATGTAGAAGGGAAAGGTAGAGGTGGGGGGTGCTGAAGTTTGGAGTTGCACAGGCTGCCGCGGAAATTTGAGACTCCAAGGCCTGCCACTGTATGTCAGGATACAATGAGAGTGGGTAACTGCTCCATGGCAGGAAGTAACCAAAAAAATCAATTACGAGTTAAGCAAGTTTAAAATGTGAGACTGCAAATAGTCAGAATTTTTTTTTCTTGTTTTCCAAGTTCGGTAATATGTTTTTTGTTTGTGTTTTGGTGAGAATTGTGAAACTGCATAGAGTATTTCTTTTCTTTCTTTCTTTTCTTCTCCTTTTTTTTTTTTTTTTTTTTTGCATGCTATGACAACCTGTGCCATAATCAGTTTGTTAGTTGTTAGTCTTGCTTTGTGGTATCTTATTTCAAGTGTTCTTTTGGGGCAAGAGGGGTTTTATTACGAGAACTGTCCTAGGCATAGCTGTCAACTTTTCCCTTTTCTTGCGAGGAATCCTATTCGGAATAAGAGAATTTCCCTTTAAAAAAGGGAAACGTTGACAGCTATGGTCCTAGGACTCCCAACCACCTGAACTGCTGCTTGCCCCCACCAGTGCTCAGCCAAGTGCCCAGCATAGCAGAGAACGTCCAAGCAAACTAGCTGCAGTCAACGTTATTATACAGTTGGCCCACAACTAATCCAGGGGTTACAACCTGGGGAATCACACCTAAAGCCAAAATTGCATATAGTCAAAACCCATTGGGCTCAATGGTGGGTGGGGTTGCCAAAGTCATTTCCCCCCAAACCCCACCCCCTTCCCACCCCCTTTTAATTTTTTTGCCATGTGTGTAAGGCTGAATGCACACAAGTTAAATGTGTACAAGTTGTGGGCTTACTGTACCAGAATCACGCTAGGGGACCCAGAGCTGGTGGTGGCTGGGCCACTTTGCTCAGACATTATCATCATGCTTTTATTTATTTTGAGATATAAGGGCACCAGCCACAGTGGGGCCCCAGAGCCCACAGAACCCACATTTGCCCCACTGTGCCAGGTGCTGGTGCCAGGCCTGACAGTTAAGTTCTGTTAATTTTAATGGGATTTAATGATGTGTAGGGAGAAAGGTTTGCAGCCTGATTAATGATGAAGATGTAATCATTTAGCTAATTATAGAGTACTTCCATCATTCATTAAATGATCAACTTATCATTTGTAATCATGAACATCAAACAGCCTTACATCCCCCCGCTCTTTCATGGCTTATAGTTTTTCCCATGGTTCTGATCTTTCATTGTTCTTGGGGGCAGGGGGAAATTCCTTTTCATGTATTGCTAATCAATCATGTCTACCTCTTAGAGCCTGGTCTTTGCAGCTTTACTTGGAAGTAAATCCTGGTGAGTTCAGTGGAAGATATTCTTTAGTAAACTGCGCAAGATTGCAGCTTCAGAAATACAACTCTACATTTTGAGATGTTTGCTTCATCTAACATAAATGTCTTGCTGGGTTTTCTAAGTCCGAACTCTTAATCCCACCCCTGTTTTGCTCTGAGTACAACGCAGTATGGCAAGAATTCATCTAGTCAATCAACACTACAAGTTCAACTTTCCTCTGCTGCCGCTTGCATTCCTCGTCATTCTGCACTGGCACCCCACGTTGGGTGGCACTGGGAGCATGCGCTGACAGCGGAAAAGCCAGCAAAGGAACTTGCAGCTCAGCACATGCAATAGGATGCATCACGCAGTACCCACAATATTACACGGCGCTTCAGGCATGGTGCACGCAGCCAAAACAGCCGCCGTGCAGCTGCGGCAAGAGCCGGCAGCCAAGCAGAGCAGAGCAGTGGCTTGGCGCGAGTTAAGGGGCGAGCGTTGGAGTCCGGGGGAGAGCTGCCCACGAAGCTCCAATGGGCTCTACTCCACTTGGCTGTTGGTGGCTCTTCCCTGGACTCCAACACTCGGCCCCGGACTCTTGGCCTGGTGCCCCTGAGAGCCCACACCTGGGTGCTGTGCACCCCTAGCGCCAACGGTTAAGAAGGCCCTGGTCAACATCTTATTACCAAAAGCTCAGCTATGCCTTTGCTATTGTTGACAATAGTGTGACTTGCCCTCATGAATCCTTGTCTTCTGTAGCTGACAGCATGCTACATTAGTGCCATTTTATTAATCCATTCACATAATCCAATGTATTCCGTTTTATGTGCAGTTCAGTTTGTAAACAATAATATACTATGAATCTTTATTCAGTAGTCTTGTATTTAAATCAACGTTTTCCTTCCAAATCATTTGTGAAACAGTTGTCCAAAAGCCAGAGTTATTGCAACCTTTTTAAAAAATACAATAAAATAAAATAAACTTTAGTCAAGCAAGCCAGGCAACAGTCCAGCTGGGATTTTCACATTTTGTCTTCATTCTTTCTTTCAAGTTCTGGCATTGTATTTTCAGGTGACAGTTGGCCATAAATCCAAATTACTTGTGTTGATTATTTTTCTCAGCATTAATCAGTCTGTAAAAAGATAAAATAAAACAGGAGATAATCTATAATTTAGCATAAAAAACATTGTTTGGTAAGTATGGAGAAAAATACTGCTTCATGCAGTAAGAAAATGGACCAACAGATGAGACTGAAAACATTAAAAATATAAGCACAATTTTTGAAAACATAAAGAGGTGGCAAAACGCTTAGAGATGGCAAAACGCTGAGTTGTTTCTGTGTGTTTAAAAGAAAATTTTGAAATATGTAGATTAGCATGACCTAAATGGGCTCCTGTCCCCGTCCCCCCCACCGCATGTAGAAAAGTGTGATATCTTTTAGAGCTGATCATATCCAGCAAGGTCTAAAATACCTTCACAGGCTCAGTGGAATTAGAAATGTGTGTGATGAAGTAGGCCAAACTATTTAGCAGTCTTTCCCTCCCTCCCACCAATCTCTATAGTGCAGGCCCAATCCAGCCCCAGTTGCTTGGAACCAGTCGCATGAAGCAACAAGTATATTCTGTGGGAATATACATCCACATTCATATTCAGTGGGTACCAGATGAGCTTTGCAATGCAGATGTAAATGTGCATTAAGATGAGTGTCTACCTCCACATTCGGTTCATGCATCAACTTCCACACAGTGCTCTCTCTCTCTCGCTGGATCTAAGCATAGATACAAGAGTCTCTTGGAAATAACTGTAAAATAGCTTTTTAAAATCTGATTTTTTAATGCATCTGTATGGTGCTTTTAAGGGATGCGGGTGGCGCTGTGGGTAAAACCTCAGCGCCTAGGACTTGCCGCTCGCATGGTCGGCGGTTCGAATCCCCGCGGCGGGGTGCGCTCCCGTCGTTCGGTCCCAGCGCCTGCCAACCTAGCAGTTCGAAAGCACCTCCAGGTACAAGTAGATAAATAGGGACCGCTTACCAGCGGGAAGGTAAACGGCGTTCCGTGTGCTGCACTGGCTCGCCAGATGCAGCTTGTCACGCTGGCCACGTGACCCGGAAGTGTCTGCGGACAGCGCTGGCTCCCGGCCTATAGAGTGAGATGAGCGCACAACCCTAGAGTCTGGCAAGACTGGTATAAAGTTGGAAGATCCGAGTTCTAAAATGTGCAGAGAACCAACCAACAGACTTACCCTAGTTACCCTTTCTCCATGTGAGAAGCACTGATTTCTCCAGGTTATGAGGGTGCAACAGAGCGGATGAGGCCAGGAAGCACAGTCCTACCCCCTTCAAGTGATTGTTATTGCATATGGGGAAATGCCAGAATTGGGCTTGGGTCAACAGCAAACTACCCAGTCTGATTTTATAGGGGGATTTTTTTGGGGGGGTGCTACAGTTTGCATTGAGTTTCTTGTACACTGCTCAGAGACTACCACAAAGAAGCACTATATAAATTGTCAAAACAAGTAAAATAATAGTTCATACAGTGGTACCTCTGGTTACGAACTTAATTCATTCCGGAGGTCCATTCTTAACCTGAAACCGTTCTTAACCTGAGGTACCACTTTAGCTAATGGGGCCTCCTGCTGCTGCCACACGATTTCTGTTCTCATCCTGAGGTAAAGTTCTTAACCCGAGGTACTACTTTCTGGTTAGTGAAGTCTGTAACCTGAGGTGTTTGTAACCCGATGTACCACTGTACTACTGTTGGGATTATGAACTTGTATTTCTGAAAATGCTTTAGTTAAAAAATTTTAAAAGCATGTGAGCCATTTCAAAAGAGTTAACCGTGTTTTGCCTTAATTATTCCAAAAGCCACTTTCATTCTAGCAGTGAGCAGCAAAGGAGGAGCACCTTCAATCATTCAGTCATCTTAGGAGAGCTGAACTATTGACTCCATTCATTGCCTGCTTAGCAGAGGTTCATTGGAAGGAACAAGCACTCCCACAGATTTCATATCTTCCCGCTGGTGCCTGTAATTCAGTTAGTGGCTTCTGATCAGAAATAACACTGAATTTCTTCCTTATGTGTCTCCTATAGATTTTGAGTGCCAGAAAAGTGTCGAGGTCTAGTCCGGAGAGAATCTCCTTTGACTGTGTGGTTCAGCAAGCCAGCAAGATTGCACTTTTGTCTGAGGCTGTTTAAAAGACATTTAATAGAGCTCGACAGATCAGAAACCAGGCAGCCTAGTAGCTTTATTTCCTAAGTACAAAAAAAATGCATGCTCTGTTTATATTATATCAACAATAATTACACTGGAGCATCTGACTGAGGCAATAGAATCCCAAGAGCCCACTACTAATTCATAGGTATTTTCCAAATTGGGGGGGTTTCTAAGCCATCCACCCCCAATTCAAAAACTTCATTTATTGTTTTATTTCATAAAATGTATCTACTACTTGACTGCAAAAAAATCCCACCCCTCGAAATAATTTAGAAACTGATTGACATCATCCCTAAATTTATCCAGAATCTATGTTTTACCCATTTCTGTGGCAAGTCTAAATAAACCTAGCACATTTGCCAGGATTCCCATCCTCTGAAAAAGGTGGCATGATAGAAAACTAGTTAGCAATATCAAGGGTGGGGAACCTTTTTCAGTAGAGGGCCACATTCCCTTGGGGATAACCTGCTGGGGGCAGTGAGTGGAGCTGAAGTCAGTAATGACTGGAGCCTAATGTGAGCGGGACACCCCCTTTTCTCTTGCTTTTTCTCCCACCCTCTTCTCTCCCCTGCCCTATTGTCTCCCTTTCCCCTTCCATGCCACCCATATGATACCAGAGCAAGAGCCAGGTAGTCCTTGGGATGCAGGTTGCTCAGGTGTCTCCTTGCCCAGGTGTCTCCTGGAAGACTATGCACCTGCAGCTGATGAATGACTGGCTATTGTGCCCATCCCCTTGTTGGAAACCCTATTGGTGTGGAACCAAGTCCTTTCAAAGTAACACCAATCAGGAGTGTGCTGCTTCTGCTGTTTGCTTCTGGTTTGGATTTGTTGTTGTTGTTGTTGTTGTTTTGTTTTGTTTTGTTTTGTTTTAAGGACATTAAACCCATCTAGATGGTGGTGGTGGTGGTGGTGATGATGATGATGATGATGATGATGATGATTTTATTATTTATACCCCGCCCATCTGGCTGGGCCTCCCCAGCCAGTCTTGGTGGCTCCCAAGAGAGTACTAAAAACAGAGTAATACTTCCAACATAAAAAACTTCCCTAAACAGGGCTGCCTTCAGATGTCTTCTAAAAGTTGTTTATTTCCTTGACATCTGATGGGAGGGTGTTCCATTGGAAGGGCGCCACTACCAAGAAGGCCCTCTGCCTGTAATCTCACTTCTCACAGTGAGGGAACCGCCAAAAGGCCCTTGGAGCTGGACCTCAGTGTCTGGGCTGAACGATGGGGGTGGAGACGCTCCTTCATCCTGTCCTCACTGTGGCCAATGAGATGCCTCTGGAAAGCCAACAAGCAGGTCCTGAATGCAACAAAGCTCTCCCCAGTTCTGATACTCAGCAACTGGTATTCAGAGGCATGCTGCCTCCAACTCTGGAGACAGAACATAGCCAGAACCACTACGTCTAGTAGCCAGTGAAAACACTGCTCTCCATTTATCTAATACTCTGTTAAAGTGATAAAAATTGGTGGCCATTATTTCTAGCTCCCTTTATTTGTTTTGTTTTGTTTTGTTTTGTTTTGTTTTGCTTTGCTTTGCTTTGCTTTGCTTTGTTGCTTACTCTGAAATCATTGGTGTGAAAATGATGCAGTAAACATGCATGCTCTCTGATGCCACCTCATCCTGTAACTTGTAGTTCAGCATTAAAGTACTGAACTGCAGCTGGGAAAACTCCCAGAGAGATTCAACCTCAGTCTCTTGTAATGCTTCAAGGCTTTTTCCTATCTGTGCATATTTGGATTAAATCTGTTTTTTGTCATAAAACCAATAGGTCCAGCCTCTCTCATCCGAACGCTGCAAAAATAAGCCCCTGAGCCACCCGTGGGCATCCTAATATTGACAAGTAGATCCTACGATAAACTTACTTTAGGTTCTGAAGATTTCTTTTGGGGGGGAAATGTCTCTGCGCCCATTGCCATTCTGTCACCCGAGGTAATAGCTTGTATATATCTTATGTCTCCCTTGGCAGACTATTGATAAATGTATCCCAATTATTTACCATACAAAGCACATGCTGCAATTGCATTTTGATAGCAGAACTCGGCAGTTTTAGCACTGCTGCTTTCCCCCATCCTCTAGATTAATTCCACTGAATGTCACCACGTCTCTTGGGGGAGACAATGCCTGCACTTTGAAACAAAACAGTTTTCCTATATACATTCAGCTCTTGGATAAGAGATCCTTTTTAGTCAACCCCTAGTACATAGCACCAAATTCATCACCCTGTTCCAGTGGGTGAAAACCTAGGTTACTATATCATAAAAGTAGCAATGGCTTTTGAGCCTAAACTAAGCAAATGGGCCCCTCATTCATCTGGTGGGGGGAGGCATCCAAAATGTTTCACTCACTGGGAAAAGAAACCTGTTTTCAAATTGAAAAATAAAGAAATGGTGATATTCCACGCTGTGTAAGGTTGGTAGAGGATCATAGCTCAGTGGTGGAGTCTGTTTTGCATACAGAAGGTCCCAGATTTAATCACCAATGGTCTGACTCAATATCAGCCAGCTTCCTATGTTCCTATATTCTTGTGTAAGGTTGCATCTCACTTTGCTTTCAGTTGCCATGGATGATGATTGCAGGGTCCATGTTGCTTCATATGGGGAAAGGCGGTCCTTGAGATATGATGGTCTTTCCCATCAATTGCTCCCTATTGCCAGGGGATGAACCTGAGATCTCTGAACTTCCATTGGGAAGTAGGAACAAGGCAAGATTTTGGAGGCAGAACTTCTTGACTTTTTGGCAGGGCTGAGATGGGCACAGCTCCCCAGCTCAATTTTGTATGCATGCCTAGACCTCCACTCGCTGCTCTTCCTCCTTTTCCTATTGAGAATTCATGGACTGGACTACAAGCCTCCTCATTCCATGGAGGGAATTGTGTTCACTGCATCATTTGGCACTGGGCAGGCAGCCCACCAGATCCTCTAGTCTTCATCACAGCCCTTTGCAAGCTGCCATGCCACAACTCTTCCCCAAGATGGGATTTTATTTTTATTTTTAACTTTACTTTGGGGAGGTGTTGCAGTGTAGTAAATGGGAAAAGACTGCCTTTTGTTCCCTTTGGTCATTAAGTAAACTGTGTAGACTAGAGAACAGTTTAATCAACATTCAAAAGAGTCCAAATGAGCAGGGTGACCAAGAAGCTGCAAGTCATCTAAATGTTTATAGGCTATTCTTGACATAGTCTTGTATTCCTTTTCAGATTCCACTGGAGCAGGTGCTTAAGGGGAAAGAGCTGTGGTGGACATAAAGAATAGTGTCCTTCTGAATAGCCTTTTGCAACTTCTTGCATAATTGGTATAATTAAATACACAAAGGATCAAATACACAACCAGGAGTGAGAACAGTGATTGCAAGATACATTACATGCAACTGAATGATTATATATCTTCTCCACCTCAAACGTCTCCTGCCCTTTAAAATTTCAGAGAACACCATGTCTTATCACGATGTTCATTTACAGAAAATGTATATTTATATTTGTTGGCTCAGCAATGCAGAAAAACAAAGTCAAGGAGAAGCTCTTTTGTAGCCCACAAACATTCCCGTTTATGCCTGACATCAAGTGCAGTGGTGATGACATTGATTTATCAGATTGATTTATTCCATACTCTTCAGACAACAACCCATCTTCCCAACAGCTACCTTTGACTTTACAGCACCTTCTGTGAGTGCATCTCTTCTTTGTGCCTAGAATAGACTCCTATTCAAAGTCATAGCTGTAGTAAAGATATATTCTATTTCTAATGTAGTTTAACTATTCTGTGGCTAACCACTTTCAAAACAAAACATTATTTCCAAGGATGATGATGCAACTTGACCTTCTAATTGCCTATTGTGCAGCCTACTTATGGTTTGTATATGCATCAGATGTGGGTCCCTTGTACTGAATCCCTTGAACTGATGTCTGCTGGTGAACTTGAGTCATATCATGGACTTTGTAATGGCCTAGCCACTTGCTAACGCTGTTAAAGCAATTCTTCCCAAATTGGCAGTGATAAATAAAGCTAGATGTTCACCCTTATTACGGAAAACCAGAGGATTTGCAGACACAGATTTCCAATAAAAGCTATCGAATGAATTTCAGTTGGCCAGGAAAACAATATAAAGAATGAAACAGGATGTCATAAAAGCAACCATAGTATTTGGTTCTGAGCAGTTAGATGCCTTTAAATGGGAATTAGACAAAATCACTGAAGATAAGCCAATCAGTGGCTAGTAATCATGATGGCTAATATACTAGTTTCTGGGCATGCCGGTTGAGTACCCCACCTCGAATAATCTCTAGCCCACATTTGATAGTCACAGGAAAACCTCACAGGGAACAAGAGCCCTTGCGGTTCTCCTTAGTGATGAATTAGAGTTTCTCTTCCCCATGTGATTTATCATCAGGACAGAAGAAGAAGTAGCAGTTATCTGAAGAGAGTTCATTTATTTTGAGTTTGATGTTGAAGAGACAGTGCCATCAGCAGTTTCAGAGAACTTATATTAATGTGGACCTATCCAGCGAACTCCTGTGATGGGTTGTGTCCATGTCGTCATTCAGTTGGGTACTGTGGTGACACCTACACAAAGTGTCAAGAACCTTTCTACATTCTGGGCACAGGAAATGTTTGCGACTGCTGGTAAATTACCTGATCTGAAAGTTGTCGTTTTGTAATTATAGCTGAGAGAGAGAGAGAGAGAGAGCATACCACTTCTTCAAAAAGACAGAAATGAGATTTTTTGAGGAATTCCTACTGACCATCTGCACTGCACACCCAGCCTTGGTTCAGAATCAAATTTTAAAACCTGGTCTTTTAGCCCTGCCTTCCAACTAGAACCAACTAAATGAGCCTGCTTGTTAAAGGGTAGACAAGTGGAACACAGGAAATGAAAATGGCAACTTTTGTTTATTTGTGTTTCCATATTTGACAAGAGCATTCATCAGTCCAAATTATTTACAAGATCTGAGGGAACCTTTAGCAAGGGCATGCAGAATGGGCCCACTGCAGCCTGTGGGACTGGCTCCAGGCCTAACTCATTATTTTATCAAGGCTCTGGCAGTCAATCAATAGGAAATTATCTGTGCTGTATTGACATAAATCATAATTGGTTTCTCTTGAATGCCATGCCAAATCCCTGACAGAATGAGTTACTGTATGCTCTGTGCCAGTTTTCTTTCCTTATCTGTTCGACTCAAATCTTTCCCTGAATGCAATCAAATGGCAGCAGAATCCTAAAGAAGAATGACAGCATCATGACAACTTCAGCATGGTGACCTATATCTTTAATCTAGCACCCCACTCTCTTGAGCCATAGCCATAATTTTTCATACATCAAAACAACTGGAAAAGGGGTTAGACGAGGCAGGAAAATAATAATATAGATCAGTTACAGCTCAGTAATTTGTATGGAAGTGGAATAAATTCACCCCATAACCTAATACAAATTGAACCCACCCTAAAATCTGAAGTATCATTAGCTACCTAATTGTTTGAGCTTCTACACAGTCTCTTCCAGATTTGTACAACCGTGTTTAGGATGGGCTGTAATGCTTCTGAACAACAGTTGCTGGACACCACCGAAGGGGAAAGTGCTCTTGTGGTCAGATCCTGCTTGCAGATCTCCCATGGGTATCTGGTTGGCCACTGTGAGAAAAGGATTGTGATGGCCTGGGATTCCAATTCAGAGGCTGAACCGGAGGAATCCCAGCCTGCACAGGAGTCCCCGCCTCCAGGCCCGGCTGAACTGGGGCAGGGCCTTGAGTCTGAAGCGCCTGCACCTGTGCCGGATCCTCAGGAGCAGGCACCAGGTGATTCCACTCTGGCTCTGGAGGTGATTGAGGACTCAGTGCCTACAAGTGAGTCTCCTCCTGGGTCCATTAACCCTTCAGCCTCTCCTGAACTGCAGAGGCTCAGGGCAGAGAGGCGAAGGGAGCTGGTTTCTCCCAGGAGGAGTGCTCGCCTTAAGGCCAGGGGAGGCGGGTCTCCTGGGGGCCAGGACCGCCCCTGGCCTCAGAGAAGATAAAGGCCGGTCAGCCCAGTCCCAGGTTGCGGGAGCAACGTCGTCGTTGAGTACCTGCTCCTACCCGGACCCAGACCTGACCTTCCAGTGTTCCTGTTCCCCGCCCGGCTTCCTGCTTCTAAACTTCCAGTGTTCCTGTCCCCGCCTGGCTTCCTGCTTCTAAACTTCCAGTGTTCCTGTCCCCGCCCGGCTTCCTGCTTCGGACCTCACCTCGCTCCTTGTGAACTGTTTCCAGGCTAGTGACCCAGGACTGATCTTTGACTACGATAACGGTAACCTACCCCCCGGGACCAGCACAAGGATGCTGGACTAGATCCAGGACGCATTGGCCTGATCCAGCAGGCTCATCTTATTCTTATGTTCTTGCCCTTCTGTTGTTTTATGTTCTGTAGTGTTATGCTTGTGCCTTAAAGTAGAACTGACACCACCACCACCACCACCACCCAAAAAAGAATCAACAATCTTTTGGCTAGGTGGGAGCAAAACAAAATCCTCCAAAAATTATGGTGGGGTGGATTCGTTGAAAAAATTGGGTGGGGGTTTCTGCTTATCTTACAAGATGCCCAATTTTTCAATGTTTCAAGTTTTCTAATTGATTTTACAGTGGTACCTTTGGTTACGAACTTAATTCGTTCTGGAGATCCATTCTTAAGCTGAAACTGTTCGGATCCTGAGGTGCGCTTTTGCTAATGGGGTCTCCTGCTGCCCGCGATTTCCGTTTGCATCCTGGGGCAAAGTTCGCAACCAGGAGCACCTACTTCCAAGTTAGTGGAGCTCGTAACCTGAAGCGTTCGTAACCTGAAGTGTTCATAACCAGAGGTACCACTGTACTTATTTATTTAGCCCTGCACTGCTTACAGATGTCCTCTCTTTGCCACATCCCGCTGGCACTTGCTGGACTGCCTTAGATGGATTCCATATCATGTCACTCTCAAAGCCTTTCAGGTAGTGTGGCTGGAGAAGAGCAGTCTGAGGTCACCAACCTGAAGCCTGAAGGTACACATCATGTGCCCATAGAAGTTTTCCCTGGTGCTCAAAGTATCCCATTCCCTGCCCCTGCTGAAATTAGGCTTGAAATAATTATTCAAATGAAGCCAATGGAATAGATTGTGGTGTGTGCTTGGGCTGCGATGTGTGAGGGGTGCCCACAACAATTTCTTGAGTTTGCAAATGGGCCCGTGGGCCCAAAAAGTTGGCAACCCCTGCAGTAAGGTAAGCAGCAACCCCACCCCCAAATACTTCAGAGCTGTTTCTCTTCCCTCACCACAACAAAGACAGTAGCAGCCCTTGTTTTCAGAGGGGCAGGATATTTCCAGGGAAATGGAGGGGGAATTTCAACCCAGCCAATCATATTCAGCCAGTAATAACTACCACCAACTTGTGGCATAGAACTGGGGAGAAGAGAGGAGCCATGGTAGATGTATGGCCTCTAGAAAAGTCTCTAGATCAGAGGTTCCCAAACCATGGACCATATTCAAGTGGTCTGCAGAGTGTATGTGAAGAACACTTACAACTGGAGAGCCAGTGTGGTGTAGTGGTTAAGAGCGGTAGATTTGTAATCTGGGGAACCGAGTTCGTGTCTCTGCTCCTCCACATGCAGCTGCTGGGTGACCTTGGGCTAGTCACCATTTTTTTGAAGTATCTCAGCCCCACTCACCTCACAGCGTGTTTGTTGTGGGGGAGGAAGGGAAAGGAGAATGTTAGCCGCTTTGAGACTCCTTCGGGTAGTGATAGAGCGGGATATCAAATCCAAACTCTTCTTCTTCTTCTATGAAATTCAAATTGTAATACAATAAAATAAATAAAAGATGCAATTAAAATACAATTAAAATTCATACAGTATCTAGCATAGCACATTACAATTGCTTCAGTGGACGGGGGGGGGGGACCCTCCTTAAGTGGTCTACCATCAGCAATTTTCAAGGGGTCCGCGTGGAAACAAGTTTGGGAACCACTGCTCTAGTCCTGTTAGAGAGTAGGCCTTGAATCTGGGGGCCATTTTTCTAAAGGCAGGGCAACCATGGGGAAGTCGGCTATCATTGTGTGATCACATTATTCTTATTTGTTAAATTTACTAGTTGTCTTTCTTAAAATGACCTTGGCAACTTACATAAAAATAAAAACATAAAACATAAATATAAAACAGAGAAAATATACAGAGTTTAAAACCAAACAACAAACCACAATGACTCTATATAATACTAAGATCATGTCCCCCATAAAAATTAACAAGATCAACAGCAGCATAGAATCATAGAATCATAGAATCATAGAGTTGGAAGAGACCACAAGGGCCATCGAGTCCAACCCCCTGCCAAGCAGGAAACACCATCAGAGCACTCCTGACATATGGTTGTCAAGCCTCTGCTTAAAGACCTCCAAAGAAGGAGACTCCACCACACTCCTTGGCAGCAAATTCCACTGTCGAACAGCTCTTACTGTCAGGAAGTTCTTCCTAATGTACCAGTATATTGGCAGATATACCAGTAACAAAAATCAAATAAAAAACTGATGATCAACGAAGCAGACTTTCACATACCCTCGAATACCTGAGAGCTGAAAAAGTTTTAACTTGACCCCCCAAATAGAGTAATGTCAGTGCAAGATAGGACTCGCTGGGGAGACCTTTGCATAGACAGAGGGCCACAACTAAAAAGGCCTTCTCCTTTTTTTGCCACTTTCCTAACTTCTCTAACAGTGTGAGCCTATGCATGCTTACTCAGAGATAAGTCCCACCAAGTTTAGTAGAGCTTGCTTGCAATCTACAGGTATAGGACTGCAGCCTAATATGATAGATATGGTGATTACTAAGCACTGATCCAAATGCTACTAATGCATACATCTGTTCAAGCACACATACATGTTACTCAAGAGCTATCTCTGCAAGACATTCCACGGAATTATCCATACCAATATATGATACTCTTTTCTTCTCTAGGTATTACAAACCTCTTCCTTCTTAGAATAGTGATAGGTTTTACTGGGGATAGAGAAAGAAAAAAGTTTGGCAATGCTAATGCTACAAAAGCTTGCAACATCAGAAAGTAGTTTCACAATAAATAGTTCGTTCCAAGCTGCCACCAAACATTGCCTACAGTGAAATTTGGAAATTCCTGCTTGGGCAAACTATGCAAGGAATTCTGAGGAATGCTAAACAGATTTCTCAGTGTACACATTTTATTCAGTTGCCACTGAATTCCCCCTAAAGCAAAATGTCCAGCAGTTTTGGAAGTTTCTGCTCAGGCAAAAACGCTGTGGACTTTCAAGAGAAGCTTAAAAGATTCCCTTAAATCTAGCTGTGTTTCCCACAGAGTGTGCGGGAGTCGCATTTCACTGACAAGAGTGTGAAAACGACTCCACATTTACAGGATTTGAGGGTGTGTGCTTTTTCAGTTGCACGCAGCCTGCTAATGAAAAGTGCATCGAAGGGTCATCTGTTTTGACCTCTAATACACTCTGATTCCGCAGAGTGTGGTGCAGTTGCTGGACACTGAAGCATGACGCTTGTTTGTGGGGAAAGTTCAGTTTTAAGTACATGCTCAGTCTTGAAACAATGTCAGTGGCCTTGGCCTACCTCCACGCTAAAGTTGTTTTGTGAAGGAAAGGAGCTCCAAGCTTCCGACCTCCACTCCCTTCCTCCTCCCCCCCCCCCCGAGGCTGTGAGCAAATATAATAAATAATAAATGCAACACATGGAATCTGACAGCCGACATGACAGGGAATTCTGTTTGAACAGATCTTTCGATCACACTGCATTGAACTGAAATCCAGGTTAGCTCAGTTTATTTCAGGTCTGAAGCTCACATTTGTGGAAGCACTGTTTAAATAATACTCCGCATTTATAAAAGAGCTTGGATAGCTCCAAGTTCATTCACGCGTACAATAAACCTACAGGGCAGTTCAATATTTCATCCCAATCTTGTAGATTGGAGGCTAGACTGAAGGCCCTACCCTGAGGTTATTCTGCACGTCTTCCAAGAATGTGTGATGGGAGAGGGGGACTAGTAGTGCTAGACCTGCCCTGATATTACTCTTCCTTCCTGCTTCATCCTCCAGAAGTTCAAGTATTACAGGGATAGAAGGTCTAAATGGGTCACCTGTGTACATTTGGCTGAACATGCCCAGGCATCTCCATGAAACTGGGAGCCCTGCATGATCAGGGTTCCTGATTGCATGAAAGAGCCTACATGCATTTACAAACCTAAGATCCTCAGGTGAGGAGACAGCACAAATTCTGTAATATGGCATGGTTGGTTTATTTATATGATGCTTTTTGACCCCAAAGCCCTCAAAGTGGTGAACCACATTAATATGTCTTAATACTAAACTATAATATTTTAAATCAATGACAACAATATAAAATAGCCACAAAATTCAGCCAAGAACACCAATTACGTAATAGGATCTGATTGTCACTGGGAAGCACTTTGGAGGTGGCAGAACTCTTCCATTCATAAAATCAAAGCATTGTAGAGGTGGAAGGGAACATGAGGGTCATCTAGTCCAACCCCACCCCACCCCTGCATTGCAGGAATCTTTTGCCCAACATGGGGCTGAAACCCATGGCCCTTAGATTAAGAGTCTCATGCTCTCCCAACTGAGCTACAGTAGCAAAGACATAAACAGAACCATGTAATTACTATAGGGCTGCCATGCATCCAGGATTTCCAGGACATTACTGGGATGTCAAAGGTGGAAATGATGTCTGAGGGGAATTTCTGTAAGGCATTGTTTGTTCTGGATCTTTGGCAAGTAAACTGAGAAATCATATTTGGCATTTTTGTATGATTTTTGAGTTTTCCTTTTTTTAAAAAAGCCCACAACTTTGGCTGTGTCTGGATTTTTACGTCTTGAAATATGGCATCCCTACATTAGTTTTTGTTCTTACACACCATATCAGGTGTTAGCTAGTCCCAAGTCACCCTGCACACCCCTCATACCTCTGGCTGCCCCACCCTAAATACCAGAAAGGAACAGGAGGAGATGGTATCAGGCTTGAGTAGCAGGTTGAGGGACCAATTGCTTACAGAAAGTCTCTCCACACAATTCCCACACTAGATATTTGAGGGTTATCTGATGCAATTCAGGATGGATGTAATTACTCCTAGGTGAATTCCATGGGAGAGACTGGTGCCTGGGGGAGGTATGCGCAGCAGCAACCATGGAATCTGGAAGCCATGGCAACTATATTTCCTGAGGGTTCCACCATCTCCGATTCTGCTGTGAACATATGTGGCAGCACCTACTGCCTGAGGTCCTGCTACAGAGTTCCTGACAACCACCTGCATCGTTTTTTCTAACTGCAGTACATTTGAAAAAGTGAGCACAGTGCACAGGGGTTTCACGAACTACACAGGAGGACCTCAAGCTTCTAGGTCTCCCCCATCACTAAGTGAGATGTTCTTCCTCGGCAATATTTGGCTAATGGGAGGAGGCAATGTTGCATCTAATAGGTAGAAAAATTCCTTGCTTGGATTCATTTTTCTGTTTGAAAAATGTGCATTGGCTTTTACTCATAAAGTTAAAACTTGAATGCTTTGTCTGCTGCATCACCTACCACAAACACTGGACATATATACGGTACCATGTTACCTTCATATTTACAATGTCGGTTGCAGGGGATAGGTGATCATCATTACTGTCTTTTTTCCAGGAAACTTGATTGTTCCCTTTTCTTTTAAGCCTTCCTTTCCCATATTAAGATATCTCACATCAGGACAGAGTTATGAAAGGCTGCGGCGTGACGCAGGTCTTTCCAGCACTGCTCAGTTGATCGAGCTTCTGAGGAGATGCAGCTCAGTGCTAAGCCAGCTTTCCTTTGAAGCTCTAATGCCATCCTTGTAATCCGCTGAGGACTGGAATTTTTAACAAAGCCAGGGTAGGAATGCCAAGCAATGCTGGCAGCTTTGCTTTGACACCCTCCTATCTCTTTGCCGATTAACACAAAAAAGGAGAATAGCATCCACCAGCACCCTGGGAGATTCATTCTTTAGAAGCCTGTCCTTTTCGGTTCAAAAGGGTCACGGCAACAGTAACTAGTTCTGAGGTTCTGCTGAGGCAGGAGGAAAATGAGAAGGGAATGCCGTTAAGAGGGCAATACGAAGGTCAATGTGTCCCTTTGTGGTTTTGATAGTGAGATGCCCATCCAATGGTGGCAAGCATACGTGGAAATGCAGCTTAGGAATAGGCAAAGCCTTGCATTATGTGCAGTTTTGTGAGCGTGTGCTTCATTGCTGTCTACTGCACTTTCAAAAATGGATTTCTAAACTGACATTCAGGACATATTGCCTGAACCTGCAACACAGCAATTAGTAAAGTGCTGATTGAACGCAAAACGTCTTTAAGAGTTTTGTCAGCAATGATGTACAGTGGTACCTCGGGTTATATTCGCGTCAGGTTACATACGCTTCAGGTTACAGACTCCGCTAACCCAGAAATAGTACCTCGGGTTAATTATTATTATTATTATTATTATTATTATTATTATTATTATTATTATTATTTATACCCCGCCCTCCCCAGCCAAGGCCGGGCTCAGGACGGCTAACAACCAATAATAAAAACAAGTTGAATGAATACAACTTAAAAACAAGATTAAAATACAACATTAAAACATTAAAATGCAGCCTCATCACAGGAGCAGCAGCAGGAGGTCCCATTAGCTAAAGTGGTGCTTCAGGTTAAGAACAGTTTCAGGTTAAGAACAGACCTCTGGAACAAATTAAGTACTTAACCCGAGGTACCACTGTATTTTCTTTAGGGAAAGGCATTTTGGGGGCATCCCACTAACAAGCCATGTCTTATCTATTGGCTGAACCTTAGAGGCTCAACTGAAAGCCCAAACAAGCTCATCCAAGTAATATTGGGTAATAATATCTATACAGCAGCTCACTCTCAGATCTCAAATTTGCTGGTCAATGGAATTCTTCTCTACTAGGCTCTCTGCTCTCTCCCCCTGCTCTGTCCCATTGGTGTGTTCCTGCATGAACTCTACGTACATGTACACACAAGCACACTCCCTTTAGCTGAAACACCTTCCACCCATCTCGCTCAGTTGTGGCTCCATGTGTTTGAATATTCAGTGGCGTTTCTGTGAATACTTACTACTGGGCATCAGCCTGTGCCATTAGGAAAATAATTTGCCCTTGCAGACAACATCTAACAGTATCCAACTGCTGGCATACAGCTTCAGCCAGTATCTTGACACAAAGCAGTTGTGATTTGACATTATTTGACTGTCCTGAGAGTAGCAATGTCAGTAGGGTTATTTGACAGTATGTGACAGATGACTTGCAATATAATTTAGTAAGTCTGAGTAATGGGCAAACCTACACACAATTGTGCACCTTTAACATATACACAGACTCATATAATCACATATAAAGCTATTTCCCACAGAAACAGAAGTGTATATTTAACTCCATTCAAGGTTCCCTTTCCATCCTCTACATGTCGAAGTTGGAAGGAAGGAAGGAAGGAAGGAAGCTTTCCACACCTTTTATCTGTCCTGACTCTGCAAAAAGTACTCACTAATCCCATAGGAAGAATGCAAATAAGAGTACAGCATAGCTAAACTGCAAGCCCTGTCTTAACAATACTTAAAGCCTCAGAGCTCCATAAACCAATTGCACCCAAGAAATTGCATGCCTGCAAATTTCAGAATGCATGGACTGCATTGCATCACAAACAGAGCAATATAATTTAAACTTTATAAAATTCAAAACCACTAAAAACATTTCAGAATATGGAAGATGGAGAGGTACATAGGAGCCTCATCCCCATGCTAGCCATCAGTGACCTGAAGGTAGTCGGAGAAACAGTTAACTGTTTTTGTATAGAGCATTGTTACATGAACAGTTAACTGCATTACCTCAGGACACTGCCTGGAATCAGTGTATTCAGTGGCTTGACAGGTAAGCTGCACAATAGACTCACACCTTTCAATCTCTTCATGCAATGAGACACAATCCAGGGACAGTTCCTTCCTCCCATTTCTACCCAACCTTTCTCATCCGCCACTTCCCTGCCCAACATAACTCAAGGTGTCCCACACATCTGGGGCTGGCAAGAAGATCACAGGGCCATGATGGGGGGGGGGATAAGAAGGAGCCACAGATGCCTTCTGTTTCATCAGAGACTTAGAGACTTAAGACTTATTCAGCTGAAGGTGTCCAGGTTGTAAGGTGGTATAAGACCAGCCTGCTAGACAGAGGCGCCATCTTCGGAAGAATATTAAGGGGGCCTGATATGACGTCGCATAATATCCTGATGTCGCTCCATGCCCAGCTCTGGGTTCAACCTCAAAAATGGAGGGACTTGGCCCCCTCAAAAAAAATTGAGGGGGCTCAGCGAGCCTCGGTCCTCTGGATACTGCGCCTACATCAGGCCAAAGGTCCATCTAGTCCAGCAGTTCTCAACCTGTGGGTCCCCAGATGTTGTTGGACTACAACTCCCATCATCCCTGAGCTCTGGCCTTGCTAGCTAGGGGTGATGGGAGTTGTAGTTCAACAACATCTGGGGACCCACAGGTTGAGAAAAGCTGATCTAGTCCAACAGCCTGTTCTCACAGTGGCCAACCAGATGCCTATGGCAAGGCTGTAAGCAGAACCTGAGTCCAACAGAATTCTCCCCACCTGTGACTCCCAGCATCTGCCATTCAGTGGCACGCTGTCTCCAACTCTGGATGTAGAGTGACACTTCTACTTTAAGGCTGCAACCACTTGCCCGGGAGCAACGCCCTATTCCGCCATTTCACCTCATGTGAGGGGAAGAAATGAAGGCTGGTTATGAGTTCCTTCTCTTTTATCACATTTCTGATGACCTGGCCCTCCTCTATTACATTTCTGATGACCTGGCCCTCTATTACATTTCGGATGACCTGGCCCATGAGTTGGAGCTGAATATCTGCACCAGGGACCATCTTTATTCATGGAGGCACCTCCTATGGTTTTGTACCTAGACCCTCACTCTCCTCCTTCATACAATGGCAAACTCATGAGGGAGAGAAGCCTGTATTACAGCATGAATCAAACTCACATCTGAATACACATGCAAATGATTGCATTGTACTCTCTTTTTAGAAAATGAGTACGTTTAAAGCCTTGCAGCAATATTTTTCTACATGTTTACAGTATTATAGCAGGCCTCATATGAATGGCGAACCTTCCCTCCTTAATTTTTCTCCGTTTATCATTAATTACCACAGTCTCTTCCTGACTTTATAACTGGCACTACTTGCTGAGGGCAAAACATCAATGAGCACAGATGAAGTTTTTCGTGTTGTGGTACAGTCTTGAAGCAAGAACCAATTGGTGTGAGATACACACACACACATACACACAAATGATTTGCACTTCTAGGTCATTTAGGTAGAATCAGGGGAGAAAATCCAATAATTTATGTGGCATTCTGCTTTCACATTACATTTCCCAAAGTGCTATGCACAGTTAGTACCTTTAGGTGACTTAACAGCAAATGAATTTCACCGTTTAGACGGTTTATCTATTTTTCCCAGAGTCCAAAAGCACATTCCAAGATGTGTGTGTGTGTGTGTGTGTGTGTGTGTGTGTGTGTGCCAATGTAAGCATACTTTCTGCATGTTGTAACAGGAGGCACACACCTAAAATGTTCATATATTCAGTCACTACCTACCCCACACCCAGACCTTAAAATCCTGTAATTTCCTGCCATTGAAGGAGTACATATGTTGAAATATTATAGTTGACAGTCGGTGATTAAAACTGCTTTGCTGAAAGCACATGTAGATTCCTGCTTTACAAGCAAATATTCTGGTAATCCCCTTGATTCTTTCAAAATATTAGGTCGGAAAAGGCCGTGCTTACATAAAATATTTATTTAGCTGTAATACTAATGGTACTCTATAGAACAACCCAACATATTGATCTGCTTTAATGAACTTTTTTGCACGTGAAAGGAATTCTTGCTGCTTCTCCATTTAAATGTAAATTGTCCATTGTAAAAATAAGAACTACTACCAAATTTAGGTGACTAAATCATATCTACAAACAAACCATTTTTAAAAAGCTACTAATCTATATAACTCATTTAGAATTAGATGAAGAGAGATCATAATGTATGTGTTTTCTTGCATTGCTTAAGAGACTATCATTCTATCCACCATAATAAAATTATGGTTTGGGGGTGGAGTCACACTGTTGTATTCTGGTAGAAGAAAGTTTAATGGGGAACAAGGGAAGGAAAAACAATAATGAATCAGACCTAAACCCAGAAGCTCTCAGCAGAAAATAGAGCTTTATTGACACCAATAAAGTGTTGATACAGTGCCTACAGTGGATATTCCTAAAACATCTCTGAGAAATGCTTGTTCAGAGCTGTTACAAGCTGCTAATCACATCATGAGAGAATTAGTCATGTTTCTTGTTAATTAATTAACAACAGGCATAAGGGGGTGATTTTCATCAGGTCCACAGCATGCAAGAAGGCTTTCTTCCCCTGATACAGTTGAGTTAAATTCACCCACCTCACTCCTGTACTTCTGTTAGCCCAAGACAAAAGCTCCCATTGGTGCCAATGCACTAAAGGTAGGCCAATTTTTGCTGGGAGCATGCCAGGGAAGGAAGAAAATGAGGGGGGTGGAAGACATGCAGCCATTTTGAAAGAGATGTCTTCCTGACTATCAGCTGTAGCTTGGTTCTCAATCTTTCCTTGAAACCAAGGATGGCCAACAGATGATTCAAGGCAGCCTCACCAAAAACAATGAGCAGCTGGAATTTCAGTAACCATAAAGATAAACAATCATACTTGGGTTTACCAGACATTAACAGTCAATTATGGGGTTATTTCTGTTTTATACTTTAAATGGTGGGGGCAGGGGGAGAGAGGTGGAGAGAGAATTTCCTTGAATGTAGGGTGCTACTTTTGAATGGCATGGTCAGGATCCAGGGAGGAGATAGGTAGCAAATAATTGGAAGTTCCCCATCCCTTTCCCCCATCACCACTGACTCATAGCAGCAATACAACACGCTATGAAGTCATATTTAGCCATCCTGACACAGACTGCTTGTTTTGCTTACTGAATAGTTCTTAACAAGATGCCTGCAGCTTGATCCTGGGTGCAGCATGCAAAATAATTCATTTTTAAGGTCAGCCATTGCTCCCTTCTGCTTTGTAATGCTAGACCTCTTTAAAGTTTTGAAACGCTTAAAGAAAAGCAACACTTGGCATGAAATAGTGCCAAAATCTTCTCTGGGCCTTCCATGTGTAATTCATGGAGAAATGTGTTGTAGAAAATCAGCTTTAAAAATAAAAGTGAAAATGGCACATCGAAGCACCCAAGGTATTCTGACATGGATAATGAATTATTTTGTTTGCATTACTTTAAATTATAATGCCTGAAGATTGGTAGGGCAGTCAAATCTGCTACTTTAAGGATCCGATTCCTTCAAACTCATTTTTCTGTTGAAGTGTGGTATTTATCAAATTGCCTTATTCAACCTCATATTTTTTTATGTTGCCCAGGAACTTCCCTCATTTTCATGTTATTTATATGCTCTGTCAACCCTTTCTTTTAATATGTCATCTTTTTGTGGCAAGTGTAGACCTTCATTTTTACTCACCGCAGCAAACAAAAAAGATGAAACACAAAGACCAGTGTGGAAGATCAGGCAAACAGAATAAAACAGATTATGCCTTAAAATTCTTACAAGCTAGGTAGATGTTGATATGATCAGTGTCACACTATCAAGATATAACAGATGAATTTCAGAAGCGTATATACACTCCATTCTGTTTTAATTTGAGGTGTCACGTAAAGCTGCTGCCTTGGCCTCCAATCCATTAAATAACTGCTAGAATCACACATATTGGCAAGGGATCTCAGCTCTCCTTCCACCTGCTACATAGTTATAATAAAAAGTGATGGGTCTTAAACCTAGGAATGAGGCCTCTGCTCCAGCCCAGTTCGCCCACTGAAAACCTAAGCCATGGGTCTCAGAGTCAGAAGCAGTATCAGATAGCATGGTGGAACTGAGGTGCTTATCTGACCTACTGGCAGCTGAGTTGCTACTTCTTACTGGGTTTGAGGTGTCAGGGCGGTTAGGATGGTGCAAATGCACTGGTTGGAGTGCTGGATTAGCTCTGCTGGGGGGTTTGCACCATGCTAACCTCCCTGCTGTCTCACCAACCTTCTCCTTTCCAGCGAGCAGCAGAGACTTAGCTGTCAAGAGGTCAGGTAAGCACCTCCACCCGACAGCACCACCCACTCCTGGTCAGAGGTCAGGGCTTGAATTCAAGCCCAAGTACTTTTTCCATAGCAGTTATTTTCACAAGGCTAAAAAGAGAGGCATGATATGGCTGGGGAGGGGGGAGAGTCTTGGGGTGAGGCTTCTGCCATTTCCTTAAGGCCCACCCATTCTCCTCCTCCCAATAATGTGAGCACTGTGTTAGGGTGCAGCCTTTCTCTTTGGCCCTCTTCACATGCCCCCTTTTAACAAAGCAACTGCAGGTCATGACCTAGAGACCTTGCTATGTGCAAGGGTGGACTTTTGCCGAGGGTGGCTGGCTGTTAAAATCTTGTTCTGGGTGCTCCCGGCTGGAAGTCACAGTCTTATCAACATCCTCTTGTGGTACCTCTGCCTGTGGTACCTTGTGGTTTCCCTTCTGCCTTCCCAGCTTCAAAGACTGCACTACAGGGTAAAATAGGGTAAAATAGGTTTGCCATACATCTGGAATTTCCTGGACATACCCTCAATGCTGCATTCGGAAGCAGTGTCCAGGTGGAAATCAGCAAAATGTCCAGGGAAATCCAGACATATGGCAATCCATGTCGGCAGTGTCAGTTTTGCCCATTTCCCCAGGAAAAAAAAGTTTTAAAAAGCTAAACAACTTGTATCCGGATTTTCACTTTTTGAAATATAGCAACCCTAGGGTAAAGCCCCTTAACCAGCCAGCCAGCTCCGCCAGAGAGATGGAGCTTACCACACTTTGGGTCTTGTCAGCTTATGTAAGGCTTCGGTTAGCTGTAGGCCCCTGCAAGACAATATCTTCTGTGGCTGCTTTTGCCAGCAGGACCTAAAGTCATCTTCTTGTCCCTGTGTCGCTTGTAAAGTTGATGGTCTCATGGGACTCTACACAGCAGAGACAGAAATGTGACTCTCTTCTCAGATGGGACTGGCACCACCTGAGATTTGTGATCCTTCAAAGTGGTATAAAACTCAAATAAATGAATAAAATTGATCCCGTAGTTGACTTGGAAACAATGTTGTTGTTGTTGTTGTAAAAAGAAAATTAAGGTGAGTTTGAGCTAGTTGTGTAAGTTCACTTTCCGCTTCGGATGCAACACTCTTTCATCATCAACATGCCTTGCAGAATTGAGCCAAAGTTAAGCTTTTTAAAGCCCCATTTCAGTGGGAGGGTTAAGTGTGTGCTTCACATTCCCACTGAAATTGATAAGACCTAAGAGGTTTGGGAGTAGACATAGGACCTATGATTCTATGCCAGAAGATGTTTAAGCTAACAAGATCCGAAAGAGAAAAAGAGCTCTGTGTCATTTTTTGGCTGGAAAAGTTTGCCACAGTATGTTGAATAAAATGCATACAAAAGGGGGCAGGGGATTTAACTGTCCCTCAGTAATTTCATCAGATATGCTTTATAAGAACAGGGAGGGGAGACTACAATAAATAAAGAGAAGAAAATTCTGTGCTCAAATTCCCTTGTGCCTCTCCCCTGCTCCACCCCATCCCCCATTTCTTTGGTACTATCTGACGACTGAACAAAAGTCATGTATCTAATACACAGTCATGTATCTAATACACAAAATTGTCTTTAACTATTGGTGAAATGATAAAAGGTTTCCACTTGGTGGCAGGTATTGCTTTTTAAAAAATAAATGTGTAACATATCAAGGCTTTTAAGGATAATTGGTGCATTTTTTATTAATAATAACAGTTCTGCTTGTGCCTGAAAGGCACACTCTACTTGACAAACATGGAGGAACTACACATTTCCCCAAGGGAACAATAGGCTATATAATGTCTCAGGAATACAATGAACCCTCATCAGAGATAATCTTATGCCAGGTTTCCCAGTATACTGTTTCTTCAGCGTACCTTAGTACAATATCCATACACAGGTTGCAACTTCAGTTAACTCCGTTTTCAGCTACAAGGAGCCTATGAACGAATTGCTTAGCCATGGCAGTGAACTGTGAAACGTGGAAAAAGACGGTTCTGATACAGGGTTTTCAGAGATTGCCCTCCGATTGGAACATTAGACCGCACAACTCAGGCCAACAGAATTCATGATCAATAGTGTCTTAAGCAGCTATCATGAGCTCCGAATACTTTGCATTCCATGTTCGGTAACAGAAGCCAAAGCAGCTAGTTTGTACTTTCTAGATCTTTCTGAAGGTGCAGCTTATCTGAAAAGGGAAAGCTGAAGATCAGGCACAAAATGATTTCTGAATGAGAGCCACACAGTTAAGTTCTTTGAACAGTACAGCCTCCCAAAGGGATATGTTTGTAAACCAAACCAGTTGCCTGTCTATACTAAATGGCATGGGTGTAGATTACTTAATTGCATTACTCTGGTCATCCCTTCTACATCAGTTGGCAGCATCCACAGAAACTAGTTGAAATACACAGGGCAACTATGTAATTTTACCACTGGCGATCCCAAACTAAGCAAAAATGAAATGAATGAGTGGTTTCGCCCAGCCCCCACACCTGCAAACCAAATATGATTCAGAGTCTAAGGCCAGACAGCCTGGATTAATTAGGCTACTCACCATCCTGAAGAGCTCCTCTGGGCAACACTGTGCAGATGTTATGACAGGAGAGAAAACAGATTTATTTCTCTGCTGTCAGAGCCACAGCAACTGGTCTGCTTCATCCCTAGTTGTGCGCTACCTGCCCTCAAATTGTCTGCTTCCAGAGTTATCCGTCTCGGTTTGTGAGCCACAGGAGTCTGGTAGCTAATGAGGTGTGAGATCTGGGTTCAAGTCCTGCCTCCGCCGCCACTGATTTGTGTCAGACAGACTGCAATCCCTCAACTTCAGTTTCTCCTTTATAACGTGCAGAAATGATGGCCCACTTCACTGCTCTGTTGTAAGCTCAAACACTACAGAAATGGGAAAACCCTAGACTATGCAACTGCAGCAGAAGTCTGTTACAGTGAAATCACACACCCCACATCATTTTTACAGTAGTCCTTGCCTACCCAAGGCATCCACAGCCTCATAAGCTTCCCTGTCATGTTCAAGCTACTTCATTTTATTTCACCTTTAAATTGTATACTGCCTTTCTATATTACAGTACACAAGGCAGTTTACAACAACAAAATATCTTCTTTGGTGATCACTTGTAGCCAAGTAAGATAGTCTTCCATGAATATGGTTTTAACAGTGTGACTCTAGGTGACTGTGGAGGCCAATTCTGAATCCACACGTCCTTCCACACTGGGGACATAGGTTTCTGGGCAGGAGTTGATCACACTGAAGGTTTGCCAAACATGGCTTCCTCTTAGCTCATTTCTCCCTTTCGTCCTGAGTTTGTGCTTCTTCAGAGTTCATGACAACTTTGGTAGAGGCTGTTCTCCAATTGCAGCATTCGCAGGCCAGTGTTTCCCAGTTGTCGGTGTTTATCATATTTTTTTAGATTTGCCTTAAGAGCATCTTTATACCTCTTTTGCTGTCCACCGGCATTATACTTTCCATTCTTAAGTTGGGAATAAAGTAGTTGCTTTGGAAGACGATAGGCATCCAAACAACATGAACAGTCCATCGAAGTTGATGTTGAAGAATCATTGCTTTGACACTGGTCTTCTAAAATGATATGTAACATTTTTCGGAGGCACCATTATATAATAAAGGTCACACACCTTATAAGTATCCGATCCAATACAAAAAAGTCATAATATACTTATTTTCCACAAACTCCCAACCTACATTTAGATTCTAAATGGTAACTTTAGCGCGCTGGGGTGCAGGGAGGCGGGAAGCCTTTAAACCATGTTTAAAAGCAGACATCTCCATGCAGGAAAGGTTGATAAATCTTACAGAGCAATCCTGTATCTTCTTATCTAGGAGCATGTATCCCTGAACTTGGACTCCTTAGAGCTATAAGCACTGTAAGGCATTATAATAACCATTACATGGTACGGAATCCTGTGATATTGTCCAGTTAGAAACTGGAGTAAGTAAGCCCATCGGTAAGTCAGTGTTTAAGAACAAATTCATCACAACAAACGGGGAGAAATGTTTTTAGTATTCCCAATAAAATTTGTGATATATTTTGTCCCCCTTTCACAATTGCTTTATTTCAAACTGACTGCTTGCTTTCAAATGATTGCCAGAGCCTATTGTCAACATCTTTTTATAAAACTTGGCAGTTATGCCAAATAAAACAGAACAACCTCACAGAGACAAGAATTGGCAAGATTTCAATGCATTCATATTAGTTTTGCACATTTTCTGCATTCCGGAAAAAATAATTATAATGTGATTTCTCTTCATGTGAGAAAAGTATGCAAGTACCAAATAATTATTCTACATCAGAAATTATGCTTTATTCATACACTTATGTAATGCAGTACATCAACCTTACATTATTTACTTGAGCATCTACATGCAGGTCTTACATTCAGGCAAGATGTTAACATTTGTAAACCTTGTGTAACATCAAATCACTTGATCCAGTGTCTGAAGACCCCTTTCTTTGGATTTTTTACTTAAGTTTTAAAGATATAAATATAACTTCCAAGGGAACGTTATCTTCCTCAGACTTTGACTCACCTCCCCTTCCCACAAGCTGACCTGAGCAAATAGGAACTGTTAGACTGAATTATAACAACATTCAGAGGCTGTCTGTTTTCCTCAGCGAAATAATTCCTTAGGTGTATTGAGAAGCAGCTCTGGGGTTTTCCAGGTCTGTCGGTGAACTTCGAAAACTATTTTAAGAGGCAGGAGTATGACTGGCAAAGTGAGAACGCAATGGGGATAATCTTGTACCCTCAACAACCCTGATATGGGGAGGGTGCCTCCTTTCTTGATTCTCGCTTTTGCCAGAACTTTTGCACAAGGACTAGCCACCATTTTGTGTTGTTTCAAAAGGCAGTTACCTGGGATAACATAACCATAAGACAGATTTTATGTTGGCATGTTAAGAAATCCCTCGAAACAATACTGAATGTCAGTTGGCACCTCAAATTTCGGTGGTGCCCTGTGAGATGCCCAAATCCAGCATGCACACCCTGCCTCTCACCTTCCATTGGACTTCATAGTTGCACCATCTGCTGCGGCATATCAGTGTTGGAGATTTATTCCCTGTGTCTGCAGTCATGGGATTGTTGTCTATCACATGACGGTGTATGTTTTCATTCCACAGTGTGGGAAGTGACGGAGACAGGATGTTTTGGTATTACTGTGTTCCATGAAGTGGGACTATTGTCCTTTGTTCCGTGAAGTGGGAGTACTGTCCTTTGTTCTTTCTCTCTTCGCTGTCTGATGAGAAAGAGGATGGAGCTAAAGCAGAATGCTCCTTGTGTATTATATGTAAATAAAAGTAGATTAGCCAAAATGCTGTGCTACTGTGTCCTGTTACGGAAACTGTGAATACTCTGCGAATCCCTAAGCATGCTAATGCCTTTTGGTATTAGTCGCTGTGATGTTCGTGCAGAAGAAAACTTTTGAAGCTCCCGAATGACCAACCAGGAGGGAGAGAACATGCCAGTTGGGTATGTGTCTCTACCAGGGTCCTACACAAGAGTAGTACGCTCCTAACAATCAGGAGCTCTGCACCCAGTGCAACCAAACCGGGCTTTCATAGATCCACCTTTGTGAATGTCCTGTAAAGCAGGTCTCTTCCAGACAACCTATTAATTGGGCATTCATCT
Organism: Podarcis vaucheri; assembly: GCF_965113315.1. Lineage (NCBI taxonomy): Eukaryota > Metazoa > Chordata > Lepidosauria > Squamata > Lacertidae > Podarcis > Podarcis vaucheri. The sequence goes on along the minus strand of NC_138761.1, from coordinate 43,026,507 downwards.
TGATTTGCTTGAACAAAGCTTATGCAGAAGTCATGTTATAGCCAGTCTTTATTCATTCTGACCTGCTTGCCTGGAGGTTATAAGGCAGTAAATATGTATCCTTGCTTTTATACTAGTTTGCTTGCAGAGTGTTTATACATCTTCCCAATGATCCTTCATTTACGCCACATTTTCAAAGCTTTCCCCCATCACTTTCCTAACCAGAGAAAAATTCCATTTCTTTCTTAAGGTGGATTTGTAGTGCTAGGGCAACAGAGCACATTAATCCGCTTTAATTTTGCAAACCTAAAATTTTCCAATATGCACATGAATCTCTCCGACAAAACAGTGACCGTCTGCAGGCTCCCACCTTGAACTTTTGCTTAGCTTTATTATTTTCCCTGCCCCAAACACAAGAGGTTTCCATTTTTCACTCTTCGCTAGGAGGTATTTTTTCCGGGCAAGAGCATGCCTTTGTTTCTTTCTCCTTTGTTCTGCTTGTAAAGCAGATCCATGTGGGGTTTCTCATATTGATTCCTTTTCACATCCATAGGGGAAGTGAAGGAAATATAAGATGGGATGCATGGGGCAGGAAGCTTTCTGCTTTGCTTGGCAAATACTTCTGGGATGGTGGCAGTAGAGTGAGCCGTGAAAAGGTCCATTAATCCCAGGAGCAGAGGAGGGACACATTTGAAGGTTTGTGACCCTGTGAAATTTTTACAGAAGGCAACATAACATTCCTAGATTTCTGCTGGAAGTAGAATGTCACACACATTTCCCATGGAGGGAGTTAGTGGCTTTGCAAGAAACAACTCTCGCAGGCTCCAAAAATAATCCAACGAAAACATGAATATTTCATTTTAAGACAAATGCAGGTTTAGGGAAGTTAAGCTTTCCTTCAGTTCCAAAGGATAGGTTTGGCATTTTTACATAGCACTCAGTAATACACTCGTCAATCCTGGAGGAATAGTAAATGCTCACACCATCTGTTTTAATATCTAATTTAATGTCTGCCATCTAGCTGACCTTCGGGTTTCGCTCCTTAGTGGAGACCATCAATCTGTGCACCTGGCAATCCATGCTCTGTGTGTACCTGACAAGCGGGTTTTTGTTTCTTTAATTTTCAAAATCCCTCACACAAAAGAGGGGAGGGGACGCCCAATATAAACCATGCAACGAAAGAACAAGTATACAGTAATATTCAGTACACAAGGAATTGGTATGTGTCAAGTTGCAGCCCAGCTACAATTCAACCGATATAGTGCACTAAAAGGAATGGGCAAAGCTATATGTGGTCACAAGTAACTTCTTGAAGTTCTCCATCCTATCTGGAGTAGGGTGTGGGAGTGGTCATTTCACCAAATCTCCCCTGTGTTGTGGGCCTGTGACCTGAGATTTTTAAGAATCTGGCAAGGCCACTGCTTTTCCTTAAGCACCTGCACCTCAAATCCAAGAAAGGGGTGGTAAAATTGGGGCGATGGGGGAGGCATTTCAGCTCAATGCTATTCAAAACCTTTAAAAGTAAAACCTACGAAAATAAAAACAGTAAACAACTTTCTGCCTACCTCTTCTTGCGAGTTTCTGGGAAAGTTAACATTTTAAAAACTATTACAGACCATTTTCTTCGGCACGGTTTACACTCTCACTTACAACTTCAAGGCAGGTTCCTTATGATGTATTTTGTTTGTTACAGAGGGAAAGGAATAGAATATGAATCATAGCATTTCTCTCCACCGCATTCATTCATCTTCTGGCAAGGCTTTGTCCATGAAACAAGAGCTGCAAATAGCGAAGGGAAGAACAGAGACAAGCCTTGGGGGTCAACTAAGGCAGCAGCTTTATCGGCAAGGCAAAATGAATCTGGAAAGGTGAATCGTCTTTCTGGGGTATCCAGTCAGGTACACAAATAAACCACTATAGATGACTCCCAGTTTGGACCGCTTCCTGAACTTGGCCCAGAAAAAAGTGGCATGACGAGGAGGAATAAATTTGACCATTTCCCCCCCCCTCCCCATTTCTTGTTTTTCCAGTCCTAACTTGCCCCATTTCTGCATCACTTTGCACTCTTGGGGGGGGGGCTTTTTGTTTAGAAAAAGCCCTTAAAATCAGCATTTGAGTGGGCATTTTTCCTAATATGAATGTTTTGTGTGTGGTTGCATAAATATGTGCACTTTTATGCACTTTCCCATGAAATACACATGGTGTATATTAATCCATGTGCCCTCAGACGGTGCCTACTGCTCCTCCCAATTTGGGGGGGGGGGTTGTTGTTGTACTGTTGAGAGTGCTGAACGCAAAAAAATAAGATGGTAAGAAAGCGTCTGCTAGATCAGGCCAAGGGCCCATCTAAGTCAGCATCCTGTTCTCACAGTGGCCAACCAGATGTCTGTGAGAAACCTACAATCAGAATCCGAGCACGAGAAAACTCTCCCCTCCTGCAGTTTCTGGCAACTTGTATTTGGAAGCATGACAACTCAGACCATGGAGGCAGAGCATGGCCATCATGACTAGCAGCCACTGGTAGACTTATTCACCATTAATTTGTCCAATCCTCTTTGAAAGCCATCGCAAGTTGGTGGCCATCACTGCCTCCTGTGGGAGCAAGTTCCATATAGTCCAACTAGGCATTCCACCTAGAAGTACTTTCTTTCATCTATACAGAATCTTCTAACATTCAGCATCATGGGATGTCCACGATGCTGAACAAGTTGCCTACTGTTTTGGGGGTAACCCATTTTTCTTCTGTGGATCTTTTCTGGTGCCATGACAGTTTCATAGATTTCCTAATGTGACCCTAATCACGCACTTATGACCCCCCCAAAAAAATGTATCTTTCCTTGACACGCATTTATTGCTGTGCCACTATGTGCTTACACATCCTAAATATTACTGCTGTGTGATGCTCCCAGTGGAAGGACCAGATAATTTAGGAATCTCTAGATAACTATAACACCTGTAGGCCACTCAGCTCAAGTCCAGCCTCTTCTTCTTCTTCTTCTTCTTCTTATTATTATTATTATTATTATTATTATTATTATTATTTTCAAGTTACTTAATTGGCAACCCCAATTCTAAGTGGGCAGCAGCATTAGCCGGCCAGATTGAATCCACTGAAGCTTTACTTATTTTCTTATAAAACTTCATCTGTAAAAACAAGGATTTTAGCTTGTTCCCCTTAATCTCTTAAGCTTTTCTTGAGTTTGGATATTTTGTCGGTTATGTGGTTCTAATTACCCTGGAGAAAAACCCTGGGGAGGGGGAGGGGGCAGAGAGACCAAGAGTTTTATTTCCTTATAAAATGGTAAGTGGTGTATTAAATCTCAGTACTTTTGATCCACTCATTAAATACTTTGCTTTGGCTCATTCTCACACTTGCCAGCACAAGACCAAAATCTACGAGTTCCCTTTGAACCTCTCCCGTTTGCCAAATTTTCCAGTAATGTAGTAATGTGTCCCTGAAGGTACCGGCTGTTCCCAATGCAAACATCTGCATTGAAAACAGCAGCAGAAGGAGAGATTATTAGGAACAGTATGGATTTCGTATGCTTTATATTCATCTGCTTATAATTTACTTAATTACCGAATTTCACGATCTCTGCTCAGTATTTTTTTGTGGGGAGGGGAGAAATTAATCAGAGGTAAGGTGCTTGCTCCGCAGAGGACTTACTTCCTCTAACAGAAATCATTTCCTGAATGAAGTTTCTGAAATCTGTCCAAATTCCACAGGTTTATATTATATGTTCAGTTTCCTTAAATTCAATCTCATTTTGTTGTTTGACATCTGCTCTGAAACTATAGACTCCTTTGTGAAATCTTCTGAGGTTAATTGTAGATTAACTATAGATTGCCTAATTAGGCAATAAGCTTCCAGGCGCAGCAGGAGTTTTTGAAGATCCTGTTAAATGCAGAGAAAGGGGTTAATGAGTGGTCTTCTGGGCATGTCAACCAATGAAGGATGAAACTATAAATGAGCAAATGGAGAGACAGTGTAACAGAGGATCAGAATAGGATCTGGGAGATCAGCATTTAAAGCCCCATTCATCCAGGAAGCTCACTGAGTGACCTTAGGGTGGTCACTCACTTTCAGCCTAACCTACCTCACAGGGTGGTTTTGAGGGCAAAGTGGGGAGCGGTACACTACCTTGAGGTCCTTGGAAGAAAGGTAGAGATGCAATAAAGAATAGTATTGTCAGCAACAAGTGAGTGCTCACCTCCTGGTACCCGCTGCAAATGTCTGCCCCTTTGAATTCTTGCACAGTGACCTCTTGCTCAAAGGCAACTCTGCCTGAATTGAGCCCAAAATCTTTTCCTTTCTAAGTAATGCAAATCTCTCATTTGAGGTGTTTATTTTTATTTTACCAACTGCAAACTTGGTGAAAGACTTGGTAGCCAAGTGGTGGTTATAACTTTCCCACAACATAGTTCCACACTGCTCCAGAAATATTTAGATTTGCATGACCTGGAACATTGGCCTAGAGCAGACATGGCCAAACTTGGCCCTCCAGCTGTTTTGGGACTACAATTCCCATCATCCCTGACCACTGGTCCTGTTAGCTAGGGATGATGGGAGTTGTAATCCCAAAACAGCTGGAGGGCCAAGTTTGGCCATGCCTGACCTAGAGTGACCACTGGCCTCTGACTAAGGCACCTTCATATGTGCAATTTACTTGCTGGGACAGGAACAGTCAAGTTGGTAAAGACTTCAAAGGTCTTTACAGCATTGAATATAGTAGAAATGCTAATTAATTTAAAGGTATGCTATCTTCACACACACCTCATCATTCATGTGCAATACCGTATAGAACTTCTCACATGAAGAGGTACAGAGGTGCAGAACTGGAAAACCACCAGTCTTTCTGAAGTCCACTGACAGATGCAACTGGGCTACTTGCACACCGCTCCGTATAGGCCAAGTACAAAAAGCCACCATCTGCTCTATCAGTATCTGCCCACAATTTCCCTTGAATTTGCCCAAGAGATTGATGCAGCTCAAGGTGAGGTGGAGAAGGCCAGCAAAGATTTTAGCAGATGCCTGATAAAATCATTCAGGACTATTTTCATACATCTTGCACTCCACTAGCACTATTCAGTGAGTATAGGCATGTTAGTTCCAATCCCCTGTCGCTATCTCCATTTCCCTTCAAGAGTCGGATGGATAACTTCTGAGTCAGGGAGCCTGTTTTTCTCACTTAAGCTACCTGTGTAATTTAGAATTCAGGGAAATCATGGTTTTACATTGTGCAGAGAGCCTACCCTAAAAGCACAAGCTCCTTGCTGTAGAAGACATCCCTCCAAATCGTGGAGGTCAGTAGGAATGGTGAGAGGGCTCAGAGCAAGCATGCTCATTCTCCCTGTCCCCCTCCCATGTTGATTTAACACAGGGCAGAACACCTGAATAATTATGCCTTTATGCATTTACCATGGCTTACTACCTAATTAAAACTACCAGGTTGAGTTTCCGCTATGAGTGCTTGGTGGAGAGTCGGAGAACATGCAAGTGCTAGCATACCTAAAGGAAATGTCAACATCAACGTGCCAACAATAAAGAACAGAGCAGTGTGTTCATAAAAAGGAGTAGGGGTGAGTGAATTTGCCCTATTCCAGTTCTTAATTGTGCCATGGGTCGGCTCTTCCCTGAGTTCCACTGCTTCCCATAAGCATCTGGTTGACCACTTTGAGAACAAGATGATGGACTAGATGGGTATTTGACCTGATCCAACAAGGCTTTTCTTACCTTCTTCTGTCCTTGTTCATAGCCCTCTACTCCTTTCTGTCATCACTACTATGAACAGTAAGACAGCTGCAACAGAAGGCAGGACTCCAAGGTAGCAGGAAGTGGGGGGGGAGTAGCAAGGGGGGAAGAGTTGACATGGGAAGTAGTCCCACCACCACCCACAAAAGCCTGAGAATCAAACAAGAACAGCCTTTCCTGAGAGAGAAAGAGACAATGGATAGCTGCTACCTCTTTTTCTGGACCCAGAAGTACATCATGTGGGGTGATGATGCTAAAATTCTCCACCCAATAGCATATGATGAAGAGGGAAATCCATCACCTGGGATTTCAGTAAAGTTTAAGGGAGAAAGTGCTTAACTGTAACCCAGGTTTATGATGCTCAGTGTCTGCATCTGGTAGTGGGATCCATAAGCAAGGTAGAAAGAAACTTGGCAGGTATCGCTAGCATAACCTGCTGAAATTTCCTCCTCTACCCAACAAGGTGGAGGAGCCCTGCCCTGTTTTGCACCTGTCCACTGCAAACCCAGGTAGACCAAATTCATTAAAGAGATATGAATCAATCTTCCAGGAGCAGTTTGCTATGGGGCAGAAGGTACTGCCAGTTTTGTTTTAACTGTTGAAGTCACACAACAGTTCTGGAGTAGGTACAAATGGCCATATCAAAAACTACCAGCAATGTTTTATTCTGGTGCCTTCATAGTTGTCTGTTTGAAGGAGCTGGGAACCCAGCAGAGGGCCCACAATATTTTTGCTGTGGTTATCTCACCTAGGATCTGAGAAAATGTGTGTCAACCCAGTTCAAACCCAGTACCCTTCTGCTTCAATGGCTCCAAGATTCGAGTTGTGCATTTGTAAGATGCAATGGGTTAAATTAAAATGTAACAATCTAATTTATACCATCTTTTTCTTTTCTTTTCAAAAGCAGGCTTGCAATAAAGAGTGTTTCTGCTTTTAAAAAATAAAGTAGGGAGCATTTTGTGAAATACAAAGAACATGTCCTCCTGATCCAGGAACTAAAAAGAAAGAGATAAAGAAAAGCAACTTCCCAAAGCCCCATTGCTTTGCTTCTCGAATGAAGAGTAATGTCACCAACAAGCACTGAAAATGTTGTTGTATAGACAAGCAGCCCATTTTTGTTGCATCTGCTTAATTAATGCAACGGAAAGTGTCAACTCTGCTTGGTAATAATGGATTAGGAAATTATCTACATGCACTCCTGAAAAGCTTCAGGCAAACAGCATGTCATAAATTGTCAGGGCTGCTACTGCCTATAGTTCTGACTCACATCGAGAGGGTTTTTTTATTATTGAAAAAGGAATACAAAAAGGACTACCTGCCTATCACTGGAATAAAATCGCATGAGATTTTAGAGAATGGATACATAAAGGCAGTCATCCTCCTTCCTAATTCTTCACATTCTGCTTTGTTCTCAAAGAAAGCCATCCCCACATATCTTGCTTCCCTAGACACCCAGGGCAGATCCACACAGCCAAAATGGGATGTTCAGATGTTCGGGTTGAATGGGTTCACATTACAAATGGGAATCACATGACAGGGATCAAAGCATGAGTGAGGGGGTGATGTGAGCTAGCTCCGCATTTTGCCCAACCTACACCAGCTGGTTTACCTGATAGCCGCTTAACCTACACCAGCCATGCATTTGGAGAACATGAGAGCATGATAAGTGGCAATCAATCCATTTCTCCTAGGGCTCTGTGCACTTGCTGCTTCACCAGGGTGGACAGGGGTTTTCTTGGAGGTCTTCCCTTATATGCTTCGGCTGATGACTCTCTTCTACAAACCAAGGACTAGGCAATGGAAAGAGGACTCTGGCATGGTCTCTCTTGATGTCCCCACTGTGGGGAGTGGGCTAAGAATCCCTCCAGCCTGCACAGGAACGAGTCTGAGCTATTTTCAAATGATGCAATGAGCTAGCCTTGGGCTCTGTTTCGGCTGCTTCCTTGATCCTTCTTTTAAACTTATGACTAACAGGAATCCCCTCATGTAGCCAAAGGCACTTCACGCTGATTGCTCCGGATGCATTCATGCACATTCATTCTCTCTCATGCAGAAACTTTAGATATTTTAAAAGGGGGAGGGAGTTAAAATAAGTTCATGCAACCTTCAGGCCTCATCCCCACCCCAAAAAATAGTATTTCCCCGTGTTGGGTTTTGAGTGCTAATAGTTCATTTATGTTGCTGGGAGCTGGTGTTCTGGGGAGTCCATTCAGCCTGTTTGGGATGGGATTGCATTCCCCCTAAAGGTATGCATTTGGGAAGATGTTCCTGAATCTGGTGCCCTCCCTATGTGGCTGCAGTGGCTAGGAGTCCCTTTTATCAGTTCTGGTTGATTTGCCAGCTGCAACTTTTCCTGGAGGAGGCGTATTTGGGGCAGCAGTTATCCATGTTGTAGATACCCCTGGGTTGGACTGTTGCAATGATCTCCACATGGAGCTGCCTTTAATACTTCAGAAACCTTAGCTGATCCAAAATGCAGCAGCACTGGCAGATGGGAACATATAACTCTGATGCAATAGCAACTTCCTTTATTACCTATTTGTTTCCTGACTCAGCATAAAGTCCCCATGCTGACCTTAAAAGCCCTAAATGGCCCACAGGTTGGTATTAAGTACTTATACTGCTTCCAGATAGACCTGTCTGAACTCTGGGGTTTTGAGGCCTTGCTTTCAGTGCCATTGAATGGTGTTCTGATGTGAACATGAGAAATGGGACCCAGTGCCCTGAATCTGAAACACACTTCTTATCCGAGTTGCATTTGCCCCCCTCTTTAAACATCTTTATGTCTGCTTGGGCACGCCTGTAATGGTTAACTAAGTGGTAGAAACTGGCAATTGCAGAAACAAAGTTATACTCTGTATGTCAGGGGCTCAAGGCTGAATTCCTTTCTTGGCAACCACCAAGGCACCACATGCCAGTGGAGGGTGGGGCCAAAGTTAAAAGTGGGCAGAGCGACGAATATAAATCCTACCTTTGTACAGCAGGTTGGTTTCTGCACACATTCACAAACCCTTCTCCTTTCTCCATGCAGGCAAGCAAAAGGCACTGTCAGAGCTCTAAGACACTTGCTAGCTAGGCAAAAACACTCAAGGAGGGTGTGAAACAAGGCCATTGAGAGGTATGGCCAGGGTGTGGTGGAGGTGTCACCTGGGGAGAGGTCCATGGGTCAGATGGTGAGGGCCAGATTTGACCCCTGGGCCTGAAGTTCCCTACTTGTGATGTATGGGTTGAAAGAGCTTTTGATTCAGCAGAGACATCCCCTAATTGTTATGTAAGAGGAGAGACCACTTTCTCTTGTTCCCCCTTCCTTGTATAGGTGCCCACCCCCCAAAAAAATCTATGGCATCCTTTCAGTGGTCCTTCTGAGGAGCATGGAAGAGGTTGCTGTTGAAGGGGAGAACATCACCTCCGTCAAATCAAAAGCTGCTTCATGAGTGGGACAGCAGCATTGGGATTTGCCAGGGCAGCACTGATTTCCTACTTTTAACTTAAAAGGATGTTTTACTGTATGAGTGGGTCTATGCATTTCTGTATGTTCTGCAAGCCATGAAGGGTGTGACTACAAAAGAGCAGAATTTTAAAAAACAGGGAAGTTTTCCTAACTGTTTGAGTATAAATCCTTTAAATTAATTAGTCGACTGATTCTATTATTATTATGGGAAAAGGAATGCAGGTTTAGTAACACGTTGTGTTTATCTCTCTGGGTATAAACTTTCACATGGCTGTGAACGCTGTTTTGTTCCTAGATAGTTACTGGAAAACAGATATCGGCTTTCACTTTTGCCTTGGACCAGCTTCAGCGGACACTGTACAAGAAGCAAATTATAAAAGGCAGCTTTAACCAGAGTCCCCGTGGAAAAGAATTAACTGCTTAATCAGTTCAGTATGTGAGGGGATGGGAAGGTGGGCAAGGGGACTTTGATGAAGGCCATGCATAAAGCTGTTTGTTTGGGTTTCAGTGAACAAAACATTGTTGTCTCCTTTGGGACTGCAATCCACAATGCTTCTCAAACGGCACAAAGTAAAGTCTCTTCCCCCACCCCACCCCTCCCAGACATTCTTGATTGCTAATTATAGTTTCCTAATTATTGTTGGCACTCAGATATTTTCCATTTCCTGGTTAATAGTGTATGAGATGAAATGCCACCTGCATTCCTTTGTCTATGGAAAAGCAAGACGTTGTACAAAAACAACTGTTTGGTGTGGAACGTTCTGTTCTTTTTGACACCAGAGATGTACACTTTGCTCGGTGGTACGTCCTCCTTCTTTTCTCATGGGAACCGTTCAGACAATATGTGTGCGCTTTCATCTCAGTCCCTGCATACATTGCACTTGCATGATTGCATCATGCAAAAGGCTTGTTTTTCTCGAAGAAATGGGAAAAAATGCTGGATGAAGCCAGCTTTCTGGGAATGTCAAACGAGCTTTGGGTGAAACGACTTCTCAACAATTACTTTTTGAAAAGTAATTATAAGGCATGGAACAGAAAGAGAAAATGCCGAACTGAGACACGAATTGTCTCTGCGTCACATTATTTACCGTTGCGAAAGCTTGGAATAATAATGGCTGATTATAAGACCATCGGAGCTTGACAGGTGAATTTGTGAAAGCGGCAGGTTAAACAACCATCATGACTAGAGCTAGGCCAGGTAATGAGACCATTTGGTTGGAAAGAATTCATGACTGATCTTCTATGCTAAAAGCCTCCTGTGTGATCTCAGGGGGAAAGCTATAGCTCAGTGGTAGAGCATTTGCCTTGCATTTAGAAGGTTAAAGGTTCAATCCCCAGCATTCTCCAGGTACAGCTGGCAAAGACTCCTTGCCTGAAACCCTGGACAGCTGCTTCCAGTCAATGTAGACAATATTGAGATATATGTACCCATAGACGCCAGCTCCTGGGAGTCAAAGCACTTTGGGACTCCCTTCCCCAAGGTTTTTTTTATGGGGCCAAGCCGCTTCAATGTTCAGAGGCTGTTTGACTCTGCCCTTGGCTGCTTGCATGCAACAAATTTTTGTATCGCCCACAGAAAACATACTATCGAGGTGTTCAGAGTAAGTCAGCCCTCTTTAGTTATTGTTTGTGTATTACTATTTCAGTTTCTTTCATACCCACCACCATCAGAGAAGAAGAAGAAGAAGAAGAGTTTGGATTTGATATCCCGCCTTTCACTCCCCTTCAGGAGTCTCAAAGCAGCTAACATTCTCCTTTCCCTTCCTCCCCCACAACAAACACTCTGTGAGGTGAGTGGGGCTGAGAGACTTCAAAGTGTGACTGGCCCAAAGTCACCCAGCAGCTGCATGTGGAGGAGCGGAGACGCAAACCCGGTTCCCCAGATTACGTGACTACCGCTCTTAACCACTACACCATCAGATTCCGACAACTGCTTAAAGCAATTTAAAATTCAATATTAAAAACAGTTTAAAACAAATTACAATCAGGAACCATCTCAGGGCCAGTGTAAAGTAGTGGATCTTAAGCATATGGTGGAAACTATGTAACATATCTCTGTGGGGAAGGAATTCCACAACCTAGGAGCTTGCCACAGAGGAAGTTCTCTCCCTGGTGACCATCCTCAAATTTTGGAGGGTGGTGGAGCTACCAAGAGGCACTCCCCTTGCTGATCTTAACGCTTGATCGGGTGTGTAGGTGGTCTTTCACATATTTGGGACTTTAAAAATCAAGTCATTTTGGGCCTTTAAACACTAATGTTCATAGGGCCTTAAGTTGGGCCTGAAAATGAAAATAGCCATCACTAGCACAAGTTGGCTCAGCATATCTGTACACATTCCATCATTGTGTAGCTTCTCTTGGGGCACTAGAAATTAAATGCCTTTTCACACACTATGGTTTGGATTCTAAGTTACCTTTCTGCAAATGTACGGGCTCCTCTCACTCATGGAAGCAAAACTCTCCACTGGTAGAAGAGCAGGAGGCCATTTTTGACACACTGTCCTGGAACATTGACCTGGTAATCTCCAGAGCAGATTTTCAGAGGGCTATAAGGGAAACAACAAGCATCCTATGAGTGAAGTTTTGCTCTTGGGATATCAGGATCCAAGCCATAACTGTACATTGTACATTGACAATAAAGGTATTATTATTATTATTATTATTATTATTATTATTATACCTTTTAAGTGTGCACCTGAGACATTTTAAGAGAACATCTGCAAATATAAAGTCTAAATGCCACAAACATCTGTGTAAATCAGGTGTAGCCACAGAAAACTGTATCTCTAATTTGACAAACACCATACAAATATTAGCTGCCCCCAGCTCCAAGGAATCCTTGTGCACGCTCTCTCTCGCTCTCTCTCTCTCTCACACACACACACAAACACTTTATCCCTGCCTAAAAATATGGGGAGAGGGTGTAAAGTTGCTTCCCTCTTAACTTCACCCAGTGGCGTAGCGTGGGGGGTGCCAGGGGTGCCGGCCGCACCGGGCGCAACATCTGGGGGGGCGCGAGTCCAGAGGGAAGGGACAAGTTCCTTCCTCCGCCGGGCTCCCCGCCGCCACCGCCAGCCTTGCGCCCTAGCGCGCGTGCCCCCCGCCGTCGCTGTGGCTGTGCTCCGCTCACTGCTCGCAGGAGGAGCAGCCGCTGCAGCAGCGCCGACGCCGCCACCGACGCCTGGCCGGGCACGGGCAGCCTCTGCACCCTGCCGCCGCCGCCATCCCCTCGGCCCAGCCACAGGCGGCGGCTGCTTCTGCCTCCATCCTCCTCCGGGCAAGCAGCGTTGTTTGCACGGCAGCGCCAGTGGCAACTCGCAGGTTAGGGGTTGGGGGGCGCAAATTACTTGCCTTGCCCCGGGTTAGGGGGCGCAAATTACTTGCGTTGCCCCGGGTGCTGACAACTCACGCTACGCCGCTGACTTCACCCTATATTTTCACAAGCTACTTGGCCCGAATTTGTTTTTAAAGTTTTTCCCAAAAGTCACACAAATCATGAAAATACCTTCGTTAGCTACCCAGATCCTCATAACATTCCTCATCATGTTCCTACATAACTCAGGCATTTCCTCACAGCTTTACAACTTCCTGTTGATGTCGAAGTTCTGGAAATAAACAGGAAGGGCGACAGTAGTCTAAGGAAAGCACTTGTCTGCCACTTGGACACACTCCCCCCTCTTGACAAACTGCTGATTTTATTACCAAGGCCACAAATTTTCAACTATGGGGAGACAGCGGGAAGTAAAGTCTTTATGTGTTCACTAAGTAAACAGAGGAAGAGGAATAACAAATTAAAGTCTCATTTTTTAAAAAAAGAATGGCACACTGAGACACAGCAAATCAAGTGACATGTTCTTTCCAACAGACAATGACAAGGCATGATAAATTACAGAACCCAGAGCAGCCAGTTCATTGCCAACTGGTATAGATGCCTGGAATATGTTATTTACCTTTAAGATAAATCCACCTCCCTACCTAAGAGTTTATTCTAACTTTTTAAAATGCATTTAATGTTATAAATTTATCTTCAAAGTTGGGGTTATTTGGTCCACAAAACTCAGAAGAATAATGAACATTTGGCAGAGCTACATCTGGTTACTGGACTACATTTAATGTGCTGGAGTCACAAGTTGTGCTGACCTGCAACAGACATTGCCAAGTCGGAAGAATGAAACATAGAACAACAGTAGCGCCGTGTCTCTTATTTTCCCCAACCATTTTCCATCAAATTTCAAGAAAAGAAATTGCATTTCAAAATTATGAAAGGGGAGAGAAAATTTCTGCAAAATTCTCACAGAAAGGATGCAGAGTTTTTGTATGTGCTAAGCTTACTTTTGAGTAAGGGAATTGCAGATGAACATATATGGCCATTTTCTGTATAAATTACTCTTTTATTAAACAGAACGTTGCATTATAAAAAGGATTTATATAAGTGGCTCTGCACTGGCATTGGAGCACCTATAAAATGTTTAATATGCCCACAGGAATTCATATAATCCAGGACACAAAGATCAAAATGTCAACAAGGTGCTAAATGGTTCTTCTCTGATACCTAAGTGAAGGAAATGGGACAGGTTGGCAAGTTTATACTGAAGTGTGAAATCAAGAAAGTGAGATAGATGGCTTTGTGATGGGCCATTAGCCACTTCATTAACTTTCTCTTTAAGGTGCCACAAGACTCTTTGTTGGTTTTGCTGCCGAAGACTAACAGGGCTACTCATTGAAATTCATTAACTTTGAAAGAGAAGGTAATTGATTTGTAAATATTAGTTGATGGCTGAGATATGCCAGCCCTGTGAGACATGCCTATCCTACACTATAATATAAACAAGCAAACGTATCTTGCTGAATCACAGGGCGACAAAGTGGAAGAAAGTCTTGTGCAAAACAAACCAGTTGGAATGGAAAGGAAAATACCATTTGGTGGAATGTTCAAAGGAATCTCAGAATGGATTGACGCCCATTTGAACATTCCTAACATTTGGACGCCAGCTTCCCCAGCTTCCTGTGCTTCAGCTGAAATCTGGTGAAAGATGTCACCAAGTGACTCCTTGCATGATGCTTTTTCAGATCAGGAAGCAGCCAGGACAGCTACAGAGCACTGGAGAAATGTTTGATGGGGGGGAGGGGGGAAGCACCACACTCAGCCATGGCCTTGTAAGGAGATAAACTCAACCCTACAATCATGTGAATGAATTCCAATGCATCCTGAGAATGAGGGGCCAAAAAAAAATATGGTCATCTGAGCTTTGCCTTTTAGCTACTTTTAGTTTATACAGTACCAGCAATCCAAATCCTTGTAAAGACCCCAAGATCTCCTGCAACGATTTAGCAAAGTTTTTTGCAGATAAAGTCGCTCAGATTCGGAAGGAGGTAGACACCACCGTGGGAGCAGGGCCGGGGCGGGAGAGTGCTAGAGTTCTGTCTGGTTGAGTTGCATGGAATCAATTTCAATCCGTTACCCCTGAGGATGTGGACAAGCTGCTTGGACGCATGAAACGAACCACCTGTCTCCTTGATCCTTGCCCATCCTGGCTAATAAAAGCAAGCCGGGAAGGGCTGGGCAATGGACTCTGCGGGGTGGTGAATGCTTCCCTCTGTGAGGGAGCATTCCCAGACCTGCTGAAAGAGGCAGTCATTAAACCGCTTCTTTAAAAAAAAAAATTAGACCCGGCCAGTATGGCCAACTATCACCCAGTCTCAAATCTTCCTTTCTTGGGCAAGGTGATTGAGCGAGTGGTGGCTGAACAACTCCAGGCATGCCTGGAGGATGCAGACCATTTGGATCCCTTCCAGTCGGGATTCAGGCCTTATCATGGGACTGAAACTGCCTTGGTCGCGCTGGTTGATGATCTCCGGTGGGCTAGGGACAAAGGTGAAAGCTGTTTCCTAGTTCTGCTGGATCTCTCAGCGGCTTTTGATACAATCGATCATAACATCCTTCTGGACCATCTAGAGGAGCTGGGAGCACTGTCATACCACTGGGTTCCGCTCCTACCTCCTGGGCCGTGTCCAGAAAGTGGTGGGGGGGATGAGTGTTCAGACCCCTGGGCCCTCAATTATGGAGTGCCTCAGAGTTCCATCCTCTCCCCCATGCTTTTTAATATCTACATGAAACTGCTGAGAGAGATCATCAGGAAGTTTGGGCTGGGTGTCCATCAATATGCGGATGATACCCAGCTCTACTTCTCTTTTAAATTGGAACCAGTGAAGGCAGTGAAGGTCCTGTGTGAGTGATAAAGCAGGATATCAAATCCAAACTCTTCTTACAGCATACAGCTCAGTAAAGAATCATATTATAGTCAGAAATTGACTCCAGTCGGACATCTCCAAGTCATAGCATTTCCTAGGCTGTAACTCCTGTGAAGGTAGCATTCCCACACTTGTTCTTGCTTTATATATGTTAGCCTATAGAAGAAATCAAGCATTTTAAAGCTTCATATCTGTAAGCAAAACATTCTCTCTTAAAAAGAGGGGACACCTTTAGCATCACTGATCTGTTTCATTGTATGAATATAAAATACATTAATAGTAGGCAAAGAAAAGTTATATTGCAGTTAATTTAGCACATCAGTTGACATTGTCATTTATGATATTTTCATCCCATTCTTCTTCCAAGGAGCAGAGGGCAGTGCACATGATCTCATTTTAATCTCATAATAACCCTGAGAGGTAGGTGAAACCGAAAGAGAATGAGTAGCCTTCATGCAGAGATTTGAATTTGAACCACAGCTCCACACTGGCCCACTTAACCAGAAGAGAACAATTTGGGGAACTTGTGTGTTTCTATTAAAAAGACAGTGAATGTATTTCATTGTAAAAGTGAGCAATTCGTTTTTTACAGCGGTTCATTGCAGAATGTGTGAAAGGCATTTTTAATCGTACCATCCATGTGCAATTCTCATTTACAAAATGCAGCAGTCTAAAAAGACCAGCTTTGAAACAAAATGCATCTATCTTTGGTTGGCTCTGTTTGGCAGCATTTGTTGTTTCTGACACAGCAGTCTAATCCCGTTGTTTATTCAATTTCTCCTCGGTTGTTGGCAAATGGTTTTTGCTTCCAGCACTTGGCAGCAACAAACATATATGCCACGACTTCTCTGTCTTGACCCCTTCTAATTTCTGTATTTGCTAATAAAACATATCAATGGTTTGACTCCTAAGGGAAGCCAACTAAATTTTGCAATCCTATATATGATTACTTGGACATAAGTTCAGTGAAGCTTACTCACAAGTAAGTGGATATAGGACTGCAGCCTTCAGAAAGTTCACAGAGGGAAAATCTCCATTCCTCCTCCTCTCCCCTAAGCTACCAAAAAGTTTCTCCAGAGGCTCAGAAGGGCAAAAATGAAATGAGGTGTAGGGGACTGCTGGTAGACATGAGGAATTGTATTTCTGTCTGTCCCCCAGTAGTTCCCCAGACCTCATTCCACAGATGAGTTTTTTTCAGGGTGCACAGTGGACAACTGTAGCAGGACAGCAGGGGGTGGGGAGCCTGGAAATTCTCCTTCCATGAACTTCATTATGTTAATTTATTTTACACATGGCATCTGCCAATGTGACTAACTCATTATACTTGCGATCTATCACAAATACCACTTACTTTGGGCCATGTCCAACCTGTGTAAAGTTCCAATCGGCATCTGAAATTATTGTGATGGTGGTGATATTACTTGTCTCCTGCCCATCTTCTCATAAGAGCCCAGAGTGGTTGACCACCAGGCTTTTTCTAATCAGTTTTACTCCAGCAGTATTGTCTCAACCAGTTTTTCTTCTGAATGCAGTGCTTTTTTTCTAAAAAAAATGTTTAGGGGTGATCTCAATATGACTCAAGAAAATCACCATTTTATAGTTCAAATCAGGAAAAATAAATACAGTAAATGGACAAAAGTACAAAGATTCACAAAATGTTTAGGGGTATGCGTACCCCTGTGTGCCCCCAGAAAAAAGCATTGTCTGAATGAATACAGCTGCTGCTATACAACACAAGAAAGGATATGTTCACCTGCACAGCTTGACTCAAAAACTAATTTGAGTAGAAAAGCAAAAGCAAAATGCATCTAAATATTACGGGAAAATAAGGTATCACTTTAATGCAATGTGAAAATATACAAATGTGGTCAAAATAGAAAAAAATACCAAGTATTCTGATAATTGGGTCAATCAACTACTCATTTTGGGCATCTCCCAAAGCTTACATATCTAATTGTCAGCTCCCCACTAAAGAATTTTTGGAATAGTTAGTTTTGCTTCCATTTTTCAGATGCATTTGCATTGAAAGATAGTGACTTATTCAAGGCCATATTGGGTGTGTACCCAAGTCTCCCTGATCAAAGGCAGTAGTTCTCTAACCATTAGACCATATTCTCTCCCACTCTCTGAATGAACACCTCCCATTACAGGTAATATCCTGGTTGTACACAGAATCAGAACAGAAATTACCCAGGCTTTCTAGAATACAACAACTCCTAGTACCCTGATGATTAATTGTTTTCTTGGATGAAAGTCCTTGGGGTTTCAGTGGCTCCAAATAAAGTACACCCTGTATAAAATATTCACAGAAAAATAAAAGAAGATATATCTGCTGAAAAAGTTCAGAGGTTGATTTCCAATGTGCTTGTACCAGAGGTAAATCCCACAGTGACAAATCATGGAGAATCTTTCTCAAAGTGGAGCTGCTGATCTATATTCTGAAAGGTGAGTCTTCATCTTACCTGGTGAAAAGGCTAACCAACATCAGACACTGACTTCCATCATGGTTACTACCAGATGCAAATCCCCCTAGTGACAACTTTGGACTCTACTCCAAAATGGAGAAGCTGGCCTATCATCCGAAATATGACCATCTATTGTCTTTCCAGTTTTTGCTTTCATCTTAACGAATGTAACTGTGAATTAGCCATACTCAAAATGAACACAATCTCTTCTAACATGACCTAATGAAAGTGCTAAATAAATCCAAAGAGATTAGCCTTTTCATTCTCCTATGGGAAACTGACAACATTAATGGTGTGTTTTCCAGGCCAATAGGTTTTCTGCATTTATTTTTATTCAGTCTTGTGAGACATTTTGTCAGGTCTTGTGAAAGTTAGTTGAACTTTCCCCCTCCCCCATGGATTGCCTGTCTTCCGCTTCACTCACCCCCACATTACATTTTGCAAGCTATTATCGACCGCTGGTGCCACTGTATCTCTCAATAGTTTTTAAAACACAGCAAACGTTTTAGCTTGTTGTTCACCTTCCTATTGAAGAAGAAATCTCCATCCTTTCATATATCTTATTCACAGGAGATGGAGAAGATAAAGCTACCCCTTTCGATCTAATGGAGCCATAACTAAACAAAACAAATCTCTTCTAAACCCCATCATTGTCTTGCCTCTGCACACACAGACACACAAAGAATTTTGCCGTGTCAGCTCTCCTGCTTATTTTAATTAAACAGTTCAAAGCCACAAAGCATTATTCAACAGCTAGTAGAAGCCTACTCATATTTGGCCAATAATTCCCATTACCACTAGAAAAATTGCTGGAGCTCCTGGCAGAACACTTTTATTATTTTTCTGCCTGTTGTAGCAATTTTAATATGTTGTGCTAGATGCTGTATGGTTTCTTATTGTATATTTTTACAGACATGCATGGGGCCACCTGAATGAGGCTCCTGGACCTCTGATGGTGCATGGACCACAGTTGGGGAACTCCTAGTCTACACTGACTCCAGGGGTTCAGACAAGGGTCTCTCCCAGTCTAATCCTGAGATGACTCCAGGGCCTCTTCCACAAGGATTGTAGCCTTGCAGCCAGAGTGTAAGAAAATGTTTTTACCTAAATCATTAGTGAATGGGGAGAAAGCTTCTCTCCAAAATAACCATGTATCTTTATTGTTCACTGCTAAATTGCAATAAATCTTTGCTAAGCATGCTTAACATTATAAATTCAATTAATTATAATCATAACGCTCCATATATGCAGCCACTTTGCATTAGCATTGATTTCATAAAAACCTATTATATTAGGAACTATCCAATTTTTAAGTAACAATGACTATAACGGTATTGAGATGCATGTACCCTGGTTTTTGCAGCTCCAATAAATCCTTCCATTTCCATTTTATGATCTGGATAAACTGGTAAGACATTTACATTTATATTTATGTTCCAAATGTGGCTGTCACTGATCAGGCTGGGAACACATTAATCTTGATTTTAATTATCAAAGTCAAACAAAGAAACCTTTCTTTCAATTGTAACCGTGTGAGGCTGAAATCTGCAGCTGCCTGATATCTCACAGCACTGCCCTATCGGAAGCTGGACAGCTTCCACAACAACATACAATGGAGTTTACTTTATTTTCCCCTGAAAGTCACAGGCAGTTCAAGTATCTAATCCACATCTCAACATAAGGGCCGTACTGTTTATTTAACCCCTGGAGGGTACTTCTCAGTTGCCATCTTCAGGTGCCTTTCTTTGGATCAATGATGAAGGGACGGAGAATAAGACTGACTTTTCAAGTTTTAAAACCTCTTTAGTTACATCATGTGTGCAGGGTATTTTTTTTTAAAAAAAATTCTCCACATCTACACTCTCCGTCTGCCTGCCTATCCATCTTTTTATACCAATGCCTTTCTTGAAACTGCTGTTTAGAGAAAGGAACACAGATTTGTAATATATCCTAGCATCCAATGGATTATGTGGGTGGGCTGTGACCAAGAGCATGTCTTATGAACTTTGAATTATTGGTCAGCTTCCCCACTTAGTTCAATAGTAATATTCAGGATCATTATAGCTGAAGATGGCAAGGCCTTTCAGTGCTCTAAGAATCACCTAAAAGTTAAAACATTGCCCCTTTTATTCACATCAGTTTTAGCAACTGCATTTCTTGCAGTAATTTTTTGCCCTTTTAGCATTTCTGCAGTTCTATCCTGTCATCTCTTTGTGTTGCTCATTAGTCTTGAGGTCTTATAATAATAAAAACCCCTTTATATCTGACAGCAAACTTTTGAAAGTTAAGGTAAGTTGCACTTGAGACTAGTAACTATTTGCAATTACAGTTTTCAGGGCAGCCCCACACATAAAGTATTACTGTCCAGGTGTGACGTACATACATCACAGTACACTATTCTGTGTTGCTCTTCTGAATAAGTGGGGAAGCTGACAATTAATCTGACATTCATAAGACATGCTCCTAATCACAACCCAACCAGTCAACCATTGGAGACTAGGATATATTACAAAGCTGTTTGCCTGTTTATTCTATGGGAGTTTGGCCCCATCCAGAGTAGGCATTCCTACCACTCCACAGCCGATGGTCTCTTGAGGCAGCTGATGAGGAAGCTCCCAAATAAAAAAGCCACACTTCCCAAGAACCATCTTCTGGAACCACCTTGAAAAATAGCAGAACCACTAGAACACGGTGCCCTTGAATTTCCCCAGAAGAACAGTATTGAAAAGCCTCCAAGAAAACTCACATCAAATTCTCCATATATCTCTCCAGGCATGGGTCATAAACCACAGAAACCAATCTCAGTACCTCTTTTGGTTACCACCGGAGTAACCAAAGCAGACCTGTTTGATGCCTCCCTGAAAATAGATCTAGAAAATGGGTGGCATTCAACTAAGTTTTCCTCAAAGTAGGCCTGCTGAAATTAATGAGCATGACTAGGTGATATCCATTAATTTAAATCAGTCTCCTCTGAATAAAATTTAG
The DNA here is from genome assembly GCF_965113315.1 of Podarcis vaucheri. Taxonomy (NCBI): domain Eukaryota; kingdom Metazoa; phylum Chordata; class Lepidosauria; order Squamata; family Lacertidae; genus Podarcis; species Podarcis vaucheri. Next base: position 43,005,623 of record NC_138761.1, on the reverse strand, counting down.
TTGAACACAACTCATCTATCTATCTATATCTCTATCTATGTATCTATCATCTATCTATTTCATCCAGTAGTGCATGGAGCTACTCAGCCATCACCTACTCAACTACTTTAGCCAAGAATAGAACACTGGACACTGACCTATAATTAATCTGAAAAATGAAGGTGTTGCATACCATCTCCTTAGGGGAGCCTTCAGATCCCCAGAATGACCCTTACTGCTAGGTGAATCTGGTGGACCCCTAGTCCCTACTGGAATCTGGGGTCTGTATCATCACAGGAATCCCTGATGGCTCTTTCTCCAATTCCCTAGCTGGCTTGCTTCTGGGCACTATACCCAGCAGAACCGGAGGGTTAATCCCCAGAACACAGACCAAATTCTAGAACCATAGGTCCTTTCCAGGGTAGAACTCATCTCTTGAAGGTATGCAACTAATAAGAATATCTGGGTCAGGAGTAGGGATGGGGGATATATTTGACTCAGTTTTCTTTTAAAGGTGAACCTACCAAATTAGCATTTTCAGAAACAATGTGCAAACTGAAACACAGAACTCCCGTCAAAATTCGCAATTCACAAAATTTTGCAGTGCGGCTCTCCAGCCAAGTAAGCCAGGCAATGTGTTAAAAATGCATATACTAGGATTAAGCAGGGCTTTTTTCAGTTGGAACTCACAGGAACTTAGTTCTGGCACCTCTCAGATCGGTACCGTTGCCATTATAAGAGAAAAAGGGAGGCGCTCATGGCACCTCTTTTTCTAGGAAAATAGCACTGGGGTTAAGTAAACATAAAAATGCATATATTGATGAAAATAGCATACAAAGATTCATTTTATTAGGGGATGGTTGTTGTTGTTGTTTTTTTTTGTGTGTGTGTGGCAAAATTGCATGCAAGATTGTGTATGATAAGAGAAAGTCTCACTGAAATGTTGCAGAATTTTCATGAGTTTTGTTTCCTTTTTTAATTCACAAACTGATGTGGAAATGTGGAAAACTGAACTCAAGAGTGGAAAAATGAGAAACTGAGAGAAAACAAAATCAACAGATTTGTCCTTCCCTAATCCCTCACCACCAAATAATCCCAATAAACAGCCATTCATTGGAGGAAACATTCCCAAGTCAATTGCTATTATTTCCAGGTAAACTTGCGACATGACTTGTAGTTTAATCTAGGCCTGGAACGAAACCAATGGAAGGACAGTGTAGATTAGATATCTCCTCTCTTTGGAGTGCTTAGATGGGGGGGGGATCTTCTTCTCTCCTTACAAACTGGCTCTTAGTAAGTCTTGCATTCCCTTGTTACTCACAAAATGCCCCTCATTCTGGCAAGCAAGGATTCATGCTATTTGTATTTACTTGCCTTGAAATACAAAATATTACAGCTGGTAATACTCAACCCTATTAACAGCTGAGTGGCATTTCCCAAGTTTCAAATAACGCTTCAAATAAAATCATATGTGAAGTAACAAAATGATCAGAGAGCACTACACAAGCATGCCCATGGTCATTTTTCCTCACTACTGATCAGTTCACAGCTCACACCAAGTGTACATCTGAGGTAAGGTGCACTGTGCATTACATTAGGTAAGCTTGAGGCCCATTTCAGAAATTAAAGACTCACATACAAGTTTCTTTAATTCAGCTACACCAGGTTGTATCCCTAACTTCCCCTCCCTTTCCAGATAGACCCTTTGGGGATTTGGAATGAGGTGAGAAGTGCATTTTCATGCCAACCAAAACTGACTACATGATAAAACCGTCAGTTTCATCGAAACTCAAGGTTTCGGATTTAGTTGCACACCTGAGGGAAGAGTTTCTTTCCAGATGCCAACACACACACACACACACACACACACACACACACACACCAAAATCCATGTATCTTACAGAGAGGTCTCCTAAAGGAAGACGTATCGTGGTTGAATGCTATTTTCCTCTCTCCTAGGTTCTTAACCTGGGATCTGGGGTCCTTGGGACCAGGAGAGGTGATAAAACACCTCACCGTAGTGTCATGGCTTTCCAAGGGAATGGGTTGAGCTCACCTGGTGTCAGACCAGTCCCAGATAAACGTGATCCACTGCTTCCTCTCAAGGTGAACTTGGTATGTGTGAAAGAGTGAAAGTGACTGGGAAGAAAAGGGTCTTGTTGCTCATGGGTCCTCAATGCACTTGCAAGGACAACAATCTCTCTGTGGTGGTGGTGCTGTTGCTGCTGCTGATGTATTACCTTCCCTTCATCCCAGGGTCCCAGTTTAAAATGATAAGTAATCGCAGAAATAGGCTGTGTCCTAAATAGGTGTCAAAATCCACAATAAAGTGTTTTTTTTTGGGGGGGGAACCCAAACAGTATAATGAAGGCACTCGGTGCAGTTCTGTGGGGAGGGAGTTCCACAACTGAGGAGCTGCCACAGAGAATTCCTCTTCCTGGCTGCTACCCCACTTCTTAGGGCAGTGGAACAACCAAGCGAACCCTTTGCTGATCTTAGCACCCAAGAGGGTCTATCAGGAAGAAGGTTCATACTGAACATATAGAAGGCACCTTGGGAGGCACAGAGCATATCGTAATTATAAAAGGAGAGCACAGAGTAAGTATAAAAGGAGGACCCAAGTTCAAAAAGTTAAAGAAACAGTGAGCTTGCTCTCAAGTTTGGCAGGAGGAACAAGGCAACCAGTTACAGTAAGTTTCTCATTGGACCTATTTTTGCAGCCTAACACAGTGTAGCACATTCAACAGAAGGGAATAAAAATGGGGAAATGTGACATGATGGAGAAAAGCTTCAGAATACCTGCAAAACAGCTTCTGAGTAGAGCAGGAGCATTTAATCTGGGAATTTTAGCATTCCAGCCACTGGATCCTTAAAAGTATATATAGTCATTCATGAATTGCTACTGCACTAGGTCTTGGCGTGGTGGTAATAGCATTAGAATCCTGCCCTGGAAATGACTTATGGGGCAGGGTAGTTGAATGGGAAAGAATTATTCAGTTATAGTACATGTTCCTGCTGGATAAGTTGGTCAACAGCTGACAAAAAACCTCTAGATGACTACTTTTAATCTTGTACAATCAAAAGATTTATACAGCTGTCTCAGCTTCATTTTGTAGTTTCCTAATTCTTCTTCCTTTTGATTTAATTAGCTTTTGGTAGGTTTTGGTTTAACGCTTCTTAAGCCAGGCAGTAAAATGACTTTCCCCCATAACCAATTAATTACATTTTATGTGCTTGAAAGTCTATTAAGAAAGAAAGGGATGGCCTTTAAACCTCAGCCATATATTACACTACTAACTGTACTTTCTGTATTAGGAAATATTCAAGCTTATTACCTTAGTATTGACTAAAAAGAAAAAAAAATCCAGCAACAAACCCCAAGGCTCTCCTGTTTTAGCTAAAGAAATATTCAGATTGTTTTGAATGTTTAAGAGTTGCAGCCTCATTGAATCCTGTTGATAGATTCGTCTTTCTTCTTTTTTTATCTCAACTGTCATTTATCAATAAACCTTCAGACATCCTCCGGTGCACCATTAGCAATGTTCACAAATGGAAATTGGCTCAGAAGTACACTTCTAGTAATAAATTGGGGCAAGCAGCTAAGCTGTTACATCGCTTTGGATTCGATTTAGGTGCTCTTTTGATACCTTAATTGTAAGTGACTTTGACAGTTTTATTTGCCTGGTTCAGCAGCGTTAGCAGCAAAACCGCATTTGCATATCCCCCTGACACCCAACTGTGTCAACCTGAATGTTTTATAAAGTGGTTTATAAAGTCGTGTTTCCTACCCCCACCCCCCAAAAAACAACAAACTGTACTACAAAATTATGCCTCCTGCATTTTCAGGCCTCTCATTCCCAGCACAAACTTATTCCTTCTATCTGCTCACACTTCTCTTCATTCAGTGTTAAGTTTCTGTTGGTTCCATTAAGACATCTTGGCCATGCATTCCCAGTAGTGCAATATGACCAATAGTGGAGCACTTTTGGTTTCCAGTTCCTTTCCCGCACCATGGCGTTGGCTCTCTCAACACTGGAGAGAGACACAGTTGAAGGAGAAGGGAATGAAAGGGGTTAAATCATTCCCTGCAACCTCCCGGGGTATGAGAGAAATACGCTGACCTGCTGTCGCTTCAATGGCTTGCCCCCACACAGATATATGCAGGGGCAGACAGATGAGCTGGGTACTCAGCACTTTGCCTGATGCGAGCCCCCCACATCGCTATCAAAAGCAGAGTATAGAACGAAGAAGAAGAAGAAGAAGAAGAAGAAGAAGAAGAAGAAGAAGAATTCATTACTTATATCCTGCCCATCTGCACAGCATCCAACAGAATACTAAAAACACAATAAACCATCAAACATTAAAAACTTCCCTAAACAGGGCTGCCTTCAGATGTCTTCTAAAAGTCAGATAATTGTTTATTTCCTTGACATTTGATGGTATGGTGTTCCACAGGGCGGGCGCCACCACCGAGAAAGCCCTCTGCCTGATTCCCTCACTTCTCGCAGTGAGGGAACCACTAAAAGACCCTCGGAGCTAGACCTCAGTGTCTGGGCTGAACAATGGGGATGTAGACACTCCTTCAGGTATACTGGACCGAGGCTGTTTAAGGCTTTAAAGGTCAGCACCAACACTTTGAATTGTGCTCAAAAACGTAGTGGGAGCCAATGTAGGTCTTTCAAGACCAGTGTTATATGGTTTCGATGGCCACTCCCAGTCACCAGTTTAGCTGCCGCATTCTGGATTAATTGCAGTTTTCAGGTCACCGTCAAAGGTAGCCCCACATAGAGCACATTGTAGTAGTCCAAGCGGGAGTTAACCAGAGCATGCACCACCCTGGCAAGACAGTCCACAGGCAAGTAGGGTCTCAGCCTGCGTACCAGGTGGAACTGGTAGACAGCTGCCCTGGACACAGAATTGACCTGCGCCTCCATGGACAGCTGTGAGTCCAAAATGACTCCCAGGCTGCGCACCAGGTCCTTCAGGGGTACTGTTACCCCATTCAGGACCAGGGAATCCTCCACTCGCCTACTGCTCACTCGCCTATAATCATACATAAGCTCTCAAACAGATTAAGCATTTTTAAGTTCCATTGATCTCAATTTGGTCTCAAGTGGACTAAAATACAGCACCTGTTTAACTATCTCCCTCTGAAATAAGTAGGACTTCAAAATGTTTAACTTTGATTGCATTGTGCTGATATCTTTCAAAATATTAACTTTAACTATTCATTAAAAGAAATGGCTCACAATTCCTGAGTCTCTTAATTTTTTTTGCATGGGATTTAATTGGCATAAATTATATTTCTCATGGCTTTACTGATATTTGCCCATTTAAATGAAAAATCTGAGCATTTATTAAGGTTCTGTGAAATAAAATAAAATAAAAACCAATATGCTAGTCTTAGTCATGATTCATTTTAATTCTGGAGAGTGTTCCAAGCAAATGACATTAATTAAATGGGTGGTGGTGATCACTGGGGTTTGGGAAAATATAATTGTGCCGTACGTATATTGTTTGGCTTTGCATTTTATGACATTTTGTTTTCATCCTGGAAAGTTTTCTTTTTTCATTGTTTGTGTTGAAACGATTTGCTAATGTCTTTGATCCTTAAATGTCTTTAGTGTATTTTGGGCCACTGTTCCGGCATATGAGCAAATACCAACATTACAGTCACCATGTTAGGAAACCACTTGAATTAATATTCAGGTCTAGTACAGCTGTACTACATATTTCAATTAGATGAATGAGGAAATGCTACTAGGAAATGAGTAGGCATTGCGGGATTTGTGGATTTAATTTATACATAAATGATTTCAAGGCAGGAATGAAATGTGGGTACAAATCTGTGCAAACAGATTTCTGTAGACTGTGTGAATGGGGAAAATACTGGCAGATAGCTACCACAGATCTATACCTGTCAAGTCTCCGGTGGCAACTGCCCCTGCCTCTTCCACACACAACCAGTGCTATAGATGGATCGGGTTATTTTCACTTCATGTCAGTTTTACATATCTTCAATCATAATCCCGTTTCATCCTGTTTTCTGTGCAGGGTTTTTAAAACCACAGAAAACTCCCATTAAAATTGTGCTCATTTTTCTACACATTTTTCCTAACATATGCATTTTACCGGCAAAATAGCTTTTTATTTATTGTCTTTCTATGTATTTTCTATACTTTTTGTAGGTAATTTGTATGTATCTATCATGCAATTCCATTGATCCAGAATAGATTCCAATGTATAGTTAGCAGAGTAACAACTTAAACACGTTGCAGGATTCCCATAAAATAGACCAGAGGCAATTGTATTTCATCCAGCAGAGCTTTACTGCTACTGAAGGCAAATGAGCATAATGGTCACAAATCCAATACAGTGGTACTTCGGGTTACATATGCTTCAGGTTACATATGCTTCAGGTTACAGACTCCGCTAACCCAGAAATAGTACCTTGGGTTAAGAACTTTGCTTCAGGATGAGAACAGAAATCATGCTCCAGCGGCATAGCAGCAGCAGGAGGCCCCATTAGCTAAAGTGGTGCTTCAGGTTAAGAACAGTTTCAGGTTAAGAACGGACCTCCAGAACAAATTAAGTATTTAACCCAAGATACCACTGTACCGTGCATACACTGTCCATAAGGAATCCAGTTGCAGCAGACTTAACACTATATACAGAACATCACACCAGAAGGAAAAGAGATAAAGAGTGTGAAACTCAGGTTCTTTCTGGTCCATTATTATAGTCAACATGACCTTGACAGAAGAGATAGCAGAACCAGTCTAAACTAGCTGTACTCAGCTTCTCTGAAGGAACAACCCAAACATAATGAACCTTCTTTCACACAGAGAAGCTTCCAGAAGCTTCCAGAACCCTCTTGAATTAACTAGAATAGGAAAGATCTCTACACATCAGATCAATATTTTCTGTACTAAGAAATGCAAACTGACAGTAACTTCCCCATAAAATAAACATTATTCTACAATTTGTTTAAGCAAAACTGCAGTACAAAACTCAGAGAAGTGTGAAATTCAGTTGTTAACTGTGTTTTGATCTGTGTATAAATCTGGAAACAATGAATTAGGTCATTTTGCTTTAAATTATGGACTGGACAAAACATCTCTCTACTCAGCACCAAGATTGTCTCCTGAGCTGGACATGAGTCAGCAGGGTGATATGGCTGCTTAAAAAAAAATGCTAATGCAATCTTTACACTGCATTAACTGAATCATAGTGTCCACATGACAAGAAGTAATAATCCCAGTCTAGTTTGAACTCGGCAGACCACATCTTGAGTTCTATCTCCACATCTAAGGCACCACATTTCAAGAAGCACATTAAAAAACTGGTACATGGCCAGGGAAGTGTGACCAGACTGATGAGGAGTCTGGAAACCAAGTCCCATGAAGAAAGCGCTGAATATGTTTGGCCTGGAGAAGAGGAGATTAAGGGGAAGACATGATAGCAGTCTTCAGATACTGACAGGCTGCCACACCAGAGATAGTGCAGAGTTATTCTCCACTGTGATGATTGAATCAACTCAAAGAAGAACTCTTCTTTGTTTTTCTCTGCTTCTTGCTGCCACTGGGGGAGGGATAGAATTCCCTGAAGCCTGACCACTAGGGGAGCTGCACCTCCTATTCGCCAAGAGACCACTTTCAAGGCAACATTGGGAGGGTTTGCCGAGGCAGTGACAGAGCCAGCCTTCAAGAGCTCACCTCAGCCATTGCAGCAGCAGCAGGCAATGCCTTCCTTGGAGGTTGTATTTGCTGCCCCTGTGAATCCTGCCACCCGAGGCGGTTGCCTCACCTTGCTTCATGGTTGAGAGGAGCCTTGCATCGGGACTTCCGGGTTAGCGCCTCCGGCAATGGCGGATTTCCTCTGATCGGGAGGAATCCACTCTATGAAAATAAGGGTCTGGACCGCCACGGCGAGGCGGAGACCCACTAAAAACCACAGGTAGGAGAAGCCTGTGGACGTGGGATTCGGCTGGCACCTTTTGCGCCTCCCCTACTCGCGGGAAAACCCGGTTTCGGGGTTCTGGAGCGACGTGGGGTGAGCAGCGCAGTGCTTCGAATCGACTGCTTCTTTTACGGAGTGAAGCCGCATTGCTGTTGCCGGAGAGCGCTGACTTTTTCCTATGGACAATTGGACTTTAAACAACTACCCGTGAGTAGAACAGAAAATTGGATCTTTAAACATCTTAATTTGGCATCGAAAGTGAAGGTTTCAAACAGGAAGTCCACCTTCCTCTTTTGTAAATAGATTGAAGCAAAGACGTTGCAAACTAAAGTCTGGAAAGCCTTTTGTAAAGGATTAAATCTCCATCGGTTAAAATTACTAAACCCCCCTTGGAAGCAGGAGAAGAGGGGGGAAATTTTAGATCGCCTAAGCCTGCAGGAGAGAGAGTGAAGAAAGATAAATTACCACCGTTTTGAACCTGGGAACAGGCTGCCAGTAAGATCGACGTTTTGGGAAAGTTCATTGACTGTGAATAAAACGTATGTTGACAGATAGTTAAATAAGAGAAATATATTGTTTCCATTGTTTCCTTTTGCATTTAAAAAGGAGCAAAAGTAACTGAAAATCAAACTAACTTTGTTGCTGGATCTGCGTTTAAAAGGATGGATACAAATAGAAATTGTTTCCCCTAGAGGGAGCTTTTGAAACTGTTGCAGGAGTGAAGCTGGGGAATTTTCCAGCTGTAGAGATTAAAGACCGTGAGAATCAGAGATTGACCTTGGACAAGAATGTCGACAGAAGAAGCCTTAGTGATTGCATTTTGCAAGACAAGTGCTTTATTGGAACAGCTTCATGAGAAGACGAATGTAATGATTATTAAAATTGACAATTTGGGACAAAAAATGACTGATTTGGGACAAAAAGTGAATACCTATACAGAAACAACTCAGGAATTGATTCAGGAATCTGTTTTGACATGGCAAGCTGTGGAGAAGACGAAGGAGAAAGCTGTAGTTGAACCTCAAGTAATTCAAGTGGAGAGAGCCCCGGGCTTACAGAGGCAATTTGATGAACATAAGCTGTTGCCTTTTATGATTGAATCTAGAGAAAGCCAGATTTGGAGTGATGGAGTCCCGCTTGGATTGGAGAAGGAAAGTTGGACAGATCCCCTTATGCAGGGATGTTCTGGCTTTGGGGATCTGGATGTGGGTCAGGGGGAGATTGGAGTTGTGGGGGCCTTTAGCTTTGGAGGGATTTTGAAACACGCTCTGAAATATCTTTTGGACTTTAGTTCTGACTATGGAGAATGGGCTGACCTGTCAAGAAGGAATAAAGACATTGTTAGGTTGGAGTTTCCCCGAGATCTACTCCTCAGTGCCAAAGGAAGGAAATTAAGAACACAAGATCAGCAGAAGATAAAGTAAAGTACATGTATAAATATGAAGAAGATCTGCAGAAGGGACATGGAAAAGAGTTAAGAGCCTCGGATAGAAGATCACCAGGTTGATGGACCATATGGAATTGATAGAAAGGACTGACAGAATCCGAGACCAGGGAGAAGAGACGGTGGAAGAACATTGGAAAAAAGTTTAAAAATTTATTTAGAGAAATATTGTAAAATTAATGAGTGTTAGAAAAATGTTGGAATGAAATTATATGGCTTTAGTAGAAATGTTATAAGGAGTTAAGTATAAATAAGTTTTAGGGTTTTAATGGTAAGATAAAGTTAAAATAAATTAAAACAATTAAATGACAGAAAACAGTGAAAGATGGAAAGAATTTGCTGAAATAATTAATAACTAGAACACAAAAAAGGGAGGTGTGAGGAGGTCAATGAAACAAGTTAATGAAAGATAAAGATATTGAAATATTGGATGTGTTTTTAATTGTTTTTGCTTTTGTTTTTGTTTTGATGTATTGTGTCTTTTGTTTTTTTTATATGTACAGTAATGTATTGATTTGTATTGTTTACTTTTTCTCTTTCTTTTTTACTTCTTTCTGTAATTCTTAAACTTTTAATAAATATTATTTTAAAAAAGAGGGGGGGGGCTTGCATCCTTCACTGGAGATCCTACATTGAGCAGGGGTTGGGGAGGATGAGATGGCCCCCAGGGTCCTTTGCAACTCTATGATTCTGCCAACCTAGCAGTTCGAAAGCATGCCAGTGCAAGTAGATAAATAGGTATCGCTGCGGCGGGAAGGTAAGTGGCGTTTCCTTGCACTCTGGCTTCCACCATGGTGTTCCGTTGTGCCAGAATCAGTTTAGTCCTGCTGGTCACATGACCCGGAAAGCTGTCTGTGGACAAACGTCGGCTCCCTCGGCCTGAAAAGCGAGATGAGCGCCACACCCCATAGTCGCCTTTGACTGGACTTAACCGTCCAGGGGTCCTTTATCTTTACCTTACCTGTAAATTCTCTATGATCTATAGAGAACTTGGCTGGCTTCTTTGCATGCTTTGGCGCCAACAAAACCAGGCATGACTTTTCACAGCCTGAGTTCTCTATAATTCATTTAAAGCTGAGGGAAGGGAAGGATCAGTTGCTTCCCTGCTCCCTTTGTTGCTGGAATTTTGTAGAAGTAGAAAGATATTGGTTTCACCAGCTGCAAAGGCAGAAGACTCAGACTTCCCTTTTTCACACTTCTCTGCATAGTCTCAGGGTCCCAGGAAGCAGAGGGGGGTGGTGATGAATTGCAGTGACTAGCCATGAAGGCAGGTCCACAGATGTCAGCCCCTGCTGATGAGCTTCAATTTTTATTACATGTTTACTGATGGCTCCCTTCATCCCATGGGATCCTGGGGTGATGTGCAGAACAACCAAAGCAAATGCAAAACCCTAGCCAACAACATAAGCACTGAGAATTAAAACAGTTTTAAACCACTAAAATTCACTGGAAATATTGCACCATACCAGCAATTCAGCAGCAGGTATAAAAATGCATGTAACAGGGTTTGCACTCCACCTCCCTGGGGTGAAAAGATGCGCTTTAAGCTGCTGCTGAAATGTAAGTAATGCCAAGTAACACAAGCCAGGGTGGAAAGAAGCCCTAATTTCAAAGAGGTGCTGATGGGGTCTAAATTGGCTGTGACTACCCCCTAAAGAGATCCTGCACTCAAACTGAACATCTGAAAAATCAGCTCAGTGTGCTGCAGCAGTGAAAAGAGCAAATTCACTGTTAGAAGGATAGAGACTGACACAGTCAGCAGTTACCTAGTAACAGGGTCGTCCAAAGTAACAGGGTCGTTTTTTGGGAATGGTGGAGAGCAGGGTGGCACAGAAACAGCAAGTGTTCCCGGATGGCACTGATTATCTGGATCCACATCCATTTGGATTCAGGCCAGGTTTCAGAACAGAATCAGAAGTAACTAATTTGTGGGTTTCGTTACTACAAGACGTGGTAACGTCCACTAGGTTTGGTGGCCTTTTAATAAAAGGATTAGACACATTCATGGAGAACAGGACCATGTGTGGCAATTAGCAAAGATAACAAAAGCTGGAATTCAACATTGCGCTATAATGATCTTTCCGTTTGTGCAAGCATTTTAGCTTGCCAAACCGATCTATCCCGTCTCTTCCTGCCCACTGGTCTGGGAAACAACCCTGAGCCAGGAATACCAAAGTAGGGGGAAGCCCCATTGCACAAGGCTTCTGTTTATGGGGCTCCTTAGGTGGATCCTGTCCAACACCCGTAATATGGTCCCCACTTATCTGTCAGGAGTAAGCCCTATTGAACTCGTAGGATTGCATTGTAAATGGTTAGGCTAGGCCAGGCTTCCTCAACCTCGCCCCTCCAGATGTTGTTGGCCTACAACTCCCATGATCCCTAGCGAGCAGGACCAGTGGTCAGGGATGATGGGAATTGTAGTCTCAAAACATCTGGAGGGCCGAGGTTGAGGAAGCCTGGGCTAGGCCTTTGAGTACCAATTTGCAGCAGACAAAGATGGCTAACATCTTCAAGATTTCCTTGGAACAAATGAGCAACCAGGGTACCTGATTGGCCAGTGCTGAAAAAATAATGCCCAATGGAAGCACAGCATTTCTTTTTCCAAGGATAGGGAGTCCATGGTCCTCCAAATGCTACTGGATTCCAGCTCCCATCATTCCGTTTCATCAAACATACTAGGTGGGGCTGATGGTAGTTGGAGTCCAGCAACACCTGGAGGACCACAGGTCCCCCATCTCTGTCTTATGCTCTTGGTTGCATCACTAAAACAACAGTGGGCACATGCCACTATAGATGCATGCAGGTTTTATACCTATGGCCATGGCTTCCCCCAAAGGTTCATTGGAATTATAGTTTGGCAAGGCTTTGAAAATTTGGTTACTGTTCCATAGCTCCCACCCCACACACCATAACCAAGGACACATCCCAAGCATTTCCTCTGAAATGAACAGTGCAAGCCTCGTTTATGCATGAGTGCTGAAAACAGGAGTCAGCTTGTTTTCATCAGGAAAAATATAGCCAGTGCTGTATCGTTTGAAATGTAATTGACCATCTCCTATTTTATTCATACAGAAAGCCGAGCTGGGAATCTCTCCCTGCCATCTAAACCACAGAGCACAACAGAGTTCTGCGGAAGCAAAATAGGATTTTCTTGCACACCATTAAGTCCTATTTCCTTCACTGTTCTGCAAAATGCTCTTTATACATGGTTGGGAGTTCAAGCTATGGCTCCAGCAGGTTTTTCAAATAGGGTGATATCTTCTTTGGAAATATGGAGGCACTGCAAAATAAGTATTAGTTGAGTGCAAATCTTTCCTCTGACCTGCTGTTATTGCTGTTGTTGTTTTCCCCAAGCTGTGTTTTCATTCATTCATTCATTCATTCATTAAATTTGTATACCACCTTCATCCATAGATCTCAGGGCAGTTCACAACATAAATGTACAATATAAAAACACAAAGTACATGACACACACAAAAGAACAAAAACCCCCCACACAAACCAATAACCTCCCACCCCTTCCCAAAAACACATTTAAAAGGGGAAGAAGATGCTAATCAGCTAAAGTGTTTTGGGGTACTCTCATTGTCCTACTCGTATTGAAATACTGCCCCTCAATGAGGCCAAACTTAGATTCACAAAATGTTTAGGGGTATGTGCATCCTTATGTCCCCCCAGAAAAAGCACTGGTCAAAGGCCTGGTTGAAGAGGAATGTTTTTGCCTGGCACCTAAAGATGTATAATGAAGGCACCTTTAATATTCCCTCTCAGCGAGATCAGGATTGTGCCTTTGAATGTCAAAAGGAAGTCCTAACTCAGAAGCAAATCAGCAAATGCAGAAATGTTATATGGCCATGGAGAGCGGGAGAAGAGTCCGTCCCAGGTATGAAAGACCTTTCGCTTGTCACTTGCCTCCCCACCCACTTCCTTCTTTCAAGATAACTATAACATAACAGCCCCTCTTATGGAAGCATCGTTTCTGTTCCAGCCCTATCCTACAGCAGCTGAGCTAAGTAGGCTTTTGGAAGGGCTCTCCAGGAAAGTGATGAATCCCTTTTATTATGAAGGACTTGGCGCCAAGGGTATTTGGACTTGGCTAGTGAAGGATGGAGGCCACATAAAGAGTCAAGGCCTCGGTTGCTACCTTTCCTCACTCTCCCCTGGAGACATGGGATGTACTCTAAGCGCACTGCATTTTTCATGCTACAAACCATGGCTAAGGAGCCCAGTAAGCAATTGGTTTAATAAAATTACGTGACGGTGCAATTTGCATCAGTGTTGTCAGCAGACTGGCTGCTGGAGATGGCTTTTTAGTTTTGTTTTTCCTACCCAAGTTCCTTCAGACAAAGGGGGTTTCAGGTCAAGGTCTGATCACTTTGCAAGTCTTTCTAAAGGGCTCTATTTAAAGAGCAAATGGTTAGTTTTAACTTTAGCATTTGCTTTCTATTTTCCCCGGTCACCCAGGTCAGTGGCTAGAACATATGTGAGGAAAAGAATAGTACTTTGAGTTCATAAACCCCAGTTGCTGGGAAGGGTCATTACAATCCCCAGACCCCAGGCCAGCCAAACATGTTAGCTACTATCCACTCCCTTGTGGCCAGCTGACCATTATGCACTCAGCCTGTGACATGCAGGGCATCCTCTCACTAAATATAACAGAGGTGGAACAGCTTGCCAGTTTCTCCTGTGCCTGTTGAGCGTGTTTCTGTCTGTTCCTGTTACAAAGCCAATCTGCTCATATGCTGCTCGAAGTAAAAAGACGGCAGATATGCCAAAGATCTGTCCCGATCTCTCAGTCAAGTACACGGCTGGCAATGTATATGACAACATTCCTTTTTAAAAAAATCTATTCATAATAAAGTTGTCTTCCAGCCACACAATTTTGACTCTAGAGCAACTTCCCTGAAGGTCTATTCAGTGCCGGGACGGGTGGGCACATGCCAGAGTGCGCCATGCCAGGGAGGCAGGGTGTACTGTGGGGGCGGGGGGCACCACCGAAGCAACTGTGTCCTTCTCATGCGGAGGGACACAGCAGTTCCATGCGCCAACCCCGCACTCCTTTTGCCCGGGATCATCCCAGCATTGTAGAGAGGGGCAGCGTCACCTCACGATGCTTGGAGGCGCGGCCAGCTCGCCAGCCTTGGATCCCACCATTGGAGAGGGGCAGCGCAGCCTCTGCTATACATCCACGTTTCGTTGTGTTTGTTGACTGAACTAAAAAGGTTCAATACGTATTGTGTTGACTTCTTGAGGTTAATTAATTGTCAGACAAAGTAGCTAAACTCGTTTTAAATTAAAAAAATAATCCAAAAAAGTGTTGTGATTTACAGTGGTACCTCGAGTTACAAGTGCCTCAGGTTACAAATTCTTCAGATTACAAACTCCGCTAACCTGGAAGAGTTACCTCGAGTTGAGAACTTTGCCCCAAGATGAGAACGGAAATTGTGTGCCGGCGACACAGCAGCAGCAAGAGGCCGCATTAGTGAAATCACAGCTCTAGTTAAGAACAGTTTCAGGTTAAGAATGGACCTCCGGAACGAATTAAGTTCGTAACTAGAGGTACCACTGTATTTTAAAAACACATATTTTTGCCATTGTCACCCCCCTCAGTGATGACACCTGGGGCAAACCACACCCACTGCACCCCCCTTCCTACACCATCGGGTATATTACATTTTTGTCTCAGTCCTGTCCTCCAGATTATGGCATGACATATGATGCACTACTCCTGTGTGTGGCTTGATACATGTTTAGCAATGTATCTTGTTATAATTCTTTTAAAATTTGAATAGTTTTAAAAATAAATACATTTGCATAAAGTTTATTTACAGGAGTACAATTGGATAGTTGCTGGTTGAGAATCTGGGGTACGCAAACAGAAGAGTAGGTGTTTCTTCAGGGGAGAGAGATGGGCAGCTCCATTTATTGTTCAAATGAACAGCTTGTTACAAATGCACTTAATCTGTTTGATTGAAGAGGTTTATCGAACTCAAGTCCCAGATGTGAATGCTTTAGCAGCAGGGAAGTGCTGAGTCAATAACTGAGAAGGGAACTGCACCACAATTTTTTTTGGGGGGGGAGAGAAATGGCAACCTGAAAAAGAAAGCAATTTTTCATTCACTGCTACACTGTAATATGTAAACTCAGCCTTGAGACAGTGGTTCCTCTTTCTGGAGCTTATGTTTGGGGTCTTTGCTATATATGTGTGTGTGTGCACACAGACATGGTGCAAGACTTCATTAGTTTCCAGCAGTGCTGTTTTTCTAGAAAAAGAGGTGCCAGAACTCACAATGAACACCTCCCTCGTTTTCTTAGAACGGCAATGGTGCTGGAGGTCCTGGATCTGAGTTTCTGTGAGTTCCCTCAGAAAAAAAGCCCTGGTTTACAGTACAGGTACAATTGTACGCCTGTTCAAAAGTAAGTCCTATTGAGTTCAATGGGTTTAATGAGACTTACTCCCAGATAGGGATATGATTGCAGTCTCAAAGTCCTAACTTCTTAATCTGTGGGACTGAGAGAGAAAGGCACACAGATTTTTGGATATTTTGGTTCCAAGTTGCAACTTTAATACTATAGGCATTATCTGCCCTAAAATGAATGTGTAAGTGGGTAGGTGCAACATTGCGATGGCAGACTCCAACCCCACCCTTTGCCTGAAGGCACGGGGAGAGGGAAATACACTTGTACTCCAGGGTACCTTTTGTAAACCTTAGACTGAAAGAATTGATATGTAGCTAATAATGTCCCACAGGCTGGCCAAGGCTTCTACAGCCCCCTCCTATGTTCACTAGGATGGTGCTCAGCTCCCCCCTCAACCTTGAGGAAGCAGAGGAGGCCTGGTGGGATGCCGCCATATGCCATACAGCACTGGGAGACAGGGCGTGACCTCGCAGGATATCACCCCAGAACACACGGAGTCTTCCGTCCTGACGCGCAAATGTCAGCCTCTCCCGATGTGACAGTCGTCATGCATACAACACACAAAACGTTGCAATGCACATGGCATCACACGCACATTACGCATTGCGCACATGACATCAGGGCCCCCCCCAATGCTGGGCGCAACTCAACGCCTGTGATGTTCCATAATTATCACTATCAGCCATCCATTGTACTATATCTAGAATATTCCTATGGCAATGTCAACTTCCATAAAAAGTTCCAGGGGACCCAGCTGGCTCTGAGTTGACACCATGCTGACATACAATAAGAGCGTTTCAGAGGCATGGTGCCTAAGTACTGTTGTACAGTGGTACCTCAGGTTAAGAACTTAATTAGTTCTGGAGGTCCGTTCTTAACCTAAAACTGTTCTTAACCCGAGGTACCACTTTAGCTAATGGGGCCTCCTACTGCCGCCAGAGCACAATTTCAGTTCTCATCCTGCAGCAAAGTTCTTAACCCGAGGTACTATTTCTGGGTTAGCAGAGTCTGTAACCTGAAACGTCTGTAACCTGAAGCATCTGTAACCCGAGGTACCACTGTACAGGATACAGCTGATATAGAGAAGATGCTTTTTAAATCATTCCCCATGTCATGATTTTGGATTTGCATGTACCCATTTCACTACATGGACTGGACATTAACTCATTTTTCTCTCCATCATACTACCAAAGAATCAGGGGTGCAGAGAAATTGGTCCAATCTGCATGGCAGACCACTGTGTGTGACTGACTTTCCAAATGGAGGCAACTGCCACGGAGAGCAGTTGAAAGATGGCGCCACGTGTAAGCTGCACAATGTGCACCTGTCTAAGCAAAACCTCGTTACAAATTTGGCACTCTGTGATTTTTTTCTAAACGAAGCATTAGTTCGCTTTTATCGCAGCAATTTGTATGGCAGCGTATGCATGACCGATATTTGCTTAAAAACCAACAAGATGAGAGACCCCTAAAAATGAGCTCAACTTCATAGCAGTTTGCTTTCAAGTGCCTGCATAAATACTTAATGCTTCTCAGCTTTCTGAATTCAAGAATCCATAAACAAGATAACTGCTTTCTTTATGAAAGAATAATGTGTCTCTTGAAGAGTTCATAATGAGATGCAGCTTCCATTGCAAAAATAAGCAAACCCTCCTAATTGCTTACATCATATCAAACCTTCAAGGAAAGGCACACATTTTAATGCATTAATTAGCATCTGCTGATTGGTTTACCCAAGAAAAGGGGGTTCCCCAAAAAGATTCTAATCAAGTCCTGTGACAGATTTGCTTAAGAGTTTAAGTCTTAAAATGTTTGCACTCTAAATACAATTGCTGTTGTTGTTGTTGTTGTTCTTCCTCTGGTGAAATCCCAGAGCTGGATTTTATGCACAGGATTGGTTTTAAGAGGAGGCAGATGTACACTTCACATTAATTAAGATTCTCAATTATTTACATGCATATGTGGCTGAATGGTTTAGAATATTAATATTGGTTTTATTAGGAGAATTTCTTATTTTGAGTTGAACCTGTTTACTCTTATCGCCACAACCTAAAAAGAAATTACTTGTAGATAGACCACATAAGGTAAGAATTATATATCACCTTTAGCAAGTCAATAGCCCTGAGGTTGATGTTCAGTGAAGGGGCGGATGGGCTGCCTACATTTTGAATTCCATTGTATGGTTTCATTTAGAATTTCAAATCTGACCTACAAAATTCAATTAGAGCTTTCCCCCCCCCTCCTCTCTAATAACAGTGAACTACAGTTGTACGGAATGTAAGCAGCAGAAAAGCACTTAGAAAAAGCATTCTCCTATGGAGAACCCATATGTGAGGTTTCTTTTTACATTAAAGTTCCAATTTACAGCCACCGGTATAATTTCCTTGAGATGGTTCTTCAGACAATCACCAGAGGTGTGAGAGAGGTGGGGAAAGAGAGGGAGCTATGCAAGCTCCCTCACTTTTGGCCCTGCCCACTGCTATCTTGCAGCACCAAACAGAATTACACCTCAAAGAATTCAGCCCTGGACAGAAAAAAATATACTCTACTTCCGGTCCAACTGGTCACTGCATTTGAGAGCAGGGAGAGCAATAACTTATTTGTCCTCAGGTAGACTGGCTGTTGAACTGATATTCCCCCTGTCCCTCCATTCAAGCAGTACTCCACGTCTTACAGGTTTCCTTTAGCATGATACTGGTAACCATAGCCAAGCAGGTCTAAGCATCAAACTACCCATTGATAGGGCAGGCATGTTTGTTCTTCATGTATCTCTCCCATTCATAGCTAAAATGGGGAATTGAGGAAATTCATTTCCTGAGAGCATTCCCCTGCCAAGTGTCCCCTCTAGTATATAATGATTTCTTCCGATCCCTTTCCCCTTCCTCCTAGAGGGAAGACTATTGGCGGTATTCCACTAGTACCTGACTCCCCACATTCTCACCAGGATAATCGATTTGTCTTCCCAAATTTGCTGGAGAGGTTGTGAGAAGTGAAGCACATTACTTCGCATGTTGTGGACATGTGATGAGAAGGCACCATTCCAGAACTTAATCTTTCAGGAAACAAAAAACCAAAATCATTAATCAGTTAACATACCTTGGTCCTCAATTGACTCTTCTAATGTTACTTGATAGTCTATTAGAAAATGCACTGCCTAAAGAGCTCATAAACTTGTCGATAGTTGTTGCAGGTTTATAATTGCCAAATCTAGAAGGTACTAGGCACCAACCTGCTAGACAGCCGGTACCATAAAACGCAGAGCTTGTTGTGAATGGAGAAACTCACACATAAAGTGAGAGTGCTGCGTAAAGGAAAAGAAGGAGCTAAACTGCCCACAATTCACAATCATTTACAGAAAGACAATTTGGGAGGGCTGCAGCTTGATTGTGTGGATTGGCATATATCAGACTCAAGTTGTGAAATGTATCATGGTTGCCTTGATTTTCTCATTTTTGTAACTCTTAGAAAACATAAAGTGTATTTTTTTCTAAAAAGAAAAGAAATAATATTAAGGGATAGGGAAACAACAACAACCTTGGTATAGATCACAGTGCCACAATGTTATTTGTTTAAATCCAATGCTCTCCTAGTTTTATGGGGATCCTGGAAGAGGATTTGGGTAGCTAATAGGATGGAGGTTGCCAAACGCAGGCCATTGGGCACATCCAAAAAACTGATAAAGAGTTGTGGGCACCAGTTACAAAATGGCTGCAATGGGGGAGGATATGGCACAATACAAAATGGCTGCCACATCCGTCAGAACAGAAAAAGAGACAGAATTGCAAAATGAGGCAAGCATGTCTCATCAGCCCCGCTATCAATGGAGGGAAAGGCACATATATCAGCTCACAGAGAGAAGCTCTTTGTATCCCTCTTCTCTTCAGAATGGATGGAAGGGTGGATGACCTGTCTTGGCATCCGCTGAAATGTGGGCACATTTAAGGAGGGGAGGTATTCAGTGTAGAAGTGTAGAAGACGAAGAGGTTGAGCCTGTGCAAACAGGAACTGAGTCTTCTGGGTTTTATAGACCTTTTGTGGGTGCCATAGGAGGAACGGATAGGTGCAGTGGCAGTCATGGATGTTATGTTGGTGATCACTGTAATGGGGAAAGAGACAACTTTACTCCTACGAAGCAATCAGTGCCTAACAGATGGAGCTGTACTGAGAGAAAGTCAGAAACAAAGTATCTCTCCCTTTTTGCAGATTTTTCTTTTGTTTTGTTTTCTGGTGGAAATTAAAGCATATCCTTTTTCATTTATCTGACATGGAGGGTCTTGTCTTGGGAGTGGGGTTGACACAACCTTCTGGTTCAGCCCAGGCGTTATGGTTTTACGAACGGGGACAAGATAAACGGTATTCCAAGCCAACTGTGCGCTTTAACCTACAGTTAAAATATTAATATGAATAACAATTGATGCTGTACTGATTGTGTTAATTATCTAATTAAGCCAAAAGCTCTCTGTTTGAATGCTTTCCCATCAATACTATGCACAGACATCACTGCACAGTTTTCAATTAGCCAGAAAATTAAATGTTGATGACCCATCAAGTGCACTGTAACAGTCATCGAAGACAGGAGGGGAAGCATAGTATTGATTGTGCAGGAATGAGATATTTTTATCCTTAAATAGATTATGATTCTGCGAAATAACAGGGATTGAGAATTTGGTAGGCCAAAGTATCTGCTTCATTGTGTTCTTTTGTAGGATTCCAGTTACAGATAGGTAGCCGTGTTGGTCTGCCATAGTCAAAATAAAAAAATTCCTTCCAGTAGCACCTTAAAGACCAACTAAGTCAGTTCTTGGTATGAGCTTGGTAAGAAGTGTGCATGCACACGAAAGCTCATACCAAGAACTAACTTAGTTGGTCTTTAAGGTGCTACTGGAAGGAATTTTTTTATTTTGTAGGATTGGAATCTTAGCTAAGATTTGAATCCCACACCTATAGATGTTTACTTATAGACAACTGACTTCCATCAAACTTACTCCCAAGTAAGCACCTAGGTTGGAACTCCCAGTCTATTAATCCTATTACTCCTAGGCAAGCACCCTTTCTGTACTGTTTGAAATACCTGCTAAACGTTTGTTTGTTTTTCATTATTTCAGCAAGCTTCGTCAGACACATTATTTAGTTATATATACTTGTTTTTAATATTTACCGATATACCTTGGTATAATTGATAATAGTTTTGTATTATTTAATGTGCACCACTTGGATAGGTTTTTTTAAATTAGTAAGTGCTTTATAATTTTTTCTAGTTAAATAAAACAATGAAGTGTACATAGGATTGCAGCCAGCCAGGGTGATCAATCATATGTTGAGCAGCCACTTCATCAGGGCAAATGATGGCGTAACGTAGTCACAATGTTATGTTCTCCCAGAAACAGTGTCAACGTCCAGTAGCTACAGAAAAAAACAGCTAGATGCAGCAGTGCTGACTCGTGCTGTGACAAAACATCTTCTTGCATTTTCTCCCCTGGCCATTCACCATCAATTAAGAAGAAAAGAAATTGCATTGGTGAAATGCTCATGAACAGAGCGCAGGGTGGAGGCTAGAGGTGGGGAGACCTCCAGTGGTGACTTGGGAAATGATTCCACCCCTCTGTTGCTGGACATCACAGTCAGAGGGGGGAGCCATCTGAGTCAGTCCTTAGCCCTTCTCCTGATGGTGACGATCCTGGTGGATCCCACCCTAGTGGATGAGTGGGTGGCTGGCCCATTGGCAGGGCCAGCCAATCAGAGGTGTAGGGACAGCCAGAGGGTTGGACACTCAGGATCCGTCTCCAAGGATGCGCCACTGTCTGTGCTGGAGTGAACAGGCTCATTGGGCAAAAGATTCCTGCATTCCGGTGACTTGGACTAGATGACACTCATGGTCCCTTCCAACTCTATAATTCTGTGCTTCTATGTTTCTGTGGCCTCCTCCCTGCAAAAGAACACATTTGCAAGCACAGTCTTCTTGCTTGGGATGAGAAGCATGCGAATCATGAGTCCCATGCCGCTCTTTAAAAGTGGACCAGGACTGGTGTGTTGGGACAAGGTCTTAGCTAATGCCCAGCAATGTATCTTAGAGCTCAGCCTATAGACTTTTTTTACGTGTGCATCTGATGCTTTGAACTGATGTTGAGACCATGCACTGATTTCTTGAATAAAGCTTTCAGGTGAGGGTCTGAGTCAGAGGGTGGGAGGACACAGATCCTATTCTATATGTGTTTACTTGCCAGTAAGTTGAGATAAATGCAGTGGGAATCAGATCCAAATGGGTGTGCATGGGATTGCAGGTCACCTTGCAAACCATATAAAAGAAAAGATACAAAAAGGGAGAAAAGGGTGGGAGCGCAATCTAGGTAACCTGAAATTCTTCCAGGGACTCCATTTACTTGGCTTTGCCCAGATTTGTTTAGAGTTTACAACTGCACGTCAGAAGAAAAGGCAATTACATGTCTGATCTTACCCCCACAATGAAAAAGAAAGCCTGATCAGGCTGAGTGATACAGGTGGCTGATTGCACTGCTGAAACTACATTCTAACATTTTTAATGCAATTTCTCAAAGCCCACAACTCAGCCAGCTGCTGCAGACCACAACTGAAAGTGTCCGTGTGCTGGGTATGTCTAAGCACCAACTACTGGCAGGGGAAAACAAGCTCTCTATTGGGCAGGGGAAAGTGGCTTGCCCCAAGGGGCATGTTATGGTAAGTTTACCAGACATCCCCGTTTCCTGGGGACAGTCCCTGGATTGACAAATCAGTCCCCTGACAAAATCCTATCATTCCTACTGAAGTTGAAAAGTGTCCCCGGATTCACTGAAAAAAATCTGGTAACCTTATGTTATGGGGTACACACAAAGGACAGCAAATTGTCTGTCTGGTATAGGATGATATTTTTACCACCATGGGAGGGCTGCTGTGAATAAAGGGGTGGAATTATTATCGCTTAATCAAGTGGAGGGAGAGAATTTGCTCAGCCCTGCCCCTTTATTTAGTATTTACAGATGCCTCGGTTTATTTATTGATGTTATTTGATAGAATTTAGGTACCACTTGATTATTGGGGGAGGGATCTCCAAGTGGTTTACGAAAAGAATAAAACAATGAAATTTTCAGTAAAAACAACAATGTAAAACTTTGAAAAATAATTGAAGTCAGGGTGTTTTTGAGCAGGAACCTGGGGGAACTGAGTCAAAAATCCACCTATATCTGTAATCAATAAAGCTGTAGCCATTTCCAATCCAGATCATTGACTGAGTTTATTAATCACATCTTTGGCCACTGCCGGGGGGGGGGTGGCACTGTGACTGGGCCCACAATAAACATACAAACTTCATGGTGAGTTCCCCCACCTTCCCCCCCCCACACACAAAAGCACTGATTGAAGTTGACAATAAACTCAAAGCCAGATTAAAATACGTGTCAACATTCTACTTTTAGTAGGTGATTAAAAGAGTACTGTGAACGTACCTGCCTGATGTCAATAGGCAAGGAGTTCCAAAGGTTGTGTGCCATCCCATGCTGTCAACGTGCCAGGAACATGAGCACAACAGAGCTCTTAATGACAAGTAGGTTTATGTGGTTTAACCCAGAGGTAGATTAGAGCAAAATGAAACAAAATGAGAATAAGACATCCCTGCTGGTGGACTTGTGAAATAGAAAGAAAAAGAGTCCTTTCTTTCTGACAAATGTTATATCCCTGATTGATTAAATTCTAGACATTCATTTGCCTGTTTCCCAAAGACAATATGCAGTGACTTATTGGAAAGTTTCCGTAATCAGTGAAAAGTTAATGAAGGTTCCTAGTTCTTAAATCTTTTTTTAATACAGAAACTGTGGAGACTTGGACTGTTTTGCCACGAGCTGCCTCACCTGTATGTATTCAGCAGTCAGCATTTAAAATGAGTACGAAGGCTCTGGGATGGAAGCACACAATCTCAAAGCAAAGGAGGCAGGCATAGACCTAATGAGGAGTGTTTAGATGGAGCACAACTGGGAGATCCACTTAAGTCTCTCTGAACGCTCTAAAAGAGAGAGAAGGGTAGAACATTATTATTATTATTGCTGATAATGGTGGCAATACAATAAAAACATGGGTTTGTATTCAGCTTAAAGGTGCAGGGACCCCTGACCATTAGGTCCAGTTGTGACCAACTCTGGGGTTGCAGCGCTCATCTTGCTTTATTGGCCGAGGGAGCTGGCGTACAGCTTCCGGGTCATTTGGCCAGCATGACTAAGCCGCTTCTGGCGAACCAGAGCAGCACACGGAAATGCCGTTTACCTTCCTGCCAGAGCGGTACCTATCTACTAGCACTTTGACGTGCTTTCGAACTGCTAGGTTAGCAGAAGCTGGGACTGAGCAACGGGAGCTCACCCCATCGCAGGGATTCGAACCGCCGACCTTCTGATTGGCAAGTCCTAGGCTCTGTGGTTTAACCCACAGCACCACCCGCGTCCCTCAGCTTAGCAGTAAGTAAATCCTTGTGTGTGTGGAATGACTTCCACTTGCACAATGGTCCCCCTCTATCCCCCCCCCCCATTTTTTCTGCACAGGATATCTGCGAGGAGAGGAAAGGAAAGGGGATAAAGTCCCATTTTGCAAGCAGAAGTCATCCTGCATGCACAAGGATTTAGTTGGATACAGCTAACTTAAAATCACAGAATTGTAGTCAGCTAATATAACTCAGCAGCAACAAACATAACTCTCAGGACTACTCCTACTTGGGTCTAAGGACTCAGTAAGTGAGAATGTCTTCAGCTTGTGCTGGAAGACTTCTAATGTGGGGGCCAGCCAAATGTCTCCTAGCAGAGAGTTCTATAAATGGGGCACCACCACTGAGAAAACCCTGTCCTGCTCACTACTCCAACCAACAGCACCTCTTCTGCTAATTGAAGCACACAAACCAGAAGGTACTAGAGGAGAAGGAGGGAGGGAGGGAGGGGAGCTTTGCAAGGCACATGTTGAAACAGCAAAGAAAGTCAGTGAACATGAAATGGTGAGCATCTCACACTTTATGCAAGAGCAGAAGCACAGCTAGGGGTTATGGAAGACCACTGAGGACAATTGGGGCACCACCATCAGTGTTTTAAGTTACAAGATAGCTCAGTTTAATTTGCCCAAGACTCTAATATCTAAACATGTGCTCATGCGAATATCCATAGGAGCCAACTCCAGGGGGCCGTGGGTGCCTGGGCACCCACAATAATATAACTGTGGGGATCAGGCACCCACAAAGTCAATGAAAGACAGATGGCAGCGGCACAACCTCTGAGAGAGAAGCAGTTCAGCTCTGCCCTTCAAAGCCTGCCAGCGAGGTACCCTGTTTTGGGGGGTGGGGGCCTCAGAGGCAGACACTCTCTGCCTTCAAGTCTGAGCCCCTCCCCACGGAAAAGTGTGCCTTGCTTGCTTCAGAGAGGAGGAGGAAGAGGAGGAAGAGGAGTCACCTCCATCCGCCACAACGCAACCATGCGGCGACATGTGCACTACATGCAGGCTTCTGCGTGTGACATCACGCATCTGCAAAGTGCTATTCAGTGAGTATGTGGGAGAGGAAGCAGAAACTCACCCATTGGCTCCCTGCTTTTTGCATGTGTGAAGAATTACTGATAGTGAACCAATGTCCTACATATAATTTGTATGATTGTCTCTATTTAAGCAGACAGCTCAGCTAAGAGGTTGGGTGTAAGAACAACAGGTACAATCCTGATTTTTCCCTGCTGCCATGCATTCTCCGAACGTATGAAAAGACCTCCAATGAATGTCAATACAGGGTTAAAGAGTGAGCCCTGTTTGAACAAGCCCAAATTAAGATCTATTATTTATCAAGCTATCATTTTTAAAGACTCGTGCAGAGCTCAATGTCCTCATTAAAACCACAGGCAGGTCTGGAGGTGCGGGGCTGTTCTCTCTCCTGAATATTCCTTCCGTGACCCAAGACTCACCCTGCCCTCCGCCAAGCACAGAATGTGCAATTTGCAAGCTGTGATTGCCTTGGGTGGGAATTAGATTGCATGGAAAATGCAAGAATGATCACCAGCAGGACAAGTTCACCAAGAGCGTTAACTGGGCCCGATAGTTTCAGAATCGGAAATGCCTCGCGCATGGAAAGAAGGCATACTTCTTTTATGCGCACCGGCATGAATCCAGGGCAACAACTTTATCAAGCTAGAGTAGTTTATGCCAGTTTTTCGCACAGGGTTGCATCTTTTGATAATATCACCTGAGTCTGCATTTTTAAAAAGAAATTCAGCTTTTCGGTCTTCAAAACAGAACACTGGAGATCAAGCAAGGAAACATGGCTTCCTCGTTACTTGAAGGGATACATACATCGTGAAACAAACGTAGTGGCAAAATAGGGGTCATTTTGGAACTAGCCACATTACAGCTAATGGACTTCTTGCTGGGAGTTGCTGCAGGAAGCAAACTCTTGCCACTGGTGAATCAGGGAGACTGGCAGTACATGGGTGAGGCGAAATTCGTTCTTGTTTTTATTCTTTTGCAAAAACAGCATGTGCCACTGTATTGCCATCTTGCTTTCTGTTCATGGCTTTTACACCTGGTTTTGTATAGTGTTGCAAACATATATTTTTTACTGGCCCCACTCCTGTGTCTCTAATCTGGAAGTGGGTGGGGTGTGGCATTTAGATTCAAAAGCCCACTCTTGGATATATTCAAAATTAAAATGCAAAAAAGTCATTATCTTTTAAGAGCATTGCTTGTGGTTACTATTTATGCCTCATAATAACCAAACGTATTGGCACGCTGCAGGAAAAGATCACCTGTGGTCTGTGTAGACATGTTATTTCTATGTGCCTAGTATAGTAAAACATTGGTTCTTTTCCTCCTGCATTCTGGGAATTATTTCTATCTTCTCTTTGCTTCTAAAACAGACTATAAGGCCTGTTTATAATCAATCACGCTTCTCTCTCTCTTTCACGCACAAGGCTAAAGGTCTGTGCCTGGCACAGATCTTTCTGTATAGCATTCCTTACATACCACACTTGTCTCTTTTAGTTCACCTTTAGTTCACAATGATGTGTAAATCACAATGATGTGTTAATCCTCAATGTATAATTAATTGTGTGAGTTTATATAACAATCTAAACATTAGTAAACACCTTAGTCATAACATTATCAATCTTAGTCATAGGTGGATTAAGAGCTTATATGCCTGTCTAAATACAGCTCTAACATTCTGTCTTTCATGTGCCAAAGATCTATGAAGCTATGTAAGCCCGCCTTACATACAAATGAGCCAATAGGATTTCAGTTTCTTTGTCTTGTATTGAGCCAATCAGCCACTGGCACATTCGTGGCCATGCTTTTTGTAACTTTGAATAAAAGGAGATGCTGTGAGGCTGGAGGAAAAAGAATCTCTCTCTCTCTCACTTTCATCTGGCACACACGCAAGCTCTCTGAAAGAAAACATCTCGTTGTCTGTCTTTATTCATCTCTACAAACCTACAAATCCACATCTGGTGACCCCGACGTGATCCTGAAGAAGGGTAAGTAATCAGATCCCCATAGAGATCTCTTTAGAGCCAAAAGCATTCCTCATACTAACCCGACTGGGAAAAAGTCTAAAGCGCTTAATTCGTTAGTATGGGAGGGGATTTAAGTAAGGTGCAAAAGGCTCACGCGAAAGAGCTTCTTTCGTTAGTAAGACAGACAATAGACAAAGTTCAAATTTCTCTAAAAGAGATTGAACAGCTACTGCAGGAAATAACTCATCAATGTCCTTTTTATCAAGCAGAAGGCTCATTGCAAATTAGCACATGGGAGAAAATCGGCAAAATTTTATTTTCTCAGCCACGTGCTCCAATCAGCTGCCTACTCACATGGCAAAAGTGTGCTAACGCCATAGCAAAATTAGAACAATCTTCTCTTTCAATTTCTTCACTGCTGGTAACTGAAGAAATCCCTTCCCCCCCGCCATACCCTCTGACTTTGCCCCCTTTGTCTCCTTCATCACCTAGCCAAAATCCCCCTCCCTTTTCTCCTTCCCTTGCTCCTGCGTCGTCTCAGTTTACAAATTCCCCCCCCATCCCCCTCGGCCCCCCTTCTCTGCCTGAACAAGCAAATCAGCATGCCTTTGTCCCTTCCTCTTTGTCTCTAGACCATGCTGCTTTGCCAAAACAATATGGAGCCGTCCGTGCTGGGCTTTTACAGGCTAAGCAAGATGGGCTTTTTTCATTGGAAGAATCAGCTGCATGGGCTGGTGAAATGCCATTAATTTTTCCTCTCACTTATCAAAATGCTCCTGGAGGTCAGCAATTACAAGTTTATCATGAAAAATTGCCTTATGCTGTCATGAAAGATCTCAGGAAAGCCATTAGTGATTCAGGTCTTAAATCTTCTTATGTAATGGGTATTATAGAGGGCATTTCTACCTCTTATACAATGATTCCGATTGACTGGAAAGATTTGATGAGGATGATGTTATCTCCAGCGCAATTTTTAGTTTTTGAAAATGAATTTAAACATGCCGCCATAGCTCTGGCTGATCCAACGCATATAGCAAGCCAGCTTTTCGGCGCTCCTCCATTTGAGACCCTGGCTGCCCAAGCCGTGTTGTCACCTTCACACTTTCAGCGCACTGCAACTTGCGTGCAGCGTGCATTTCGTAAA
Source organism: Podarcis vaucheri (assembly GCF_965113315.1). Taxonomy (NCBI): domain Eukaryota; kingdom Metazoa; phylum Chordata; class Lepidosauria; order Squamata; family Lacertidae; genus Podarcis; species Podarcis vaucheri. The sequence goes on along the minus strand of NC_138761.1, from coordinate 42,977,207 downwards.
ATTCCTGTCTCAGGACAGCCACTGAGTTCTTTTGTAAATGTTAAACAGCAGAATACAGAGCCATACCATCAATTTGTGGATAGACTGAAGGAATCTATCTGTAGACAGATAGATAATGAAACGGCTCAGAATGAGTTGCTAAAAAAATTGGCTTATGAGAACTCTAACACGGACTGTAAAAAAATGCTGCAATCAATCATAAGCCGTTCAACATATTCCCTTGCAGATTTGATAAAAGCGTGTTCGGAAGTAGGGAGTCAATCTCATACAATGTCTTTGTTTGCCAATGCACTTCAGGCTTCCGTGAGACCAACAGGAAACTGTTATAATTGTCACCGTCCTGGTCATTTTGCAAAGCAGTGCAAGGCCCAAGGTGGGACTGCACAGAAGAATAATAATGCAAATACCACGACCAGACCTTCCAAAAAATGCCCAAAGTGTGGAAAAGGCTATCATTGGGCAAATCAATGTAGGTCTCAGGGAAACTTCAGTGGGCCCAGTCTCTCGGGCCCCAAAGAATAGAGAGATGTCAGCCTTTGGTTTCTGCTGCTGCAAAAGTTACTAAAAATATGCCTTCTGAATTTGCCATTGATTTGATTAATCAAGAGACCAAAAACACTGCATTGCCTGGTGAAATCATAATCATGGCCAGCCAAATGGCAGGTCCACTTCCTTCTAATATCACAGGTTTAATTTTACCTAAATTTTCTGCTGCAAAACAAGGCATTCATGTCATCCCAGGTGCCTTGCCTCCTGACTATGTGGGCACAATCATGGTTCAATTTTGGAGCCATATGCCCATGCAGTTAACAAAGGGTGAATCCTTTGCTCATTTGGTGATGCTGCCTTCACCACCTGATGTTGTTTGTGCTATTGACACTAATCTGCACAAGCTCTCTTTATCTTTTTCCCCACAGCTTCTAGCTGTGACCCAACGTATTGGAAGAGAGAAACTCCTTCGTAAGTATAAAATCAATGGAAAAATATTAGAGGGTCTGATAGACACTGGTGCGGATGTTTCGGTTATTTCGAGTAATTTTTGGGAACAAACTTGGCCGCTTGAAACTTCTCCTGAAGTGTGGGGCGTGGGAGGTAATCAGGCTTCTTGCAAAAGCGCACAGTGGCTGCCTGTCTCTTTGCCTGATAGCTCTGAAGTTATTGCATATATTCAGCCCTGTGTGCTCAAAATTCATCTTAATTTGTGGGGAAGAGATTTGTTGCAACAATTACAAGCAACCATTCAAATAAATGAGTAAGTTTGTGCTTCCACTTACTTGGAAGTCCACTGATCCTATATGGATTCCGCAATGGCCTCTTACTACAGAGAAATTGATTGCTTTGAGACAATTGGTCGATCAGCAATTATTAGCTGACCATATAGAACCTTCTGTCAGCCCTTTCAATAGCCCAGTTTTCGTAATTAAGAAGAAAAATGGAAAATATAGATTTTTGCACGATCTGAGGTCCATAAATAGCATCATTGAACCCATGGGGCCTTTGCAATGTGGTATGCCTAATCCAAATATGATTCCACATTCTTATCAATTGGCTATAATAGATCTGCAGGATTGTTTTTTCTCTATTCCCCTGCATGAAAAGGATCGCAAATTTTTTGCTTTTACAATTCCAGAATTAAATAATTGTAGACCATCTGAGAGATATCACTGGAAGGTTCTGCCTCAAGGCATGATAAATTCCCCCACCATGTGCCAATATTTTGTGGATAAGGCACTTCAATCCTTTCGTCTTAAGTACCCACATCTTAAGATTCAGCATTATACGGACGATATCCTTTTCTATTCTCCAGTCCTTCCCCCTAATTGGAAACATGATTTAATAACCAGTTTGTCTTTGTATGGTTTAAAAATTGCTCCAGAGAAGGTTCAGGAATCTCCCCCCTTTCAGTATCTAGGACATAAAATGATAGCTAGTTACTCCATTCCAATAATCCCAGAACTTCATGTTTCAAAAACAATGAAATATGTACAACTGCAACAATTGCTGGGAAATATTAATTGGATAAGGCCTTATTTTAAAATCCCTCTTGAAGTGCTAAGGCCACTGTTTTCAGCCTTAAAAGGCCATCAATCTCCAGGTGAGCAAATCACCTTGAACTCTGATCAACTCAAAACTGTTGTACAGTTGAAAGCACTCATGCGTATTCATTGGGTGGATCGAGCGATTCCTAATGTTATGCCTGATTTGGTCATAATGACGGATTCTGTACAACCCTTTGCTGCAATTATTCAGAAAGGTCCATCAAAAGTTCATATACTAGAATGGCTTTATTTACATCATGCACCAAGAAACACAGTAAACCCTTTAGTGGATCTCCTTGCTCAGCTCATTAGCAAGGGACGACGACGTTGTAAGCATCTTTTTGGTGTTGATTGTAATCAAATCATTGTCCCTATGCCTTTAGAACAATGGGAAACAGCTCTCTCTACGAGCATGGATTTACAGTGTGCGTTCGCTGATTTTGTGGGTCAGGTGGATTGTCATATTCCACCCGATACTCGCCTGCAAATGAGCAAGCAATTCCCTATGTCTTTCTCTTCTATCATTTCCCCTGTTCCTTTGAATGCCCTGACTGTTTTCACTGACGGGGCTCCTTCTAGAGGAGTTGTTGCTTGGCAACAGAATGAGGAGTGGCATAGCCTGTACACTCTCCCACAAAAGTCTGCTCAGCGTTCTGAACTTGCAGCTGCTATAAAAGCTCTGCATTATTTTTCCTCACAACCAATTAACTTGATTGTTGACAGTTTGTATGTTTCAAACGTCATAAGCAGAATGCAAGGCAGTTATGTAAGTCCTTTATTAGATGATAACTTGTTGAGTCTCTTCCTGTCTTTGCAACTGCTTCTTTCTAATCGTTCTCACCCACTTTTTGTAGTGCACATTCGCTCTCACCAACCTTTTCCAGGTTTCATTTCAGATGGAAATGCAAAAGCAGATTCTTTGCTAAAGATTTTGCCTGTCTCTCCTATAGAAAGTCATGCTTTTCATCATCAAAATGCAAAAGCCCTTAGCCGCCAATTTCAAATTTCATTGGAAGAGGCGCGTGCAATTATTCAGCAGTGTCCTCAATGCTCCAATCAGATTGGCCATCCCAGCCCTGGTGTTAACCCTCGTGGACTGGAAGCCAATCAATTGTGGCAAATGGATGTAACCCATTTTGCCCCTTTCTCACCCTGGAAGTTTTTGCATGTCTGTATTGACACATTCTCAGGCTTCCTTTGGGTTACGCCTCAAAGAGGAGAGCAAGTAAAACATGTTTGCAATCATCTTGTTCGTGCAATGTCAGTTATGGGCAAGCCTCATTCTATAAAAACTGACAATGCCCCAGCGTATTGTGCAAAAGGCTTTGCTAAATTTTGTGAAACTTGGGATATTCATCATCTGTTTGGCATCCCTTATAATTCTCAAGGCCAAGCTATAGTTGAGCGCTCTCATCGTACCCTGAAAACTGCACTGAACAGGCAAAAAAAGAAAGCAGGCATTCCAAACTCACTTTCAGAAAAGGAAAGTTGGTTGTCAAGTGTACTCTTTACTCTTAATCATTTGAATATCTCCATACAGGATCACCAATCTTACACACGTCTTCAAAAGCATTTCCAGCAAAAGGAAATTCTTCCAGCTCCACTGGTGCGCTATAAAATTCTACCCTCCAATGAGTGGAGTGAACCAGTGAAATTGATTACATGGGGTAAGGGTTACGCTGCAGTTTCTACTCCACAGGGTGCTCGGTGGGTTCCTGCACGTTGTATTCGGCTGCACCATGGCGTGGCGACAGGTTCTTCCGGATCCATTGCCTCAATTCAACCACCAACTCCAGATCACCCGCGATGTGACGTCCAGCCCCCCCAGGACTCGTAAGCGGGGACATCGCAATCCCCCAGTGACGTGGGGCCAAATAAAATCGCTCTCTCTTCAAGCTGAACAGTATAGGAGAGAACAGCAGCTGGAAGCAAGCCCTACTAATCAGCTTCTATCCCTCATTGCTTGTCTTAATATGAATTCCATGATAATTCTCATTTTCAGTATTTTAATTTTGCCTCTCTCTACTTCAGCTCTTCCTACTGGTGATTCCACATCGTTAAATGTATGGGAATCGTTTGCAAGGACACTCAATGTCTCAGCATTTTGCCTTACTCAGCAAGTAGCCATTGGTGATATCCTTGGCTCTTGTCTCATTCCAGTTTGCCATGATCCTCATGACATACAGAATGATACTTGGTTTTTCTCATTCCTACCTCAAAATGATTCACTTCGTACCCTTGGATATAAAGGTTATCACAATTGGGGCACTCAAATGCGTGAACGCCCACCTTTAGCTATTGATTTGACAACACCATATGTGGCCTCTTATAATGCTATTTGTGCACGTATGGTCAACTGTACGAAACAGAACTGCGTGAAAATGGGCAAAAATAACTTCAATTGCTCTGATTATGTGAACATTTCTTATATATATAAGTACACAGAACTGCCAGCAGGCTGGTTTTGGTCCTGCCCAGGTTACACTTTCAATTACATTCCGGCAAACATTAGTCACGGTACACCTTGTTGTTTAAGCCGTCTGTCTATCATATTGCCTGGAAAACATCATTTCTCTTACTCTAGACATCAGCGTAGTGTTGAATTGTCTGATGACTGTGATGATCTTGTCTCTCTCCCTAGCAGGTCTGAATACATCTCTTTAGCTGTCTCTCTCTTAGGTGTTCCAGGTTTGGCTGTGCGTAATAGCGCAAATATTAATTCTTTAGCTTGCTCTGCAGCAAAATCCCTGAATATTACGTCTCAGGCGCTTCATCTTCTCAACACAGAGCAAGCCGAACTTCGCAACGGTTTATTAAGGTCGAAATCTACCTTGGACTACCTACTCATGGTACATCATTATGGTTGCGAACAATTCAAGGAAATGTGCTGTTTTAACATCACTGACAATTCTAAGGCCGTTCAAAGGCAAATTTCTCATTTGCAAAATCTCACTCATCACATTAAAAAGGATATCGGATTTTCCGGACTCTGGGATTCCTTTTCCTTGTGGTCTACGGCGTGGCTCCCTAATCTCGATTGGCTACGCAATGCCTTTTTTTATGTAATTATTATTGTATGTATATTAATTTTGTTTTGTTGCTTTCTCCAATGCATTCCTAGCCTTACAAATCTTTTTTCTCGCCTTCTCTCTCCTCCACCACCACCTAGCGCGCTCCTTGCAGCCTATTATGCGAAATGGCAACACCACCAGTAAGTAAAAAACAAAAATAAAAGGGGAGATGTGGGTAGGATTATTTTGAGATTCGTTGGCACACCACTAATCTTGAAGTACTTTTGCCCCATCCACCCTAGCAGTATTATTTCCGGCATTTGATGGCAAACCACTGATCCGGAAGTATTGTTGCTTTATTCACCTAGTTGCCTTACCTCGCAAAGAAGAAAAAAAAGGAGGAGATGTAGACATGTTATTTCTATGTGCCTAGTATAGTAAAACATTGGTTCTTTTCCTCCTGCATTCTGGGAATTATTTCTATCTTCTCTTTGCTTCTAAAACAGACTATAAGGCCTGTTTATAATCAATCACGCTTCTCTCTCTCTTTCACGCACAAGGCTAAAGGTCTGTGCCTGGCACAGATCTTTCTGTATAGCATTCCTTACATACCACACTTGTCTCTTTTAGTTCACCTTTAGTTCACAATGATGTGTAAATCACAATGATGTGTTAATCCTCAATGTATAATTAATTGTGTGAGTTTATATAACAATCTAAACATTAGTAAACACCTTAGTCATAACATTATCAATCTTAGTCATAGGTGGATTAAGAGCTTATATGCCTGTCTAAATACAGCTCTAACATTCTGTCTTTCATGTGCCAAAGATCTATGAAGCTATGTAAGCCCGCCTTACATACAAATGAGCCAATAGGATTTCAGTTTCTTTGTCTTGTATTGAGCCAATCAGCCACTGGCACATTCGTGGCCATGCTTTTTGTAACTTTGAATAAAAGGAGATGCTGTGAGGCTGGAGGAAAAAGAATCTCTCTCTCTCTCACTTTCATCTGGCACACACGCAAGCTCTCTGAAAGAAAACATCTCGTTGTCTGTCTTTATTCATCTCTACAAACCTACAAATCCACAGGTCTGGAACACTTTCAGAATCCCTAAACTTCTGCAACGGCATGAAATTAAGCAGGTGAATTGTTCCCCGGCACTGTGTTTCCATGACAGGAAAAGCATCACCTGCCAAATTTCTGCATGATGGGCTGCTCTTAAAAGCACAGGAACAAACCCAATTAAGAAGTTGATAGCCTTTACCTCTAGTGCTGCCCTAAACATGATACTAGCTGCCAAACACGAATACCTGGAAGTTTATTGGTACAATTCCCATTGAATTAAATGAAGTGAAGAACAGTTACCCACAATTGTAGAATGGCTTGAATGTAAGACTGCAGGTGTGGAAGTTCTTCTGGACTAGAAGTCACAGTCACTTGAATTTAGGAAGACAGGCCAATGGCCCGTCTAGTCCAGCATCCTATTCTCACAGTGGCTGGTCAGAAGCCTATGAGAAGTCTGCAAACAGGCCTCAAGAGTCTGCATTGGATTGTTAGACAGTGGCCGTTACTAATAGTCCCTTAGGGATGTGTGTTCGTGTGTGAGAGGGGACGGGGAGTGATTCAAGCCAGTGCACAAATCCACCACTGGAAATCCACTACGGAGCTGGATTGTTTCTGATTTCTGCCTTACGAGCAAGATATTTGATTACAGTGAAAATCCGCAAAACTTTCCTTTGGGTAGTATTTCCTGGTTCCGAAACGGCATTCAAACTGTGAGAGAAAATGACTAAGACAAAATGAATACGGAATCCCTAATTCCTTCTTTATAAGGAGTCATTTTTCAGAGCATAACGGTTAGCACTTGACTCAGAAAGTGCTTAATGCTATTTATTCACTGCAAGCCTTTGTTTGGCAGTGAGGGATTAAGCTCTCAGTATTTCAGGCTTTCGTCCAAGAGGATTATCATAAATATGTTTTAATTTCTAACGTGTAAGAACCGATGATGAAATATAAGTGATTACAGTTTCCCGAGGGGAAGGGAGAAGTGTTGCTAGATAAGCCCCGATGGGCCTTGCCTGATTGACATACCAGGAGCCTGTGTACACCTAGCAATACCTACCAACCTACCTTCCACCTGGCTTTTTCTTTTACATTCCCCTTTCTTTTCGAGGGAACCAGTGGGCAGAAGGACCTTGATTTTTAAGGAGCTGGAACAATTACCTATGAAAATGTGATGGTCATCAGAGAACTGAATCAAAACACCTTACAACCAAGTATAAGAATCATTCACCTAATAGTTCCAGTGTATACATGGAAATTCACCTTCAGAGGACAGTCCATTCCCTTCAAAAGATAAGGAACTCCCTAGCTTCATGCCTTACACTGAGTCAGGCATTGGCCCATCTAGCAGCAGCTCTCCAAGATCTCAGACAGCGGTCCCTTCCCTGGCGACGCCAGGCTTGAACTTGGGACATTCTGCATGCAAAGCAGATGATCTACCCCACTTTCCCATTTGTGTAAGCAGTGGTGCCACTCCCTGACCTTCACCGTAATATCTCAGGGTGGCTTACAGCCATTTAAAAATAAAATAATGAAATGAGTATAAAAGAAATGACAGGGAGTAGAGTGGGTTCTAAAAAATATCTCTCTCGAGCATCAAAGGCTCAAAAACTACCTAATGAAGGAGCCAGATGCACCTTTGGTGGGAGGGAATTCCACAGCTTAGGGGCTGCAAGAGAAAAAGCTCTTTCCCAGGCCACCACCCCTCAAATCTCTGAGGGCAATGGAGACACCAAGAGGGGCCTCCCCTCATGATCTTAACACACGAGAGAGTCTGCACTATGTAGGAAAGGAGGTGGTCCTTCAGAGATTTCGGGCCCAGGTCATTTAGGGCTTTAAACACCCTGATTGGGTCCAGGAAAAAAACTGGCAAGATTCATATGCCTGGGCTTCTATGCACATCTAACCACAGACTGCATGGGAGTAAGTCACACACATATAAAATACACACACACACACACACACACACACACACACACACACACGTTATACTAAAGCTCTTTCGGCCAAGGTAATATTTGGCTTGTCCAGCCCCAAGTACATACCGTAGTTAATGTTTAATAAGACTCCCTTGCTACTTTAAATTCCTAATTTTTCCAGGCTTTATTTTTGCCTGACCTTCATGTTTTTTTAATGTGTTTTGGTATGGAATATACATTTAAGCTAATGTGCTTCTGTGCTTGGCATTTATTAGCTGCATGCTCTATTTATTTTCATCACATTAAGGAAGCTCGCCATCTGGGCTTGGGTGTGTTACTCTTGTTTTAACAGCTACCACCCTTCCACTCTAATTCCTTCCTGTTTTGGCTAGGCAATTATTTTGTGCCTCGCTAGGAGAAATACTTGTTTATGCCACTCTGCCTTGTTGAATTCCTCCAAACAAGCCAAGGATCTGATAGGTGTTCATGCCTTGCCTTCCTCTGGCCAATAGCCAGTTTCACTAAGCATGCTGTGTTCCCTTCCTTAATTTTTAATTTCTCCAGGCTTTTGGAACAGATCCTGGCTAGGCAATGTATGGCTTCAATAGGTTTGCATGGGTGTAACTGAGCAGAATTTAAACCCTTGGGTGTGTGTTTTTTTTAAAAAAATCAAAATACCTTATGTGGTCTTTCATTAAAACAATGGGAGCTCTTATGCTACAAGAAAATAATATGTAATTTGAGCACGCATTTGATCCTGATCAGATTTGTCCCTTTTAAAATGGGGGGGGGCGTTACTGGGTTGTTTTTGTTTGATTATGCATTTTGTGTTTTTATGTTGTGATTTTATCTTGTGAACTGTCCTGAGACCTGCAGGTTTAGGGCGGTTTGCAAATTCAATAACTAATAATAATAATTAGTAAAAACTTGTTCATATTTGTGCAATTTATATTTATGCTCTATGAATCCATTGAAAGCTATCATCAGACTTGGCCACTGCTCTAGAATCTTCCAGAACTGACTACAGCAATGCGCTCTATGCAATGTGTCCCTGCTTCAACTGATCCAGAATGCAGCAGCCAGGCTACTGGCTGGGGTGACATCTAGAACACATACAGCCCCTGTTCAAAAGCAGCTGTGCTGGTTTCCAGCACACTTCTGAGCCCAGTTCAAGTTGCAAGAAGCCCTAGGCAACTTGGGTCTCAAATATCTGGAAGGCCACCTCCTTCCTTATCTCAAGTGCTAAGCCATTTTCTTGGTAATTATGGAATTTCCTTTTCCCAAATTGTGACAAGCTCCTCTACAAAGATGTGACAAAAATTATTATTATTATTATTATTATTATTACTACTACTACTACTATTTATACCCCGCCCATCTGGCTGGGTTTCCCCAGCCACTCTGAACAGCTCCCAACAGAATACTAAAAACACAATAAAACATCAAAAATTAAAAACTTCCCTAAACAGTGCTGCCTTCAGATGTCTTCTAAAAGTCGGATAGTTGTTTATTTCCTTGACATCTGATGGGAGGGTGTTCCACAGGGCAGGTGCCACTACCAAGAAGGCCCTCTGCCTGGTTCCCTGTAACCTCACTTCTCATAGTGAGGGAACCACCAGAAGGCCCTTGGAGCTGGACCTCAATGTCCGGGCTGAACGATGGGAGTGGAGACACTCCTTCAGGTATACTGGGCCAAGGCCATTTATCATTGTCATCCAGTTTTTGTCAAATGCTGAAGGTACCCTGGCAACTGAAAAGAATATTTTTTGTCTGTGACTTACCTGAAACCCTCAAATTAACCTGATAAGCCAATCTGATGGTGCACAGGTGAGAAAGAGACATGATTGTCAAGCGATGGCATTGGCTGGAGGTGGTGCTGACTTTTGTGGCTGCCCCTGCCTCCTTCCAACACACCTGAGCTCACAGCCCCACAGTCTCGGAGAGGACTATGCAGCCCTGTCAACAAGTCGAGCATCGTCTCCCAGATTTGCACCTTGTTAAGGGGAATCGAGGTGTCTCAAGTGGGTAGTGATGGTCATTCTTCGTGCATGGCTCAGCCCCACTTGACATGCTGAGTACATCATAATTATCCGCTTGTAGCTCCACCGTTGAAGCAGACCCTGGGAATCATCAGGCTGCAAATATGTTAATCATTATCACTATGTCTCTGAGAGGTGCAGGAATGCCTTTCAACCAGGGAATAAGCACATGCAGGATTCTTCTGTTTTGTTCCGCAATCTCAGGCAGAACAGCACCCGCATGATCTCCCCTGCACAAAGACTGTGAGAAAGGATTGCATTCATCCTCCTCTCTTTTTTGCCACCTGTAACTTGGTGCTCAGTATTTATGATAACACTGCATAATGCCCTAGTTAAATACATTATTAATGATACATGCTGTCACTGCATCGTCAGCCATTAAATCTTTGCTGCTTGAAATATAATGTGTAGGTTTTCAAGTGAGTGATTCCGCAGTGTATGGACGGTCTAATATATTCATTCCTATATACTGACATATTTACTTCAGTGACAAGCAGAACAGGTTTAGAAAATCTTTCTTCTTCCTCCTCCCTCCCCCCACCAACAGTAATTTTCACCTTTAAAAGCTGCAATATCCTACGAGTTCTTTTTCCCTGCCCCCAGAAAGACGAAGCGCAATGTCTCCAAAATAGAGGACAGTTGTCAATTCAATATGTAGATGAACTACATGAAACGACAACAACAAAATCAAAGTATTTCATTATTTGCACATGTCTATACTGGGTATTAATGTAATGTGCCATTAACATAATGTGTCTTGAACAGGAACAATTTGTTTTATATCTAAAACACTACTTGGAAACTGAGCCACTTTACCAACAAACTTCAGTTTATGGCTCTAAATAGATTTTGTAAATTGCTTTCTTTAATACACAAGGAGAATGTTTATAAGTTGCCCTATTAGTACAATTTATGGAAATTGTACCATGCAAATGGTTAGTAAATTGAGTCTATTATTTTTCATTCTCCTGTGTTTCAGGGCAGCTTAGTTAAATGGCCATATTCTGCTCATAGCAATACCTTAAGGATTTATAAAAAGGACACTTGTTTCATTGAACTGGCTTCTGACTTACATCTTTAAGTGGAGAATCTACCTTATAGATTATTGGGGTAAGTGCTATCTTCTGAGTAATCATTCTCAACTGAGCTGATTTCAATTCTATACACATTAAATGAATGTGAAAGTATATATATATTTTTCTCTCTATCACCAACCGATTAGGCTACATGTCAGAGAGTCAGTTAAATAATTTCTCCAATTATATTTGGCAAGTGCAACCTGCCAAAATTTTTTGCAGTGTGGCGCATTCCTGATCACTGTTCTAGCCAGCCAGTAAGTCATACCTCCTTTCAGGCTACTCCACTGCATCCCCCGTCCCAGGTTCTTCCGTTTCCCTCTACTGCCTGCCCCTCCCCAGACAGAAACAAAGTATTCTATGGAAACTGAGAATGATCAATGTTCATTGGGCTGTTTTAGTTCCCACCCCACCCCCCTTAGGTTCCCCCTCTCCTGATCTCTCTCTTGTGTATGCAGATGGGTCCACCTTTGCTACTGAAGGATCAATGCTCAGAGAACAAGTTCACTATCAGTAAACCTGTGGCCCTCCAGATGCTAGTGGACTCCAGCTCCCATCAATTCTGACCACTAGCCATGCTCCCTGAGTAAGCTGGGAGCTAGAGGTATACTGGATTCATCAAGTTGCTGGATAAGCTTGTTCTAAAAAGAAAGAAATATACCAGCCATTTGACTAATGGGGAAACAAGACGTTACTCCGTCTAGACATTAAACAGCTGCTACTGAAAATGGCAGGGACGCGGGTGGCACTGTGGGCTAAAGCCTCAGCGCCTAGGGCTTGCCGATCGAAAGGTCGGCGGTTCGAATCCCCGCGGCGGGGTGCGCTCCCGCTGCTTGGTCCCAGCGCCTGCCAACCTAGCAGTTCGAAAGCACCCCCGGGGGCAAGTAGATAAATAGGTACCGCTTACCAGCGGGAAGGTAAACGGCGTTCCGTGTGCGGCTCTGGCTCGCCAGAGCAGCGTTGTCACGCTGGCCACGTGACCCGGAAGTGTCTCCGGACAGCGCTGGCCCCCGGCCAATAGATGTGAGATGGGCGCACAAACCCCAGAGTCTGTCAAGACTGGCCCGTTCGGGCAGGGGTACCTTTACCTTTACCTTTACTGAAAATGGCAGCCAAGCATTCTCCTTCAAAACATCTTCAAGTGTCCCTATTTTCCAGAGACACTCCCAGATTCACAGAAGCTGTTCTGGTTTCTGATTTGATCCCAGAATGTCCCACTTTTCCTTAGGACATCCCTATTTTCCTTGGAGAAATGTTGCAGGGTTATGGGACCCCTGAGCCAAGGAGATAAGTAACTGTGCAACCTTTAGAAGACCTCTGAAGGCAGCCCTGTATAGGGAAGCTTTTTCATGTTTAATGTTTTCTTATGTTTTTATATATGTTGGAAGCTGCCCAGAGTGGCTGAGGCAACCCCGTCCGATGGGTGGGGTATTATTACATCCTTATTTTCACCGGAGAAATGTTGGAGACTCTTGAGAGTCCCATGGACTGCAAGAAGATCAAACCTATCCATTCTTAAGGAAATCAGCCCTGAGTGCTCACTGGAAGGACAGATCCGGAAGCTGAGGCTCTAATACTTTGGCCACCGCATGAGAAGAGAAGACTCCCTGGAATAGACTCTGATGTGGGGAAAGATGGAGGGCACAAGAAGAAGGGGATGACAGAGGACGAGATGGTTGGACAGTGTTCTCGAAGCTACCAGCATGAGTTTGACCAAACTGTGGGAGGCAGTGGAAGACAGGAGTGCCTGGCGTGCTCTGGTTCATGGGGTCACGAAGAGTCAGACATGACTAAACGACTAAACAACAACAACAACAAATAACTTACTGCAAATTACGACATGTTTTACATTGTCCCACTTCCATCCCACCAGTAGAAGAGAGCGGGCTGGCGCAGGTGGGGCTGCACTGCTCTTCCAGCACCCCAACACCATGTGTTATTGCCACTTACTGTGAAGGGGAGAACCAAGGTAGAAGTGAGCTCAGCACAGTGTGGGCATGGAGGCAGGAGCATCAGATTGGCTATGCTGAGCTCCCTACTGCCTGGCCCCTCACCTTTTCCCTTTTGGGAAGTGGAACGCGGGTGGCACTGTGGGTTAAACCTTGGGCTTGCCAATTGGAAGGTCGTGGTTTGAATCCCCACGATGGGGTGAGCTCCTGTCATTAGGTCCCATCTCCTGCCCACCTAGCAGTTTGAAAGCACGTCAAAGTGCAAGTAGATAAATAGGTACCGCTCCGGCGGGAAGGTAAACAGTGTTTATGTGCGCTGCTTTGGTTCGCCAGAAGCGGCTTAGTCATGCTGGCCACATGACCCGGAAGCTGTACGCCGGCTCCCTCAGCCAGTAAAGCGAGATGAGGCCCGCAACCCCAGAGTCGTCCGCGACTGGACCTAATGGTCAGGGGTCCCTTTACCTTTACCTAAGTGGGGGTGACATTCAGTGTTGGCAAACATTTCTAGAATCTGAGATACGTGGCAAAAGGTATAGGCAATATTTTCATATATTTTTGTGAGCCTGCTAGTGTTTTTACTTTGCCCCAGCCTATAGAAATGCCCATGCAGTGGCGGTAAAACATAGGCTCACTGCTGAGCATGGTAAAGCTTTTCCTCTGAAAGCAAATATTCGTTTTTCTTGCTACAACTTGCAGATTAATAGTGATGGTGGGAGAGGTCCTTCCGTATCTGAGGTTGAGGGAGAAAGCAAATTGTTCAAGTTCCAAGGAATGAATTTACTCACACTTATTCTGCTTTTGTAGAAAATATAGGGAAATAATTTAAATGGATGTTTTCAAGAGCAGCAGCTGAGCTTTCACTCTGGACACAGTTCAGCACATTTAATTTCAGAAATAAAGATTTGACTTTGCATTAGCATGACTGGTAAGCTGCGTTTAAGCTGTCAACAGTGTTCTAGCATAAGGTGGAAAGTGGAAGGAGCCTGTGGGTTGTTCCTTCTACATATATCCAGGTGATTAAGGTTGAGAAATGCCTTTGTACTGTGTAACTCTATATTTTAAAAAATCATAGGCAAAATTATTCAGAAATATAATTTCAGATGCATACATGTGAAGTAGTGTTGTGAAGAAATTGGAGAATTTTTAGGTGAATAACCATGTGCCTTTGAGCTGATTAATTAAATTTAAATAAGATTTGCATATTGCCCAGATCTTTTTGAAATACTGAAGAATGCTTGGGAGAACACAATTTCCTAATAAACAAGCTTTATTCAAGAAGCCAATATGAGAGTGTCAACAAGACAAAACTCTGGTAGACCTAACTATGGAAGAACTTCCTCATGTTTTGCACTGAGCGGAAAACATTGTCATTTCAAAAACAGCTTCCCTGCCCTGCATCCATGCCAGCTTCAGTGGACATCATGACCTGGTACCTGTCAAGGTCCTGGCTAGGAAGAGACAAACCTGTCAATTTCAGTTTCCCTCTCTTTCTCCTTTTTTCTGTTTTTAGTTCACTTCTCCACATTTCTGCATCAGTTTGAAATTTATTTATTTTTACAAAGTCCTCATAAAAATTTGTCACCCTTTTCATGCAAATTTCTCCTAATAGACACTTTTTTTGCATGCAATTGCCTGTTGCACACATTTCTGCATACAATTTCCCCTGCTCCAATGCATTTTATACGGTATTTTTATTAATGCCTGCATTTTTACTACACAGACTTTCCCCTGATATATACACTTTGGTGCTTATTATTTGGTTGGAGAGTATTTTGCATTTTGAAGGATAGATGTGTTTCGGTTCACAAAGGTCTGTATTCAAAGAAATTACTGCATGAACAGAATGACTTCCACTTGTACAATGGGACTTTCACACCCTCTCCTCCTCTGCGTGGTCCCCAAATCTGCTGCTGACCCTTGAAGGAACCAGCAGTCCCAGAACAGACTGGAGGGCACAGGCAGAAGGGAAGGGAGTCCTGTTGTGCAATTGGAAGTATTTCTATTCATGCAAGGCATCACTTTGCATATAACCCACATTGTTTTGGAAAGTGTGGTTGAGGTAGGTTGGCCTTAAAATCTGAACTGAACCGGATTTCTTCTCCATCCCTTCCCCTAGCCCAGCAAATGACTTGCTGTCAGATGCCTAGAAAATGAATAAGCCCAAGCTAGTGGGAACATAAAGGGCGCTGTGGTGTAAACCACTGAGTCTTGGGCTTGCTGATTGGAAGGTCGGTGGTTTGAATCCCCACAACGAGGTGAGCTCCTGTTGTTAGGTCCCAGCTCCTGCCCACCTAGCAGTTTGAAAGCATGTCAAAGTGCAAGTAGATAAATAGGTACCACTACGGTGGGAAGGTAAACGGCGTTTCCATGCACTGCTCTGGTTTCGCCAGAAGTGGCTTACTCATGCTGGCCACATGACCCGGAAAAACTGTCTGCGGACAAACGCCAGCTCCGTCGGCCAGTAAAGCAAGATTAGTGCCGCAACCCCAGAGTCGTCTGTGACTGGACTTAACTGTCAGGGGTCCTTTACCTTTACCTTTTTTAGTGGGAGCAAAAGGTGTGAGAGAGCTAAACTAGACATGGCCCTAAACAAACACAAACATAGGGCAATTTTCATCAGGGGCACAGCTCACAGGAAGGGAATGTTTAAGCCTTTGCTCTCCAAGGCTTAATCCGTATCCAAAACCCGTGCTATTTTTCCAGAAAAAGAGGTGCTGGAACTCACAATGGAACACCTCCCTCGTTCTCTTAGAATGGCAATGGCACCCATTTGAGAGGTGCTGGAACTGCCTAAAATACATTAACTGTTTTTCTATTACCCTAAGTTCAGATTTATTTTATCACTCAAGGAAGCCCTAAAAGGTTTTTCTTAAAGGCATAATACAGTCCTTCCCTGATCAATCTGAAGCTCATTCTCACCCACCTGTTTCCAGTCACATCAGGATAATATTTATCTGCCTCTATCGCTCTGGAGTGTTTTGACGTTTACAGGTGACTGTGCAATATGAAGGAGGCCTTTCCCAACTTGCCTCAGCTGCAGAATGAATGAGAGACAATTTCCGAAAGCGAAAAATGCATAGCAAGTAGCCCCTTGCAAACTCTTCTCTTTGGGGAGCTGTTTCAAGAATATCTCTTTAGTCTTGTAGATGCACAAGATAAAAGGAATAGGGGCATCATTACTCAAGAGTGAATTTCAAATGAAGTGTACCCTTGCCAGGGAAGAAAAGCAATTATAACCTCCATTAAACCTCTTTCATGGCGTAAGACAATGTGCAGAAAGAAACCCAGAGATCAGCTCCAGTTCAAGCTGGACACTGAAGGGTTTTGTGGTGGTGAGTTGGGTTTTTTTATAAAAAAAATACTGCTCCAGGCCTGAAATATAGCTAACGAAATAAAGGTGGGCAGGATTCTCCAGTCATAGATTCATAGAATTGTGGAGATGGAGGGACCCCAAGCATCATCTACCTTAACACCTGCTATGCAGGAATCTCACCCAATTGTGGGTGCATTTAAACAAGGCGATTTTGAAACTAGTTTTCTAACATTCCTTTTACATTCTATTACCTGCCGTGTCATGGAACTGTGGAATTTTGACCACTATAGCACCATGGGCTGCTAAACTTCATTTCCACCAGTGTTTATGGTGTGACCCAACAGCAGATGTCTTTGGACATGTTGACAAACACACACACACACACACACCCTTTCTCTCTGTGTATGTGTGCTTCTGTTCCCTTGTGGTTCACCAACAAAAATGGCAGGCAAGAATGGAATGCCAGGATACCACCTTAAATTTCATCCTGGAGGGTAGTGGGTTTAGGGCACAACCACTGTATTTTGAGATATTCTAAGCATGGAAGCTCCGTTTAGGTCTCATAACTAACAGGTATTGCTAGAGCTGTTCTCCATAAATTTACGTAACCTTTAAAAAGCCATCTAAACTAGTGATCGTCACTAAAACTTGTGGGAGAGAATTCCAAAACGAGTAAATTCATATGCGTTGTATGAAGAAGTATTTCTTTTTCTCCTGAATCCACTGTCAATGAATTTCATTTGATGTGTCTACTGTTATATGAGAGAGGGGCTGGGAGTATATTTCTGTCTACCCTCCTCACACTATTTGTGATTGTATATATTATAAATCATGCTCCGCTTTTTCTTTTCATTCCCCCCAAACTTTAAACTACCATATATTTGAGGTGTTCCTCATAGAGAAGGTTTTTCCAAACCCTTGATCATTTTGGTTGCCCTTCCCTTCTGCCCCCACCCCTGCCCATTTCTCTGATATCCTTTTTGGGATGTGGGGATAACCAGAACTGTACACAGTATTCTAAATGCAGCCTCGCCATCGATTTATATAAAGGCACTATGATACTGACAGTTTTATTTCCAATCCCTTTTCTAATAATTCCTAACATTGAGTTTGTCTTTTTCATTGCTGCTGCGATAAAGTGCATGGTATTGCTGGAATCAATCATCATTCAATATGTGGACAGGCCATAATTTTCAAAACACACCCACACCTTATAAACATGTCACAAAAGCATGAGATAAAATTCACACTATATTTTCTTGGATTTGATTCTTCTGTCCATTGCCATCTATGCCAGAAGTCCAAGCCCCAGCGAAATTATTCTTATCACATAGGAGCCAACTCCTAGGGGCCAAGGTCCCTTTGCCCCTTCACCAGAGCCCCCCAAAGTTGATGGGCATTACCATTCAAATGGTGTGTGTGTGTGTGTGTGTGTGTGTGTGTGTGTGTGTGTGTGTGTGTGTGCCATGTCTTGTGATCTATTATGCAGAGCAGGGCTTTCCTGCCCATCCCCCATTATATTCAAGTCGGCATCCCTGGCTTATCATGTGTCTGGAACAAGACTAGAAGGTTGAACGTGAAGATGGCTTCAGGGGTGATGAATGCCTTGTGGTGGAGATGGGTGATGCCAGGTACCCCGAAAGAGGTATTTATATGCTTCTTCCTTAAGAGACCCTCCCTAGATCCTGAGATGTATGACAGCAAGCACCCGCTAGCTAATATCCCATTTAGGGATAAGGTGGTGGAGAGATAAGGTGGTTGCAGTCATTCAACTAGAGATATGCAAGGATGAAACAGATTATCTAGACCCATCTGGGTCTGACTTGAGACCCGGTTTTGTCACTTAAATAGCCAAGCTTGCCCTGGTCATTTACCTTTATTGAGACAGCAACTGGGAGAGTATGTCTTTGTTTATTCTCCTCCACATCTCAGCAGCTTTTGATACCCCTGAATCCTCTTGGAGTGGCTCGGCAAGATATTGTGTTTGGTGGTTCTGCTACTACCTGCATCTATACAAAGCTGTTGAGAGCAACCACCCCCCAATGTCACCACCCCCCAAGGATGACACCCGGGGTGGACCGCACCCACCGCACCCCCCTTCCTCTGCCAGTGGATCCATGCTCAGATAATGTCATATTCAGAGTATTGTACTGTGGGGGCTACCCTTGACGGCTAATACATATTGTGGAAGAGGATGACAGTATAGTTATAGCAGCCTTTTTGATATCATCATCTCAGTTGGGATCTGAATTGCAAACAGAAGCCTGCCTAGAATAGGAACTCTTGAGAAGATTCTGCAAAAGGAATTGCTGAGTCGTAAGTTTTAAAATGCAGCTTAATGGTGCCTACAAAGATTCACATCCAGAGATTGCTTCAACTACAACTTAAATCTAAGGGATTTCTGCAGTACACACTGTTTCAGGGGGGACATCACTTAAAGGAGACAGTTGTGGCCAAATCCTCTAGCAGAGCTGTTTTGTTTATGAGACTATTACATTTTAAAAATGATTAGGTCAGCCAAAAAAAAGAAGGCACCGAAAGGCCTAAAATAGTAAGCAAGGAAACATTTTTAAAACCACTGGATATCACCTGGCTCCCCAAAGTTTGGCTCATTGTGCTTGGCACAAATAAGGGAAGGAGCTCAGAAACAGATGAGAGTTTTGTCCAGAAACTGAGAGTAGCTATGCTTGGGGAAAAGAGCTCCTCCTGGTTGGCACTCATCTGTCTCAAGGAGAAAAGAATCCCACACACATTCCAATTGCTGCAGGAAAGGGTGCCTTGCCCCAGTGTTTCCCGTAGCATGTAGGGAACACCAGTGCTGTTTTTCTAGAAAAATAGGTGTCGGAACTCACCATGAACACCTCCCTCATTCTCTTAGAATGGCAATGGTGCCCACCTGAGAGTTGGTGGAACTGAGTTCCTGTGAGTTCCCCCTGAAAAATGTCCTGGGAAACATAAAGCATATATGGACACACAGCTGGGAAACCAAAGGTGTGCGATATCCACTCAGCATGTGCTTGCTGTGAAAAACACCACTAAATACCAGTGTTTCCTGTAGTGATCATAAAATGCAGACCTGTCCTTGCTTTTGAGGGAAGCAATTCCCACTTCTGCCCTCAATGAGCACCAATGGCTGCCTTTGGCAAATGACTCAGTTGCCTACAATTCGTTAAACCAGGTGAATCTGAGCAACCTAGCACTGTGGTGTAGTGGTTAAGAGCGGTAGTCACATAATCTGGGGAACCGGGTTCACGTCCCTGCTCCTCCACATGCAGCTGCTGGGTGACCTTGGGCCAGTCACACTTCTCTGAAGTCTCTCAGCCCCACTCACCTCACAGAGTGTTTGTTGTGGGGGAGGAAGGGGAAGGAGAATGTTAGCCGCTTTGAGACTCCTGAAGGGGAGTGAAAGGCGGGATATCAAATCCAAACTCTTCTTCTTCATGAAAAGCATGAGAAATTGATGGCCGTTAATATTATGAGTCCATATAGCATGTCTCCAATTTGGTCAGGTCTATGTGGACTTTCAGAATCCACTCTTTACTTGGCTTTGTGTGCCCATATACCCAAAATCAAATTAAGACAAGAGGGATTCTTGCCTGTGGTTTTCACAAGGAGCGTCATGTAATTAACCTTATCCATATAATGTGAACTGATGCTGGATAATAAAGCAACAAAGGCATCTTCATGGCATCATCTGCATATAAAAGGACAAAGCAATTTTCCTTCCCCAGAGGAGGTGAAAACGCAATCCTCATCTTACAAACTGACAAAATAAGTCCAAAAATAGTTGGTGCTTGTTAACCCTGACAAACAGTCCTCATTCCCTAGGGTATATTTGTGCATTCCCCACGTCATTTTATCTGAGGCACACTGGTGCAGAGTTACAAAATATCCAAATGCCCAGTTAATGGAATCAAACACCATTTTAAGATCAATAAAGGCCATATATAGTCTTGTTGCATTTTAGGGAGGAATTTTAGGGAGGAAAGTCAAGTGTGGTTACACACACACACACACAAATAGCTCTTCCCTGTCCAAGTCCAGTTTGTCCTTCTGCTGGCAGTAGACCTTCCAGCATTCTAAGATAGCTGAGATTGTTAAGAAGGCTTGTGACAGGTTCTTAAACTTTATTGTCTTAAAGGCCACCACTGTTTTCACTTGTTCTCAGAAGATGTAGGACATCTTGGTCCTTTACAAAATGGTGGGAAGATGATTTAAATGTGGGAGGTTACTTGAAAGGCTTCTGTACCAAACTCAATGGCTGCATTTGTCCTCTCTACCTATAGCCCCGAGGAACTATATTCCAGCACAGAAGAGAGCAATGTATAATGCTTGTGGCTTTTGGTTGCAGCTGCCTGCAGTGTTGAGCAGAGAGACAGGTTTCCAGTTAAATGTAAACTAAAAAGAAGGGGCCTCTTCAGCATGGTCATGTTTCTTTTGCTTTGTTTATGAAGAAACATCAATGTACATGGCATGTCATAAGCACACATGCTCACACAGGGTGAGCCCAGACTGGTCTCGACAGTTCTGCTTTTTGTTCTCCACAACTTTCTCTCCTCGGTGTTTACCTATCCTTTCTGAGTTTCAATAAATTCATTTTCATTTAAGAATCCATTTCTCCCTCCCTCCCCTTCTCTTTAAAAAACAACAACCTCTCAGTCCTCTTTCACTGCTCTTTCTGCAAAACTGCCTTTCTCTAAAAAAATCTAAACATCTCAGAATCTCCCAAAAATGTTTGAAGGTGTTCAGTTTTTCAAGATCATCTTTGAAAGTCGGAGTTACCAGAAATCATTATTCTCCCTCTGCCCACCCCCGTTTTGTGCTATTCCCAATGGTCTTTCAATCATTAGGACAGAATGGAAAATCTCATAAAAGCCCCATGTTCCTTTCTCATTGAGAATTTTAAGTCAATGAGCATAGATTCAGGTGAGAGCCAGTGTGGTGCAGTGGTTAAGAGCAGTAGACCCGTAATCTGGTGAACCAGGTTTGCGTCTCCGCTCCTCCACATGCAGCTGCTGGGTGACCTTGGGCCAGTCACACTTCTCTGAAGTCTCTCAGCATCACTCACCTCACAGAGTGTTTGTTGTGGGGGAGGAAGGGAAAGGAGAATGTTAGCTGCTTTGAGACTCCTCAAGGGGAGTGAAAGGCGGGATATCAAATCCAAACCAATCCCATGGGCCAAACATGGCCTGCCAGGGGGTCCAACTTGCCCTGCAAGGCCATTTTTCCCAGACCTGCCCATCTGTTTAACCCTGCATTATTATTATTATTATTATTATTAGGCAACACAATGAGTCTGGGGCAGTGGTGGTGCCATTAAAACCATTGTCTTCTACAGCCCAGAGCAACTTCCATTCACTTGAGCACGCTAATCTGCCTTGTTTTCAGAGCTAACTTAAAACATTGTACCTGTTCTGTGACATGCCACTAAGCAATCATGCCAGTTACCTTATGATTTTTTGTTTATGAGCTCGAGAACAAAACGTGCTGTTGTTCTGCTTGTCTCTTTCAAGACAAAAACAAAACCACAAAACCATTTCTTATTGTTGGCCGTCTGATTGCTTCTTGAGTGCTGTGTACTTTCTTTCAAACCCAATCTCATTTGTAAACAAACTGCATTGTGTAGAACAATTTCTGGAAATGGAAGTTGAACCAAGAAGGCTTTTTAATGGCTGCCTCTTATTTTTAAAGGGCATCACAATATGAATAACAGTAATGAACATTGCTGTTCAGTTGTTGGGGACAGGGGTGCTGTTTATTCAAGGTAAACTCAAGAATTGATTTTCTAATATCCTGACACATTGCATGAAAGCATGTTTTCCTGTCGCCAACACCCCCTCCCCAAAATGTACTGAGTAATAGCATTACTCAGTACATTGCTTTCCTCGTGGTGTGCACACAGTTCACAGAAATAAGCCAAGTTACTAACTTTGTTCTTGCAAGACTCCTGAGCAAATGCAAAAACAGGATTTTACTGCCTGAAGTGGAGCAGCAAAAGGCATCCAAGACAAAGGGCAACATACCCCAAACCAGCCAAGATATTTCAGCACCTGAGGCAGAAAATCCTCAAAATGTTTCTTTCCTTTCCTGGGTGTAAAAATTACAGTTGTGTGAGATCAGAATAAATTGGTTCCTAAGCCTATCATAATTGGGCAAGTCTGCCCATCAAGGAGGAAAGGTGGGATTGAGGAGGAAAGGTGGGATTAACTTGGCCCTCCAGATGTTTTTGGCCTACAACTCCCATGATCCCTAGCTAGCAGGACCGGTGGTCATCTCTTGCCACACAACTTCAGGTGAGGTGGGAGGCCTTCCTGACTTCTTGCTGCCTCCTTGTATACCCAGCCCACTCCTCCCAAGGGCTGGAATACCACAGTGGTGGTGCCCCAGAAGTGGCTTCTTGCCCTCCTTCCTGTCCCACTACAAATAGGCTCCTATGGGCCGATGTAGTGAAAACAGATTGAATTTCTAGCAATTGTCGCCCTTTCATGACACCTCAAATCAGCTGTTTGAGCCTAATGGTAGGGCCGGCCCTGAGACACTGTGAAATACATCTGGTGGTTCTGGTTGAGGGGCAGGGTAGAGAGGATCTCCCAGGTTGGGAGGCTGGGGGAAGCAGGAACACCTGCTGAGAGTCTAAGGGTCCTGCTCCTGCCTCTCTCCACCAGGCCTAAAGCGGGGCATGATTACTGTATTTTTCCATGTACAAGATGATAATTTTTGCTTTAATTTTGGGGTTGTTGTATACATGGATAGTGAATGCGGGGCGGGGATCGGCTGTGGCTGCGGAGAGCAGGTGGAAATTTTTTATTTTCTTTATTTATTTCTAAAGAGAAATGCACCTGGTGAAGCTTTTCCTGTCATAGGAAGCTGACTTATAATGAGTCAGACCTTTTGTCCATTTAGCTCAGTATGGTCTACACTGATTGGCAGTGGCCCTCCAGGGTTTCAAGCAATCTCCTGACCTGAACCTGGGACCTTCTACGTGCAAGGCTGAGATTCTATCACTGAGCCTTCCCATCTTCAGGTGGGGGCAGCTGCACATGAAGAATTTCTGCCTGTGTCGGTAGGCTGTTAAAATTGACACAAGAATCCTTCTGAGCAGAGAGTGGAGGTTTCTGTAGGAGCCTCTCTGCAACCTGCTTTCCGCAGACAAAGCAACGTGCCGGCAAGTTGCAACTTGGCAGCCTCGGAAGCTCTGCAGAACTGTCTGCTCGACAGCTCAGCGTTCGCTTCTGAAGCCGTAGGGAGGAGTTTCCATCTCCAGCCCATTTAGTTGCTCACCTGCTGCCACAGGGTACAGGCCCGTGATTCAGAATGTATGACTAGTTAAGCCCCGTGTGCCAAAGCATCCTTTCAAATGCCGGCTTCTAAGGAAAGATTGGTGCCCGGCACTTTAAAATAATAATAATAAGCACTCGCAAAGCCCGCTACCACAGAAGCACTGCAGCGGCAACCAGCAGGAAAGCCGTTTTTAAAAATTCATCAAACTAGGATCCCTCCAAGTGATCCTGCTGGAGGAGAGTGCGGCATTGTTCTGTAACTGGGAACTGAGACCAGAGGCTTTCTTTACAAAAGTCTGCAAATCTCAGCTCTTGGTAGGAAACAAGCTGTGCTCTTTAAAGCAAATATCGTAGATTGTGCCAATAGCAGGAAAATAAGTGCCCTGGATATAATTCACCTGAAAAGGACTCATTGTTGAAGAACACTCCTTAGCACTAAGAGAAAATTCAGTACTATAAAGGATACCCATGATTAATATTAATGAAACAGCACCCTGGTGAGTCTAGCTGCAACCTTTGGTGCACAGCTAGAAGAAGAATAAGGGAATTAATGCACATCTCCAAATACGGGGTGGGAGAGAAGGCGTGTTTTGGAGTATTGCTCTACACACACACACACACACACAACCAATATATATTTAGATTCAGTTGAATTCTCTCTTACTGAAGCCTAAAGTGCCTTATTGGAAGCAAATACCATTTTTAGGTTTGGAAAGAGGACACGTGATAAGGAAGCAAAAGGGTTAGGTCTTACATAAGGTCCTTTATGGGTCAGAGCAGAGATGACACATTGGAGCCTCTGGGCTGTCTTCAGCACCCTTCCTGATTTCTTGAGGCCCCACCCCATCCAGTGTCCAGCTGCGAGCAGGATGCTACTTTCCTTGCTAGTGACGTTTCCAACACAACAGCAGAGGTGACCCCAGAGGAGCAAGCCTTGTATTTCATGCTGGAAGAGTTACTGCCGAGTGCTTCTGCCAGGATCTAGACTCTCTCCACTCACACTGCTTGGGACTATAATAATATCTATGCTGGTACAGGGAAAAACCAGCCCCACCCCCAGCTGGGTGGAAAATCCAAACCATCTGAAGTGCAGCTGCTTTGGAAAGGTAGACATAAGGAGACATCAAGTGATACTGGCTTGTATAAAAGAGACCTGAGGAGTAGATCTCATGAACTGTGCACCTGTAAGACAAGGGCTGTTATCTTTTATTATGTATTGATTCTAGTTTAACTTAGAATCTAAAGTATACTAGGAGCTATATGTAGGAAAATCAGCCGGTTCTTGTGTGCTTAAAAAGCACTGCGGACCTTTTCCCCCCATGTAATTTGATTTAAAACTACCCGGGCCAAACCACACAGACATGACATAATTGTGAAGCTAGGTGATTGACAGGTGGGTGGCCCCACCCACATGTCAAACATAGCCCACAAGGCTGTGTGCAGAAAGGACCCTAAAAATCAGCTGGATCTGATTCCCTACCCCTAACGCTAGATGTTTCTGCTAATACAATGGGGAAACCAGAGGAATCCCTGTTAATAAACATGGTGATCCTCATTAATTTGTTGTCTTAGGAGAGTCTGAAAACCAAACGTGGCATTGTTTGTCCCAACAAAATATTACACATGTCAGAATCACTGTGGCTTCCATTACAGGCCCTTAGATGCATCCACTGGGTTAGAACAGATGTGCTGAGAGCCTGAATTTTGAAGAGCATTGCAAGCACGTCACATTTGCGATGTACCTGCTCCATTGTTATGGGAAAGACCTGAGCAGCCTTGGCACAGAGCATTCAGAATGTATTTATGTGTCGCTTGTTTTGAAAAATTCATTTCCCACCTCTCCCTCCATGCTCGAGGCAGCGTACCAGCATTCTGTACACTTTCACGGAAAACGCTGCTCAACAAACTGAAGCCAAATGGACACCTGCTGACCTAGGAAGAGCCAAGTGGCCCCCTAAAACAACCCAGGAGAGCAATAAGCACCCTTGTTTTGTGGCAGGAGTTTTGGTAAGCAAGAAATGTGTGTCTTCCGGTGCACCGAGTAGAACTGCCTATGAATCAAGGTACGAGTCTAGTGGGAGAGGGAATGTCTGTTTTACAAGGTGAGATGTGAAGATGTGAAGACTGCACAGCCTGATCCTACATGTTTGCTAACATGTACTAAATAATGTTTATTTAGCATTGACTTAATTAAGTCAGTGAGACTGCTCCAAACAAGGTGGGTATAAGATTGTAGCTTTACTCATCCCTTGTAAAACACCCACCTGTAGCCTGGACCTATGCTGGTGACAGTATGCTCCTGATTAAATACAAGCTACCTCAGGAGAAGAGAGTGCTCTTGTGGGCTTCCCATAAGCATCCTCTTGGCCACTCTGAGAACAGGATACTGAACAAAATGCCAGATCCAGTAGTCTCTTCTAAATGTACGCCAACACCTTTGTTGTCCAGTTTATGCATCTGATGTGTCACATGGTGACCTACTAAAGTTCATGCTGAGATGGTTTTTCGTTAAAACAACAGAGACCTTTGGTACTTTAAATGTGAAACTGAAGATAGCTTTGATGTCGCTAAAGCAACTGTGGCAGCAAAGGTCAAGTGGAAGCTGATACAAAATTGTAGGCCGACACAGAGACCAACAGTATCAGTAACCAACTATCTCTTTAATGGGTACTCTATTTTCTCACAATGTCACAGCCAGTGGTACCAACCAACTCATTTATAGAATGAGTTCTAGCAAGCTGTGAAATGCCAAAAATTATGCCGCGGGGACTTTAAAATTTGTCGCTGAGGAGACGTGAAGGCATACAATCTACCAGGGCTATATGCATGCGGGTATGTGATCTAATAAGAATATAGATCACAAATTTTAGAAACAAATAGAATTTTCAGGTGGGTAAGATTGATTTTAAAGAGTTAACTGCTTTCAAAGTTCTTAAGTGGACCGTGTCCATTGCTACCTCAGTGAGAGATGCCTGAATTCTCATCCTACAGTGGTAGCCACAGACTTATTCCTGGCATCTTCTATGCATTGGACCCACCTCCTGCATCACGACAATTATGGTGTCCTGGAAAAATAGAAGTAGGACATCCCATCCAGAATCATACTGGATAGAGAGACTAGTGTATAACAGAGTGAGACAGAACAAATGGTAACTGTGCTGTTTCTATGAGAGTTTTTTTTTTTTGGAAGGAAACAAAATCTTTTCCCTATACAACCAAGTAATTTCCGCTCCTTCATTTTCAAAAAATTGCGCATCCACTTCCTATCTACTCTGGTTCCTAGCCCTCTTATCCATAACTTGATTTGTTTGATTTTTAACTGCTGTGACCTCCTACTGGGTGTCTGCCAATTCTGCTCTTTCTGACTCCTCAGTTTATTCATAATGCCTTTCTCCTAGAATACAGTACTTTTTCCTCTCCTTGATTTCCTCTCCCCAATTTTTTTACAAACATGTGTGCTTGTGGCTTACATATGCTTCTATCTGTTACCCCTAACATTTGCAACTTTCCCCACCCCCCTAGGGAGCCAATTAGGGAGGGTTAGGCAGTCATGTGCTCCCTTTCCCATTTTTTTAAGGTGCAGTTCTCCTCAGAATTACCTATATCATGTGGCCACGAATCTGCCTACAAACACAGCAGGTTTCCACATACATATGCCCAGCTGTATGATGGAGCACACTGGCAAATGGTTGCTGTGCGTACAGTTCCACATCAAATCTGGCGACCAGTCCTCCCTATGGATATTGCCAATCAAATAATCAGCAATAGCATAGAAGCATCATCTGCTACATTTAAAGAACTATTATACCACTTTAAAACAGTACATTTGCAGAGTTCCCTGGAACAAGGGATTGATTGTTAAATCACTCTGTAGCTGTGAAGGGAATAGGAGTCTCCAAAAGAGCTCTCTTAGCAAACTACAATTCCCAGGATTCTTTTGGGCATGGTACTGCTTTAAATGTATGGTGTAGATGTGGTCTTAACCAATTGTTCAGGAAAAGGAATTTGCTGCTGGATTTAGCTCCCTCCACTGCTTCCCACCTCCATTCCCAATCTGCTGCTTTAGTGTTTTCACCCATTATCAAGCCTAGGCTAGACACACACCCAGCAGTTGCACATGCAAGAAGCTGGATTGAAGGCATCTTATGTGTAATCAAAAAAGAAAGCAATTGCTGAAAATTTGAGGCACGTGATTCACTCACCTATGGGAGTGGCAGGTAACATGCCTCATGGCCTACGCAAATGAACAGAAGGACCATCAACACATTTTGAAACTCTTGTGGGAGGCAGACTAAATTGCAGGTCATCTTGGCCATCCATCTGAAAGTGAACTTCAGGCATGAACGGTACAGAAGTGATGCTGGAAAGTGAAACAAATATGAATACAGAACTGAAGACTGTTACTAGATATTGTCAGGATGCTGTCCACAGCCCCCCCGGCTGCTTGCCCATGAAAGTATAAAGACAAGGGAAAGTTTCTTACAGTCCCTTTTAACTTCAAACTTTACAGAGAGAGGCTATAGAACCCAGCCTCTTGTATACAGTGGTACCTCGGGTTACAGATGCTTCAGGTTACAGACTCCACTAACCCAGAAATAGTACCTCGGGTTAAGAACTTTGCTTCAGGATGAGAACAGAAATCGTGCAGCAGCAGCGTGGCGGCAGCAGGAGGCCCCATTAGCTAAAGTGGTACCTCAGGCTAAGAATAGTTTCAGGTTAAGAATGGACCTCCAGAACGAATTACGTGCTTAACCTGAGGTACCACTGTAACGGCGTTGTCCCGAATGAACCTCCAACCCCCCCTTCTCTCCCACTTCCACATTCATCATCATCATTTCCTCTTTGGGTGCTGGCTAAGTGCCCTCTGTCTTTCAGCTCTTTGCTGTGTAAACCTATTGTACCACTCTGTTCTCTGATTTTTTTGTCTTTTTATGTTCATTTTTGTGTTGTGTCCACTATTTAATAAAAAAATATTTTTAAAAAATTAAGTCATTTTAACTAAATTTATATAATAAATATTTTTTAAAAAAAATAAAGGGAGGGGAGATAGCAATCTCAACAAGCGCTCTTAAAATGCATTCCTTTTTCTAAAAAAAAAAAAAATGGAATGTATCCAAGAGCAGGCCTGTGACCCTTGCCAACACACCTCTCTAAAATTTTCACTCTCCTCCTAAAATGGCCACACAGCCATCACTCTGCACGAACTGTTTCTTTTCTGCTTTTGTGCCTTCATGAGAATTGAGGCAATCCATTATATATGGCTTCCCCTCACCAGCTAGAGGCAACATCCCACTCCCATTTTCTGTCGGCAGCTTGCTATATGACCACAGCTTACATACAAGAACATGCTAAATGGACTCTCTTCCCGTTCAGAATTTAGTGCCTATTTAAACAGCAAAATATGAGCGAGACACTTTCCTGAT
Organism: Podarcis vaucheri; assembly: GCF_965113315.1. Lineage (NCBI taxonomy): Eukaryota > Metazoa > Chordata > Lepidosauria > Squamata > Lacertidae > Podarcis > Podarcis vaucheri. The sequence goes on along the minus strand of NC_138761.1, from coordinate 42,948,093 downwards.
GCGGCTTTGTTTAAAAGGAGGTGGGGATATTTGCACTACCAAGGGAGGCGTGCTTTGGCCTGGGTTGCGGCAAAAGTAAAAGAAAAGGGCTGCCTTTCCTCCTTAAATATTCATAACCAATTTACTGAGGAAACTGCTGGAATTGCTTCATGACTGCCTATGGCTCTGATTAGGAGCAAAGCCAAACACTCCACTTTTTTCCCTGAAAGCAGATTAACACCTGTTCAACACGGAACGAAATATGTGACACGGCTTAATGGCAGATATCAAAACATCTCTATTGTAAAGCTGTCCCTGCCTAACAGAGGGATGCCTCCTTTCCGTTCAGGCCAAACGGCCCTTAGGGAGGAAGGGAAAGGAAAACAACATTAATGCGTCCTCACTTCTAAAGGCACCCTTTGCTCATTTTTAATAAGGTTGCTTTCCCTAGGGCTGAGGCATTATGGAGGACATGTTTCGCAAGCATTTTTGTCCCTGGTATGAAAAATGCTTTTTCCCATCAGATGGGTGTGTGAGAGAGAAAGAGAGGGAGCACACTTCTCTCTCAAAGATGGTCTCCTCTCTCTCTATCTCAATAAGGATGCCGTCCTGACATTCAAGATGTGGCACTGCTCAGGGTGGAGACTCTTGACAGTCCCATTTCTTCCCCCCACCCCACCCCAAAATAGTCGTATTGATAGGAAGAGTAATGCCTCTCCCTTTGAATCCAAGATACTTCAGGGATTAGCTCCTGAAACAATTATGGGGACTCAGTGCCACTTTACTTCAACCTTTTGGCCCGAGGGAAGGAAGCAGCTAAGAATTGATGGGCACCATCAAGGAGTTTGTGCTGTCTGTGACAACACTAAACTTTGGTTTTCCTTTATATGAATGAACCCAGGCATGGCTCAGGGTAGCACATTCCCCCTTTTCTCCTACTCTGGTGTGTCTGCAAAGAGGATGAGTAGAAGCATGCGCTTCTATATTCAGTTAGCCACAATTCCAAATCCTTACTGGGGTTAATCTTAACTATGGTTTTTTGAAAAAAGGCAGATTTGAAGTTGACTTGTTTCAGTAAACCACGGTTGTGACTAATCACTGTTTGTCTGTGAGAACACTAAACTGTGGTTAGTTAAAATGGAAATGAAAGCTTTCAGTCTCTTCCTTGCTGTTGAACCAGAGAAGAAAGGACTCATTCACACAATGCTAAATTATAACAGTATAGAATTAAAAGCAGATTTTTTAATTCACTTTTTTATCATATGTATATCAAGAGCAAGCTTCTTGTTTGTGGAGGAATTTTGGTTGTTCTTTTCCACTCAACTAGGGCATCAAGGGTTGCTTTTTTCTTTGGTTGCCGTCCCAAATTAATTGAAGTAAACAGGAAGGTTCTCAATTTCATTAGTGCTAGGATAGGTTGTTCAGTTTTGGGTGCTTTGATTTTTTCCCCCTTTCATTTATAGACCCATCTGTACAATGCTGTGCTTTCTAAAGCTGGAGATTTAAATTAACAGTAACCACTCATGGGAGAAGACTGACAGCATTATAGCTTATTATATTAATCATTGTTATACATGGAAGGCTGAGCTTAATTATGATCACACTATCATGGAAATAGAGGGGGTTCAGAGATACACTAGGGGATGGGTTATAGACATGGAAAATGTGCCCATATAAAGAAAGATTTAAAAGGTCGGGGCTTTTTAATTTGGAGAAGTGATGATTAAATGAAGGCATGCAAGAAAAGCGACAGAAAGGAATGATTGGCATACAGAAGAGACATCAGGAGACCTTTTTTAAAAAGGGGGGATTTTTTCCTTACTGGGAAACCACATTATATATATAAAGTCCCCCCCCCCAAATGAATTATAATATGTTGCTAGCCCAGCAGGATGACTCTGCTGATGCATGAGTCTACTCTGTTACCCAGGACTTCTCAGCCCAGGTCAAAGAAGGAAAACAAATGAGGGGATCTTTGGAATTGTTCCCTCAAAGCCTGGTGGACACAGAATTTAACAAAACCTTGTGAAATATTTTTATAACACCACAGGGAGCTTAATATTGATGCAATCTAGAAAACAGGGAAGGTGGGAAAGGAGAGAAAAGGTGGGGGAAAGGAAAGGCAACAATGACACACAGAGACTTGCAAATAAAATAGGAAAATCATTCTAATGTGATATCAGGTCCTCCTTTAAAGACGGCACGTGTTGTGGTGAGACCTGGACAACTGACACCCTGTGTTGTGGGTGGGTACAATTGGTTAGCCACAACACCTGATTGGTAGGTCCCTCGAAGCTGGGTGCAATCTGGCCAATAGGACACAGTCTAAATGGTTTGAGAGACCTATTTATGCCCATGCACATGACCCAGAGCTTCCTCTTTCGGCGTGTGCCTTCGGAACACCCGCCCACCTCTCCTTACTTTTAGGGCTTTTGCACTTGACCTTGCTATGCCGTTGTCTGTCTGTAGTTGGGGCAGGGGCACGGCAGGAATTTTCCCCACAAAGCTGATTGGCTGTTGCCATTTGGGTTTTGCCTGCCGCGTAGCAAATCGTCACAACTTGTAAGGTTGCAGATAGGCTCTGGTTCAGGTGATAGGGATGGGAGAACGCTCTCACCATCCCTATGTGAAGGGTATTCTATTAAAGGAATCCAGGGACTCGATGGTTTGGTCAACCCCTGTGAGGGGGTTGTGCCCGTGCCTGAGTCCAGGGGGACATTTGGGTGGCGGAGTTAGCCCATGCCCGGCTTTCCGCTTATCCAGGTGTTCACCCTTGGCTGACCTATGCTGGTGCCCTGGGTCAGCGCTACCTGCAAGGGTGCAGGGAGCTAGTCGAACCAGAGCCTATGCAACCAGTCACTTTCTGTAATCAATAAAGTTGTGGCCTAAATTCTGCCAAAAAACAAACCAAAAATTTTAGTCAAGTATGAATTTATTTAGGGGGGAGAGTTCTGGGTCTGAACAGACAAATGTTAGCTATTAGGGCAAACACAAGGGTTTCAGAGCACATTAAGAGTTTCTTTCAGAGGTTCTCAGGCAGAGCACCTTTGCATTGAACAACGATGAAATACACTTCATTTCTGCGGTCAGCCATTTATTTAGAGGTTAGACCACTTTTCAAATGACTCTGCACTTATATTATAAAAGAGGTGGCCCGTTCTAACAGGTTTTGGTATTTTCAAAAAAAGAATTAGCCTCAGAATGTTTATTGGAGAATAAAGCCAGAATGTCTGCCCATTGCAAATTTCCCCCAAGAGTGCCATGACTGCAGAAACTCTAGAGGTACTGTTGAACTGCAACAAAATATAAGAGTACATCACAGATGTCCCCCAAATGCAAACTGACTACATATTTTTTCTTAAAGGAAAAAAATGGTCTGGTGCTTTGAGCATCTTACAAGTGGTGCACTAATAAAATTGCTAGCACATTTGCAAAGCTAAGACAGTGTCTGGTATGGATTCAGACTGGATGGGGGATCGCTTGTTGAGATTCCTGCATCACAGGGGGTTAGTCGAGATGTCCCTTGGGGTTCCTTCCAACTCTACAATTCTATGATTCTAAGTGAACAAGGCTTGTAAATGGCTGGAGCACTTGCTCATACAGTCGTCATTTTGCAGTTGAATAGTACTGCTGATTGGAGGCCTTTTAAATCACCCAAGTGTTTTCCTTGAAGAACTTGGGTTTCATCGCTTCTTTCGCAGGTTATAAATGGGCCTTAAAAGAACTCTTGGTTCCAACTGGCTTTTAATTAATGTAGCTGCACTATATTTTTTAAAGTGTGTTTTATATTATGTTTCCCATGGATGCCTGGTGTGGTTTGAGCCATTCTATGCTGCTATTTTAGTTTTAATATTTTATGTGTAAGATATATACCCATATGTATTTGTCCTTATGTTATTTCAGTGAACTGCCTTGAGAGCATAAGAATATCAAAATAAATAAAGTAAATAATACTGCAATACAAGTCACCCCAGCTGCTAAGAACCAACAATATGGCAGCAACATTACCAAAACGTATCACTGAAACATTTGGAAAGTAGTGGGGAAAGTTCCCTCCACCCAAAAAAAAGGAAAAAATCTGCAACACAAACTAAAACATAAACTTTGTATCTTCACTTGGTTTACAACATCCAAACTAATCTTTGTTTACTGCAGCATAACTGGGAGGCCCCATGTATGAATGTGCAATTGCAAGAACATGCAGCAATGTACCACGACCCAGCAGCCTTCATGCAGGAGAATTCTATTGTTAAATATACTGAAAGCAGCTGCCCAAATTTCCATTTAAACAGACTAAATGTTATCATTCTATGCTGACATTCCCCCTACATTCAACATCAATTTTATACAAGTATTTAGGAAAATATACATTCACGTTTTTAAAAAACACACCCAACCGTAATGTGGATGACAATTGTGGGACATGAGTACAGTCTTAACTAATCACCCTCAGATTGCAGCATTAAACACACACACACACACAGAGAGAGAGAGAGAGAGAGAGAGAGAGAGAGAGAGAGAGAATGTATTAATAGACCACAAAAGAATGAGCCTGTTATTCTTAAGGGACCTGGTTGTAAATAAAGACAAGAAAAAGCCAGCCATCAAACAAAATTTGCAACACATCTGGCGGCATTGTCTGATGCAGTAAAACGTTACCCTAAAAAATAGCACATGCCTACAATTCTAGCATCTGCAGTCAGCACCTGGAGTAGATAGGCTGAGAATATTCTTTTTAAAATCATAAAGGCATGCCTACGTGAACTAAATGCCTTCTTATTCTAAGGAAGATGAGAAGTACGAAGTACGAAGATGGAGGATCGATAGAAGATGACCAAGTTTCAAGTGGCCAGATTAGTTGTGAAGGATGAGGTTGTCTAAATGAGACATCCAACAGACAGGTATTTATTGTCATCCACATCAGTTCCAAAGATTTGTGAATTCTTGGCAGAAGAGCAGATCTCACAAGGCTTATGCGCCATCCCACGCTGCACATACTTTTGCTCCGCTTGCATTCAGGTGGAATACAAGCAACCACTTCAGCTATAACCTGCCAGCTTGTAAGCATGAAGAAGTCCCTCGTGCCCTTAAGAGCTATGTGGTGGTAAGCAATATGAGAGGCATCCATTGCTATGATACTTCGTTTATATATAAACATCATACAATATTGTGTGAATGAATGGAGGCTGGTATCTGGAAGTTGTTTCATTAGCTAGGGATGAAAGCTGGGAATGTACTAGGAGTGTGCATAGGCTCTGTTTGAACCCCACATTACAAGGTGAATCAGGTTGATTCAAGGAAGGTTCTCATGTATCTATGTCGGATCATCCCATTAACAAGGTGTCTCAAGGCAGATCGGGAACTCCTTAAGCTTCTGTGGCTTTGGCTCTCCAAAGAAATGCACAGCCATTACCTAGTGAAGTCCAGATGATTAGAGCTCAGAGGAGGGTCTTCTCAGGAGGGCACCCCAACTTTGTTTTCAGAAATGAGCCTGGTGCTCTTTCTGGAAGCAAATGAAAACTCAGAAGGGCATATATTTAAAACATAACTGAGGAAAGGTTCAGTATACCGGCATACTGACAATATTGATAAAACTCTCCATTTCATTGGAAGAGATTAATGTCTTAAAATGATTTACAAAATGTATATTGTTCCAACCAAACTTTTAAAAGTAAGTTATACATGAAAGCAATTTGGGGGGTTGATGACTACAAAAAAAAATAGTCTTGTTTTAAAAGAATGAATAGATGTTGGCAATCTATAACTGCAGTGATTGATGAGATTGTCAACTATATCACAGCTCTGGAACTTGCATTAGTTTTGTGATGCTCTTATCTTAAGGGCATAGTTCAAGAGATAGATGTAAAATGGACCAAATGAAAATGTATTGATAAATAGCAGTAGCGATAAGGCAGATAAATGAATCCTTTTGAACATTAAATTGGCCAAGTTACTTTGGCACAAAAGGCAGGAAATCCCAAGCACCTCCCTCTGGGAATAAAAGCAAATGATGACAAATTGAATATCTCATCATTTGCTGCCCTTTCGTGACACCCCAGATCAGCAGCTTAAGGCGCCTGCCTCCCTTTGCCTTGTGGTAGGACTAGCCAGATTGTCAAGGGAAAGAGCTTCATTATGAGGTCTTCCTATGTGACCCAGATTCAGTGTTACTGAAACGATACAGGAGGGGAATGTATCGTTTCAGCAGTTCCCACAGTAATAAAATAATGTCAGAAGGGGCCCAAGTTGAATTTGGGTGAGGAAACTTGTGACAAATGGCAATGTGAGCAAAATTAACCTAAGAAAGGCGTGCTGGATCAGGCCAGCAGATCATGTTATCCCCAACAAGCTGTTTTCACACTGGTCAACCAGAATCCTATGAGATGCATGCAAGCAGGACCCACCCACAACAGCACTCTCCCCTCCTGCGGTTTCCAATAACTGGAACCATATTGTCTCCAGCAGTGGAGGTAGAATATAGCCATAATGGTTTGTAACATTTCTTAGGAGTGGGGAAAACAGAAGATTTTTTTTTTAATACACAGAGAGAGAGAGAGTGAGAGAAGGTCTTATCTTGCAAATTATTGAAATTAATTTGGATAAAGTAAATATTATTTTCTAATTGCCATTTACTGACATCCCATTGCTGTTCAACTCACACCTTGCCATTTTCTCCTTCATATAAAGGTAAAGGTACCCCTGCCCGAACGGGCCAGTCTTGACAGACTCTGGGGTTTGTGCGCCCATCTCACATCTATTGGCCGGGGGCCAGCGCTGTCCGCAGACACTTCCGGGTCACGTGGCCAGCGTGACAACGCTGCTCTGGCGAGCCAGAGCCGCACACGGAACGCCGTTTACCTTCCCGCTGGTAAGCGGTACCTATTTATCTACTTGCCCCCGGGGGTGCTTTCGAACTGCTAGGTGGGCAGGCGCTGGGACCGAGCAGCGGGAGCGCACCCCGCCGCGGGGATTCGAACCGCCGACCTTTCGATCGGCAAGCCCTAGGCGCTGAGGCTTTAGCCCACAGCGCCACCCGCGTCTCCTTCATATACCTGTCAACAAAGATTTCACATCCTGCCTCGGATGAGCCTATGAAAATTTATGCCTAGGCTTGCCATACATCAGTGGCATGTCCTGGTTTCAGGTGTAAAAATGGCATTGAGGGATGTTAGGGAAAACCCAGATGTACGCTTTGAAGAAGCTTAAAATCACTATTTGAGGGGGGAGGTTTCCCCCAAAAAAGCTCGACAATTTTGGTGGTTTTGCGGGTGTCAGGAATTTTATGGCAACCCTACTTAAGCTATAACAAAATTGTTAGATTTTTTAGATTCTTTTTGCTACAAGAAATGGGAAACTGCAGTCCCCAGGATTCTTTGGAGAAAGTCATGTGTTTCCAATGTATGTTGAATGCACTTAAAATGCACAGTGTGGATCTGCTCAAAGAATGCTAAGGAGAGCAGAGGCCTTGAAGTTACCCATCAACATTCAGCACCTGAACAGCCAACTCAGCAGCCATAATACAGGCTGCTTGGTCACCATCCTCCCCACTATGGTGAGATGTACTGTCATTCCAGTTAAGTTGTAGTAGTTGGATGGTATCCTACAAGGCAGTTCCATTATTGCAAGGCCTTCCGTTTACACAATGGAACTTTTTCCTCCCTCTTCTCTCTCGATACACCCTCTCTAAATCTGCTTCAGAGGGTTGGGGGAGACCCCAGAATAGATTTATGGGGTGCACAGGGAGAGGAAATGGAGGGGAAGTTACATTGTACACCTGAAGGCCTTGCACTAATCGGGTCCTCCTCACAGAAGGCACGTGTTGCGGTGAGATCATCAGGACTGACCTCATTGTTGTGTGGGTGGAAGCGATTGGATAGCCACAAAAACCCGATTGGTGGTCCCTCAGTTGCTGGGCAGACCGGCCAATGGGATTTTTTGTGTATTAACCAAGGGACCTTTAGCGTCGAGCTTCCTGCTTTCACTTTGTGCACCAGATCGCCCACCCACCCTCCCTATATCTAGGGTCTTGCTATGACCTTGCTATGCCGTCGTGAGTCGTCTGCTGTTGGGGCAGGGGCCCGGTAGGAATTTTCCCATTTGGCTAATTGGCTGATGTCACTTGGGTTTCGCCTGCTGCATAGCAAATCGTCACATCTTTCTAAGGTTTGGCGGTTAGGCATTGGTTCAAGGTGGTCTGGAGGGGAAGTCGGAGAACCTGGCCCCTCCAATACACAACAGGTATTCCATTAACGGAATCCAGGGACTCGCCATGCTTTTGTCGACCCCTTTCGGGGGGAAGGGCCACGCAAGAGTCCCTGGGAGCATTTTGGGGTGAGCTTGAGTCACGTGACTGTACCAGTGCTCTTCCACGGTGTTTACCTGTACAGACGATATGGTGGAGTCCAGTCGTCAGCGCTGTCCTGCTGAGGTCAGGTGCAGCTAATCAGGAACCAATGCCTAAACAAACCACTCACTATCTGTAATCAATAAAGTTGTGGCCAAAATTATGCCAATAACCTAAAACTAAATTCCGTGCCAGTTGTGTCTTTATTGTTGGGAAGCCCCTGGGGATCTTAACACACAAATGGAACAACATCAATGGATACTGCCCAGTATCTAAATTTGCATGTATACAATAAATGTTAGCATGTGCAAATTTTATGCTATTTTTTATCCTTTTTTGTGTTGTGTGAGTGGTCACCCTAGCCATGCTACCAAGCTAGTCAGATAAGTGACTGTGGATGACTTTCTGCTGCCTTAAATTGGCATTTCTCCTGGAAAGTACCACAGGCAGTGACCAAACAGGTAGTGGTAGTGAAAGCCTCTGCCCCATGCCATGCCAAATCTGGTGGAGAAGCTGTGAACTGATATACTTGTGGCCTGGTTAACCCAATCATCATGTCTATTCTCATTCTTCCTCTGCTCCACCCCACACCCAGCTGTGGTTCATTGGACTGCGTTCTACATAATCTGGGCTGTGTTGATATTATTTCTGAAAAAGCATCAGGAGAGAGAGAGAGAGAGAGACTCGCCTCGCAGGTGTAAAATCTAAGACAAGGCATATCATTTGACATTATAAGAGTACTGACATTTTAAAGTTGCCCAGAGTGTGGGATGAAATTATATGGCACATTTCCACCACAAAAAGCTAAGCAGCTATGACCTTGTAAGCTGCCTGGATGGGGAAAAGTGCCCAGGAATCACACCTAAGCCACTCTGAGCTTTGGGGAGAACCAGAAGTGTATTTAAGTTAGACAAACAACATAAATAAGTTAAGCACTTTAAATCCCACTGATTTACTTAGTGCTCTTGGCTTCAGTTTAGGGTGACGTGCAAGGTACATTTTTCAATGGCTTGTCTCTGCTAGTTTTTATGTGCAGAGCAAAAACTGGCAATGTGCAGTTTTGATAATATGTAATTAGGCAACAATTTAATGCCCATAGGTGGGAAAAATTGATGGGGAAAGAAATGTCAGTAAAAGAATTAACCTGCTCACCCAGCAATTTTTTCTTAAGCTGTGTATTTGAATAGTTTGTCAGTATATAACAATACAAGTAATTTTACAAATACAAGCAATTCACAGATTGACATTAGCATTCACTGGCATTTGTGATTTAAGCTAGAAGAATCAGCTCTATTTTTAAAGAAGCTATTAAGAAATTCAGGCTGCAATCCCCTACTTACCTGGAAGAAAACCTTATTGAACTTAATAAACAAAAACCTAAAAGTAAGTCACACTGAACTTAGTGGGATTTACTTGTGAGTAGATATGCATATGTGCACTCTTAATTTTTAATAATAATAAGAATAAGAAGAATAGAAGAATCTGCACGCAGCCATCAAAAGGCCTGTTATAATTTCATTCTGAATCTCAGGGAGATTGAATATTTTGTTCTCAAAACAAATTTCTTTAAAAACTTGTTCAGTTGGAAGTTCATCTAAGAAATATATGAAGCAAAGTGTGTTAATGGGATAACCATGTGAAAAAGAGAATGGGGTTCCTACACCTTTAAGTAATTAAAATCTCCACAATTACTAAAGGTGCAAGAGCCCTGTCCTCTTTTTCACTGGCCACCCTCGCCATTAGCCAGGAAATCTCTCGCCTAAGTCTTAAATTCACTGATGGTCTTGCGTAAGCCTAAAGCCTCTGTTCTCTCAGTCTGCATATTTGCAATAGAAGAATAATATTACCAGTATTTTTTTGTTGTTCAAAAAAATAATGAGGTGCCAGTACCCATATATTGGTAAATTTGTTGTGGGTTCCAGCACAAAATGGCTGCTATGAGCAGCAAAGTAAGAGGTGCTGGTACTCTGTACCCATGAGAACCATCACAAAGAAAGGTTTGGATGTTACTAATCTGTTTGTTGGGGTCTGTGGTGATGAAGTGTTTGGAATACTTGAAATGTGTCTTATAAAAAAAAATCTATTCACACAACATAAAACACCTTGAATAACCATGAGAGACAAGGATCCAATGCTTTCCCTCACGATATGAAGAAGAATTGATAGTTTTTATTTCAAACTGATCAGGCAATTTAAAAATCTTTTTTTGAAATCCATTTGCTAAGAGGACTGGGACTCCTTCCAATGGGAAAAAATATTTTAAGAATCTTCACAATAAACATTGTCATACCGAGCATGCAGTTATTTAAGTAGATCATATAAGTGTAATTGAAAGGTTATGGGGGGTTTTTTGTCAACAGTTCTGGGTATTTGTTATTTTTTAAAAAAATATATGAAACAATGTATGTTTTTAATTTTCTGCCTTATGCTTCATTAGTGGCTCCTTTGAGTCATGCTGGGAAAAGTGTATTAAGCTAAAAGTGAATATTAATTCACTTCTTTTTGCCACATTGTCCCCAAGAGATAAGTTCACCTCCTGCTATAGTCACTGCCACCTCTTGTTGGCAGGTATGCTCTTGGCTATGTCATGAGGCACTTTTTGGCTTCCCACGGGCATCTAGTTGGCTACTGTGAGAACACAATTCTGGACTCAATCGGCCTTTGGTCTGATCCTGCAGAGCCCTTCTGATGTTCTCATGAATGACACCAGCAGACTATGCAGAGCAAGGGAGATGTTCCTTTCCCAGCCATGGCATGGATATATTTGCCAAATAAAAGTGCAATTTAGATGTGCATGTGCTGTTGTTTTCAGCTGTTTTTAATACTGAATTTTAAATTGTTGTAACCCACCCTGCGACTTGCTGGTGAAGTGTGGGTACAATACATAATAACCAGTGCTTTTAAAAAAAATTAGGGGTACTCTCATTTTCCTAATCATACTGAAATACTGCCGCTCAATGAGGCCACACTTAGATTCACAAAATGTTTGGGGGTATGCGTACCCCTGCATTCCCCCCCCAGATAAAAAGCAATGATAATAACAATCATAATTATAATCTCAGCTGATGCAAGAATTGCATATTTTGTGCTTGGAAGTGGATATCTATTCCCAGGTTCAAAATGAAGAGTGGCAACTGGCCCTCAATGGTTGGCCTTAGGTAAGTCCCTGATTTCCCTCAAATGCCAGCAGACTTGTAAAGTTTGCATATGGAAGCTGGGTTCTCATTCTAGAGACTTCAACCCAATGATCTTCAGCTTTGTTTCAGTCTGCAGTACCCTAGCTATATCTTTTATATTTTAAAATCAGTCTGTTTTATGGAGTACTTGCTAAAAACTTATTAAAACTATTTTTAATCCTCCTGCCTCAAAAGCAAACTCTATGGGATTCATGGGCAAAGACGAAATATTGCTTAATATCTTTTTCATGTGCAATGCTTAAAATGCATTTTGAAACGGCTGAAACTCAGCATTTCGGCACAATAACTAGGTACAGCTTTTAAGAGAGAGAGATTTGAGGATAAAAGTAACTCCCGCAAAGCTCATCTAGAAACTCAATAATATCTCCTTTCATTGACAAGATTCTCTTTCCTAAACCATTAAAGAAGAGATAGATGAATAGCCTGAAATGTGTCCTAAGAGCTATACCAAAAATAGTCCATCACTTACACTAGTGGTAGTGAAGGCAGGAAAGCACGCTTGGGGGAGGGGGAGAGAGAATCTGAAAGGCTTTCTGTCTAATTGTCTTTGCAAAGGAACCAATGAAAGATGCATGATAAATGCTTTCTGCTGTAGAGACATTAAAGGCTCTGGGGCAGAGCCTGAAGTAAAAGCCAGCGTCTGTCGAGGTCAACATTTTCAACAATTCGGCACTGCTCTCTGGCTTGTGCCTATTCAGTTGATTATAATCCTTCCACTTTTTCCTCTCCTTTAATTTGATTTGTCCCGGCAGCTTCCTCTGGCTCATATTCATTTATTCATTCATTCAGAGTACTCACGAAGCTTGTTCATTCATTCATTCATTTGTTTATTCGTTTATTAAGGCCATAATTCTCTGGGAAGGCCAGGGGGCCATAGGATAGTGCAGATCTTGTAATCTACTAGTGGTGGCAAAGGAGATTTGTGGATGGAGCAGAAGGCCTGCTCATAGAGGCCATGGAAGTCTCCACCTCCATTCTCAGACTGTGAATAATGGAAATTCTGGTGGCGAAGAGAGCAAAAGGAAGCAGGGAGAGGAGGCAACTTTGGATCTGCTGGATACACACAAGCAGCCGAATGCAGAGGGAGTATTGCAGTTCTGGAGCTGACTCTGTCCCAGTCTTCTTACACTTTCATCTCCATCAGTTCCAAAAGCCTTGTCTTTGCTTTCTTTCATTTTGCTTGTTGCCCATGCTCCACATATAGAACTTTTGTCCATGGGATTTTTAAAAAATTGAATCTTTTGATGCCTTCTTTCAAGATAAAGTGACTCTGATTTAGTTTTATGCTGATATAAAATGCAGAGAACACAAATGTACCATCCTTAACCCTCACTCTAATGCAGGCTTCCTCAAACTCAGCCCTCCAGGTGTTTTTGGCCTACAACTCCCATGATCCCTAGCTAGCAGGACCAGTGGTCAGGGATGATGGGAACTGTAGTCTCAAAACATCTGGAGGGCCGAATTTGAGGAAGCCTGCTCTAATGCATATCTCATGGCAGGGAGGCCTATTGCTTTCGGTGGGGCTTGTGCATCTCAGGAACAAGTGTAGGATCAGGTTGTCAGCTGCTTGTACAGTATCCTTCATCTAAACATTGCATTTTACTGTCATGACCTAAACTCCAAACTAATATCAAGATGCAAAACATATTAAGATGTCAAGACTGCCTGTGATTTCTTCTGTAAAAACAACATTTTAAAAAGATGAGGTTGAAAACATGATGTGAAGAACCCATGAACAGTAGATCAGTCTGCAGATCTCTGTTTACAGGTCTTGTTGTTATCTCAGAGGTAGCAGGTATTCGCACTGACTCTGCTACACTGAATAATCCAGCTGCTTCAAGTCACAAATCCAAAGGCCCAAAGCCGATTGTGAGCGTGGACTGGGCTCTGCTGTTATTTTGTTATGTTGCTACTTTGAGGATGAGCATCCAGGTGTCCCTTCTTAACTGAATGAGATTCCGTGTTGCCTGAGCTAATCTGATGGATTAACACTGTCTGCACTGAACAGCAGCATACTTGTTAGTCATATATTCAATGCTGTCTTTGCTGAAAAGTCATTTGGGGATGATCACCTAAGCTTTTTAGGGACTGCATGATTGGAACAGTGGTACAAACAGGAAGCAAAACAATGTGCTTTTGCACATTGCAAATCAAGGCGATACATTTGCAAAACATGGCATTACAACTGCACCAGGCAAGTCATAGTTTTCAATAAATCTTGGCATTTTAAGTATTTTCTTGAGAGTCTGCCTCCGCTTTTTTTGTTTCCAATACACTTGCCTATTTTTTACTGTGCCTAAAATTACACAGGAAGCTTTTTATTTTGTGTGTGTGTGTGGGGAGAGAGAGAGAGAGAGAGAGATTTCTAACACAGCCTTCTAGTGTTCACTCAGAGTGGCTTTCAACAAATTAAAAGCATGCTGCATTTTACAATACTTTCAATAAATAAAAAATAATCGCATGAAGACCAGAGTCAAATATGAAGGCAGCAACCAAAGATAAAACATAGCTCTAAATAAAACATCATCGTATAGCTGGCAGGTAAAAGTCTGCTAAAATAAAAATGTCATTACCTGCCAGGAACCTAGGAAACTGCCTTAACTGAGCCAGAACACGGTCCTGTCTATCTCAGTGTTGTCAATGCTGACTTGCTGTGGCCCTCCTGGATTTTAGACAGAAGTCTTACGCTGCTATCTGGAGATGCCAGGGATTGAACCTGGGACCTTCTGAATGCAAAGTGTGTGTTCTACCACTGACCAACAGACCTTCCACATAAAGAGTTTTTCCTCCCTGGGCGGAACTTGAACTCGTGTCCCAGGAAGGGGAACACTGCGAGTGATTCTCTGAAGACATCCTACCCGGTGAGCTATGTGGGTTCATCAAAGAAAGTATTTACATTTAATTAAAATATTGATACTCTGCCCTTCAGCAAAACTTTGTGAACTGCAAGAGTACTGGTTGACATTCTACAGTATATACAGTATTGAAGGTATAAATAAAAAAATGCCTTGCTATAGCTCCCTACAATACATTTTGATCCAACTGTCCAATAAAACTGTCCAACCTACTCCCAAATGTCTTTAAGATCATCATCACAGGCCTTGTTCAGAATATCCCACCCTCTACAGTGAAGTGACTGGAGACAGGCCTTTTTGGTAGTGATACCTCATCTGTGGAACTCTCTCACCTTGACCGTTTACTTCCCCATCAGTCCCTAATTATGATATTTGGATACTATCTGGAGACGCTGTTGTCCAGGTAGCATGCCCAGCTTTTAAAGCTATTTCATTTTCACCTTTCTCCTGTTGTTTTATCTCAGTTCTGATGTTTATCGTCATTATTTGTGGTTGCTGTCATTTAAGTTATTATTATATTGCTGTAACATCCATTGCTGAGAGACAATAAATAATTTTTATTGACAATAGACAATTAATTTTTTAAAATAAAAAATAAACCCTATATCTACAGCAAGGTTAACCCTAGTAAGTTGATCTAGAAAGCAACAGAACCTTTCTCAGTTGCTCAGAGAACACTTAATGGTTGCTTTTCCATCAAGCTCCCAGCTGTGGGAGTATGTGACTGTTTTACATGTTTTTAGAAGTTTTAAATAGTTTTCAAATGTTTTAAATGAGGGGTTTCCAAAGTGTGGCTTGTAGACCACCAGTGGTCCACGAGGTTCATTTAGGGGTTCCATGGTGGCACCTCTGCAGATTGGCTGAGCCGTGTGTGTGAAGAATGGTATGAGGTACATTGGAAGTGACAGAGGGAGGACTCGTAATTGTCTTTAGAATGTTTAAGCTGTTTTAGAATATGTTTCCTTTGTTCTTCCATTGTGCCTCTGTACGCCAGCCTGAGCTCCTTCAGTAGTGTATAAATCAAATGGATAATTCCTCAAAGGAATAAAGGTGGGGCTGGCAGCAAGATGGCGGAAGGTCCTAAGCAGTAAAACAAGGGAGACAAAGCCCCTGAGGAAAGAGTCATGGAAATGAAGCAAGCAGTGAGAAAGAGCAGGAGAAACTAAGGGAAAACACATGCATAAGAAAGAGTGGCTCAGAGTGGAAGTTGGCTGGCATAAATTACAGCAAATGTCAAATAAATTTGTTTAGCCCAGCAGGCACATCCATCACATTAAAGTATTCATATTGATTTTCAATTATATTTTTATTGCTTCCTTTATTTCTTATTGTATTTTATTGTATTATAATTTGAATTCCATTTAAAAAAACACTTTAGCATCTAGCACTCCACGCTACAATTGCTAAATAACTCACAGAATAACCAATAGGTTGTCCACAACGACCCTCAGTAATTTTCAGGTGGCCCAGTGGGGGGTTAAGCTTGGGAACCACTGTTTTAAATATTCTCTTTTATTTTTAATCATAATTGTCAGGGGTTCAGGAGCAGAGACGCAGGAAAGGGAGGAAACAGAGAGCGAGGGGGAGGAATCCGAAGGAAGGATGAGTGATGATGACGACCCGAGATCTCCGAGTCTTTCCAGTGAGTCAGAAGATTCACAGAAAGGAGCGCCAGGGGTCAGAGCAAGGGGGGAACACAGGGGGACTCCCCAGGAAGAAGGGACCAGAGGGGAATCAGAGAGCAGCAGCTGGAAGTCGGGACCAACGTTCCCAGCTGGGAGCAGCGGGGAGAAAGGGGACCAGGCATCGGGTTCCGGAGGCTTTCAGCAGGAGGGAGGGCATGAGTCAGGAGTGGTCACGCCCTCATCAGGGAGCGAGGAAACGGTCAAGAGGAAGGTAGAAAGTTGGGCGCGCGCGCCAAGTTCAAATGCAGTGGAAGCTGGTGCAGTAAGCAGCCCGGAGAGGGAGCCAGGTCCCAAAGCCCGCCGCAAGGAGGCAGAAGGGTCCGGGGGGTCTTCAGCTTCAGAAGAGTCTAGGAGGGAGGAGACCCCGGGGGGCAGAGGGACCCAGAGACGGAAGGAAAGGCGCAGGAGGTGGAGCAAGGCTAGGGTGTTAAGTTGGTGTACAGGAGGCGGAGACTCAGACGGGACTTCGTCGGTCTAGCGTAGAAGACGTAGAGCTGCACGCTGCAGTTCGGAAATGAAACCTGTAACTCAATAAAGACTTTTATAAAATGAACGCTGGCTAGCGTGGTCCTATGTGAGCTGGGATCTGGAAGCAGCTCTGACAATAATGTTTTACCACTTTGGTGTTTGTCACCCTTCACTACTTTGGGAGGAAGCTGGGAATAGAGTTTAGTAGTATTGGTAGTACTTCAACCCTGCTTATACTGTAGTCATCGTATCTCCGTTTTGAATTTGTTCCCTCGTTCACCATGCTACATTAGGCACTATAATGATGATCATGTTGACTAGCATGATCTTTATCTGCTGTGCATCACCACTGAGTGTGGAAAACCCACTTGACTGGACATTGTCCTGTTCTAGTCCCAAGGTGGTGCACACAGGTCCAGGCAAGCTCCAACAAGGGCTGAGTATGAACTAAGGCCTTTGGCGTTTCTGCCTCCAATCTGTTTCTCTTATTGCTCTACCCCACCTTTTGTTTTGAGAACTTCAAATCCTTAAGAGGCCAACCCTCTCACCTGAAGACGAGCACTTCTCTTTCATTCCACAGCCTCCTTCCTGATGCGCTCCCTGCACTGATGGACTGGTTAAGTAGCATGGCAGGCATTCAGTTCCTCGGGCCCAAGGGAAGGCTTTGACTCTGGTTCTATGAGCCCATGTGCCACAGCTCAGTGAGCTCCTGCCTGCCACCCTCAGATTTAGAGGGCCCTGGTCACCCACATTATGTCATTGAAATTCTACTCAATATTGATCCAGAGCAGATTCCAATGTATAGTAGTTAGCAGAGTAAAAATTTAAACACGTTGCAGGATTCCCAAAAAATAGACCAGGGGCATTTCATCCAGCAGGGCTTTACTGCTACTGAAGGCAAATGAGCATAATGGTCACAAATCCAATTCAAGATTGGCACTGTCCATATGAAGTCCAGTTGCAGCAGACTTAAACTTACAGTAAGTCTAAAACCTTAACACTGCATACAGAACACCACACCAGCAGGGAAAGAGATAGAAAGAGAGAGTGAAACCCAGGCTCCTTCTGGCCTCACTATTATAGTCAGCATGACCTTGAAGAGAAGAAGAAGAGTTTGGATTTGATATCCCGCTTTATCACTACCCAAAGGAGTCTCAAAGCGGCTAACATTCTCCTTTCCCCTCCTCCCCCACAACAAACACTCTGTGAGGTGAGTGGGGCTGAGAGACTTCAAAGAAGTGTGACTAGCCCGTCATCCAGCAGCTGCATGTGGAGGAGTGGAGACGCGAACCCAGTTCACCAGATTCAAGTCTACCACTCTTAACCACTACACCTTGAAGAAGAGATAACTGAACCAGTTTAAGCTAGCTGTACTCAGCTTCTCAGAAGGAATAACCCAAACATCAGGAACCTTTTGCTTGTTTCTTTCACACAGAGAAGCATCCAGAATCCTCTTGAATTAAGTAGAATAGGAAAGATCTCTACACATCAGTTCAATACTTTCTGCACTAAGAAATGCAAACTGACACATTAGGCTCAGAGCCAATATCCTGATCCAGTTTCTAAGCTGGTGCCAGTGGAGCAGCTGACAGTGTTCTGGTCCCTGCTGGTCTGTTTCCAAAGCTATGACAGACATTCTAGCTTGATACTGCTTTGAAACAATGGCTTTGCTATACAATTACAACACAGGCTATGTAACAGGTTTTTATTTCCATCTCAAGAGTTGCCTTCAGCTTCCCTAATTACACTACTATGGGCCTGGCCCTCCAAAGGCCTACACCAGCCCTAACATACCTAACATACAAGTAAGGCAATTATAATTGTCTTTAGCCACCAGTTCTTAGAGCATCAAATCTTTCCATCAGTTCATTCCCTTTATTTCCATCTTAGTGCTACTTCAGTTACTGATTTCACTAACATACCCTTCCCTCCCACTTTCTTTTTTCACCTAGCACAACTCAGACATGTGAGGTGGCTTGAACTGATATTGAGTGATGACACATTTATCTGAATTTTCACCATAGGCATACATTTCATAGCAGCTGACAATTCCAATGTGATATTTTTCAATGGAGACCATCCCCACATTGGGGCAGAGGCTTATCAAGGACTGAGCAATCAAATGATTGTAATCACACACGAACCAGCTGCTCAGCACTTCACTCAAAAGATCATTACCATAGCACTAGCTGTAGGCCTTCCTCTCCCAGTGGAGTACCTATCTCATTCAGAAGTTCCACAGAAACTTCTATTTGCACTCTTAACAAGGAAGACCCAGAATTCTTTCTAATCAGCCCTCGTCTTGCTGTTGGGGAGATCCATAGGGTCTAATAAATGTGTGTTTTCATTCTTAATAAGTCAACTGTCAGTTCAGCTAGTGATGCGCAAATTGCTGCTAGCTGTTAGATACAAAAGGCTAAGCCATATACAGTTTTAATAGCAGAGATCAATATGCTGACTACTCATGCTGTCAACATTTTTTTCCTTCCATTCTCAGGCTTTGAGTTGTTGCCTATTAGCAAGTTCATCATCCCTTTTGCACATTTCTTCTCAAAAGAGCCTTTTACATAAACCGAAATGGTGTGTGGGCGTTTCTGCGGAGAATCTTGCCGGTCATGATAGTTATTGTAGAGGGGGGAAATAACAAACGCATCAGTCTGTGGTTCAGTTAATACTGTGCTTAATGATACCCAGCGCAGTATGTATTGGTAACAATATGGGAACAGGTTTAATGCAAGGATCGGAATCAATATGAGGAACGTGGCTTTGAGGTATTGTGCACTTTGTTGCTAGGTAAATGAACATGCTGTTTTCAAGCTTGCTTCCATTATCTTTGCAGATGAACAGCAGTAAGCCAATCTTCCCATTGATGCTGGTGCTACAAGAAAGTTTTTCTTTCGACAAATCCATGGAGGATAGGTCTGTCAATGATAAGTTTTACTTAGAGTAGACGAAATGAAATTAATGGACCTAACTTGGACATGTTCGTGCATTTTTATGGGTCTACTCTAAGTAAGACTTGGTTGAATGCCACCCATGCTGGTTATATGCAACCTCCAGATTGAGAGAGCATATGCCCTGGGTAGCTATGGTTTTCAAGTCCTGCTTGAGGGGCCAAATCACTGGTTGCTGGGGGTGGGGGGTGGGCAGCCCTTTTGTCTGAATGAAGAATCTTTAGGAGCGCCATAAATTGGTGGACTAGAGGAATTTGGAAATCTCAGAATGACATTTATAGGGTTATAGTGCAGTCCTAGGCAATCAGAAGTACTCTACGTTGGATGTATTGGTGCTTACTCCAAAGTGAATGTTGTCTAACCATTGTGGTTTAAAGGTTGGTGTTGGACTGGATGACCTTGGGCCAGTCAATACCTCTCAGCCTAATCTACTCCAGGGGAATATTGCGAGAAAAAATTGAAAGAGAAGGACCAGATAACATCAGGTGTGGGGAACCTGTTCTCCAGATGCTGCTTGACTACAACCCCCATCAACTACAGCTAATATGGCCAATAGTCAGGAATGATAGGAATTGTAGTCCAGTACCCTCTGGAGGACCACAGGTTCCCCACACCTGTTGTTATTTGCTTCTTTCCTTCTCATATTTCCTTACAAGATCCCTCAGTTTCTACATGATCATGAGTAGCTCTTTCCTGGAAATCACACCTTGGACTCACATCTTGGGCATACTATACACTCCTTGTCTCAGCTGTGCATACACAATATGGGAATCATGTTTGTCTACCTCACAATATTGTTGCAGACTGTAAAATGATGTGAATATTTTATGTACTACCAAAATTAGGTATCAAGAGACATAAAGAAAATGCTCTCCTATCCCAGAAATTAAAAATCCGAAGGCTAAAAGATAATATAAAATGTTTTATTTTATCAGAAGTAGAAAACCTACAAGCCAAGAAATTATAAGTTTCCCTCTATCACTCTTCAGCCCAGGAATATATTAGAAAAACACTTTTTCCACGCTACTCTTTTCCAGGTAGTAAAGATAACACACTATCAGAAAGTAAAGTATTAAAAGAGGATGTGTTAACATATAAAAGCATCAGTAATTTAAATAGCAATTGGTCCACTAGTAGAAATAATGTGCAATCACACAGAGTTGGAGGATGAGTTGTGTGGTTTTTAAAAGTGATTTCACATTAAAGAAGAATTGAGAATTGTAAATTCTCACTCCCCCTCCCCTTAAAAAGTTGGTAAGGGTCATACAGGGAATAATGGATCTATATATATTACATCAGTGCTGAGACAAAAATTAATTAGATGTATAAAACACCTTGACATATGTTACATGCTAGGGGCAAACCAGTAAAGAAACGTGTGATATATAGATTGAAAAGTCTCAGAAGGCATTACCAAAATGGTACATGCAGTTCAGAGGAAAGATGACTCAGAGCAAGCATAAAAAGAATTTCCAATATTTAAGTGACTACTTCAAAGAAGAACGCCAAGATTCTGAAAATAAAGCATGGTCCCGATCCAAAGATGTTTCTGAGCACAATCCAATACATTTCCAAGCACAATTCAAAGTGACCTTTAAAGCCCTAAACTTTTTTTAATGTTTGATGTTTTATCGTGTTTTTAATATTCGGTTGGGAGCAGCCCAGAGTGGCTGGGGAAACCCAGCCAGATGGGCGGGATATAAATATTATTATTATTATTATTATTATTATTATTATTATTATTATTATTAACAACATCAGAAGCCTGTGGGTGATATTACATTAGGTTTTACTCCTAGTGAACCCATTGAAATTAATAGACCTAAAGTAGCCGCGTTCAATAATTTCAGTGAGTCTACTCCGAGTAAAACTTCTTTGACCATCACCTTGCAGGTCTATTGCTGCACTTAACAAGTGATTTAGGGTATGGTTTAGTTGAGATCCCTGAATTGCAGGGATTGGACTAGGTCACCCTTGGGTTACCTTCCAACTCTGTTCTATTATTCTAGTGCCAGATTTTCCTTCCCCCCCCCCAAGCTGGGGTTGGGAACTTGTGTGGCCCTTCGGGTATCCAGCTCCCACCATCTCATGTCGACTTGCCATTCTAACTGGGATTATGGAAAGCTGAAGTTCAACAACAGATCCAGCACAAGAGGAGCCTGTTTAGCTGGCAGCTCTCCAGCCTGAAGAGGTCACATTGCTATCCTCAGGCTCTGAAGACTCCAGCCCAGAAGGCCCAGCAGAACCACCATCTCGCCTGCGTCTTCAGAATCAATGGCTACTGCAACAGCCTAGCAGAAAATTCCTCAATCACCAGAGGTAGTTAGGCACCCAAATGGAACTGCAGTTTTCTTCAAGACTCAGGCTGCCTTTAAACAACTTTTGAAGCACATTCTTTCCCTCAAAGAATTCTGGGCATGGTGGTTTGTTAAAGGGTCGCTGAGAATTGTGACTGTGAAGGGTAAACTACAATGCCCAGCATCCTTTGAGGGAAAGAATGCTGTTTGAAAGGCATGTGCCTGTTGGTGATTTACTGTATCGCTTGGGATTATACATTTCAGAAGTAACTTCTAGCAAATTGCTTTATTTGTCCCTAAAACAACCACAGAGAAAGGCGCTAGAAACACATACAGCTTCAATTCGTCAGTTGAACAACAATACCATAGGACTTGAAACCAAATTAAAAGCCCCTAAGGTTGAATTTCACACCTTTTACACAGAATCTGCCTGGGCTGTGGTGAATATAATACAAAACGCTTTAATCAAAAACTGGAGTATTCTAGCATCTTGGCCAAAGTGGTCAATAACGTGGTCAAAGCCTTTGTATGGATTCACTTGCTCCTGTGGCACCATTCGGCTCTCCGTTTCATACGGAAAACTATCCAGTCCAGAATGTGATTGGCTTTACTCGGTTTCATCTTATTGGAATCTGATCTCTGCTTTGCTTGATGCTGTTGCTTTACCTGAACCTAAACTTGCACTTCCTTGGCTTTTGCCTCACTTCACCAGTTGAAACTCAAACTTGTTCCCAGACCCCAAAATCATACATCCTATTCAGGCTGGAAGCCCATTCAGATGAAGCCACGGCCTGCAACGGAACAACAAGCAATACAATGGAAACTGTATCACTTATGTCACGGCCAGGGAGCCAATTAGAAGGCAAGACTGAGGAGCAAGCAAAAAGTGAGGGCCAAATGCAAAGACATACTCCAAATCAGAAAGACCTTGTTGCTCAGCTGGAACAGCAAGCCCTCTTAAAGGAGTGTATTTATTGTTTATTTCAATAGTTACAACCTGCACTTCCACTAAGAATGTAACAAAGCAGTGTACAACGTAAAAATGGCTCAGGACCGCAATACCTCCAGGACCGCCTCTCCCCTTATAAACTGACTCGGACCCTGCGATCATCATCTGAGGCCCTTCTTCATGTGCCTCCTCCACAACAGGTCCAGAGGGTGGCAGCACAAGAACAGGACTTTTCTGTAGTGGCTCCATGTTTGTGCAATGCTCTCCCCAGGGAGGCTCGCCTGGTGCCTCATTACATATATTTAGGCACCAAACAAAAACATTCCTCTTCTCCCAGGTCTTTGGCTAAATAAACAATCTATGACCTCTTAAACTGTGGGGATATTGCTTTTATTTATTACTATGTTGTGCATTTTTGTGTGTTTATATTGTAAACTTCCCTGCGATCCTCGGATGAAGGGCAATATAGAAATATAGCTATTGATAAATAAATAAAAACACAATTCTGCAGTAATATCAATAGAAACTGGTTGGAAAAATCAAAATAAAGCTCAAAGGATCCAATAACCAGCCTTGATCAGTAGACTCTGTCCAAGGCCTGAATATACTTTGCTTGCTATCTAGTGACTCGCAACATGGAACAGCTCCCCACAGATTTCAGCGGCTCCTGACAGCTTATATGGTTTTATATGCTTTGGGATATTGAGCAGCATGGATGGAAGCCTTTGTACATGCCCAGAGCAGCATGATATTAACTGTGGAGGCAGGGATGCCTGCCGTGCTGGAAACTGTATGTGTAAAGTGGTCTATAGTGGATAAGAGAATAAATGGGCCTGCTGAGAGCCCGAGGGCCCGGCTGCTGACTCTATGCACCTGGCCCAGGGCAGGGCCTAAGAGGCTTCATAAGGACTGCTGCTGCTGCTGCTGCTGCTGCCCAGCAAGAACCACACTGCTAGTGCAGAATTCAGCAGCCAGGTTGCTCAATGGAACAAGTCGGTTTGAGCATATTACACAGATCTTGGTTCTATTGCACTGGCTACCAATTAATTTCTGTGCTCAATTCAAACTGTTGGTTTTGATCTATAAAGCCTTAAACGGCTCAGGACCGCAATACCTCAAGGACCGCCTCTTTCCACATGAAGCTACCCGGACCCTGAGATCATCTTCTGAAGCCCTTCTTCGAGTGCCTCCACCTCAAGAGGTCCAGAGGGTGACAACATGAGAACGGGCCTTCTCTGCAGTGGCTCCTCATCTGCTCTCCCCAGGAAAGTTTGCCTGGCGTCTTCATTATACACCTTTAGGCACCAGGCAAAAACGTTCCTTTTTAGCCAGGCCTTTGGCTGATTTGATTTACATCCTATGCCCTTTTAAAATATGGGTTGGGGGGGGTATTGGGTTGTTGTTTTTATTTTGATTATATATTTTGTGGTTTTATATTTTGATTTTTTGTTCTGTGAACTGCCCTGAGACCTCCAGGTATAGGGCAGTATAGAAATTCAATCAATCAATCAATCAATCAATCAGTAATGGGCCATATCAAAAGGACAGCTCTGCTGGGTACGCACCAGGGTCCCCCTGAACCTTCAAGACAGGGTTGGATCAGCATGCAGGAATGAGAAGTATAATTATATTAAATAATGGCTAAGTGAAACCCTCCCCGACTTCCCGCCCTGCAAAAAAGAAGAAGAATGTGATTAAATAGTCAGTTTCACAATGGCCAAATGTCTAATATGCTCATTAATTATCTGGCAAAGAGAGCAAGCAGCAAAGTGGCAAAATGTTCCAAAGTGATTTTTAATTCACTCAGACCTACAAAAGACTGTGAAGTAGTTCAGCAAATAACTTCAACTCTGAAGGATGAGTGGACAAAGCAATAGCAACAGTCAAGATTTGGGTCTGTCATCAGGAAATGTACAATGAGAGAAATAAGTGGCATATTGTGTTGCTTCTTAACTTCATGGGCTACCATAAAAATAATATCTGATTAATATGACTCTACTCTACTAAATGTGGAGATTCAGCCTGTCATTGTGAGCAGATAAACGGCAAAGTTTTGTGCAGTGTGGCTGTCTCAAAAGCAAATAATACATGAGCAGAAGGCATATAACCCTGCAATATCATTAGAAAACAATCATGGGGGGGGCAGGCTGCTTTTAAAATACTGCATCCAAAATAGAGATCATTTCAGAGATCATTAAATCTTTATGGAGAGTACAACAAGCAGATGTGGAAGGGCATAGGGGGTTTACTTGGTAATTTTTAAATTAGTCAAGACAAAACCAGAAATGCACAGCAGCTATGCTGAAGAAGACGGTAACACAGAAAAGTTGGGGGGGGCAGGAATCAAAACCAGAGATCATTAAATGAAACTGCAAAGTGTTGCACTTAAAAACCCCATTTTGTGTGATTAGTTTAAATGTTTTAGCTAAACTAGACTTTACATCATCTGCCTTAACAGGAATCGGAGTGATCAGATATCAGTTGCAATTTAAAAGGTAGCATGCAGTTGACTCAGCCTTAAGCTTCCTGGCTCATTGACTTCCTTCTATGGGAGCGTCCAGATGGGTGTTTATTGTGGGAACTGGAGGATTATTTGCACATGGTTTTTGCAGCATCCACACAACATCCGCAGCAGCTTGTATCCCTACACCTCCCCCCATCTAATCCTGATTTACCCTTTCCTTGGAAAATCCAAGACATTAAAGAAAAGTGGAGAGGGGAGCCTATAGCCAGCAACCCGGTTGTGATATCTGAACGACTCTGATGTCTGTGCTTCTGCACCAGTGAGATAATCTCATTTCCAGCCATCTATTTTTGCATCCATCCTACACAAATGTGTCAAAAGACACATGCTCCTCCTTGAAATGTATCACAAATATATTGAGGTACAGTATTTGGGTGGATTCATCAATCTGTTATTCAGATTGAATGAAAAGATGACATTCCTATTCATTACATTCTCTATTTTTGAACTTTAATAAAAGGTTTTAGTAGCATCACAATCATCAGACATTTGTTAGCTGTCATCAGCCTTCTTGTAGACCAGGTAAGCAAAGTTGTAGGATCTGGAGCCAAGATGTAGTCCCGATGAACACAGGGTGGAGAGGATTCGACCCTTCCACAATTCAAATCATCACCATCCAATCACTGCAAATGGTGACAGCAGCCACGAAATTAAAAGACGCCTGCTTCTTGGGAGAAAAGCAATGACAAACCTAGACAGCATCTTAAAAAGCAGAGACATCACCTTGCCAACAAAGGTCCATATAGTTAAAGCCATGGTTTTCCCAGTAGTGATGTATGGAAGTAAGAGCTGGACCATAAAGAAGGCTGATCACCGAAGAATTGATGCTTTTGAATTACGGTGCTGGATGAGACTTGTGAGAGTCCCATGGACTGCAAGAAGATCAAAGGAAATCAGCCCTGAGTGCTCACTGGAAGGATAGATTGTGAAGCTGAGGCTCCAAAGATGGAGAAAGATGGAGGGCACAAGAAGAAGGGGACGACAGAGGACGAGATGGTTGGATAGTGTTCTCGAAGCTACCAGCATGAGTTTGACCAAACTGCGGGAGGCAGTGGAAGATAGGAGTGCCTGGCGTGCTCTGGTCCATGGGGTCATGAAGAGTCGGACACGACTAAACAACTAAACAACAATTACCTGTGGAAGGGGAAGTTTACAGACAGGGACCTTACTGCACTGTATGTAAGTTTGTTTCTTTTCCTGTGGAGCTAACAACACATTCAAAGACATGATTTTCACTAACTAGAAAAAAATGGTAACCTGGGAGTATCTCTGGATTTATTTATTTCATGGGCGGGGGGGGGGATCTGCTCTGTGTCATGGCCCCAATCCAAATTTTGCCCTGCCTCTGCTTTTAGCACCCATCCAGTTGAGGATATGAATTTATGCATCTTTGACAATGAAGACTAGTTTAGCCACAGTCCTGACATCACAACATCATCATCACCTTTAAATCTTACAGAGGCAGAAAGCACAACCTAGCTCAGCCCTTGCCAGCAAAATGAGAAGGAGACAGCCTGAGTGATGGACCCGGACTTTTTGAGTTTAATCCAATTCAACATCAGGACAAGGGTTTGTTTTTATTATTTCTGATTCTAAAAAGTAGCAATAATCCTGCACTGGGAAGTGGTTTGGGAAGCTCATGTGACTGTCCAGGGATATTGTTTTAAAGGAAAGTAGGAAAAATAAGAGGAAAAAATGTACTTAGCAGAAATAAGCATTTGGCAGTGGAGGGAGCTATAGATCTTGGCTCCACATCAGACAAAATATTTTATCACTCATTATGTTCAATTAAAGTAGTGGAAAGTAAGCAGGAAGGAAATAGAGGAAAAAAGTATTCTGCCTACTTTTCCTTTGACATAACAGTTGTCTTAGCTTTGATGAGACTTCATCACCAGACATCTTCAGAAACACCTTTGAAGTCAGTCTGAATTAACCCACTGGTCCATAGTCAGAACACATTTTCCCCAATCCAGGGAAAGTTTATTGTACAGTACTCAAGTCCTACTGAAATAAATGGAGTTAAGTTCATTGTGAATAACGCCCCAATTAATGTAATTAAAACTTTATTCAAGGTTTTTTTAAAAAAAGTTTTATGTCCTGTTGCTATGCCCTTGTTTGCTTACAAAGTCATACTTTGCTACTTATTTTGCAGCCCATTTTGGCTCCATAAATCTCAGCTAAATGCCAGTGCTTGGTCTAAATGTGCCTTTGCTCCTCAATGAGTGGAAAGTCCCTTTTGCTCATGGAAGAGGCATTTTCAATTTGAAGTTGGATCTAACCCAAAGTGGACTATAACTACATGAAATGCTGATCACGTTAAAAAGAATTGTATAATCAAGGTAAAAAATGCCACCAAAAGGCCCCTTTTGCCCCAGTCTAGGGTCTCTCCTATATTCATCTCGTATATAAACAAACATAACCTGAACCCACAACTTAAAATATCTATGTACACACAGATTTTACTCTTTTATTTTGGATAACATGGCTTTAGATCTCCAACATGAACCCTTTTATAAATTAATAAGGTTCTCATTTTAAGATTAAAAGCTTCATGCCCACTTTTCTTTAAAAAGTCTTGTTATCTTCTGGTGGGCAGGGAGACAGTGCTGAGAGTTAGAAATGTATCGTGTATGTGGACATTTTGCATTGTTATTATCATATTTATTACATGCTCTCCGCCAGTAGAAACAATTTAAAGATGAAATGAGTTGAAACAATTTAAAATTCAGAATTAAAAACATTTAAAGCAGATTACAGTTATGGCCCTGAGAACACATATCTCAGGTGTCAAAGGCCAGGAGAAAGAAATGCATCTTCAAGCTTTCGTCAAAAGTTGCATAGTGAAAGTGCCAGAGGCACCTCTGCAAGGAGGAAATACTACAATGCCAAGATAATGGCAGAGCATCAGCACCTAAGTAGTTGTCTCCATTAAAATATGCTCGTAACCCATTACTGCCTGTCACTTTTGGTTCATTTTACATTCAACAGGCAGCCATGTTGAGTTCTTCTATATTATGCTGCAGTTGACTCCCATACAATTGTCAGCACTAGAGGGCACTCCTATCCTAACATTAGAACACTGTTGTATGATGTTTACTGATCAATGTAATAACTCCCGAAACTCCATCCATAGAGAGCAAGGCCCTCTTGTTTGTGGTAGGCCTTTCCTTTGTACATTCCCCAGGGTGTATGTGTTACATGCAAATCATATTATATTATATTATATTATATTATATTATATTATATTATATTATATTATATTATATTATATTATATTATATTATTATATTATTTTCACTTACACATCTGTAGAATACCGATTCAGTGAAAGTCAGACATTTGAGCAATACTCTAGTCCTCTTCACTCTTTCGCTTGGGTATAAGTGAATGCATTAAGACAGATGATTGTCCCTGCCCCTGACTTCCACACATACTTTTGCACAGATCCCACATACGTACACCCAAATATGCATAGGGTCCTGTATGTACAATCCAGTACTCTAGGAAGGTACTACTTTACATGTACAGCAGCCTGAACTCATTTGGGTATATATGCAGAAGGCACACTTGGGTGCAAAGGTGGTCCAGAAAACATATCTCCCAGGCAGTCCATTTTGAAGCAAGCGAATATGGCTCTTGTTATCATATATGCCAAGCTTTGTTTGAATGCTATTCCCCTAGACACAAACCCTTATCTGAACAAGTTGGATAGGTAGCCACAAGGCCCTTCAGATAGATTAGAACACACCGCAAAGGATTTATTAGTGTAATGTAGGAAATGGACAGCTTTGTCACAGCTGGTGATGCCAAAGGTCTATTAAACAAGATCATCATGAATGGCATCTCCAATGAAGCAGGAGGTTTTGCTGCAGTGCTTTTCTGTCCAGCAATACCGTTGCTGAGTGGAACGGGAAGCTCATTACTAAATTATAGGCAGGAATACTGAGTTATGTTGCTAATTAGTTTCCCAACTGATCAGAAGGGACTATTAGTCTCTCTTCTAAAAGACAAATGCCTTTGAGTCTCTCTCTCTCTTTCTCTTCCTCTCTCTCTCTTATCTGCAAGCAATTCCATTTGTTTTGGTGTGAATTCAGTTTGAAATGAGCTCCTAAAAAGATTTGCGTGCCCAGACTGTTTCACAGTCTTTCTTTTGACATTTCCCTATGAGAGAAGCAGCAGGAGGGAAAGGAAGTACTCCCTCCCACTGCCTCTTCAAACCACACCCTTGTCCCATCCATCCAGCACCAATTCATCTGTACATTTCAAACCTCAGTATGTGTAAATCAGTGAGCATTGAGATTATAGAAGCTGCCTGCTGAACTACAGCTCTGAGTGCCTCTTGCTGATGGAAGAACCTTACAGCCCAGAGCAACAAACTACTTTCGCTGGGAGGAAACATCTTTCCTAACTTCAGGTATGTCAATCAGCCAGACTGCAAACCTGATAAAACCTCATCAAATATCCTGTCTCTAGTTGCAGGCCATAGAGGTGGGGAAGAAATTCGGTTTGGTTTGCATTTTAATGCGAACCTTCCTAATTGGTATTGCCTGAAACAACAGATGTCAACTGAGACACAGCCATCCTTTGAAATTCATGCTTCTCCAGATTTTGCAATACAGTTCTCAGGCCAAAACATGCATGCAAAAATGTGCATATTAGAGGGAACTGTGTACAGAAACCATAGAATCATATAACTGTAGAGTTGGAAGGGACAATGAGAGTCATCTAGTCCAGCAATGCAGGAATCTTTTGCCCAATGTGGGGCTCAAACCCACGACCCCGAGATTAAGAATCCAGTGTTCTGCTGATTGAGCTATCCACCTACGTTGGTGGAAGCAACATACAAAAATGCACATACTGAGGGAAACGGCTTGCACAAATGTACAGATTGGGCAACATTGATTAGAACATGGATCTATTAGGAGAAATGCTTACTAAAATCCTGCGGATTTGGGTGAGGGCTTTTTTCTAAAAATAAAAAAATTCACAAACTGTTGAGGAAACTTCAAGACTGGGGAAAGTTAGAAACCAAAATTGACACATTTGCCCATCCCAAGAAGTGACAGTATCAGATACTCTAAAGGAGGTCAGGAAAATCCTTTTCCGGACCCAGTGGCCAATCAGATGCCAATGCGATGCATAGCAGGTCCTGAGTGCAAGTGTTACTGAGCAGGATTAAAAAATTGTCCAGTAGCACCTTAGAGACCAACTACGTTTGATCTTGGTATAAGCTTTCGTGTGCATGCACACTTCTTCAGATACCAGGATTAAAACACACATTCAGACAGTGCTAGATTACCCAATTGGCAGAGTGCATGCTTAGGCAACCAACAAAGCAGGAGCGCACACAAAAATGAGTTTTTTAAAAAAGATTTAACATTTGGAATTTCAAAAAAAGCATTGAGGGTGTCATCTAGAAAGAGGCTATTTCAATTTAAGTCTATAGGAAGGTTTCATGTCATTTTGAAAAATAACAATTTATTTATGGTCTAGTATTGTTCTTATTGGGACACGGGTGGCGCTGTGGGTTAAACCACAGAGCCTAGTACTTGCTGATCAGAAGGTCAGTGTTTCTAATCCCCGCAACGGGGTGAGCTCCCGTTGCTCAGTCCCTGCTCCTGCCCACCTAGCAGTTTGAAAGCACGTCAAAGTGCAAGTAGATAAATAGGTACCGCTCCAGTGGGAAGGTAAACGGTGTTTCCGTGCGCTGTTCTGGTTCGCCAGAAGTGGCTTAGTCATGCTGGCCACATAACCTGAAAGCTGTACGCCGGCTCCCTTGGCCAATAAAGCGAGATGAGCGCCGCAATCCCAGAGTCGGCCACGACTGGACCTAATGGTCAGGGGTCCCTTTACCTTTACCTATTGTTCTTATTCGGAATTACATGTGGACGGCACCATAATCTTTTCAGTGCTTAGGGCCTCCAGTGTCAATAAATTGTTAAAGAAGCATAAAACACACAGAATAATCACACATAATATATTATGCAGTAACCAAAGATCAACAAACAAAAAGGGAAAGTTGATTATAGTTATTAGGATTATTTTCAGTTTTAAAAAGTTCCTGGACAGTTCAGCAGATGAGGCTGAAGACAAAGAGAAAGTAAAATCCTTATCAAAACTATCACTATTTTGATCCTTCTGCAGAGAGGAGGGAGCCTCTGCTTTGCTTAGCAGAAGCCAGCAGGTTTCTCAGAAGCTCTGCTACGAATGGGCCATTTTCGGTAGGAAAATCACTTATATCAAGAAAAACCACAAAAGATTTTCAGATAACAAAGTTTAGTTCTTTTAAGACAATCTCTAACCGCAACTACCTTGGCAAGGTTCCCAAAATAACAGGTGCTTGTCTTTGCTGCAACCTGTGAGCCATCTCTGACGTGCCTCCTGTCTGACTTGCCTGCTTTATTCTTCCATCACGTGTCCAGCTTCTAACAACTTTGCCGAGCCCTATATAGATGTATTTCAAAAGCAAAACATAAAATTACAGAGTATAAAAGAAGGCCTGAAAGAAGAAAACAGCTCTGCATTCTCCCACCAGTCTTTCGCTTTGAAAGAAGTGCTATAAGCAAAAGATTTCGCTTTTTTAAAAAAAAATATATATGTTGGGGTTGTTGTTGCTTTTTGTTTTTTGCTTTTTCTTATCTGTGCCTTCCAATATTTCATGGATGAAAACGGGGACCCCCACAGTGTAGGAGTGGGTGGGTCTGGCAGCTTAAGCTGGTGGAATCCAGAGTCTTAAGTACCTGGGGAAAGTGGGTGGCTGTGGAGGTGGGGCTGCACCTTAAAATATGCAGATATGTGCTGTATTACATTTATAGCTCCTAAGAGACATTGGCATAGGCAACAGGTTGACCACTTGATTGTAAGCCCTGCGCAAGATAAAGCAACTTACACTTTTAATGAATAATAAATAAATAAATGCTGTGAGAACAGGGTGCGAGGCTCAGGGGGCCCGCAGGAATTCCACAGGGCAGGATTTGAGCACAAGAGCAATTTCGTCTTCTGTGGTTTCCAACAACAGGTATTCAGAAGCATTACCTCTGCCAGCCTTGGAGGGAACTGTGGTTGACTGACAATCTCTTGTACTGGAATAAATAAATTTTGTAACTTTAAACAGCATACAGTGGTACAAACACTTCGGGTTACAGACTCCGCTAACGTGGAAGTAGTACCTCAGGTTAAGAACTTTACCTCAGGATGAGAACAGAAATTGTGCGGCAGCAGCGGGAGGCCTCATTAGCTAAAGCGGTACCTCAGGTTAAGAACGGTTTCAGGTTAAGAATGGACCTCCAGAACGAATTAAGTTCGTAACTGCAGTGACAAACCTTTCTGGAATTTTCTTGGGCGGCCCAAATTTCTCAACTTTATGTCTGCAACCAGCATTGTGATGGAGAGAAATGTGATTTATCCTGCTATTGTGATACAGTACTATGTTGCGCATATATATATATATATATATATATATACACACACACACTGCTCAGGGGGGGTCTGAAAAATTCTGCTAAATAATTAAAATAAAACAAATCCATTCAATCTGTGCATACAGATGTCAGAAAAATGTTTGACTTGGTAAGGCTACCATGGCCACCACCTTCTCCATATGCTCCTAAGCAGTATTGTCCCTTGGTGGAGTAAGACTGCTTGGAAAACAGGAAACAGATGGTACAGTTGAAAACATACATTTTTCACACTGGAATAAAGTGAGAAAGAAAGAAAGAAAGAAAGAAAGAAAGAAAGAATTCAGATAATGAAATGTCAAGCAAAGTTTTTTTCAGGAGATCTGCCTGAAGTCTACTCTATAATCGTTAACATATGATTTTGCTGCGTTCATCTCATATTGTCATTGTGTATTATTTCCCACAGAAGCCCTTCCTTCTACTTCCTCCTATTGTTGTCTTTGCATATGGCTCTTAATGTATACGTGGGCCCTTCGTCATCCCCTTGAATCCTGCAGAGTCAAAAGTTCAAAGCACCTGCATGACAGAAAAGCTGGCATCACTCACGTAATGGGATGTGTTCAATATAGCCAGAAGGGACTCCAAACATTCTGGGAGGAAGGAACAAGCAATCTCTTTGAAAAATTACCTTCCAAAGAGAAAGCTCTCCGAAGTCTTCTCCCACATCAATCCTGACTCCCTGAGTCTAATACCTATCACTTTATTTGCTTCCACACACCCACCCACACCCCAAAAAATAATCCTCTGGAC
Organism: Podarcis vaucheri; assembly: GCF_965113315.1. Taxonomy (NCBI): domain Eukaryota; kingdom Metazoa; phylum Chordata; class Lepidosauria; order Squamata; family Lacertidae; genus Podarcis; species Podarcis vaucheri. The sequence goes on along the minus strand of NC_138761.1, from coordinate 42,914,634 downwards.
TTAAATCAAATATGAGAAATATCGTCCTGAAAATAATATGATATGATTGTCCATTGATGCATTTAGGTAAGAGATAAGATGATTTTTAACCACACTAACAGAACGAAATCATGCAATAGCCTCCCCAGGCGTTGTCGGGCAACGAAAGAAATCTCATCCATTTTAAAGCATGCTGAGTAAATTTGTATGAGATTTTGCATGATAAATCTCATTCTAAAGTCTTAGAAGTGAACTTTCCCTGCTGAGCTCAGGAAAGATGTTTCCCCGGAATAATATCTTCTACCCAATTCTGAAACCAGGTACACTGGAATGTTTTGCTTTATCAATTTGTATTTATGGAATTATTTATATGCCACTTTATGGGGCACAGCCCACCCAAATATTTGAACTTGGGGAAATTCATATTCAATATGCACTCTCATTAGTTTCAAGATTCATTAAGATGCGAGCAGTGTGCTTTGGATTTCCCCCTCCAGACTATCATGAAAAGTGAGGTCTCTCAGATTTCATCCGCAACTGGACCCACGAGCTTCAAATCTCACCACAGGCAAGAGTCACGAACCACGCTATAGAGGAGATTAATAGATCAGTTGCCCACAATTCCGTAGGTTACATAGTAATTGGCTCTTAGTTGCACAGAGATCATTCAAGGTTTTTTCTTTGTTTCTCTCAAGTCAATTCACTAACCATTGTGTGAGTTTTCAGTTCCTTGTCTGGGTCCTACAGCAGAGGTGGGGTCCCCACGCCTGGGGGCCAAATGCAGTCCTGCAAGCCTTTCCACCTGGCCCAGGTAGCACTCTCTCCCTAGACCATGCACCATACCAAACCTGCTTTGCAACCTCTTTGAGTGTTTTTGCCTGGCTGGAATGTCTCCTTGAACTCTGATAATGTTTAGATAGATGGACAGGGACGTGTGAGTCCACCCACTTTTGTCTCTGGCCCTGCCTGTCACTGGCATGGGGCTTCCGGAAGGTTCCTTAGAAGCAAATTCAGCCCTCAGTTCACCAGTCTGGATCCATTACTTCCTGTTTCAGTGCATGGAAACACACTCAATGAGTTTGGGTGTTTTTCTATTACATGTGCCTGTCTTTCAGGAGTGCCCTGTAACTTCCACGTGACCCCTGTATTATTATACCAGGCACATAACCATCTGCTTTTAACCAGGCTGTCATATAAAGATAAAAGTTGCCTATACACAATCGGTAATGATCTCTCACCCGTCTCTTTTCCTTAATAATAAAAGGAGCCAAACGACGGCACACAGGTAATGAACAAACACTTGCAGGTTACAAAGCTGAGCGCAACATGCTGTTCTTTACTATATATTTTTGGAAGGGGCAGATTTATGCCTTCATAAATTAATAATTCAGGAAGTGTAAGGAGCTAGAGCCAATTAGCTGCAATAATTTGCATTTTTATGCTTCTTCATTAGTTCTGCGAGTTCTTCTCGGTAATAGAGGCAATACGAAACGCCGTCTTTCCAGGGTGAATAGCCAACCTGTTCTTGTTTGTCTGGTAACGAGGCTTTTTTAATTATTAAGAAGCCAAACAATTTAATAAATTCCAGTGGAAATACTTTGCCCCTGAAATTCTGCTCCTTTATGTGCATTGCTGACTGACCCCTGTCCTCTGCTGGTGTTGAAAATGGGTTTCTGTTTGGTCACGGAAGCGATGCGCAGCAGCCCCCTGCATGTGCCTGCCTGCCACCAAAGGATCTTGAGCAAATGCACATACGCACCAGCAATAACAAATGCGGAGGAGGAGAAGCCATCCGTCATGGAAGATTTCTAATTTAATCTAACATATTAGTTGCTCAGAGCCAAGTGAGAGGCACATTATTCCCAGGCAATCACCATAAAAACATGCTAAAAACACTTGGCGTTGCTGGATTAGCCTCTGCCCAGATGGGTCCCAGGGGTTGGCATTGCTGGGCAACCGTCAAGGCTCCCTGTCTCTGCATGTCAGCCTCTGGAGTCTCTAAGCCGTGACATTTGCCCTTCATGCTGTCACTTCCTGTTCACCTGTCCTCTCCATACATACCCTCCAACATTTCTCCAATGGAAATAGGGACGTCCTAAGGAAAAACAGGGGTGCGGGTGGCACTGTGGGTTAAACCACAGAGCCTAGGACTTGCCGATCAGAAGGTCGCGGTTCAAATCCCCACGATGCGGTGAGCTCCCGTTGCTCGGTCCCTGCTCCTGCCCACCTAGCAGTTTGAAAGCACGTCAAAGTGCAAGTAGATAAATAGGTACCACTCTGGCGGGAAGGTAAACAGCGTTTCCGTGCGCTGCTCTGGTTCGCCAGAAGCGGCTTAGTCATGCTGGCCACATGACCCGGAAGCTGTACGCCGGCTCCCTCAGCCAGTAAAACGAGATGAGTGCCACAACCCCAGAGTCGGCCACGACTGGACCTAATGGTCAGGGGTCCCTTTACCTTTAAGGAAAAACGTGGCATTCTGAGATCAAATCAGAAACTGGGACAGGTTCTGTAAATCTGGGGTTGTCCCTGGAAAATAGAGACAATTGAAGGATCTGCATCTCTGAGCAAGTGAGCAGCAACAGGAAGAAAAAGTAGGAGCAGGCGCCGCTTGCTTCACCCTCTTCCTCATATCTTTTCACTGCTTCCATACTTTTGTGGTCCAGTTCTAAGCATATTGACTCAGACGTCAGTGCCAGTAAATTCAACAGGATCTACACCCTAGTAAGTTTATTTAGGATTACAGTCCTAACATCCCAGTTTTCATCATTTCCTCCCTGCTATTCTCATTCCGTTTTTAAAGACTCAGTTAATTTTACTGCAAGGCGTTTTGTCAAAGAAAGAATAATTAAAACTTTTTAGAACAACTTCTAACCATGATATATATAAAAATAATAATGCTCCCCTATAACATGTAACTGGTGAAATTGCTTGAGCCATCAGAGTATATTTCAAAGTGTATTCTTTATCTTACAAGTTCAATTCCCCCTCTGTAAAACAGCAATAATGGTAACCTACTTCTGAGGGCTTTGGGAAGGCAAACACAATAAAGCACTTTGCAAATTAAAAGTGCCATGAACAAGAAAAAGAGAGGGGAGAGGAGACAGAGAAAAATAGTCAAGAGTACAACCTATATTTTTGTGGTATGAAGGTGGAGAGAATAAACATTAGCCTTTCTCCTCCATTTCCCATTGGGCACAGGTTGTGGGACCTTTTTTCAGCCTTCTGGGCAACTTTTCAAGGGCTATATGCTGCAGGGCCAGATACCAAAGCAGACCCTCCAAGTGTCCATATTTTCCAGCGACAGTCCTGGATTTACAGAAGCCGTCCCGGTTTCTGATTTGATCCCAGAATGCTCCGCTTTTCCTTAGGATGTCCCTATTTTCATCGGAGAAATGTTGGATGGTATAATTTAAGTAGGCAGAGCAACAGGCCCACATTTTATCTTTGCATGGTAAGCTTCTTTCTGTGTGTGTGTGTGTGCGCACACACACACACACACACACACACACACACTCCCATGTCTGTTGTCCCTCCAGACAAACAAGAGGTGTCATCTGAGTTCAAAAACATATTCCAGCCAGGCAACAACAAGCTGGGCCAGTGAGGGATGTCACCCAGAGAGAGGGCATGGCATGGGGACATTCTGAGGTCTAGGTAGAAATGCCTGGAAGGCCTTCTTTGGCACCCAAGCCTGAGGTTTCATAGGGGCACCTGGTACCTGGTCCTATGTCTATAATCTTTTTTAAAAGCAAGAAAACCCTATCATCCAAAATGCATCTTTAGAAGGCATGGGGGGGGGGAGTAGGGAAATGCTTCCTTTTCCTGGCTTTGTGTATGCTTTTATTTCTGTTACCTCACAGTTACAGGTGTTCAGTTTTATCTTCATTTCATCTGAAAATATACCATCAAGTTGCTCAAATGTTTGTTGCCGTTATTGTCTTAACTTTACCATGTTGTTTTTATGCTTAACTTGACTTCTTTGCCCGGTTTAGGGTTGGCACTGAGGGAAAGCAGCACCTTTGTGCTTTTTAGGCAGGCAGAAATTAAACCGAGGAAGCCTTTTCTAGCATGGAAATACAATTCAGAGGAAAGCTGAGGTTGTGTCTGTTAGACATCTTATTACTTGCAGGCAGTAAGTTGCAGGCTGGGGGCACCCCTGATGATATGGACTGAGGTACAACCAGTATGCCTGACAGTCAGTAAGCAGGCCACAAACCACCTATTTTATGCCCTCCCAAAGACTGTGAGGGGTGGCCTTTTGACTCCACCTCAGCCTGTGTGCCATTCTTGTTCCCTGTACCCACACCCACACTGCAACACTACACAGTGCTAGCACAAGTCTTCTTCCCTATCACGCTGTGCAAGCTATACTGCAGGAACAACTGTGAATCCCTCAATTTCATAAAGCATGAAAACTGAGCTCCCTCATCCTATTATTTTCATTAAAATGAAGATGTTCCATCAATATGAAGATGTTCCAGGCCCCTAGCTTTTTTATTTAGTGGTAAAAGTTCAAGAGGAAGCAATATCTATGAGCTTACTGAAGTAGCTGCATGTATTGAGTTTTAAAATTTGAAAGCAGCTGGTAGTACATTGCACTTTTGATGTCCCCCCCCCCCTCATTCTCTCTGTCGCCTCTTAGGAAAGTACTGCCTGGAGGCTGGGTGGGAAAAATTTGACTCATTGCTCACAATGAGGAGGACAAAGCTCAGTCACATCCAGGAAGGATGACACAGCATCTCCTTTCAACAGCAGACAACATTGTTCCCACCAGCATTTTGTGATGGAAAAGTAGCTCAAAGCGAGCAGGTGCCATTGCGTAAGAAGAAGCATCCAAAATTAGAAATAACAGGAGAATGGTCCAGAAGAAAGCCGGTGTCATCGTGCTTATGAATATATGCCAGAGGTTTGTACCATATGTACAAATATCTTTTTCTTTTTCTTTTTTCAGTTCCCTTTCAAAAGGTAGAAAGCAAACATCTTGTATAACAAAACACATCTTGATCCATGTGCTGGCAAGATAAGTACAGCATACAGATCCACATAGAGGCAGTAATCCCCTTGATTTTGGCAGCTGGCGGAAATGGCCCAGAAATTGCTGCCGGCTATTCCCAGGTACGACCTGGGTCACTACTTCTCTTTCTCAACGCAGAAGGAATGCTGATGGGGAGGCACCTCTGAGGATACTGTTCCCACCATCAGCAATGCACAGTGTAAATAAGAAGGCAGTTTCCCATTCATTTTAGATAGATAGAGTTAGATCCATCAAAGTCATCCCATTGCCACTAGGGCTTCCACCTTCCTCTCTCTCTCCTCGCCACTCCCTCCAGAGCTGTTCTGGAGGGATGAGGGAACCCCCAGAATAGGGAATGTGCAGGGAAAGGAATCACTGTGGTGCAGGCAGAATGGTGTGTAGTGGTGCGAGATTCCAGGGGTTCTGTGTGCTCACCCAGGGTTCATGTTTCCTTTTGGAAATGAGGCAATGTGGAGACTGCAATATCTTTAAGTTATATGGCCCCACTCATTTGCCATCTGTCACAGAGTCCCCTCTCTATTGCTTTCTTAATGGCCTATCACCTTTTCCTTTGTTTTCTTAGTGGCTCATCACACCAGTGGTTAACTCACAAGGAAGCTAGCCTGGCTTATATTTTAACCCTTGCTGGATCCAGGAGGCTTTATTAAATTCTAACACTTACTGGGTCCAGGAATTTAGGGGAGTCTGGCACCCCCCAAACTCATAACAATAGTGATTTTCAGAATGGCAAATGTATAAATAAAAAGTAACATTGCATACCATTTTTGGAGTACAGCAGAAGTTATTTTACAGCTACCTTACATTACACAGTAACACTGTAATGTGTGGACAATGGTCACCCCAAAGGGACCTCTGAGAGCTTGCTGAGTATTTCCCCTTGTCTACATGCATTATAAATGCCATCCAAGTGTATATGAATTGGTTTTGGGCTATCAGCTCTTTACTGAAGATGTGGTGCTAGATAATATTATCACATAGTACCAGCTGGCAAACCCCAAAGTTTCAGCCACATAAGGTGATGCTTGCTAGCCGACTTTATCCATCTTCTAACACTCAATCATAGCTAGTGCATTATATGCCACTTTTCCTGCAGATGCCTGACAGAAAAGAAGGCAAGAGACGTGTAAGATTTTTATTTTTATTTTTAAATGTGCTTGTTACATTAATCTAATTCTTAATGTATTACAGTATTTGTTTCTATCATCAGTAGAGTGGTCAATACCTAGCCTTTGTTCTTGCCTTTCTTGTTAGCATCTTAGAATATGTTTTAGTCATGTAAAGAACCCAACTCCAGCATGATTGACCCAAACTTTATTTAGAAAGACTGTTCAAAAAGTGTGAGATGTTTCCTCAGATTGGAAACAATTCCAGCAGCCCCACAGGTACACAAGGTACTAGGATCTAATATAAAGGTGGCCAGCATCAGTTATTTGTCTCTATTCTAAAAAATCTACCAAAAAAATCTTTTCTTTTCTTTTCTCATTCTTATCACAGAGGGCTAAGCAAAACAGGTGCCAAAATGTGGAATGATAAAGCTTGATGATTGCATGATTGTTCCTGAAGTAGCAGCACTAGCTAGAGAACTGCCATGGCTTTCCCCAGAATCTTCTATGTTTGTACAGACAATAGAGAACTTTTGCACTTCGTACTTTTGCCTGCTCCTTGATAAACCAAGCTCATATATCAAACACATATCAAAGCACTACTCTGCCTTCCCATAGAGACCTGCCCACTCACCACAGTTATCCTCTGATGGTACCATGGTCCACAGAGATCCATCTTGTGACCACCCTATAGAACAGCTTTCCTTTGGAGATCAGATACATGCTGACTGTGTTAGGTTTTTAGGTTTCGGCATATGTTAAACACACATGCATTAGCATTGTTTTCACATGTGCTACCATTTATCTATTATGGATGCTGCATTATTAATTATAAAGTGTCAGGACCTATTGCATTAGACTATTGCTGCATTGTGCTTTGTGGTTCTGAACCGCTTTGGATACTTTTTAAATACAAAGCCCTATATCAATATTCTAAAATAAATAGATTTAAAAGTGTTGTTTAAATTAGTGGTGAGAAGGAAGCTAGGAATCAGAGACATTTGCTCTTCTCCTTCATCTCACATTGACAGCTGTTTCTCTAGCATGAATTCACAGGTGCCCACCCACTGGGTGAAACTCTTCCAGTGCTGAACACCCGATCTTTCTCATCTCCCTTTCCCTTCCATCCTTCTCTTGTATACTCACCATTTGCCCTACCCTGCACCCCAATGTCCCACATTCTATTTTATCTTTAGCTCGCCATTCCAATTTACATGCTGTATCCAAATGATACACGAAAGCTGCATCTGAAAGAACTTTGTATTAAACTTGCATTTTAAAGAACCGCTCTCAGTGGCAGTGCTCTGGAATAAACAGGTGATAGGCGACATAGCCCGTGGCTTTCGTTTTTTGTCTGCCTTATCTCTTGTTTCTTCCACCTCCTCAAGTGCACTCAAAATAAGTCCACCACTTCCTTTGTGTCAGTGAGCTAACCACCCACTTCCTGCCTTCTCTTTTTACAGGGCATCCATGGCCTTGGCCTTCCATACTGCGATCTTCTGTACACCTGTCCAATTCAACTTTTGCACCCCATCTCCACTTACAGTCTATCTATTCCTGTAGATATTAGTCTTGCTCCAACCTTCCCCCCACCCTCTCATTTCCTGTTCTGAGTATGATAAACTACTGGCATACCCATGTCTTTCTCCCTGGTAGACATAAGCGTTTCTAACCTTGGGGTGAAGAATAAACGTCAAAAATTAAATTTGCAATACAAAGGCTAAATCAAACTGCAACAGCAATTACCACAAAACATACAAAACAAGGAAGGAATTGGTATATGGTGGAGTCTACACACATATAAAAAAAAATGCTGTGAAAATACAATTTTAAAAACGTTTTGAAAAATACATTGAATTTTGCATAGCTCACTGTCACCATCTAGTGTCGCATTTGTATACTGCACTTTACAACACATTTAAAATGTTTTATTTGCAGCTGAATTTTTAAAAAAAATAATAATTTTCTTTTTAGTTCTTTTTAGTCTCCTATACAGGATATTGCTTAGGGATATTTGTATCAATTAAGTGGGAAATGGTATAAACAAATAAATAACATGCATACTAGCAAGATGAAGAGATACATTTTGTCTCCAGTCACCATCATGTCTTTGGCAATTTTCTCCAGACTGACATTTGATCATATTTAGCACTAAAGAGCAGGTTTTTTTCCTGGGAAAGGAGTGGGGCAAGGGAAAACCACTGGGACCTGTACCTAGAAAGTGTGGGTCAGCTGCCCAGATGCTTGCATTCTAGGCATAAGACAAGCAGAAGTGTGGATGAGCCCCTAGAGTCGACTTTAGGGTATGTGGTGGAGCGTTGGGATTTAGGAGGAGCCGTTTCTTAAGCCACATATATGGACTTTGCTGTGCTCCACTTTCTATCTGCATCCTTTGACAGTGGCTGATAACAGTCTGGAGGTATCCATTACTTTGGTATGCCAACATCAAATTAGTACTTTAGAGGACAACTGTGTCAGCCCCTAAGCCAGCTGTGTATGTGTTTATATCTCCAAAACAGCTGCTAATTTTCACCAGACTGCTGAGAGAGAAATTGAGTCTGCTTATTTCCCACTGGTCACTTAGTGCAAATGCGGAACAGCATTTGGAAGCTGGGTGTGTGGCAACACTGGCTATTAATAGAATCAGAAGCTGCTGTTCAAGCTACATGTGTGAAACCAATTACGTTCAGTGTGGACAAACAAGGCATCCCCTGTGAAGACCATGAATTCCACATACAACAAACATTTGCACAAGTGTGAACGCTATATATCCGTTTTGCTAAGTATAGCACTCAAAACTGAGTGCACAGGTCACTGGAAAATAAAGATGGAGAGGTGGCTTAAAATAATGTCATATTTATTTCCTATTTCTCTGGTACTGAAAGGTTTGGCTAATAAAAAGGGTTATTCCTTTTTAAAAAAAAAAAACCACTATGTTTCTACATGAAGTTTAGACAGGAATGATTCTGTTTTCAAAATAATGTCTCCCTAGTAATGATTACAATATATTTTCCCTTATATCATATTCTTCAGCTTGGAAACTAATCAAAGCAGGCAGCATAGCTGTTACCTGCCTATTCCCAAAATATCTGAAAAAATATTTAAGGAACTTTTGGCGTGATGGAACTAAAGGTCAAGGTCATAGCAAAGGGCAACTAACTGGTCGAGGGAGAGACTTCAAATCGTCTCTAAATCATTTCTTCTCCCATCTATTTTTTATAACCTCCCAATAAACAGACCTCTCTGATCTCAAACACATTTCTGAAATTCAGCAAAGCCATCAGCATCCAAAATAAATGTTTTTCTTGGCTCCTGCATCAGCTACTCAGCTTTTTCTCTTCTAATGCAGATATTATGTTCATGTCTATATAGATGGATTGATAATACACAACTATCAGTAGGGTTTACCCGGCATTAAGATCTTGCACCAATATTTCCCTGGTGGAATGTGTAAGAGTGAAGAGAATCAAGTGGACTATAGCTGGCTTGTTGTCTTTGAACTCTGAGCCATCAAAAAAACTGATTTTATTATTTGTACCCCACCCATCTGACTAGGTTGCCCTACTGCTCAAAAGCTTTAGTGATGATTTCTGCTAGTGTTAGGGCATCCCCCCCCCATGACTAAATCGCTACAGAGGCTAATATCCCCTGAGACTGTATAGGTTGGCAACTGGTGACCTGCGGGCCAAATCTGGCATTTGCTTTATGATTCTTTGGTTACTTCAAGTATTTAAGTATTGCTTTTTACCAGAAAGATTGAAAAGAAGTTTGCGGGGGATGGGGGGAGCAAACAAACCAGATTAAGGTTTAGTAGAACAGTATATGGAACAAGAGGGACGCGGGTGGCGCTGTGGGTTAAACCAGAGAGCCTAGGACTTGCTGATCAGAAGGTTGGCGGTTCGAATCCCTGCGACGGGGTGAGCTCCCATTGCTCGGTCCCTGCTCCTGCCAACCTAGCAGTTCGGAAGCATGTCAAAATGCAAGTAGATAAATAGGTACCGCTCCGGTGGGAAGGTAAACGGTGTTTCCGTGTGCTGCACTGGTTCACCAGAAGCGGCTTAGTCATGCTGGCCAGTAAAGCAAGATGAGCGCCACAACCCGAGTCGGCCACAACTGGACCTAATGGTCAGGGGTCCCTTTACCTTTACATGAGATAAAACATAATTAAACATCAAAATCCATAAAATGTCACCAGCATTTTAGTGTCATGCTAGAGTGGCAGCTCACACACACTGCAATTTACTTATTCTAAGTAATCATATGATAACGCAACTGCCCTTAATGCTGAACCATATAATCATTTGGATTATCTTTCAAGTAGAATGTTATTATCTTTGTGTGAAATAATAATTTCCAAAATTATGAAGTAATATAGCCACTTTGAACTATCAGGACTTTTAAAAAAAGATTAAACACTGGGGAAATTGTTAACTTTTGTGGAAACTATTAAAATCGCAAGGCCAAATTGGCTTTAAATAGGCGGTTTAAGCGAATGCGAGTACATAAGAGAGGAGAAGATAAAGACAGGAAAATGCAAGTAACATGTCAAATGTGATCCTGAATTTCATGTAACTCTTTATCTTAATTCCCATAGCAGTAGCTACAGCTTTATATTTGCTTTAAACTGCACAATTTCTATATATTGGGTAGGTGCCGACCAATAGCAGAAGTGACAACACTGTATACACTCATTTTATACTTCCCTCCATTTTCAGACCCATCAAGTTTTCCCTTTTGTTAACTTTTAAAGTAGCATCACATTTTCTTAGGACATCTGCCTTCACTTAGAACTGTCAACAGACTGAAATTTTCAATTATGCAAGTGGGTTGATTTCGTCTCATTAACTGATTAATGAAATGCATTAATTAAACCACAATGGAATCTCAAGCATGTCATCCTATGACATTCATTTCTTCTTCGATTCCTTTGTTGCAATGTTCGTTCAGAATTAAATGTGCTATTTTAAATGTTTTATTACTCCATTCTGAGCTGTGATCAATATATTAACAGATTAATTAAGCCAGTTAATTAAAGCAATCAGCTTCATATCTGTCAGTGCTACTAGTTTTTATCTTCCATGCACGAACCAACACCATCCAGAACAAAAACATAAACAAGACCAGTTAACACAGGCCAGTTAACATACAGTTCACTGAAACCAAGAAAGATTTCTCCCAGGAGTCCTTACAACAGCAGCATTCACCTGCCTACTCTCTACACTGCATGTGTGTGATTTTTTTATTTTATTTATCTTTTACATTTAAACTCCACCCTTAAAGGAGCCCAGGGAAGCAAACACACAAGCAATAAAGCAATGAAAACACTTAAGAACATCTTAAAACAATTACAATGCAGATGCAGACCATACTGAATGGTGATGGAAGTGTGGGTGGGTGGTGTCAGGGACTGGTTGGACGCAGAAGAATGGTAGGAAGTCGCACCGGCCTGCACAGAGTCAGGATCCGAAGCCAGGGCAACCTCTGTCAATTTGGGATGTCCCACTTAAAGGGGGACACTTGGATGCTATGTGAATGAAGGGTGCATGAGCCCTCTTAGGAGCTCGGCCTACACTCTAGTAGGACTCCTACTAGAGGACTCCCAACTGGCATGTTCCCTCCCTTCTAGTCGATCGTTCGGGAGCTTCAAAAGCTTTCTTCTGCCCAAATATCACAGTGACTGATGCCAACAGACACCGGCACACTTAGGGATCCACAGAGTTCGTGCATCATGCGTAACAGACCTCAGCAACTCAATATTTTGGCTAATCTACTTTATTTACATATAAACACACACAGAGCACTGCAACATGGCTCCCTCTCTCTCTAGCATCAGACAGCAAAGAAAAAAAGAAAAAAGGACAATAGTCCCACTTCACGGAACACAGTAACACAAACATCCTGTCTTCATCACTTCCCACTCTGTGGAGTCAAAACATATACCGTCATGTGAAAGACAACAATCCCATGACTGCAATCACAGAGCAGGAATTCTAACAGTTTGGCTTTGGCTCAACCTGTCACTGTGGCCCAGAAAGGTTACCCACAAGGGTCTGAGGCCCTTTGGCCAAAATTGATTCCCTACCCCTACTCTACAGCATGCCATGCTTTTAGATTTTAGACTCTGGTGTGTGGGAGCGTGGCCTACAGAAGGCCATGTGAGAGTGGAACCAGAGAAACGGCGAGCTTCTCTCGGTCCGTAAGCCAACAGCTGCCTTTACAGAAAGAACTGGGCCATTTCCCTGGGCCAATTCTGGTTCACCACTACACACCATTCATACTGAGAATATACCAGCTATTTGTATATTCAGACTTTCCTGTACTTGCTTCTATGGGCACAACTTGGGTGCTTTGGGGCCTGTTTACACATTTGACATTGTTGCAAGATTCCATCCATGTAATCTAACTGGTTTTGCAGGTGTCCATCTTCAGGGGACTCCCAGTGGAAGGTTCTCTGATAGATTGTGGGGTGAAGGGTTCTCCATCCCTGGCTGAGAAACATGGTGGTGTTGCCACTGCCTCAGCCCATGTTGCCTTGAACACTGGGCCCCTGGCTGGCAAGCTTCCTCCATTCTGTATTTTTTTCCCTTGGAAGTGTATAGGATACAGCACATATTACACCATCTTGCACAAACATAGATGCTGCCTTGATCTAGGACTCAGCTATACAGCTGCAAATGAAACCTTTTAAGTATACAATGTGTATGCAGTATACAATGTGACACCAAATGGTGATGGCGAGCCTTATGTAAAATTTGATGTATTTTTTAAAAACGCTTTTTAAAAAAGCATTTTCAGAACGGGTTTTATATGTGTGTAGATTCCACCGAAAATGGGTTCTACCAAATCAGTATTTATTTTGGGCTTGGTGATCCCCAAGTTTACAAGCTTTTTTAAAGCATCTACATGATACTGTTCGCATCAAAACACTAGTCCACACACACACCCTTCAAATTTATCTGGATTTACCCCTTCCAGAGGAAATCTGATAAGATTTTTTTTATTAAAAAAAAAACTTTTCTGAATGGCCCATTTGCAATATCTCAACAATCCGTTTGCCTATTTAGTCTTCAAGTGGAAGTACTTATGAAATACAGGGTTGCTTTGCCCGTTGTGAAAAAAAAGTTTATAGTTCAAAACAGACAAATTCTTTAAAGTGTCTTCTAAAAGTCACTTTCAGGATTTAACAGCTTAAATGTTACCATAAAAAGGAAGGAGGAGATATTCTGGATACAATAAAATCAATTATTATACAGCCTTAAAAGTTTACTGTAGCAAAAATCATGCAAAGTGGCATTTGGTTTTTATTTCTCCATACTTATGGTAAACCAGAGATATTGCTTCATGATAAGCAGATGGATCTTGTTTTGGTTTTTAATGCACAAAAAGCACTTCTTCAATATATTATTTCAATGTACAGTGGGAAAAGGAATGCAAAATGAAAGAGTGCCATATTTCGCAATATGCCTTCTCCTGAGTAATATTTTGCAGTGCATGTATCCTCTGAAGTGGAATCTGCCTTTAAAGAGAACAGAATTCTCAATACCCTAATTTTTAAATGCCCAAGAGTTAACATTGTATATCAAGGAAATTGCAGCACAAATGGTTTAACTTTAAGTATGCCCACCCTGATGCCCTATGGGATTCAACTGAGTTTAGACACAGGTAAAGCTTTAAAAGGTTTTCATGACTAACAATTGTTTCTTGAATTGTGGCCCAAATATTTACCCAGCACCTGTCACTGGCATAATTCATATGCCATGTGACCATTAGCCAGACTTCTCCTCCTCAATTTTTAAAAATAAGTTAAATTTTCTATTCGCAACTGGAGCTGTAGGTTCTTAAAAGGGAAGGAATTTGGCAGTCTCTTTATCCCTCATTCCTCTTTGTATTAAGAGATTCTAATTTAACATTTTCATTTATGCCCCCTTCAGGGCAGTAAAAAGCAAACCATTTTCCTGTCTACTAACTATATCATTATCAGCTTTCCTTTCACAGAACGTTTCTTTTTCTGGGCCTGGATCTAGGAGCAGCCGGTCAATATGTGTTTCACTACCTTCCTTTTCACCTCTGCCAATGCATGGCTGCATGGAGTATGCCATTAGCAGTCCAAAAAAGAGGATTGACTAGATGAAGAAGCAAGTTTTTGGTGTTACTTGTAGACAACCACTCTCCATACTTTGCCTTCAGGCTTGCTTTCTTTGGAGTTTGACAAAGTGGCCAGAATTAAATGTGTGGGTTCTGGTTTCTTTACTCAGGTTGGATGGCAACTCATGGCTGCTTTCTGTGTTCATTCCAACTCCACCATGTACACTGGTTCTTGGCTAGGCTAGCAGATGTTCAAGCTTGGACTTCAGTTGGCCTCACTGCAGGAAAGAGCATGGGAGCCTCCAGACTGTCAGTATTTAGATTTCTGCAATTAAATTGGATTAAATTGCTCTGTTACCTTATTGCAAAAAAAGAAACTTTTAAAAGGAAATGGACTTTTTGACGTTAGGGAAGCAACAGGCAAATGCATTGAAAAATTCAGAATGAGCAAATGACCAACAGGAAGATGCATAAATTACTCCACAAGCAAATCAGAATGAATGTTCATTGTTATATAACGTCCCAGCAAACCAATGTGTTATTATACAAGACCTGGACAGCTTTAAGATACCCCTTAAGGACTGCCTGAGTCCTTATATCTCAGCTTCATCACTTAGATAATCAACATTGTTAGTTGTCCCCAGTGTTAACAGAAGGCTGACTGCATACCCTCCAACATTTCTCCAATGAAAATACGGACGTCCTATTACATAGTAATAATAATAAAAGGTAAGGGGATCCCTGACCATTAGGTCCAGTCACGGATGACTCTGGGGTTGCGGCGCTCATCTCACTTTATTGGCCGAGGGAGCCAGCGCACAGCTTCCGGGTCATGTGGCCAGCATGACTAAGCCACTTCTGGTGACCCAGAGCAGCGCACGGAAACGCCGTTTACCTTCCCGCCAGAGCGGTACCTATTTATCTGCTTGCACTTTGACGTGCTTTCAAACTGCTAGGTTGGCAAGAGCAGGGACTGAGCAACGGGAGCTGACCCCGTCGCGGGGATTCAAACCGATGAGCTGATCAGCAAGCCCTAGGCTCTGTGGTTTAGACCACAGCACCACCCGCATCCCTAGTAATAATAATAATAAAGGTAAAAGGTAAAGGAGCCCAGGATGGTTAAGTCTAGTCAAAGGCGACTATGGGGTGCAGCGCTCGTCTTGTTTTCAGGTCAAAGGAGCTGACGTTTGTCCACAGACAGATTTTTGGGTCATGTGGCCAGCATGACTAAACCACTTCTGGCACAATGGAACACCATGAAGGATGATGAGGATGATGGTTTTACTATTTGTACCCCACTCATCTGACTGGGTTGCCCCAGTCACTCTGGGTGGCTTCCATCATATATAAAAACACAATAAAATATTAAACTTTTTTTAAAAAAAACTTCCCTATACGCCCTGCTTTCAGGTGGCTTGGGGGTTGAATAACTCCATACCGTCTAACATTTCTCAGATGAAGATAGGGACATCCTAAGGAAAAACGGGACATTCTGGGATTAAATCAGAAACTGTCACAGCTTCTGTAAATCCGAGACTGTCCATGGGAAATTGGAGGGTCTGTGACTGACCTCAGCTAGAAGTCAGGCATTTGGTGTCACTAGTCCCAAACTGTGAAATATTCCTCCAGCAGATATTCAAGAGGCATCCTCGCTCTTGACTTTCTCTTGAATACCTTTTTATGCTGATGGGCCTATGCAGCTGTTTACAATTTCTCAATGAGCCAGTCATTTTAATGATTATTTTTGCGTGGTTTTTATGCTGTTGTTCACTGCTCTCATATTTTACATGAATTAGTGGTATATGTAAACGCTTCCATAAATAAATAAAATCAGTATTAATGCTCAATGAAGACCTGGATCTAATCTAAACCTCCGCATAAGCTTTAGCACACACAAACCAGGATGAACGCTCAATAAGAAGATTTCCTTTGAAAGACACAGAACAGCCCCTGGTTGTGTCTCATTATGTGCCTTTGTGGTTGGCACTTGAAACTCTAAATACCTTTGTGGTTTGCACTATGTGCCCCTGTGGTTTGCTCTTGAAGCAGGAGTCCTGAGGCTGCTCCCAGAGCAGCAAAGTGAACCTGATGGCATATAGACAAGGAGGCATTTGGGATTTTGCAGGTCAAGGGTTAGCGCCTTAACTTGTATCCAAAGCATGTGTGCGTCTGCATGACTTGTTTGACTCCACAAATGCACTATGAAGTATTTTGATCTCCCAGATCTACAGATGCCTCCTGAATCGTATTTCCGATTGTGGAAAAGAAAAATCTGTGTACGATTTCATGCCCCTGTACTATTTAGATCCATATGTAAGTTGTTCTGTTCAAGTGTGTGCCTTTGGGAGAGGAAAGAATGTAAGAATATAAGAATGTACAGTGTAAGAGGTGACAACGTACCTAGCCTGGAAGCCTGTCTCCAAAAATTGCCATTACTGGAAATTAAAACAGGACATTTAAATAGGTTGATTCCTACAAACACAAACACACACACACACACACACACAGAGAGAGAGAGAGAGAGAGAGAGAGAGAGAGAGAGATTCTAGGGCACCCCTAACATGAGACTTTAAACCAAAGCTTTCTTCAGTGGGGAGAGGTTAAGCTGATTTAGCTATTTAGGCTTCACATTTAATATTTCATTAATCCTAACTATTCTTTTTGGAAGTCTGGTTACAATATTCGGTTCAGGGATGTTTTGGGGGGACAAAAGGCAAAGTAGAAATTCCCTGAAATAAATAACTCTCAACTATTATCTTGACATATATGGCCATGAATTCTAAAGACAGTGCAATGAACATTTTCTCTCAGTGCTCTTTTAAACTTATTCCCCCAGTCTTGGGTGATAACTTGTTCTGTCTGAAACTATAGCACTTTCCCTTGCAGCTTGTTCCTAAGTTCTTCCCATTAAATATAGTGGAATGAGAAGTCTTGTTCATTTGCTTGTTTTGCTGAAGGCCACTTTTGCCTGTGAAATTATTAACTGTTCCACAGACTGTGGATACCCATCTTGCATACAGCATGCCAGAGGATAAGGCAATATTGTTTAACTGGAGCAATTAAAGCCCATGTACGAGTTTAAAAACAATTACTCCACCCATGTAGCCTCAATCTGTCCATCTCTTCTTTCAACTACTATTTATACAATTCCCAATAGTTCAGATTTAGTAGGACAGATTTAGTGTGTCCCTCCATGACGCAAGAGGCCCGCCATGTGGAAACTTTATGAACCCAGGAAAAATATTCTCCTCAGTAAACAAAAACAAATGCAAAATGGGGGGAGAGCCCCTCCCTCAGAGGACTCTGCAATGCATATGGCTTTTGCCATCTGGCACACCATCCTTAAACATTGTAAATCTTCCCAAGTGGAATCTCTTTTATGAATGCTAATACATAAAAACACACACGCAGAAGGCAACCTCTTTAAACTATAGAGATGTTTTGCATCATAACACAACAGCATAGGATTAGAGTGTATTATGAGACATGTTGAATAAAAATTACTTTCGGGTACACTCATTTAGATCCATCAAAAGGAGTTGATTACTGAATTTCAAAACCCACAAAGAACACATCCACAGCATACATTTAGAGCACTCTTCCCCACCGCCCACTCAGAAATCCTGTAGCCTGTTAAGGCTGTTGGGAATGTAGCTCAGAGGGGTCACTTAACAATTCTCAGCACCCTTAACAAACTACAGTTCCCAGAATCCTTTGGGGGAAGCTGTGACTATTAATGTGGTATTAAATGTATGCTGTGGGTGTATGCTGTGATTTAAATGTATGCTGTGGATGTGACCAAAAAGGAAAAGGAATGGGTGAAGATTCAAAGGAGGTAAAGAATTAAAATGAAGAGGAGTTTAAGGGCAGCCATTTTATGCAGTGGGGAATTCAATATGTTTAATGTGTGAATGGTTGCTTCTTGCTTGCATACGATGGATATAGATATAATATACTTAAATGCAAATGGGACGCGGGTGGCGCTGTGGGTAAAAGCCTCAGCGCCTAGGGCTTGCCGATCGAAAGGTCGGCGGTTCGAATCCCCGCGGCGGGGTGCGCTCCCGTTGTTCGGTCCCAGCGCCTGCCAACCTAGCAGTTCGAAAGCACCCCCGGGTGCAAGTAGATAAATAGGGACCGCTTACTAGCGGGAAGGTAAACGGCGTTTCCGTGTGCGGCTCTGGCTCGCCAGAGCAGCGATGTCACGCTGGCCACGTGACCCGGAAGTGTCTCCGGACAGCGCTGGCCCCCGGCCTCTTGAGTGAGATGGGCGCACAACCCCAGAGTCTGTCAAGACTGGCCCGTACGGGCAGGGGTACCTTTACCTTTACCTTTAAATGCAAATAACTTCCCAGACAAGCTAAAAAGAAAATGGCACATTCAGTCTTCCCCAAAATGTGTGATGCTCAGGGAGCAACAGAAGCGTAGGAAGAGGGGGGCGGACTGCCCTGGGTGTCGTCACTGAGGGGGGGTGACATTTGGCACAGCGCCCACCCACAACTCCCATGCCTTCCCCCGAGCTGTCGATGGGGGGGGTGACAAAAAAAAATCTTCGCCGGGTAGCACCTGACCTCGCTACACCTCTGGGGAGCAATGCCCTTCCCCACATTGAAGAACCTTCAGTTTTAATTATATAATTCTGATATGATCTGGGTATCCTTTATTCTCAGAATTCTAAATATGAAGAAAAATATTTTTCTGTGAAGCAGAGAAACCAAGATGAAGTTTCCCACCTATGAGTCACATTATTTGCAGCATTATTTTATTTACTCTCTGTAACTAAAGTTTGAATTAGATGTATGTCTATATGCTTCTCACATCCTGTTCATTTTTGAGACTGAATTATTCCTTTAAAAATTGCTTAGATTTTATGATCTCTCACCCACTTTGTTCGTTTCTCCCATCCCACCCAGAGAAGAGTCTAGATCATGTATACCAGGTGCAGTTCCTGTAAATTTCATGCATTGCTAAGAGAATTTATTCTCTTACTATGCTGAATAAAGGTGTAACTGAAAGTGTTTGTTAGTTTGCAGCAAATCTTTTGTTTCTGATAACTGAATAGGTAGCTGGGTAGGCAGGCTGCAAATATGGGTTCCCATGTCCTTGCACATTAACAGTTTCGTAAAACAATTTGACTCTACTGATACAGTCTCCAGGATATTGGGAAGGTTACATTAGATGAATACCAAATATAACGACTAACATATTAAAGTGTAAATCCGAGCTCAGTGACTTTTGGCATGCACACTATTTGGATGTTGGGTGGCTCAAAAATTCTGGCACCAACGGCCAACATGTCTATAATAACATTCTGCAGCCACAAATATATCTCCTAAATTATTTCCTCCATGCTTCTCCCCTGGATACATATAAAAAAAGATTTGTTAGAGTTGCACTTTCTGTCGCAGGCTGTGGACCATGTGCCAGCGCTGTAGGATTTGTCTGCCTACTCAGGCATGAGTTAAGGTAAATATAACATTCTGAACAGTGTGGGCTGCATTGTAGGGGGCTGTGTTTGGTGCAGCAAACTGGCTGGTATCAGGCGGAAGAACTTTAAATGAATGAAGCTCTGCTGGCACAAGACTCTGTCTCAGTTCAGGTGCTAAACACACACAAACACATATTGCAGCTTGTACAACGCAGTACACACTGTTCAGGAGAAGTCCCCAATCCCGTCAAGAGTAACAACTATTGGCAAGCATTGAGTAAACATCTTCATAAACCATAATAGAATTGGGCTGCAAATCTGGATTTTATACCTTAATTTTGTGCTGAGATAGATCAAGACTGAGATCCATAATATCCTTCCTAAATAATAATGTAAACTAAGGAAAACATTTCACAGCAGTTAACCCCCAATCCTAATTTTCGATAGATTTGATATTTCATTCATCATTACTGTTTTCACATGTGAGCAGGAAGTCCATGACTCAGGGTGGTGGGAGTATAAAGGGTCTAACTATAGTCTATATTACCTGCCATGGTACAGTTCCAATTTGAATGTAGCTAAAATGGCCATACAGACAGCCCAGTGAACCATTGCTACTGAGTTGACACCTGTCAGTTATTCTGCAGAAACATTATTTATATGGAAGGTGTCTCCCAAAGGTTATGAAATGAAAACCCTGCCTTCAGAGTTCAGTAATACTTGTGCACAGAGAAAATGGCACGGAAGAAAGAGCAGGGGTGGAACGAATCTTGTCAGTTGAGGAATACACCTGGTAAGACACAATCTAGGCTAGGCCTGTTCTCCAAACCAGAATCGTTATGATAGCACTGTTTCTAGATTGCTGAGTTTGACAGCAATTAAGGAGGATATGCTCACATAGCACTGATCATCTGTTTGGAGATGGGGACAGGGGAGATGGACATCTAAACCCAGTTCCAAGGGCAGAATTTTCACATCTTTCTTTTCTTTCCTGGCAGGCAGGATGAATGACAATCCCATCCACCCCCTTCACAATCTCTCTCCCCCCCCCCCCGCCGCCCCCAATGTGCTCTTTTTGTTTGGCCTTTTCTTCCTGGGTTGCAATAGCATCACACACAAAAGGTAGCAGCGGATATTTGTAGGGTGCTGCCTCTTGTTTCAGAAGTCGAGTAGAAGTTATTGGCCAGTATCTGTACACATCTCAGAACACCTAGCCATTTATTGTGCATCATACTAATAACCCTGAACATAACTAGGTGAGGAAATGTGGCTAAGGAGGGAGATTGATTACAGGGGAATTGGTCCTGCTGCTTAGCTTTCTGTTCCTGTCATCGCCTCCTATTCTTTATTTGATAGCAAGGCATTGATTTAAGAGGCAGAGAGCTGTTATGCCTCTCACCAATTGTTCTTTGCCACTACTCTCTGAAAGGTATTCCCCGCCTGGTCTTGAGAAGAATGAAATCTGCAGGCACTTGTACATTCTTAAAGCCTTGCGCTGAGGGCTTGGGGTTCAAATGGTAAAAGATGAAACTGAAATTGAGATTTTTTTTTGACTGGCAGCAACGCAGAAAGGGTGACCCGTCATGCCTTTGCGGGTCCCTGCAATTGCACGATGGCAACCTCCTTTCAATTAGCCCTCAACATCCCATAGAAAAAAAGCAAGGGTAGTAAAAGAGGAAAGGAAGTCCCTTTCTCCAAGCAACATTCAGCCCCATCTAGCGACAGTAATGGACAAAAAGGTCTCCAGAGCACATTTCCATACAGGCTCTTTGAGAGAATAGTTAACATTTTGTTTTGTTTTGGAAAAGGGTGGGGAGAGCCAACTTATCAAAGTGACTGCATTGCTAGTTGATGACATAAGTGATACGCTGACATTATGCTGACAAGCAATATATTAAGGTTCAACTGCCCTTTACCGGGGACTGAGCCTTTCATATAGCAGACCCCGCCCTGTGGAACTCCTTGCCACTGGAGATTCAGCAGGAGCCTTCCCTGCTTCTTTTTGGATGGCTTCTGAATAGAGTATTATATACACAGGCCTTTCAAACCTTAGATTCTTTGTCAACCAGTTTGACTTCTTATGTAGGTTTTTTTTTAAGGTTGTACACCACCTTGCAATATTTTGTATGAAAGTGTGGTTTTAAAATTTTAAAAGAAATAAAATGAATAAATGCACACAAAATGAATTTTCCATATTGTGAAGTACTGCTGTGTTATCTTGAGTTCTCTCCCCGCCCCCCCTAGAAAATACATAGTAGTTGAGAACCAAAACTTTTGTTCCGCACATTAAACAAAACAGCAAAGGGCCTTGTAACACCTTAAAGACTATTGAATTTATTATGGCATAATATTTTGTCCTAATTTAGGCAGTATATTGATTACTTATATTTGTACAGAGATAACAAAACAAAGAATGAGGTTAGAGAGGAAAATATAGATTGCTGGATTATAGACTGACAATAACTTTAAAGTATATGTAAAATATGCACTGTGGTGGCCATTCTCAAAGCACTATTGATTCACAAACATCCTACTGGCAGTGCTAAGTTAATTAAGAGCTGCAGTGGGATAAAAAGAAACCATTATCTCAATTTGGGCCTCCGGTGATAGGACTGAACTTCCTGATGAGTGGTAATTCATCAGTTTCACACTGAAGTCTTCCTTCAAAAGGTCAACAACAAAATGTTCCAGGACATTGAAATGTTCTCCCACTGGTTTGTAAATATTGCCCTTTCTGATATCAGATATGTCTCCATTTATTCTTTTGCACAGAGACAGACTTGTTTAACCCTGTAGAATGTAGGCGGCCATTGCTAGCAGCTGATAGCATATATCACATTACAAGATCAGCAGCTAAATGAACTGTTGCTATTGCGGCTGCCATTATTAGGCCCTGTGACAGAGTTGCCTGAAGAGATAGAGGGACAGAGTTGGCACATGACTTTCTTGCAGGACCTGGTCCCTATGCCTCACACAGTAGTGGGGATCTGGGGAGACTAGGAGGAATGGGTCCTTGCTGTGGCCTTCTGTAGGCACAATGAGGAGTTGCAAGGCTCCTCCTGAGTTTCATTAATAGGTCCCCAGTGAATAAACAGCTGGAGAAGAAAGAAGTTTGCATTGGGTTAGTATTGACTTGTCCCTCTGTAATCTTCCAGAACTTTCTCTAGCTGTTTCCTAGTTGTTCTAGGTTGTTTACGTGTAACTTTAACACTGACTAATAAGGAACTTTAAGGGATCATTCCAGTGCCTCTAAACCTTTTCTGTCTGGACCCAGACTCCTTCACAGCAATCAGATGGCAATTTTCTGATAATTCTAATCTTTTGATGCTAGATTTGGTGGCAGCTACCAAATCTTATTGGTGCCTATCTGACGTTTCTGCCTCTATTTACTTGAAATATTGGCAGCCTTAGTGGTAGAAAGAGCTAACTTGCTATAGCATCAGAATAACAGATCCCACAAGGAATCTGTTCAGCACCAAGCCCTGCAACAGATTTGTGTTTTTTAAAAAAATAAATCATTGAATTTCTTCCAGTAACAAGTACACTTGGACTAGGAGAGCTTCAATCTGCCGGCAGACAGGCCTCAAGCAGAAAAAGAGGCTAAATTTGTCAGATAAATTATTCACTAAGAATTAATCACTCATCTCTTCTCCAGAAAGAAAGTTCCTGTCAAATCTACTCTAGGTTACACCCATTGCTTTATTGCAGGAAAAGACCTCTGAGACCTATTGTACTGCTTTGGAGAGAGAGGTATACCTATTTTACTACTACTATAGACAAGTTTTATACCGGTTGCATGAGGTTTGCATTCCCTCTTTTACGTCAGCAAATCTCATCGCTGCTGATGCGACCTGGGATAATAAAAATCATCTAAAAGGGGGGTGGGAGAGAAAGAGACCCAAACCAGATGAATAAAAAGAAGTTAATTGAAGCAATCAAAAGCTGTTGATGCACTGCACAGCAGCTTCATAGGCTGTCTTGAGAATGTGGTGCTTGTTGTTGCTGATGGAGAGTAAATTGCAAGGATACACTGCAAACTGTCCTTCTCTGCCATTCTATTCAACATAGTATATTAAAAAGGTAAAGGGACCCCTGACCATTAGGTCCAGTCACAGACGACTCTGGGGTTGCGGCGCTCATCTCGCTTTATTGGCCGAGGGAGCCGGCGTACAGCTTCCAGGTCATGTGGCTAGCATAACTAAGCTGCTTCTGGAGAACCAGAGCAGCGCACGGAAACACCGTTTACCTTCCCGCCAGAGTGGTACCCATTTATCTACTTGCACTTTGACGTGCTTTCGAACTGCTAGGTTGGCAGGAGCAGGGACCGAGCAACAGGAGCTCACCCCATCGCGGGGATTCGAACCACCGACCTTCTGATCAGCAAGTCCTAGGCTCTGTGGTTTAACCCACAGCGCCACCCACGTCCTGTATAACATAGTATATGCATCACCGTAATTTAGGCTTTCAAATTTGATCCTATTTACTTATCACTCACTTGTAGAAAATGGTTTCAGGAGGTGAGGGGATCAGGAACTCCAAAACTTTCTTTCTTCAAGCATGAAGGTTTAAAATACAGAATTCTAAAATGAAGAAGTTCAGTTCTACACAGGTAGTGTCATGGAGGCAGAAGTAGATCCAGATTCTACAAATATGACTTTTCCTTCTTCTTTTTTGGACCGAGAGTTGATGGCCTAATGCAAACCTGTTGCAGAGGGGTTAAGCACTGCTGGGACTGTCTGCACAGGCAAGGTTTCCCAAACTTGGGTCTCCAGCTGTTTTTGAACTGCAATTCCCATCATCCCTGACCACAGGTCCTCTAGCTAGGGATGATGGGAGTTGTAGTCCAAAAACAGCTGGAGACCCAAATTGGGAAAAGCCTGGTCTACAGCAGTTTTCTTTATCTCCCTCTCCCAATGATGTAAAAGGCCTCAATTTTTTTAATTGAAAAATTATTGTAAATTTAAATGACCAACGTGAATTTGTGGGGACCTGGTACATACCCTAGGAGATACTAACTGCACTGATGTTTTCTGTATTTTTGAGCATGCCAACACTTTCTTGTTGCAGGCAGAAGACGAGTTCTCTGAAGCTGTTTTCTCTTTTTAGCACCAGAAGTTGCTACAACAAACGATAATCACAGCAACTCCCTGCCTCCTCCCCTGCCTCCCTACCTCCTACCTACTTCCACAAATATCAAACAGCCAGCCTGGTTCACCTTTGTTTCTCTCACGTGGCAGTATGATACCTGCAAAGGCAGTTTCACATCCAGGCTTAAGCGGATATCATAAAAGAATCCTACCAGCAATTCCTTTTCTCATGTTTGCTGGAAGGACGCCAGTCTGAATTCCTCTCTGTTTCTAATAACCACAGAACTAAACTGCAGTGTTTCAAGTTTTTGCTTTCATCAGGTCACCACTTCCCTCGTAAACATCAGCTGTCTCTACAGCCCCATAAGAAGGGTGTTGTTTTTTAAGGTGGTTCCCCCAGCGAACACTGTGGACAAACTTAATCTTATAGTTCATGGAATAGAAAAATCTCCTCCTCCTCCTCCTCCTCCTCTTCTCCTTCTCCTCCTCATCCCTTTTAATTAAGTCACATGTGAAAATGGATTTTAGCATTTGGATTGAATATTTCCCCAAATGTATGCAGAGTTTGCCCTTTTCATCAGTTTAAAGCTGAAGACGTAGATTTCTTTCTCCCATTTAAATAATTAGGAATGTTGCAATTGATGACAGTAGAAGTGAGGGCTTTAATCCAAACACATTGCTGCTATCCAAAGTAGGAGCACTTTCCCAAGGTTTAAGAAGCATTCTTGTTTTCTGTTGTGTTGTGTACTTCATAGGTGACAGACCTTCCAAGGAAATAACTATGTAAGGTGGGTGATAAAATCTATGTCTTAAGCGTAAACTCAACACCACTTGTGAACATAGCTTGCTGAGCAGGCATTAAAAGGTTAGCTTCTCTGGTTCCCGTCCTGGTATGTAGGCTACATGCTTAATGTGAATCATTGGTTGAAACAAAAATAACAAAACTGCATACAGTTTGTTGCATTTACTACAAAAGGAAGATGACCTCGACTCATTTTTAGCTTCTGTTTCCCTTTTTGAGAAATGAGGCTCCCTATTTGTGCTGACATGAAACAGTACATTGCAAAAGTCAGAGTTGCCATTTGCTAGCCTGGAAACTCACGGAATGCTTTCACAAGACTAGGGTGGCCAGGTGGGGAAAAGAAAAAGAATAGGATTCTTGCATCTTTAATAGTCATGCAGAAGAAGAAATTCCAGTGGGTGTAAGGTGCAGGACCCCAGTCCTCTTTTTCACCTGGTCACCCTACCAAGATCCAATTATATGGGAATGTGAGCGTGGGGCAGCAAGGTGAGTGTGGGTGGCTTGATCAGAAAAAAGAAACTGTGAATGCACCATTAATCAGCATCAAGGATATTTTTTAAAATCTTGATCCTAGATAAGCTTCACTGAAGAACACAGAGCATTTTGCTAGTGAAATTCTCAAATATACACCTACAGTGCCATATGTAATGGAATTCGGGGTTGGACTAAATGGTGCCCTTCAATCCTGTGATTTTATAGCTGTTAAATGGGATTCTGTAGAAAAGGAGGGGTTGCTAAAATGGTCAGGCGGTCTTGAACCTGGACTCAGAGGCTTGGCTTGCTCTCTGTGATAAATTCAATGCTATGACACTGGAGAATCCTAGAAATCTAATGGAGAAGCAGGACCAGTTGGAATGTTAATGTTGTGAGCTTTCCATCCCATGCTCAGCCTGAATATATGTATAAATGATATGCAACCTTTGTTCCAAGCAACTCAAGCGCAAGGGATGTGGTGGGAATCCTGAAACCTCTCACCGTTTCGAGATTGGGGTGTGCATAACAATATTGTCAAGTCCAAAATCACAGAACAACTCGAACGAGTCTGCAGTAGTTTACTCTTGTTACAGACTTTCTCTGTGATAACCAATGTAAATTCTAAACTATCAAGCTTCTCTCTAGAGTCTAAGGGCCAAGCTAGGTATTATTCCAAATGCAAGGTTGATTATTAAAACAGTAGCAGACCATCTAATTTCCCCTTCCTCTTTTTATATCAGTTTTTAAAAACTTATTATGTATTTATTATTGTCTTTCCCTATACAGTGCCAGGGCAGAGTACATACAAAATCACATAACAAATCCAGACAGCATATAACATACCACTTCAGTTATGCTTTTAATGTCAGCTATACGTTTAATGTTACACCATTCCAAGTTCCTTGCATCCTCACCCACCAATGCTGTGAAATGGGTGCAGGAAATGTGGATCAGTGTGATGCCTCATTACAAGATTGATTAACCAGACATTATGGAAGGAAAAGAGAGAAACTTGCCATTTTCAGTTAATTTACAGTAACATCACTGGTGAGTGTGGATTTGAACCTTGGTCTTCCATGTCAACACACTGTAAAATGCTTTTCCTTTTATTTTTGTAAGCATAAACAAGATTGCAAACATTGAATTGTGACAGGGTGAACAAAAACATCTTATGCACAGGTGAAATGGAGTGTAGTGGAATCAGGTAAAGGACCCCTGGAGGGTTAAGTCCAGTCAAAGACAACTATGGGGTTGTGGCACCCATCTTGCTTTCAGGCCAAGGGAGCTGGCATTTGTCCACAGACAGCTTTCCGGGTCATATGGCCAGCATGACTAAACTGCTTCTAGCACAACAGAACACCGTGACAGAAGCCAGAGCGCACAGAAACGCCATTTACCTTCCCGCCGCAGCTGTACCTATTTATTTGCTTGCACTGGCGTGCTTTTGAACTGCTAGGTTGGGACAGAGCAAAGGGAGCTCACTCTGTCGCGGGGATTTGAACTGCCAACCTTCTGATCAGCAAGCCCAAGAGACTCAGTGGTTTAGACCACAGCACCACCCGCATACCATGCAGTGGAATCAAGCTGTAAGCAGCTCCATGTAGTGATTCCTGGGGTGTTTCCACCTGTGGGTGATTTAGCTCCATTGCTGTTCTGCTTTAAGCTGCTTTAAGCAGAATAGCAACTCTCCCCGTAGAAGAGCAATTTCCATTGTGACCACTGTGCCCATGGACAAGGGTTAAATACCCTATTTTTTGCACCATAACACTCACTTTTTTCCTCCTAGAAAGTAAGGGGAAATGTCTGTGCGTGTTATGGAGCGAATGCCTACGGGTGGCGGCGGGGATCTGCTGCAGTCGTGAGCAGAGGATCCATGGTTCCCCTTCCTTCCCTCCTCCGTGGTTACAAAGCATGGATCCACATGGATCCTCAGGATTTTTGCATTGGGCTACTCCAAACTCACTGTCAGATCACATGTCTGTGGCCACAGCATGAACCACAAAAATCATATCTCCACTATTTCGTTTAGAATATTTTTTTTCTTGTTTTCCTCCTCTAAAAACTACGTGCGTGTTATGGTCGGGTGGGTGTTATAGAGTGAAAAATACGTTACATCCATACCCACACCCCACTCCCCTTCATTATTCCCCTACCCATTGGAGTGGGGGTGGAGAAGGAAGTGATACAAAGGCAATACTATTGGGAAACAGAATGGTAAAAATAGTAGGGCTGACTCCTAAATAGGAAAGTTGGATCACTGAGAAGGAAATAGCTAAAGCAAACTACCCAAGCCAGAATCCAGTAGAACAGTGGATGATGAACACCTGGCAGATATTGCGTGGTTATTCCACTGAGTTTTTTATTTTGTATTTTCTGTGCCATATGTATGTATGTATGTATGTATGTATGTATGCATGCTGGGGAAACATGAGATGGGGATGTTTTGTTTGCAGTGTTGTATAGATGCTCTGTAAAAAGTGAGTGAACAAAGCACAGCTATTCCAAAGAAAATTCCCAGTGTGAAAGCAGCTCTTCGGTGTGGGGAGAAGGGGTTTCTCACAGTAGAGTTCTCTTGGGGAACTGCTGGGTCAACAAGGTGGGAGGTGATATATTCCCTTCCAAAGGTGTGAAGAACATATCAGCTAGAGTGAATGCATTGGCAAAATGTGGTTTATACTTCACTCCAAAATTTTTCTCTTACCAATTTGGATCTTAGAAACTTTGTTCAAATATATGCCCAAAGCAGAAAAACTGAAGGGTGATTTAGATGCAGATGACACTGATGAGGTAGTTTGAAAATGAAATGATATATAATCTGAATAAATATGCTCATATTTAAATAATATTGCAATCAAGGTGCTGTGGCTGTTACGAGAAATACTAATAAATACCTAACATAGGAAAATAGTCTGAATATATACATAGTCATTACAGTACTTCAGTTACATTTTTTACTTCTCTTTCAAACCTAATTATGCATGCCATATTCTTTCGGCTGTAAATAGGAATCTGGACCAAGCTGTAGAATCCCATGTGCCTGTGTGGTATGCAGAATTTGGGTACACAGCTAGCAGAGTGGCATATGCAATTGTAGTTGTTGAGCTTCCAAAAAGATAGCTAAATGACAGCTTCCCTGTGAAACCGGTTCTGAGACAGTTTGCCTGATGCAGGAATGTGGAAGTATTGGCTGGATTACATCAGCACACGAAGAATTCTTATGAGATCAGGACAAATTTAGAAGCGAGGTCAAGAGCCAGGGGAGAAACTAAGCAAGGCACACCACTGCTGCTATGCCTGTCAAGCAGCACAGGAAATGGGACCGGGGAGGGGGGGTGTAGCCTGTGGCTTCTCCAGGTGATGGCAAGCAAAGCAAGAGTGCCCAGGAAAGGAGATCTATAGACAAGGGACATTTTTCTTTTTCAAGGAGAGTCAAGAATCACCTGTCCAAGGTTATGGGAAGATACACTCTGTAGTACGGAAGGCACAGGATATAATTATAATTCGGTGGAGGAGTCCACATTGGCAGTTGTTCACCGGATTCTACCCACATTTTAATGAAACCCTTCTGGATCCTGGAATCTCATTCCCATTAAAATAAAAGTTCTATTCTGTAGGGGACAGGTATACCAATATGGCATTACGGCATTAATATGCCATATGGGCCCATGATTCCTCTGTGTGTGAGCATCCTACAGCATTTCATATAGAAAGGCAGGATACAAATTCAAAGTAAAATGAAATGAAGGTGGCTATGAAGCAGGGCTGCTGAGGGAGAAAGCTTGAGGGCCAGATAGAGAGATCTGAAGGGCCATATTTGGTCCCTAGTCCCGAGTTTTCCCATCCTTTCCGTAGAGTAAAAGATCTTAAGGGGAAAAGGGATAAGGCTTACTTTTAACCATAACCTTCACACAACTTTCTTTCTTTCTTTCTTTCTTTCTTTCTTTCTTTCTTTCTTTCTTTCTTTCTTTCTTTCTCAAATAAAGCTAGAATAAAGCTAGCATTTGTGTGTTGCCTGCAATGTTTGTATGGGAAGTACATAGTGACCTGTTATTCTGGTAAGACAGCTATCCAAATGGCATGAGAATGTCAGTATCATAGGGACCGGATCTTTTGCTCATTAATTTTAAAGTTAACATTCACATTAGTTGAACAGGTGCTCTGAACTAAAAAAAAAAAAAGAGTGCTGCTCAAGTGAGGCCAAATCAGGAAGGAGCTTTGAGAAACCACCTCCACATGAAACACAGTGCCTGCCAGATTGATTTCAGACTGTTGAGACACCTGGAGAAAAAACATACCAGAAATGGTCAACAGACACAACAGATATTGCCTTATACAGAAATGCTGGGCTCAATAGACTGCTTGTAGTAGGAGAATCATAGGTTGTCTCCTTATCCAACCTACAAACATAATGATTGCAAGGTGAACTTTTAAGTATGTAGGACGTGAAATAAGTACCTTTTGAAAATGCTTCTGTTGCTGTACCCCTGGATTATTATTGTGCATGCCTGGGACTGTAAATAATAATTGAGCCTTCAGTTAGTGTTACTGAAATATAACCCTTTCATTTGTTTATATTACCTCTAACTTGGAGGAGTCCTTATTGTTCCTTTACCTGTTTGAAAACATGTCTGAATGTCTGAAGCTTCAAAATCTGGCCCTGCTGTGTTTTATTTATTGGTCTTCTTGAAGAATATAGACATGCACGCACATCAAAATCCAGGAGCAAAGCAAATAACAGCTACTGGGTCAAGATATCACGGCTACTCCTGGCACACAGTCCTTTCTACAGGCAGGAAGTTAAATCCTCCAAAGAATTGGGCTTGATCACAGAATCATAGAGTTGGAAGGGACTCCATGGATCATCTATAGGCCAACTCCCTGCAATGCAGGAATCTCAATACAGTGGACGCTCGGGTTGCGAACGTGATCCGTGCGAGAGGCACGTCCACAACCCGCAGCGTTCACAACCTTCAGTGCTGCGTCTGCACACACGCGGGTCGCAATTTGGCGCTTCTGCGCACGCGCAAAGTGTGATTTAGCGTTTCTGCGCATGGGCGAGTGCTGAAACCCAGAAGTAACCCATTCCAGTATGACTGTACACAGTTCAGTTCCCCATCCAATCTGAAACCATATCAGACCCTGCTTAGTTTTGCAAATGTGCTAGCAGTTTTATTGCTGCACCATTAGGAAAGGATTGCCCCCCTGTTTTGTAGGTGGCATTTCTGGCTTTATTTAGCTTTTGAGCTTAGTGAGAGTATTTCATTTTATGACTCAGTTTCTGAACCTGCTATATGATGTTTGGAATGAGAAGCGGAACCTTGATTGATTCTTATGCTGTAATCCAGTTTGCAAGAATTTGAATGCAGCTCCCAGCATCTCTGACCACTGGCTGCAGTGGCGTAGCATGGGGGGTGTAGGGGGGTGGCCGCACCGGGCGCAACATCTGGGGGTTAGGGTTAGGGGGCGCAGGTCCACGGGTTAGGGGGCGCAAATTACTTGCCTTGTCCTGGGTGCTGACAACCCATGCTACGCCACTGACTGGCTGTGCTGGCTGGGTCTGGTGGATGCAGGAAGCCAAAGTTCAGCTCTTACAAGGCTTTTCACACACTCCTTGAACATGTAAGGCAGGGGGAATGGGATTGCGTACATTAATTCTGAAGGTATTTGAACTGATCCTATGCATGCACGTAGTGATCTCTCTCTGTGATAGGAAACAAGGGATGGGGGAGACATTCGATTCAGCTGGCCTTTAAAGGCAAATTGACCTACCGTAATTCACCCTTTCTGAAGCAATATGAGAACTTAAGCACAACCATCCTTCGAAATTCACACTTCTCCAAGTTTTGCCATGCAGTTCTATAGCCGAGTAATATGTGCCAAAATGCACATATAAAAATAAGTAATATATTTATTTTATACTTAGCTTTGGAGCCAGCAGTGAGAATATGTTGTTCCTACAGGTAAAATAATAATATAAAGTTGTACAGTGAAAATAAGATACAAAAAATCGTTACATTAAGGAAGGTTGCTTTGCAAAAGTGTGCATGTTAGACAAAACTGAATACAAACATGTAAATATTAGGAGATATTCACAATAAATGCTTATTTTAAAAAAGAAAAATCTCCAGCTGATGTGAAGAACTGAACATAGGGTTTGGTGGGGGGGGGGAATTTCCTCAAGGCTTCTGAGGCGGGATTTTCCTGTAGGACCACAGCATGTTATTTGCATTTTTTAAAAGGATTTATCATGTTGAAAGCAAAGACACATCTATCCTTATGCCTAATTTGGCCCTGTGCTCCTCTCTGCTCTGTAGGAACAACACATTCTCACTGCTGGCTCCAAAGCTAAGTATAAAACTGCAGCTACCATTGAAGTCTAGAGTTGCTATGCATGGTGATAGTCTTAATGGCTTTAATGCTTTAAAAATTGAATGAACACATCCACGACTCTCCTGGTATGTGACAAATCAATATCATGATCTTATCTAGACTAGTGAGGACTGAAGAGTGATATGGGGGGGGGGGGAATCAACTTTGTTTGTTATGTCACTATAAGTATTTGAGCTTGCCAGATGGAACAATCCCTCCTCCTCCCCCCCACTGCAAACTGTTGGGGGGGGTGCAGTTCTTCCTACCCTCAAGCCAAATTCAGAAGGTACAGGGGGAAGAGCCCTATTTTGTTGTTGTTGTTTAGTCGTTTAGTCGTGTCCGGCTCTTCGTGACCCCATGGACCAGAGCATGCCAGGCACTTCTGTCTTCCACTGTCTCCCGCTGTTTGGTCAGACTCATGTTTGTAGCTTCAAGAACACCATCCAACCATCTCATCCTCTGTCCTCCCCTTCTCCTTGTGCCCTCAATCTTTCCCAACATCAGGGTCTTTTCCAGGGAGTCTTTTCTTCTCATGAGGTGGCCAAAGTATTGGAGCCTCAGCTTCATGATCTGTCCTTCCAGTGAGCACTCAGGGCTGATTTCCTTCAGAATGGAGAGGTTTGATCTTCTTGCAATCCATGGGACTCTCAAGAGTCTCCTCCAGCACCATAATTCAAAAGCATCAATTCTTCAGCGATCAGCCTTCTTTATGGTCCAGCTCTCACTTCCATACATCACTACTGGGAAAACCACAGCTTTACCTATATGGACCTTTGTTGGCAAGGTGATGTCTCTACTTTTTAAGATGCTGTCTAGGTTTGTCATTGCTTTTCTCCCAAGAAGCAGGCGTCTTTTAATTTTGTGACTGCTGTCACCATCTGTCTGCTGTGATCATGGAGCCCAAGAAAGTAAAATCTCTTACTGCCTCCATTTCTTCCCCTTCTATTTGCCAGGAGGTGATGGGACCAGTGCCCATGATCTTCGTTTTTTTGATGTTGAGCTTCAGACCATATTTTGCACTGTCTTCTTTCACCCTCAATAAAAGGTTCTCCTCACTTTCTGCCATCAAGTTTTTGTCATCTGCATATCTGAGGTTGTTGATATTTCTTCCAGCAATCTTAATTCCGGCTTCGGATTCATCCAGCCCAGCCTTTTGCATGATCAATTCTGCATATAAGTTAAATAAGCAGGGAGACAATATACAGCCTTGTCTTCCCCAATTTTGAACCAATCAGTTGTTCCATATCCAGTTCTAACTGTAGCTTCTTGCCCCACATAGGGATTTCTCAGGAAACAGATGAGGTGATCAGGCACTCCCATTTCTTTAAGAACTTGCCATAGTTTGCTGTGGTTGACACAGTCAAAGGCTTTTGCATAGTCAATGAAGCAGAAGTAGATGTCTTTCTGGAACTCTCTAGCTTTCTCCATAATCCAGCAGATGTTTGCAATTTGGTCTCTGGTTCCTCTGCCTCTTCTAAATCCAGCTTGCACTTCTGGGAGTTCTCGGTCCACATACTGCTTGAGCCTTCCTTGTAGAATTTTAAGCATAACCTTGCTAGCGTGCGAAATGAGTGCAATTGTGCGGTAGTTGGAGCATTCTTTGGCACTGCCTTTCTTTGGGATTGGGATGTAGACTGATCTTCTCCAATCCTCTGGCCACTGCTGAGTTTTCCAAACTTGCTGGCATAGTGAGTGTAGCACCTTAACAGCATCATCTTTTAAGATTTTAAATAGTTCAGCTGGAATACCATCATTTCCACTGGACTTGTTATTTGCAGAGCTTTCTAAGGCCCATTTGACTTCACTCTCCAGGATGTCTGGCTCAAGGTCAGCAACCACACTACCTGGGGTGTACGAGACATCCATATCTTTCTGGTATAATTCCTCTATGTATTCTTGCCACCTCTTCTTGATGTCTTCAGCTTCTCTTAGGTCCTTACCACTTTTGTCCTTTATTATGGTAATCTTTGTACGAAATGTTCCTTTCATATTTCTGATTTTCTTGAACAGATCTCTGGTTCTTCCCATTCTGTTGTTTTCCTCTATAGGAAATTTCTATAGGAAATTATAATAGGGCAAGCCCTATTATGCAAGTGGAAATCCTTTGGCAGGGCTTCTGCTGAGAAGGACTCATTAGGTGAATCCAGCCAAATGTATTTCTCTATCTTCGGGTGAAAACATACTGTCAGGGAACTGACATCGGAGCGAGAGGCGAAGGGGAGGCTCCCAGATGATGCTGGCGAAGGACCCAGCAGCAGGGGGAGAAACAGCTCAGTAGAGGGGGAAGCCATTCAGCGCAACACCAGGGATGAAGGGGGGCAGACGAGGGAATTGGAGAGAGGGCTCCAGGACTCTTCACTGGACATCAGTGAGGAGAGCCCAGGTCCTCCGCTACCCACGCCTTCCCTGCGCAGAAGACTCCCGCGCAGTGAGAGGAGGAGGAGACTGGGTGTCAAACAATTTTTATGTTGGAAGAGGTTCAAGAAACGCCCACTGACAGATTCTGCCAGTGACTGAGGCAGCCACGATGAGAAGGGGCTGTGCAGTCAGAAAGGTTTAACAAGGCAAATTAACCGAGAAAGGCACCAGTTTACGCACGAGTAACTCATACTCATTACACATACATAGTTACTTCTGCAGGGCAGCATAATTTAACACAAATATACGGGGTGAACATTATGTAATGAAGCCCCCCTAGCTTAGACCAAAGGCCCATCTGTACTTTCAATATTTACTCTCTGGTATGTTCCTGATCATTCTTAGAGTTTCCATTATTATTAAATTATCATCATCATCATCTCACCTTTTCCCCAGACAGGGACTCAAGGCAGCTTACAACAGCAAAATTATTTCATTCCATTTATCTGTGGAAGGTGCTGTACACAATCCCTTCCCTCACTCAAGTTTTCTTTACAACAATCCTGCGAGGTAAGTGAGGCGGAGAGGCTATAATTGGCTCGAGGTGACAGATGTATATGTGTATATGATTTCTCTGTGTGTGATGAGATCAAATGTGGGAGAAGCTTCCTGATGTACAATAGGGTGTCCCTATTTTCATCAGAGAAATGCTGGGAGGTATGCAAAAGCCCACTGATTTCCAGAAGCGAATGTCCTTGTTGTTTCCACACAGGAATGATCTTGTGTTAAAAAACAAATGTCATGGAAAGTTCCTGCTTGACTAAAATAATGGGAATGAAACCAAGGCATTCCCCAGCATCACACTTTTAATCACAGACATATTAAAATGTGTCAATATTTATTTTTCAGTGAAAGTCAAAATGAGCAGCAGCGGCGGCAGCAGCAAAAAAAATCTTTATCTTGGCTCTAAATGCTACAGCCAATTTAATTTGTGCAAATAGAAGTATAATGGGGAAAATATAGATGAGTGTACCATAAGTTCAAGGAACATCCACTTCCTCTACTACTCCTAAACTTTTATTATATTTTTGGAAATGAAATTTTCCATTTTGCTAGCCTTTGCTCAGTCACACTCTGCTTACAGAGGTGGTTTTCACTGAAGTACACGATAGCCAAAGTAATTCCGTTGGATGGAAAGAAAATGTATATGAGGTATGGATTTCCATGACTCCTTATTTAAAAATCCATATAAATTAGCATGAAAACATTCAGTAGATCTGGCTCCCACAGACTTAAGAGAATTAAACAGAGGTTTGGCATGAAAGAAAGAACATTTTTCTGCTTGGGAAGTTGATCTCCCAGTGAAATTGCTTCATATTCTCTCGGAGCCTGCTATTATCAGCGCCACACACACACACAAGAGAATGTGTTTTCAAATATATACATTAAAGCACTCAAAATACTGTACATTCTAGAGTAATTATGGATGAAACAATCCTGTACAGGAAAATGAAATGACATATATTGTCCTCTTGCAAAGTCTGGTTTTAAGGAGCAAGTAGAACCGATGTTTTCTGAGGCGGAAAAAGAGGAGCATGGAGGATCACAGGTAGAGACAAGATTAAAGAAAGCCTGAAGGGCCTGATGCTGGGATTCTAGGATCCCAAGGAAGTCTAAGTTGTGTGATGTGGCACGCTCTCAAAGGATAGCTCTTGCGGAGTTGTAGGCCTGTATTCTTTTACCATGTTCAGCACATACAAAAAGGCTCCTGCTACAAGTTCAGCTCCCTGAGCAACTAACACTCCCTCTTCAGCTACAAGAAATACAGTAGGCCCTCTGCTGGAGTGGTACAACTAGTCTCAAAGGGACAGTACAGTATTACCACATACTACAGTCTCCCACAAAGCCTTGATGATCAGAAGGTTGGCGGTTCAAATCCCTGCGACGGGGTGAGCTCCCATTGCTTGGTCCCAGCTCCTGCCAACCTAGTAGTTCGAAAGCATGTCAAAGTGGAAGTAGATAAATAGGTACCACTCCAGCAGGTAAACACTGTTTCCTTGCACTGCTCTAGCTCACCAGAGCAGACTCATCTTACTTCCTTAATTAATCTTCCCATCCTATTAGCTTACTGGTGTTACTTCTCTCCCCTGGGCCAGCAAGGTAATTTAGGAGGATCAAGTGAGCAGATCATATGATACATCACAAAGCATGGTTATAGCATTTTTACATTTGTTCCGAATCACTTGTATTTTTAATGTCCACCTTTTAATAAACCATTGAGAGCATAGCTGTGTGATCTGGATGGTTTCCTGAGTAAAGGTTACTGTTCTTTATTGGGGATAATGGTGCCATCTCAACAGAACTCCTGTGCACAGTGGAGCGGAGGTATCACTGGCTCATTTACTTTCATCTGAAATCGTGCTGAATAATTCATCTTGTGTTCCCTGTGATGAAATCATACGAATTGCCTTAATGTCACTTTTTTTTTAATTGCCATGAATCTATCTGACAGTGTGAGAGGCATTTGGCAAAATGTAAAGTTGTTCAGACATCTCATTTATGTATCTCCTGTTGTTAAACTGCCTTCCTGCCATTTATGCATTGCCATTTTCACACATAATAGGCAGGTATAGCCTGTGTAATGACCACTTTCCCTACATAGGTGAATAACCAGTTGGGCACTTTATTTGTTTTATAACCACAGTATTGAGTTCTGAGGTTATTTGCATCTCCAATGCAAATAAGCAAATTGAAAAGGCCATTTTGAGAACAAATGCTTTTTAGATGTTTTTGAGAAGTTTTGTGCAAAATTACTATCAACTGCTGAACTGATCCCTCAATAATAGGCACTACCTTCTTCAGGATATGGTACTGTGTGAATGGGAAACATTGTGCCTGGTGACCACATGAGACTTCTTATACCTTTCCCTCTGACCCTTTGCAGTTTCCCCTACAAGAACATAAAGAGAGCCCTGCTGGGCAAGACCAAAAGTCCCTTCTCGTCTACCATCCAGTTAGCAACAGTGGCCAAGTAGCGATTGGGGAGCCCGCAAGCAGCATATGAAATCAATAGCCCTCTCAGCAACTGGTACTATGTGACATACTTCTACTGAAACCTGGAACAGGCCTAGTAGCGGCTGATATGAGTACTTCTCTTCCATAAATCTCTCTCATTCTCTTTTAAAGCCACCTAAGCTTGTGGCCATCACCACATCTTGGAGCAGTAAATTCCATACGTTAATTGGCAGACTCTCCTGCCAAGTAGGTTCATTTCAGTGCCAGTATTATAAGAAAGAGAGAAAAGACCGTCTCTATCCACTTTCCCAACGCTGTGCACAATCATATTCACTTCCAGCATCACCTACTCTTAGTTGCCTTTTTTCTAAACTAACAAGTCCCAGTCATTTGTAGCATTTCCTCATAGGCAAGGTGATCCAGTCCCTGGTCATTTTGGCCACACCATTTCCAGATCATTTTTTCCTCATCCATACACTTTGGAAATACAGTATCCTTTGGAACTCCCAGTTAGCGTGTGTACACATCTTTGCTTAAACATTTTTATGTTGTTCATCAAGAGAAACGCGATGCATTTATTGCTGGCAGATGACTCTGATGAAGTCAGGTTTTTTTCTCCTTCATATTTACACGTGGGCCAAATAATCCCATACTCCAGTTTTCATGGAGCCACTGCTTTGCAACTTCACCATATCCTATAACAGCTATAGGATAGCCCTTTGTCCCGTGTGTCTTAAATATAGAACGATGCCCTTAAAAGCTATAAATGTCATTTTGACCATGCAGATTTGCATTCTTTATGGCGGGACCATAATTATATTTAATTCTATTGCCTCAAGTAGCAGGTTATTTTCAAATTACTGTTTTAAGATTATAGTTTGAGTTGCAGAGTCTGGTACTATTTGACTTAAGCCTTTAAAGTGGCACTTTATTTTATTTTTATTTTTTTTTAAATCTTCTAATAGGGAATGAAGACTATGTTAGCCCAGCACTGGAAAACTACACCAACCCTAATGGTTATGGAACGACTGGCTAAAAATCTGGATTTTGCTGACATGGGCAGGATGTGCAGTTCCAGCATATTTAGAATTGAAATAGGTTCATTATACTTCCTACTGAAAGGCGAATGGTTGGATGGAATTTCCCACCCCACCCAGGAGTGGTTGGTGAGGTGAGGTGTCACTGCCCTCTGGGCCCTCTTGGCTGTGGAGTCGCTGTCACTGGCCAGAAAAGTGAGAGAGAGGAAGGGGCATAACATAACATTCTGCAGGGTGGGTGGGTGGGTGTGCGTGTTAATACAATTACCAGTGAGTTTCACAGTACTTCCTGTGTGGTGCTCTCCTCACCAGCCCTCTGAAATACCAGTCCATAGTTGTAGTGCAAGGCTTTATTGCATTATGAAGTGGATCGGGAGTTTACATATTCCAGAGTCCCAGGTCTACTGAACGGAGGGTGGGAACGCTCCTGTGGTTTATGTTGATGGACGACGGCCAGGGTACGCTTACTGCTTTCTTGGCCTGAGCGACTAAGCCTCCGTTTTAGTATATCCTTCCCTGGCAAAATTGAGACTTTTGGAGCCATGGTGCTTAGAGAAATACTTCAAATAGTAGCAGGACTAAGCCTGTCGGTAGCGCTGCTGTGCCCTTTGGTGTGTCTCCTGGATGCATCCAACTGGGCTGACAGATGGAGTCGGGGAAGGGTCTTGTAGTCTTGTAGCCTCTTTACCTGTTCCACCTTTTGTCCTTCAATATACTGAACGTTCTTAAATGTAGGGTGGTGGGCTCAAGCCCCACGTTGGGAAAAAGATTCCTGCATTGCAGGTAGTTAGATTGCATAACTTTGATGGTCCCTTTGAATTCTAGGATTCACATCACCACCATAATGGCCACCAACAGAGCTCACACTGTAAAATAGAAACGTCAAAATGGCTGGGAGCTGATCAACCTTAACAAACCTTAGGGAGACATTGTTACATCTAGAAGACTAACAACAGAGTAACACATTTCACAAGATTTTCACAATGACATTTCCCCCCACGCATGAAGTGCCATATATCTCTCACACTACACGGAGGGAAATGAAGTCGATATAGCTGTACTAAATGTACAGTGCATTGTGATTCCCTCAGGAATGCTGTCATCTTGGAACCACAAATGTCTCTTCACCAGCACTTCTGGGTCTTTTGGATTGCTTTGGGAAGCAGGAAACACAACAAGCTGATAAAGCGTAATGAGAAACGCTTACAATTATCAGTGCTTAATTTGCAAATGGTGGTCTTCTTCTGATTCTACATTGCTTTGCATTACATTTAATAATTTACCCCCAGGCAAAGCGATGAGGAAGTGGGCAGAATTAATGGAAAATACTGATGGGGAAAGGAACTAATGAATTTCAAATTGAATATATTTCATAGTCACTTTGCACAAATAAATAGCATAACGATATAGACAGAAGGCAAACAAGAATTCTATGCAGTTGCTTCCAGTCACTAATTTTTCACCTGTGACTAAATCCCAATTGCAGACATGATTTTTAAAAGCAGAATCATCTATTTCATTTGCGGGGGAAATCTAAGGCTATCTAGAACATTAGGTAAGTAGGTAGAGTTAAATATTCAGATAATATCCTTTATATTAATTTTAGCATCACTTTTGAACACAGCCAACTAATATTTAGATTTTATTTTGAAACTGTATGATCTGCTTGTGTACAGAAATGTGATAACTCTCAGGAATGTGGTTATCAGCTTGGTTCTGTACAGAGTTAGAAACATCTAAGGTCCACCGATATTACACCAAACACAGCATAAGATTAGGCTGAAAATGACTAGATTCCATATTAGCCACTGTAGTCCATGACTTGCGGTGTGATCTTATTAATTTTGGCATGTATTTTATTTCTCATCCTTTTCCTTCAAGGAGCTCAAGGTGGTCATGGTCATGCAACCTTCCGGAAGCCATGCCTCTACTGAATATTCCATACATTAACTTCTCTGGAAGAATGGATCCATATGTCCTTGAAGGCTTATGAATTATGTTATTCTTCACAGTATGCAGATGACCCTAAACACACTCACTAAGGGGGAAGCCCTTT
This sequence comes from Podarcis vaucheri, assembly GCF_965113315.1. NCBI lineage: Eukaryota > Metazoa > Chordata > Lepidosauria > Squamata > Lacertidae > Podarcis > Podarcis vaucheri. Next base: position 42,873,809 of record NC_138761.1, on the reverse strand, counting down.
TGAACACAATAGGGGTTGCTTCTAACTAAAATGTACAGGACTGCACTTTAGAAACTTTTTTTAAAAAAGTACAAGATTATTCCAAAAAGTAATTGAAATTTTCAACATTTGAGTTCTCAGCTTATATTGATTTTCAATCAACAAAACATTGAAGCATTACAACATAATTTATCACCTGAGATCCTAAACTGCCTATGTTTAAAAAGTGTTGAGCATAAGTGAAAAATAATAATAAATTTATTATCTATGCCCCGCCCATCTGGCTGGGTATCCCCAGCCACTCTGGGCGGCTTACAGCATATCTAAAAACATAATAAAAACATCAAGAATTAAAACACTTGCCGATGTCTTCTAAAAGTTGTGTAATTCTTTATCTCCTTGACATCTGGTGGGAGGGCGTTCCACAGGGCGGGTGCCACTACCAAGAAGGCCCTCTGCCTGGTTCCCTGTAACTGTGCTTCTCACAGTGAGGAAACCAGCAGAAGACCCTCGGAAGAGGACCTCAGTGAGGCTGAGTGATGGGGGTGAAGATGCTCCTTTAGGTATACTGGGCCGAGACCATTTAGAAGAGTCTGTTGGACCTAGCCAGTGGCCAGTGGCATGCGGTCAGCAGACTAGGGGGAGTAGGCTAGTCCCCTAAATGTTCCAGGCAAATTAGAATATTAAAGCCTAGTGCTTCCTTCCCAAAGCTCAGGAAGCGTCTATCCAACCTAGGATGGGAGGTGCAGTGCTGCAAATGGGTTCAAGAGCCCTCCCATCACCTTCCCAAAGGTGGGCTGCAACATCCTGTCAGAGGCATAGCGCTGCCTTTTCAAAGCCCGAGAAGCTTTTGCCCAGCTTAGGATGGTAGTTGTGATACTCATGCTTGCAACATCGTCATGACAGTATCCTTCTGGAGCAGCTGCCTGAATTAGGGGTGGTTGGCACTGCTTTGCAGAAAGAGATGGCTTATTTGCAGTTACAGTGGTACCTCAGGTTAGGAACTTAATTCGTTCCGGAGGTCCGTTCTTAACCTGAAACTGTTCTTAACCTGAAGCACCACTTTAGCTAATGGGGCCTCCTGCTGCCGCCGCGCCACAGGAGCACAATTTCTGTTCTCATCCTGAAGCAAACTTCTTAACCTCAGGTACTATTTCTGGGTTAGCAGAGTCTGTAACCCAAAGCGTATGTAACCCGAGGTACCACTGTATTTCCAGTAGAACTATTGTTTGCTCTGAAGTTACCGATACTTCCCATAATTCTTGTGGGAAGCACTGAAAGGGAATTATTGGTCATAACATTGCAACAGATATTTTTAAGTGGAAAGAGGGAGGAGAGAAAAAGTAAAGTACTTGTAGAACAGGAAATGGATACTTCAAAAGTAGCAGAATTAATACATCAAAGATGTTCCAAAAATAATGTAAGACAGATTTAAGCTACATTAAAAAAAACAAAACACCAAAGACGTGCACTATCAGATATTGTAAAATTAACACAAAACTCTGTAAAATACTAGCTGGTGTGCTGAGAGCCAGGCCCTCGTACATATTTGTGTTGGCTACTAAATCACCCAGGAGGAAACTTGTACCGAAAAATTTAATGACTGTAGGAAAAATATTGGAAGTTTTAAGAAAATGTTTTATCTTACTTCCTGCAATCTGTATGAACCCCATGAATGAGCAAAACTGCAGAAAGCCAGTTTACTTGATGTGCTTGATAGATATAGAGAGCTAAATAAATCATACATGTAACTCATTTGCAATTAATTTTTTTCCTTGGGGTCAAGTGTTTGAACAAAGCACAGCATTTGGAAAACTAAAAGATGGCAATTTAAAATATATTGTGGGGGGAAGTACACTGGAAGCTGCATTATACCGATCAGACCATTGATCAATCTAGCTCACTATTGTCTGGACTGACTGGGAGCCTTTCCCCAGGGTTGCAAGCAGAGGACATTCCCAGTTCTACCAGGAGAATAACCAGGGTTATTCAGCATCTAAAGAAGATTGCTTTATCACAGAATTTTATGAAAGCCCTAAAAACTAGCAAGAAAAATGTGGGAGACCTCCAGATCTCATTGGCAAGAGACTCTAAATTTCTTAATCAGTGGGAAATGATACCCTGCAGTGAGTTTGCTCCTCCCACTTGCTCTAACAGGGCTTAGGAAAATCATCTTTTGTATCCTTGTCTTCCTGACTGTTGAAGAGGAGTCACTGCCCTCTTCCAGTTTTCTGACAGAACTTCTTGGGCTCTGACTCCATCTTCAACTTAACTTACGGTAATATTTTCTAGTTCCATGGCACCCAGTTGGTGGTCTGGGGACCCCGGGGGGGGGTCTGTGTAACCCACCCAGGAGGTCTAAGGCACCATTCAGAGTTTGCAGGGCATCAGTTGAAGAAGGAGCAAAAAGGGTTTTCTTGTGTCTGTGTGTTTCCTTGTGGCTGATTAGCTGTTTTCCCTGTGTAAAGGTCAGAGGGGGCAGGGTTTCTGTTGAGGCAGGGGATTAGCTGTGGGAGGAGCTTATCAGAGTTTGCAGGGCATCAGTTGAAGAAGGAGCAAAAAGGGTTTTCTTGTGTGTGTGTGTTTCTTTGTGGCTCATTAGCTGTTTTCCCTGTGTAAAGGTCAGAGGGGGCAGGGTTTCTGTTGAGGCAGGGGATTAGCTGTGGGAGGAGCTTATCAGAGTTTGCAGGGCATCAGTTGAAGAAGGAGCAAAAAGGGTTTTCTTGTGTGTGTGTGTTTCTTTGTGGCTCATTAGTTAGATCCATCTTTCTTTGTGGCTCATCAGTTAGATCCATCTTTTAGATTTAGGGGAGCTAGTCTCAAACGTTTGTGGGGGGAGATCTAGGTGTTTTTTTGTGTGGGGGAAGTTATTTGTCCTGTCTTCAAGCTTTTTATGATGGAGGACCTCTGTAGCCAACCCCAACGACACGATCTCAAGATGGAAGGGGAGGGAACAGCTGCAGTCGCCTGCGATTCCTGCGCAATGTTTGCCATCTTGCCAAAGGTTGCAGGCAGCTTTACCTGCAGCAATTGCATGTTGATTGCTCTCTTAAAAGACAAAGTCCAGCAACTGGAGGAACGTGTAGCTACGCTCCAAAGAATTAGAGAGCTGGAGCTCTTCTTGGAAGCAACAGAACACACCGTCTCCACCAAGGAGGAGACAGGGGACTCCCCTGAGAAGGAGTCTAGTTCACCAACACAGGAGCCAGATATATGGAGAAACGTGACTCAAAGAAGTAGGAGGCCCAGGGTTCACTCTGATTGCTTAGAAATACACAATCGCTTTGAGGTCCTCTCCCCTAGCATGGAAGACGAAGAGCAGACTCCATTTGAGGATCTCTCCCTCATTACAGTCGATCAGGTATATGAAGACGAGCAGCAAAGTCAGTCCTCAGGGAATGTGCAGGCGACCTTGGAACGGACAGCTCACGGAAGAACCCCGACCAAACCCAAGAGGAGGCGTGTAGTGGTGATAGGGGATTCCCTACTGAGGGGAACAGAAGCAGTGATCTGTGGGCCTGACAAGATGTCTCGGGAAGTGTGCTGTCTCCCCGGGGCTAAGATCCAAGATGTAACTGAACGACTGCAAGGAATCATAAAACCCACTGACAAATACCCCTTCCTCTTGGTTCATGTGGGAACCAATGACACTGCAAGCAATAGCCTCCAGAAGATCAAAAGAGACTACGAGGCTCTCGGCAGGAAATTGAAGCAACTAAATGCACAAATTGTCATCTCATCTGTCCTCCCAGTTGAACGACGTGGCCCAGGGAGAGAGGGGAAAATAGTGGAAGTGAACAGCTGGCTTCGCAAATGGTGTAAACAGGAACGGTTTGGATTCTTAGATCACGGACTGCAGTTTCTTGAAGATGGACTTCTGGCAAGTGATGGGCTGCACCTCACAACGGTTGGGAGAAATGTTTTTGCCAAAAATCTCAGAAACCTCATCAGGAGGGCTTTAAACTGACTAATGTGGGGGAGGGAGACAGTGCTCCTGAAGGTAGGAGCCTATCAATTAATGAAGATGATCATCCAAATGTCATAGACCAAATGGAGAAAACAGCACACGGACCTAGTGGTGGGAGGAAAAAATCCTTAAATAAGAGACACGGGGGAATGATTAATGGACTTCAATGTCTGTACACTAATGCGCAAAGCATGGGAAATAAACAAGATGAGCTTGAGCTCTTGGTACAGCAAACTAAATATGACATAATAGGCATCACTGAAACCTGGTGGGATAAGTCCCACGATTGGAATGTAATAATGGGGGGATACAATCTATTTCAGAGAAACAGACCAGACAAGAAAGGAGGAGGAGTGGCGTTATATGTCAGGGATGTGTATACCTGTGAAGAGATCCAAGATTTAGATCCTCAAAGCCAAAGTGAGAGCATTTGGGTCAAAATTAAGGGAGAGAAGAATAACAGAGACCTCTTTGTGGGAGTTTACTATAGATCCCCAAGCCAAACGGAGGACATAGATGATGCCTTCCTGGAACAGATGGCCAAGCATGCAAAAGGAAGGGAGATAGTAGTAATGGGGGACTTCAATTACCCGGATATTTGTTGGACGTCAAACTCAGCCAAGAGCATAAGGTCAAACAGATTCCTCACTGGCCTTGCAGACAACTTCATTGTCCAGAAAGTGGGAGAAGCAACAAGAGGAACAGCCATTTTAGATCTGGTCCTAACCAATGTTGATGACCTGGTTAGTGGGGTAGAAGTGGAAGGATCATTAGGCGCGAGTGATCATGCTCTTCTGAAGTTTACTATACAGCGGAAAGGAGCAGCCAAGCATACTAGGACTCAATTTCTTGACTTTAAGAAAGCCGACTTCATAAAACTTAGGGAAGTGCTAGGTGAGATCCCATGGACAACAATACTAAAAGGAAAGGGAGTTCATGATGGCTGGGAGTTTGTTAAGAGGGAGATACTAAAAGCACAACGTCAGGCAATACCAATGAGACGGAAACATGGAAGGTGCCTAAAGAAGCCAGGGTGGCTATCTAAAGAACTTTTAACTGAATTAAGATTTTAAAAGGATGTGTACAAAAAATGGAAAAGGGGGGAAACCACCAAAGAGGAATTCAAACAAATAGCCAGCACATGTAGACACAAAGTCAGAAAAGCTAAAGCACAGAATGAACTCAGGCTTGCTAGAGAGGTTAAAAGCAACAAAAAAGGCTTTTATGGGTATGTTCGTAGCAAAAGGAAGAACAAAGAAACTGTGGGGTCACTCAGAGGAGAAGATGGTGAAATGCAAACAGGGGACACAGAAAGGGCTGAACTACTCAATGCCTTCTTTGCCTCAGTCTTCTCCAATAAAGAAAACAATGCCCGACCTGAAGAATTTGGAGCAAATGATTCAGCAAAGGAAACACAGCCCAGAATAACTAAGGAGATAGTACAAGAATATTTGGCTAGTTTAGATGTATTCAAGTCTCCAGGGCCAGATGAACTGCATCCAAGAGTATTAAAAGAACTGGCAGATGTGATCTCAGAACCACTGGCAGTCATCTTTGAGAATTCCTGGAGAACAGGCGAAGTCCCGGCAGACTGGAGGAGGGCAAATGTTGTCCCTATTTTCAAAAAGGGGAAAAGAGAGGACCCAAATAATTACCGCCCAGTCAGTCTGACATCAATAGCAGGGAAGATTCTGGAGCAGATCATTAAGCAAACAGTCTGTGAGCACCTAGAAAGGAATGTTGTGATCACCAATAGTCAGCATGGATTTCTGAAAAATAAGTCATGTCAGACTAACCTGATCTCGTTTTTTGACAGAATTACAAGCCTGGTAGATGAAGGGAACGCAGTGGATGTAGCCTACCTTGATTTCAGCAAGGCATTTGACAAGGTGCCCCATGATATTCTTGTAAAGAAGCTGGTAAAATGCGGTCTTGACTATGCTACCACTCAGTGGATTTGTAACTGGCTGACTGACCGAACCCAAAGGGTGCTCATCAATGGTTCCTCTTCATCCTGGAGAAGAGTGACTAGTGGGGTGCCACAGGGTTCTGTCTTGGGCCCGGTCTTATTCAACATCTTTATCAACGACTTGGATGATGGACTCAAGGGCATCCTGATCAAATTTGCAGATGACACCAAACTGGGAGGGGTGGCTAACACCCCAGAGGACAGGATCACACTTCAAAACGACCTTGACAGATTAGAGAACTGGGCAAAAACAAACAAGATGAATTTTAACAGGGAGAAATGTAAAGTATTGCACTTGGGCAAAAAAAATGAGAGGCACAAATACAAGATGGGTGACACCTGGCTTGAGAGCAGTACATGTGAAAAGGATCTAGGAGTCTTGGTTGACCACAAACTTGACATGAGCCAACAGTGTGACGCGGCAGCTAAAAAAGCCAATGCAATTCTGGGCTGCATCAATAGGAGTATAGCATCTAGATCAAGGGAAGTAATAGTGCCAATGTATTCTGCTCTGGTCAGACCACACCTGGAGTACTGTGTCCAGTTCTGGGCACCACAATTCAAGAAGGACACTGACAAACTGGAACGTGTCCAGAGGAGGGCAACCAAAATGGTCAAAGGCCTGGAAACAATGCCTTATGAGGAACGGCTAAGGGAGCTGGGCATGTTTAGCCTGGAGAAGAGGAGGTTAAGGGGTGATATGATAGCCATGTTCAAATATATAAAAGGATGCCAAATAGAGGAGGGAGAAAGGTTGTTTTCTGCTGCTCCGGAGAAGCGGACACGGAGCAATGGATCCAAACTACAAGAAAGAAGATTCCACCTAAACATTAGGAAGAACTTCCTGACAGTAAGAGCTGTTTGACAGTGGAATTTGCTGCCAAGGAGTGTGGTGGAGTCTCCTACTTTGGAGGTCTTTAAGCAGAGGCTTGACAACCATATGTCAGGAGTGCTCTGATGGTGTTTCCTGCTTCAGGTTACAGACTCCGCTAACCCAGAAATAGTACCTCGGGTTAAGAACTTTACCTCAGGATGAGAACGGAAATCATGCGGCGACAGCGGGAGGCCCCATTAGCTAAAAGTGGTACCTCAGGTTAAGAATAGTTTCAGGTTAAGAACGGACCACCGGAACGAATTAAGTTCTTAACCTGAGGTACCGCTGTAGTTTGTTTTTCTAAAAGAGTTATTCTTCATTAGACAACCCATCTTAAGGATCAATTTTTTTAAAGGATTTTTTAAAAATTATTTTTATTTGTTAGATATTTAAGGGGGCTGCCCCCAAAAGTTTATGGCCACTGCCATTCAAATGGTGTGTTTGTGTGCACCGCATATTGTGAATGATTGTGCAGGGTGTGGCTTACCTGGCAGGGGCGTGGCGTGGGGAGGGCCAGGCACCTGTAGGCCCAGGCACATAATTTTGAGCAGGTGTGAACCAGGCACCCCCCACAGAAAACCCCATCTAGCCAGGCCTGCCGTCAGGGGGGTGTGGCCTTGCCGCTGGACCCCCAGTCAGCGTTGGGGGGATGTGCCCACGAAGAGCTGCCTCGACCAGTTGTGCTCTCCCCTGAGCCAGCAGCGGGCAGGCAGGCGGCTCAGCGTGGCGACGTGAAACCTCTTCAGTCTATGATCCTTTCTGGAGTAGAGGGATTTCTCCATGCTGACCCATGTACTTTGTGTTCATCGTTTGCAAATTAGATTTTAGGGTTATTATTTAATTCATACCATTTATATACTGCTTGACTGTAAAAAGACCTCTCCCCCGCCCCGCCCCGCAAAGGGGTTATAAGAGGTCCTGAACAGAGGGAAGTTCAGGTGATTTACTAAATTTCAGACATGCACAACACATTATGCTCCATTTTCTCTCCTTTGTCCAAAGCACGATAAATACCAAGGTGTATAGTTCCGATTAATTTTAAAATGTCAGAGTTGACCACTTCACTCATGTGTAACACTGCTAAATGGGCGAACAGATGTCCTGATCAGCCTACTTTACTGTTAAGTAACATTTCCATAAAAAAGATGAATATACTCCTAAGACTGATTTACCAATTAAAATTTACCCATTTGTCTTAAAAGCCTTTTCTGGACAAATGTAATGAAATATTAATACCTTTAAATAGCAATGTAAGAGAGCTCATTTTATACTCTAAAGCCAGCACTGTATGTGAACATTAGTAAATTTGTACCTAATATTTATTGCATTTATTTATTTAAAATAATTACATCCTACCCTCAGAGGGGATCTTTCAAAGCATCTGACAACAATAAAAACTAAATACGGCTGGTTAATAACACTCAGTTACAATCACTCATTCACAAACATCAATCTTTCAATGGCTGTTTAAAAAATTCTAGCTTCATTTCAGAAAACTGAGGGCTCTTCAGCACAGCCTTTGGAAATCCACATTTTCCCAATCCAATTTGTTCATTGTAGCCCTTCATGGTTCCATATCAATGCTGGTTGATTGCTGTTCTCACATTCCATTGTAGTCCAGAGCTGAGTTGTGCTGGAGGAGGAAGCAGGCTGAAACCAGAGAGTCAGAAGCATGCTTGATTTCTGCCAGAATCCAAGGCTGCAGCCATGGGAGAGGCAGGACCCTCTTGGCTCAGGTTGTTTATGTGTTTAAATAAACCATGTAGCATAAAGACACCACAGTCTCCTCTGTGCCTCATTCTGAAGGAAATACGAACCCTGGGTATGCTTCTGGAACCACTGGAATTTCACACTATTCATAAATTAGGGTAGCGTGAAACAGTATTTTTGATCTGGTCATGTCACATCATTTTTTATGCTACTCCCTTGCTTCTCCACTTTCCCCACCTATTTGGAGGGCATTGTTAGATTGTTACTACACTCTGGCTAAACTTCACATCCACGTCTAGCAAAGAATGAAGTGTTTGCGGAGGGTGTCTATTGTTCTATCGCAACAGCTCACCCCTGGTGAATACAGGAAAATCCACTCTGTGTACCTTTAATACAAACAACAACTCGGTCACCGTGCAAAGGGGCTTCTTTCTAGGTAAATCCACCCAGAAAGAAGAGAAAGGTGCCCTTGGAATGAACATCAGCTACAACAAGAAAGAAATGAGACAAGGAGATGTAAGGTTTGGTGGGTGGAGTATGGGCAGCAGTACAGAGGAGGAGCTGAGGGGGAAATGGGATAACCCCAAAAACATAATATGGCAAACACATGTTGCATGACACAGTGGGATATAATCATTTTAGAATAATTTTTCATGCTAGTTAGGCAAAAAGCGACTTTTAGCTCCGAGAAGCTGAGATGCCACCTGGACAGTGTAAGCATAATGTGATTCATAGCTAAAAAATGCAGGAACAAGCAACCTACAAGGAGAGTTTTGAGATGGTGCAGATGAGGCCTGAAAAAGCCAGGCAAATATTGAAAAGCAATAGTCTCAGCATAAGTGCACTTTCTACCCCAATAATCTTCCCAACACATGCATTGGGTTGTATCCCACACTGAATGAGCAGAGTTCTAGTCATGCAATGGTACTTCCCCTTCCTCTCTTTTCCCTGCACCCTCAATCAAAATCTGTTCTGGAAAATCCTCCAGCCCTCTGAAACAGATTTGTGGGGTGGGGTGAGGGGAGGAGAGCAGCTGAAGTTTCTGTTGGGATGCACAAGAACAGTCAACAGGTAGCAGCTTTTCCTAGGCTAAGCAATTCACTGCCAGAGAACACAAATTCTGAGGTGGGCCTAATCCTGCCTGAATATACTCGGAGTTGAGTGTGAATTTCATGCTCTTTATTCAGCTCATAGTAGCAATGAATGAAACTTTCCCTGAAACATATAGCTATATATACATTATTTACACAATGGGCCCTGCGTGATTGGCTAATTCCGGATTGCTCCTGCAGGCCAATCAGGTCACTGACTCACTTCCACCCGGAGCTGCATTGGGTGGCTCCTGCGGACCAATCAGACTGCTGCATTCTGGATCCCATTGTTCTAGGATTCAGCTCAGTACATAACACTGCCAAAATATCCTTACAAGCTATAGCATCTCAGCATTTCAGGTCCATGTGTTTATTACTCATTCCTGCTTTCAACATGTACCAGTGTATGTCATGAGCGCTTGGCATTGTCAGGAACAAGGCCCTGCTAGACACAAACAGCTGCTAGACTTCTTTGCTTTTTATATTTCCACCTTGCCCTCTTGGGGGCTTACTACTTTGCTGAGAGCGAAGTGAGTAGGCATTGTGTTTGTTTTCAGCATTTCCCTTCTCTCATTAGTCACTCTTCGTTATTCTTCCCCTGGGCTGCGGTTCAGATGTTTAATTCAATTGGGCCTTCATTCCACCATGCAGACTCACACCCTCTCTTGTCCTTTTTCTCGCTTAGTTATTTCATATCCTTGTGTTACTTTGGAGGAATGTTCCATTTTGCAGGAGCTGTTTGACAAGGAGGTTTACTGATTATTGGGAAAGATTTGTGATCTTTGCTCCAGTACAGGCCAGGGATTCAACTGGGGACTTCATTTGCTAAGATCAGAAAAGTTAGCACACAAACTATTTCATGTGCTGTTTTGACAGGGCCGCTGAAAAGCTCAGGGTTGATGCAAATGGAAAAGGCAGAAGGCTGAATTCCCCTGAAGAGGAAGCATGTGTCGTGTTGCTGACTTGTTGTGAGCAGCTTAACAACATCTGGGTCAGATCTGACGTCCATCTAATCAAGCACTGTGCCCATCAGTGGCCAACTCCAGATAATGTCTCAGAAACATATCCAACCTGGGTACAGTGGAGACTGGAGACAGATGCCCTCTGTTGCATGCCTCAGCCTTAGGGAATCAGAGGCATGCTGCCTCTTCACAGATTCCATTCACATGGTAAACAGATAACTAAATCCTTCCTGAGCATTTGCCTGCTGACTGACAGGGGCACTGTGTTAAAGCTGTTTTGTGTAGGAAGAAGATTCAGTTGCCAAGGAGTAGGCCAGAGATGAAAGTGCTCAGCCTAAGACTCATCACACATGGTCTGAAAATGTGTTGGTGGAAGGGTGTGTGTATTAGCTGTCCTACCCAAATGGTACCCTTGGAGTCACAGCCAAGACTCTACGTGTATTCTGGTGGCTGGTGGGAGTTCAAAACACCTGAAGGGCAGCAGATTGAGGAAGGCTACTCTAGTCACTCATTTTCTGGCTTTATGACTTGGCCCACACTTCCCTGCAGGCTCGTTCAGGCCCAAGAGAAACAAGGAGGCTTTGCTGCTTTTGAACCCACTCCCCTGCTCTACAAGTGGTTTCCCAGGGAGGTCAAAGGCACACTTTTATGGGATGTCATGACTTTTCAATCACCAAGCCACCTCACAGTAATTCACAGTTTCCCACCTCAGGCTGTGCCTGTAAAGCAGGGTTACCTGTCAAATCAATTTTTTTTTTTTAAAGGAGCATCACAGGGAAGCTTTGTGGTTCATTCGCCAGAGGCTTGTTTTTCTGAAATAAAGAACATCTATCATCTTCGATTGCAAAACAACCTTCTTAAAAAAGAAAAAAGAAAAAACTTTTGGAGCAAGATGGGGTTAAAACAACAATAACAAACTTACGATTCACACAATACAGTGAAGAGAGAAGTCAAGTTTCCTAATCCTAGAAATTTTTGCAGCCTCCCATTTTTTTACCCTGGTCAAGGAAAAGGTCCCGTCCTCTTTGCTCTTTTAAAACACCATTTCTGCACCTTCTCGCCACAGACAGAAAGGGGAGCAGAGGCATTTTTCACTCACCTTCCATCCACTGTGGACAAGTGAATGGCAGCTGAAAGGAGAAGCCACCACTGCTTGCTCACTTGCACCACCCTCCTTTCTGAGTGTCAGTAGGAATAGGATCCAGCTGCACCTAAAGGAGCGACTATGCAAACAGTGTGCAAGAGTGTACAAATCCTGTACATGTGGGTTTATGATTAGAGGTGTCCCAAGGCATATTTTGGGGTGCTTATTTTTTCCTATGTATCTCTGGTTATCTGCTGCTTGGACTACTGCAAAACTACAACTAATTTAGAATGCAGCTGCCAGATGTGACTGGGAACAGCCACCAGGACCATATAACACGGGTCCTAAAGGATCTACATTGGCTTCCAGTACATTCTTGAGAACAATTTGAAGTGTTTGTGCTGAGCTTTAAAGCCCTAATCAGCCTCGACCATGTATACCTGAAAGAGCATCTTGTCTCCGTTGTTCATCCCAGACACTGAGGTCCAATTCAGAGGACCTTCTGGTGAGAAGGGAATGAGGGGGGATTATTGGGTTGCCTTTGTCTTTATTATATATATAATCAGCGGCGTAGTGTGAGTTGTCAGCACCCGGGGCAACGCAAGTAATTTGCGCCCCCTAACCCGGGGCAAGGCACGTAATTTGCGCCCCCCCTAACCCCTAACCTGCGAGTTGCCGCTGGCGCTGCTGCCCAAACGACGCCGTTTCCCGGAGGAGGAGGGGGGCAGAGAGGCGAGGAAAATGCAACGGCCCAGCAGCTGCAGCAGCACCGGCGGAGGCAGGGCTGTGAGGAAGGGCTGCCTGGCGCGTCCTCCGCGGCGAGCGCTGAGAGCCGCTGCCTGTCGGGCGCCTTCAGCCGGGCGCCGCGAGACATGCGGCTCTGCTACAGCCTGCACCCTAGGCTCTTCAGCGACTCCGGAGGCAGCGAGCGCGCGCCCCCAGATGTTGCGCCCGGTGCGGCCGGCACCCCTGGCACCCCCCACGCTATGCCACTGTATATAATATATATTTTGTGTTTTTTATATTGTAATGTTATGTTGTGAACTGCCCTGTATAGGGCAGTATACAAATTTAATAAATAATAATAGGCAGAGGGCCTTCTTGGTAGTGGCACCTGCCCTGTGGAACGCCTCCCACCAAACAGGATTGACTTTATTGACCAATGTTATTGGTGTGCATAGATGCCTTTGTTTGTACCATGCATCTGCAGGCAGCTGAGCTTGGCTGGATCCATTGGTATGTGCAAATGCAATTTTGTTTGCTTAGAAGATGTATCTATGATTTATGCTGACCCAAAGCACATTTTGGAATAGCCATCCCTATTGTTGACTATCCTCAGTGTGCACAGACACCCTTGTTTGTGCCATGTGCTCACAGGAAGTTCTGAGGAGGGGGAACATTTACTGGTATAGCAGAGAAACCTTTTTGATGTTGCTTGGGTGTGGGCTTTGCCCTGGCTCAGATCATATTTTGGGGTGGGCACCCCCAATTATATATTTATTATGGTGTTCCGATGTCATCGTGAATTTATGAGCGTTTTGCAAGCATGACGTTTTCAACCGAATAACATTATTTTTGGCACTCTGGGATACGCGAGCTTTCATTCTTCTTCTTCTCGCTTTGCGCTTTCGAGCCAAGAAGGGGCAGGGAAGAACTAGTGACGAACTTAAGCGCCGGGTGGAATTAGTTTCCCGCATTCGGATTTGCAGCCTCCAGGTTGACTTTCGGTGCAGGCGCGCCCGCAGCCTCGCTTCCCCACCTCTCCCCTTCGCAATCAGTGCTGCCCTTTATTTAATTAGGGCCCCTCCCACCCGCGACAGCCTTTTCCCGGACTGGCTGGGCATGTCGCTTGACCTCCGGTTGGTCGCTCTCCGGGCCCGCCTCTGAGAACTCAGCGCCACAGGCAGGGGAGGGGCAGAGCGCGAGGGGAGGGAGGGAGGCAGGCAGGCAGCCGCCGCGGAGCCCAAGCAGCAGCAGCGCCTCTCCCACTTCCATCCACCAACAGAGCGAAAAGTCTCCGGGAGAGAGAGAGGCGGCGCGAGCGGCCCAATCCGCGGGAACGAAAGCCGCCTTGGGGGCGGAGCCAGGCGCGCCGCTACCCAATGGCACGGGCGCTGGGGCGGGGCGGAGCTCTGGGAGAGCTTGTGAGGAGTCTGAGGCGGCGAAAGAGTCCGGAGTCGGGAGGCGAGTTTGTTGGTGGAGCTGCTGAGGCTCGTCTCGTGCTCTCTCTGGCGCCCGTTATAGCAGCTGCGTAGTCGCCGCCGCCGCCGCCGCGCGCGGGGCCGCTGAAGGGAGACCGCGGGCTTCGGAGGCACCGTCGGGGAGGAGCGGGCGGAAGGCGCTTCTCGTCGGCGAAAGGAGCGGGAAGCCGCCCGGGGTAGAAGTTTGGCTGGAGTCGCCGCCGCTGAGGAAACTTTTCTCGAGGGGCCGCAGCCGGGGGAGGAGAGGCGGCTGAGGCGTCGCCGGGGCTGGGCTGCTCCCTGCCGGACTCGGGGGCGCTTTTTCGGCCCTGGCCGGGATGTACCTGGCAGCGGTCTCGGCGGGGCGGCGGCGCCGGGGCGGCGTCGGCTGGCCCGGGGCGGCGGGTTGGCCTCGGCTGCTGCTGGCGGTGGCGTTCCTGGGGGCGTCCGGGACGCGGGCGTTCGTGTGCCTGCCTTGCGACGAGTCCCGCTGCGAGGAGCCCAAGAACTGCCCCGGCGGCGTCGTGATGGACATCTGCGGCTGCTGCTTCATGTGCGCCCGGCAGCGCAACGAGAGCTGCGGGGGCTTCTTCGGGCTGCACGGCGCCTGCGACCGCGGGCTGCGCTGTGTGATCCGCCCGCCGCTCAACGGGGACTCGCTCACGGAGTACGAAGCGGGCGTCTGCGAAGGTAACAAGGCAAAAAGCCCCTCCAAAGGCGGACGGGCGCCTCTTCCTTCCAGGCGGAGGGGCGCGGACCGACCAGCGTCGAGCTAGCGCGTGTCTTGGGAGGTTGGGGGGCGGCGGCGGCGGCGGCGGAGAGAGGGACTGGGGATTTCTTTCCGGGAGGAAAGTGGGGCGGGGAGGACTGGGGCCCTTGTCAGACCCCACTTTGAAAGTATTCTGCTGCTTCGGGGTTCTCTCCACCCCACCCCCGCCAAGCCACTCCATTTTTTCAGGACACTTGTGGTGTGAAATGTTGGCTGCATGTACCGTGAAAGCTGGTAGGTAGATTGGAAGGGAAGGTTGGGGTTTCCTAGTGTGGCGTGTTGTCTCCGTCGATTGCATGTTCTGACTCTTCTCTCCCCTCCCCCCCCCCGCTTTCCTCATAGTTATTTTCCATACTTGCCCACATCATATGCAGGTGTTCATCCCCCAATCTGCACTGCTTAAGAAAAACAACAAAGAGGAGGCATCTCTCTTTAATGCTACAGTGGCTCAGAGTAGTATGTGCACGCGTGTGTTTTGCCGGTATAGAACCTATTGCTTCCCCCTCACAAGGTGGATGTTGCGTTTTCCTCTTCTGTTTCGTCCTTTACATTTCCCTCTCCCTTTGCTTATTGTTCCCAACAGTCGTGGATTTTAAAGTGGCTTTTGAACTAGGGCATGGAAATAAAAAGCGTATTTTTTTTTCTGAAGTCGGTATACGTTCTTCCTTATTTTTAAAATGTAGGTATCTCTGGTCCTAACAGTTCGATTTTCTTTTTCCTTTGGCTTTGGTCTGCTCTTTTTTCAACCTGTTTTTGCAGCCCATCACTAACCATGTTTTCCACCTAGTAGTGAGACAGTGAGAGTTGTATATTAGTAAGTGCATTTAGGGCTACAGCCATCAGTGTCTTGACTCCCCCCCCCCCCCCGTCCAGATGTGTAGGCAGATGGCTATTGATTGTCATGTAGCAATCCAGCTTTTCTGATCATAATTGCATAATTTTTGTTTAATGGTATGTTTTCAGAAACATTGCAACATGCAGACTATTTGATAAGAGTAGCTTTATATTGGATGATATTGCTTACCTATTAGCCCTGTTTCATATTTTTTTTGAAATGTCAGATTGACACCTGTCTTTTCAATTTTCTGGATTCAAATGGCTTGTAATCAGTAATGAATGAGAATTCTTGAATCAGGAAAGAATCAAAGGGTGACCATCTATTGAAATGTTTAAAATGCTTATACCCATCACTTTATGCATCATTGGGGGGGGGGCAGAAATCTACCTTTCATTTTCATGCAGAAAAGGGGGCAATTCAGTTGGCTATAATTTGTATTGTACGTCACTCTTCTTCTTTGAGTCAAAAAATTGGAAATATATGAATATTTTGCCTGATAGCTGCGTAAGTGACACGAGAGAGTTCAATCTATCCATTTTCACCTCTTCAAATATTAGGAAAGTTTGAGATACTATAGTGCAGATGAGAATCAAAATTTATATGGAAAATTTTTGTCTTCCCCCTCCCTTTTCATTGGTTACTTAAAACGATGATTTTTGTAGATCCGCTAGAGAGCAGCCGTGAGTTCAGGAATTCCTCTGGAGAACGGTAGTAAAGTCATAAAAAAGCACACACTCCAACTGTTTAAAGATAGCTAGTGCCCTTGTATCCCCTAATGACATTTAAAATTAACAATTGGTACATACATTTGTTCATAGTTTAGTTTTACTTGTACTACTCTTGGTTATGACATAAATAAGATGTGGTTTTCTGTACAGGTTAGCTCTCCTTCGCACATTATCAGTTGGGTTTTCTGAAGATGATGAGAATCGGCATGGATCTGTCAGGCTTTTACAACTGTTTGGAGTTGTAGTTGCTTTACATGTTTGTATGGGGAGAGTTTAAATATAAGGAGCATGCAAGCATATTAAGTTGTGAATAAATATCTGTCATGGTCTTCCATTCAGGTGTTGCATATTTTCCATGTAACTACACCTTAATTTTTATATAAGAGGGAAATTATATTGAAAACTTCCTATAATGTTTTGACACTGTCTCCTTTAATGTATAGCAGTCTAGAGCTTTCTGGCAGTTTTAGGAGAACTATAATTCTTTAGAAGTGATGCAATGCTGGACTTCAATGAAAAGCACATCTGGCATTCCCCTGCTGAAAATAATATGGAGAGTCTCTCAAGAAGAGACTTCAGCTAGTGTGGACTTGACATTAGACCCAGCTGTCCCAGTTCCAACTATCCCACAGAAACAGTCTATAGAAATTAGCAAAACTGTTGCCATATAAATCACTTAGCTGCATGAGTATGCATAGTTGAAGCTTTTGGTCACCAGTTGGGCTGAAGTATTAGTAGCTTTGAATTTGGCAACACATTCATAAGATTATTTTGAGCTTTCACATAAAAATATTAGAGCTAAAATCTGTTACTGATTCCAACAATTGAATTGGGACCAGTGGTTGAGTTTACTGTTTCTTTTTATCTGTTGATACAACAAAGCTTTACTGGTAACAGTCTTGACATGGATATCATTTGTAGATGAAAGCCTATCTGCCACAAAAGAGTAGGTTTTCACATTTTTACAAATCTATTCTCTTTTCAGTCTTTCTTACAATAGAATTTTTATCCTGAAACGACCCCTACTGGTCACAATGTAGAACTCTTTTTAAAGCTTTTAGATGGGTTCATGAAAAACACTGACACAGCCAAAAATGTGTTCTCAGTCCAGTGGTTATTAACATGGATCATGGTTTAATCAGCAGTGGCAAATTGTTATCTCAAATCTTCTGAAAGCAGTATGTATTAAATAGAATAAAGCAAACACAGCAGCTGACTGATATTTTTGTAATGTCATGATATCTTAACAATAAGGGTGTTATTTAAATGTTCTCAGAAGAAAACAAAATTTATTTTATATATTTACATAACATTTTATATAACAGCATTAGGTGTGTATTCTGATTTTGGAAAAATATCCATTCAGGACTGGAACTACTACTTGCTACTATACTGTAGCTATACTCTGTGTTCTGCTTCCTAGATTCACCATTGTGGAGTTCCTTTTTAACATTGCTCTAGCTATGATTCCATAGTTCAACAGTTATTTGCTGAAAGCTGCAGTGCTACTGGTATTCCGCTGGTCTTGATCCCTTTGTGGTAAAGTACCATATGAACTCATGTAACTACCGGTAATTTCATAAACCTTTATATAAGTAACAAGCATGGAACAACTCAAAACTATTTTAACAGTATTGACAGCAGATGCATTGCATTAGAAATAAGCCCTGACACCATTTTAATTACTGAGAAAAGATTGGTGCTGAACTGGAGAGTCACTCCAATGTAATTGGGTTATGTATGTGATGCCAATAAGCAGTTGTTTAGCTTTTCTGTGGGGGGTAGGGCAGCTGTGAAATATAGCTCTATAAAAGTAGTGTGGAACTTGTAGCCTTCCATACTTCAGCTCCTGTTATCCCTGATCATTGTCCATGCTGGCTTTGGTTAGGGGACATAAACTGCTATTTAAACTACAGTGGTACCCCGCAAGACGAATGCCTCGCTAAACGAAAAACCCGCAAGACGAAAGGGTTTTCCGATTTTTAGAGGCTTCGCAAGACGAATTTCCCTATGGGCTTGCTTCGCAAGACGAAAGCCCATAGGGAAATCTCCTGGGACAGCGGGGAAGTGCAGCGCACCTTCTCCTCTGTTCCCAGACCTGTCCTGAAGGCTTGTGGTGGGAGGTCCGGGAACAGAGGAGAAGGCGCGCAGCGCTTCGCCTCTGTTCCCGGGACTTGCGTGGGAGGAGGGTTTTTCCTCCCCACCGCCAACATTCAGAACAGCATTCTGAATGTTGGCGGTGGGGAGGAAAGCCCTCCTCCCACCGCAAGCCTTCAGGACAGGTCCGGGAACAGAGGGGAAGGCGCGCAGCGCTTCTCCTCTGTTCCCGGACCTGTTTTGAAGACTTGCGGTGGGAGGAAGGTTTTCCTCCCCACCGCCAACATTCAGAAGGCTGTTCTGAAGGCTGGCGGTGGGAAGAAAAGCCCTTCTCCCGCCGCCAGCCTTCAGAAGAGTTCCCGGAGGGCTGCCTAGGCTGCGGATAGCAGCCTGCTGCCCCGCACGAGGGGCGCTGTTAAGCAGAGCGCCCTTTGCGCGGGGCAGACATTCGCAGCTTGGGGAGCCCTGCAGGACTTCCCCGCAGGGCTCTCCAAGCTGCAGATAGCAGCCTGCTGCCCCTATCCGCAGCTTGCAGAGCCCTGCGGGGAAGTCCTGCAGGGCTCCCCAAGCTGTGAATGTCTGCCCCGCGCGAGGGGCGCTCTGCTAAAGAGCGCCCCTCGTGTGGGGCAGCAGGCTGCTATCCGCAGCTTGGAGAGCCCTGCGGGGAAGTCCTGCAGGGCACCCCAAGCTGCGGATGTCTGCCTCGCACCGGGCAGCAGGCTGCTATCCGCAGCCTAGGCAGCCCTCCGGGAACTCTTCTGAAGGCTGGCGGCGGGAGAAGGGCTTTTCTTCCCACCGCCAGCCTTCAGAAGGCTGTTCTGAAGGCTGGCGGTGGGGAGAAAAGTCCTTCTCCCCCCGCCAGCCTTCAGAAGAGGTCTGGGGACAGACTGTCCCTGGACCTGGTCTGAAGGCGGTCTCCATAGGAACGCATTAATTGATTTTCAATGCATTCCTATGGGAAACCGTGCTTCGCAAGACGAAAAACTCGCAAGAAGAAAAAACTTGCGGAACGAATTAATTTCGTCTTGCGAGGCACCACTGTATTTCCAGTATTTGGCCTGGAAACTATTCTAATATTTGGCAATAGTCTTCTGGGAGGTCTGTGTTTAGAAATAGTTTGGTTTCCTTTCAACAGTGTAAACCTTCACTTTCCCTTCTGGAATATTTGCATGTCATGGACTCAACTTAGTCCTGACCCTTTCCATAACAGTGCTAGACAATGTAGTTTTACAGTACTTCTGTAAAAGTTCATAAAGCTTTTTTTTCTTAAGCAATGCTACTTTTATTAGGGGAAGAATTGGTGATGAATATCTGAAGTTGCTGCAGCTGATTGACATAAGGTGCCTAAAGCTCATTCGGTGACCTTATTCCAGGCACTGTCTCTTTGTGTGACCCCCCTCACTGGTTGAGCACCTGCTTTGTGTGCATGTTCAATCCTCTTCATCACCAGGTAGGGCTGGGAATGTTTCCTGCGTGAAATCCTGGAGAGCCACTGTCAGTCATTGTAGACAATGCTGAGCTAGATGGAGCTATGGTCAGCATCAATATATGGCAGCTTCCTATGTTCCATGTGATATGAATGTAATAAATTAGTAATATATATTATCAAACTACTTGTTTCCATTTAAAGCATTCTAAAATAACACATTTATGGCTAGTGCTCTATGTGTCCCAGGTTCCCTGGATCTGAATACTATAGCTTCCTAAATTTATGCTAAATTTCCATAAGATATTAAGAAGAGCCTGCTGGATCAGGTCAGTGGCCCATCTAGTCCAGCGTCAAGAGCACTCTCCCCTCCTGTGGTTTCCAGCAGTTGGTATTCAGAAGCATTGCTTCCTCCAACTGTGGAGGCAGTGAGCCAGTGTGGTGTAGTGGTTAAAAGCGATAGTCTCGTAATCTGGGGAACCAGGTTCGTGTCTCCGCTCCTCCACATGCAGCTGCTGGGTGACCTTGGGCCAGTCACACTTCTCTGAAGTCTCCCAGCCCCACTCACCTCACAGAGTGTTTGTTGTGGGGGAGGAAGGGAAAGGAGAATGTTAGCCGCTTTGAGACTCCTTCAGGTAGTGATAAAGCGGGATATAAAATCCAAACTTCTTCTTCATCATCCTAGCAAGGAGCTTGCCATAGCCCTCTCTTCTATGAATTTGTCTAGTCCAGGGGTCGGCAAGGCTTACCAGGCATGGGCCTCATCACTCCCGCAGAGATCCTCTGTGGGCCGGGCCAGCGCAGCACAACGCCAGAAATCGCTTCTGCTCAAGCCCAGACGCCGGAAATCGTGCCTACTTTTATCTGTCATGAATCTTCGAACATTTAGCTTCATTGGTTGTAAATGAGTTCTAGTTTACAGTTAATGAATTATGTTAGTTTTTGTAGGAGATGTTTGTGATCAACTTTGTACTGTCACAAAAGCAGTACTTAGGAACGGAACCTCAGGTCTCTCTTCTGTAGGACTTTCCCCAAAACATACTCCTCATTGTCCCTGTTGTGTTCTCGCCTCAAGGATACATTCCAGCCAAGCAAAAGCACTTAACTATGTTAATGCCTCTTGCTTGCCTGGACGGATGTGTGTGTGTGTGCTGAGCTCTCTGAATTTTGTGTGACTGGAATGTAAGCTAACAAAAAGGTAAAAGTAAAGTCTGTTGCTCCACCCACTTTTTGCCTCTGGTCCCACCCAACCCCATAAGGGAATGCAGTACTTGGACTGCAAAAGATTCTCCACACTGATCTGTCATTTTAATATCATTTTCTCATTACTTTCCTCAAACAATCCAGGAAAGGGCAGTTGATTGAAATACTGCAAAATATTGGCGATTCCTAGTTAATACCACAATAAAAATTTTCAGGGAAGATAGGAGTACTGTAAAGTTTGTTGAAAATGCCTTCAGTCTTACCTTTGACACCTTGGCATGTTTTTCTTGCTAAACTTCAAAGGCTATATTGGTATGCAGCACCTTTATCATAAATACTGATTTCTAAAGAAGTACTC
Source organism: Podarcis vaucheri (assembly GCF_965113315.1). NCBI lineage: Eukaryota > Metazoa > Chordata > Lepidosauria > Squamata > Lacertidae > Podarcis > Podarcis vaucheri. Next base: position 42,852,574 of record NC_138761.1, on the reverse strand, counting down.
TGGGATATAAAAGATCTATGGATTTAGTAAGTTAACTTCATTAAACGTTTTGTAACTCTAACTGCAGTTTGGTACTGCAACTGACTGTTGCTACAGTTTTGCTCAAGAATAGCAGTATCATTTTTAAAAAGCAAAACTGGCAGGATTATGTGGTAGCCTGTTCAGGCAAATCTGTTTGCTATGAAGTGAGTCTAGTTTAAGCTTCTGTGTGCTGCTTCTATGTGAATATTGCTTGCAATATTCCAAACTGTTTTGATATTTGAGTAGTCAACCAGACTGAGATGTTCAACCTTAGCCTTTTACATCCTCTTCATCTGGAGGTTCTAATTGCTGCTTTCTTGTGCATTATTATAATAATAATATTTATATCCTGCCTTTCCCTCAGAATTGGGACTCAAGGTGGCTTACAAAAATTAAAACCAACTTGAATAAAATGCAGAAAGCTTAAAAGATATAAAATATGATTATGTTGTTGCAGTGGCACAATCTGGTGTCAGTGTGAAATCAGTGGCTTTTGATGTGATCAACCATGGTATGCTCCTGGATTGGTTTTTTTAGGCTGGGGATTAGAGGCACTATTATTTAGAGATTCTGCTACTAACTGCAGGACTGGTTCCAGAGAGTAGTACTCTCTCTCTCTTACTCTCACTTTCACCCCCATCCACCCCAGGCACATTACCCCCAATACTGTTTAAAATCTACATGAAATCATTGGGAGCAGTCAATTGGAGTGCAATGTCTTAATTATGCTGATGACACTTTGCTTTATTTCTCGTGTGATTCAGAAATGGACACTCAAGGCTTGAGCTGTTCTCTGGATGGTGATGTACAAGAGGGACAATAAACCAATATTGAATCCTGGCAGATAGAGGCCCTTTGGGTGTTTGGTTCTTGTGTCCAGGAAGTGAGAAATTTACTAGTCACACTCTTTTTGAAAGAGCTGGTTCATCTTTGGGGCCTTCTCATTTATTCATCTTTGGCTTCAGTGGCTAGGAGTACTTTCTATCAGGTTTGGCTGGTACAGCAGCTACAGCCATTGCTGGACAGGGATGATCTGACCACAGTGATCCATGTACTGATAATATCAAGACTGATTACTATCAAGAGCCAACCATCATCCATGTATTAAACATTTTGTTGACACAACTGCACTGGCTACCAATATACTACCAGGCCAGATTCAGTGTGACATTGTTACTTGCTTAGAAACTCCTAAACATCTTGGCACCAGGCTACCTGAGAGACCATCTCTCCCCTGCCTACCCATTGCATAGATTACCCCCAGTGCTACTGAGAGGTCCTAATATTTGCTTTCAGTGTTGTCACCCTTTTAATCTGGAATGTGTTACCACCTGAGATAAGGCATGCACCAATTATATATTCTTTCAAATGCATGCTTATGAACTTTTTATTTACTCGCCTTTTCTGACTGAATTTTTAATTACTGGCTGCTGGTGCATCTGCTGATGTACTGTTGTTTTAAACTGTTATTTTTAGTGTTAAGTACACTGCTCAGATATTTTCAAATTTGAGCAAAAAAAAATTTAAAATAAAGTAAGTTTAGCAGAAGCAGGTACTCCCAAACAATAGTTTGAATTGTTGGCGCTAACCATAGTTAATGATACTGGTTAGAATTGGACATACAAGCCAGGATTATGCTCAGTTAGCCATGGTTTGTCATTTCAGCCACACAGTAGTCCCAATATACTGAAACAAGAGTCCCAAACTTTTTGTTTTGCTGTTGTGTGAACAAGAAGGAAAACACAGAAAGGGACACTTCAGAGGAAAGAACATACAGTGGTACCTCGGGTTACAGCCGCTTCAGGTTACAGACTCCGCTAACCCAGAAATAATACCTTGGGTTAAGAACTTTGCTTCAGGATGAGAACAGAAATCGCGCGGCAGCGGGAGGCCCCATTAGCTAAAGTGGTGCTTCAGGTTAAGATCAGTTTCAGGTTAAGATCGGACCTCCGGAACGAATTAAGTACGTAACCAGAGGTACCACTGTATCATTACCTCTCCAGCTTACAAAGGTTTCCTGCCTTGATCTTCCAAGGATGATGCTTACTTGGCATAGGAGAGCAGACATGTGGCTATTTACAGAACTTGCTAATGAGATCTAATGAGTGAAAGGGGAGGAGCCAAGTGCCAAGCTATTGGTTCAGGCAGACTTATAGGCAGGACTTCTGATCAGCTATATGGATTTCTATTTTGAATTGGGTATCAACTATTAAAATTATGTATTCACATTGACCCTGCAAACTTAGGGGCCAGGAGTGATCAATTTGCGGCTAGCAACTTGGATCCAACTCTAATTTATAGGTTTCCACTATGTAATCTAACTCATTATTGGGTTCCTCTGCAGTATTTAGAGTCCTCGGAAGAGGGAGAGAGCATATGCTATGCTTGAAATACGTTTTTGCTGTATTAGTGTGAATTGAAGTTCTGATGTAAAATTCTGTAAGGCTTTATTCCATTTTGATCAGTAAACAAGTTAAATTCTTCATCTCAGTTCGTTAATATATTCCCATTTCATTACTAATATACTGCATTATTATATATCAATGTTTTAAAATACATTGGAAAAAGTGTTATTCTATTCCCAATAATTTGATGATATCTAGTTGGATCCATACCAAGTTAGTTGCACTTTGAGATGAGTGTGAAAACATGGTTCCCATTCAAATTAATGGAACCAGTGCAAGTAAGTAATTTAGTCACCTTGTCTGTTAAGTGTATAAGACATTTGCCCCCCAAATATCTGACTTGTATAGAACTGAGAAGGGACGTGGGTAGTGCTGTGGGTTAAACCACAGAGCCTAGGACTTGCCGATCAGAAGGTCGACGGTTCGAATCCCTGCGATGGGTGAGCTCCCGTTGCTCGGTCCCTGCTCCTGCCCACCTAGCAGTTCGAAAGCACGTCAAAGTGCAAGTAGATAAACAGGTACCGCTCCGGCGGGAAGGTAAACGGTGTTTCTGTGCGCTGCTCTGGTTCACCAGAAGCGGCTTAGTCATGCTGGCCACATGACCCGGAAGCTGTACGCTGGCTCCCTCGGCCAATAAAGTGAGATGAGCGCCGCAACCCCAGAGTCGGCCACGACTGGACCTAATGGTCAGGGGTCCCTTTACCATTACCTTATAGAACTGAGAAGACCTTAGTGACATTGTTAAGCTAGGTTTCTAAGAATTTTAACACTGTCTCGTTTGCTTGAAAAACCTGAGGTTGGCATCCAGAATATTTATCCTGGTAACTATGAATGCTTTTTCTAGTCCTGACAGACACAGTTCCAAAAAAGAACTGACAATGTAATAAGTGTTGGGTCCTATTATTTTAGCTATCAGGGATTGCTGCTCAATGTTGGACATTTCCAGAATTCCATTTAGTGTCACATTTACTCCATCACATGTAATCAGGATTGACCACTGATTCAGCTTTAGCAACCAGTTTCCATATCACTAGTTTCCGCAACTCTTGCTTCATTGTCATGAGTATTTCAATAGAGAGACTATAGTTAATTAGCTTTTGTTCCTAATAATTTGTATGTGAAGATACACCTGAAGCAGTTACATTGCAAAGTGTGGAGAAGTATGTTTACAAACAGAAATACTATTGTGGCTTTTTACTGACTCACACTAGCCCTAAGAGTGATCTTATGTGTATTACATATATTCCCTCTTGAATTAACTTGAATTTTCTTGTCCTGTTATTCTAGTACAAATATATTACTTATCCTATAATTAAAGCTATCAGTCTCACTGTATTGAGGACTAGCAGTAATCATTTAAGTTTCCATCATTCTTTCTGCATTTTAAAGGAACAATTTCCATATGAAGATATACTAGAGATAGATATTGTTTTTAATTTCCTTTGTTGCTAGCCAGAAAAAAATATTACTTTACAAACCTACATTAGCAGTAAAAGCTGTGAGAATTTAATGAATTTTTACATGGCTTCAGATATTTGTCTGACAGATTTTAAACCAGAGGGCCTTTTCAGATGTTTGATTTATGATGAGAATGCATACCAGTTACTTATTTGACTTTTGAGATGTTGCGTCAGCAAGAAGTAATGGTCATACTGCTGTTTTCTTAAGCAGGTAGCCTGCTTAACTGGCTGCAATTTTCCTTCCATGAAGCATGGTCATTGTATTCTGATGGTTGGGAGTATTTATTGGCTAATGCCTGTAGTATTATTTTTAGTGCACTTTGAAAATACTGTAATATTTTGAAACATATTTTTAAAGAGATTTTTAATTTTTACATCAATTACTTTTGGCTGATCATCTCTTTCTGTGTTGCTTTACTAGGAGGCCTCATCTTTTCAGACATTATGAAAGAATAGTACCTGCATGGCTACACCCATTTGATTTGTTCCTTTCCTTTATGCTTTAAGTTAAACTTGTTCTTTTTCCACTTTCTGTTGTTGAAGTGTGTGCGCAACCTTGTTTATAAGTAAAAGTAATGGTGGAGAAAATAGTGAACAGGTTACCCCAGTAGGAAAATTACCTTAGTGACCCTATCAATTTCCTGGTAGCAGAATATGATATGGTGCTATGAACAACAGATTTAGGATAACTGAATGGCTTTTTGAAGAGTACATTCTGGACATGAGTCCTAACTGAAGCTTAATGGAGCGATCTACATTGTGCTATACTGTATGAATTGAACTGTAAAAGTGTGGTTTTGACTTCAACTAGACTTTGATCATTTTTATTTTTATTTTATTCTCTAATGTAGCCTGAAGGGTGATAATTCCCTGAAACATGTATTATACAGTTATACTGATGAGATATAATGAATAAAATTGACACTTTTGGACATTTTTGTTGTATACACCCTGAAATGAATGATACTTGATACTCATCCAGGATTCTGTAGTCTTTTTAGAAACAGAAGTTCTGCCAGGCACCCATTCATTGCCTTACTCAATTAGGGCTTCAACTTTTAGAACAATATTTTGGTGGAAAGATTGAATATATTTATAGGCAAATATATCAAGGCTGATCAAGTGGCGTTTCCTAAGAGTGGTAAAATGGCACCTAATGATACAAAACAAAGATTCCATATGGGTTGTTATTTATAAATGCCAAAAAGGAGTTTGATAGAGTAGAATGGAGGTATCAATTACAGTTTCTGTAAAAAAGATTGGGAATAGTTTTCATTTTATTACTCAACTGATATGTGCCATCAAACAGCCTCAATATTTGTGAATAATGTAAAATTGGAAAAATTCTAAATTTCAGAGTGGCACTTGTCAAGTATGCTCACTGTCACCATTGTTATTTAACATTTCAATAGAATAGCTTGCAGAGTCTGTTGGAACACATCCAGGAATTGTTGGGCAAAAAGCAGGAGTAATTACTTAAGTCAATCTTCATGCAGCTGCTATAGTCCCAATTTTGAGAGACCCAGAGGAAATAAAGCCAGTTTTAAAGATACTTGATATTTAAGTACATTTATATCTTGGAATGTAAGATAAAGCTGCAAAATTAAAATAGGTTGGTTATCATAAGCAGAGGACTATAACAGATACAGTCATACCTCGGGTTGCGAATGCTGCGGGTTGCGCGTTTTGGGTTACGGACCAGAATGGGTTACTTCCGGGTTTTGGCACTCGTGCATGCGCAGAAGTGCTAAATCTTGCTTTGCGCATGCGTGCAAAATTGCGCTGCTGCAGGTTGTGAACGCTGTGGGTTGCGAACATACCTCCTGCAGGGATCACGTTCGCAACCTGAGGTATGACTGTAATGGGAAGATACCAAATTCTATAGAGAGGAAACCCAAGTAGATATTTCGGAATCTGGATTACCTAGGATCTGGAAAAAACACCAATAATAATAATGATAAAAACTTATTGTTTATACCCCGCCCACCTGGCTGGGTTTTTCCAGCTACCCTGGGCAGCTTCCATCAAAATATAAAAAATAATAAAATTAAACATAACCACTCCAATTTAATTCAGGAAATGAGAAAATATCATCTAATTGGGAAAGTCTAAAACTTTCATGAGTAGGTAGCACCATAATAAAAAGGAATATAATGCCTTGTATTCTGTTTGTTATGAAAACATATTAAAAGCAAATGATCAGTTAAAAATATTCTGTTACATTTTCAAGAAACAGAATTATGTTGAAAATACTCAGTCAATAAACTTTAGAAGAGTTGGCATTTCCTAATATAAAACGTTTTATTTTGCTTGTATGTTTGAATATCTAAAGATACTGTTTGAAATTTAAGAGTTAAAAAATTGAACAGAGGTGTTTCTGTAAAATAAAATAACACCCTTTGGTAACACTTGGAGGAACTTAATAGTTAGTAACCCAGACCCTATCGCTTTGCCATTTTAAAAAACTGGAAGAGCATGCTCATCCAGGATTGTCACCTCACTGTTTTTTTTTATAATATTGAGTGCAAAAGGAGAGAATCATTAGGAGATATGAAGCTATGGGAAATGTGGAAACATGGGGGTTAATTGAACTTAGGGCTGTGATAAAGGAGGGACTAGGATAAAAAAGTCATCCAATTTAAAACATGAAAAAGTTAAAATACTAAAACAGATTAAAGTCACCTCAACTTCCTAAGCATCTGTCTGAACAAGAATGTTTTTAGCAGGAGCTGAAAGCTACATTGAAGGTGTCTGCTTGATATCAACAGGCAGGGGGTTCCAAAGTGTAGATGCCACCCACAGGTGTTACATGCTGACAAGGTCTTGCTCCTGTCAGCAGCAGGGGTGCCAACTTGAATAAAATACTGGGGAGGGGACCAGGTAAGACCCACCCCACATAATCACAAGATGACATGCACACACACCATTTGAATGGCAATGCCCATCAATTTTTTTTTGGGGGGGGGCAGGTCCTCTCAAATACTTTGTTCCTTTTTTATGTTCCTATTCTAATAGGGTTTTTATATTGCTGTGTTTTGGAATAAAGTAATGAAATAATATACATACATGTTTTACAAATAATGAAAAATATACATACTTTTTTAAGATTAGTCTTCTGTATGTATTTATATATCCAATTATCTTACATGCAGCTGGTGTAATATTTTTATTCATAATACTTGTAATCTATGTAAATATTCAATAAGTAAAGTGAACTTGTGAGTTTATATAGCCCCACATGTCCACTGCATGCTTCATAGCTAAATGGTCTATTTGTAAGCCAGATTTATTGAATTACCTCAGACATTAAAAAAATGGGAAATGAGTTATTACCTCATTGCTTGACAATAGTGCAAAGTAAAGTTTTGCATTGTGGGGTAAAAGTTCAGTGTCTCATTGAACAGGGGAATATGGAAGTTATGCCATAACTAGTTATTTCTATGCCCCATGCTATCTATATATGATTGAAAACACTTCAAAATCATATGGAACAGTTAAAGAATTTAAAAGTATAAAGAAGGTGGTAAACCCTAATACTGACTCCTATAGGAAGTGTTTATTAAAACAACTGTTTTTTAAATAGTTCACATATAGCTTTACATTTCTGAAAATAAATGCTGAATGTTTTTTATATTTAATGCTGTACTGTTTTTAACATTTGATTGGGAGCCACCCAGAGTGGCTGGGGAAACTCAGCCAGATAGGCGGGGTATAAATAATAAATTATTACTATATTATATTATATTATATTATATTATATTATATTATATTATATTATTATGAATGGTTCACAGTTAATCTTAAAACATTAAATATAACATTTCAGGATATCAAAAGCAAAAAAGTACAAATGAAAATCAAATACAAAATATAACAAAATATTTACATTTTAAAGTAGCATAATTAACATGAAAGAAAATTCCACATATAAACTAATATAAGCCACCCAACAAAATAACTCTGCTGCCTCGTAGTAGCATCTTCCATTCACATCCTTAGCACTTCCACATACAAACATGACCAGTAGGTTTTCTGGACAGTTTTCCGCTGCCATAAATGGAAATCTAATTAACTTAGGAACATTAGAGGCTAGCTGCATTATGTCAAGTCAGGCAAACTGGTCCATCAAGCTCAGTATTGTCCACAATCCCCTCAACTAACTGGCAGAGGCTCTCCAGGGTTTCAGACAAGAATCACCCTTTGTGATGCTGGGGATTGATCTTTGGTCCTTCTTTGGAAACCCAAACAGATGGGGGGTATAAATAATAAAATTATATTGTATTATTATTTTGCATTCAAGAGGGATTCTGTACTGCTGTTGTGGCTACTCCCCCAGTACTTAGAAAATGAAAAATTGAAAGTAGATTGATTTTCCATGTGGTAATCCCCCCCCCAACCAAACGTTGTTGAACTAAAATATGCTGTGGGTAAGGTTTAGAAATACCTTTATATATCAAATATTATATTTAAACCAATCCATTGGAATTCTGTGAAATATTTTAAGTTTTGTCAGCTAGGGATGTGTAAATCTGTCAATCTCTGCAGTTGCACATCAGTTTGTTTTTAAAAAGTCTTAATGAAATTTCATCAGTGAACTTCTCCAAACATAGATTATTTTGTAAAGCAATTTCCCCTACTAAAATGCATTTTTGTCTGTTTTCAGTAACACATGCATTTTATGCATTTTTTCCTACTGTATACATTTTTGTATTTTTGCTTGTGGTGAATATCTTGCAAAACTTAGAGAAGTGCAAATCATGTAGGCTCATTTTTAGTCTATTTTTTCTCCCATTTCTAATGACAACTCAGTAGCAATAACTCAGTAACATATACCTGCTTTACCTAATTTAAATCAGAAGTGCAGTGGTAAATGAAGATACTGAAAAAAACATATCCTAATTTTAGGATATCCAAACAACTGTACACTAAATATATGATAACTAGGGATAGTCACCTATAACTTCTTTATAGGTGACTATCCCTAGTTATCATATATTTAGTGTACAGTTGTTTGGATATCCTAAAATTAGGATTTTATAGGGATAGTCACCTATAAAGAAGTTAATTGCAATTTCAGTTTTAAATTGGAATAGTATTTTATCCTATACAATTCCACAGCTTTGGCTTCTGTTCATTATGTTGCTAATTACATTTATGTAATTGTATTTCTATGGGTATTTGTATGGGTTGAAAACTTCCACCCCATCGTTGTAAAGTACTTAGCCTTTTGATGCCTCTTTTGCCCCTTTCTAGTTACACCACTGAAGAGATGACAGAGATCTGTCAATGCTTATCATTATGTGCTATAGCAGCTACTGTATCGTTAAACTTTGCAGAAGACAGAGCTATAAGTTATGAGCAACACATTTATTTGCCAGGTATACTTGTTTCTAGTGGTGAACAGTCAGTGATTTGGAGTAAAAGCAGGGAAATACAATGTGATAAGAGATCATATACATGGGTCCTAAGCTTGACACACCAGTGCCATTTTCAGATCCATGTTGTATGCAGTCATTATGGAAACTTACGCAGGTGCTGGATAAAAAGTGTTTTAAGAGTAGGCAGTCCATAATTGAGTGGAGATACACACACACCCGGGACGTGGGTGGCGCTGTGGGTTAAAGCCTCAGCGCCTAGGACTTGCCGATCGAAAGGTCGGCGGTTCGAATCCCCGCGGCGGGGTGCGCTCCCGCTGCTCGGTCCCAGCGCCTGCCAACCTAGCAGTTCGAAAGCACCCCCGGGTGCAAGTAGATAAATAGGTACCGCTTACCAGCGGGAAGGTAAACGGCGTTCCGTGTGCTGCGCTGGCTCGCCAGATGCAGCTTGTCATGCTGGCCACGTGACCCGGAAGTGTCTCCGGACAGTGCTGGCCCCCGGCCAATAGATGTGAGATGGGCGCACAAACCCCAGAGTCTGTCAAGACTGGCCTGTTCGGGCAGGGGTACCTTTACCTTTACCTTTTACACACACACAAACACACATATATGTACAGTGGTACCTCGCAAGACGAATGCCTTGCAAGACAAAAAACTCGCAAGATGAAAGGGTTTTCCATTTTTGAGCTGCTTCGCAAGACGATTTTCCCTATGGGCTCGCTTCACAAGACGGAAACGTCTTGCAAGTTTGTTTCCTTTTTCTTAACACCGTTAATACAGTTGCGACTTGACTTCGAGGAGCAACTCATAGAACGCAGTGTGGTAGCCTTTTTTGAGGTTTTTAAAGACTTTGGTGATTTTTGAAGCTTTTCCAAAACTTTCCCGACACTGTGCTTCGCAAGACGAAAAAAATCACAAGATGACAAAACTCGCGGAACGAATTAATTTCGTCTTGCGAGGCACCACTGTATATGTATATGTATGTATGCATTGCATATTGGAATACCTGGGAGGCAGTGCTGTAGAACTGCTTGTAGCTTGATGAAAGACACATTTTTCTCATGAAAAGCTGCCAATATTCCAAATTGCTTAGACTTCTTTCACAGAGACTCTAATTGGGACTTGGTGGGTAGTCTAAACCTCTAGAAAGTTAGTGTCATTTGTTCAAAACTGAGGCTCTGACTTGAAAATAAAGGGCCTTGTCTGAGCCTGTAGGATGCTCTGGGTTTTATATTCTCTATTCTGTGACAGGTGCTAGAAACACCTTTAAAAAGAGAAAGAGGGAATAAGGTGGTTCTGAAGCTTCTGTGATGAATAGAAGTGCTATAGTTTCACACACAACTTTTTTAAAAATTGTGATGAAGTCATATAAACATGAAATGTGAACTGTACAGAACTTCATAGTGTACCTGCTAAAGCTGAGTTTAATATTTTCATTTAGATGTGTAGGTGTTTGGCAAAATATATTAAATGAAACAAATCAATGACCTACTGGTATTATAGTTGTTTCATTTTGGTTTTTAGATGAAAACTGGGATGATCAGCTACTTGGATTTGAGCCTTGCAATGAAAACCTCATAACAGGCTGCAATATAATCAATGGAAAATGCGAATGTGATACTATTAGGACCTGTAGTAATCCCTTTGAGTTTCCAAGCCGGGATACTTGCCTGTCAGCTTTAAAAAGAATTGAAGGTAAGTCTGTATTCACTAGTACTTGATTTGTAATTATTTTTGGCACATCACCTTAAAGGCCTAATATGTAATTTTTTATTCTGTACCCCATGCTTGTTGAAAGGAGATGTTAGAGCAATAGTGTTGGCAAATGAGATGTTTCTGGTTTTGTGATTGAATATAATGATTTAAAGTTTTTTTCTGTTGTGGTACGTGAATAATGAGTATTGGATATTTTGCTTGGTTGTGTATCCTGAATAAAGAAGGTGACTTTTAATGTGGGGAAAAGGCAAATCGATCAGAGTTTACTTACTAGTGTCTATTGTAATTGCACATATGTTCCTTGTTGTCTCTGGAAAACTTCCCTTTCCCAATCCAAGGATATTTCAAGCCTGTGAAAAGAGATGATCCATACAATTGCATTCTGCCCAAGGCGTGGCTTGATTTGTTTTCTGCTGCAGTGCACGTTGAGACTGTTGTAAAGTACTCATGGGCTTTTTTAGACAGGTGAAGCAAACTTGTGTTCTTTTGTCTGCTGTAGAGGTATCTTGATTTTCATAGCTCTGTGGACAATACCCAAAACATCCCAAATGTGGTAGGGAAATAATTAAACAGCACCCTGAAAAGTGCAGACTTTTTGATTTTTAAAGTTCTGAATCAAATATGTTCTGTTGTCTGAGCAGTTGACAAGTTGAGATCGATGTTTAATACTCTAATTTTTCTCAGGTTTGTTAAAGATTATACATTTATTTGCTTTGCTCTGTCTTTCCTGCCTTGTTAAAAGATGTTAGTAGCATAAGCTGTCCAGTGCACCTTTAATTGTCTAATGTTAAATGGCATATTGTCTACATGAATATAATGGTATAGCTAGTGAGATTAGGAATTTCTTTACTAATGTCCATATAGAAAAATAATTACTTGTTCTGCTTAGGAAATGAATATATACACAGGATATTGTCAGGTAGAAAAAATGCCATATGTGAAATTGCCATTGAAATACTCTGCTATCAGCCATGGGGGTCTTACTGTGTATATGTGGATTGTTCCTTGAAATAGCAGCTTTATCAAGGTGTTGTGTAAAATTAGAATTGGGAGCATTTGTCTTGGTGTTGCGTCCTTACTAAAACTGTTCTACAATAAAGGAAAGTACTTGCAACTGTGACATCTAAAGTATAATCTAGAGCAGTGGTTCCCAATTAGCTAAGTACCGTGGACAACCTTTTTTTCAAAAACCAGGCTATGATCCCCCTACTTTTGAAAATTCTGATATATCTGTGGTAGTTTTTGTTATGTGAATGGTGCCACAGACCCCCTGGATGGGTTATGTGGACCTCCTGGGGTCCGTGGACCATCAATTGGGAAACACTGATCTAGATTATTATTCTTACTTTAAAGATGTCCCAAGTATTTTAAGCAGTTCACACCTGTTAAGCCATGTGTATGTTCTTTAGTATTTCTTCATTTTTCAAAGGCAATAGTATCTGTCCATATAATAGAAAAGGAATGACTGGGTAGAATTGAACTTAAATGTGCTAAGAGAACGGTTTCCCACTGCAACTTTGTTGGTGGGCAGACTACTGGTGTGTAATTTCAGATCATTTATGGTAGATAAGAGAGCAGAGTGTCCTTGTACTAAGATACCAACAGATAGAAGCTTTTATTATTTAAAAAAAGTATTTTAAAAAGGTTATTTAATAGTTAACTATTGAAGGTGGTCACAGATAAGAGAGTGGAAGAAGAAGTGATACAGTGGTGCCTTGCAAGTCGAAAATAATTCGTTCCGTGAGTCTTTTCGTCTTGCGATGTTTTTCGTCTTGCGAAGCACGGTCCGTCGCAACTGCACCTCTTCAAGCGGCTTTTTAAAAAAAGCGCAAGACGTTTTCGTCTTGCGAAGCAAGCCCATAGGGAAATTTGTCTAGCGAAGCAACGCAAAACCGAAAAACCCTTTTGTCTAGCGAGTTTTTCGTCTTGCAAGGCATTCGTCTTGCGGGGCACCACTGTACTGCCAAAGAAGTAGTGCTGTGACTGCTTCAATTGTCAAGATAAAGTGTAGTGAGAATTGAAAAGGTGACCAGAGTTGTACCTTACCTTTCTTTATGCTGGTGCTTAAAACACAGGGAGAAGGCGTGTTAATAATAATAATAATAATAATAATAATAATAATAATAATAATTTTAATAGCCTGCCCTTCATCAAATGGTCCTAGATAGGTTACAAAGTATAATTAAAATAACTATAAAAAGGTAAAGAGACTCCTGACCGTTAGGTCCAGTTGCGGACGACTCTGTGTTTGCTGCGCTCATCTCGCTTTACTGGCTGAGGAAGCCGGTGTACAGCTTCCGGGTCATGTGGCCAGCATGACTAAGCTGCTTCTGGAGAACCAGAGCAGCGCATGGAAACGTCATATACCTTCCCGCTGGAGCAGTACCTATTTATCTACTTGCACTTTGATGTGCATTCAAACTGTTGGTTGGCAGGAGCAGGGACCGAGCAACGGGAGCTCACCCTGTCACAGGGATTCAAACTGCCAACCTTCTGATTGGCACGCCCTAGGCTCTGTGGTTTAGACCCGCGTCCCTATAAATAACTATAGTGTACAATTAAAATTATGAAATAAAACAACGAAAACAACCAATATCAAAATAACAAATACCAGTGCGGGGCAAAGCAATTTAGAATGTATTCTCCTGTGTGAAACAAAAAAATATTAAAAAGAGAACTCTTCTCAGCCTCAGCAAGTCTTTACAAGGGAGAGTTCACTGGAAGTGGAAGTGTACAAAAATAATATGCTAAACCATGGCTCCAGGGTCAGTCAGGCTGATTTTAACCCAGAAACTACTTCTGGGGTTACCTGGAGTTCAAAAGTTCAGAAATGGGAACAAGTCAGGAGCTCCAGAATGTAGACCAGAGTCTACTATGTGCAAAACAGGTTGCACTGAATCAAAACAGCACTGAATCAAATCTAATTACATTGGAGTACAGCCCATGGTAGGATAAATGAATTAGATTAGACTCTGCTAGGTGCAAAAGAGATTTTGAAATGCAGCCACACTAGAGCTCTTGATGCAACCAGAAATCAGTTTTGTACCTAGCAGAGTCTAATCTAATTAAACCCTACCATCTGCCACACACCATTTGAAGGTTGTTATAAAATGCAGATTTTAATGCTTTCTTTATACAAGCCCTTTCCTTTCCCCCTGCCATGTTTTACCTACCACCCAGCAGTTGCAGACACTTTCATATTGAGTAAGAAAAGGAAGTACAGCCTCATTAATCTTGGGGTGGGAGTATGGAAGATGCAGTTTGGAGTGACTGGTTTGAGTGGACACTTGACTGAGAAAAAAGAAGGTAGGAATTTGAATCAAACTAATGTGAACTGAGATCATTTAGGAAGATAGGGTGAAGAATTACCCTTTCCATCAGCAGGTTACATCATGGGGGGTAGGAGTGTTGGCTGCTGCTTTTAATAGCTTTCTCACCCTTACCCTCCTGAATCAGACTGATTACTCCATGGCAGTCTGAATATCCAGCCTGGAAATGGTATTTATCTATCTACACACAGGAAGTCAGGATAACACTTCATGCATCTGATAAAGTAGACTATAGCCCATAAAAGCTAACAAATTTGTTAATTTTCTAAGGCTTGTCAATTCTTTTAAGTGTGTTCAAAAGGTCTTTGGCCAAACACTGGTACCTGATATATCCCTGAAATGTTTAAGTCAGATTTAACATGTGGAAGACAGTTTATTCACATCTGGCAGTTCAAATCTAGAGTTCACTAGGAATTAAAACAGCTTTTGGGAGCCTTTATAATAATAATAAAAAATAATAAATTTGATTTATATCCCGCCCTCCCCAGCCGAAGCTGGGCTCAGGGCGGCTAACAACAATCAAAATAATCCAATGTTCTAAAAACATTTCATTATAAAAATTAATTAAAATCAAATTGATGGCAACCATTAAGCAAAATTCTGTGCAGATTGCCAGAGGAGGGGGTCAGGCTGTGCCCTGACCAAAGGCCTGGTGGAACAGCTCTGTCTTGCAGGCCCTGCGGAAAGATGTCAGGTCCCGCAGGGCCCTAGTCTCTTGTGACAGAGCGTTCCACCAGATTGGAGCCGCGGCCGAGAAAGCCCTAGCTCTAGTTGAGGCCAGCCTAGCCTCTCTGTTTACAACATACTATTTACATTCCTGTTGCAGAATAACTCTAAAACTGGTTGAACAGGTATTTTAACATTTGCCTGTTAAAGGAAGATTTGGGGGGGGGGGATTCTCAAATACTTTTAAAGTTCCTAGCTGTCAGGTTTAAATTTGTGATGACATGTAGATGAATCTCTCTGAAAGTTTTTGGAATATTTGCGGTCAAAGAGCTAGTTATAACATTTAGCCAAGGAAAAGGCACTCTTTTCTCCTCTTACAAATTGGATTTTTCTTGTGACTGAACTACAGAGTTTAGCTTGCATAAGCATACATACATGGACATTATATAAATTTCCAATGAGGAATACAGTCCTTTGTTTTTTCTTCCTAGCACGCCCATACTGAGGCCACACATGTACTTCAAAGTGGGATCTAGTTCAAATTAAGGAAGTCAAACTTTCTTGAAACATATTTTATATTTAAAGATGGCATGCATCATTTTGAAGAAATCATTGAGCAAAATGCCAGAATTTTGATGTGTTTAAATGACCCCCCCCCCAATCCCTTGCCCCCTGTGTAGTCCTGCTTGGATCCAGAGGGCACAGTGACATCATGATCAACTGATCATTTGAGAATTCTTTACTGTTTATAGTATGCTGGCGGTTAGAATGAGAACTTTGCTTATAGCACCCCCCCTTGCCTGTGACAGACTTAAAATTCATAGGAATTATAGTTTTTATATATTTCAGTCCTTCTTAATTATAGCATACTTAATATATAAGTTACTTGGTTGTGTTGTCTGACATTTTGGGTGTTGCAGAATTGCCTATGGTCAAATACAATTTATTTAACACTATAAAGTGTTGTGTTATTTCTTTAGGAATGCTTAAGAACTTTGCAAGTAGAAAGTCCCAGGTTGAGTCCTTGGCATTTCCAGGTAGAGCTGTGGAAAACTCTGCTATAGACAACACTGAGTTTGAGTTATGAAAAGGCCATGGTAAATAAGTTTTTTATGACTGCTTGTGGGCCTGAACAGCTAGAGCATGGCCTTGGAAACCATTTAGAGCTTTAAAGGTCAATATAACTTAAAACTGGGCCAGAAAACAGGCAACGAGTATTGCTGCTTATATCTTCCATCCACTTGGCCCTTGCCATTACCCAGACAGAGACATTTTGCAGCATTATAAATTCCTGAACTGTTTTTAAAGGCAGCCCCATGGAAAGCACCTTACAATAGTCAATTCTAAATGTCACCAGAGCATGGGTAACTGAAGCATGTTCCATCTGTTAAGACAGGGTCACACTTGGTGTACCAACCTCAGCTGTTAAAAGGCACTCCTGGAACATTTGCTACCTGAACTCTTTCTTTTAGTTCTGAGCCCTGCAGAACTCCCAAACTGTGCACGTGTCCTTCGGGGGGAATGCAGGCCTGCCTGAGGCTCATTGCAAATTTCCATGCAGGGCATTTGGTTACCTCACATATAGTATTGGCCATCTTGTCCAGATTAAGCTTCACCCTCATCTAGCCATCTGTGTTCCATGCACTGTGGCCCTGAATGTTCCTGAAAATCTCACACTTCGTGCAATTTCAGTTTTGGCAGAATGCTCTGGCACTCCTATCCTAAACCAAGAGCTTACAAAAATGCTGGGTTGTAATTCAGTTCTATCCTTCAGTTGCAGTTTGTTTAGAATAGTTTGGGCCAGCAAATTGTGACCAGACTGGCTAGTATGCCTTTAAAATGAACACAAATATTATCCCATTCTGCATGCTGTTCTATATGTTCTCTTTGTTCTGTGCTTCTACTTTTGTCAGCCTTAGTTCTGTATATTCTGTTTGCACTCCTATTGCAGGGGAAGATAAAAACATTTGGAGCCTCAAATATTTATATCATTTGAAAAAGAAGATGAAAGGATTATTGTGGGTTTAGAAGTGATGCTGTGGATAAATAATGGACTTTATTCTATCAGAGAACTAAAAACTGATTATTAGCTGCCTTAAGGCACTGAGACTTAAACTTACTGGTTGTAAGAAATAATACATTCTGTGGACTTGATACCAATATTTTAGATAGAAGTATATTCCTTTGGCGGTGTTGTTTGTGACAGTTTCAATCATGTGACAGCTCAGTAATGTCTTACTCTATTGAACCATATCATGTTAACTGTGAAACAGATGCTCTCCAAGAGTATATGTTCTATCATTAGCAGCTTTAAATCCAATGGCAGTAGCTTTTTTTTTTTTACTTATCATAGCTAAAATTAAAAGTTCAGATTAATGAGAAACATTCTTAAGAATGCAATTATTAATAAGCAGCTATATAGTTGCCTTGAGATAAAACCACTTGACACTTACAGTGTCAAAATTGTAATGATAGTTTTTTAAAGGACTTCAAACAGATTTTGCTAATCATGCTGCACATGGGCATTCATGGTTCTGGAAAACCAAAGAAAATATTCACCCAGGGCTTACGAATACAGGCTGTCGGATGTTCTCTTTGACCTTTGGCTGGAGGATATAGTTGCAAAGGAAATGCTTAACATTCTAGCATCTGGGGTTGAGTCTTCATGTTACTTGGCACAGTTATTTAAGCTGGTTTTTACTTCCTCTATTCCATGGCAGCTAAGCCAGATGTTTTGCAAAAAGTAGATATAGCAAATTGGCCAAAAGCAATATGTTTGTGTCTTTGGTCTACAGCTAAGCATAATTAAATAACTTATTACAGGAGAATAGCTTGAGAGAAATTTGGCTTTCTGCAGTTAAGAAATTAAACTTGAAAGTAACATGATTACTACATTAAATTCCACAAAAACTTCAGCAGCATGTTTAAAGCAATATTATGTCTTAATTAGCAGCAGCACAGTGCCCAATATTGCAATAGTGAGCAAGCCTTTGAATTCCCCAGAACTCTTAAAAAGGCAGGATGTTAAAACTGTGTTAGTGTTTAACCAGAAGTAGTGTAGTGGTTTCCTGTGTCTGCATCCTGGAATTCAGGATGAGTTTAGCACATATTATATGATCCTTTTTGTGCTTCTGTGGATTTGGATTTTCTCCTTATGAGGCAACATGGCTACCTTTTGCTTTTTGTGTACCTTGAAGAATATTTAGCCATTCAAAATTATGGTCCTAAAATGGAGGAAGTGAATTTTATACCATCTATAAATGGTACCTCAAACCACTACAGATCACTATCTAATTTGGCATAAGTTTGTGTGTGTAAAAAGATAGTTTTAATGCATTGCTTAAATGTGTGAATATTTGCAAGAGAGGCCTAAACTTATATATGAACAACTACATTCGTGGCATTGTGAATTGGTTATACACTTTGGAGGGAACAAAGTGTTTCCCAGGATATCTTCAACAACTGAATGGTTTTCATCCACATCAGTTGTAAGAGCCTAAGATTGGACTTTCCAAATGCTGTAGAGTGGTACCTCAGGTTACAGACGCTTCAGGTTATGCGATTTTGGGGTTATTTCCGGGTTTTGGCACTTGCGCATGCGCAGCAGCGCCGAATCGCGACCCATGCTTGTGCAGACGTGGCGCTGCGGGTTGCGAACACTGCGGGTTGCGAACGTGCCTCCCACACAGATCACGTTCGCAACCCGAGGTTCCACTGTATTTTAGTAACTTAAACAGGATTCATATAGGATATTTTAAACCTACTTATATACTACAATTCACAGTGCAATACACTAATTATAAAGCTGTATGAAAAGGAAAGTTGTAACTACTCACTTGACAGGGACAAGCTCCAACAGTGTGTGGAGAGCTTATTTTGAATGCATGTTAGTATGGTAGCCACTGTCTAACAGGTGGATACTGCAAAAAGGTTTTCATATTCAGAGCTTAAAAGTCAGGAACATATGGAATAAGAATTGTCTCAGGTACATGGGGTCAGGTTGTAAATGGCATTAAAGGTAAATACCATCACCTTGACTTCAGTTGAAAAGCAAATCTGTGATTAGAGTAGTTCTTAAATAACATGTTTTATTTGCTTACTGTAGTTAACTAAAAATGATAACATGTATTCCATATGGTTACTAAAATAGGCAGTAGAAGGAATATATCACTTTTGCAACAATTAGTAAAAACGAAAGTAGATCCAGTTTATCTACTGGTCCTACTCTTAACCTCTGGGACTTGTTTTGCTCTTACTTTCCTGATTGCTGGCAAAGCAAGCCCTGTGTGCAGTACTACATGGCACAAAGACCATTACCAGACTCCCTTGGCATAGCTCTCTTTGTTAAGCTTGCCCTTTTAGTTAGCTTTGTCAGCCTATTAAATCGTTCTCTTTAAATCAATTGGGGGAAAGTGTGCATTCCTATCATGCTGTTGGTTCTAGAAACAAAAAAGTCATGTGGAAAACAAACTTGTTGAATATATGTTACCATATTTTTGCCAGTTATAATAAGAAAAAGGCGGGGAAATTTTTCTATAGGCACAGAAACTGACTATTAAGGTGAGCATATGGCAGTTGTCATAGTACAGGGTTGTGCTGGGTTCTTCAGTTTTTCTGCCTTCTCAAATCTTAACTTTTAGCAACAGCATCTCTTCAGAGTAGTGCAACCAGAGCTATGAAAACACAACTTCTATCACCGCTATTTCATTGAGAGTTTCCCATACAGTTAATCAAGATCTATCTTTTGATTAGGGTCGATAATTTCTTAGCTTTTCAGAGCTGCTAAAATAATGTTAAAGTTTTGATCTCCCCTACTATTGATTAAAGGAAAAACAATTGCATAAGGCCAAACAACATATTGCTATGTCTATTTTGTCCCTGAATCTATGACCATTTCCCAAGCTTAGGAAGATACAAAATTGCAGACTATGAATGCTTAGAGTTGGTTGGTTGGCATCCACCAGTCTCAGGAGACACTGGAGGAGTGCGCCCTTTGAGGAGAAGTCAAACTGTTGGAAGGTTAGTGTCTGCTGTGGCTGTAGAGACCAATATGGGGGAGACATGTTTTGTTGCGGCTGGGGCCAGTGACAGTCTGCAGTCTGCTTCTGCTGCTCCAGATCCACCGTGGTGTTTCTTTTCTCTGCATTTCTCCCAGCGATCATTCCAAATATTAATTTATACCATATTGGAGGTGGTACACAGTCATCAGTGAAATATGTAGTCTATCTGGAGTTCATGAAAGTTGAATAATATCAAGGGCCATAGGTTCTCCACCTCTGATGTAGATAGTTGACATATTCAAGCATTAATATTTTGCTTAACAGCAGATGCATATGAGGGGAAGATATTCAGATTTGTTTAGTTACCATTTGCCAAGAATTGACAGATGAACTATCTGTCATATAAAATATTAATAAGAACAATTGTGCTGTAGTGTTCTCTTAGGTTCTTTACTTTGCAGAGCACTGAACAGAGATCTGTACTGTTAATGCATGGAATGAATTCCAGTTATACCCTTGTACCTCAACCTGTATGTTAATGACTAGAAATCTGCTGCCTGACTGCACAATCCCATGCATGTCTTCTCAGAAGCACGTACTACTGAGTTCAGTGGGACGTATTCCCCAGTAATGTATACTACTGCAGCCTAAAGTTAATTAAAGGCTGCCTGGGCTGAATTCCAAATGTAGATTTCAGCAGTGCTGAGTTTTACTGGTTTATGTTTGATCTTTTCAGTGGGAGTGGTGAATGCTTGCTTGTTTACTTGCCAAACCTAAGCTTTACACTGTAACATAAAATGTATTTAAAAGTATTATCTACCTTCGGATATATCTAATATTGTTCATAAATATACTCAGGTTCTGAATATGGAGCAACAAACTGCTGTGCTCTGAGGTATATAAAATATATATTTTTCAACTGTGGAAAACTGGGAGCAGGAGGGAAACTTGAAACTGAAGCACATAAATATTACGGTATATAATGGAAAGTATTTGGTTGGCATAGCTGTCATAAGGGCTAGGGAAGTATGGAGTGGCATATCCTCTGGAATGTAAGAAATCTTCCAGGCGCTTTCTGCAACTGGCACGGGTTCAGTTGCGACAGCGTGGAGATCTCTGGTTGCCAGGTTGGTGACTGACACCTCTATCTGGTTGGCCTCTCTAGCTTTCTTACGCAGGTAAGCAGAAGGGCTTATTTATTGCATTTATATCCCACCTTTTTCTCCAAGGAGTGAATAGTTCACCACCACTCCTCAGTTAATCCCTACAACAACGCTGTGATGTAGGTTAAGAGACTGTGACTGGCCCAAGGTCACCCAGTGAGCTTCATGACTGAGTGGGGATTTAAACTTTGATTTCCCAGGTCCTAGTCGTGTGACACTCTAATAACAAATTCCATTGTGGAAAGAATAGTGCCTAGACCTAGGCTTAAGGCTCCGTTTGGCAATTAGCTTCTTTATCTGAGTTTATCACTGGGTTTGTCTCCTGCTACAAATCTAGGCTGAATTGCACCACTCTCCAGGAAGCTGTCTAGCCTAGCATCTAGTGGATCCATGCCTTGCTCAACTTAGCCCCAGAATGTCCCATTTCAGAGCCTTCCACTGGCTATTGTGGGAACACCACCAGTGGTAGCTTCTTACCTGTTCATACTTTCTGTGGATGTGCATGGATCTTTGGCTAGTCCTCTGCTAGTAAGGGCTATGGGCAGAAAAAGATTAAAATGTGTATACTCTAAAATACCTATTTCAAATCCATTTAAATTATTGAAACACTAGCAGGTACTGAAAGCACTATCAGCACATTGAGTTGTTTGGAAAGATGTGAAACCGCAGCAGGAACAAGAGCACTGGTATGGTGTGCTTCTCGTGCTCAATCCAAAATGGAGATAGGTTGTATCGTATGGTTGTGCTAGGAGATGGCAGTTGGTATAATCAGTCTTTCCTGTCTCTGCCTCTCCCTGCAGCCCTTGTGAGTAGCATGGACTATATCACACAGAGCTGCAGTGCAAAAGGGGAATTGCACTGCAGAACCCATTTTGCACTTTGTTATACCAGAAACCTAGAGCTGGTGAAATAGTCTGGATAACAGCTAGAGTGCAAGTAGGGAAAGACACACTGTGAAGTTGACTGAACATATATGAGAGGATAACCATGCCTACTGTGGGGGGTGAGGGCAGCGAAGCAGGCCGCCTTGTCCATCTCTATTGCATTCTAAAGTAGCCATCCAGCAGACCTTTCTTGGATTGTCCAGGGTCTGTTAATGTTTTAGATTGTTTGGAAGCTCTAATTTGTGACTTAATTTATAAGGCAGTTTGTTGTGGAAACAAGCAACTGTAACCTCAATATTGATGCCACATCTATATTTGCTGCAGTCTCCAGGGAGGAGACCATCTTAGAATATGCTTCCGCTGATGCGGTCTAATGATATGGACAAGGTGCTTGCCATGATGCAGCCAACAACATGTTCCCTTGCAGCTCTTGGCTTATTAAAACTTCCCAAAGGGAAAGACCAGGTGGATCCAGGATGCAGTTAGTGTGTCATAGTTGGAGGGAGTGGTCCTAGTCACCGTGAAAGAGGTGAGTCAACCACTCATGGAAAGGCACCCCCTGGACCCATTGGTTTGTGACAATTGCCACAGTGTTGCAAAATCTTTCGGAGTGGTCATTAGGAAATTTGTGGTGAGATGCGGTCCATATGCTAATGATATTTAGCTCTATTTCTCTGTAACATCAGAATCATGAGAGGCTGTGTAAGGCCTGGACTGGACGTGTGTTGGATGAATGCCAGTAAACTGATGACAGTGCTGTCGGTGTAGTGCTTCCTGAGTCCACATTTTTGTTCAATTTTCTGTTTTGGATGGGGTCATACTCCCCCCCGAAAGGCAAGTTCATGTCTAGGGTTGCTCCTGGATCTATCTCTGTTACTTAAGGCCTAGGTGATATTGGTTTAGGATGGTAAGATAGCCATTTCTGGACTGATAACATGTAGATTGGATTACATGTAGATAGGATAACATGTAGGTTAGATTTGCCTTTTTGGTATCTGAATATTTTCATTTTTCAACAAGCCTTCTATTTTTGTCTCATCCCATTCCTCCTGACCAGTCCTGTCAATATGTCACCTCAGGACTCATGATAGTCCCAGTTGTTATCTGTATTGGATTTGAAATTGTGTAGATATAGATACACACACACACACACGAATTGTAAAATCATTTTGAGATTCTTCAGAGGAAGCGATTCATAAATAATAATAATAATAATAATAATAATAATAATAATAATAATAATAAAAAACAATAATGCAGGGTGGGGACTTCAGGACCAGGGACTGAAAGCAGCCCTCTAACCCTTTCTATCTCACCCTCAGGATTCTCTCCATGCACAGCCCTCACTGGGCTGCTTGACATCCTCCTCTAGTAATCTGACTTGGCTGGAATGTGTCCTTGAACTGTGATAATACTTGGGTGGAGGAATGGACAGTGTGTATCTGGCCACACCCACCACTAGTATATGGCACAAAGGAATGTGGCTCTCTGGCAGAAATATGTTTCCCATGCCTGGTACAAGGACCTAGGTGTCTAGATGACTTTTCAAAAGTGTAGTTGTCTGAAGCAAAAGTACAAGTATGGCTATATACACTCTGGTGTGAATTTATAGGTTTGTTGTTAATATGGACTGCAGCATTCTTTCTTTGATTTGTACCCATTAGGGAGCATACCAAGAAGTATATAGAATTGATTCTAAGCATCTCGCTTCTTGCTCATTTCTTGTTTCCAAAACCAATATTGAATGTGTGAGCAGGTATTAGTGACTGATTTATATTTGGTATCTCAGGTTAAAAAAAAAAAATTCTATTAAGACTTCTGAATGCCTTTCCTAAGTGTAAGAATAATTTTAATGTGGGGTGGGGGACAATCCAAAGTCATTTAATGTTCACTTTTGCTGAGGAGAGCTATAGAATAATAAATTACTATTTATTATTACTATTTATTCAATTTGTATATCACCTATCATCTGACGATCACAGAATGATTTGCAATAGAAAAATACAAAATGGGAATACAGAATGCATAACCCCCACAAAAAAACCCCAATACCCCCCTCTGAATAGTTCTTTCCCTATTTTCTTGTACACCAGCATCACCTGCTGCATCAGGAATGGTGTAGGTAAAAAGTGTGATATGTGTGAATCCAGATTTCTGCATCCAGAAGCTGGGATCTCCATAAACAGCAACTGTTCCTAGATCAAGACCAACACATGTAGTTCTTATCAGATGATTAGACTTTGTGAAAGGTAGCAGCACTATCACCTGTTCAGGGGATAAGGGACCAAATGCAATTGCCTGTCTCTCCATCAACAGTTAATCAGTACTTCCTGTCAGATCAACAGAAAAATGTAGAAAGTGTATGCAGAAGTGTGCTCTGCCTCGCTCTCTCTTTATATGTGTGTATCTTGGTTGGCACCAAAACTTCTGACAACTTACCTTGTTTCCGTTAAGTTTCTTCAGTGACTTGTCATTATTTATATTTTATAGTTCCAGGATTTTTAAAGAAATCCTATTCCTACATATCTTCCTCTTTTTTTAATAGAGAGTTACAACAAAAAACTAATCAGTTGTAGTCTGAAAGAGTATACAGTGGTGCCCCGCAAGACGAATGCCTCGCAAGACGAAAAACTCGCTAGACGAAAGGGTTTTGCGTTTTTTGAGTCGTTCCGCAAGACGAATTTCCCTATGGGCTTGCTTTGCAAGACGAAACGGCTTGCGAGTTCTTGCGAGTTTGTTTCCTTTTTCTTAAAGCCGCTAAGCCGTTAATAGCCGCTAAGCCGCTAATAGCCGTGCTTCACAAGCCGAAAAAACCGCAAGACGAAGAGACTCACGGAACGGATTAATTTCGTCTTGTGAGGCACCACTGTACACTTGTATATCTGCTTGCTCCAGTGCTCCAGTCATGTTCTTAAACTGTATTCTCTGTAGGCTTTGCACAGATGGCATTTTAGCTTGCAATATATTGCATATTGTACAAAGGAGATAAGTCAAAATTGTTGTTATGACTTATTTATGGTGTCTCCAAAGTGATGCACAGGCATACCACACCAATGTCAGACAATCCCCATGCTCATCAAGGCTTCTGGCCCTTCAAATTATTAATACTTTTATTTGAGATTTTTTTGTTGAATTGAGGGGGTTTCAATTTGGATGGGGAGAGTTCTCTTCTTTTTCGCTTTATGTTCATTTGTTTTGGGGTGTATGTAGATGTTTGTGGTGTATGTAGATGTTTTGCCTGATTTTTAAGGTGAGGTTTGACCATCCCCTGTTTTTCTCCTGTTTAGGGGCATTTCGTGATGCCCACAATAGCTTCTTGGATTTCCCAATGTGCTTCCAAGACCCCTGATTCTATTCAGTTCTTTCCTGACATTTTATTTACAACACATTTCTTTTATTACTATTTTTCAGTTGAGCTTTCTAAAATGAAACAACATTGCATATTCTGGTTAGTGTTAGTACTGTATGAAACCCGTTGGTCAGACTTCCATGGACTTGCCATCCATAAAGGTATCTTGCGTTAGAAATGTTACTTACAAGATTATTTTTTAAAAACAACAACCCCCTATTTTATAAAGAGAACTGATATAAATGAAGAGAGTGCTGTTGCCCTTAGGTGCTGATTGCAGACTTCTCATATGCATTTGGTTGGCCACTGTGAGAACAGGAAGCTGAACTAGATGGACCACTGGTTTCATCCTGTAGGTCTATTTTTATTTTATGTTAAATCTTGTAAGTAATGTTCATTTCAAGTTTTATAAACTCAAAGCAGATTACTTTATTCTACCATCTGGAAAACGTTTATTACTGAGAAACAGCAACCTTTAGTTTTATTTCTGATAATATGATTGGTCTCTTCAACAGATAAAGCCTCCACGTGATGCGTGAAATACTAATAAAGATGGGACCCAGAACCTTTATAAAGTTCTAAAATATTAGTAACTCTCTACAGAGCATAGGTGTCTCTTAATATGAACCAACCCAATAGTTTTGTACTTTGGCATGTCTCTGGTTTTGCTTCAGAGCATGTAACCGAATTCCCAGACTTGTATACAGTTCACCTTCAAGCATTTGAGGGGGTGTATGTTATGATATTTTCTTTGTCTGGATTATACAATTAGACTTTTTTCAGGTGGAGAAATAGGTAGGTAAAAGAATCCTAATCTGAAGTGTCTTCTGTGCAGTAAAATTAGATGTCAAGTAAAACCTACCATATTGCGATTTTTTAGAAAATTCAGTTTTGGTTGCAACATGTTAAGTGAATATTGTGTGCATGTTAAAATGTACATCTTAAAACAGATTCCTAGATAACAGTTGCAGTGTGTTAAACTTTCTCGTTTACTGTAGCTGGCAAGTGATTGTATTTTCAGATAGGAAATACTGTGACTCTTCTTTCTGCTGCTCATTTGTAACCTTTTCAGTTTTATGCAGCCCTTGGGTAGTGGTTGGGCTTTCAGTGATTTCACAGATGAGTTCTTTGATTCTTTTAATAAACACTGGGCAAACCTAATTTAGGCTAGAGAAGTGTATGAATAGTGCAAGATGTTATATATTACTATAGTGAACATGCTTTCCTCTTTTTTCCAAACTGTGAAACATTTTCTTGGTAAGCTCAGCTCTCCCAAGAAACATTTAATTATATTTTTCTATCACCTTTGTAGTACGTACTTATCCTCCCGAAGAAGAGCTTAAAATGAGGTGGAAGCGGGCAAGGTGGTACCTTGTGATGTTCTTGATTGACAATTCTTTTGCTTCCTGGTAGGTGGAGCCATTACGCTTAGTATAAGGACTCAGTTGTAGGCTGAAGGAAGAGGAAGACTACTGTTAAAAGAACTGCTGGTAAGTTTGCTTTTCATTTGTACCGATCACACAAAAGATAATGTGAAGGCTTTGCAACATGTCACATTGAAGACTGCTGAGTAAGGCCTTCCGGGAATCACAGCATAGAGTAGGAAATCTAGAATGGATTGATCTGATGAACATATTGATACACTGAAATATTTTGTAGGAAAACACTTGGTATGTTCTTAGGGAAGCACATGGTGAGGCAGCAAGGCTTATGTGGAACTCTTGCATTTTAAATGCAGGTAGAATAATTTGCCTATATACTTTCTTACTATTTGCTTTTATCTTGAACATTAAAGTACTAAAATCTTAACAAAATAAATCTATCAAAGCTTGTGTACATACACACAAAATTACATTGTATATTTAAAGTATATTTGCAGGAACAGTGTCTATGGCAGGTGAAAGATCCAAATACAGCTTTCTGTGTTGTATGATGCAGTGACGTAGTACAGAAACTCATGAACATGGTGTTCTATACTAAAAATAGACTGTATTGAGATCACAAGAGACTCTACACCCAACATTGTTGCATATCTATTTTATTATCCTTATTTTAAAAATTTATAAACAACTCTGTATAGAATATCTTAAGTGGTGAACAAGAGTATATAAAAATGTATAAAATAAAACTAGGCAAACAAAATTGCAAAGCATAATAAAAATCCTTCTTTATAGATCTTTCTGACTGTAAACTATAAAGGTTAGTTCAAATAAGGAAGGCACCAGGTGCCTAAAGTGCAGGAAATGCTACCAGACTAAGTAGGCACCTCTCTAATAGTCAATGGGATAGAGTTCCATAATGCTAATGCAAGCCTAATCAGCTGAGTACAGAGACCAGATGAGGATATGGGGCAAGGCACTCTCTAAGAAACTTGGTCCTGAGTTGTTTAGGGATTTATGAACTGCAAGTGCCTTATATTAAGTGTGTGAGTGTGTGATACAGTTTTCTCAGGCACTCGTTGTAGCTCTTTGCGTGGTCTGATAATGCCATCTTCTCTTCTGATTTATCAGACATGTTTCTTGCTCAAACTAAGATGTAATATGATGCGAGAGGCAAATCTTCTCTGATGACTTAAATCAGCTATGAACTCTGGATGCAATCTGGCTTTATGAGTTTTGTTTGAAACAGACTCTAAACTTTCTCCCTAATATATCTGTTTAGCTGTTTAGTCTTGGCATTGTAACTCTTGAGAGATTTCTTTTAACATAGTGACATTAGTGAATTTTTGTGTGTGTGTTTAAATTTAAATTTAAATCTTGGTGTTTAAATTGATTGACTCTTAGTATGCAGTTATCTAAGCTTGTAAGAATAAGTGGAAGTTTTCTATATTAGCTTTTTTGTTTTGCAAATACTTAGCTAGTAGCTTTAACTGGACACTTTAGTAGGCTTGAACTAGAGAGTTGTATTACTAATCATGACTGTAATGCAGTTTCCACTCCATTTTCATAAAATTTCATAGTGCAAGTTTTGGGGAACACAATATTAGCAATAGGATTCTTTCCAAGTACAGTATCTAAAAGATGATGTGCTAGCGTACTGGAGTAAATACTGGATGTGTTGTTAAAATCTAGAAAAGCATAACAACATTTGTATAGTAATGGTCTAAAATCAGGATGCAAAGTTTCCTCAGTACTGTAATCCTGATAGCTCTAAAATTTTTGTGCACATTTCACAAAAGCCTGATGTAAACCAAACAAGTAAACTATAAAACAAACTGGTTTCATTCAAATTTATTGTTTATTGAAGTAGTGAGTAAACTACTTGGAAGTAGTCCCAATGATGACAAATCATTTAGTGAGAGAGCAATGACATCTGTAAAATCAGTGTCCAGTTTTCAAGTTACTAATGTTGGACACATTTTATGAAAATCTGTTAATGCCCAGATACTACCTTTTCTGTAAGCTTTTCTGTCAGCAGCTGTGGCAATCCATACTTAATTTGTAACCAGATGCCAGAAAATACTATATCCTATGCTTACTACATCCCTCTCTAACATTTCAGAGGATTTTCAATTTAGGACCTTTCAACCAGTTTTGAGCCATCTCCTAACCCTCCAGAACTGATCTGTGGTATATGTAGGAACAGATGGGGGGGGGGAGGAGAGCTGGAAGCCGTGTTGCACTAGTGGGAGCCATTGTGTTGGGTTCTGCTAATGCTGGGTAGTTGACTCCAGCCCTATGTCTGTACTTCAGAGAAACAACTTATGGTTAGCCTTTTTTCATGGTCAAATTTTCTTAAATTTTGGGAAATAAGTCAAAATTTCTGAGACCTGTATAGCAGTCCCTCGGGGTATCTCATCCTTGTTTCTTGCACTTCTCTTCTTATTTTCTTACTTTCTATGATTTCTAATTTTAACAAAAAGTTATAAATACTGTGAATGTCTTGAAGGTTTCAAATTTTAAAAAAGTCATACTATGCTGCAGTGGGTGTTCTTTGTATCAGAAATGAATGAGGATGAGTAGAGGGGACATTGATCTACCAGTTGGGCTTCTGCATAAACTGGATATAATTATGCATTATCAGATATCGAAAAGTGATATAAACAAAAAAATAAATTTCTACCACCAAATAAATAATGTGATCTGATAGGATTTTCCTTGGATCATTAATCTTTGTGTTTTGTTTTGTTTTTGGTTTTGATGTTTTTTGGAAGAATACATTTTTTTCAGAGAAATGTATGCAGATGGGCCTAGAGTTTTGGCTGTGTTTAGATGTCAGCTTTATTATGGCTGGATGTAGTTCTGTGGCAGGAATATTGGTATGGGTGTTCATAGTAAAATGTACCAACTATACTGATATTGTCTACATCTGTATGGACTACTAGTGGTTACTACAGGGCTTGATTGAGCCCCTGTGTAGTTTAAAGGTGTCAGGCATGCTGAATCAATAGTTATCATGATAAAAAAAGTGGTTAACCCATTCCTGCCTAAATTCCTGTTCATATCTCTTATTTTAGAAAATGGTACAGGGTATCAAGAGCATTGCTACACACCTCTCGTGGCTGTTAAAACCTGTCCATCCATCTGTGTGTCTCCCCACTCACCCTCATTTTAATGCAAACAGTACTGTCTGGGTTTTGCCTTGGTGTGGGGATAATAAGAGAATATCTGACAAGTTTGTCTTGGCCAGGTTGTCCCTTAGGTTCAGTTCACATATAACTTTTATAAACCATAGTTTATTAGACTAATAAAGTGTCATGCCTGTGTATAACCAAAGTTCTTGGTTCAGATCTTGGTTAGATATGCTGGCTTCCCAGTTTGGATGTAACAGGAAACTGGTTTTAAAAAATCGAATGGCAGAATAGAAGGGAGTACATTGCACAGTTTTCATAGTATTCATTCTAATGAACCATAAGTTAACTAGCTCATATTTGAACTGAGCCTGTACTATAAGTAATATATTTTAATGTGATTTTGTATGACACTTTATTTTATTTATTGAATTTATATCCCACCCTTCCTCCTAAAGGAATTTCTGAGGTTTCAGTCATGTTCTTAAAATGGTATACAGTATTCTATTGAGATTGTGTCTGGAAATTGCTTTAGTATCTCAAATAGGCAGAGAATTATAGCATTGCTTTACAGTATGATCACATCTTACACCTGCTTAACTTGTGTGATTTAATCCTTGTGTTTAAAGTCTGGCCGGTTGAAATTGTGCAAATTAAATCCACGCAAGTCTTTCTGACTTGCTTACTGTGAGGGTGTCAAGTTTTCATGAGATCGCCATGGATTTAACCATTTGTAAGTTAGCCTGATTTCATGTTGTAAAGTCCATTGTACTTCTTTTCAGATACTTACTTCTCTGTCTGACATTGAGAAAATAACTTCTACCAATTTACTGAGATCATTTGAAGTGGAGTATAACATGAAAACCCTTCAGTTTCTGTAAATTACCATTAAAATGAATTATTTGTATACAGGTAAATAGGGTGGAAAATATGAGACAGAAGTGATAATAAAGCTGTGGTATGCATACTATGAAAAATACACTGTTGTACTTTTTTCTAAACTCCAAATATTGAAAATATTTCAGGCTTGTGATACTATTTACATGTTGTGTGTGATAACTTGCACTTGCATTCAGTATCCAGTGTAAATTCAACATCTCTTGACTGCTCAAGAAATTCCATATTTAATGTTGCATATTAGAAAAAAATACAACCATTTGTTAACAAATGTCTTAAACTTGCCTATAAGGAATGCAACTATGAGGTCCTCACAAAAATTGAAAGGGAAAAAATCTCCCCTCAGTAACACTTTTTAATAAGCAGAAGGCCTGCCTTCACACTTGTGGAGGAAAATGGGTCTACTCTCTTGCATGTATCCTTAGAGCTCAGTCGTCTCACCACTTTTCCAAGTGTAGAGTGCTTGCCATTGGTAGAAACCCTTTCCTATCCAGCCCTCAGAATTGGCATTCTGTGGTCACTGAGCATTCTCAGTTTTCCTGGGACCGCTTTAGTTTTGAGGGGTTTTGTCTCCTTAATTTTTTTTTCTAAATTATTTTTTGCACTTCTGCAAACTTTGGGGTTTTCCTGAGCATTTGGATATATATTTCTTTTTCAGTAGATACATAGCTGACACTGCCTACATGGAGAAGGAAAAGGAGGCAAACTGGAGGCAAAAAGAAAGGGGGAAGAAAAAACAGCCTTGAATAGGGAAGGAGGGGAGCAAAAAATAATAATAAAATGGAGTAGCCATGATAGGAAAAGAAAAGTGGTGCATGTGTATTTGGGTAGTGGTTCTGGGTGGTGGTGAGGAAGGATATGTTCAGCAGACAGAAAAAAGTTTGCCTTCTGTAAATGAATGGGAGTTTTGCCTTCTGGTGAAGGGTGTTCTGTTGGAACAGAAAACTGGGTTCAAAAGAGTGGTTTTGTAGCTCAGCCCCCCTCCCCTGCCTTGTACTTATTTCATTTTGTGTGGTGTCCTCAGCACTCGCTCAGAATCTGGATGTTTCCACAGGTTGGGGAATTCTGGCTTTTGTTAGTTACTTATTGTGACTTATGATTTCCAATAGCTTTCCTTTTTAACATGTGTAAATTTCTAGACTATGCTAACTGGAAGGAGTGGGCAACCAATTGGTGGTTGTTGTAATCAGACTGTGAATTATTGTAATTACTTTGCATATGTTCTTCTCTACATCAGGTGGAAGTTATGTAAGCAGCCAAAATACAGGTTGAAGCCCCATATTTAGGTGGTATAGAGAAGTAGTTGTTCTATGCAAGGATAGCCAATGTGCTGCCTTCCAGATGTTGTTGTACTTCAACTCCTGTCAGCCCCAACCAGCATGGATAGTGTTCAGGAATGATGGAAACTGTACTCTAATAAGAAGTTGGCTAAAATGCATTGGGATTTTAAAATTGATTTAGGATTTACAGCGTAAAACCCAGCACCTTAAATTGTGCCTAGATTACTGTAGAAAACCAGCATTGATTATATTACTTGTAGGGATTAACTGAGGAGGGGTGAACCATGTTCTCCTTGGAGAGAGAAATGGGATATAAATGCAATAAATAAGCTCTTCTGCTTGCCTGCTTAAGAATATTGAAAGCAACACGATGGCCAGAAACAATTACAGTATATAAAACTTTATGGAATAATGCAAAACATCAAATCTATCAAACTGAAGTCTCTGAAAGTCCTTGAATAAGTCACGGTGCCAGAATTTACCCGACGGAAATCAAGCTTGTAAAGCTTTGTATAATTGGCAAATGTCCAGTTCTGATGTCCAACTCTGAACTCTGCTGAATAGTGTTTCCGGATAGCAACTACTGTTTCGTTCAGTTCTTCGCCAGCCATATAAATGCAATAAATAAGCTCTTCCGCTTACCTGCTTAAGAAAGCTGGAGGGGCAAGCCAGATGGAGATCTCAGTCGCCAACGTGGCATCCAGAGATCTCCACATGGTTGCAGTTGGACCTGCACCAGTTGCAAAATGCACCTGACGCATGACTTAATTTCGAACACTGCAGCCCCCCCCCCCGTTACCTCTTACTGGTCAAAAGTTGTACTACTTTGACTAAATGTAATACTTCTGTTGTTTTTAACAACAAAAGTTTGTGTTGGCAACTTCGTCTTTAAAGAAGCTTATATATTTTCACCTGAAGTTCAGTCTACAGGAGATGGAATGGAAGTAAAGCACTGAGATTCTTTCTTGAAAACACTAAATTGTCGAACATTGCAGGTGGTTTTTATGGCAAATTGTGTGCAACTATAGGGGACTTCCGGGTTAGCGCCATCGCCGAATGGCGGACTCCCTCCGAGCTCCGGAGGGAGTCGGCCCGGCAGGGGCTGGGTCCTACCGCGCCGGCGACGCGGGGACCCTTAGAAACCACGGGAACGGATCCCGTGGACATGGTGACTCGGCTGGCACCGTTATCGCTCTCCCGGCTCGTGAAGGAGCCTTTTTAAAGGCTACGGATCGGGCGCCGGGGAGTAGCGTGGTGCTTTGAGTCCTCCGCTTCCCCTGCCGGGCGCAGCCGCATGCCATCCGGCGGAGAGCGCTGGCTTCTTCCAAAGGAAATTCGGACAATTGATCAACAACCCGTGAGTAATTGGGCAACCGGGTATAAAAGGAGGAAAAAAGAATTTTTTTTCCGGATTTGGCACGAGCGGGAGGGGATCCAAAAAAGGAAGTCAGTCCCCTCCCTGATTGTAAACATGCTAAAACAAGGACTGAGAAACCAAGATCGATTCAGAAGCTTATTGATGATAAAAATTACCAACTCCACGATGTGAATTATAAGAACTGTGCTGGAGGAGAGGAGTCGAGGGTGAGGAGAAAAAAAGCAACCCCCCCCTGGGAACCGGGGCGATTCGGATAGCCTGGCGAAGAGAGATGGAGATTTTGACAGCTGTCAAAGGAGCTGTCAAAATTGGAAAATATAAAGAGGACCTTGCTACAAGTTCTTTGCTGGTTAATTTTGTTACAATTTGATACAAATATGGATATAAACTGTCGGGGAAAAGAAACAACAAATTGACTTTTGGATTAGAGGATATAAAGTTACTGTAATCCCTCTAGAGGGGATTCGGGACATTACAAGTGTCGTATGTGGAAAACTACTCTGGGATGTGCAAAGGTCTTATCTCCTGGGAAAGCTGCAGAACTGAAATATTATTTTGTCTACAGAGGTGACTATAATACAATAGAATCTTCTATTGAAGCAAGAAAGGAACTGGACGTAAGTCTGTGTCCCTGAATAACAAACCTCTGTAGAGACATTAAATTTTGGAACAAGAATGTTTTGACAGCTGAACAAGATAGAAACCTGAGAAACCAAGAAATAAAAGAGCAACGACTGAATACGACACGGAAAGAACAATGGGAGGAGCAACAAAAGATTAAAGAAAATTAAAGGCCTCTATTAGATTGGATTTTTGAAGTTAAACATCATTAAAACAACCAAATCCGAAGAAACCAGCAAGATGGACTGAGATAAATTTGGCTGTGGACTTAAGATCTCCAGGCCGACAACATACAGACAAATGGACATGGGGAATCAAAACCGGGGAAGGGAGGGGGAACCTTAGAATCCAAAGGCTTTGTAACCAACTTTTTGAACTTCTCTATACTTTCTATCTTATATTCTTTATAACTTTGATATTATACGTTTCTGTTTTTTCTTTTTTTTTAGAAAGGGGGAACTCGTGGAAGGAATGAGAGCGGATCTTGGGGGAAAATTTTGTTCTATTATAAGACGAGGAGTGATGTTAAGATGGTGTAAATTTAAATTGGTTTATGAGTAAAATACATTAGGTTTAATTGGGGATGAGAACTTGTGGAACCAACTTAGATAAAGGGGAATACAATCGGGAGGGGAAGGAGGAAGTCCCAGAAAGAAGGTTATGAAAAGAAGGGTCTAAATTAGTTTCTCTTTTTCTTTCTTTCCTTTATCTTTCTTATTTTCCTATTCTGTTATTATTGGAAATTTTAATAAATATGATTATAAAAAAAAAACAACAAATTGTGTGCAACTATAATTACTGTTCCTTAAAGGCTAATAACTTCATGCCTCAGAACCTAAGGGTGGTGATCACATAAGGTGATACATATTGTCTAGTAAAAGACTTTTAGAATCTTCTGTAATATCAAAGTGCTTACTTTGGTCTAGGCATGCTTTATTATGCATGCTTTATTATGATACAGTCTTCTGGCATTCAAGGTAGTTCAAAGCAAGTACATATGAGAATGCATTCTGTGTGAAGACTGGGCCAAAGTGCCATCCTGCCTCATGATTGAGTTGGGTTTCAAGGAGCAGATTGTAGAAATGTGTGAGCATTTGTGCTGGGTCACTTTCTGTGTGATTATAGCTGTTTGCTTGTGTGTGTGTGTGTGTGTGTGTGTGTGTGTGCGCGCACACACACATGCACACAAATTGGTAGCAAATTGGGTACTGGGGGCACTTTTCTACAGTGGCTCTGCTCCTACATACAGGACCATGTCTTCAATGCTCTTCATTATCTATATGAAGCCACTGCATGTGGTCATCCAGAGTTTTGGGGCAAAGTATAATACAATACACTGATGAGATCCAGCTCTCCTTCTCCATAACATCTGAGTAAAGAGAGGCTGTGCATGTTCTAGATTACTGTCTAAGGTCAGTGATGGAGTGAATATGGGACAGCTGTGCTGGAACCCTGGGAAGACAGAGGCACTGTGGGTTGGTTGTTCCCATGCCTGGGAGATTGGCCAGTTGTCTGTCTTGTATGTGGTTGGACTCCTGCTGGGGAAAAAAACAACCAACAGGTATGGAGGTACTTTTGCTTATATCTTTGTCTCTAAAGGCTCAAGTAGGAGAGTCTTTTACCAGCTATAGCTGGTATGCCAACTATGGTCATTGTTAGACAGGGATAATCTGGCTGTGGTGATTCATGCATTGCTAGCCTCAAGGTTTGATTATTGCAATGTTCTCTCTGTGTGGCTACTCTTGGGCCTGATCCAGAGGTTCCAGCTGGTGCAAAACACTGTGGCTAAATGGGCACATACTATTGCTAGCACATAACCCCTTAAAAGTTTACATTGGCTGCCCAAATGCTACTAGGCCAGGTTCAGGGTTTTTGAAAATTAAT
Source organism: Podarcis vaucheri (assembly GCF_965113315.1). Taxonomy (NCBI): domain Eukaryota; kingdom Metazoa; phylum Chordata; class Lepidosauria; order Squamata; family Lacertidae; genus Podarcis; species Podarcis vaucheri. The sequence continues at coordinate 42,816,636 of NC_138761.1, read as the reverse complement.
ACAAGGCCCTTTACAAGATTGGTCCCTGCAGGGACTGATGCCTTAGATCCCTGCTCAAACACTGAGGTCTTTGGGCAAGTTACTGTTAGTGGTCCCTCAAGGCCTCTATCTGCAAGGAGCTGTGCATTAAGTATTGTGGGCCCAGTTTTGTGGAACTCCCTTCCAGTTGAGGTCAGACAGGCCCCCTTCCATGGAATCTGTAGCACTTACTGATGACTGTTTTATTGCAACAGGCTTTTTAATTGCATTCTGATTTTAGAGTTTTAACTCACTTTGAATCTTACTGTATTGGGTCTCCTGTAAACCACTTAGAAAACTATAAGCACTATACAGTACGAATCATTGAAATAAATAAGAAGTAATTGTTAGAAGTGCTCAAATTGCTGTGTATGTTATCTCAGTAATCCTACAATCATCCCATAATGAATGCCATATTTCTCCCGTACTTTATGAAGTTCAAAGTGTAGTTTTTCTGACGTCACATAACCAATTTCAGGCTGAAGTAAAATTTGCAACGGAACTTTGCATCTTAACTTCTCACTAAATAACAGTCAGTGGAAAGAACATACAGCATTAGATGTAATACTAGTTAAGTGTTTATTGGTTTTTAAACAAAAACAAAAACCATTAAACAATTGTTTTAAAAAAACTGATTCAGCAAGCCTGTGATATCGAGAAGCATTAAGCATAAAAAACCCAACTTCATTAAAGGAATTGAAGTAGTAATATTCTTTGTATATTGCTGAAATGGCTTAATTATGTGGATGCTTTCAAAACAAGTATTTGCATTCCATTTTACAAGCTTGCAGTTTCCAGCCTTTTTGTTTTTGTCTGGAAGATTAAATACCTCTGCCTCATCTTGTTGGCAGTATCTGAATTCAGATGTTGTGCATGGGTTTTAAATCAAGAAGCTTGAAATTGCCTTGCTCCTCACTGAAATCAAGATAGAAAAAGAAGGATTTATTGGGAAGGTTAATGACTAATTTTTAGTCTGTACTGCTGTCTATTGAAAAAAAGTCAGGAAAGAATGCTGAAGCTTTATGAGGTATTCACTGTAACTCAGAAGCATAAGTTGCTTGTGATGTATCTTTCTGGAAAGGCTGTGGGATGAGTTTACAAGTTTCTGCTGTTGAGTTCTTTAAAACACTTGTTTGGAATGAAACAAGGGTTTTACAGATTCTTGTTGCAAGACTAACTGGCCTTCATGGCTTTCAAATAAGCTTTCCTGATGGGCTGCATAATAGTTTTCTGGAACCACTATAGTAAAAAAAAGATAGTTTTGCTTTCCATGCTGAAAATTGATATCTGTTCTGAAATGTTTGCTAAACTTTAAAGTTTGTTGATCACAGTGTAACCAGTGGACTCCAGTGGTTTAGACTGAGGAAAATGAGTTTATCTTATTAAGAGAGCTTCACATGTAACATACAAGTAAAAAGTGGGTTGGATGGGAATTGGTAGCCATTAGGAACCAGTGAAGAACGTAGTATTAGTTCAGAAGTTATAATTTGGTGTTTCTGGTCATGAGGCAAACTGTGGTATGCAGATTTGACTTCAAATAACAACCGTGATTGGTACTGATGCTAGCTAAGAATAGAGAAGGTATGTACTGTAGATTGTTGCAGTTGCTGGTGTGCACAGATATAGTGACATTTTGCAGCAAGGACAAATACTGAAACAATACATTTTCACTAAAATAAAATCCATGCCCATCAGAAGGAAAGCTAATAACCTGTGCCTGCATCATTTTGAAATGTTATTTCACTGATTTGCTTCCACTTTGACTTTCTAGATGGCTCAATTTAATAGCTTGAATGGACTAGGTTATTTTTCAGGAAATAGTTTGTCTACAGTGACTTGAATTTTAGTGCCTCTTTAGTTAGGGTCTAGATCCCAATAATTACATAGGGTTTCTTCAGTTTCAGCATATGCACAGAACTGCTCTTGTGTGCCCTGATTCAGCAGTTGCTAGTGTATGAGGAACTTCTGAGATGTATATGGGCTGTACCTATTGTAAGGCACCTCTGCTGGTTTCAAGGGAGGAAGCTAATGTATGTGCTCTCGAGTCATATGAGTAAATCAGTAATTTAAAATACGGTCACATGCCTGTGCATGCATGAAAGCTCTTGATGGAGTACTTAAGGGTCATAGCATGAAATGAAATACGTTTTAAGTTTTACAAAAAGTAAAGGTAGCTGTGTTGGCCTATAAGAAATATTCCAACAACATATAAGGGGAATCAGGCTGACCTAATAAATGTATCACTCTAATATGGACTTTGGAATATTATAGTTGATGTCACAGGAACTAGTTGGAATACTTGTGGAAACTGCCATACTTTGAAATTATAGTTTCCCCTGGCTTTCCATTACCACCATCCTTAAATATGTAGTATATTTAAGAAAATTGTATAAGCATTCTTTTCTGCTAGTGCTGTACTATTTCATGCCATAGGTTACTGAATGGAATTTTGGCCTTAAATTTTTTAAACACTTCCATAAATAATGACACTTAAAGGAAAATGTTTGGAAGCAAAATGTTATCCAAAAGATCTATATAATGAGATGTTATACCATGCATCATTACATTGTAGTCCAGATGTGTGGTTTAACATGAATTTACTCAGCTTGTGATATGGAATTTGGTGTATGTCACTCTTGCCATCTGACACTCAATTTGGCCAATGAACCTAAGTCAGCTTTTTTAAAATTTAAACTTTCATTCTGTGTCTCTCTCTTTTCTGTTTAGGTCTTCGCCCCTCCCCAACAACCTGGCTATAGGGTGGGACCACTCCCACTTTGCTGATGACGTCTTAGCTGGATCCATTGTGGGGAGGAGCAGCATCAGCAGTTCTGAGGGTGAGTAGAGGCTGCCAGGGTTTGGGCCTGGACTGTAGTGCCTCTCTTCCCCAGCTCTCATACTTTGTCCTTAGTGTAATTACCTTAAGGCTGCTTCACAAGTGACACTTTTCTTAGATGGAAATAAATCTGAATGGGAAAAATGTACACACCATCCTACCTCTTCTGAAGTGTAGCACAAGTATGTGTGGTGTTGTCTGTAGGCAGGTTGGGAAGGTTGTGTCTATAGTGACTTTTCCAATCTGGGTGCTCACAGCAAGGTGAAACTTTGTGCAGTGCTTCAGACGCTATGGAGTTTCTCTGCATAGTGGAAAATCTCATGTGTGAACAAAGTTTGAGCCTCTGTTTGAACCTTTGTCTCCTGTTTAGAGGTAGAATGGGCCATCATTTTGTCATCTATTTTTTTGGTTGAGCATCCAGGGAATAGTTTAAAGATTTCTGTCCCATGGCATGAATAAGTTCTGTGACTCTCCAAGACTTTAAAGTCTTGTCATTTGAAAGTTGGGAGGAATTGTAGACAGCTGCTATATTTGATAAAATGAATCAAATAGTACACCAAAATATGAATGGGGCCAGGGGATAAAATTAAAATAGAACTGCAAATAGCATTATACATGCTTAGAACAATCTGGGGATCACAAATAAATGTGGAACTATAGTTTGGAGATTAGAAAAAGATGCTGTAGATAGGCTATAGGAGAAATAGCATGAGTATACTCGAGTGATTCCTACTTAAGTATTTTGTTTATTCAAGAATTAGTTTATTTTCATTCATGTGGTTTAACACTTGATCAGACATACCTCTTTTTTCCAACCTCCTCAAGGGTTTTACTTCCTCAATATTTTGCATACGTAAAATAAAGTAGTCATGGTTCATAAGTGTATGAACTTGCAGCTAGGAGTAAGGTGTTGCCAAATACAGACGGTTCCAGTTCAGTCCCCAGTATCTCCAGGTAGGACTGGGAATGTTCCCTGCCTGAAATCCTGGAGAGCTGCTGCCTGTTAATGTAGAAAATATTGAGCTAAGTGAACCAACAGTCTGACTCAATATAAGGCAGCTTCCTATGTTCTTACGTTCTCCATCCTTTAATTGTGAATTCTATACATGATGGGAGATTTGCCATTTTGAAGCGATCAGGCTCGGGTCTGACATTTACCAATTTTGAGTGGCAGTGCCATCTTAAAGATTATCTGTACAACAATTTAAGCCTGCACAGTTCCACACAGAGCCTTCTCAGCTGATTCTCATTTACTGACAGAGAAATACTTTCTTCCACATGGGAGAACCTTCAGCTATGTCAATGGTTATGCAGAAGACCACTCATCACAGTGGGTGATATGGATCATGTATAAAGTTATATGGCAGCAATACCCAACCTGGTAATGGCTGGCACGTCCAAACAATTGGGGCAATATTTTTGATGAGTGGCCTCTAAATGTTATGGCTGTTACTTGTTCTTCAGCAGCCTGTCATGGGGATGGAGAACAGTAATTCAAGGAATAACCCTGAACATATTCTGGAAGTGATTTCACTCACTTTATTTTTGGGCTCACCTTTAGGATGGTGTTTTAATAATTCTGAGGTGCCAGTTTTCATAATTAGTCAGTGACTTGCTTTGGGCCATAGGATGTATAAATTGTATAAATAAGCCTCTGAAAAAGTACTGTTGCTTCTTTGACTGCTGCTTTAAGACTGCTTTTTTGAGAAATGTTAGACTATTTATATTTATGGAAATATGCCGTATGACAATTCCTGTGATTTTTAATATACTTAAGAGCAACAGTTTCTAATTGGTTTTTCTCATGAGATTGGTTGTGGTAGTAAACAGTGATATGGAGCCTGTTCACCCTCTTTGACAGACATAGTTGATGATACAGAGAGAACGAATTGGGTCCAAACTACATTTGAAATTGCTCATGTGTTTAAGCAAGTGTGCATAAAACTGGTTGTTTTTTATTGTTATGGAAAAGCAGCACCAGGGCTCCAATTCAGAACACGCTCTCAGATCAGGGAAGTTGTCTGCTGAAAATTGCCTCTTAGCCGACTTCTGCTTGCTTTTTAAACCAATGCCCACAGCAGTCTTGGAAGCATCAATACCTTGCTTCTGAAATAGTTATGAGGACTATTTAAAGCTCCAAGCAAATAAGTACTGAGATTGACAGTCAGAACTGCACCATGGTAGCTTCAGCTACAACTTGTTAACTTCCATGTCATAGCAAAGCCAGTTCAAGCTACACCCGTCAATGTAGTTTTACCCACCTTGTGTGATTCTGTTTATACAGAAGAATATGTTATCAGTTTAGACATTGATCTAATTCACATGTCACAGTCAGCTACGGTTATAAATGATAACCCATGGTTTAATGTGAATGAGCACCATACTAGTGCATGCTGCTGAAAACATCCCACTCCACTCTTCCCCTTGTGGTAACCAAGCTTAAGGACTCCAACTGATGTGAAGGTGGCTTCAGAAAAAACACATCAAACAGTGATATTTTATATTTAAAAGTATGGTATACATATGCCTTTTGGACAACATCATGTGAACACCAGTGTTAGAAATTACTCAGGTGTCAGGCATGTTTTGCAACTGGTGCAGGTGCAGTTGTGATCACATGGCGATCTCTAGCTGGCCCTTCCAGCTTTCTGAAGCAGAGAAATAGAAGAGCTTATTTATTGCATTTAGACATGCTTTGCTCCCTCCTCAGCGACCTTCTGAGGTAGGTTTAAGAGGCTGTGATTGGCCCAAGGTCACCCAGTGAGCTTCATGACTGAGTGGGGATTTGAACCCTGATCCCCAGTTCCTAGTCTGATACTGTAACCACTGCACCACACTGGCTTCCTGGAGTACTATGATATGGGGCAGCTATATAAATTAAGTAGGTAAATAAATATGGGGAAAGCAGAATGTCATTTAGAAAAGGACTGAAATATTTTTCTTGAAGCTTGAATTTGTTTTATTCTGAATTGTTTTATTTGATGTTTTAATGTGGTATAAACGGCTTTGAGATTTTTTCTTTAAAATATAAAGTTGTATAGAGATGAAACTAATAATAATAACAATTGCATTTTTTTTCCCAAAAAAGGCACCTAGTCATTCCATTGTGGCAACCATAACCTACATTTAAGGTGTCATTTGGTGATTAGCTTATTTATCTGAGTTTATAACACTGATGAACACAGATTAAAAACCCCACACTGGAAAAGTAGTGAATGCACCAACAGTCCTTTTCTCATTTTACAATGTTCCTCCAATTTTCAAATTAGGCTGCATATGTTTTATATATATCTAGAGAGGTAATTGTTGCATGACTTTATGATAACACTGTCAAATTATCATAGAGAAATAACTCTAAAAATCTTGTCACAATCCTGAAGGATTTAAACTTGTTTTTCTTAAAAAATAAATAAAATAATAACCCAGCATTATTGGGATTCTGGTGAATATAAAGAAAAACATTTGGTAAGGATATGTACAGTTTTTAACATGCAGAGAATAATAAGCACTAACAAATCAGAGAAGGGAGCTGATGGAAGTCTCGGGGTGAGGGAGAGGGAGAGGGAGGGGGGATAAAAGGGGAGGAAATAATGTAATAGACTATTTGGAATGACAATTTATATATATATATATATATATGCAGGTTTTGGTGTCTTCGGGTGTCTTCCCGTGTAAGAGTTGGGGTGTCTGGGCGACGTTTCGACGAGGTCTCACTCGTCATCTTCAGGCTGGTGCTTTCGGCTTCTTGTTACTGGAACAGAGCAGGGTCTTAGTGTTTGAGTTCCTATAAATACTGTTGAGGGGGTGTGGTGTATAGCCTCCAACGTTCTGGGCAGAGAGGAAGTTCCTAGATTAGTGTGCCTTTTCTTCTTTTGTTCCTTAATTACTTGAGGGATATCTTGAGTGATTTCATGAGTGATATTCTGAATACCACTTAGGTGGGTCATTAAGTGTGGATTAGTTGCTAAAGCTTTCGTGTCTTGACCTCTTGAGCTTGTGAAGAGTTTTTCGAAGATGGCTGTGCTGCATTTAGTTGTGCTCTGGCTTGGCTTCGTGTATAGGGGCGAGCTGTGGTTTTGTGCCCTGTGCCAGCCAGATCTGTGTAGGGATTGCAGGGGGGTGCAGCATCCGGAGGTGCCACTATAGTTTGGCTACTGGATGGAGTTTGTAATTTATCTGTGGAGAGGGTCTGGGTTTGGGTCTGGTGTGGTTGATTGGTGACGGCGTTCTGTGTGCCTCTGGTTCTGGTGTCGGTTTTTGTGGGGAGGGCTAATTTCCAGATGTCTGGCAGGCGGGACGTGTCGTCACGCTTGTTCATGTTGTGAGGGTGTTTCTCTATCTCGATGGCTTCCATGATTATTCTCTTGTGGTGATGTTCCATGTTAAAGAGCAATTTGGAATCTGCAAAATTAATTTCGTGTCCTGTTTCTTTCATGTGTTGGAAAAGAGAGGAAGTTTTTTCTTCTTTTTTGACGGCATTCTTGTGTTCTGCGATACGTGCATTTATTCGTCTGTTTGTTTGTCCAATGTACGTGGCTGGGCAGACTTTGCAGGGTATTTCATAGACCCCTTGGTTTTCCAACTGGATTTTGTCTTTGGGGTTTCTGAGGATATTGGCTATTTTTTGGTTGGTGCAGAAGGCTGTTTTGATATTGTGTTTATGGAGGATTTTGCTAATTTTATCTGTAGTGCCCTTGATATAAGGAAGGAGGGCCATGCCATTGTTTTCTTCTGTGTCTTGGTTTTTGGGGGGTGTTTCTTTTTAACTCAGATAAATATATATATACCATTTAGTAAGCTTTTCCCCTGAACGAGTTCCAAATCAAATAGCAGCAGAGCAGGAAAAGTAGCATTAGGTATTAAAAAGCAGATAAAACAGAAAATGAGTCTGCAGTGATACTTAACTGATAAATACAAATCACTGTTCACTTAAAACAAGGGTGTTATACCTTCTTCTTTTTTGGTGGCTGGGTGTGTGTGTGTGTGTGTGTGTGTGTGTGTCATATGCTGGTATGAGACCGAAGACAACTGTGGGTAGTGTCAGTGCTGAAAGTGGTGAGGCCACCACTGATTTCAGATGGTTTGCTCTCCCTCTCCTCTCAGTGGGCTACTGGAGGAAATGCATTGTCTTGCCAGCAGTCTGAACTGCTCACTTACAGAGGGATTTTGAAATCATACCATATGTCCCTAGGTCTCCAGAGTACCTACTCCTAAAACTGCAAAAATATTAATGTGGTGCCTAAGCTAACAAAGCTGCTAAGCAACCTGTCTTAAGACTGTTGTTGTCGTGAGACAAGCACCACCACTGAGGCCTATTTTCAGTTACTTGAGTCGAAAGGATAAAGACTTTTAAATACCAGTATCTTAAACTTTGTTCAGAAATAAATAGGAAACCACATCTTAGAGGCTGGCACAGAAGAGTTAAGGATGGGTAGTAAAGTTAGCGGGGCCAGAGGCTGATCCAGGGGACGTGGGGTAGTGATTTATGGGGTTTTGTGCCTCCTGTGAGGCAGCAGCCAGAGGATTTGGGGGGGCTCTTAGATAGAGGAGCAGTCTTAGATAGAAGAGGAGGTGCATGATGTGAGGCTGGAGCTAGAGCTTGAAGGAAGGACAGGATGCACCAGGAGCTGACAGAGAGACTGTGCCTGAAGGGAGGAGGTGGCAGAATCCTTGCTGTGACACGCCCCCCCCCCCCCGCAGGCACCCTCTGCTGTCATCGACGTCCCACTGTCATCCTCTCCAACTAGGAAGGGCTTGAAGAGGCAGGCACAGCAACAACTTCCATGTATTACACAGTCACGCAAGGGTACTTAAGTTTGCTCCTGTTTTTCCAACAGTCTAGCTCGGGGCACAAGCCTGGGGAGGGGTGCCAGCTGCATGTGTGTATGTTTAGTGCACCTACTATAAGTACATGCTTTATCAATAAAGAATTAAACTGCTGGCAATTTGTCCTCCTTGGGTGGTGTTTGCTCAGGACACCACAGAAGCAATGTCAAAACTGGTATTATTCCCTGCTGATAGTATAAATTAGCCAGAGTAGTGTAGTTGTTAGAGCGATGCACTAGGAAGGCCTTTGTTTAATACCCCCTTAGTCAAGAGCTTGCAAGGTAGAGAAACAACTTGGTGCTTTGGGGCTAGTCGCTGTCACTTTCAGGGTGATTCTGTGGCTGAAATGGAACACATGCATGCCACCCAGAGTTCCATGAAGAAAGAATGTGATGTAAATGTAATAAATAAATAAGTAATGTAACTTTAGTGTATTTCGCCAACTGTAAATTTCCAAGTAATGCTAAAAAAGGCAGGCCCACATATAGCCAGTTACAGTGTTTAAATTAGGGTTACCAGACGTCCCCATTTCCCGGGGACAGTCCCCGAATTTGCAAATAAGTCACCGGACAAATTCCATCCCCAGAATGTCCCCGGATTTCATCTAATGCCCCCGGGAAATGCAGCAGCGACAGTCTCAGCAGCCCAGTGCAGTTGGCTCTGGCTGGCTTCAGGAGCTGCTCAGAAGTCCCCATATGATGGTGGTTCAAGGGCTCTAAGATGCAGCTTCCGGGCTGCCTCCACTTTCTCAGACCCCAGCAACTAAGCTGTTAAAGGAGGCTTCATGCTGCCTATTGGAGCAGCCTCCCAACTCCTACTTGCGTGCAAGCAGGAGCGGGGCGGGGATCTCTCAGTTAGGCAACAGGAAGCCTCCCTTTCCAGCTGAGGGGTCCCCGCCCCCTCCTACTTGCACACAAGTAGAAATGGGATTGGGGCTGCTCCGATGGGAAGGGAGGCATTGCGCTGCCTTAGAGATCCCTGCCCCCTCCTGCTTGCACGCAAGTAGGAGTTGGGATGGGGCTTCTCCGAAAGGCAGTGTGCAGCCTCCCTTCCCAGCTGAGGGATCCCTGCCCCCTCCCACTTGCATGCAAGTAGGAATGGGGTTGGGGCTGCTCCGATGGGAAGGAAGGCATCGCGCTGCCCGAGCCTTGCCACTGCTCTCGGCCCTCCTTCTCCGCCTTCCATGCATGACCCACCGCACATCGCTTCTCCACCAACACCACCTCAACAACTCAGGGGCTGCCCAGGCTTGTGGAGAAAGGAGATAGAAGCCTTGGAGGAAGGGGGAATGTGCCTGTTGAGGTCAAGGCGGTGGCCACCCCTCTGCCACCGCCATCACTGCAGCATCAACGTCCCATGTAGTATTTAATTAATTAATTTATTTAAGTATCCCCGGATTCATTGGAAAAAAAATCTGGTAACCTTAATTGAAATTGGATGTTACCAGGACTGCGGTCAGCTGTGATCAGGCTGTGTGTGTTCAGTAAGGGCTGAAAAAGGCACATCAGCTTAAGCAATTGTGTTAATGAAAGGGACAGGCTGTGAGAAATGAATGTAAAGCACACTTGAGAATACTACATAAATGGTAAATAGTATTTGGAGCTATATTGTTAATTACATGCTTTGGGTTGAGTTGGAAATGCACTGCACCTTTATTTGGTTGGGCCCACTAATTCCTGACTTGGAGGGGAAAAGATGCTATTTTCTAAATAGCAAACCCTAGGGCTAGAGAGACCTGGGTTCAAATAACCACTCACCTATGAAGTTTACTGAATGACTATTGGCCTGACATACTCTAAGCCTAACCAGCCTCAGAGAGTTTTAGAATAAAAAGGAGGCCATATATGTTATCTCAAGCTCCTTGAGGATAAAAGGCAGGATAAATATACAATTAATATACTTGTTTGGAAGATCTGCCCACATCACCTGAGGTTTTCAGTCTGATCTTAAGTTTGAGAGTACATCACATTTTAATTTAGTAGTGCTTACTCCCAAGTAAGTTTGTGATGTGATGAAAGCCTTATATGAAGAGCCAAGTTAATTTCATGAGAACTAGGATTTGTGTGTTTGAGAGGATGTGCTATACCAGAGCAATTCTGGGAGGTAAAATAAAATACTAATAAAATACCGTGGCACTTGTACAGTGGTACCTCGGGTTACAGATGCTTCAGTTTACAGACTCCGCTAACCCAGAAATAGTACCTCGGGTTAAGAACTTTGCTTCAGGATGAGAACAGAAATCGCACAGTGGCAGCAGCGGGAGGCCCCATTAGCTAAAGTGGTACCTCATGTTAAGAACAGTTTCAGGTTAAGAACGGACCTCCAGAACGAATTAAGTTCTTAACCCGACGTACCACTGTATTTTTAATGCTATCCACCTTGGCAATGTAGCAGGATAGAAATGAAATATTAGACTAGTGACTGTTCTGTTGTCCACTAAAGCCTGCTTACCGGTTTGACAGGCAGGAGCAGTTGCAACTTGGTGTAGTTGGTGGGGAGAGAATCCCTTGACTCTTGTGTGGCTGATGAGTGTTTCTGTTCTGTTGGTTGCATGGGGCTCTGGGAAAACCCGGTAATGTGAGTTGTTTGACTGCAAGCCAAAATGGTAAGGTTGACCTGGCAGAAAAAAAGGCATTGGGTTGGATCCTTAGTCTTGCAGAGGAGGTGGGCTGGAGCCCCACCTCCTTTTACTCGGTCAGAGTATCAGAATACCCCATTAAAGGGGTCTAAGGGGAAAGATTCTATCCAAATGCCCAGAGGGGGGCTAATGGGCCATAGAATTCCCCAAATGGTGCTCTGGAGGGATTGCCCAGAATTGATACATGCCATAGGGTGATTCTAAAACAAGGATCGAACCTGAAGGAATAATCACCTAGCAAAAGGGTGGGTTGGTTCGGAAACACATCCAGTGCCTATGCCAAAACCTACTGACATCTGGAATCAATGAAATTATGGTCATTTTGATCCCAAGATATTGTCCTGCCATTACTGTACTATTCATTTCCAACACCCCAACCCAGATGACCCTGAGCACACTTCGCCTGGGACTGCAACCCTTTTTTCTTTCTCCACCAATCTTTCTCTTCTGCAGGACTCCCAAGAGCTGTGGTCACATGCACCTCATTTGAAAGAAGTATGGCTGTCTTAATTGTGCACTGCGTACAGTTTTCTCTCAGTTGTGTTCATTCCTCAAGTTTTAATGTACTCTATGCAGTCCTTGCAGTTTGCAATCAAATCCAATTGAAATGCTGATTAGAAGGAATAGAGGAGCATGACACGCCTCTCATTGGTAGTTGAGCCCTATTTAAAGTGAGGCCATGATATTTTAGAAATCACCTATTCACTAAGTATAAGCACACAATTATATAGTTCAGTAGCCATCTTTGATTCTGTCCATGAGATTCTTGCCTGATGGATTGGGTTAATCTGGCTTCTGCTGCTGTGTAAAGCATAAACATACAGTGGTGCCCCGCAAGACGAAATTAATTCGTTCCGCAATTTTTGTCGTCTAGCGAATTTTTCGTCTTGCGAAGCACGAAATCCCATAGGAATGCATTGAAAATCAATTAATGCGTTCCTATGGTCAAAAAAAGTCCAAACAAAGCCAAATTTGGTACAACAACAGTTTATTAACTGCTCTTTAAAGTCACACATACTGTAAAGAGCAGTTCAAAAATTTAAGGGAAAATAAATTAACTTTATAAACAAAACATGTCTTTGTTTTTAGTCAAAGAAAAAAAGTCGCGAGACGTTTTCGTCTTGCGAAGCAAGCCCATAGGGGAAATTCGTCTTGCGAGGCAAATCGCGAACAGAAAAATCTTTCGTCTAGCGAGTTTTTTGTATTGCGAGGCATTCGTCTTGCGGGGCACCACTGTAATTTCAACTTTTTAGCAGTTAAGTGTAAGTTAATTTCATGTTTAGATGTACATGTGCACACGGGCCCTTGGACATAATGATTTTTTAAAATCATACCTCTGTTGCTATGTAGACATTTCTATAATATGTGACAGAATTGGTCCTCAGTCTAGACTTAAGTGGTCAAGTAAATAAAAACACATGATGAGTCTTCTCTACTTCATTGGCTATAGCTTGCAAGGTAGAGAAATAACATGATACTGTAGCCCATATTTTTACCATAATTTTAATTGCTACAAGACTCTTTTCACTGGCAGGCTCACATCTCTTGCAACTTCTAGTTCTTCCCTTAATTTGTCTGTCAATACACACTGCAATTGTGGTGTTCATACCACTGTTGACACATTCCTGTACATTTTGACCATATTAACTGTTTAATACAATGCATACTATATCAAATGGATAGAATTTTTCAATCTCATGCCCTTAAGCAGCCCCTCTTTAGGTCATCTGAAACAATTTGGCATTATTTGCACAGCTAGATATGTTAAATTAGAAGGATATTGTGTGTGTCTTTCTTGCATGCAGTAAGTGTGCCTATCTTAAGCTTTACTTGCAACTTCTTTTCATTATGTATAAAACCATTTAACTTGGTTACCTTAAGGAGAATAAAGAACACAGAATAGACTTTACAGAACAAGGCTTTAGATCTTTAGACAAGTCATTTGCACATACCAAATAAATAACTCACTGTAGGCATCTAAGTTTGAGCTTCTGCCAAGTAACTTGGGAGACTTGCCATTTTTTGCTTAGCTTCCGTTAAATTAGTGCTGGTTGGTAGTTAGCACAGATGGGTGTGTACATATGGAAGAATGTAACCTGTTATGTCAGTGTTGGTATGTGAGAACATGCCTTATACTTGACCTGTGTAAGCAAGGCCTATAATTTTTCAGACTTGTCTCAACAGGAAAGCTTTTTATTAAGGGGGTTAAACTAACTCAAGTGAGAGTGGACTGTAGGAGTTTTCTGCTTCGGAAAGCAGAATTACTTTGGTTGGAACTAATTTAAATGTTTTTAAAGGACCAGCCTTATGGTGGTGAAAAATCAACTAGTATGCAAAATATGGAAAAAAATTATTAGTGGGCAACAGCTACACAGTTCTAACTTCTGAATATTGTAGAGGAAGCTACCTGGTGTTGTCATATTCAGTTATCAGTTGTTTTATCCCTTATTTTCGAAACAAAAGCCCTTTAAAGTACAGAGTATTTACCATATACTTTTTCTAGAGTTTAAAATAGATCTAAAGAGTCTGTTTTAATAAAGTTGTTTCATTTCTCATTTCTTTTTATAATACCATGTATTAATTTTATTACGAGTATTCCATGTGCATCTAGTCTTCAATTGAATTATCTCTTGCTTCCCACCCTTGGCTATTCAAAATTTCTAATATGTTTTAGAACCACCTCTATAGCAACTATCAATTAATTTTAGTGGTGAGACATATCATTTGATAACTTTTGTTTTATCATTCTTTCTTATGCAAATGTAGTAATTCCAGGTTGACATCTCATTGAGTAAGCAGTGTCCTCTGATTCATAAGCAAAATAATCGTAACAGGTGAAGAATTTGTTTGAAGGCTGTACCATTCATTTTGTGGCATCTGCTTACTAAACACAATGCGTTCCCTAGAAATTGTTTGTTAGGTGAGGGTTCACATAGGAAGTGGGCAATTCAGGATGTTTGGATATCTGAATCTGCAGAGTGTATAGCGAGGTTTGGGCATAATTCTTTGCATACAGATAAATGAATTTTCACATTGGGCAGATATTGGGACCTGCGTGTAATTGAATAAATTATGTGACAATGAACTGTGGTCAATCTGCCTCCTTTGATGTATGTCTGTCTGTAGAATATAATTTTACATTTTCACATATGCATTTTTATTATAGTGAAGTATGTGAAGCAGCACTTATGCCCACTTTGTCTGAAGGCTGAACTCCTTAGCAACTAATATTTTCTGGTTTCTGTCTTTCTTAGCAATCAGTAAATGGCAGCTACTATCAAAATATAGTGTGAGCAAATTCTTGGAAATTAGGTTTGAATTATAGGTTCAGTTGCCCTATTCTTTGACTTGGAGTGGTCATGCTTAGTATATGTGAAGTTGCAGAATCCTGTGTGTGTGTTTTGTGTGTATATGTGTGTGTGGCTTCAATTAGTAAAGGACAAGTACAGGAAGCTGCAGAGCACCATATAGTGCTCCATGGGCACTAGACCTTTAATATAAAAGGCAGCAACATTTTAGTGTCAATTGCATGTGAGATATAGGGTAGACAAGTGAACTTAGCCATACATGCCTGACATTTATAAAGGGTTCTTTATACACCCCTTTTGGAGAAAACATTCACATACACCAGCAGTCTGTTGCATGGGCACAAGCTGTTCTGGCATGATAGAGCTGGCAGACACGTTAAAATCACTTTAGGCAAGATGTAAGGCTGCACAAAGGCCAAAAGAAGTAACTATGTTTTTGTGGCTCCTGTATTTATATTGGCCCTAAATGCACAGCCAAAACAGCACTGTGCTCTATTTCTTGAGGGCTCATTGTAATGAGCTGCGTAGACTGGGGAATGACAAAAGGTATGCTCAGATATGTTTTGCATACCATACTTTCAAAATGTATGTTCTTGAGGTAATATACCTAGCAAGATTTTGAAGAGAGTATTTAGTACTATTAAGTGACCTTAAAACCACCTTTTCAAGTTTTAGTTAGACTTCAGGGATTTTGGAGATTTCTTAATTTTTATTGGCCACTGGAATGCCACATTTTTTTCTTTTAAAGGTCAGATGTATAGACCTTTTCTGAGAGTAACTGAGATTCCAATGTATTTTTAATCTAACTTATTGATTCTCCAACTATAGTTTTCAATCAGGAATATAAGAAGCTGCCCTATACCAAGTCAACCATTGCTTCATCTATCTCAGTATTGGCTACACAGACTGGCAGCAAGTCTCCAGGCTTTCAGATGGGTCTCTTCTAGCCTACCTGGAGACACTGCGGATTGAACTTGGGACCTTCTGTGCGTTAAAAGCAAAATGCTCTACCACTGAGTTACAGATCTGGTTTTGTTTTAACTTCTTGGTATCTTAATTTTGCACTTAATGCATGGGTTGTTGGGTTTTTTAAATGATCCACAAAGGGAGGTGAATAATCAGACATTCCCAAACTACTGTTTCCTGAACATGCATGTAAATCCTACTGTCTGTTGGCAGTCAATTTAAAATATTTACTCCTATAACTGAGAAATAGTACTATCTGGTACTCATTACTTCAGTAAGCTGCTCCTTTGGGTCTGCTAGTTTAAAAACTGTTTTTTATTTCTACATATGAGATAGGGAAAGGAACCCAATTGTAGAGCAAACCGCTTTGCATAGTTGCTTTTTGAACAGCATTTAGTTTACTTAGGAGGCAATCCTAATTGATGAAGTTACCTGATGGGCAGGGTTTAGGGCAGACTTGGCCCTTCCCTGATCTGAGAAAGTCTTGTTTGGGGGTCTTTCCACTTGCTGGTTTCACCTATAGCAGGCAGACTGGGAGGATCAGCACTGACAAGAGTAATGTTGGTCTCACTCCACTGGCAGAGACTGGCAGGGCTGGAAGGTGTGGCTGAGGAAACCCATCCAGATAGGTGGTGTTTAAATAATAAAATTGTTATGAACATTGCTTATTAACTCAATCCAAACCCTGCCTCCAGACCGTTGTAAATGGATTTGGATTACTCTGCCCATTTACTTACTTGAGTTTGCAAACTTCAAAGATATCTAAAGTACTTGAAAGAGTTAAACACTGATTGGTTTTGAAAGTATATTTTTACTAACGGACATGCATGTATGATTTTAGCAATGATTTTCTACTTCAGTGTAAATATATTACATGGGCTGGTTAGAAAAAAAAGTTGATCATGTAGATTTTTAATTGATTATACAATTAAGATCTATAGATTAAATTACATAAATATGCATATGAATACAAATTGTTTTGAAAACCATTACTTCTTCGTATTTTAGATGATGAACTTGTGTGGCACTGTAGGTGCTATCATATGCAGACCTGTCACACAACTCTTAAGCCAAACCATGGTGTAGTACAAACCTACAGGTTCCAGGACGAATATTGTGGCTGCAGCACTCCTCTCCTGCTGTTGTGCTCTGTGCAGCTATGCCTATACTTCTGAACCTAGGCTTGTGGTTTGTCAGTAAGCCAGAAACAGTGGGTGCACTTGAGAAGAGTGAAGATGACTGCTTGCTCCAGCTGTTCAGTGTTGGGCAACAGTGGCTCTTCCTGTCCCCACCCATACTACATATTTCATGGCAGTGTGAAAGAAGTTAGAGAGCGGTTGATATTTAACAGGATAATAGTAGGAGTGATGGCAACCAGGGTTTGGGAGATAAATTGGATTTAGGTGATACATGAAGCGATTATATACAAAAGGGAATTATATACATCAAGGGAAGTAATAGTGCCACTGTATTCTGCTCTGGTCAGACCACACCTGGAGTACTGTGTCCAGTTCTGGGCACCACAATTCAAGAAGGACACTGACAAACTGGAACGTGTCCAGAGGAGGGCAACCAAAATGGTCAAAGGCCTGGAAACGATGCCTTATGAGGAACGGCTAAGGGAGCTGGGCATGTTTAGCCTGGAGAAGAGGAGGTTAAGGGGTGATATGATAGCCATGTTCAAATATATAAAAGGATGTCACATAGAGGAGGAAGAAAGGTTGTTTTCTGCTGCTCCAGAGAAGCGGACACGGAGCAATGGATCCAAACTACAAGAAAGAAGATTCCACCTAAACATTCGGAAGAACTTCCTGACAGTAAGAGCTGTTCGAGAGTGGAATTTGCTGCCAAGGAGTGTGGTGGAGTCTCCTTCTTTAGAGGTCTTTAAGCAGAGGCTTGACAACCATATGTCAGGAGTGCTCTGATGGTGTTTCCTGCTTGGCAGGGGGTTGGACTCGATGGCCCTTGTGGTCTCTTCCAACTCTATGATTCTATGAAAAGGGAAGCAATATTAAGAGATTTGCATGGTGAAGAAGGTGGACTGGATTGTGCATGGGGAAGGGAGAGTAGAAATGAATCTATTATCTGAAGAGCAGGTACTGTGTTGGCTCTTCTGTAAGGAAGTTGAAGCCATCTGCTGCAATCTTTCTATTACCCTCTCATCCTCCTTCAGCCTTTCTTAATGAGGAATGGGAAGGTAAAGAGGCAATACTTTTTCTGCAAGTCCACTTATCTTGGAGTAAGCTTCATTAGAGTCAATGGACTTATTTCTGAGTAGACCTTGGTTTAAGAGGATGGGGAACAGGGGAGAGATTGTACATGTAACATAGAATGTCACAAATTTTTCATGCTGACTCTAGGGTTTCAGTGGCACAAGCTCAGGAAAGATATTGAATAGAGAGGAACCACTGAGGATTAGTACAGTGAATGGATGGGTGGGATAATGGGACAACAGATTCAAGAGATTCAGGATAGGCAGAAGTTGAAGTTGGGAAAGATAGTAGTACATAAAGTACTAATGCATGGATAGAAGAGACAGGAGAAGGGGGGATATGCTTTCAACAGAAGTCAAATAACTTTTAAATATAAATAGTATTATTTAGCTTATTATTTCGTTTGGGAAGGTGCTGGCTTGAATATACCCTGATCGTAAGCAGTGGTTCCCAATCGCTTCTGGCCTGTCCTAGGAGAGTGGCTAGCAAGAAGGGAGCATTCCTAGCTTGGGCACCACTGCTTGAATACATGGCATGTTATGGCATGCAAAATATAGTGAAATAAAGGAGAGCGTCATCTTTTAAGAAGTCATCTGCAAACCACAACTTTTGTGAATATTTGTATTAAATTTGAACATCTGTTAAATCAGGAAACTTTAATCAGGCTGACAATGGTAGCAGGAGAACAGAATGCAAAGAAGAAATGGGCCTTGAGTTTGGAACCTTTGTTCCACAGGTTTAGTATAATGGATTTTTCCACAGTGTTCCCAACAGAAGGTCTCTGTATGGTACAAAGTTGATGTGAACACAATTACTGGGAAGTATCTACCTCCATGACATCATGGTGGAGGCAGGCTTCAAGGAGCAGGCCTGATTTGTAGTCTTCTGGAAGAATAAATGACACATTTCTTTATCAGCTCCTACTCTTTTTGAAATTAGTGACCAGAGCATTGCATAGTGTTCAAACTGGTTTTTTCCTAGTTAGCTCCAGCCATTTTAGACCCCATTGATGCATGTCAAATTCAGTGTTTTTTACTCCTGGATTATTCCATATCAAGTGATCCAATTTTTTGCCCCATATCATCCACTTTTCTGAATATTTTGTACACTTGTTGAATGATCAAAACTAAGTTTAAATCTAAAATTTTAATTTTTCATGTCATCCCATTTTGCATGGTAGAATTAACGCTTTGAAAGAATTCTTGTTAGTACTTTATCTCATGAACTTTTAGTTTTGATGTATCTCAATCCTGAGCTGAGCTTTTAAAGGCTTTTGTGCAGGGCCAAAATTGACAATTTTTTGAAATTACGAACATTCATAAAACCCTCATAACTCGGAAACAGGAAAAAGTTTTAGATTTAAACTTAGTTTTGATTGTTCAACAAGTGTACAAAATATTAATAAAATTGGATGACATGAGGTAAAAAAGTTGGATCACTTGATATGGAATGATCTCCTTGTATTGATAATTTTCCATGTAATAACATGTTAAGTTATTCGGTCATTTTGGTACGTATTAATAGTTTGAAGAAAGCCCTTTTAAGTTCTTCCTTCTATTGGGATTAGGCCACCTTAATTTGCTATCTGTAGATAGGCTCTTGTGACATTAGATCCATGTGTGTACCAACTTGTTAAAGGGAACAAGATTTGGTATAGATCTTTAGGGGAGACTTCAATGGTTGTCTATATTTATTAGGACTGCGTTGAATTTTTGCCCACAAAAATGTTCTGATTGCAAGGGGACGGGAGTTAGTCCTGCTTGTTTGATGTTCATAGCAGCTGCAATTCACAGTTTGACTTAAATTGACGGCCAGTCAGGCATGACATTGGCTGTGTGGCAACATGATGCTGATAGTTAGGTTTGTAAAAGTGAAATCAGAATGAGGGCAGTGCTTCATTTTCCAGCCTCAAAGAGGAGACCTAGTTTCTTAGCTTTCCTTGTTGATGGACTTTTGTAAAAGTCCAGATGATATAGTTGAGGAACCTAAAGAGGTGCTGGTATTTATACCTGTGTCTAGTAAGAATGGATTCTCAGACATGTAATTGGAAAAAAGTGTGTTAACTTTTTAAATGCCAAATTGCATGGGCAGTGATCTTCCTGGAGAGTGCAGCTGGGGACATAGGAGTTAACCTTCCATTCCAAGGTATAATCTTCATGAAGATCACCCCATCCTAGCTGAAATTAATTAACTGCAGGTCAGGATTTCTGGAAACAGAAATTCAATGGGATTTAGTCTTTCCTGGTATGAAAATACAATTATGGGAAAAGTTTCACCAATTGACATTGTCTGTTAGGCATACTAATATTTTGTAGTTCCTGGTTTATCTATCCCATTTGTTGAAGAGGGCACAAATATGACACAAGGCATATATTGTGCCCTCTTGTGGGTACCTGTCTATGGTATGAATTCACTTTTTATTTGCTTGGTAGTTGATTCCTTTCATTTGTTCTGTCATTATCACAGACTGCACATGATTCTGCTGCTTGGCAGTTAAATGCCTGTCAAAAAGCAGGATATCAAATCCAAATTATTCCTCCTCCTCCTCCTCCTCCTCCTCCTCCTCCTCCTTCTTCCAGCATTCACAGTATTGTCGTCTACCACAATGTGTACTCTGATCTGGGGCTACCTCAGAGTAGCTGGAGATTACAAGTGGTTCAGAATGTGGTTTCCAGGGTATTGACAATAGTAGGGCATTTGGAATATAAAATAACAGTTTTTGCAATCATTTAGTGGTTCAGTGCTGACCCAGTTTAGTATTGCTTTTGCACTTTAAAACTCTAAAACTCTCTGGGTCCAGGACGTTTCAAGGGCTGCCTTCTCCCATAAGAATCTAACTAAACCTTTAGAGTTTTCTCCGGGCTATCTGAGGCAAGGTTGTTACACAGGAAAGAGCCTTTTAAACATCAGTATCAAGTTTATTCACAACTCTTCCTTTGAAGGTCAACTTTTCTCCATTCTTGTTTTTAGGATTTAGGCAAATGTGGTGCTCCTCCAGCAGGTTTTAGGGTTTGTTTATTTCTAACAATCTGTACATTCCTTTGGTCCTAAATTGTTGGTGGCTCTGCTTGTTTTATTAGCAATTTGTTTGCTGAAACAAATTGTATTCATTTACATTGTTGTTCTTGCCCATTTTGGGCAAAAAAGTTGAATGTTGTTCATTGTCCCCCTTTGCACGTATACAGAAATTGAAATGCTTCCTTCAGCCTATTTTTTTAATTGAGTAAAGTACTTAGGAAATTAATACTCTGACTTAATAGTTATGTAAGCTAAATGGAAAAACATACTCTTTCGGTCATCATTGTGTTCTGTATCCTTCCATCTGTACCTGGGGACCCATTTCTGCCCAGCCCTTTTGCCTCCACCCCTTTTTGTCCACTTTACTGAACAGGAAATCTGGGTGCTGTCTTATGAGTAAAGAAAATTTCTGGTCCAGCTGCACACGAGGCAAACTTTCCCTTGCTGATCAGTAGCTGGGCTAATCACAACCAATAAAAAGTAGATTGCATATTCTTTCCCATTCATCCAAAAAGTAGATGTTGCTGCCAAGCCCCTCACGAAGTAACAAGCTTGTACCTCAACTTCTCAGCTCCTAAAGTTCTTTACTTTCTGTATAAATGGAGTGACAAGGATGTTGCTTTTGGCTATTGCTCGAAGTGGAGGGTAGTTCCTAGCAAATTCTGATATTTTACAATAGAAGGACAATGAGTCTGTTTATACTTGAAACACTGAAAACAGTTCTGAATCAGGAAGAAAACTGAAGCTGCTGTTGGATCAGGAGTTCTGTTCCCACCACAGTTGTGAGAAGATGCTGATCCAGAGTTCTACCTTTGATTGAAAATCTTTAGTGCATGAGAGTCCTTACAATTGTAAAAAAAAGTTATTTAAAATTGGATTGCCCCTTGCTCTTGTCGTCTGAATGTGTAGGTATTTATTGTTCATTTATTTTCAGTGACTGTCAAATTTCATCCAAGATAGCTGCAACTCAGTTTCAAAAACTTCTAATTATTTGCCAGGAATTTATTTTATTAATCTATTATTTTTCACCCTTTCCCCCCAAACATCACCTCCCTTCCTCCCTCCCTCCCTTTGTTTGTCTTGAAATAGCCCTTAAACGCATGCTGTATAATTTCCAAACCAATTTATCAACTGCGTAAAATTAAATCTTTCAATGCTCTTCTAGTATTCAGAGATATTCTGCTTCTTAGACTGCACCAAAGAGCCCTATGGTGTTGCATCCTGTTCCCAACTGTGGCCAGCTATATGAGTTGAATAATTTGTCTTTCATGGTTTCATTTAAAGATGCATCTCTCACTATAAGATCTAAAGGGGGAAAGGTGTAAGATGTAGCATCCCCCTTCTGTTCACTCAAGGTAGAGGTTTTTCTTCATGTATCCTTCCACTTGTTCTTAGCTCCTCTGCACTGCTCAAATTGCAGGGAAATCCTTCTTGACTGATAACTAATTGTTCTAAAATGCAGCTCCTTAAGCCACATTCTCCTCTGCTCTCCTGAGTCATCCAGATTTGCTTCCCCCAGAAGCCAGATTTCCCCCCAGGCCAAAATAACTTGTCTACTTTCTGGGCCAGTACAGTGGTACTTCAGGTTAAGAACTTAATTCGTTCTGGAGGTCTGTTCTTCAACTGAAACTGTTCTTAACCTAAGTTACCTAAGTTACCACTTTAGCTAATGGGGCCTCCCGTGCCACCGCCTGTCTGAAGCCAGGAAGGAGTTTGATTTTTAAACTTGCTGACAACTCTGGGTAATGTTGAAAGATCTTTGATATTTGGGCATAAACACATTGTTCCTTCTTCAGAACTTCTTTCTGTTGCATTAGAACTCATCACATCCAGCTAAGGCTCAAATTGAGGAATCCATATTTAATAACTATTCTGCATCCTCAGCCAAATTCTCACATCATTGTTTAGAGAATTTCACTGTTATATAAGCACTAACTAGCCTGCCTTTGGTAAATTCTAATTCTGATTATCTCTGCTCTTATTTGTATTGCATTAAGGATAATGAAATGCCATGCTTAATACTACTTTTCATTCATATATGAGCAAAACATACTTTAATGGATTGGTTTAAAGCCAATAGTAAATAATAAGCTTCAATAGTAAATATTTCAAGTATTGCTTTCTAATGGCTGCTTTAGGAACTTCCTGCTTCACTCAGTCCAGTCCTCATGTGCCCCCAAAGTCTGCTTTTGAGGGTGCTCCAAAACTCTCAGGAACATTTTAAGAGGGAACATGGAGTTGCAAGGGGAAGGGGAGGAAGAAGCCCCATTGTGCAAGAGGATGTGCATGTACTATGTTTGATTTTACCCTTAGTACAAGTGTTGTCACAAGTAGATATTTGGGATCAGAGCATTGACAAAGTGAGCAATTGGACTACTTTGAGCATGGAACTACATATTGTACAAATGGGGGCCAGGAGGATGAGATAAACATTTAGCTATGTCTGGTTGGTAGCTTTCTTCTGCAGACCCTCACCACCACCACCAACTGCTCTTCCTCTCAGATTAGACTCCGACTCTCAACTTGCATAGGAGATGAGAAGCTGTGCTTGGCAGAGAGATTTGCCTCAGTGGCTGCGTACCTACTTTGCATATATACCAGGTTTTATCCCTGGAACCTGCAGTTAAAAGCACCAAGTGTCTGGTTCCATATGTGGTGGTCCTGTGAAGAAGTAAAAAGGTTCTGGGGGTTGGTTTATGATGAGCTAAAAAAGATCCTAAAGTATACATTCCCCAAAAAGCCCGAGGCATTCCTTTTAGGAATGGTGGGAGAAGAAATTAAAAAAGACGACCAAACCTTTTTTCAGTACGCAACAGTATCCGCAAGGATACTGTTAGCACAGAGCTGGAGAACATCTAATATCCCAACGATCAGCGATTGGCAGAACAAACTAATTGAATACATGGATATAGCAATGATGACTCAGAAGATCAGGCAACAGAGAAATAATAAATTTATTAATGATTGGAATAAATTTCTCTCATACATGGAGTCGATTTTAGGAAATGTTAAAATCACAGTTGGTATAATATAAAAACCGCGAGGTAGGAACAACGATTAGATGAAGACACTGCTGAATATATTATTAAGTTATGGCTCACGACGTGGTGGTGGGAAGTCAAATAATGTAATGGATCTGTATAAGGTTTGAGTGTCTAAGTAGCAAGGAACTTAAATTTGGTTTTGTATATTTCTTTTTCTTTATATTTTTTTTGTCTTTGTTTTTATGGATGATGTATATATGTTTTTTTTTAACTGTCGGAATATAATAAAGGTGTTTTTTTTTTTAAAAAAAAGCACCAAGTGTCTGGTATTTTGTCTGACGCTTGGAAGGTAATGCTAAAAAGATGGGACAAAGGTCAGATTCACCAAAAGGCAGCTTTATATGTTTTAAGGAAATTGTGTACAGTTTTATGATGAAAGTAAGGTGATGCAATTGGGTTTTATTACAAGTTCTGCACAGTGAGCCCTTTCTCTGTGGTATGAGTCTAGCTTTGCAGGTTGTCTTTTATGCTTGTATTCTTTCATTTACCTGATGGATGGGGACTCTAAACCACAATTCAGTTAAGTAAAATTACACAAGTAAAGATTAAGATGTGTTTTTAGTCTATCCCTATCCTTGTACATTAGGCAGGTGATGCATGCACAAAACTCTTCTGGTGACTGGAGGGAAGAAGGGAATATTTTTTGGTGATTTAATGATCACAAGTCAATAAGCAGATTGTACAGCTGCCTTTTCCTCTATTCAGTGTATGAAATATTAAAAGGGAAAAAAACTGTTAATGCAAGTTCTGAAGAAAAATGCAGTTCACCATTCCTGTGTAGCAGGAAGGGACTGTGGGTGTAGTAGGCATTTATGACATGCTTGCAGTGTAATGCACACTGTAAACTGTATGTCAAGCTCTTGAGTGATTTATAAGAACCCCACAGTATTGTCTAGAGGTGTTGGGTGCCTTTGCAGGTTGCGGGTTGGAGAGAGAGAATAGCTTGCAACAATTATGCATTGTTATTCAGTGCTTTTATTCACACATTTCTGTTAGGATATACCACAAACCAGCAGTAGTATTCACTCTTATACCTTTATTGCAGGTTGAAACTCTGAGTGTAGCTCTCAGCCTACTATTGTCAAAGGTGCTTCTCAGCCAAAGGACTGCACACGGCAGATAGTTAACTTTATTGTCCAAGATAGCACTTACAATTGCTTCTACAGCTCTGGATACCTACATTCACCAATCTAGTGTCTACTCAGCTATTCCCAGATTGGCACTCTTTTAGTGGAAAACATGGAAGAGAAATCGAGGTGGTGTGGGTTTGGCTTTACACAGCCAACCCTTCCTATGAGTCCTTGCAGGTGTACTCCTGTCCTTGAGTGTGGCCCACATGGGGCTTGATTGCCCAGATTAGGATCCACGCCTGGTTGAGGCAGGTACAAATAGTGCAGGGCAACGTGGTTGAGTAGGAAGAGGATGATGGACCAAACACTGCTGAGGCTTCCCACGGTTGGATCTGGTCTTGTATGTCGGTGAAGGTCTGGTGGGGGGAATTGTTCTTTGGGGGGTTATTCCTTTCGGGTTATTTCTCATTGTAAGAAGGTTTACTGTTTGAGGGTTGTTGGTTTTTTTCTGTTTGAGGAAGTTTTCCTATTTTGTTCAAATAAAAAAAAACCCTTTGCCTCATATAAAGGTAAAGGTACCCCTGCCCGTTCGGGCCAGTCTTGACAGACTCTAGGGTTGTGCACTCATCTCACTCTATAGGCCGGGAGCCAGCGCTGTCCGAAGACACTTCTGGGTCACGTGTTTACCTTCCCGCTGGTAAGCGGTCCCTATCTACTTGCACCTGGGGGTTTTTTCGAACTGCTAGGTTGGCAGGCGCTGGGACCGAGCGACGGGAGCGCACCCCGCCACGGGGATTCGAACCGCCGACCTTTCGATTGGCAAGTCCTAGGCGCTGAGGCTTTAACCCACAGCGCCACCCGCATATATATTTGCCTCATATACTGACTACTAAAGATCCTGTAAAGAACCTGTAGTTAATTGGCAACATCTCCATGGAGCAGTTACAGCAACAGGGGCCTACTCCCCCTCAACTGGTTTATGTACCTGATAGGCTGAGCACATGCAGCCGGAGATTACGCCTACATGGAAACTTTCTGTGCTCATCCCTTTTCAGTCCCCTCTTGGTCCTGGGAGGCAGTGATGCAGGAGAAGATAGGGAAGCACCTGGTCCTTCACTTGCCTGACCTGCCTCTTCCTCCTCTTCTTCTGATCCATCCTTTGCTCCTCCCTCCAGCTCTGAAGTTATAAAGATAATCTTTCATACCAAAGCTTGGAGTGATTATTTATTTATTTTTTTATTTTTTTTATTGTATGTGAGGCTTCCTTACCTTAATAAAGAATACCCTTCTTCATTCAACTTTGTTTATATCATCTTTGCCTTCCCCCTCCCCTAAATTAATGGTCTTCAGCTGGATCACACTAGTAGCTCTACTTTCTTTTTGCACTGTTTCATGTATGATAAGGTGTGCGCATAAAAGATTGAGGAGTACACGGGAAATTTAAATTCCAAAGAACACTCTAACTGATCTTATGGTGGTTATACTTGAACAGAATAATACAGTGCAAATGTAGAATTACAATTTACTAGGCAATTCCATTGTGTCACCTGTGGCTTCAGTCAACATGGTTTTTTTTTTTTTGTTTGTTTTTTTGCTGTATATGTTAATCAGCTTACCAGTACCAGGATGTTTTACCATGAATAGAGCCTTGTTAATTGATCACTGTTACTATTTTGGTTTCAGGTATACCTTTCCTTCATCTCCATGTGTACAAATGTTTGACAACTCAGGATTACACTTCATGCATCTGATGAAGTGTACAGTGATCCTTGAAAACCTATGCCTTAATAAATTTGCTGGTCTTTAAGGTGCCCCAAGACTTGATTAATTTTATTAAAAACTGCTCCTTAAATTATATTTTTATTTGTACATTAAGAAATACACCATGTGTGTAATACTAGATTGATACATGCAAGACTTACCACTTTCATTTTGCTGATTTGTGTTAGATCATAATTATACACATGCCCCAGTGTCCATCTCCACCCAAAGTATTGTTTCACATTCCCTATCTTCTGGGTGTTCAAAACTTGTTTGTATATCTGCAGAGACAATTAGTGGAGGAGAGTGATGCTTGGTGTGAGCCTACCAAGGTGGTGGTAGTATTGCTGTGATTCCCTAGATGAGAATACAGTGGTGCCCCGCAAGACGAATGCCTCGCAAGACGGAAAACCCGCTAGACGAAAGGGTTTTCCGTTTTTGAGCTGCTTCGCAAGACGAATTTCCCTATGGGCTTGCTTCGCAAGACGAAAACGTCTTGCGAGTGTTCCGCTTTTTTTCCGCTCCCCCCCTCTTTTCTAAGCCGCTAATAGCCTTTTAGCCGCTAAGCCTTTAATAGCCGCTAATCCGCTTATAGCGCTAAGCCGCTAAGCCGCTAGTAGGGTTGCTTCGCAAGACGAAAAAAACGCTAGACGAAGAGACTCACGAAACAGATTATTTTCGTCTTGCGAGGCACCACTGTATATACACTATTGTAATGTTGGTGAATCAATCCAGAATAAGTAGCAGGCTACTTACATTTACTAGTGTGTACTTAGGTGGTACTTAGGTAAGTGATCCATAAGTTTTGACCAGGATGAAACTAGACTCATTGTCACCCAGGTGAAAGACCCAGTTTGACACCCACCCACCCCTGCATGGGGTATAAATAAATTATTATTATTATTATTATTATTATTATTAGTGCACACACAGACACAGAGGCTGGGAGCCTCAGTGGCACCCCTCTGAAGGCTCCACCCAGGGCCAAAAACCCAGCTCGTGCCCCCCCCAGCTACAACTGAGTGTTGAGTGTGCTGCTTGAGTTTTTTTTTAATTCTCTCGCCATTTCTTCACTCCTGTTTTCCAGTTGTCATTATTAAAGCTTTTTTATTTGTGTAGCTTCCTTTTTTCCAAGGTAATTCTAAAAATATTTTAAGTTGTTCTTCTACTTGAAGCTGAAACTTCCTGAAGTTTGTGTTGCTCAACTAAGTAGTACTATTCAATATAATTGATACTACATTGTGGGTGAAGTTTTAACAATTCCCAGTTCAGACACATTTCTAAGGCAGGAATTGTGGTTTGTTTCTCTTGCACACTAGTGAAGCAAAGCTGGCACAACTGATGCATGACATCAGTGTATCTCATAAAAACAAGCTGATAGCACATACTTTAATGGCTGTAAGGCCTGTGAATTCAGAATTTGAAATATACGTCCAGATAAGTAATGATAACATTTTTGGTTGGGTTGTGCACATATTTTTTTCTTTTAAACACTATGTTGTTTAGTTTCTCTTGCGCCTGTGTGTTTTTGGATCCACGCTCTGCCTTGATGGTTACTACTGAATTATTTTAGTAATAAATTTCACATAAATGAATTGCTTTCTTGCAATTGTTTGTAATAACCCCCTCTATCTCTTATGTGAAATATTTATGAATCTCCTATAATTGGATATTTTTAACTTAAAACAAAGTAAATCATGATTGTGTTCCCTTCCTCATCTTCTGTCAACCTGTGCAACCCAGTGACTGCCTCCTTGTGCCTGCCCTCAGAACAGCTTTTGAATTTGTCCTGATAGATGATTGAAACGCAGTACCTTCCACATAGGTGGAGAATTGACAGAGACCTTTCTCAGAACCTTTTGTAAGTGATGAAGAAATTGACAGTTCTGCTGTTTCCCATATAATGGTGAATATGAGAGCACCACAGTCAATATTCTACCTACTCCCAGTTTACATATTCTTGTCTTACTTGCAAAATGGTATGAAGTCTTAACTCTGAAGAGAGAATGGGGGAGCTGCTTTAGTTTCTTATATACCTAATCTTCAGTTCTGACAGTTGGATTAAATATGGCGCTAATAGCAGGTTTATGCTATTATTCAGTGATAAAGTGTCAGTTTGTGACATGTATTCTTCCCATCTCATCTTTTGTAGTTATATTGGGTTTGTAATGTTTGTCTCTTATCTTACATTGATCTCTCTCTGCTGCTGGTATTTTTGGCTGATATGAGTAAAAGTGGGCAAGATTAAGGTTTCTTCCTCTCCTGGATAAATTAAAATCCCACCCCCACTTGTAGTGTACCAATGCAGCATTGACTAAGAATTGACCAGGCTGCTACATTCTCATTCTGGTTGCTCCTTTTCTACTTCCCCCTATACCTGTATTTATACCCTATCGTATGGAAATCAGAAAACTGAATCATGTTTCCTGGAATGCAGGTGATACCATTCAGTTTTGCTACACAACTGGCTTTGTGCACTTTTCCTGAAAGTATAGACAGTGGTTTTCTGAGTCATTGATATTGATATTGCTAATGTGCAGTACCCCTGGAAATCTGCCACACTGAGCAGTTAGCTGTCTTACATCACCAGGTGGGATTGTGCTGCTTAGAAACTTTGGTTTGTCAAAGATCATCATGAAAATTAATAAAATTAGTTTAACCTGACATAATTATGAGTGTTCAACATGTGGCAGGGTGGGGTTAGGGCTCAAAAAGATATCAAATTCCTAGGTAAATATTAGATGTTGACTTCTAGGAATCTCTTATGCTCTTCTTGCAGTGGTCTCCAAACTTTTTTCAAAGAGGGCCAGATTTGACGAAGTGAAGGGCCATGGGGGCCGACCAAAGGGCTGACCAAAGTTGTTGACCTTTTTTTTAGGGTTGGAGCTGTTGAGGTTTTTTAGGATTTTACCCCAGGAAATAAACTGCCACAGGGGCTGGATTAGGCCCCCGAAACGGACTGTGGAGATGCCTGGCTTAGAGGGTCTGCCTTATTCTCTTTGTAGCTTGTTTGGGAGGGGCTAGGATAGAAATTCTCATTCTTTCATTCTCTCATTCTCACTTCTTTCCTCTGAAGTAAGCATACATGCTTCCCAGTTGTCTTTCTTTGTCCTCAACAACCACTACATGAGGTTTAGATTAAGCTGGGAGTGACTGCCCAACTTCATCTAGTGAGCTTCATAGATAAGCAGGGATTTGAACATAGGAGTGTATGGTCTAAATTCATCATTTAGTATTATAGGATAAGAGAGCCCTTCTAATGGATCAGTAACTGGTTAAAGAGCAGAATCCTGAGAGGAATAAATGAACAGTTTTACAATGGGAAGGATACAAGATGTTGGGTCTGCCAAGTCAGTATTGGCACATGTACCTTGTTCATAGATGACCTGGAGTTAGGAGTGAGAAGTGAGGTAGTCAAGTTTTCTGATGACAGCAAGTCATCAAAAATGTAACTATAAAAGTGTAAAGTGATATGTATTGGGGCAGAAAATCCTAAATCTGCATATATGTTAATGTGATCTGAACTTGTAGGGTTTGACCACGAAAACCATCTTGAGATTGTTTTTGATAGCTCAGTGAAAATGTTGATCCAGTGTGTGGAGCTGCAAGAAAGGCAAAGTCCTTGTTCCTGGATCATTAAGAAAGGATTGAAAATAAAACTGCCAATATTACAATGCTGTTATATAAACCTATATAAAATAATCTGCCAGTTTGTCATGTATGTTGTGTAACACCTCAATCCTGTCCCTAAAAATCCAGAGCATTTTTTTAAAAAGTCCAGATACGATTTGAAGATTATGTAAAAGTTCAGTGTAGTTCTTTTTTATCTCAAACCAGTTCATCCATGTGGGATGTTATACATATTGTGTGTCCAAGATAATCTCTCTTTAAAATCTAATTAACTATCCTTTTGATATCCTGAAAATCCTTTTGGGTATTTTGCATTCCTGTAGGGATGCCTGTCTGGCTGACTGCTTCAGCTGGGTAATCATTTTTCTTGTTTATCCCTAATCCTTTTAATATTTCCTTCCTGCTCATGTGTATAACTGTACAGTACTTCCATTGTTTGGCATCTATTTCAATGACAACTGTAAGGGACTGCCAAGTGGAAGAAAGGTGTTTTGTGTTTTAGTGTGGATTTAACAAGGGATATAAAATAAAAAGAACAACTGTTTTCAGCACAGTGACCACAAAGAATACCAGGCATAATTTGAGTTGAACTCTTTGCATGTCCGACAGTGCAATCCTATACATGTTTACTTAAGTGTAAGTGCTACTATGTTCAATGAGACTTGCTTCCAAGGAAGCATGCCTAGGATTGTATTCTGAGTAAGACAAATTACATAATAAAAGAGTTATGTCAACAAATCTTGCTTTGTTTTGAAATAACTGTTTTTCAACTCTCCCATGGATGTTCTCATGCCTTATTTGTTTAGTTTTCAGGCATTAGAGGAGGAAAACATTCAAAAGAATAATTTCACTTAGATAAGATTATATAGAAGCATAATCAGAAACACTGAAAAACAACATTGCTTTAGCTGAATTAGACTTCTGTGCAAAACTTCATCAGTTTTGAAAGAATAAAACTTGATTTTGTGTTTGGTTATAGAGAATAAAAGGTAATATATGTTATAAAATAGTGGTAATTTTTAAATACTGTATTTTATGTATGTTAGCATTTCAGAATTGGTCCAAAAGCTTTATTGATACGGGGACAATATCTTTAGTAGGCCAAACAAATGGTCACAAAATAGTATGCCACATACAAGCTTTCAAGTTTCACAGAATTTTTCATTAGGCTAGATAGTAAAAAATACAGAAATGAAAGTTTCAAGCCATCCATGTCTTCGTCTGACAAGTGTTTTAAGATGGAGTCTGGGAAAAGATAGCAGGCATTTAAAAAGGGCCTTTTAGGTGCTTTGCATAATTCAGGTTGTACCTGGGCTTGGAGAAACACATGATGACTGATTCCCCCCTCTCTGCAAATACAACAATCAACTGCAAATACAGTTTTATTTCCATCCTTTAAGTGAAATATCCGTTCCTCGGACTAGGTGGAGTAACTATGCACCATGTCAGTTACATTGCTATTGTAAACTTGCTTGAAATCAGTAGCTAGTGTGCATTTTCTGAAACAGTGACTTGTATATATAAATTATCCCTGAATTATTATTTGGGTAGTAGTTTATGCACATTGATCAGCTGGTTTACTTGCCTTTTCCAGAAGAGCTATGACTTGCCCTCTTCCAGAAGAGTTCAAAGTTGTAATATTACGCTTCTTGGGTGACTAGTTATTTGTGCAAGTGATTTGGCTATTGATTTTGGGAATCAACTAAATCAACAAACATCTCTAGAGTCAACTAATTCATAATGGGAAGCACATGTCCTCTGGTAGCTTTACACATTCATTCATCCTGTAGTCCCAAACATACTTAATCTGGAAGTCCTGTTGAACTTGATAAATCTTTTTTTCTAGATGTAGACATAAATATGGCACTGGTATGTAGAGAGATTTCTCGCCTGTCCAGTTTTGTAGTCTTCAGATATGGTTGCAATAGATTAATAGCTTTGTAGCATTGAATGTCAGGGTCAATGTCCCTGGTTTAAAAAAAATATGTAAAAAATCATAACTTCTTTTTTTGGTAGCCCTGGGATAAATTTGTAGGCATGCTAGCTCCTCCTGAGGAAGTAGAGCCTATCAATTTTTAGCCGGAAGATAAACAGTCGAACAGATGTTATACTATTGTTCAGATACACAGACTTAAAGATGTTTAACACTGAGCTTTACTCAAATGCAAGTAGGGCTAGAATGGGGTAGGGGTATAAGGAAGGGCCTTAACCATGGGTAGGCAAACCAAGGCCCAGGGGCTGGATCTGGCCCAATCGGCTTCTAAATCCAGCCCGCGGATGGTCCGGGAATCATCATGCTTTTACATGAGTAGAATGTGTCCTTTTATTTAAAATGCATCTCTGGGTTATTTGTGGGGCATAGGAATTCATTCATCTCCCCCCCCCATGCAGTCCGGCCCCCCACAAGGTCTGAGGGACAGTGGGCTGACTCTGTGCTGGAAAAGTTTGCCGACCTTTGGCCTTAACTAATAACTGACATACCAGGCAGAAACCAAAATGCAACAACAAGAGTAAATAATTGGGATAGAAGGGTTTGGATTTTAGAAAGGGATTGGTCAGGATTTTTTTTAAAAAAATTATTATTTCACTATAAACAAAATGGTCAGTTATATCTTGCACATAAGACCCAACAAAGAGCACGTGGATGACACATCCAAAATATTGACTTAGAACATTGAGATAGCAAAAGTTTTGATGAAATATAAAACATAAAAATAAAAACAGCCTAAAGCATCCATTCAGCAATGGTATGGGAGTCCTTCAAATAACTGAGCTTTTCTAGAACAGGTAAGTGGTAGTGGTTTTCCTATCGCGGAATGGTATTGGGGTTAAGTTGACAATAGCTTTTCTTATTGTCTGTATATGAATAACAAAATACAACCACCACTCCATAGCTCTTCAGTGTTGTCCTTCCTAGCAGAGTCAACCTGATTTCTCCTCCAGAAGATTAGGTGTGCTTTATCTTCTGCAGCAAAGAAACCAGAACCTTTTGGTGCCTTAAAGACTAACACATTTATTAGAGGAAGCATTTGAGAAAAAGGGCATCAGTTCATGAAAGCATATGCTGTAATGAACTTGCAACTTCAACTTGCAAAAGAACACTGAAATAACTTCTAATATGTTGATTCAGGGGCAGAGAACTATGGTCCTCTTGTTGTTGCTGAGGTCAAACTTGCATCATCCCAGACAATCAACTGTGCTGGCTGGAACTGATGGGAGTTAGAGTCTGAACACTGGGAAGGCCACAAATTTCTGACGCTTGCATTAAGGAAACGTTCCCTCCAAAAGTGTTGTGATTGTAGAGCCCTGGTCGAAAGCTACAGCTTTCAGTCACAAAAGATGCCACCCTCCCCCTGCCTGGCATTTCCCTTTTATGGGTAGCTTGAGAAATTTACCACTTTTGGCCAGAAAGAAAAAGAGACCTAAAACAGGATTGAAATTCTGTGAGCAGCCCACTGAACTTCAGAGAAGACCTGTTTTTCTTTAGAGTGAATACCTCCCAGATCAATCCAGTTCATTATTAGGTTACATCCAAAGTGGGTGCACACTCCTGCTATGCCCCACCCACAAATGGAATTCACTGCATCTCAGCATCTCATCTCCCCAATGTTCTTCCCCTCCAAAACTATAAAAGCCCCAAATTCCTTTCATCATAGGGAAGGCACTCATGGCATTTAAATCATTTTGGTTTTCCCTTTTTTGTATATTTCTGGTTCAGTGAGTTTCTTTTTGAGCACACAGTGTTGATTTAAAAAAATAACAACAACCACTCTGGCTACTGCTATCTGTAAGCTCAGACTTTTTAATGCTGTCACTGTTTTACTGATCCAGCTTTTAAGTGCATGTTCCAAATTCAGCCCTATAGGAGGGAGGAAAAGAATGGAATCCTACAGGAAGGATCCTATAGAAAATGCCCAGATCTTGTAGTATTGCACTGAAATACTTCTTCAGAACTGTTCTTAAGCTATTTCTATGTTACCCTACAAATCCAGAATTAGGGCGAATAAATTTTACAGAGATAAATGTTACTTTAGGTACACAGAAACCCTGAGCATTGGAAGATTGAGATGAGCTGGATTATTGTAAACCAATTAGAATAAACTTTTGCAAATGTCAGTTTCTGCTTTTTTGTATCTCTACTCCCTCAACCCACTACATTTTTCAAACATTTTAGATTTCTGAACCTCTGGGAGTTAAATATGTGCTTAAGGTGCTCTAACATAGAAATGAGAGAGGGGCCATTGATTTACGGTAATCCAAAATGGTGCTTCTCTACTACAAGAAGCAAGTCAAGTCAAACTGCTTTAAATTAATGATTGCAGCACAACTGACCTCAGTATATAATAATGGAATGGCCTGAAATTCAAAACCATTATATTAAATTTCAAAAGGGCAATTTATAACAAATGTGAGGATTAGACTGTTGAACAATAAAGTGGTAATGTGGGTGGTTCAGTTTATGGAAGCTTAGATAGTATTTAAACATAGAAAAAGATCTGATATCCCATGGTGTATATGGACAAGTCCAAAACTAACCCATTGTACTTAAAGAGTCAGGGTCTAAATAGGTGAGAAATCTTCTTTAAAAGAGAAGTTTTGCTCAAGAAACAATTAAGAACCTCTGCTGAATCACTTTAAAATTGTTAAACCTGGGCTCCATTTGGAGGAAGTGTGGAATATAAATTGAATAAAATAATAAATGGGTGAAGACTTTGAGGAGTGGATTGCTACAGATTTGAAAACTAACAAATACACCTGATTTAAAGGCCAGAAGCAGGCAACTAGGGCAATATTTGCAATACTTACTCACTATTCACACAGCTTATACCCTTCATTTCTGCATTCAGCGCTCAGCATCTTACACTATACAGTAAATGTAAAGTCAGCTTACACTATAAATGCATAATTAAGATTTTTAAATCACAAAAGTGACTACTGCAGAAAAAACTATCAAAGCTGAATATTTGTTGCACCATACCTAAACCACTGCATTCAGGAATATATCTGAAGAACTATGTCAGATGAAGAGGAAGAACAACTAAATTTACAAATTAGAAAGTAACAAGTTACTTGAACCCTATGGCATTCTTGGTGAAGAATTGTGAAATTGTTGATTTACTAACAATATGGATTGTGTAGTCCTACTGTAAAATTCATTGAAAATATAAAGCTTAATTTGAACATAAAAATGTAATTTGAAAAATATAATGGCCACATTGTTACATCCCATAGAATCAAAGGAGTTCTTAAGAAAAGATTTCTTCCAATCTTTGTATGCCTCTCAGTTATGCATGAAAAAGAGATCACTATGTTGTTCTGTTAAATATGTGATATATTATCTTGAAACCTGCTTACATGGAAAATTTTAAGGCAGGTAGGCAACCTAAGGCCCTTGGGCTGGATCCGGCCCAATCGCCTTCTCAATCCGGCCTGCGTATTGTCCAGGAATAAGCATGTTTTTACATGAGTAGAATGTGTTCTTTTATGTAAAATGCATCTCTGGATTATTTGTGGGGCCTGCTTGGTGTTTTTACATGAGTAGAATGTGTGCTTTTATTTAAAATGCATCTCTGGGTTATTTGTGGGGCATAGGAATTGGTTCACACACACACACACACACACACACACACACACACAAGAATATAGTCCGGCCCATCACATGGTTTGAGGGATGGTGGACGGCCCACAGCTGGAAAAAGGTTGCTGACCCCTATGTTAAGGGGTTCAGGTAGGATGGAAGGGTAGGGCAGTGTTTCAGTATTTGGGTTTCTGGTTGTTAAAGGCTTTAGTCAATAATGTCACCTTGAATTGGGCTCCTAAATGATCTGGCAACCAGTGCAACTGTTGCAAAACTGGATTCATATGTTACCTAATTGGAATCCCAGCCAGTAATCTGGCCACTGCATTTTAGACCAATTGAAGTTTCTTTCTTCAAGGGCAGCCGCACTTACGGTATGCCACAACAACCCAATTGGAAGTTACCAAAGTGGCCAAGTTACTTCTTACTGAAAAGGATCATAGCTTGAGTACCAACTGGACCTGTAAAAAGCCACTCCTAGCGTAGAGACTGTAAAGATAGGGAAGTAAATGTCAGATGGGGTTGAACAGAAATAACAATAGGAAGTACCACACATGGAGCTTCTGGGAATAAAGCAAAACAAACAGTTATTGAGGAAAGATGCTAGTGTTTGCTTATACTCATCCAGTCTGATCATCCATTAGCATTAGGTTTCTCCAGAAGGACACCAGTATAACCAGCTATACTTTTCATATACTCCAACAACAGTTTCTTGATGTGATAGCGTGAACCATACTACTGATATTTTATACCATGCATACTCTCATAGCATGTATAATCAACACAGCTCTATATGTTAGTACTGAAGAAAATGAGTGTACCCAGAAGCTATTAGAGAACAAGTCAGAGTAAGTGGACATTGTGTCCTTGACCATAAATTCATTATACCTAAGCACCTAATCCCTAAAAACTTATTTTACTTCTGTCTCCTAAACTTAAGGCTGCACCCAGTTCATTGACAAATTTGATTACATAAAAGCTTTATAAGGGCTACAAGTGGTTATCTTTTTAGGGTAATGGTTATCCAGGTGTTGGCATTCGTCTATCTCGAGACAATGAAGTGTGCTTCCGGGGATGACGTCAAGCTGCTGCATTAGCAGTACTGAAGTGACCTCTCCAGGGCAGAAGCCTGGACAAAGTTCATGGTGGTAGTTCATGGTGGTCCTGGGCTGCCCAGATGACAAGACCTCCCTCTCTGCCTCACTGATGTGGTCCAAAGGAAAGTAGAGCAATACGTCTGGCACCAGCTTGGCTGCTAGGAAGGAGTTGCTGGAAGGAGGCATACAAAGTGCCATCCAACCATCTTAGGAACTCCACTCCAGATTTGTGTAGGGTTTACTCCTCGGCCTTTTTTTCTCCCAAAGATATCCCGCAAGGCAGTGGAGGTTTAGAATCAGAGATTTCCTTCTGTTAGATGGGCTATCTTCCCAGCTTGATGAGCCCCATCTACCCCTCACTTCCCTCTACAGCATGTGCAGAAACTGCCTTCTTAATCATTGGCCCTACTATTGGTCTAGTCCTTGGGTACCCTCATCTGGTTTAGCCAGCCAGTTGAAGCCATTTCTGGGGCGTCTAGGGGCCACAGGTGAGAGCTCTACAAATGTGGAGGTTGGGAACCAAAGGTGGACAGTCTACCCCAGAAGGAACACAACATGTCCACTCCAGAGGTTATCCCTCTGATGGCACCCCCATACTTCCAATGGTTATCTATAGGATTTTAATATTTATGGTATATTGTGGCATATACAGTTTGATCACTTTTCAGCAGAGCCAGCCCACCAGTGGGGTGAGGACAAACAACTTGCTTCAAGGGGTGGAAGCACAAGAGTCAGTGCCCCATCTGCCCTACTGCCTCCAGTAACAAAGCTCTCCCTTCTCACTGGTGAGAGAGGCATTCTGGCATCTAGCATTGCCATCCATCTTCCTCATCTCTGGGGCAGAAAAGACAAGTGACAATGCTTTGAGGAGTGCCTCAGTGAGAGCCAGGGGGAGGAGTTTAGCAAGAGCCAGGTGTTCCTGCGCACAGTGCTGCTGCTCATCTCCAAGTTCAGAGAGATGGGGGAAATACAGTAACAGTGGAAGTGGGCAGTATGGCAGGGAGCAAAATATTTTCGCTTTTGCCTTAGGTGGCAAAAGGGGGTGGGCCGCCCCTGCTTTTCAGGCATGCCTAGGTTTCAGTGATTGATACCAGTGATGTCTTAGAATGGTAAATCTGCCAGGACGGTTATTATCCCCGCTCCCCTTTGTAAAGCTACCATAATCAGTGTACTTGTACCAGCATGTTTGTGTATGTGTGTACATGTGTGCCTGAGTAAAAAACTTGAATGATGAAAATGTGTGCCTGCTGTGTACTTCATGCCTATGATGAAACAAGTACTTGGCAGTAAAAGTCTTTCTTCTTTAATTTAATTTTTAAGGCAGAGCTTTCCAAACAGTGTATCTGTGTATCTGAAGAAGTGTATCTGTGTATCTGAAGAAGTGTGCATGCACACGAAAGCTTATACCAAGAACTAACTTAGTTGGTCTTTAAGGTGCAACAGGAAGGAATTTTTTTATTTTGACTATGGCAGACCAACACGGCTACCCATCTGTGTTGTGAAATGTATGTCTAAAAAGTGTGTCACCAACATGAAAAGTTTGTAAAGCTCTGCTTTAAGGTGTTATGGGCCTCTTTGTCCATCTTTCTGCTACCTGCAATGGCAGATTTTGGCAAAAACAGCTGACATCCCTTTTGGGGGAATGGACATAGCTCCATCAACACAGTTTCTAGCGATACCTCTTCTGTATGGTATGAATGTCCAAAGCTTTAAATTAACAGGACAACATATTACTGACATCCACACACTGTCTTGTTTTCAGAAGAAAAGCCTGACTGCTCCAAGGCCCGTTGTGAAGTACAGTTTTCTCCTCGCTGTCCAGAAGATTCTATTTTGATTGAAGGGTATGCGCCACCTGGTGAATGCTGCCCTCTACCTAGCCGCTGCGTGTGCAACCCTACAGGGTGCTTGAGGAAAGTTTGCCAACCAGGCTATTTGAATATATTGGTTTCTAAAGCATCAGGCAAGCCGGGGGAATGCTGTGACTTCTATGAATGTAAACCAGGTAATGTGTACCTTTACCCCCTCCCCAGCCCAATTACCTTAGTGTTTATGCATATTAACCTAGAGCTGACCATCAAAAATGAACTCCTTCATGTGTCTCTTTTCCTGTCACTGTCTCTATCACTGCACTCTCAGAGAAAATTTCACTCCGGCCAAACTCTTTCCTATCTTATAAGCTATTCAAAACAGGAACACTGGTGGAATAACATATATGCAAAGAAATGTGAGGCAGGTGCTACAAAACTGATTTCCCTGACTCCTTGTGTTATCAAGCTAGGTAATGTAATTGTTTGATAATCATATGCAAGCTTTCAGTCCAGTGGCAGTTAGTGCTCACAGATGATGATAAAACCATTTGGTGGAAAGCAGTGCATAATAAAAGCTAGACTATAACTATATTATGATCTGTGGTTTCTTTTGTCTGACAGAATAGCATCTCCTCTAGTGATTGAAAGCACAGAGATCAAGTTGACCGTTTAGAGTGCAAGATGTAGAGATAGACCATCCTGCACCTTCCCTTTCATTGGTTGTTTACTCATAGAAATAAGGAGCATTCCAAGACTGATTGAAATCAAGTCTCCTCAAGGGCAAATCCAGCTGACTTCAAAGGAACTAAATCTGTCTAGATGGTGATTGCAATACCAAAACACATCCTGGAAAACACAGCACAACCTCCTTCATTGATAAAGGATATGACACAGACAGCCCACCTCTCTGCTATGCACACACAAAAAATGGAAATTTACCATTGTGGATCACTGAAATTCTGTCCTGTCCCTTTGCTTTCTACACTGCTGCTGTCACTAATTCAGCTGTCGCAAATGAACACGGCATGCTGGCTGCATTGGTTGTGTTTCACTTGGAACAGCCAGTGGGTGTGATGGCTGGCTGCTGACTAAAAGTGGATTGGATACCTATCCATCATGAGGGAGAACTAGTAAGTTCTGCAATGCCAGTGCAGCCTCTGCAAAGCACCTAGCCTACTGTGCCAGAAATGGCTGCTCCCAAGTCTTCTGGCAACTGAGCTGCCTTTTATAAATTGTATACTGCTGGTTGGAAAATCACTTAACAGCATTCCATTTTGAAATAATAAAATTAATGTTATAATGCCTCTGTCGCCAGGATAAAATTTATGGTCACCATTTTTGGCCAGAATGGTTTGGAGCTACTCCACCTCTGAGCATGTCTTGCCTCGATGTTTTGGCATATTATATAAAAGCAACATACACTCTCTTCTTAATTCCAATGCATGTATTCCAGAAAATGGGGTTTAAAGATTGCACATATCAGTTGTACTTGCTTTGGAGTTAATATGCAAATATCAGACTTACATGTTATATTAATGCATGGAAGCAGGCATAATTACCCTCTCCACCTACTTGTTATGTGAAGGTGCTGTGAATTAAACCTTTGAGAATTTAGGTTTGGGGACTGTTGGTTGGCATATGTCCTTGTCTGCATTTGCAATCATCCAGAAGCTGGTGTTGAAGTATTATGGTTGGCGTTTAGTGACCTTTGTACCATATTATTCTATCTATCTATCTATTTATTCCTTGTACACTGCCCAATAACCAAAGTTCTTTGGGTAGTTTACAGTGAACATTAAAACCACAAGATAGAACTATATATGAAATCTAATGAATAGCAGTAGTGTAAAATATCTAAGAAATACTAAAACACTTCTAAAAAGCCTGAGAAAATGATAATGTATTCACCTGGTGACAAAAGGACTTAAGTGTAGGTGCCAGGTGAGCATCTTTGTGGAGGGTGTTCTGTAACTTAAGATGCCATCTTTGAATAGGCCCTCTGTTTAGTAGCTGTCTGCCTCACCTCATTTGGCAAGGGCACCTGGAAGAGGGTCACAGAGGATTGCTTTATTTATTCTGGGCATATATAAGTGGAAGGAGACACTCTTTCAGGTACCCTGTGAAATAATTGGACTCTTTATTGTCATTTTTTCTAAAGCAATACGAGTTCTAATCAATTTTTAAATATATTTTTCTTCCAACAGTGTTCAGCATAGACTGTAGCACAGTAGAATGTCCTCCTGTCCAGCAAGTTGCTTGCCCCTTGGATAGCTATGAAACTCAAGTCAGGCTGACAGCCGATGGATGTTGTACTCTCCCTACCAGGTTTGTTATACATTTGATACAAGACTTTAACAGTCACTGCGTTTAAGGTTTCTACTTAAGAACTCAAAGCAGTTGTGATACAAGTAGCAAAGGAGTTCTGAGCATCACTGTTGCTCTAGATGATTTTGCATAACAGCTTTTTCTCAGTTGAATTCCTATTGAAGATTTGGGAGGTATATGTTGAGCAATTGCTGTGTGAAAGTGTTCATGACTAAAATGGAATTAGTAACTGCTTTGACTTCTGAAATAAGATATATGAGAAGAATTAGTGACTAAATCTTTTCTTTAACTAAAATCCTTAGGGGGGAATTGACGTGTTTCTCATTCATGTAAAAATAAAATAGGAGTAATTTTAGCTTGCAGTTCTCATGTTTTTATTAGCCTTAACTTAGTAACTTATTTAGAAAGGCTGTACAGAAATAGCGTATTTTATAGATGGGAACAACACAAGGAGAGAACTAGATGTCCTACAGTTTTATTTCAAAACACAAGGAGAGAACTTAATGTCATGTAGCTTTTTCTTAATGTATTTGGTTATATAGAAATATAAGATTAAACTTGGGTGCATAGAGGATGACCCTGAATCTTGGGATATGATGGTACCAATAAACGCCTCCTGGTAAGAAGCTGTACATTTTTTCAGATTCAATCTTGCAACAATAATTTATGACCTAACCTCAAGTCTTGACTACAGTAACGTGGTATATATGAACTATAGGGCATTTCTGGATTCTCTAACTTGATATTGTAAGATGAAGCAGATCCTGAGAGTGTCCCAACAACTGCTCCCCAAAGGTTCCACATATCCTATCCAAATACTACCATTCCTGTCATGTGTTCAGCAACAAAGAACCATCATGTGCTGAAGATCTGGAATCTAATCCCACTGTAGATAATTCTCTGGTCCAAGAAATTACCTGATGTGGCAAGATAAAAGAGTCTAAAAACAGCACAAAATATAACAGTAAATGAGTTTAAAAATTATTCTGCTATGTAGCATTTAGGAACTAGTGACACCGGGACTGCAAAAGTCCATACCATTTCACTAGATATCTAACATTGATTGCTGTCTTGTTCTTAAACATTCTTACGTATCTTGATTTCAAACAGTATAATCATTTAGTTGTGGAAAGAGTGACAGCAGGACAGGAAATTTGTTCTCTGAAATAGTTTTAAAGCTGTCTCACAGTTTTCATGTTGCAGTAGAATTTCATATACTCCTTAATCCAGAGTAATTACTTTCATTCTTATAACTATAAGTAACAGTTTTTTGTTAACTACTGATGGTAATGCATTCAGAAATCCTAGTACAAAATGCATGCTTATCCATATCCCAAACTGATGCATAGAAAATGTTGCATTTTATGTCAGCTGACTTAAGTGGTTATTTTAATCTTCTTCCTCGTTGCATTTCTGTAAGTTTATTCCACTCTTTAATCTGCGCTTACTTGTTTTGATTATCACATTCACTTCTCTACTGCTTCTTTTTGTTAGGTTCACAATTCTTAAGTGAGCTGTGTGTTAAGCATATAATAATGATTGCTGATAGAAGTTTTTAGCTTCTTTAATAATCACTCTTGCTTCCTAGCCATTTATGAAAACAGAGGAGAAAATTATTAGTACTCAACGTCCAGAGTCTTATACATTGTGCTTCCATTTCTTCTTAGTATATATATTCATTTTATCCTTCCTTTTCTGTATAGTCCTAGCTAACCAGCTAAGTAATTAGTAGTAGTGTTAGATTTATGCTGAAAAAGCAAAAACACCGCAAAACAATTCCTCTATCATTACAGTATCTGTATAGTCACAATAATCAGGCCTAAAGGATTCTTCCATCCTGCTAACAAAAATCCTTCTGACAATTATTAAGA
Organism: Podarcis vaucheri; assembly: GCF_965113315.1. Taxonomy (NCBI): domain Eukaryota; kingdom Metazoa; phylum Chordata; class Lepidosauria; order Squamata; family Lacertidae; genus Podarcis; species Podarcis vaucheri. Next base: position 42,773,626 of record NC_138761.1, on the reverse strand, counting down.
ACAGTTGTTGTTCGTTTTATTTCTTCTGTGTGCTAGGCTTGGTGAGATGATTTACCCATGGTTACACATCCCAGCCCTACTCTCGCCAAAAAGGGGTGAGCCGTTTTGGTGACATTGCACCTCAGTGACTGCTTGATTTCAAGTAGTCTGCCAGGGTAGGTTCCAGGCTTGTTGCTCCCATCCTTCTCTCAAATGGCCGTGGGAAGAGAGAGTACACTCTGCTCTTCAGTATTCCTTAGATGCTGTAAGTGGCAGATAAGGGGAAACATTCTTTCCATAGAAAGGGGAGACAACATTTAAAAAATCCTTATTCTGCCCCTGCTAATCTATTTGTCTGTCCCATGTAGATTTAAGTTACATCTTGTAGATCACTTGGTGCTTTTGTTCTTGACTTATTTTGATAAAAAAATATTAGATTTGATTACACTTAACAAGTTAGATGTGGTTCAATTTATTTATTTTCGCAATTGAATTCCAGCCTTCATCAAAAGATCTCAGGTCAGATAACAAGATTTAAAACACACCCAAAAATGAATAAAAACACAATATACTAATTAGTTTAATCTCATCAAAATAGCTCCACTGTGCTACAGAGGTCACACATCTTATTACCCATTGGCCTGACAAAAGCTGGCACTGAAAGAATTCAAAATTACTCACAGGACTTGTGGAGAGCTTTTCAAATTTTTTATTTTCTTAAATCTAACTATATTATGGTCTGAAGGCATAGAAGACCAACACCTTGCTGAAGCTAAGCAATTCTAGATCTGCTCATTTCCTGAATAGGGGACTGTAATAATAATAGCCATGAAGGTGGGGCAGAAATGTAAGAAATTCATAAATAATATTTTCACGTGTTTTGTAAGTTAATAATAAATACAAAATGTTATTCTGTTGAATGTTCCTGTATACTTAGTGATTTGATCTTCTAAGCCCAAATACAGATTCACCCTTGTTGATTAGCAACCAATAAAAACATAGAACAAATAAAGCAGTAAACATTCCAGTTAATACAACACTGAGTAATGAAATCTGATTTGCCACCCTCCCCACTTTTGACATAACTAACTAATCTCTCTTTTTTTAAAAAAAAAAGTGCTAATTTTGTTCATTATGAGCATATTGTGAGAGAGACTATATGAAGGGATGGGTGACCATTGTTTGCCTCAAAACTATTGGGGATTTGTAGTCTTTGTGACTGCTCAAAAACCAGTGAGGGATTTTCAAAAGTTTCTATTGTAAACCATTCTGATATTTTTTATGATATAGCAATACAGGCAGTGACCATTTTGTGCGCGTTCAGTTGATGTGTGGCTGCCAAAGCATAGGTCCTTTTCGACCCAGAAGAGGACAGAACAGGGTGGAGCGGGCTTATGGACACTCCACCAATGTGCACATGGGCAAGGAATGGAATTTCTGTGAAAAACAGTTGCTGCTTTATATACATATTTTTATAAATAAAAATAAACTCTCTATGAGATATTTCTCTTGTATAAAGCAACTAGCAAATGCAAATAATAATCTTAAACACGACAGTGTGGTTAGAGATACCATCCTATGCTGTGTGGGAAGAGTTTGGGTCTCATGGCACAGATTTCTCAACCCTATCTTAATCTCAGTACAAGATACTTTAAACTGTTTGGGAGAGGGGGTTATATATTATAGGAATAGAGCAAGCACCTTTCTTCTGACCCTGAATTGGTCAGGACCCTAATAAGAATATAGTATACAGGGGTAAGTTGGGACGCTGAGTGTCAGGGATGCACACAAACTAGTTTTTCTGCATTGCTTGGGAGTTGCCCAAGCAGTTAAAAGCCCCTGTCTTATTGGAGGTAATACTGATTGATTTAGGTGATTTAGTGTTTTACTACTAAATGGGGGAGGGGGGAATCTGCTGCCATAGTTAAATTCTCTTCCCCTGTGCTGACATTTTTCAAACAGTCCCCCTCTACCCCACATATATTTTCAGTAATTTTCAGTATGTGCGTACTTAATATGGTACCCTTCAGATGTTGTTAGGCTTCAGCTCCCATCAGCCCCAACCAGCAAAGATAGTGATCAGGGATGGGGGGAGGGCCCCACATTGGTTACCCTTATCTAATATATAAGTATATGATGTTTTGTTCTTAAAGGATGATTCTATATTCTTCTTTTCTCACTTCAACTCTTCTCTGGATGGATATTTCAGGGATTAGCATTCATGATTTAAAAAATAATTTGCAGATGTCTTCAGTGCCATCTCCTCTTTAAAGAGGAGTATCTTTTGTGTATCTCAGAAACCTCCTAAGTACTCATTGTAGGTAGATTAGAATTTTGGATTGTTTGGACAGTTTATTAATATGGTTTATTAACCATATGTGTTTGAAAAGCCAATGACCAGAAAATGTCTGGGGTGGGATGTTGTTCACTTTCCATGAATGAGGCTGAAATGACTTGTGTAAGTAAACTTTAAATGTTGATGGTTGAGTTTGCGACACTGTCCTTGGGCTTCTGAAATATTTATACAGATCCTAATTACTCATGTCACCTTATGTTACATTTCCATGCCATTTCAAATTAAATATCACATCACAGAGTTAAGAGATAGTGTTAGTACTGTATAGTACAGCAGCAATATTTAAGCAGTTTCGTAGCATAGAATGCTCCTTCGTTATTATTTTGATGATTCTCCCAAAAACCCTGTGAGATATATGGTTTTTATGATCAAGAACTAAGGAATTAGTGGCTTTTCAACAGACCTACCTCTGCTTGGGATGTATGTAAGATTTGGAACACCAGTCTTCTGATCAAAGCCAAGCATTGTCCATTGGAACAAGTGTTAAATCTTGTTTACTGTGTTGTGTTTTAAATAGTCATGTTGTCTTTTATTATGTAACAGCAGAAAACCAACTTGCTATCACCAGCTGTTTCCCCCCATGTTTGTGCTTTCCCTCCCTCATATGTTGCCTCACTTATTTATGGAGCTTTCAATGCTTCGGTTTCAGGTGCGAATGTCTCTCTGGTTTATGTGGTGTTCCAAAATGCGAGGCAGGCTACATCCCCCAAATAGTGTCACGTGGAGACGGAACACCTGGCAAGTGCTGTGATGTCTTTGAATGTGTCAATGGTATGTTACGTTCTCAGTGTATTTGGACTGAACATTTTGAGGAGTTTGGTTTATGGCTAATTTAAATATGTTGTCCAATATGGGGCACAAGTAGAAACTATAAGTTTACATAGGACAATATTCCTACTAAAAACTTGTAGGGTATTAAAACTTAACCCTATTTAGTAGGGGTCTGTGCATATTGGGTATGATAGGGTACTTCTATGAATTAATTATTTTCAGAAAAAAGAAGCATATAATACAACAATACGAAAGCCATTTTAAATAGTCCACAGCCATAGATTAATTTAAAACCTCTTGAACACACTACCAGAACCTTTGACGATGACCTTGAAAGACAGGTTTTAGCCATGTACCAGAAGTCGTGCAAATATTTATTTCATTGGATTTATGCCTACCCTTCATCCCAAAAGAGGTCAGGAACTGCTGCCGCCAAGATTTTGAACTGCTGCCTACAAGATTTTGTTCCTATTTTTGATCAAAATCATTACAGAGTTTTATCTCTTGGTAAAGGTATACCATGTTCCTATTTATCGTGCTAACAGAAGGCTGTCTTAAATAAGATGATGTGCTTACTGCGTTTAGAAAATGGAAAGGAGCATTCAGATCTGCTACAATGTTTTCCGAGTCCTGGTGATGATTGCAAACCACTCAGGAAAGAGCACCCCTTCTTGGTGCCTGAGCACTTTGCAGCCATCTTCCTGGCAATCCTTTGCTCTTGCTGTTATTTGCAGTTCATGTTGTTGTTTTTTAAAGTCTGCTGCAGGTGCCATCACAGGCAACTCAGTAGATGGAGGGGGACGCATGTTTCAAGGGGTGAACCCAGCCCTCTTTACACCTCTGTGTAAATAGATTATTGACCCATTAGTTCCCAAAATATCAATAATAAACAATAAGTATCAACAAAACTACTATAAATGTTCAGAGTCTGTGCATCTCAGTATTAGATTAATTAAATAGTAGTTTAAACTTAATTAAATCTGGGACAGGTGGCAAGAACAAAAACAAATCAGTTTAAAACAAACTAAAACCATTTGAATGAAGTATTTAAGAAAGATATGAAACGAGGGTTTGGGAAACAAATATCACAATTGGAGAGAGATCTGTTGGAATGTAATGTTAAAGTGCTGTCTAAAATGTATAAGATATTATTGGATTAGGAGACAAAGGATGAGCAAGTAAAATCTTCACTAATACATTGGGCAATAGATATTGATACAAACCCAGATTTAGATGTACGTAATGCTTAGCTAAACCATGGCTTAGGGCAGTAGCAGCAGGATCAAGGGAAAGTAAAGCCGCCACAATTTTTGCTGTGAGAGCCCACATGCTTGCTCGTTCATGCTTAGCCAGGATTTGACTTAGCGTTAAGGGTGAACAGGCCTATAATCTCTAGAATTTTTGAGGTTTTCTGCCACCTCTCTTTATATTGTTACATTTCATATCTTTGAGTTCATTTTGAATGAAAAAAAATCAAAGGGACACATGCTATTTTAATTACTCTTTGAGATACTGTGTAATTATAACATGTAAACCAAGTAAACATTAATATACTTTCCCTAAGTACCAGGCAAGATGCAGGTATTCTAGTGAAGCATCTTTTGTTTACTTGATATAAAAAACACATCAAAGATCACAAACAAAATGATATGATAGAATAATAACTCTCATTGTGAGAATTATGTTACAAAAAGCACCACTGCTGAAATAATGTTTACTATACAAATAACAACTCAAACTAATAAATGTATAGTATGCTACTGGGCTATAGATCTAACAACAGTGAAGTTATGCCTTTAAAAGGCAAACTCAATTAAGGATTTTTTTTTATTCTTTCTTTCTTTCTTTTCCTGAAATTTCTGTTCATGCTATGTACCACTCTTTAATGAATGTTACTGTCCAAATATGTGTTTAAAAATCAGTATCCTTTAGGGGTTCTATATCCAAAGTCATAAAGTTATAAATATAACAGAGGTTCTTTATTTAAATTTAGATCTACTGGCTTCTGGCCAGATACAGCCCACTCACATTCCCTTCCATCCTATGCCTACTCATTGCCCCCCACCCACTGGTTACCAGTGGAAAAAGTGTGCTTCACCGGCAGCCTTGAAGTAACGGCTCCTGAAGCATCCTCAACAATCTTTTGATATAGAAGAGCCAGAGATGGGGAAGCAAGCTGAGTACCTCATAGTGGTGGTTCCTGAAACTTCACACATACATACATACACACACACACACACCTGGGTCAGAGGGAAATCCATGCTCCAAATAATGCTAAAGAGAATGAAGTGAGCATACTCTGTAGGAGACCTAGGTGCTTTGCAATTTTAGATTTTTCTCCTAGTGTTTTCTGGCAGAGAAGGAAACACTGTGAGGGGAAGAGTAGATGAGGGCAAAGTAGGGCTTGATTTCTGCTCTCAAGTTTACCTGTAATCATGTTTTCTGATCTAGAAAGCAATCTTGAAAGTCTCCCAAGTTTGTGTGGACTGGCTGCTGCTGTTCAGTGATGGTATCAATGCAGCCAGGCTGGAGCATGAGATGGCAGTGTGATCCAATCCTTGTGGGAAGGGTGGATATGATCTTAGGAGAAGGAGTGATGGTGGTGATCTTGAGAAAAAGAATGAGGGATGGTGATGATTTTGAAAGAAATTTTGTGGGAGGTTCTAGCTCATGCACTTTTGGTTCTGGCCCTCTCCAGCACTAGCATGTAGCTCTGAACAAATTACCCAAGAGGGAATGTGGGCTTTCACCCAGTGGTGGTGGTACCTGTTTTGTAAAGACAAAAGAAGTTGTCTGACGGTAATTACAGTATTATGATGACTATTTGAGCTGGCAGTGTAGCATCAGATAAAATAAAATTCATAATTGGAAGGACTGTAGCTAAGTGGTAGAGCACCTGTTTTGCATACAAAAGGTCCCTCCTTCAATCCTCAGGGAGGGAGGGACTCCTGCCTGAAACTTTGGCGAGTCACTGCCAGTCAGTGTAGACCGTAATGAGCTAGATGGACCAGTGGTCTGACTTGGTATGAGGTAACTTCCTATAGTGTTACAGAATAAAACACATTATTTATGTGGAATTTAGCAGCTACTAATTATCATAGCCGCAAAAGCAGATTTAAGATAGATTAGGTAGGACATTTAGGCAACAGATATCCCACGAGTGTGCTACATGGCTTAGTGAAGGAAAAAGAACTTCCTGCTGATAATCTTCTGAATTAAATACAAAAGTGTCATCCAGGGTTCACAGCAATCAAAAGACGCTGCAGTCACCTTTAGAAATTGTCTGCAAAGAAATGTCTGCAATTGTTTTGTTTTCTTAATATGTTCTGACTTCTAAAACGGTTGCAGTAAGATGATCTTGCTCTTAACAGACCTTAATCGCCTTTTAAAAACATTCTCTGAGTTCCAGTAACTTTCCAGATGTAGTGCAGTTTCTGTTAATTAATCCAATAGTGTACCATCAAATATTTTCTGTTTCTGTTCATTGCACTGAAATAACTCCCTTCAGTGTCAGTACAGATAGCTAAACCCTAAGAAACCCCAGGCATATATGAAAGCCAGGATAGTCCAGTGGACAGACAGAATTGCCAGACAACATAGGTATGAAACTCCTGACCCAGAGATGCTTGGACTGCTTTGATCCACCTACAGTTCCTAAGCTCCAGGTACATCTGGGATTTGCTTGAGCAGAAAGAGGCACAGGCAGCAGTGTAGTGTAGAAGTTGTAAGAAGGTGCACTGATGTTTCACTGCAAACATGGACTCTTCTGAAATCATTATGCATTATGAGACATTCTAAATTGATAGGCTGTGAGACAAAGGACTATTTGTCACACCCCAATACCCATAACATTTAGCTATATATCAGCTACCTTTCTGTTAACCGAGTGAATAGGGGTTGTGGTTTGTTTTTAATGTAATCGGAGTGATAGACTGCATGATTTGCTTGCAGAAAATGCTAGGTTCAATACTAGTCTGAAATCTAGAGAGCCATTGCCAGTCGGTGTAAGTGCCAAGTTAGACCACTGGTCTGACTCCATAATGAGAAAGCTTCATTTACTCATACAGAATCTTAGGACTCATCTATACAGCTGCAAATAAAACGTTTTAAGTGCAATATACAATGTGACAATAGATGGCGATGGTGAGCCTAATGGAAAATTCAGCATATTTTTAAAAAACGCTTTAAAAAAAGCATTTTCAGAATGTTTTTAATATGTGAGTAGATTCCACCTTAGTGTCTTCAAAGTGCTAGGTATACATTATCACAGTAGTACTTGCAACAACTCTGTGAGATCGATCCATATTATTTTTTCCTTTATTGCCAGTAAAGAAGCTAAGGCTGAAAGAGTGTGTTGCTAGTCCAAAGCCACCTTGATTGGAGACGTCTGTGTCACTGCACATTCTGTGGTTTAATGTTGTTTAATGACCATGTGCCCTTTTTAAACTGTAAATAGCAGTCATTGACTCCCCCAATTAGGATTGGACCACAACAGGGAGGGAAAGCTTAATGCTTCCCCTGGGTCAGAGTCACAACAAATTTTCATTAAGAGGGAATTTCCTGTTGGGCTAAGTGGGAGCTGCCTTCCCAATGTAAATACATTCAAAAGGGCATTTTTTTGGTCAGGGCTACAGTGCAGGCACAGGAAAAGGCTCCTCCCTCACTTCCTGATTGGGGGCGCTGGTGCTGCTATTTGCAATTGTAAAGGTATACATGCAACATTAAAGCAGGTGTTTAATGTTGCATCTAATTTGGCCTGAAGCCGCTGTGGTATGTTAGCTTCCATTAAGAATAGACAATATTTAAAAATTCTTAGGCAATTTATCCATGAGATGAATCGGTAAAATAATTCATTTTCATGTGCCACTCTTGAATATGAATGTTTCCAGGATAATTGATAAAAAATAAAATAAAAATTAGGATAGTTAATTATCAACCAATAATTAGCAATATGTTTCAACATAGCCTTTTTCCTTGCACAAGTATTTGTAGTACATAAAGTTAGAATGGGGTTTGACATATAAATTGGGCTCAGAGAAAAGGGCAGGAGTGCTGCCAAATGATTCTGTGTAATGTGGGGGCTTGCCATGACATTTGATCCAATGAAGGAAATTTATCCCAAATTTATATCTGTGAAACCAGCATAGTCATGAGCATTTTTCAAAAAATACATCTTTATTGAAATAAAATGTAAAATGAACAGCACCAGTCATATTTCATTGAACAAAACAAAACATGGGCTGAGTGTTCACCAGCAAACTCTGGTAGCAGAACTAAAACAAGAGAGCTAAATATCACCCTACGGCCTCACAGTAAAGAGGCTGTGTATAGAACTTTTTGTTTCTGCACCCTGAATTCTTCCGATTTTTTGCAAAGGCCTAGCTCAGGTGTGATGAAGCTGAGGCTAAGTTCAAAATAAGTGGCTCTTTCCTTGATAGTTGGATGGAGTAGCTGGAGTACACCAGTAGTTCTTCTGTCACTATCATTCTTTTTTATAACTGTAGATGTAGAACATGCCCTAGAATATGCAGCTGCCATCCAGAAAAAAAATACCCTCCAAGCTTAAGTCCCTCCTGAAAAGCGTTCCTGAATGTTAGGGGACCCTCCAGAACAAAATAGGATGTATCTTGGAGGACTACAGTAGGTGAAGGTAGGATTAGCAAAAATCATGTTCCCCAGCTTTCACAAGTAGGAGCAATTTCAGCTGAGGCACTTTCAGCCTGGTATATATTAAGTAAACCATGAAACATTTCAGAAACAAAAATCCAGATTTATTTTTTTTACCAAGGAGTAGATAATCATATATCTGAGAATTTCACGAGTTAAGTCACTGTGCTTTTTATAGCCAAGCACCTTCATGAAAAGTTATTTTGTTGTTGTTGTTGCTATTTTCAGAAGTGAAGCCAGCTTGTATATTTAATAGTGTGGAATATTATGATGGAGATATGTTTCGAATGGATGCCTGCCGGTTTTGTCGATGCCAAGGTGGTGTGTCTATTTGTTTCTCGGCACAGTGTGGTGAGCTACATTGTGACAGATACTATGTACCAGAAGGAGAATGCTGTCCAGTATGTGAAGGTAATTATTATTATTATTATTACTGTATTATTATTATTATTATTATTATTATTATTATAGCCCTGGTGCTCTTTGAATTTGATTTAAAAGTACAGTCGACTCACAACTTGGATGCATTTAACTTCAGCAATGACAGCTTTACATGTTTGGTGGCCAGCCAGCTGCGATTGCACAAATTAAATGCATGCAAGGTGAAGAGCTTGAAAGCTCCCAGGCTTGCTTACTGAACGCTGGGAATGTCTCATGAGATCTCACAGGACCATCTGAGATCTTGTGAAACCCCTAGAGCCCAGTAAGCAAACCAGAGAGTTTAAAACGGCTATCTAGGCTTGTTTTCCCTGACACAGAAAGCACTTTTCAGCTCTCTGCCTTGCTTACTGGGCTCTGGGAAAGTCTCAAATGGGTCCTGGGATCTCACTGAAGTGTCCCAGAGTCCAGTAAGCAAGGCTCCACTTTACACCCAGGGGCAAGGCCCACTCAGCACACTGGCTTCAGGAAGGTTGGGATGGTCACACGGGTGTGGTTCTGGGCTTGTTTTAGCTATACAGTGGTACTTCGGGTTAAGTACTTAATTCATTCCGGAGGTCCATTCTTAACCTGAAACTGTTCTTAACCTGAAGCACCACTTTAGCTAATGGGGCCTCCTGCTGCTGCCGCGCTGCCAGAGCACGATTTCTGTTCTCATCCTGAAGCAAGGTTCTTAACCTGAAGCACTATTTCTGGGTTAGCGGAGTCTGTAACTTGAAGCGTATGTAACCTGAAGCGTCTGTAACCCAAGATACCACTGTACATGATTTCAGCTTTACATGTAGTCCCTGGAAGCTAACCCCTGCACCAGTTGTAAGTCGTCATAGATTTTAGTATTATTTAATGTGTTGAAGCGATAGCTCATAATTCCTGGAAAAAGAACCTTGAAATTGGGATGGCTGCTCAGGATGCTATTCACTTCCTTGATACCCCAAGAGTTTTATAAATAATCTGAATTATCTCTAGTGCTTATATATCTTCTGCAAATGTAGTATTTCTGTCAGTTTTCCTTATTAAAAGAGAGTCCAATTCATAAAGTTCTGTAAAAATATAATTCACTGTTGATAACATTTGGGAAAGATAATTTACATTTTTGACACTTTTAAAGCTGTGCACCCTTGCTGTTGTAATGAATATCAATGTGGTCTTGTAATAAATTATTTTTAATCCTGTGTTGACATTCTCTCAGAATGTTCAAAATGCTATATTATCAATAAAACATATGTATTAAACATTACAAATAAATTGAACCATTTTGATGTGGTTTGGGGTTGTTGTTTTTAGATTCCATTTCTCCCGTTAGTAACCCTGCTGGGTGTTACGCTAATGGCCAGATTCAAGCACACGGTGACCGCTGGAGGGAAGATGACTGCACTTTCTGCCAGTGTATCAATGGAGAATCTCACTGTGTTGCCACAGCCTGTGGACAGAGCTGCTTGAACCCTGTAAAAGTGCCTGGGGAATGCTGTCCAATGTGTGAAGGTAAGGCATGGAGAATGCAAAATACCATTTTAAGAATTGGCATAAAAACTTTTCTAGTGTTGATTTTCGATGTGGTGCTAGAGTTACTGTTAACATTCAGAGGAGCTTCTCTAGTATGTGACCTCAGCCAGGCACAGATTATATAGTGAACATCAGAGCAACTAGGTGCCAACTTTCCTGAGGGCACATGAAGCCTTCCCATTTCCCACACTCTGCATAGGAGGAAGAAGGAACACATCTTTATCGGTCAGAAATTTTCACTGCTTCATCATATTTGCTGGTAGTTTCGTTGCCCACCAATGTTTTCTGCTCTGTTCTAGATGCAGATTCAGGTCCCCATCCCTACTGCTTTGCAATCAGCCATTGAAATTCAGCTAGTTTCCGATGAGGGTACATTGCCTCCCTTGCCCTGACAAGGGGGGGCATGTTTGTTTTTCCTTCTGTTATGCACCCCCTTCTGAATACCATCAGATCAGGTTTGACTATGTGATAATAGTAGTGAAAGCAAACAAAGCCCTCCCATTGCCCTCACTCTGAATTGGAGAGAGAGAGAGGATATATTTCTGTTGCCCAGGTAACTGGGTGATTCTTTCTGTAATTCTTCCCAAGCTTTCCTGGCAGCTTTGCACACTTTCTTGCAGGAATACAAATGCCATGAAAAGGGGCTGTATTTCATAGTGGGGGACGGTGAACATTTTCATGAATGTACTTCCCATTGCAACTTAGTAGTTGTTTGAGTACTGTTGATTAGGAGTGAAAAAATGAGAAGGTGCCAAGTATCTGAAGATGTTCCGTTTTCTGAAACACTGGAAAGTATTTCTCTCAAAAAAACAAGTCCTGTTTCCTCTTCAGTACTATCATCACTAATATTATTAGCTTTGGATCATAGATCTAAGGGATTTGCAACAAGACTGAATTGGCTTCAAAACAACATTGTTTCTGTCTGAAAGAAATAATTTTTATTTCAGGCTCCCCACTATAAAATGCATTAAAAAAATTTAGGCTTCTGAAAATAAGAACATGTGAACCAAAAATATGCTCTCTCTCTCTCTCTCTCTCTCTCTCCCCCCCCCCGAATGTTTAGGTTTTTTGTGGTTTTAGATACTTTCAGAGCACTAGCTCTGCAGCTGTTCAAAATTCTAAGAGGCCAAATTTGTGATAGGTTAGCAACAAGCCACACTCCTGATTGACTTTCCTTTTTTGATGCCCACGGTGACACTGATTTCACAGAGAGCCAGGCCTTTGGCTAGATACCTCAGGTGTAATTAATTAATTAATTTTGGAACCTGAATTCCATGGTGAAGAGCACTCTCACTTGTGGCAGTTTTCCATGATCTTTCCAATGATCAGTCTTGTGACCTTTTTCTGAAAAAGGACACACAATGCTTGAACCATACATAGCCGTGGGAGTCCCGTGGTTTAGACATTGTTTTGGGAAAATATTCCTGAACTGATAGGCATCTTGTGAAGTTGGTGAATCTGTGTTGCCCTTCATATAAAAAGCTGAGAAGGTGGAGGTATGTTGAAAAAAGAGAAATGAATGCAACTCTGTTCCAGGCTTGTCCATACTCATGTCTGCTCTGTTGGGAGAGTTTTCATGTTTCTTCCTTTGCCTCTATTGTTGCTGTAGAATATCACCTCCTTTGTGAATTCTTTGCTTTTATTTCTTCTGTAAAGTTTTAATTAAAGGACCAAACCAAGCAATGCAGCCTTAAAACCACTTTGTTGTTTCTGCATTAGGAATTTGGGCACCAGGAAGGAAATTCTCTAGCACTGAACTTGGAACTGGTATTTTTCATGTAATGAACTCGGGGAAAAGAAAAGCTGTCTGGAATGCTAGCTATGAGGATGGAAAACATTTAGTCACCCTTGGAATGATATGAATGTTTTTCCAGGAAGCTTAAGTCAACGCATATTATGCAGCTCAGGAGGCAGCATTTAACTTTTTTTGGAAGACAGACAATGTTCCACAAAGAACATGGAAGTTTAAAAAGTTAATTAAGGAACAGGTTTGTCAGGGGCAAAACAGACTGTTATGTTTGATTAATCAGTTAACCTTGCAGCTGCACACTTTTGTGCACTTGAGCATATCTTTATAACATTTTAATAAACTATAATATAGGCATTTTAATGAATCATTTGCCTCTGTGGCTTAGATAGAAAGATGCCCGGCATAAGAGGAGAGAAACTTCCACATGCATATAAGGAAGGCTCCAAACTTTTGCTTATTTCCTATCTCCTCCCTGAATCACACCCTTGTTGTTCTGAAGGCTCCCCAAGCTTCCAGGGGTTGTTCAGGGGCAGTGGGGGAAAGGAATTGAGCTAGGAAGGAAGATGTAAGGAAGCTCCATTCTATGAGCAGAACACTGTGTGTGGAAGTTAAGATCCAAGAAATCTAACTAACTTTCTATTGCCTGCTCTGTCATATGAATTTAACACAAGGGGTCCAAAGTAAGTCCAGCTCCTTTGAGGACCATAACACTTAAAGATTTTTGGTTTATGTTGATGGACTATCATGTTCTGGAATGGGGTGGCTGTTCTACCCTTCCTATCTTTTGGCAGACAGCATGAGTAGATCTTAGAAATTGTTCACCTAAGTACAGTGGTACCTCAAGTTACAAACTGCTCAGATTACAAACGCTTCAGGTTACAAACTCCGCTAACCAGGAAGAGTTACCTCAATTTGAGAACTTTGCTCCAGGATGAGAATGGAAATTGTGTGCTGGTGGCAGCAAGAGGCCCCATTAGCAAAAGCACGCCTCTAGTTAAGAACAGGTTCAGGTTAAGAACGGACCTCTGGAACGAATGAAGTTCATAACTAGAGGTACCGCTGTATTGTCTGCTAAATCTTTTCCTGCATGTTTTGTTTTGTTTTATTTTTACAATTCATTGCCAAATCTGAATTCTTTTGGATATTCATGAATGTTTTATAATGCATATATGCCGATCATTTAGCAATTTCAAAATTTTTATAGACTACCAAAACCTTATTGATCCTCAGTGCCCAAGCAATCATTGGGCAATGTAGGCAGGTAAAAATTAATTAACCAAGCAGTCCTTATTATAGAAGACAGAGTATATTGAATTATTAGATTGTTTTAACTAAAGTCTCTGGTAAGGAGAGTAGAAGTTTTTGAAAAGCCACTAATTAGAGGTGCCACCTTCTTAATGCCGTCTCTCTCACTGAGACGCAACATGAACTAGATGATGTGGACAAATTATTTGAGGTAATTCTAATATGCACCTTGCATTTTGAAACTTTTAAACACTTTCTTCTAAACTTGAAAGGAGATGACTCATAAATGGAAAGTACTCAGCAGAGAAATTATTTAGTAGTTGTAGGTAATACAGCTCATGTTCATAAAGAAAATGAAAACATCTATTTGCATTGTGTTTCATGATCTAAAGAATCTGAATACAGGAGGCATTTAAAGAGAAGTTGAGTGGTTACAGACATATATGCAGCTGGGTTGGTAGATTCACTTGATAAAATGGCATCACATTGGGTGTTTATTATGACAAGTAAACCTGTCAACATTATTTAGCTAGTTCAGCATTAAACTTTAGTCTGTCAATGTTATTTTCTCGATAGACTTTCTGAATGCTGGTGTATATAGTTTGTTAAATACCACAGTGTTATTCCACAGAAATTCCTATGAATCAATGGCTGTCTGATGCAATTACATTTATCTTTAAATATAATTGTAATCAATAATATTAACAGCAGCCTTCTTTACCATTTCCATCCCTTTTAAAAAAAATCTTTCTACAGTTTAGAGTCACATCTAAAATATACAGAGACGGAATGTTATTTTCCCATCCATTGTCTCGTCATCTGTGCACTCAGTCTTTCTTCTGCAGTTTGTCAAGGGCAGCAATGAAAGGCTAACCTAGGTCACATGACCACGTGTGCTTTTTCAAGCTTAACTGTTTGTCTATTCAAATAGCTAGAAGCCTGGCAGTAGCTGAACTAGCTTTATTTGTTGAGTCTTGTTCAGTGAAGTGAAAAGAGCTGATTTCCCCCTCCTTTTTTTGTAACTGCATTTTTTGAGGGGGAGGGAGGGGTCTGAAATTATTTCTTTTGTCCTCTTTTGCAGCTTATTGAAACTCAGGCATCCATATAAAATTAATCTATCTTGGGGTTTACCTTTGTGGATAGGAAAAGTTAGTTATTGGTAAGCTTGTTCTGAGAGAAATATTGAGATGTATAGAATTGGAATCTGTATGGGAGTAGCTGCACCTATAAAAAAACAAAACAACCCACATATGAATAACTACCAGCAGTTGTTTCTGCCAGGCATTACAGAAGTTCTAACACATTATTCAAGAAAAAACAGCAATCCTTCAGGAATATGCAAAACATAAACAATTGTAGTTTTCAAGGGTTGAAATAAGTAATTGAGAATAACAGCACAGCAATGTAAATGTATAAATAAAATATTTAAAATTTATTTCCAGATCTCTTCTCAGCATCCAACAAAGACTGAAATAAATATTTCAATATTTCCTGAACACCATGTTAAAATTTCAATAGGCTTTTAACACAAGGGCATAATAAGAGCCTGTTGGGTCAGGCCAATGGATGCATCCTGTTCTCATTGTGGCCACCCATGCTTGTGGGAAACCCACAAGAACACTCCTTTGGGTACAGCATAGCCATCATGACTAGTAGTCATTTATAGCTTTATCTGCCATGAACTTGTTTAATTCTCTTTTCAAGCCATCCATGTTGGTGGTTATCACTAGCTCCTGTGGCAGTGAGTTCCATAGTTTAACTATGTGCTGCATGAAGAAATATATTTTTGTATCTGCCCTTAATTGTCCAACATTCCGTTCCATCTTATGTTCATGAATCCAGCAGGCTCTTCTTATATCCTTATGGGAAAGAATATCCATTCTCTAGCTGCATGACATGAATAATTTTATGAATAATAAAACCTTTGTCTTTGGTAAATACTAAGCTATGCATATTCTGGTAGGATTGTTCGTCAAGTTTTCTGAAGGATTTCCTTATCAAACATTGTGATTTTTCACTGAGACGCACATATTGGACATGTGGCATAGCACCTTCTAGATAAAAAGCGCATTGACCCCCCCCAAGGCCCTGTTAACAATTTGATTTTTTTTTCCTACCTCAAGTTTCAAAACATTCAGATGTACAGGGAGCTGTTTTGCTAGCATCTAGCTTTATCTAACATGTATTTCTAATCCAATTTTGCAATAATTTGTTTACATAAATGAAGGTTTTAAAAATGTTAGCTCTTCTCAGCTTAACATTATATCTGATATCACAAATACAAAATAATGATTTAGCACACTTGATCATGACTGTCTGGACTATACATTTTCTTTGTGGAGTCAGTCTACTTACGTTGTGCCTAACAAAATGAAATTTCAAACTCATTTAAAATCTATTGGGACTACTATGACATTAGAAATAAGATATTTGCACCATTTCAGTGGTTTTCTTCTACAATAATTGCACAGTGCACAGCAAAACATGAAAGCCTTTCTGAGTGATAATGGTTTCACTAATAACAGCCTTTGCTGGCTTCACTTTGTTATGCCTCTGTGGTAGATCTAATAGAATTCTCAAGCTCATCTAAATTGTTTGCAGCATTTATCAGTTCAATGAACTGAATCTGTTTTGGCACTGGCATTGGTCCTTGCAGAATCAGAGGATTCCAAATACCAATAGCTTATATTTTTGTTTTGTTCTTTAAATATTGTTATCAGTGCTGGCGTGGTTGCTCGAGAGCAAACAGGCAAGACTCCCCGTTGGTCTTTTCAAGGCTTTATTATCTGTCCAAAACGTTCACAATGCAGATCGACTCTTTTCCATGTCTTCTCAGTCGCTAGCAGAATCTGGGAGTGGGCGGTCCTTAAACTTTCCCCAGCAGAGTAGTCTCTTGGCCCCCATCCTATGCCTCCCCTCTCTGCCGTAAACCGACTGCACAGGGAGGGCGTGGGCAAAGGGAGACCTGCCTCCCCTCCTGCTTTGTTCATGCTCGGTGCTGTGGCTCTCCCTTGCATCCTCCGAGCCCTGCATCCCTTCCCCACTGGAAGTGTGGCTTCCCTCCTCCGCAGAGGAAGTGCTGCTTCTCACGATCTTTGGAGGCTCCCCGTAACCCAACTGCCCTTCCACCTCTCGCCTCTGAGCTGATGGCAGTTCCCTGACAAATATGTAAGGCGTTCTGAATTTCTCTCAAAAATCATCTGTTTTCTTATTACTGACAAATACTTGGCAGCATTATTTTCATTGCATTCATAGGAAATTATGCACATAGAATGTATGAATTTAATGGTGTCAACAAAAGGCCAGTTTGAGACCTCAGTCATGTGCGTTTTAAAGAACATGGTGAAATGTGTATACATAAGTCTTTCAAACTTGACAAAGCATATCTGTATTGTGTGTTCACATGGTGTATTCTATGTATTCACAAAAATAGTGCGAAATGGCCACTAAAATATCTTGCAAATACTATGCAATATAAAATATGTACATTTCTGTGTCTGATGGTCTGGAAATTTATCATATGAACTAGAAAACTGATTTGAAATTAAGAATAATGGTCTGGTTCCAATGAACTTCTGTATGTGTAGAGTATTTGTGGTGGCGAAACAAGACTGCATTTCCTTGCCTACTAGGCAAGCTTAGCACACCATACATACATCTATGAATATAACACTTGTGTATGTACTGTCTAGTGTGCATACTCTTCAATGTAATTAACAAGCCACAGAAAGTTGAGATACAGGCATGTGGTTCAAATTTATGGATATTGAGTTTTATCTTTGTATGCTTTAAGTAAACATTGGATCCAACACATTAAGTTCCAGTTGATCTTTTAAAGGAGTTGCGCAGGCAATGATTGCCACAAGCTCATTTGCATAATATGTGAAATTAATTATTTTGTTTAAGTTTACTGAAAGATGGATTCTGGTGAGACTGGTCTTAGCTTTGGGATATGTTTGGTTGCAGGCTGAAACTACGAGTCACTGAACAAATATGGTAGGCTCTCCACTGCAGACAATGGTTTTAGTCCCTAGCCGTACCAAGTGTGTTGCACAAAGCAACAGTTAGCACCTTGAGCAAAATTATGGCAAAGATAAAGTCAGATCCTGTTAGGGTCAGGAACTGGGGGAGTGTAAAAAATCTCAGTTTCAGATTTCAAAGCAGATAGTTAATGGGATCTGAGCAATTAAATGCTGTTCTGCTACAAACGTAGTCAAGTTTTTCTAGTTGGCTAGAGCCGACAATGTCCAAATTTTAACTCATTTGAATAAGCATTTCCATTAATGACTCTTAGATCTTAGCATGTGCATATTTTAAAATAAATTATTCCTTTCTTTCCATTAGAGCCAACATACATCACAATAGGTCCACCCACGTGTTATCCTCTGGTGAATTGCACATTAACTGAGATGGATTGTATTTATGACTTCAGAGTAGACCAAAATGGTTGTCGCATCTGCCAGTGCAAAACTAGTAAGTATACAGTTGATGTTGAATTGTGATTCTAAAGAGCCTACGTTGACCAAAATCATTTTCAAAACATTCTTAGCAACTTTGCATTCTTTTTTCCGTCTTCAGTACTATCTCATGCACAATATACCATGTTCTCTTTTCCAAAAAATATATAAATAAATAAACTTATGGTGGGAGAATACCCTTTAGAAAAATCTATGCAACAGAAATAAATTTCCAGATATATATATATATATTTGATATTAATTTTGTCAGTCATATTTTTGGACCCTGCAGATAAAGGTCAGTATGGCTCTATAAACAGTTTGGGAGCATTTGAATGGTCATCCACCATTTTTAAAAGGTGTTTGTGATCCTGATTTACTGATGTAAAACAGTTCAGTTAGCATTTCTGTGCCCATGAAAATGGGGAGTGGGGAGAGAGCGCTATTCACACATTACATATAGCTAGCTACCTGTTCATCCTAAGGGAGTCAACAGCACTCTCCCCATTGCAATTTCCAGCAACTGGTATTCAGAAGGATATTCCCTCCAGCCATGGAGGCAGAACAGCCATTGATAGCCCTGTCCCTCATGAATGTCTGGGTTTACTAGACTCTTGATTAACTCCTCTCAACCAGACTTTCTTCTGAGATGGTTTTGGGATGAGGGAAGATAAATTCCACCTTAGACCTGAATGTGTGAAGCCACAAACTGACACCCAGTGGTCTCCATACACAAGCAGAAGTCAACTCACACAATGCTGGATTTCAGACATGCTCTAAGGAGTGTTTATTGGTGGGATTGCAAATTTGATGTTTGGGGTCAAGTCCTAATAAAGAGAACTGAGGGGAGTGGTTAACAGGGAAGCATTACGTGGTTGTTTTAGTGGGACATATTTAAAGAAAGCTTAACGTTGAGTTCTAGTGCATCATGGGAACTAAGGGGATGTGCCAAAGACTTCATGGAAGAGGTCAGTTTTAAGAGGATTTTGAAGGAAGTACAACAATGATTGTATTAGCCATAAACTGTAACTTTATCAGCAGTGCATTTTCAAGGGGTTAAGAATGATCAATGATTTGTGATAGCACTTACGCAGACTGAAATAAACAAAAGCTAAAAACATAGACAGATCTATAGCTATAATTATAGACAAGTTTAAATATAATTGCACTTAGGAGTTTAGTCCTGCATTTTCCTTCTTTCCAACCCTGACAGTGCTTTTGACAAACTGTCATTTAGAGGCTTCAGACTACAGAGAATGCAATTTGCTGTTCTTTTCGATTGCCCTTCTCTTCTGTCTGGTCAGTCCAGGGGATGGTGAAACATTTCTCACTGGTGGACTAGATCCTTATCCATATCCAATTTCACAGATGTCCCTGTGACATCAGGAGATGCTGCACTTTAAAGCCCTGAGTGTTCTGAATATAATGCGCAGCTGGGCAGTGTTCAAACAGTGCTGTGCTACTCTTTGAATTTCAGAAAACCAGCTAGTTTCTAGAGTTTTGAAGAGGAATGTAGGGAAGTTTGTGAAAGAGGTTTTAAATAGTCCTGCACTGTTGTTTAAACTTCCAGAGGTTTAAAAGTTTTAAGCACCAGCGGTTCAAAGAGCAGCACAGGGTTGTTTACAGAAGGGAAACTGCTTGCAGCTTCTGGAGCAGGGCATGCTCCCACTGCCACCTTCTTCTTCTTCTTCTTCTTCTTCTTCTTCTTCTTCTTCTTCTTCTTTTTCTTCTTTGGCGATCACTCGTAGCCAAGTAAGATTGTCTTCCATAAACACGGTTTTAACAATGAGTCCGTAAGTGACTGTGGAGGCCAATTCTGGATCCACATGTCCTTCTACAGTGGGGACATTGGTTTCCGGGCGGGAGTCGATCACGGTGTGGAGTTGCCAAGTGTGCCTTCCTCTTAGCACATTTCTCCCTTGCGTCCTGAGTTCGAGTGTCTTCAATGCCCATGACACCTTTGGTAAAGGCTGTTCAGTCCCACTGCCAATCAGCTGATGAATGAGGGAAATGGCCTCATGGGACAGATTGGAACCCACAGTGGGTTCAGTGTGACCTGCATGCTATCCACTCCTGCTCTTAAGAGTTTGCCAAAAATCAGGGAGCTTTTCTTCTTCTTGAGCAATCCTGTTTTCCCCATCCTTAGTATCCCTGCTTCTCTGGGGCCCCCCAGACCCAGAAATTCTACTTCTCGGCCACTTGCCTGGCACCATGACTAGTTGTCCTGTTGTTTCCTCCACCGCTTGAATTTGTTTTGTTTTGTTTGTACTTAAAAACAGTGACGATAAAAGGCAAGAAAGCACAGGCTAGCAATTTTTTCTTTGGTAAGTTGCTATTCGAACTACACTTTGCTTATGGTAGCTGAATACTTAATCTGCGATTCTCAAAAAACCTTTAGAAATAAATATATACAAGGAGGAAATATTCATTAGCATTTCTGCCATATAATGCAATTCTTTTAAACAACTAATAATGGTTAGCAAAATGTACTGTGATGTATGTCAGTTCTAACATTATAGAGTTGATCTAGTTGAACATGATCTACATTTTTACCTCCACCAAATGAAAAATCAGTCCTGAGTGTGGAGCTCCCTGAAGCACTACTTCTCCATACCTTTGGTTTCAGTAGGGTTTGTTGTCCCTGCTGCCACCAGTAAATGGGAATTAATGCATCAGGTGGGCCCCAAGAGACATGGACAATGAAGGAGCTGCTGCAGTGACCCGCAACACCTATGCCATGTTTGTCTTCCTGCAAGTGCAATTTGGTTCCCTTGCTGGAAGTGAGGAGAAGCATTATATGTAAAGAGATCTGTGACTTGGAACATGGAAGACAGATTGAGAGTTTATGGGTAAAAATTGTAGGAGAGGGAAACAATAGTGACCTTAATGGGGGCGTCTGCTATAGAGCTCCAAGGCAGACTGAAGACTTGGGTGTGCCTTGATAGAGCAGATTACCAAGCATTCAGAAACGAGAGATATATGAATCATGGGAGACTTCAATTACCCCAGTATCTGTTGGAATGCAAACTTTTCCAAGAATGTAAAGCCCAACAAATTTCTCAGTTGCCTTGCTGACAATTTCATTTCCCAGAAGGTGGAAGAAGTAACAAGGGGGTCATCTCTCTTGGACACAATCCTCACCAACAGGAAGGAACTGATCGATGAAGTGAAAGTACATGGGAACCTTGGGAGGAAGTGATCGTGATCTCTTGGGTTTCATTATACAGTGGTGCCGCGCAAGACGAATGCCTCGCAAGACGGAATACTCGCTAGACGAAAGGGTTTTCCGTTTTGGAGGTGCTTCGCAAAATGAATCTCCTATGGGCTTGCTTTGCAAGACGAAAATGTATTGCGAGTTCCTGCGGGGTTTTTTTCCTCCTCCCCCCCTTTTTCTAAGCCGCTTATCAGCTGATCCGATAAGCCGCTAATAGCGCTAATCTGCTAATCCGTCAATGGGCTTGCTTCGCAAGACTAAAAAACCGCTAGACGAAGAGAATCACAGAACGGATTCTTTTCATCTTGCGAGTCACCACTGTATAGAGGCAAGGGAAAGCTGAATGTAGTTGGACATGCACTCTGAACTTTAAGACTGCTGATTTCAGAAAGCTTAAGAAGCTACTGGGTGAGATCCCATGGTCAGAAATACTCAAAGAAAAAGAGAGTTCAAGGTGAATGGGAGTTTCTCATTGAAGGTGAAATATTGAAGGCAAAAATGCAGGCAATTCCAACAAGAAAAAATGGTGGGAGGCACCTAAAGCCAGTGTGGCTGTAAGGATGAGCTGAGATGGAATAAAGGAGAAATCACAAAGGAGGAGTATGCACAAGTAGCCAATTTACAAGAGAGGTTAAAAATAATAAAAACTGTTTCTTCGGACGTGTTCAAAGCAAGAGGAAGAACAAACAAGTGGTAGGTCCTCTGTGTGGAGAATATGGATAAGTGCTATTGGGTGACAGAGAGAAGGTGGAACTGCTCAACACCTACTTTGCCTCTGTCGTCATGCAAAAGGAAAACAGTGCCCCACCTGGTGATAACAGAATAAATGATACAAGGAAGGAGGTGCAGACCAAGATAGGAAAAGAGAGTGATGAGGGAACACGTAGCTGCTTTAAATGAATTCAGATCTCCAGGGCCTGGTGAGCTGCACCCAGGGATACTCAAAAATAGCTTGTGGATGTAATCTCAGAGCCTTTTGTCTATAATCATTGAGAATTGTTGGAGAACTGGTGAGGTCCCTGTGGATTGGAGGCCTGCAATTGTTGACCCCATTTTCAAAAAGCTGGGGGAGAAGACCCAGGTAACTACTGACCGATCAGCTTGACATTGATACGCGGAAAGGTCCCAGAACAGATAATTAAATAGTCAATTTGTGAGCACTTAGAAAAGGAGGCTGTGATTACCCCAGCATGAGTTTCTCGAAAACAAGTCATGCCAGATGAATCACATCAGGTTTGGTTTGGTTTGGTTTGGTTTGGTTTGGTTTGGTTTGGTTTGGTTTGGTTTTTTGATAGTTACAAGCTTGTTGGATCAGGAGAATGCTGTGGACATAATGTATCTTGATATCAGGAAGGCTTTTGACAAAGATAGAATGTGGTAAAAGGATTTAACCAGAAGAAAGTCAAATAAAAAATGAGGCAAAATAGAAAAAAATAAGTTACTTAATTTATACCTGGCCTTTTGGCCTAGGATGAAATATCCAATTCAGGCCTAAAGCAATGGAGAAGCTATGCAGTCCTAAAGCAGTTGGCATAAAATATAATGGGGTAGATCTGGAAAAGCCCACAGAAGGGGGCTGCCAGGTGCTGATTTTACCATTCCTCTTCTCCCCCAGGCAAGCCTGTGAAAAACTGCTCCTGCAGGTTGGAGGGTCCTACTGAATAGTGTGAGCGGTTCACTTGTGGAAGTTGCCTCTGCCCAATCTGTGGGATTCCCTTTAACTTCCCATGCTGCGGCCCACTTCTTCAGCCACAGCCTGCCCCCCCCCCCCGCCCCGCCTTTTGAACAGGCTTTTCAGTGAGTTGCCAGGGAAAGGAGGGGGCAGGAAAGTAATTATTTATTTATTTTAAATATTTATAATTATGACTTATATTTTACTAAATTATAATATATTTTTAGGAGTCGCCTTCTGTAGACTTTTCTTTGGATCCAACCCAGTAACAATAAACTATGCAAATATAAAACACTGTAGTTTTAAAACCGGCAAAAACTATGTAATGCATCAGAAGTCAGTTAACAAAGTGCCCTCTATAATAAAAGTACCCATCTAAAAAGAGCAAGGGGATACCTCATATATGTTTCTCAAAGTTTGAAAAGTAGCACCATTTTGGGAAAACAATTCTGACCAAGAACTTACTTGATTCAGCAGATGCTGTGCAAAACATGAGGAGAGTTGAGTATGTTTCTCTCAGATCATTAACTTATTTTATATATATATAAGTGCTCCAGAAATACACTAGGAATATGGCAGTACAGTTGCAACCAACGAAAAACACAGGATACTGTTCTTACATTCCTAAATCTCTTTGCTGAGTTTTGAATGACTTTTCCTTGTCTTGCCTGAGCACTTGAAAAGACCCATTCCATTTCCTCCAGGCTAGGTGGAACGTGAAACTTTTTTCCATCACTTTCTTGGTTTCCAAAAGCAATGGAGGCCACTAGCTGCCTGTGGAGTTGAAGGAAGCCTCCTCTTTCTCTTGGGTCCCAAGCTTCAATAGACAGTCTTTGAAGTAAGTGGTCCAGGATTTTCATTGTGTATGAAGAATCTGTGTGCAGGCACAAATGGCTAATCCCACATTATGTATTTGGTAAAAATATTTTTTATTACCACACATCCAAATTACCAAGAGCAATTTGGGAAGGAGATTTTGCCTCTGCTGTAATGCGTAACAATGCTGTATTATGAATATATGTGAATTTATACTAACTTGCAAGATATACATCCACACATAGTTATAAGCTGTATTTGGAAGAAGTGGTCTGAAGGATCTTAATTTGACTTTAATGTTATTGGAACATAATTTGCCATTAATGTTGTTAGAGGTTTTGCATGTCAGGTGTTGCATAGTACTTTGGAAAAGCTGCACTGTTTTCTTTGTGACATCTGTATTAATGGATTATATATCATACATGCTGTTACTGTGCTTACTTTTCAAGATACTTATCGTATTTTTGATGCAATATATCCTTGGCCTTAGTGAATTCATTGCCATAAGATATGGTGATGGACATAAGCTCATGTATCTTCTTTTAAAAAAGGATTAGAAAAATCATCAATCAATGACTATAATGATAGTTTAAAATGGCATTTTCATTTTCAGATGTCTTGTGTACCTTTGATTACCATACTCTGGAAAAAGAGGGTTGTTAACTCAGTGGCATCTGACTGGTGCTGGATTATCACTGATCTCATTCAGAAAATTAGTTCTTCTATTCAGGAGATCAGAGTGTATCCTTACTGAACTCTACTGTATTAGATTAACAACATTGACGTTTAGAATCCTTTTGAACTATGCAGTTACTACCCTATTACGAAAGTTTCTCAGTATTTTATTTTGTCATAATGGTTTGATCCATTGTTTCATCCATTCTCTGGTACATCCCATTTTTATTATCCGTTCATTTTCACCTCTTGACTTCCTTTTCTTCTGCCTTGCATTTCCTTATATTGTGGATTGCTCTTTTATGCCTTACAGTGCAATACTGTTTACTCAAAAGTAAGACCTCTTGTATTCAGTGGGACTTGCTCCAAGGTAGTGGACCTAGGATTGCAGCCTTAGTAGCTGTAAAATAATTGCATATTATTTAAGTTTCTATTAAAAAGTAAGGTAAAAGTGAAAGTTTTCAGTAGTACATTATTAGTCACTCAAAACTGTTTGCATCTGTTTGCTTGTACATATCATGTGAGCTCCCCCTAGTGGTTGAAGGAATATCTGTTCAATTTGAAGAAGCTTTTTTGTATCTAATTTTCTGGAGTAGGTATGAGTGTGTTCAACCTTTTGGGTCTGCCTAGCTTCTTTTCAGTAAAGTCGCTCTCCTCAGTGGTTAATCTGAGTTCTTGTTTCTCCCTTGGTCTAGCCACCTACCACTTTTTCTTTCCTTCAACATTTTTCTTGTTTATTTGCACAGACTTGGTATAGTCTAAAGACAAGACGAAGTCTATTCATTTGGCAAGAAATTAGAAGATCACTGTCCTTTTCACTGGTTCTGCCACCCATACCAACTGCTTCAGTCCTTTTTTCCATTCAGAGGAAAATATGTCTGGTCCTCTCACCCCTTCTGGGATAGGCAACAACTCCAAGTAGAGGGCAACAGCAATTCCAGAGCATGTTCTCTTCCTCCTCTCAGTTCACATACAAAAAAAAATCAGTTCTGACACAACCCTGCCACCAGTGGGAGGTGATATTCTAAAGTACTGAGATAGGTGGTGGTCCATAACATTGGGCTGCTGCGTGCTGCAAAGTTCTACAGCTGGAATTTGCTTCCATCCATCTCTGGTCTCTTAAGGATCCCTGTAAGAGGGGCAGCATTCTCTTTATATGCTCCTGCACCGTACTGCAGCCGCTTGTGCTAACCCCAGTGCATGTATCAAGCACTATACATTGTGAACCGCCCAGAAATCTTTTGATGAAGGGTGGTATATAAATCTAATAAATAAAATAAGGTGGACTTCTTTGCTGCAGCTGAGACAGCTTTGGGGAAGTGTGTCCTACAACATGCTGTCCCTAACAGGTAGCCAGCCTTTTCTTAATGCCCAACCCTACATGGGTCAACTTGGGTATGACCGACATGATGTCATGATACACAAGAGAAAAGTTACCATTGGTACTTACCTGTGAAGGTTCTTTTTCATACATATAACATGATACCAGGACATCACCCTATTGTGGTTATACTGGTTGCCTAACTCCTTCTGTTAAAATTTCTGAAACTTGCCAGTTTTTCCCACATTCCAGTTTTCTCTAGGCAGAGACTGTTGCATGTTTGCCTTTTTGTGTTTGCTGTTTACTTCTTGCTTCTTGTATACATGGCTTATCTGCGTACAATTGGCTGTGTGTACAACAAAGCACCAGAAGCCTCTTCAAATTGAGCAGCAATTTATGCCTTCAACCACTTGGTGGAGCTCACATCCCACTTGATTTCATGTTATGCATGAAAAATAACACTTCACAGGTAAGTACTAATGGTCTCACTTATTAGTATTATTCCGAATCCTGTGGATATATTCTAGACAAAAATATGATGATTTTATGTAAATTTCAATGGCAAGTGGTTTGAAAATCTGTAAATGAGAGACTTCTTTGGTTTGAGGATTCTGTAGCCCTTTCAGAATTGCAAGGCTCTGATGCCTAATTCTGAATGCATTACATGAAACTCCTACTGATTTAACCATTAACATAATTAGTTTAATTGGTGTATATGTAGGCAAGTTCCCTACTTGCAGTCTAGGGAAGCAATTTCTATGTAGTTTAGGGGAAAACCCATGTACCCAAAGCTTTTATTTAGTGGTCTTTTGCAACAGATTCCAGTTCTGAGGAGGCAGCATGATTTTTATGCTTGGAAGCTGCAGTAGAGAAGATATGGAGGGGGGGACTCTTAACTGAATATAGAGGTCCGTTATGATTAAATGTTGTCTTTGGACTACAACTACTGTCTTCATCTATTGCTTCCAGAAAAGGCAAATTCATTTTGCAACTAGTTCTGTTGTCTCCCTCCTGTGCTTTCTTAAACATTTGCCTAACTAGTAGTCTACACAAATGTGAACTGCATCAAAATGAAATGTTCTTGCTCATGGTTCCAGTCAGGCTGCCATGACCTATTCCAAGATACCATACTCTGTGAGGTGTGTTGCGGGGGTGGGGGGAGAGTAATCTTCATGTGCCTGCATTTCTGATACGAATAACTATTAGCGGTTTTTGCTAAGTTTCATGTGTTCTTCACAGGAGAAGAGCTGTGTACTGACCTCATGTCAGATTGTTCCTTGGATTGTGCCTTTGGCTTCCAGACTGACGTCCACAACTGTAAGACCTGCCAGTGCCGCCCACGACCTAAGAAATGCAAACCCATAGTATGTGACAAGTACTGTCCATTTGGATACTTGTACGTATTCTTACTTTAAAAACATACTTAACACAATCCATAAACAAATAATACTGTGTAAAGCCCACTAACATTGTTCTATGTATTATAGGTAAACATGTAGCATGCAGAGTATTTAATAGACTCAGAAGTTCATATCAACATGAATAACTTTGCATGTATATACATTTACAAATGCTTTTGATTACCTAGAAATGGCAAAAAAATGATACTATAAAAAGATTAAAATTAGAACTCGAGAAGTATTTTCTTACTATCTCTTCCACCTCCTGTGGTCAGCTGAAATTGATGTGTGGATTACTGAACAGTTGTTTGAGGAGCACTACTGAAGCGTCATCAGGAGAAATAGTTTGTGTGAATTTAGCCAAAAGAAAAACTTCTGCCAAATTCTGCTTAGCAAAGTACCCCAATACCCCTTCTTAATGATATTTGGTCTTCACTAAGCACTTTTATCTCATCCATCAGCCTAGCGGTGGGTATGTCCACCTGTTTTGACTATGCTCACCCATGGCATGTGGCCCCTGGACGTTTGTCCACGAGGGAATGTCATGCTGTGACTGAAAAAGATTCTTTACGATATTCCAGCCTTGATGGATCATGGATTATTGTGGCCAGATCCCCTCTCCCCAAGATGGGATCTAGCTTGGGCACTTACAAGCTACCAAATCTCATCCTTACGTGTGACTCCAGTCAATTTGTGATCCCAATTTGTACCGCCTGAGCAGATAAGCAGGATTCTTGGAACTGTGATGCCAAGCGCCTGAGTGCTTAGCCCTTGCCTTTAAGGCAGCCAGAGGCGATTACATAAAGGTAGTGGTCAGTGCCTCCTTAGACTGATGGAGAATATAGCTCCACAATCTACAACAAGGCTGTTGTAAAACTTTGTTGAAGAAACTATTTCTAAGTCACAACATTTTGGACAACTTACAGTCTCCCATAATCTCTTTTGAGGCAAGGTGCTTGGTGCATGTGGTCGCAGCTCAATTCAAGGGATTCCTGGATGTTAGAAATTATCTAAATTAATTCAGTCCAGCCTCAAGTTCAGTTTCAGGATGGAGAGAAGTCATTATCACCTTGTTTTATATAGTGATGAGGAACTGGCCGGTGGGGGGGTAGGCTGTTGGTTCTGCTGGACTTCTCTTCAGCTTTCACTACCATCACTATTATAAGTTTCCAGGTTGCCTGGTTGGGCTAGGACTTGGATGCTCTTTGCTGCAGTGGCTCCTGGTCCTTCCCAGAGGGACAAACCAAAAGGAACTACTGTGGAACTACTTTTAGTTGCTTCGCTGCTGGTCTGTGGTGTTTCCACGTGGTTCCATCTTGTTCCCCTGTATTATTCAATATACGCATGAAACCACTGGGAGAGGTAAGCCAGTGATTTGGAGTGCTGTGTCATCAATAAATAGATGAGACCCAGCTCTAGTTCTCTTTTCCATTTGTGTCTAGAGAAGCTGGTGAAATTTAACCATTGGGTCAGTCTCTGTACTGGTGCCCCATCTGGTGGATAAGATGATGTCTGCGCTTGTACTTTTGAATAAAGACTGATGCATCTTGCATATTCCTACATGAAATGAGTTTCTTAGTTTCTTCTTCTGAACTCAGAAAGAAGACAAGGCCACAGCCAAAATCTTACTGAAATTGTAATAGTTTAGACAAGAATTACTTTTTCTCTGTTCCGAGATAGCCTGGATAGCTCAGTTGGTTAGAACGTGGTGCTAATGATGCCAAGGTTGCAGCTTTGATCCCCATATGGACCAGCTGCATATTCCTGCGTTAAAGGGGATTGGGACTAGGTGGTCCTCAGGGTCCCTCCCAACTCTACAATTCTATGAACAGGAGTAGCTGTGCCAAGCTCTATTTAAAAATGACATAGGAAAAGACATATCTTTCTTAAGTTACCTATAAGTTTCTGTGGCTGCTGCTAAGTGTTGTCAATTCCAATATGGAATTGTAGCTGTTCGCCCAGAGGTCCAGCCAACTGAGTTTCTGAGCACAAGCTTGGCCTAAGTGGTAATGGTTCTTTTAAGGTTTTGGCTAAGCGTACGAGATAGATATGCCAGACCTTTCTAAAATGTTGATTCTGGTATTCATGTGCATCTTTCCTTTCTGATTTCTCGTAGTGTTAGATCCTTTTATAAATTTACAGTGCAATCCTTGTACTCCAAAGTATGTTCCACTTTGTGTCGCTCCATAGTAAATGTTTTTAAAATCATGATCTTAGGGCCCAAGTAAATTTTAAACATGCATGCATGGATTTTGTACCTCCTCAAGTCCTTTTTTTTTTTTTAAGTTGCAGTGAGCCCAAATGCAGGTAGAAGGTGATATTCAGCTTAAGTTTTACTCAACATAGACCCATTAAAATTAATGTGCATGACTTGGGTCCATTAATTTCAGTAGGTCTACTCAGAGTTTGCAGGGGAATGAGCTATAAACTTTTCTTGATGTCATTTTCCCAGCTAAAATCCCATACAGAGAATCCCACACAGGTGCTTTTTTGCCCTAGAAAGAAAGATAACACCTTTTGAAGTGGGGTGGTCAGTTTTTGTTGTGAAAACACTACAGCAGGAATATGGAATGTCTGGCACACAGGACAATCTTGGCCCACCTGGAAGTCCAGGTTACGGTAGCTTGTGAGGCCATATCCCCCAAACCACGGTCACCTGTCCATCAGCTGACAACCCCATCCTGTGGGGAATGTGTTAGCAAAACCAGCCCCTTCAGCCAGCAGAATTTAACCATCACTCGTCAGCTAGAACAGAGGGTTCTGTTCTGGGTGTTATTTTGCCAGCTTATTCCCTGGGGAATGCACTGGGGAATGAGATTCCTGTATTGAGCAGGAAGGTCTGATGAGCAGACAGTTCAGTCCTGCTGAATGCTGCTTTAGCATCACATCCTGACAGCCACTGCAATGGTGAAGCACAACCCTTTCCCCCACAGGGGTGGGAGCGACCACCTATTAGTCACCTGATGTCTCTGTGACATTATGTTTGGCCAGTGGTCACAGGATATCTGACCCGCCAAGTCAAAAGTGTTCCACACTCCTGCTCTATAGGAGAAGGGTTACCACCACCATAGTTTCAGTCCTGAGGTGGGGGAAGCTGCTGTTTTCTTTAAAAGTTATAAAAGATTGCAAGTAATCAAAAACTTGTAATCTTGTTTACACAATTGTTGTCCAGTTTTGTTCTGTTTCTTTGCCTATGAGATGGAGAAGAGTTCATAATGTTCTGTAATTTATAGGTGTTTTTATATGCACACCAAAACAGTAGTTCCTAAGTGATGTTATAAACAGGACCTTGCTGCAAGCCATCTCACAATACAAACAAAAGGCTTAAATTTCTTTTACAAGGTTTTTTTCCCCTTTTTGTTTCACTCCCTTTGAGAACAGAATTACAAATAAATAACTTTTAACATTTGGGGGGGGGAGTGCAGTAATTACAAATGTTTAGACTGCTTTTTAAAGTATAACTAATCAAAGTATATATCTTTTTAAATCGTGTAGGAAGAACAAACATGGTTGTGAAATTTGCCGCTGTAAAAAATGCCCAGAACTTTCATGTGGTAAGATTTGTCCAATGGGCTACCAGCAAAACAATCAAGGATGCCTTGTCTGCAAATGTACAGGTAGACTCAACTCCTTCAGAGCTGTTTCTTTCCAACCCATTTTGATATTAAGGGAAATGTATATTTACAGTAATGTGTCTTGAAAGTGAGTCCCATCTAACCCCAACTATAATAATGATGATGATGATGATGATAATTAATAGGAATTTGAAAATGAAAAGTTGAACAAGCAGATTGAATTTTTGCTTATTTTATTCAATCTAAAAAAAAACCTCTGTATAGTATCGTATTCTTAAAAAGTGTTTTTTTAACCTACAGTTAAAAGATCACTGTACATTATAGGTGTCAGTTATTTGAAAAATGGCCAATTATTTGTAATGGATCCATTATGCACCCTTATCCAGACCATCTATGTAGATATAGAGCTCTTAAGTGCATGTGTTTCCCTGGAAAGATCTAATTGGCATTCAGAAGAATGGACACGTGGATCTTCATTTCTCTTGAACTGACTACGGAAGCCCTTGTGATGTGAGCATCACTCAAGGAAAGTATCAGGACCAGGATATTGGTCCTTAGTGGCCCTACAACCCTGTAATACCTAGCCTACTACTACTACTACTATTTATTTATTTATTTATTTATTTACCAACCACCCATCTGGCTGGGCTTCCCCAGCCACCCTGGACAGCTGTTGGCTAGGTAGATGTTAAACAGAAGGAGAGGAGGCAATGAGTAACTGTTCTCCAGACTTCAATACCCAAAATAGTTGGGAAATGTTCACAATCTTCAGTTAGATCGCTCTCCCATGCATTCTAAAAGATAGTATTGTCGTTCACAGAGCCAGCTTTTGGTGGGTACATCCAGGAGAATACTACTTCATGAATGCAGTGTTTGAATATTCTTCTGCTACCAACTTTTGAAAAAATAAACCTACAGATCTCTTTCTAGTTCTTTGAGTTTGTTCCCATTAACTATTAAATGCTCTGTATGTGTGCCCTTCAGCATTCTGCTGTTGGAAGCATATTAAAAATCTATGCTATACATAGCCTCTCAGTCTGAACATTTTACTAAGTTGCTACAACAAATACAAGAGAAGATTTAGCTGTTGGTTGTTATTACCATCCTATTGATGCACTGGTTGTTGTTTTTTTAAAAAACAAACTCATACAGAGATACCAGCTTCTGTAATGCCACCAGCGAAGGCAGGTTCTTGCTTGTCAGTGGATGGGCACCGTCATGAAAATGAAGAAAGTTGGCATGATGGCTGCCGTGAATGCTACTGTCATAATGGACGGGAGATGTGTGCTTTGATCACCTGCTCTGTACCAAACTGTGGCAACCCCACCATACATCCAGGGCAATGTTGCCCATCATGTCCAGGTACCATTTTGTGTTCCCTATTGGGCTATAAAGCACACCTTGCTTTCTATCTGCATCTCTTTTTCTCCTTTTGGAGGAAAATTGAACAGTAAAGACAAAGTATTTTGTCTCCATATAATTCTGCCTTGACCTTTGTAACTTAACAATTGACACTAAGTTTATATATCACAAACGTTCAGTTTTAGCCATAAAATATATTGCCTAGTATTTTTTCTGAGTACTGTTAGCATTTTTATTTAATGCAGACAAATAAAGTCTTGAGAGCAGAAGGAAGGAGGTGTACTTCAGCATTTAGCAGTTTTTATTTCCAATAAAGGGGGAGGGGAGTAGAATTCTCTAAATTTTAGATGCACTTACTGTGAGGCAGACAGCATAATATTTCTCAAATTCTGTCCCAGTTGCTGCCAACCTGTCAGTGACTTTTGAATCCAATTTATTAGTTGAGTTAGTATTCTTTCTTACTGCATATGTTCACCTATTTCATACTCTATGCACAGAGTTCACCCTGATGTGGCAAGGAAACTAACCCAAACATCACTACAAACTATTGCTTTTTCTTGAATCATAACAGAATCTGAATCGCTGTGTGTATGTGTCAGCCTGTGCCTAAAGCAGTGATGGCTAACTGCAACTCTCATTATACTTGACCATTGGAGCACTGGAATACAAATTTGTATTCAAGCCCAGAATTTAGGTCAGGGTTTGAATACTAATCTGTATATTTCATTTTCACGCTGTGTTCATTTTCACATGTATACCTTGCAAGCAGCTATCAGGTGTGCCAAAAGCACATTAAGCATTATGGGGGACAATTTTAAAGTGTTGGGTTTAGCAAGTTTTCTGTGCTCTGTTTCAAGGTTATAAATAGCATGCAAGAGTCTAGTTGCTGCCCACTGTGGTTTTATAGTGAAAGGGAAAAAGTAGCATGAAAAATTATGGACAAAAGTAGATCACTGGAGATGAGAGGGTTAGGCTTTCTAGGAAACATGGTTATTCCGTGTGACCTGACTCAGAAATCAGAAGTAAGTAAGGAATCTCCTATTTCCCTCCTTGCATATAAAAGTCTTGTGCAGTACAGTATTGAAACTCTTGACCCAGGGAAAGGGGGAGATGGTGTGAGAAAGCTCAGTCGATTTTTCTGTCAAGGATTGATTTGTAGGTTTTAAATTTAGCCCTGGTTTGATCTTTTGTTTTGCCCCTAAGCTACTTTGAATGGGCATTTGTCCAGAAACATTATCTAAAAAACACATTTTTTTAATAGTCATTTACTGTTTTGATCTTGATATATTGCTAATAATTCTCTCAAACGTCGAAGGTCAGTTGTGTAAGGAAAAAGGACCGAGGACAGCTATGTTATTGGTATTCTAAAGTTGTTGTGAGACTGGTAGCCATGGTAACATTCTGTGCCTCGTTTTACATTTATTTATATGGAATATTCATTACTGGTGATTTGTAGTTAGTTTAAATTTCCTTGGCTCTGGCACATATGAGATAGCATGCGGAAAAATAGTGTCACTCAATTGCACTGCTGATGAAATACAGGAAACTGGGTTTTTAACATAATAATGTTGTACTATTTTTTTTTTACATGTTATCTATGCATAAACAAGTTCATAAATCTATTGTTGCAAAACTTAATGTGTTGTTTGAATTCCGCAGAGTCTAATTTTCTGTTACTTTGTTTTGGGGTTCTTTTCCCCCCTTCAGATGAATCCCTTGTGCAGAAGCCGGAACTCAGTGGTCCAACCATCTGCTATGTTCCAGGAGGAGAGTATTTTTTGGAAGGAGATACGTGGAATATTGATACTTGTACACAGTGCACATGTCATAATGCACGAGTTTTATGTGACACGGAAGTCTGCCCACCTCTTCTTTGTCGGAACCCCTCCCGTACTCAGGACTCATGTTGTCCACAGTGCCCAGGTGAGCATTACCTTCCAGGTTTCAGCATACACTTCCCAGTTGTTTGTTCTCTCTGTGCAGGATGCTGTTCTAAAATATGATACTTATTCCCCGTTAAAGTGTGCAAGAAGTAAGCTAAACTGACAATTATTGAACAAAAGTCTGTGAAGCTAGAAGAGTGTTTAGTAGGGCTGAAAGCTCTGATACAAATAGCGTAACCTGTGGCTAACAGGAAGTATGAGAGCCAGCATGCAGATATGCAGCCATAAATCAAGATGTTCTTAACAAGAATTACTGAAAAGTTATTGGCTTAATTAGACATTCATATACTGTGATGCAGAATTTTTACTATGGCTTGTTCTAGAGCCTACATTCTGACAAACTGAATTTTCATTAGTATATTTGTACAATTCATTATTTGAAAGCACAGTGCTAATACTAGATTATATCCAGGAATGTCGCCCCCTTCATACAAGGACTTTGACTTGCTCAACAGAACTTCTCTTCCCCCTCCCTGTGCACCCCACCCCCTGACCTGCTGTAGGTGGTGGGGGTGCATGGTGGGAGGGGAGGTGCAATTGTGCAAGCAAAAGTCCTTGCATGAACAGGAAAGCTTCATTGGATACAACTCACTATTTATAACTCTTATCAAAACAGGTATTAAAATGTGTTTTCCTGAAAAAGTGTTGTAAACAGCATCAGTGATGGGCTTCTTAATCCAGCAAAAATTCACTTCAGACTTAAGTCCTCTTTTTTTTAAAAAAAAAAGTTTTAATTTTAATTAAATTTTAACTTTAAATACAAATAAAATAAAATTACGGATGAGTTTTCTGTTCCTGCCAAGTTGCTCCTTTGGCTTTGTGAGTCTCACTACTGTTGATTAAGCATTCCCCAGAAGTAGTGTAGCCTTTGTATTCGGGGAAGGTATGTGTGGATCAACTTCCTGATGGGCATGACTAAATTAACAGCTAGCTGTACTTTCTCATAATGCTATCTCAAAGTTGTACCTCTTTTTCTCCAGATGCAAGTCTATAGTGATATAAGAATGAGGGAACTGTGTGATAGGTAAAGTTGCCAAAATTCAGAAATCTTTCATGGCTTGTATGTACTTTGTATCACAAAAAACTGTGCAGATAAGCCTTTAAATAAAAATTACACTATGAAAGATAGGAGATCATCTGTTGAGAACTAAATTGCTCACCAAAGTCATTTCCTAGATTTTGCCTGAGTGGACATTCATTTAACAGGATGACTCCTCCTACTGGTTTGGATAGTCAGGGCCTTGCAAGTCTTGATTGCTTATTTGCATGCTTATATTTTTAGATGAGCCGGTTCAGCCTTCCTTGTCAAGCAACGAGAGCATGCCCAGCTACTGCAAAAATGATGATGGTGATATTTTCCTGACTGCTGAATCCTGGAAGCCCAATGTTTGTACCAGTTGCATTTGCATGGATGGTGAAATCAGCTGCTATTCTGAGTCTTGCCCTCCAGTATCTTGTGACAGACCTGTTTTGAGAAAGGGACAGTGTTGTCCTTATTGTATAGGTAAGTTCTGAAAAAGGGAAAGAAGGATGTGATAGGAGGGCTTTTTCAGTTACTCCATATCATGGTGTCTTCTCACTTCTGCTGAGAACAGTGATACTATTTTTATTAATACTATTAGCAGATATATTTTTATGTATGTCATCTTCTAACATGAAAGTATTTCAAAGGATTAAGAATGTGTTGTTGCATTTTGGGCCAAAATAGGTTCTTATTTTCAACGGTCCAGAATCCAGCCATAATGAGTCATGCCTTGCTCCCACTAAAAGCAGTGGAACTTGACTTAACCGAAAACTGTATTTCATTGGTGCCAGTGGAGCTGAAGGGTGCATCTAGACATTAAAGGGGGTTGGTTGGTTGGTTGGTTGGTTTTTAATGCAGTGGCATTATCCTTTAATCTCTTATTTTAAACTTTATTTAGTAAGGAAAATCTGCTGCAAAAAGATCATCTTTAGCTATTAAGAGGACCCTCTTCTGTCTAGAAACAGATTTAATTTATAATAACTATTGCCCCCACCCCAGCATACAAATAATTACATATGCAAATACCCCTATTTTTGGCAGCACTGCACATTGAAACAGTGTTGTTTTTTTGATCCCACTCATCCTGGCACAGTCCATGGTTCCATACCATGCATTTGGCTTTCGTTTGTTGTCAACAGCATAAAATTACTGTGCAGAAGAGAGACCAGATACACATAAAAATGCCTTCCTCAGCAGTGAACCTTGGGAACAGCCAGTGTTTTTCATGCCTTCAGTATGGCAGGTGTATATTCAAAAGACCAAGATTCTGAACAGATTTTTTAACAGATAGGTGAAGGTTGTGGCTGGGTGCTTGATGGGATTTTTTAACGTCAAGACTCCAGGACAGCCTTCCCCAACCTAGTGTCATCCACAAGTTTTAAATTAAATCTCCCATCATCTCGGACCATTGGCCATGCTGAGGCTGATGGCATTTGTAGCCCAAAATATCTAGGGGTCATTTGGCTGATATTTTAACCCCATCACATCTGCAATAAGCCTCAGGTTATTGTGTTTCTTCAACAGCCCTCTTCCACTGGAGTCTCCTCACACTACATAGAAGTCAATACCCAAATCATGCCATCCTAGTTGTTCACTGTAGAGTAATCCCCTAAACCTGGAAACTGAAATATTTCCTCAGAAATTTCTGAATAGGGAAGATCATAGAAATGATCCAGTAACCCAGAAATGTATGAACCATGATATAAGGATAAAATGAAGGAATCATGTGCACCCCAGCGAGCATCTTGGAGGAAAGTTAGAATTAAAATGTAAAGTCACCGATTTTAGCAATTTAGGGTTGTGACTGCAGTGCAGGAAAGGGCAAGACAATTGTGTCCAATGCTGTCACACAATGGCTGTGAGACCATATTGGCATCCATTGCCCACTTCTTGCCCTCGGAACATACCATTCCCACTGGGGGGAACCTTACATAAACTGCCCAGCAGCTAGTGGGATGCCAAAAGATCACCTAAGCCAAATACCCCAGCCCAGAATAAGAGTGGTTTTGGTTTGCTTTGTTAGAGAAGTTTCATGCATCTCTGCTTTAGTTTCTGAAACTTTTAAAATATAATTAAACAATAGTTCCATTAAGCACAGAAATATATAGTTTTTATTTTGAATTTCGTTGGAAACCAAGAGAAATAAGAACTGTGGACTTATTTTACTTAAGGTAGCTTAAGTAAAACCAGTGTTGGTTTTAGCATAATGACTCTATTAATAATTTTTTCCAGTACATTTAAGCCTTTACACTGCTTATCAGGGTATACCTGCTTATCAGGTATAAGGCAGACTGTTATTACCATTTGACAGAGGAGGAATTATTGCAGAAAAAGGAGACTAACCTAATGACTTCATAACTAACTGAGCAAAGGTTTTAACTCTAATTTTGCTGGTTAGTATTGATACTCCAGTCACAACACCACATTAAATAGATACATTATCTATTTTATAAACTGAAAAATGTTAACACAAAAAATGTTTTAATTTCTCACTAACTGGAAAAGTTGAAGAGAACAATTCAGATCTCAGGAGATCTGCAAAATTTATTTGATTCCTTTCTCCTCATAACGGAACTTCAGTACCTGCTATATATTATTTGATTAGCAGTAAACAGATGCTTCCAGCCAAGAGCAGAATGTCAACCTGCCATGGAACGAGGACAACAAATCATCTAGTCCCAAGGCAGGGTCTATAATCATTGTTTCTCTTTTTCAATTACTCTGAAATGGCTTTCTAAACTCCCAATTGTGGCAATATTATTTCAACAGAAGACACAACATCAAAGAAGGCAGTGTGTCACTTTAATGGGAAAACATACGCAGATGAAGAGCGTTGGGATATTGATAGCTGCACACACTGCTACTGTCTGCAGGGTCAAACCCTTTGCTCCACAGTCAGTTGCCCTCCTCTTCCTTGTGTGGAGCCCATCAACGTGGAAGGAAGTTGCTGTCCCATGTGTCCAGGTAAGTTACGTTCATATTTATGTTAAGAGTTTATCAGGAATTTTGCACATGCATAAAATAGATAATCACTTCACCTACACATGCAAATACTATGCAAATCTAGGATTGCAAGACGTACTGGTAACCAAACTGTCCCCTTTGAGACCTTCCCAGCAACTATCTTACAATCTAGCTACTGTATTGAGAAAGATAAGGCGACACCACTGGTATCATTTAGACCAGACATCCCCAATCTGCAGCCCTCCAGATGTTTTGTCCTACAACTCACATGATCCCTAGCTAACAGGACCAGTGGTCAGCGACGCTAGGAATTGTAGTCCAAAACATCTGGAGGGCCGAAGGTTGGGGGTGCCTGATTTAGACCGAGGATTAAGTAAACATTTTGTTTTTGTTTCAGATATAATTTTCTTGAATCAGGATTTGGAATACAGCAAATGAATATTTTCTTGTTTTCTCTCAGAACAAGTAATTCAGCCAATCAAATATGCTTCAATAAACAGAAATGCCTTATTTATTTATTTATTTATTTATTTATTTATTTATTTCTATCACAGTTTTTAAGTTATGCTTGTTCTACAGTATTTTATTTGGCCTATTTCAGATGTTAAGTAAACTGTGATTTAACATTAGGTAGCCATAGGTTCACACACTCCCCTACCCATTTTGTCCTCTCATGCATAACTGTTTGAAAATAAGCTGTAGTTGAACCACAGTTTGCCCTTTTTGGATCTAACAATAAATTACAGCTCCTGTTAAAGAGGAAGCAACTTTCTCAAATCTCCTCCATGCAGCTGTACTGGAGGAAGAGAGAAGAGTACATAAGCCTATGTTTTGTGCCTTTTTCCAGTAGTGATACACTTAGAACAGCCCTTTGTTTAAATTATTTTATTTTTGATGACTCAAAAATTGCCTTCTTGGTCATGTTCAGGAACAACAAATGTGCCAGAAAATATCAAGAAAAACATTAATGAAGTATCAAAAGGTATCTCAAACACTTCTTAGTTTTACTTTGGCCTCATGATAGAAGCAGTAGGTGGGCAGGATAGAGTAGAACATTAAGATGCAGAAAATGTAAGGGATGAAGCTTAATGGCTATAAGTTCCTTTGACAATTTTCATTTTTTAATAGAAATGTATGTACCTGAACCTACCAACATTCCAATTGAGAAGACAAATCATAGAGGAGATAATGAACTGGAAGCACCAGTTTGGCCTACACACAGTGAAAATGACATTGTTCATATCCACAGAGGTAAATTGTATTTCATGTCATGAATCAGAGGCTGCTTGGGAGGTTTTTTTTGCTCATAAGCACTCTTTGGGGTATTTTAAAAAACTTTAATCTATGATTAAGAGAACCAGGTTTCACTACAGAGCCTAAGTCCAGTATCTACCGACATGCTACTCTTCTTTTTTCTTCTTCTCTTTTTACATCCAACTACTTAGGAGTTTCTGCTTATTGATACAAGCATTGTACGTTTAGTCTACATTCACCCACATCACCTATTGTAGATGCCTTTCCAATCAACCTCATATCTCACATTTGTCTTATAGCAATAAGACAATAGGACTAGCCTCTAAATTCATGTGGTTTCATGAGATTAAAACAACTTGAGGCAAAGCAGATAATAAACACAAGGATTATTTCTTTTGGGGTAATCAGTGTAGTTGGTGCATTTTAAAAAAAAAACTTCAAGCAATTCCTTTATCCCCCCCCCAAAAAAAAAAAATCTATAGGGTGAAAAATAGGGTATGTTGGATTCGAACATTATGGATTTTACCAGAATCAGTTCCCTTCCATATCTTCAATAGGATGTTTTAGTGCCATGGAAATATTTCATGCATTCTACTGTAATTTCTACTGTAATTTTATAGTACTCTTTCACTTTGTTGTTACATGTCATATTATTATGTAAGATAATGCATATCCAGGTTAACTTGATAGGGTAAAGTGTAGAATTCTTGTTACTCAGGGTAGCAGTTATGGTGTTTTGTCTTGGGATTTTAAAAATAGTGGCATGATGGAGCTTGTCTGCTACTCTGTTAGGGCTGTTATTTAATTGTTCATTACCAACATGCTTATTCACACCTTTCAGATATGGGTCATCTTCAGGGGGATTATAGAGAAACCAGAGGATCGCAACCAAGTGCAGAGGCATCTCTTAGTTCTCTTGCCTGGGTGACAGTGCCCATCATGACAGCTCTCGTTCTTATAATAGCACTTCTACTTATCAATCAGAAAAAGCAGTGGATACCAGTGTCCTGCTACAGAGCACCAACAAAGGTAAATGGAGTTCATATATTTAGGCATTAAACCATCTTTCTTGTACTGCATTTGGTATAAACAGGTAGCATGATTTCTTGAATTGGCTAAGACAGCTGAACAAAAATTGAAAAGGGATGGCAGAAAGCTCCAAAAAGGCAGGAGGGCAAATACTAATGTCTGTCTGGCTGTTCCCTTTGAACATGTTTTAGATTACACCCCAGATTGTATAGGGTCTAGTTCAAATAAAATCTAGAGCAGGCATCCCCAAACTCAGCCCTCCAGATGTTTGGGGACTACAATTCCCATCATCCCTGACCACTGGTCCTGTTAGCTAGGGATGATGGGAGTTGTAGTCCTAAAACAGCTGGAGGGCCAAGTTTGGGGGTGCCTGATCTAGAGTATATCCCCTAGTAGGTTCAAGGTCTGAAACATCAACGCTTGCCTGGGCCTTGGTAGATAAAGAGATGCAGCTGCAGCCTTTGTTAAATAAAGCTTTCCCTTCTGCCCTTAATATTACTTATCATAGGTAGCAGAGAGACCTTCATTTGTGGCCAAAGGCTGCATCAGGTACTTATTGAATCCTCTCTGCTTGCCATTATTCACTAGAGTAGGAGTACACTGTGAAGGATCTGAATGATGGACTCATGGAGGTCACTTTTGTGCATGCAAATTAACTGAGTGTTCTTCTGCTATTTGGATTGTGTTCTCTAGCTTTTGATTCCAATCTTTATTGGGACCAACTATTATGGTTAACAGTGATGCTCACAATGCTAGAACTTGCATTCATATAAATCACAGGGACTTGGGAAGTTTGATTCCAAATCAGACCATTTGTCTATCTTGTCCAATATTATCTACTCTGTTCTGACAGATGGCAGCTCTTCGGGGTTTTATCTGCTACACAATTCTTTTAAATGGAGATCCTTAGGATTGAACCTGGGATGCAAAGCATGAGCTAATTTGTTGGCAGTAGGTTCAGGTCACAGCTCAGTGGTAAAGCATGCTCTTTGCATGCAAAAGTCCCAGATTCAATTCCTGGCCCCTCCAGGTAGGGTGGGGAGATTCCTGTGTGAATTCTTGGTTAACATCTCCCAGTCATTATGGGTAATTCTGAGCTAGTTGGGCTATTGTTCTGACTTGGTAAAAGCCAGCTTCCTAAGTTAAAGAAATCACTGTTCCGCACAGCACATAATTGACTTATGAAATGCTCTACCAAAAGATGTGGCAAGGGCTACTAGCTCGTGTGGCTTTTCATATATCCTGACTTCCTATCCTTTGCCTTTCTATATTCCAACAGCCTTCTTGTCTAAACAATCAGTTGGTGTACGTAGACTGCAAGAAAGGAACTATGGTTCAGGTGGACAGTTCTCAAAGGATGCTCAGAATTGCTGACCCAGACTCAAGATACAGTGGATTCTACAGCATGCAAAAACAGAACAACTTACAGGCAGATAATTTCTATCAGACAGTGTGAGAAGTTGCACCCTTACAAAGAAGTTAAGAAGAAACAAAGACTGAGTCTGCTATTAAGATAAAACTAGAATTGTGCACTTGCTTAGTGGATTGTATTGGATTTGTGACTTCATGTACAGCTCTAAGACCTTACTGGGATGGGCTCTGACTCCTGCAGTGTGCCAGAACAAGCATTCCCAATTCTCCTTGCGATAACTGACCAAGTGTTTTCTTAGAACCAAAGTTTTAAAACTTGTTAAGATGTTTTGCTTGTAACATAGTAATAGAGATTGTTTGGAAAGGGGAAATTGGGGTTGAGTTTGAGTGGTAATAACAGGAAGCCTCAAAGAAGAAAAGCTGGTCAGCTTGACTTGGAGTCAAACAATATAAGAATATAGCTTTTTTCCTATCACTCCAAAATAGCATTTATTGCAGTGAAGTATAAGCATAACCATACCTGAACTTAAATAACCAAGTCTGGGGGTTTTTTCCAGCTGTGCTACAAAAATATAGTACCTGTCACATCACAGGTGTGGTATAGCTGCAACTATGTTTTTCTACCTGATCAGAAGCTGCAAGAGCTAATGACATAGTGAGGGAAACATTAAAGCAGAATTACAAAGGGTGAATTATTGAAGCTGTGTACAATTATACCTTGTGCTGCTTTTTGTTTTTCCTTTTGATGCTGATTGTCAAGTTTCTTTTTGCAATCAGCAAGTGGCTAAGGCCTGTATAATTCCTGATATGAGCACTGGATCTTTTGACAACAGTAGTGGTGAGGGAGAGAAAGGGAGGGAAAGTTAAAAACACTATCTGATTCCAGAGCTTGTGTGTGTGTGTTGTGTGTGTGCATGTGTCTTTTTTTTCCTTTCTTTTACCATTGTGTATCAATTTCAGGTGGTTCAGAGATATTTCATTGGAGGAAAAGAAATAGATTAGATGGATGAAGATCTTGCTCAGATTACTTTTTTTTTAATCATGTTAAGGGTTTTTTCTGTTACTGATTATGCAGACTAGAAACAACTTCCATGCTAGGAAGCTGCTTAATTTTAATTGTATATTACTCAAGCACCTTTTTGGAAGCTCAGAAAGAAAGGAGATCATGCTTCTTTAAAACTTTAGCTTTATAGAAATATTTATGTAAATAAAGTTATGCTGGAAACAAAGCATTTGTATGTCTCTGTGTGTATATATGTGTGTATGTATATACATACGTCTGTGTGTATACATACACACATATACACACTATATATGTGTATATATATATATGTATATATACAGTATATATATATGGTATTTATATATACAGTATATATCAGTATAATTTTGTATTTTCCCCTGTTGAATGTATTTTTAACTGAGATTTTACCCAGAACAGAAACACAGGCATTCCACATTTTTGCTTAATCATTTGTGTTTAGGAAAGACGAGATGAGAGTATCTCATTCTACCTAGTTTTTTTTGATTTGAAAGTGTGAGTATGCAAGTGTGTGTGCACGCGTGCCCTTGTGTTTGCATATGTGTACAGTATGTGCACAATTTTAGCAGTAAGCATTGCTCTTGCTACTTGCTACATTTCAGGGTGTGTTCCTTTTTCTTTTCCTGCATGGCCTTAAAAAGGCTGTTAATTCAATGCATTGGCTAGATACACTGATAACATACAGGCAGCACTCATCAGTTCCACAACTTAACTGCATCAGCATTTGGATATATTTGAAAACAGTTGTTTGAAACAACTACTGGAGTACAGTCTACAACTAGCTGGAAGTTTGTTGCAGCTTGACTCGTAACTTTTAACTGTATCATACAACATTAACTTTTCCAAATATGTCTTGGCACTTTTATACTAACTGCCCATTTGTGTATGCCTCTT
Source organism: Podarcis vaucheri (assembly GCF_965113315.1). NCBI lineage: Eukaryota > Metazoa > Chordata > Lepidosauria > Squamata > Lacertidae > Podarcis > Podarcis vaucheri. The sequence goes on along the minus strand of NC_138761.1, from coordinate 42,729,904 downwards.
TCTTTTACAGTTGCTTGTCATAAGACACAGATACCCAGTATGCTTAATGTGAAAAGAAAATGTATTTTTTGTAAAGGAACTCTCAAGTATTGTTGTAAATACTTGGTCAGAGGTTACTGAACTTTAAAACTGAAAAACCTAATTTATTATATGACCTAATTTATTAATCCGAAGATTAACAAATGTCTTGTTTTAGAATATCAAAAAAGTGTTCTAGCTGTTTGCATCAAAGAGAAAAATAGGTGTATCATAAAGGCTCAACATTTTTTCTGTTTATAAATTCAGTTTCCAAAAAACAAAGAAAAAATGTAGTCACTCCCCCCAGCATTTTATACTCATATGACAACACTGAAACAAATGTTACTCTCCAGTTATTACCCAGATTCTGTCAAGAGAAATCATCCATTCCTTTCATAAGAGTAAGCAGTCGTTATCCAGAAATTGTAAATGCTTGCTTTTATTTTACAATCAAGGCCATATTCTGAGAAATATTAGCAGGATATAGGACATGGTGTAAAATGTTTTATTATTATTATTATTTTATTATTATTATTATTATTTTATTATTATTTTGAAGATATTATTTATCCTATGTGCTGTATCCATTACATTCTTTTACTTTGGTTCCTGTTGTGCTCTTGTAAGAGAAATGCAGATAGATAATTTTCTGGAAAAAAATAAATAGATGCATATGTGGCACTTGGAGTGCACTGCAATTCGGCAGATTGCTTGTTTACTTTTTAAAATGTAAGACGGTTTCTTGTAATTTGGCTCTTGGCAGCACAATAAAAATTAACTTGATGAACTTTTCATAAGTTTCTAATTGATTTCTTCTCTGTTATGTTTAACATCTTTTAGTGTTTTATTGTTTCCCAGTTACATTGTGGCAAAAAGGTATACAGTGGAACCTGCTGCCACAGTGTTGCAGTGTAGAGTGTTCCTGTTCACAATTCCAGCAAACAATGCCCTCTGCTAGGATATTCCAATATATTGACTGCAGTTTTCTGTTTTCCTTCCTCCAACAGTCAGCATTTTGTGTCCACTAAGCATGCTCAGTCCATATTGGGATGTTTAGGGGGATTTCTCCCCTTTATTTTTGAAGAATTGTACCAAACATTTCACCAACACTTAAGCATTCATATCCTTAACATAATCCTTAACTGCGACATATGCAGAGCTTTGTATCATTACTCTTTATTCTGTTGGTATGCCACTAATACTGATGTATGACAAAAAAAATTTACTTGACCAGGCACTGCAGCAATTGTTAAAGAGATTGAGAGCATTTTAGTACAAAAATGGGAAGGGGGTGGCACAGGGAGACAGCAAGTATCTTTATGTAACCAATAGGACCCAACTGCCACTGTTGTCACTGTATGCGGGGACATTCAGGCTCAGGGGCCAAATGCAGCACTCCAGGCCTCTCTGCCTGGCTCTTGAAGCTCTCCTTATGTCACAACACCTCCAAATCAACGCCCCTTACCGGTCTTGCTTTGCACCCTCATTGAGTGCTTTTACCTGGCTGGAATGTTTCCTTGAATTCTGATGGTGCTTCTTGGGGGTCTGGATGGAGGCCAAAGAGGGATGTGGGAGTGCAAAGAAACTAGAGGGCTGTACTGTCATGAACTCTTTGGACGCAGAATAGTGGGAGAAACCAGCTGGAGAACCACCAGGAGAAGACGACTCAGAGACCATGGAGCGCTGATGTGATGACGCTGGAGACAAGGGAGAAGAATGGAAAGAGGTGTCAGAAGTTGAAGAGGCAACAGGGCTTAGTGTGGCAGAAAGAAGACCAGAATCAGATGCTGAAGCTGAAGGAGGCGAGAACGAGGCAGAGATGAGTCAGGCTGCTGAAAAGTCACAGGTATCCCCTCTCCTGCTGCAACGAGCTCCCCACACCCTCAATCTCCCAGAACCAGGAAAGGCATAAAAAGGGTGGAGGATTGGCTACACACAGGCACTTTTTCTTGAAAAAAAGCACTAGAGTGGAGTGGACTTACAGCTGTGGTGAGTCTCAGCAACTGATTCATGGAGTAAGACCTACTGGGGAGGAGCAGCTGTGCTCGTTAGGCCCGACACTTGGCCTTGTCTCTGCAGTTTGTCTTTCTGCTGATAAAGTTTTCTCCAACTCTGAACTCTGTAATTTACTGCCAGCTCGCTCTTTAGCATGTACAAAGGTAAAATCTGCATTTATTCCTCTGTCCACCACTGATATGGGTCCCTCATAAGGGACTGTAGTCCTCAAAATGAAAAAAGGTTCTCCACCCCTGCTGTACACACAGAATCAGCTCCTGGTTATGGTTCCACAGCATGTAGAAACAGGAGCCAACTATTGCTTCAAATTGTGTTACTTCAGAGTTACTGGGCTTAGGTATCTGAAAGAAACACATATAATGGCAAAAAAATGGTTCCCAAACGGCTTAGCTGATGAACAAATCAGCTCCCAAATGCCACAAACCCGGATGTAAGTGTTCCGGTTTGCGAATGTTTTTGGAAGCCGAACGTCTGTTTTGGCTGTCAGCATTGTTTCCGGGACCAATCAGCCAATCAGAAGTCGGGCCTTGATTTTCGAACGTTTTGGAAATTGAGCAGACTTCCAGAACAGATTGAGTTCAAGAACCAAAGTACCACTGTACTAGATAGCAGAAATGCCAGTTACAACTTAAGAGTTCACATTTTTACTAGCTCACAAAAAATGTATCAAAGCTGTCCACTGGTGCCTAAAGGCATTCCACAAGCAGGGAGCCACCACTGAAAAGCCTGTTCTCATGTCACCACTTTCCACACCCTGTGGAAGGGTCTTGGAAAGGGAACACAGGCTCCAGGTTGGTTCATGAGGGGATAGGCAGTCCTTGAGATATTGAGGTTCTGAGCCGCATAAGGCTTTTTAGGTCAAAACCAGCACTATGAATTGAGCCCAGAAGGTAACTGGTATCTAGAGCAGTCATACCATAATTGGTTTTATATGTTTGGACCATCGTTCCCTGGTCAGCAATTTGGCCACTGAATTCTGCACCAGCTGCAGTTTCCAAACCATCTTCAAAGGCAGCCCCACATATAATGCATTGCAGCAATCTAACCAGAGCCTAGACAACAGGTGTTAAACTGTGCTTGTCCATGCAGGGTGCATGGTGGAAGGCACCTCACTGCAAGGCTTGAGCTTTGAGCAACAGTAGTGGATCCAAAAGTCCTTCAGAGGTAGTGTAACCCAATCCAGCACAGACAAAAGCCACTCCATTCAGTCTCAGGAACCACTTCCTACCATTGCCTTAGTCTTCTATGGATTAAGCTTCAGGTTATTGGCTCTCATCCAGCCCATTACAGCAGCAATACATCTATCTGTCTTGCACATTCACTCCTACACCTGCATATGTCAAGAAGCAGAATTGCATATGGCTATGCATATAAAGGTGCTTACCCAAGCTCTATCAAGTTATTATGACAGCTGAGACATAAAATCCCACAAGCACCTCTCCTTCCTCCTTGGCACTAAAATAGAAATAAATTAAATAGTTAATGAATTGCTGCTTTTCCATGACACCCTCATTCAGTTGTGTGAAGTAGTGCCTCTCTGCTTGGTAGGGAAGGTCCTATCCATTAACCTGGAAGGCACCAAGTTGGCTACCCATGGACTCTATGCTCAGATATATATTTTTAGATGCTTCCCATCCAATCTGTACATGTTCACAGTCACTCACTGAGAAGCAAAATGTTTTTGTTTGGTTTTTTGGAGGGGAAAAGTACAAACATTTTGGAGGACATCCATGAAGTTCATCCCCACCACTCATTTTAGGATTTAAGTGATGCTTAAAAGCCTTACTGAAATCAAGATACGCTATGTCCACAGCATTCCCCTGGTCCACCGAGCTTGTAGATCTGCTTCCAACAAGCCTCTCTCCTAGTTTAAGTTCAGTATATCTTGAATGCAAAGGAATGCATGAAAATGCAGTCACTATTATTTAGAGGTTGCTTTTTTGAGAGTTTGTCAGTGAATTTTTAAAATGAAAAGTTTGGTCTCTATGCCTGTTTAAATATCACAGTGACTGACTCAACATCCTTCCTCAAATCTGGAAAATACTATTCCTAACACAGAGGCCGATTATGATTACCCTAGTGTCATGCTCTGCATGTGCTGCTATGCCCTGGCTGAAATTATTTTATTTTATTTTATTTGGTCTGTTGGTTGGAATCCTTTAAAAAAAACCTAAGAGTGGGGAAAGCATTTTTTCCCATTAAAAGTTAAACTGATTTGTAGGGGCAAGAAAACTGCATGCCATTGGAAGCAAGCGTTCCTCACATTTTAAAAAGTTGTGTGTACTATGGTCAGTGAAATCGATACATGCATTTTAAAACTTACATGGAACAACTAAATTTCTAAATAAGAGTTATGGCGTCAACCTTGTTTGAAAATCATACTTGAGTGCTCTTGCCTGGAAGATGTCCGTAGATGCGCAAGAATAATTCCGCCGCCCCCCTTTATTTTAGATAAAGTGTGGGGACAGCAGCACTCTGCACATGTGTAATGGCACCCTTTCCTTAAAAAGTGCCGCACACTCACTTCCTATGAAAACATGTCAGGCTAAAAACTGCAGCCCAACCCACCCGAAATGTTACCACCAGCGGCCCCTAATGTAACTCTTCTTCTTTAAATCCAATTCAAAATCGGTTGTTCTAACTGAAGCAGGTAGTGATAGGTAGCAATGGGGGCGGGACACGGTTCGCACCGGTGTGCACAGGTGTGGTTTACTACGGCACTTGGCTAGCTCTTAAATTCCAAGAGGCTGCAAATTCTAGAGGAGAGTGGATAAACTGAGGGAGCAAAGCCCCGCTCAAGAATGCGGGCCTGGCTTCCGATTGCGAAGCTTCCCAAACCAAGAGGCCAAGATCTCGGTTTCGGTGCGAGCGATGGGCGGCCTCCCTCCTTAACGGGGCGCCCCTCCGCCCGGGCAAACCGGGAGCGCGCGCTGCGGAGCGCCGGGGCGGAGGCGAGGCGGCGAGCACGCGCAGGCCGGGCCCGGCCGGCCTCTCTCCTCTCAGTCGCTGCGTCGTCGGCCATGGCGGCGGCGGCGGCCTCGCAACGGGACCCTGCTGGGGACTGGCAGGACTTCTCGGGCTTCCAGCCCCCGGCCGAGGAGAGCGGCTGCCCGGAGGCCCCGGCGGCGTGTCGGGAAGGCGGCTCTTGGGGCGGCGGCGGAGGAGGCAACGACCTGGCGGCCCAGTTGCCGCTCTGCTTCCAGGCGCCGCCGCCGCCGCCGAGCTGCGCCGAAGGGGAAGCGCGGGTCCCGCCGCGGCCTCTCAGCGACCAGAGCGCGCTGCACGAAGACGAGTGAGTGGCCGGGCCGGGGACCCTTCCGGGGGTGTGTGTGCGTGACGCCCCCCCCCCCGAGGCCGGTGTGGCCTTTTCGGGACGGGGTGCATAGTTTTGGGGGGGGGGCAAATATTAACGCCCTGGGGGAGCGTAGGGCCTGAGAGGCTTCTCCCGGCGAAGAGCTGGCGGTTGGGGATGAAGGGGCTGCTGGGAGCGCAGAATCGCCCCCTCGAGGAGGCGGGAGCGAGCTGCGCCGCCCTCTGCATTCCCCAGCACTGCGCGGTTCCCGAGGCCCTTGAGGAAGACGTCGGATTGCAACACTAGGGTTGCTTGGGCGGCGTTCGGCGAGCTCGGCCTTTTGCTTGTGAGGGGGGGGGGGTTCCTCGGAAGCTCAGAGCTGTTTCCTGTAGGTATCGTGCCAGCTTGCGCCTGCCAAGGGTTGGACTAGATGACCCGCGGGGGTCCCTTCCAACTCTGCCATTCTATGAAGCTTCATTAGTACGTCAGGACTCGGCCACGCGGGCAAGCTTTTTTCTAGTCCCCCAGAACCGGCTTAGAGCGGGGACTTCTCTGTCTGGTGAAAGGAGAATTATCTGTGCGCAGAAAACTGCCCTTTGATTTATTTAAGGAGAGGCCTTTTACAAAACCGTCCAGACGTGTTGGTTCTGCACCTTTACTCGCTGCATTCAATTGGGCTTATTCCTGGTTAAAAGATTGCAGCCTCAGGCATGGGAAGCTTCCATACACAGACATGATTTGTTGCTTCTAAACCATAATATTTGAGAACCAGCTTGTCAGTGTTCTTAAAACCTCTTGCTCACTAGAGGTTTCTCTTTAAAGTCTGTGGAACTTTGACTTCGTCCTTTTATGTTGTTTGCTTCTTAGCAAGCACAAGTTTGTCATCTGCTCTGATTTGTTCTCCAATACAGTTAATCCTCTCAGATTAGATTCTATGTTTATAAACATATATTCTCTGGGTTGCCCCAAAAGCAATAAGCCTTTGAGGAATATTCTTCAGAGCCCTGTGAACCCAGACAACACAGTCCAGTTACTAGAGACAAAAAACATGTCAGCTATTTGTGTTGCTGACTTGCTGGTGAGCTTCCCAGAGAAATATGATTTGACCACTGTTACAGAGAAGAGTACTGGACTAGATACAGTCTAACCGAGCAAGGCAATTGTTAGATTCTTGCCTCTGTGCATGCAAAGCTAATTGCTGCTGTTATTCACATATCCACAGTGAGGGGGGGGGAACTATTTGATCCCCTGCTAAATTTACCCGTTTGCCCTCTGACGAAGAAATACAGTGAAGATACCAGGTAGCCTGACATCTAGCTGGTTGATAGGGGATCAAATACTTATTTCACTCATTATAATGCACACCAATCTCTGACTTTTGTCTTCTGGGTTTCTGGGGGTTTTCCTGTTCTTCTTCTTCTGTCTCTCACAGCTACAATAAACCTACCATTAAAATTATGGACTGGCCATTTCTTCATCAGGAGGCAAACTGGCAAATTTAGCAGGGGATCAAATACTCCCCCCCCCCCAGTATGTTATTACCTTAAAAGTATTCACTCCATCCCAGCAAGGCAAATCCACATGCAGAAGCAAGTATACTTCCATGGACACATAGGCATTACAAATGTGCATCATGAAGGGGATTGCCTTCTGGGTCCCATTGAACTGGCTGGATATAGCTTTTTATTTACCTAAGGGCAGAGGGTAGGAATGAGTATTACCATCTGGGGCATAGCTTATTGCACACAAGGAAGGATGGATTAGGGCCATCCCATCTTAGTTGAGAGATTCATTTTTATTGTTATGTATGTAGTTCCAAAATGTTTGATTTTGGAACCACTGTGGGATTCACCTGGTTAATGCATTTTTAAAACTACAGTGTTGCTCAGTTTATTTGTCAGATTTAATATAGTAGTTGCTGTATAGCTTGAAGGCTAAAATATAATTTATTCCCCCCCCCCCCTCAGGATTTGGAATGCTCTGACAGATAATTATGGTAATGTAATGCCAGTTGACTGGAAGTCTTCACACACCAGAGCACTGCATTTGCCAACACTGAATCTTTCTGAAAAGGGAGTAAGTACACACCTGCAATACTTTCTGAACAGCTTTCTCTCGAATGCTTGATGCTGTGGCACATAACCACAATGTTGTTGCATCATTTGTCAAATGAAGGAACTTTCGACATAAAATTCTCAACATTCTGTTTCCATCTTGAGGCTACCTCTTAAAAAATATATCTGCCAAATTTCTATGATTAGAAATGAGAGTTGACGTATTTACCTCTTTGCCTTGGCCTTTTGACACTTGAGTTGTGTATTTTCAGCACCCACCCTATTTTTTGTGACTGTGGATGAACAGTGGGTAATAAATTAAAGTAATAATATTTAACATTCCTTTCACTCTTATAGTTGCAGTTGCGTGCAGACTTTTATGCAATGTTATGTAAGTTCTATTTAAGTTAGTGGCTGCCTGTTTATATTTGTTCATCGCTTTTCTGAAAAATCTTAAAGCGACTTACAACATATTAAAATACTGAACCGTGTATGTACCCATGCACATAAACCATACCTTATTTAGTGTATATCCAAATCAGAAAATGACTTCTTTGGTTACAGCTAAAAGCAATTTTGCCTCTAATTTTGGGCTAAAGTTCTGACCTAGTTGTTTTGTTTCCACTGCTTAGCAGTGCAATCCTATGCATGTTTACTGAAAAGTAAGTTCCATGGAGTTGTGGGGCTCTGAGGTCAGTGGGTTTAGGATTGCCTTTGGTTTAAAATGATTACATATTTCTTGGAAGGATTTAGGATCCAAAAACAATAGTTGGGATTTGGCACATAATGTTTTGATGCTTTTAATAACTTTCTTACTCTTCTTTTTGTTATTTAGGTTAATGACAACATGAACCTTGACTTATCAGATGATGAAGAGTTGAGAGAGCAACTAGACATGCATTCTATTATAGTTTCCTGCATCAATGAAGAACCGCTCTTCACAGCTGAGCAGGTAAAGAACGGAAAGCACCCATGCAGCTTTGATAACAGCACCTTGTTATTAAGCTTCTTATCTCTCTAATGGAAGAAATACTAAATACACTTGGAGACAAACTATAGGAATGCAGGAATGTAACCCAAAGTCCAGCCTTTGCTATCATATTGTAATTTTGTTTGGATTTACAGGTATGCTTCCTTCTCATAAAAAGACACAAATGAAATATCAGGAGAAGGTTTGCCTCATATGACAATATCTTCTATTGAAGGAAAATGCTTAGAAAGTTATCGTTAAGTTTTAAAAATCAGCCCTGAATGTTACATTGTGTCTTTGATTTTCCATAACTCTGTGTTTGTGTGTTTACTTTGAAAGGTGATTGAAGAAATAGAGGAAATGATGCAGGAATCTCCAGATCCAGATGATGAAGAAACACCAACCCAGTCAGACCGCCTGTCCTTACTGTCCCAGGAAATTCAAACGCTTAAGAGATCTAGTACAAACCACAATTATGAAGAACGTAAGGAATCCTTCTGCTGTATTTTGCATTTGATTTCCTCTTCTTACAAACTGTTCAATGTTTGAAAGAGCATTTCACTTCTATACACACAGTTAGGCATGATTTTCATTAGATGCCTTGATTGGATGATTTGTCTGAAGAGGTCAGAACAGTAAGTCATATGAAGCCCAAGGAGTTGTTTCTGATCTGTCAAAATAAAACATTTTCCAGAACACTTTCCTGCATTTTGCCAGGATTCTTTTTGCTTTTTTTGGAACTTGCCTGATTATGGAATAGTTTGCAATGAGCTGGGATTCTTCTGAAGACCTTTATGCTCCAGTGTACTGCAATGTCATCTTCACATAACAAGGTTTTGTCTGTAAAGGCTAATGCCTGCATGGCACTGATCTCCATCTGGATATAATAAATATTGTAAGAAAACTTTTAAAAGCAAATACCGGTTTGTGGAACATACAGAAGTTTGCCTCATATACCCAAAAGTGATATCCCCCCCCCCAAGTATTTTCCAGTATAGAATGATGAACACCTGATTTACCATGTTTCAATTTATGATGTTTGCCTATCATTCTCTTGGTAGTTTTGCTGTAATGTTGTCCACAGATAAGGCCAAGTGGAAGTGGAAGCAGACTATATTCGGTGATACAGTTCTCTGGAGAAATGCAGTCTTGAGGAATTTTAGTTATCCAGGATAACTAAACGTTTTTCTGCCCCATCCTGATAGGAGGCTTTCTCCTCCTATAAGCAGCTGTTGAGTAGGACAGATGTACACATTGTCCTTAAAACTGGTGACACCTCTTGAAAATAGCATTTCAATTCTTCTGGTCAATAGTCAGGGATGATGCAAGTAGTCCAACAACACTTGGAAGGTGATATGCACCATCACATGTGAAGTGAGCTGCAGTTGCAGAACAGTGTTTCATCATAAGTTCATAGATTTGGCAGCTGTTGCTCTTTGGGTGCATTTGTTATGAACAAAGTATTGGATTTATGGTGCTTTTGATATGTATGCATTATTATACGCAACCTAATTTTTTGTTCTGTTTGGAAAACAGGTGTGAAAAATCTATCTGCGACAGAATTAAATGATCTGTTAGAAGAGATTGAGACAGCCATCAAGGACTACTCTGAGGAGCTAGTACAGCAGTTGGCACGACGAGATGAGCTGGAATTTGAGAAGGAAGTAAAGAACAGCTTCATCTCTGTCCTTATTGAAGTACAAAACAAACAAAGAGAACAGAAGGAAATGGCAAAGAAGAAAAAGAAACTGAAAAATGGCAGTCCTCAGAATGGCAAGCAAGAGAGGAGTCATATGCCTGGAACAGTAAGAACACTGTCCTTTGTGTCTGTAGATATAAACCAAATTAGAATTTTAACTCTAGTTGATCACTTTCTTTCTTTCTATCTACGTCTTACTTCTTAAAGTATATACAGCTCCTGTCTTTCTGGTTGCCATTATTGGGGAATCTCATAGCTTCTGATTAGCAACTATGACTTCATTATACATTTACAGTGGGCTCTATTCAACATAGTGCTAATCCTTGCAATAGTACAATTTAGTCAAATACTTTGAGAAGTTGTACTCCTTATGGACAAACACTGCACTTACTGTGTTTTAGGGAATGCGTACTGTACATGCTTTGTTTTACTTGCTTGAGCAACTTGTAAGGAGTAAAGAGGAATGATACTGCCCTGGAAATTCAGAAAATGATGGAAACCTTTCAGTCTAAAATCTAGAAATCTGAAGTACAAGGGTCTTGGTAGTAATTTTTCATTAGAGTGATTACAGAAATGGAATAGAAGTGAAGTTGTGCATAAGGATGCAGAACTGTTGGACAGATTTCAGTAACTGTCATTGCAATAGCATACATACCCTTTGTCATACAAAGTTTTCCACATGCCCCATCTCCTTTCATTAGCATTCTTTTTTCTCAATTCTTTATGTCTTCTATGTCCTGCTCAAGCCTCTGCCTCCTCCAGTTGCTCAGGGATCACACGTTATTTTGCCAGTGTTGTCATCAGCATGTAGAGGCCCCTCAAAACCCTTTTCCAGGTACACTACGACTTAAAGATGCGGGAGTACTTACCACATACAGCGCATCCTCTTAATGTCAGGGACTTTGGGGGACCAGAAAGATCCTGCCACAGATTTTCGTAAGATCTGTGCTTAGTAGGATTGTGCTATAGTGTCAAGTAAGCTTTGCCTCAAGGCATTATACCTTCATTAAAAAAAATTTAAAAGCTAGGGAGTAAGTGCTTAATGAAAGATATTTATGAAGGACTTCATGTATAAATAATAGTGCCATAAAAAGGATAGAGCATTTTTAATAGTAAATGCATAAATAACAGCATTAATAGGCTCTGCATTGGCCAGGAGATTGGTTAGTCATAAGCTTTGTTAATTTTAGGAGTAATAGGAACATGTACCATAAGTGACTGTCATTTTAAAGGTCAGTCTGCTCCAGAGAGAAGTATACAGATGCTCAAACATCATGTGCTAGAGCATCAAGGAGTTTCTAGTTGAACCCTAGTGATGCGTCCGAGGCACAGTCTTTTTCGCTACCTTTGTTCACATGTATCATGTGTACCATTTATGTGTGATGCAATCTGCATGTCTTTTTACTTGAGTACAGTATCCAGGTTCAAAAAGTGGCCCTAATCGCAAGTGGTACAAAGGATGAGAGAGGTTCTGGCATTGCGCAGGGCCTTGTGGCCTGCTTATCTTTGAGAGGGGCTTGAAGAGATGCAGGAGGACAGCCGGGAGCTGCCCCTAAATGCTCCTCTCCCTTTTGCAACCTCTTTATATGCTCTTTGTAGGAAAAAGGTTTGTTGGTATGCAACTCCTCTTTCTGCTCCCCTCCTCAGCCAAGGCAAGAGTAGTTTTGAGAGGGGTGCTCTTTGCATTAGCAGGATTTCCAGCTGCAGTCTCTGCAAAAGATGCTGGAACTAAAAATGCTGTACGAGATGGAGAACATCTGGTATACAAAACAATTGGGTTTGGAACGGGGGGGGGGGACTTTTTCAGCCTGAGGGCCACATTCCATTAGAGGGTGGAGCTGGAGGTGAAACTATTAATATAAATGTTATATTTGTATAGAAAGGTAGTTTTTAATCACATTTGCATACCCCTCCCTATCCTCCATTAGGACAAGCAGGAGGTATTATCAGTGCTCAAGTGCACATTTCAGCCAGGCAAAAAACACATGGGGTGCAAAGCAGGGCCAATGAGTGGTGTGGCCTAGGGAAAGTGCCAGGTGCCAAACAGAGAGACCTGGAGGACTGCGTTTGGCCCCCAAGCCTGAGATTCCCCACCTGTGGGTCGTAAAATAGAAACTAAGCTGATGTGTTAACCAAAATCAATGGTCCTTGTGCACCTGCACATTTTTGGGATACGTGAGAATAACGCCTTACAGTCAAAGCAGATGGTTGGTTTTATTCATGTTGTAATCTTTAATTACTTTTTTGTGTCAGTGGGGAGATCAGAACAGAGAAAGGTAGAATACATACCTGTGACTGCCACTGTCATCAAACCATGTTAGGGGATACACATGCAGACCTTACCCAGTACCAATCTCCCCATGTACATTCACATGTGCTATACACACAGCATCCTTTTAAATGCAAAGGATCCAGTCAAGAAGGTGACTTACCAGTGGGACTTGTTTTTATGTGTGACATACCCTTTGGAACAACTAAGTATAAGGTTTTTTATATCTTAGGTTTTAGGTGTTCTTCTTTATTCTACATGTTGCATATTAATTTAATGGTTGGTGTGAATAAAGTAAAAGACTAGCTACTATAGCAAGGGTGAGGAACTGGATCCAGCCAGAGGGTCGGATCCAGAAGTAGTGAACCCTCCACAGGTTAGTTTGACAGGTGGGCAAACATCAGGCGTCTGAAGCTTTAGGCTGTGGCTTGCAAACAAGTCTGTTTTATGACATTTAGCATCTCACATAATTCATGTAGAAAACACTTTGGTATCAGGCCTGTGTTTATAAAATTGTACTGATGGTCCTATTTCTAAATTCTATAGTTTTCTTTTGCTAAAGAACTAAATGTTGAAAAAGTAAGTTTTTCTCCGCTTAAACTGCAGTTGCATTTATTCATTCCTAACAGCTTGTCTCTGTCATTTACCTTGCTTGCATCTTTAGTAAATCCTAACTAATAGCTTTTAAATTTTTCTGTTCTCCCTTCCCTTTTCCCTCCTGCCATGTTCTTGCTCCCTATAGCGGTTCAGCATGGAAGGGATCTCAAATGTTATTCAGAATGGCTTCCGTCAAACGTTTGGAAACTCGGGTGGAGAAAAACAGGTGCTGGGCTATCCTCTGACGCTTTGTTTTTTTCCTTGTGCTATCCTTTCTGTCTTTATATAAATCAAGGCCTTAAAAAGCTGGCAGCGGTAGCATTTTCAGACTACAAGTGATCACCGGAGGGGGAGGGGATATTAGCATGCTTACTCGTGTCTTCTCTGCCTTCAAGGCTATGATTTGTTTGCAAAGGTTTTCTTTCCTCGGTAGTTAAAGAGCAGACAAGCCTTGATATGCACAGAAAAATTGCAGCAAATGAACAATTTCCCTCTAGGGTTCATTTAACCTCTGAAAATAAAATATAGGCATCAGCATAATACATACTTGGAATGAACTGCATGCATAAGAAATCAGCAGTAGAAGGTCATGTCAGCTTAAATACTTCAGCACAAGAAGAAAGAAATGCACGAAAATAGTATATGGTAAATAAGTCTAGCAACTTCCAATATGTTTAAAGCCTCTTTATTGTGGATTCTAAAACATCACATGTTTCCTTGGACATTTTTTTATTTCATTTTAAGCAAATATATGTGTAATCCACAATCCAAAGGGATATTAAATGCCATAAATACTTTTTTTCTCCAAACAATTTATTATAATTATAATTATTATTATTATTATTATTATTACTTATTTATTTATATCCCAATGTCAGATTGCTAGACTGTATTATAGTATTGAAAAGGTATGTCTATTCAACCTTACAATAATGAGGGTGGACTAGATGACCCTAGGGGTACCTTCTAACTCTACAGTTATGTAGTTCTATTGAAGAAGTGTGTATATAGAGTAGTGATCAGAAACTGTCGCTGTATAGTATTGACACAAATGACTAGGTGTGTATGTGATTTTGGCTGGCTTTTATGATCAGGCGTATTTGTTTTAGATCAGACCCACAGCTAGTGCTGCTATGCAAATTTTCATGAGGATCAAATTGCTTAAAAGACAAGACACACATTTTTTTTTTACTAAACACACTCTCATTTTAAAAATCTCAGATAGAGCATGTACTTCTATATTTGTACAGGCTTTAAATAAAGGTAGAAAAAACAATTCTGAGACAGATGGTATAAGACAAGGTAACTTCCTATGTATGCATTTCATAGTCTGTGGTTATCTTTTTAACAATATTAAAATCATTGGACAGCTTCTCTTTGCAGTTAGCACCACTTGTCACTACTCACGCCAAAGTTTATGCTAATAGGATTTGGAGAGGTTAAAATCTAATTTTGACCAGCCCTCATCTTGGAGAGTCCTGAAGAGAGGCTGGGAACATTAGGGTTGAGAACTCTTTAAATCCCGGGTCCCTAAAGAATATGGAAGGTAGAAGAGCAGTGATAAAAACAAGGTTGAAGGTTCAATCCCTGGATGGGACAGCTGCATAGAATCATAGAGCTGGAAGGGAAGCTGAGGATCATCTAGTCCAACCCCTGCAATGTCTGAGCACACAGCTGTCCCTTGCAGGGATCGAACCCACAACCTTGTTATCCACCACACTTTAATCAACTGAGCTGGATGGCCCTCAGAGGCCCTTCCAACTATAATTCTATTGGGTCAGCCTGGATAGCTCAGTTGGTTAGAGTGGTTTGCAATCTAAGTCCAGAAGGCGGCCATGGAGCTAAAATGAATGAGCTGGGGTCTTTTGGACTGCTGTGTATGTTGTCAGTGTCCCCAGTGGAGCCCATTCCAAGCAGTCCCTGCCAGTGCTTCCATGGTAGTCCTTTTACTAGACGAATACAATCCGTTTGCACACTGAGCTCCTGCAGATGCCTAGATCTCTGTTCAACTTGGTGCTTGCAAATTAAGCCCTTCTGTTGAAATAAATGCCCAACTTATTGGCAGAGAACTCTGTGGCTGCAAAAGCCCATGTACTACTTATCAGTCTCTGAACTGGAGCAAAGTTTGTATCAACTTTTGGTGTGGGCAGAGTTTTGAAAGGAGGGGCTGTGTGACATTTGCTGAGCACGGTTTGGGGTCTCCAATATTGTTTGCTGTCAGAACCTTCAACATTGTTTTAGAAGCTCATCATAAGGTATGTGTACTATGTACATTAATTTGACACCACTTCTGTAGTTTGCAAAATAGGCATTTTACTAGTTTGATAGCTCTATCCCAACTACAGAGATGCTAACATGCATATTTCTTTTTCTGGAATTTTAAAATGCATAATGCTTCTTTTCATACTAAGGTATTCTGCCTCAGGCAGCAGCTTCTCAGTCATTTAGCCTGCAGTCCTGAACACACTTACAGGGGAATAAGTGGTTGAACATAACAGGACTTTCATATAGCTCAGTCAGTAGAGCATGAGACTCTTAATCTCAGAGTTATGGGTTTGAGCCCCACATTGGGCAAAAGAGTCCTGCATTGCAGGGGGTTGGGCTAGATGACCCTCGTGCTGTGATTCTGTGAATAAACTTGTATAGGGTTATGCTATTTATTCTTACCATGGGGGGGATACTCTGCGTATGTTGCCATAGGTTAACAAGTCAATTGGTTTCAATGGTTGAAAGAGTTTTAAAATGTTATTTGCATGGGTACAGCTCTGCATTTGCCTTGTGACCTATTGGCAAGGAGGGCTTCTTTATTTCAGAAATCCCCAAGAGTTCAGTTTTGGGTTTGAGATCTACAAAAAAAACCCCAATGAATGCCAAATTTGAAATTATGGAGCCAAAAAATATTGCCAGTAAAAGCTTCAAAAGAAACACGTTCAGTTTTCTGAAATCTGTATATTTATTCAAACCAATTTGAACTAAATTCAGATGTGGATAATGTAAGCCCATGTATTGGGAACAACCGTGTTTAAAGTTGAAATACATAATTGGAAAGACTTGAGTAGTGGGCAGGTGTCTGCCATAAAATATTACTACTACTGCTACTATTTTCCATTACAATTATTACTACTACACACTTCTGTGTGGCAATAATAAAACATGCCACCAAAGGAAAAATGCTGAAGAACTAGAGACAGAATGCTGATTTAAAGCACCTTGCTTCTTCAGCAGCACAAAGCAGCTGCAGTGGAAAAGAATATTTAGCTTCAGAGATGCCTTTCCAAGCAAAATGGGGTATGTCCACAAAGTGAAAGCAAATAAGGGTTGTTCAGTACAGTTGGGCAGCTCAGCTCCCTGGACTGTTACATTGCCACTGCCACTGAGTAAGCCTGCATGCAAGTGCATAGGGGAAGCTAGTACACAACCTTTCCTAGCAGCAGCTGGGGGAGCTGGGCCTGCCAGAATGCGATTTCACTCATCCAAATATATTTGGGTGTGTTCCTTGGTCCAGATGCTGGTCAGTTGGTTACACTGACTCATTTCACAATTCATGCAGCAAGTCATTCCATGGAGTCACCTCCCAACACTCACACGCACACACTTACATATGTATATCCATGATGAAAAAATTGAGCAGACAATTCCTGAACAAATATAGTAACTATTCTTTATTATTGGCATTTAAATGATCTGTGGGTTTACATTTGGTTATCCAGGTTATCAAATGCAAAAATAAAATGTTGTGTGTACTATCCCGTTATAACTTCCTTACAGTACAGAAAATCTCTAAAAGGAAGAGTTTGGCTAACTACAATGTGTCGTATCCAACAGTGTCCCATTGGCATAAGGAATCCGTCAGAAGAATGAAAGAGCGAAACAATTTTCAGCATTTTGTCTGCATCAAATCTGCTTTGCGGAATCACCAGAAATGGTTTCTGTCCTCATTCTGCAAACAGATTCTTTCCATCAGTAAAGGAATGGACACCCTTGGATACTACCTTGTAAACAGTATTCTGGAATTTAAGATCAATTTTGACACACTGTATTAACACACATCATTTTGTTGCTTTCTAGAATATATTTGAATTGGCTTCAGTGTGTTTAGATAGAATTTAACAGATCTGGTTGGTACATAATGAGATATATTTATCGTATGACTGTAAACTGGAAGTTGTGCCCAGAATCACTGATGCTATTTAGTAATCCTTGCATTCATTTGGCAGTACCTGACAACAGTTATTCCTTATGAGAAGAAAAGTGGACCTCCATCAGTTGAAGATCTCCAAACATTAACAAAAAGTAAGTATATAACAGTGACTACTTTCAAAAGTCAAATTCTAGATTATTTTCTCAGGTGTCCGGAAGAGTCAGTGGTGTTGCACATCTCCCAGTGTATCATTGGAGGAAAATTGCATTAGAAGGCCAAGCAAGCATTTTATGTTCTAAACTCAGAAATAACTAAAAAATGCTTGGAGTTGATCAGCGGCCATATGCTTGTTCATGTTATCCAGAGAGGCCATTAACTGCCCCACGGCAGAGAGATCAAATGAAGTCTTAAAAGGTTGTACCCTTCCTACATCTTTTGGTGAAATCAGTGTTATTCCCCAGCTCAGATATGCATTAATATTCTGAAGCTGGTAGAACTAACTTCTACTGTTTATCTTTAATCAGCCAGGAAGTTCAGGTACATAATACGATTAGCCAAATTTCTTCAGGTTCGCTGTCTGCATCCAAGGTAGCAGTAACTTCCAAGCAAATAGTTGTCCAATTCTCCTGAAACATTTCTTTTCCAGATTGTTTTTCCGTATCAAGTACTTGGCAAGAGTCACAGCCATATTAATGAAGAACTA
Source organism: Podarcis vaucheri (assembly GCF_965113315.1). NCBI lineage: Eukaryota > Metazoa > Chordata > Lepidosauria > Squamata > Lacertidae > Podarcis > Podarcis vaucheri. Next base: position 42,712,145 of record NC_138761.1, on the reverse strand, counting down.
TCCCTTTCTCCATTCATAAACATTTCAGAGGAAGCACTGTCTAAAGAGTTAACGGTATTGTTTTCCACTGACTAGCTGCAACTTGATTCTTGACTCAGTAACAGACTTCCTGACTCTCCCTGCTAGCACTGTGTGACAGGCCTCAAAACATTTATTTTGAGCACTAGACTCTCAGCTGTTGATATACAAATATTTCAGAACAAAACAGTAAATGTGCTACAATCAAGTATAATTCTACATATTTACTCTTAAATATTAAGGAGGTTGGGGTGTGTTCTTCATAAAAGTTGCCCATTATTTGACTCCTCTGTCTAGTGAACTTTTAATTACCGTATTTTTCGCTCTATAAGACGCACCAGACCACAAGATGCACCTATTTTTGGAGGAGGAAAACAAGAAAAAAAATATTATGAATCTCAGAAGCCAGAACAGCAAGAGGGATCGCTGTGCAGTGAAAGCAGCAATCCCTCTTGCTGTTCCGGCTTCTGGGATAGCTGCGCAGCCTGCATTCGCTCCATAAGACGCACACACATTTCCCCTTACTTTTTAGGAGGGAAAAAGTGAGTCTTATAGAGCAAAAAATACGGTATATAATGATTGGTTTAAAAAAAAGAAATCAGAGAGGCTGGCTGATGCCAACACTTGAGTTGTAAACTTCCCACAAGAGAAATTTTTGTTCCCTGTACATTTTTGTATACAATTTAAGAAAGCCACCTTTTTAGAAATTCATTAGCGGCAATTTGCATTATCAAAGAATCGGTGTCCCTATTTGTAAATAGTCCACATACTGTAAACAGCAGGCTTTTTGCCATTATTGGACAGTCTGAATACAGTGGTACCTCTGGTTACGTACTTAATTTATTCCGGATGTCCGTTCTTAACCTGAAACTGTTCTTAACCTGAAGCACCACTTTGGCTAACAGGGCCTCCCGCTGCTGCCGCACCATGCCGCCACCGCGCGATTTCTGTTCTCATCCTGAAGCAAAGTTATTAACCCGAGGTACTATTTCTGAGTCTGTAACCTGAAGTGTATGTAACCCGAAGTACCACTGTAGATTGTATAGAATGCTTTAACAGAGTAACTGTGCTTAAATTCAGAATGCTATATTATGTTTAAAGTTTTGGAATTCATTCAAAAACACTTTCAAAGGTTTATGTCTTAACCAAGTTTTTTTTTTTATCTTCCAAATTCTTAAACACATTTTTGCATTCATCACACCACACAAATGCTTCTGACTCTTCGAGCAGCTTCCCAATTGCAGCTTGCCTTCTTGGAAATTGGAGGCACTTGCCTACCCAAGTTCTTACTGCATTTGCAGTGGGTTCAGTGTTCCATAGGCATGAATTAAAACCCTGTAGGCATGAATGCCTTTTACATTCCAAGAGTTCTTTCTTAAAAAGTAAGTGGTGGTTTGAGCAACCAAAGCGGATAATGGCTACTTTTGTAGAAGGATCTTAGGAACCATCTTTTTAGCACCACATATAAATCCTTCTTATTCTTTTATGAAGGCACTAAAGGATTAATTACAGGTATTAATCTGTTTGTTTGTTTTTCAAGTGAAGCTTCTAGAAACTGACAAAAGGTTGTGTTTGATCTCAACACATTGAATTTTATATTTTAGTAAAGCGAAAACGTGTCCCATGTCCATAAAGTTCCATTTAGATAGCTTTTCTTCTAGGGTAGATTCTCATCTCTCCCTCTCCAGCAGAAAATCCAGATATGGCATTGAACATTGATTCACATATATTGATTCAAAAGGGAAATAGTAAAATTATCCTTGCCACTTGGCAGGTTGGTACAAGTGGCCAGTTTACCAAATTACCAGCATCTGTTGGTTTCTAGGCCTGTTGTGGGAAGGGGTTGCTTTGAATGCACTTAAGAAATAATTATTTGGGTGCCTTGAGGACAAAGCAGCCATGAAGTGAGCTATCTACCACTTGCTGACCATGGAGTGCAACGCTAAAGACTCTAGCTTCCAATATTGCAGCTGGGCACCCCTGCCCTTGTAGCATGAGAACTTGGGGGACATTTGTGGGGTGCCCAGGCAAGTAGTGCTATCATGGAAAATGAACCCTATTATTACAGATTAATAGAACAGTCCACTTTGTTGGGGAGACATACATTTGATTAAAGATATGGTTGTTTAATATTCTTATCCATGGTTGACTTGGATGAAAGTAGGGGGGCGAAATAATGTGCACAATAACCTTCAATACAGTTGCTCTAATGAGGGGTTTCTAAACAGTTGTCAGTGCACTTCTTTTAGGTAGTCGACGACATGCCTGTAAAAATACAGTTAAAATCACCTTATCTAGCACAGTGCATTACAACAGGCAGAAAAATCATTAAATGGTCTGCCAAGACCCTCGGCAATTTTCCAGTAGTTTGTGTGAAAAGGGTTTGGGAAGAACTGCTCTAAATGCCATGTTTATATTGACTAAGTTGATGCTTCTTCCACTGATCATCTTCTCCACATTTTACAGTTCTTCATGCCATGAAAGAAGACAGTGAGAAAGTGCCAAGCTTATTAACAGACTACATTTTGAAGGGTGAGCTAGTCTTGCATCTTTTTTAAAAAAAATATATGTTAATTTTGAGAGTATGAAATATTTCTACATTTCAAGGCTTTTATCCATTCAGGCTTTTGGCCAATAATTTTATAAAGCCATTTCACTACTAGTTTTAACTGCGGTCTGCAGTATGTTACAGTGTTTTTAAAACATGTTTTATGTAATATAATTATTGTGAGCTGCCCTGGGGTCCCTTTGGAGAGGAAGGGTGTGAGTTATGAATTTGAAATAGTAAATAAATCAAAACATTCTGCTGGCTTCACGAATGGAGTAGGTGAAGACACATAGATGGGGAGAGCTCTGGGATGTGGAGATTAAACATTGGGTGCAGAGACTTAAAAGTCATTTGTCTGTGCTTTGGATATGGTTCAAAGGGCAACGCTTCCTCACACCAGTATTTTATAGGGGTTGTAAACAACTTGCCACATGGAAAAGCTGCTCTCATGAAATATGCCAGCACTAAAAGCTATGTTGCTCATGTCTTAATGAGACCCATGCAATGTTTGAGGTTCTAGAGAATTATTACATATTCCTCATTAACTGTTTACCTGGTATTCTTATAGAAGCTGTGAGAAAAGCAGTGTTCTGTTCTACCTGTGCAGTGTTTCAAAGGGGTATTTTAAACTCTCCACCTTGTGTGTGTTTAATTTGTGTGATGGTATTAATTTGTGTGTGGGGCTGGCCACCAAGCACATAAAGCGGCAATCACACAAGTTAAATGTGTGCAAGTTATGAGTCGACTGTAAAGAAATCTTTCCATAGTATGAGGATTTTTTAGAAAAGGATTTCAAAGGTTAGGGTGATAACTTGCAGCTGAATAAAAAACAACAATCCATTAAGTTGGTTTTTAGAAAATCCATTTTGTCTTTATCATTTTACTTGTCGAAAAACAGCAAGTACAGTGGTGCCTCGCAAGACGAAATTAATTCGTTCCGCGAGTTTTGTCGTCTTGCAGTTTTTTTCGTCTTGCGAAGCACGGTGTCGGAAAAGTTTTGGAAAAGCTTCAAAAATCACCAAAGTCTTCAAAAACCTCAAAAAAGGCTACCACACCGCGTGCTATGAGTTGCTCCTCGAAGTCAAGTCGCAGCTGTATTAATGGTGTTAAGAAAAAGGAAACAAACTTGCAAGACGTTTCCGTCTTACGAAGCAAGCCCATAGGGAAAATCGTCTTGCGAAGCAGCTCAAAAAACCCTTTTGTCTTGCGAGGCATTCGTCTTGCGAGGTACCACTGTACAACAATGTAATGCTGTTCACATACCTGGTGCAATACTGCTGCAAAATACTTTTGTGTCAGTTCAATGTAGCAGTAAGAGTATAGGATTTGTATTTGTGCCTGTTGGAATTCAAGGTGTGAGTGCTAGAAATTAGGTTTATTCTAGGCTTTGGAAAATTCATTGGGCACTGCAGATATGCAAATAGCATAAATAGGATAGGGGATAAAAAATATAAAATGTTAAAAAATATCTCCTCATACACTTTTTAGAAACAATTATCATATTTCTTTTACTTGTGATTTTCTACTTGGAGTGGCATATCAGTACAAATATGTCTAACAAACCAAACAATACTCTAACCAAATATATTTCTTTCAAACCAGCAATGTCCCACATTAGTAAGGCACAAAATATAACCTAAAGACCTATATAAAAACAGTTCTCATATCTAGTAGTAACTCCTGTTGCAGGCATCTGAAATGAAACTTTTTATACCTTCTTAAACCAATTGCCCATGCAGTCTGGTGCTGCCAATAAAGCAGAATTTTGAAGAGAGAAACTTTTCACCCGATGCAATGCTTAAGGCTAATCAAATGGAATACAAAAAATACTTTTAACCCCTTGCTGGCGTAAAGGTTCCTGAACCTAAATAAGTAGGCAGTGGAATGAAAACCAATGGCAAAAAGCAGCAGCAGAGGAACAGCAAAGAAAATTGCTTAAAGCTCTGGCATGCAACAGGGTTGGGAAGGGAAAGGGTTACACCCCTCTTCTCCCATGTCAAGCTTTGTGTAAAATGTGTTGAACATTTGCAAGAGGGAGAAATTGTTCACCTTCCTGGTTGAGTATCTTTTGCAGATTCGACCAAGAATCTCATTAGGTTGACTTAAGGGTGGAAAAGAACTTGACACACGAGAACGTTCGTGCGCTATCAAAGAGAATATATATATATTTGGTGTGGTTTGGAGCTTTGGGGTTTTGTTTCCAACCTTTTGAATTAAAATGGGATTTTAACACTACTTTTATAGTTTATTACCTGCAGGGTAAAGATTTTCTTAATAAAAAACTGTTTTCAGATTAGCACAAAATGTTCATGATACTAAAGAAATATGTACTTTTTCCTCTTTTGATAACCTTAAACCTTACTTCTTCATTTGCTTTTGTGTTGTGCTAGCATTGGTTTGAAAGCTGGATTGCTCTGAGGTTTGTGTCTTTTAGCTCTGAAGCAGGAATGAGGAATATGTAAAGGACATGTCTTGACTCCCACTGTAATCTGTCAGTGGAGAGAGTACACTTGGCATCTGAGTTGTTCTTTCATTGTTGCTGCATGGAGTATCTCAGAGATCTGCTAGATATCCAGTACAATTACTTAAAAAAAAAAAAATATTCTGTGTCACCTAAGACATGACCTTCTATTTAACTCATTTCTGTAAGTAATTAGTTGATGGTAGTGTGTGTTCCTTTATGGATTTGTTTTGTTTGTGTGATGGGGAATGAGGTCCATATTCATTATGCATAGCAATTGCTTCCTGTGAATTTGGTAACGCTTTTAGAATAGAGATCTCAACATTCTAGTTTTATTAGCTCATATCTGACACTGTTTTGGGATGAGCCAATCCAAAAATACCTATATGCATATCTTTATTCTTTTCCAGTTTTGTGCCCTACATGAAGAGAGCTGTGTTTGGTGAAAGGCAGCCAGGCTAATTCCTGTGACAAAGGTTGTTCAAAGCCTTTCAGTTTGGCCCTGTGCTCTCATGTATTTACTATTTTCATTGCCTGCTTGGACTTTTGAATCCTGGAGTGAGTCCTCCAGAGTATGTAGAATTCATCCATTATTATTTTTCACTCGTGTGATGTATTTGAGCAGAGAACAAATGCTGTACAGTTTTATCCACATGCATTGTTTTGGCTTTTTAAACAGTATTTTTTACAAACACATGGCATGTAATTATCCTCCACAACAATCTGAGTCTGTGGAAGAACAAGAAACCTTAGTGTAAATAAAAACCTATTACATTAAACAGAACTTTAATAATAACTGCAATAGGTTATTGCATTAAATGTGTAAAATGGCTCAAAAGCTGAACCTGCACTGCAAAATTTGACTGAAGTTCTTCATTGGAGACTCTAGAATAGTGATATGGGAACTAGCACTGAACTTTTTTTTATGTAAGAGTTAAAAAGTATTGTTGTGTTTAGTGTTACTGTTTACCGATTCTCATCAATTTTTCAGCACTCTACAGAAGTAAAAAGAGGTAGGGTATCATTTTTCCATTACTGGTTGGCTCGCTTAATGAGATTACAATTCACCAGGAAGTTATTCTCCACAATTCCCATGGAAATGAATGGGATATGTGAAAGACCACAGTCAGCCTTGCATGGGAAATCTTCCTGATTGATTTGTTTCAAATTATTGTCCCATTAATATTGTGCTCAGTATTTTAATTATTTAAATGAATGTAGTTGAATATGGATATCTTGCTGCTATTGTGCTTTTTAGTCCACATGTTAAATGTTTGGTCATAGTATAACATTTTATATGCTGCAGTATATTAATGAACATTTTTAAAAAGACACTGTTGTCCTGTTGTTATTTGATTTTATTTATGTATCGCAGCACAATGTCTGCCCACTGCACTTCTCTTGCTTACGGTGCATAACATACTAACTCCTCTCAAAGGTGGGACTTAGGCAATAACAACAAAATAAAAGTCTCACCAAGTTTTCAAGTGTCTCAGCAGCTACAAACGATCCTTAAAACTGCAGACAGGAAAGAGCAATAGCTTAAAAGATGAATGTGCTAAAAAACTGGCTGTAAAAAAGCATTCACTTCAGGATTGTGCAACTTGCTGCAGCCTTCCGTTTCCTGAAATGTCAAGAATGTGACCCAATACACAAGTTATCTGCTGGTGTCTCTAATACTAGAACAGAAAGTTACCCTATTCCTAGGAACACCTATGCAGGTTCAATCTTTCCTCCTTTATCAAACGTAGCCACATCACAGCAGCTCTGGTTAGAAGTAAAGTAAGAAATATAGTCTGAGGGTAGGCAGAAGGAAATTCTTTTTATCAAGGGTATCCTGTCTTTATGGACTTCTCCTAATCTCAGATTCATTTTGCAGCTGAGGTGATTTCACGTTATCTCTGTCTGAGCAGGAAGTTATGACTTTTCCTCTGGGATGCTAATCTCACCACAGGATATGTCTCTTTGCCACCTCCAGATCAAATTGCCTCCATGCACAGGATATTTCATGACAGCCGGAAATAGCAGCTAGTTGAGAGGGTAGCAGCTTGCGTGCTTAGCAACAGTGTTTGTGACGGATTTTAACCTGTGCTTTCCAAGATCTACTGACTTTCAGTTTATTTATAGATGTGGTATACCTGGGCACAAACCATCTGGTAAGTTTTCATATACCCCCCTGAAGTAATGAAAATTAATTCAGGGTTCATTTCCCACCCCCCTCCTCAGTGTGGCTCCATTGTGTACGGTGATTTTGGTGCAGAAAATAATAATACTGAAGCCCTGTCCATTGCATATTAAGCATATCTACGGTATGACATGTTACAGAGGCCAATGGCTGCTTGCCAGCAAAGCTGGTTTGGAAAGCGACTAACTGATTACTAGATGTAGAGTGTTGCATTGTTTTCTAAAAAGTCAAATCACTAGGTCAAGGACCATAAAACAATAATGACACAGTATTAACAGAGGAAACAATGAACAATGGGCTGTTTAAAGCAATTAAACCAGTAGAACAAAAATAGACATGGATTGATATAATTGTCATTATAATTAGCACTAGTAGGGATTTATTAAAGGTAAAGGTAAAGGTACCCCTGCCCGAACGGGCCAGTCTTGACAGACTCTGGGGTTTGTGCGCCCATCTCACATCTATTGGCCGGGGGCCAGCGCTGTCCGGAGACACTTCCGGGTCACGTGGCCAGCGTGACAACGCTGCTCTGGCGAGCCAGAGCCGCACACGGAACGCCGTTTACCTTCCCGCTGGTAAGCGGTACCTATTTATCTACTTGCCCCCGGGGGTGCTTTCGAACTGCTAGGTTGGCAGGCGCTGGGACCGAGCAGCGGGAGCGCACCCCGCCGCGGGGATTCGAACCGCCGACCTTTCGATCGGCAAGCCCTAGGCGCTGAGGCTTTAGCCCACAGCGCCACCCGCGTCCCTAGGGATTTATTACCCCTTGCTAAATTATCTTGCTAAATTTGTGTATGCTTTTAAGGTTTTGCTTAGTATCTGAGAAAATCATAGATGCAGCTTCTTATAAATCCCAAAAAAGTTTGTCCCTTTTCACCTAAAAGATGGAGGTGACTTTGCTTAAGGTTGCAAATTCACATAGTATGAGGTACCTGTATCTGCAATTAGAGACTTCTCTTTTTCTCATCACTATTTTGTATACAGAATTTTTGCTGCTAATCTTATATTAATTGGTGGTGTCTGTCCTGTATTTTGATCGTTGTGTTGTACTTGCACAATGTGTCTCATCCTGATTTTGGCCCGTTTCCTCACCCCTGCCCCTGTAACCCCCCCCCCCATTCCATGCCATTCAGGAGATTCTCCCAACCCTCTGGAGATGGCTTGAGGGGAGAATGCAAAGAAGGGGGGGTGAAAGCCCCCTTCAGATTATTCTTCTGCTTGTTATTTTCAGGATCCAGCCCATTGATTTCCTTTGAAGCTCCATTTAAAAAGGTCATAGTCAGGTATCCTTCCTGTTTCTTGCATAGTATAGAAATGCAGGCAACAAACATCTAACTTTATGGCACTTACTGTGGCAGTTTTAAAAGAGGAATTGGCCATATTATCTGTGAGGGGCTGTTTAAATCAAATAAATCCTGTCATTGCAGAGGACTGGTGATCTTTAAGGTGTCTTCTAGTTGTACTATTCTACATTTAGGTCAATACCACATGTTTACACGTCTGAATGGAAGACTTTGAGATGTCAAACTCACTGACTCTAAATCCAATCCTAGAAGTTAAAACTAAAAAAGAAATTTAAAATCCTTTTTTTGTATGTCTAAATGCTTAACAATGCCTGACCTTTTTAAAAAAACAACCTTCCATTCCCATGGGGCCAGATCAAATATAAATTAACACTATTGACTTTTCAGCTTTAGAGCTTAAACCTCTATGGCAGAGGCCCAATATTTTAAAAATGGTGAATAGGTATTGATTTGAGGGAGATTATATCACAGATCTCATTAAAAAGCTGCATGCAGTAATGGGGCTGAATGAAATTTCAAATTGTATTCTTTTCCCCTGTATTAGAGATAAGGGTATTTCCTCTTTGCCCTTCCATTTTGAGGTAAAACATCTGTGTCACTAACTTCTACAGGAAGGCTGTGGTGTCACTATTTTCTTTGTGTGTTCCTGCGCAAAGTCACCTCTTCCTCCTCCTTTGGTCCATACCACGGACACCAAGCAAATATCTTTCCCCCACTCTGGCTGCTTTGGGCATGGATCAGCCCAAATAACGTCACAAAGAATGTGAATCTTAGCATAATAATAATAATAATAATAATAATAATAATAATAATAATAATAAATTTTTATAATGACAAAACCTTGGAATGATTGACAGTCACCCAATTAAAGCTTACAATTATTTGAGGCATGCATTATAAAAGGAAAAAAACACTATTTGAAATTGTAGTTTTTAAGAAAAAAATCATATCAAATAAAGATGCTGAGAAAAGGGGGGAAATTGTTGACTTGTGGAAGTCAGTTGGTAGTTCATCAAGCAGTGTGATGTATCAGCAGAGTTTGAGAAGCCCCAGCAGAGTCTTCAGAGATTTTGTTTTCCAGCAGATAGCTTATTCCAGAGTCCCCGGGTAAAGGAAAAACTCCTTTCCCATACAGTTCAAAGTAACAAACTGTTTGTTGTCCCCAGACGCAAGACAAAGCTAGACACTACTATCTACAATATATAGTTCTTTTGGTCTTTGGAATAAAGATAAGTAAGTACAGAGAGATTCACTATCACCATGCTAGCTAATGCTGTTGTGTTAAAACCTACCACCTCTTCCCCTGACTCTCACAGATTCAGAGTTAGACCCTGACAGCAAACAGGACAGGACATGGCGAGACATAATGAAATCGATACCCTAGAGACTATTATACCCATCTCTACATGTAGGCATATATCTCAAACCATTGGGAGGGTGAATGACTCAGCCTCACTGGTGTTGCTATGGTAACCCAGTGCACCTGGCATCTTATCCCAGAACTTCCAGGGATGGGGGATGTGCATCTCAAGACATGAGCCCAAGCACTGTGCAGTTTTACCCATTGTTCACATTACACCAACAAAATGTTATCGGTCATTAACTCATTAATATCCCACCGTCTTCCATGCAGCTGAAAGCAGAATATATAAACTTTCCTAGCAACCTCCAATCCAGACACGGTCTAGGCCCAGGACTGTTTAGCAAAGTTCTATCTAATGTGCCTTCATATTGTACCACATGACTAAAAAGCAAATAGTGCATTGTCTTCAAGTGTAACATCTTATTTCTGAATCAGGCCTTAACCTAGTATTTTGAAGATGGAAAATTTTGCCTCTATAATTTCATTAGCAGTGATTTCTCCCCGACTCCAAACATATTTAAACATGACCACATGGCGGCAGTGTTCACTTGCAGCATCTGTTCCTAGCACTCAGGCGAATTAGAGAAAATGTGCCCAGAAAGTAATGCTTACCACCAGCTGAGGTTCCTTGTGCTGGATTTATGTAGCTGATAACCCCACAGACAACTGTGACTCCTCAAAAGACAGTCTGTCTTTTTCTATGACATATTAGTCAACAGCAGCCTTTTTAAACCAAATGTGTTCTTATACAAAATGTTAACTTAATAGGATGGCTTACATTAGGATGAACTGTGCAGCTTTGAGAGGGCCAAGCTCCCTAGGCCACCACTCCGAATAAACCCTAGTCACATGGTGTGCCATTCCAGTTGAGAAGCAGGTTGAATTTTCAATATGGTGGCTGGCAACCCTGAAGTGCTGCTGGGAGCTGGCAGTCAACTTTGGAATTAGGAAATTGACTGTGGGAGCTCTCATCCAGGAGGTGTACTCATCATCGGAGCACGTATTGCTGTCCAGTGCTGTTCATCTTGGAAACTACTGTGAGGTATGCTTTTGTTTTCACACAAAGAGCTACATATTACAGAGATGTGGTTAGTGCAAAACTAGGCAAAAATCTTCCCCTTTTGTGTTTTAACAACAGAAGGGGGGATCATGCCTATTCTCAGGTTCCAGGGGCTTCCCCTCTGGCCATACAAGACAATTAAATATATTGTAGGCTTTCCAAAATCTTGCACTGGATGCTGGTTGCACAGACAAGCAGCACCTGGCACACAAATATGCACTGAGCGACTCCAGATTTGGAGAGAACTTTGGGCTGTTCGCCGTTCCAAATATCGGAGCTTTAGCAACCACTGTTTCTGCTCCCAGGCACCCTAAAAGCCCACTTTTTAAATAAACCAAGTTTTCAAATAGTGGGGTGCCTACATCAAGCCTATTTTCAGACTCCAGGGTTTCCCACATGCCTCACCATACTAACATTTTAATAGTTGGTAGTATGAGCCACTTGATGACGGAGTCCTCTGTGCCCAAGAATATAGCTGGTTCTGTTGCAGTTTAGACAGTCTTACTTCATTCTCATGCAAGGTTCATAAAACGCGCGTTTGGTTTATTTCAAAGGCAATGCCAAACACAAAGACACACCTCAAAAGCAGGGCAGCAAAGGAATGCCTCAATATATGTTTGTGAAGCTGGAAAAAAAAGACACAGAATGGAAAAGGAATTCTATCATGATGGTCTAAAACAAAAATAATAGTTTAGAAAGTCTATTGGGGGGGGGAATTCAGGTGCAGCCAAATTTCTGGTATGTTTACTCCCAAATCAGTCCAAATGTGATTAATAGGATTTATTCCCGAGTAACTATGCTCAGGATTTCAGCATGTCAGACCAATCTTAACTTGAAAGTAAATCCTGCTTTGCTTGCCAGAGCGTACTCCAAGTAAGGGATCATAGGACTGCAGTTCTTTAATATACTTCAGAAATTTTTCTAGAGCTAGGGAAGCACTCAGCAAGGTCTGATCAAGCAGAAAATGGACATTTAGTACCTAATGTTTGCTAGTTTCCCACTGACACAAACCTACAGGGTTACAGAAACTGCAGCAGCAAGATTTAGCTCAGCTGCAACTTGTCAGTCCCTCTGTAAACATCTCTGGACTGCACCACTTGCTGTCCTGCCTGGCTCTTCCTTTTATCCTTCTCTGCTACCACTAACAGCTCCTCTTCCTAGTCCAGAGAGCAGTGGAAGCCAGAAGACCAACACAAGAGGCCGGAGGAAGTAAGCTATGCCAATATGGTAAACCCATCACCAGTGTTGGTACAGTTTCTCAATACCGGGGGGGGGGGGGGGAGAGAGAGAGAGAAAGAGTCTTAATAAGTCTGTTTTGTTTCCTTGGAAGTTCCAGGAGGTGAGCACAGCACACCAGAACCCACACACTACACAAAGTTTAGTCACAAACGTTCTTTATACAATGCTAAACACATTTCACACCATTATCCATTTAAAAGAGATGCAGATAGATAACACATTGCACTGAAGCTTTCCTTGCAGCCACTGGGTACTATTTGCAATGGGAGCTCTCTTTTATCAGGCTGAGTGTTTATATCCAAAAATCAAACTATCGACCACCTACCTACCTATTTATAGAATTCAAATATCTGGTTATGTAGATTAGAAAGATATAATTCTTTGGGGGAAGGGAGAAAATGCTTTTGTTGGCATGAATTACGTAGCACAGAATTTTGATTTTAAAAAAACAACAAACTTTAGTGCAGTATATAAACTAGTCTATTCTCTGGTTCTTTTACTGACACAATGACGGTAATAGAATCACTATCTGGATTAGCACAATAACTTCCCCAAGAGTATTACAGTCACCTTACAAGACAACAGAAGTCCCTCTCTTTGCAACCTTAAGAAAATGCCCATTAAGCAAAATGGTATCATAGAAACATCAAATCGGAAAGTACCCTGAGGATCATCTAGGCCAACCCCCTACAATGCAAAAATGTGCAGCTGACCTGTACGAGGATCAAACCTGCAACCTTGGCGTTAGGACCATGCTCTAACCAACTGAGCTATTAGTGGATGCTGAAAGCTTGCCCGAAATGTCTGTGAACATGCTACCTGTACTTAGTTGGAGTTGGGAAGGGAAATGTAAGAAACCAGGCTGATGTAACAGAACTGCCTCTTTGTTCCTAAGTAAGCTGAGTGGATTGCTGTTTGCTCCTCCTATGTAGTTCTAAGGTGGTTAAAAAGGAGGCATTTTTATGATACTTAAAATAAGGCATCTCAGCAGGATCTATATTTCATTAAGACTGCTGGGAAGGGAAATAAGCCAGGCCATGTACACAGCACACTAATAGCCCAAAACACAGAGGCGGGTTATGACAAATAGATACTTCTAATGCCATCAGTCTAAATATTCTGGCAAGTCAGAAAAGTTATCTGGATTCAGCATGTACTTTATGCCAAAATGCAAGCAAACCTCACAGCAGAGAGCTGCTTGTATCACCCATGGGAGCAGAATGTGTGCAATGGCCTTGGACATGGGAGCAGAATGTGTGCAGTTGCCTTGGGCATCTGAAGCCCAGCTGGATGATTAAGAAAAGCAGAAGAGAAGTAGACCACTGTACTTCAACAGCTTCTACTTTTGTTCCAAACAAACTTTGCCTTGCCAGACCTCTGACTGCAGTCTGGACCAATGTAACGGGGAGGAGGAGGAGGAGCTGTACAAAATCCACCCAGTTTAGCTTTAAGCCCCGACGTTCAGCAAACCCTGACAGCAATTGCCTAAATGGCTTGGCTACACCTTAATAAGCAGAATTTTAGAGGAAAGGGAAAATTTGTCCTTCCCCCGCCATGTTACGGATATAATCTAACTTCATGTCTGGACACTGTAACCTCAACTCCTTATCACGTTCTGCAGCTGACAGGGAAATGGGCATCTCAAGACTTGGGGCCAGTTGTAGCAGAAGCTCTGAATTTCTTGTAAGGGTGAGTTCTCCACAAAGACATTGTGCAGCCGTCCGTCTTGTCCTTTCCCCTCTGTGCAACACACACTGCACACTGCAAATAAAAATGCACTGGAATTTAGTCTCCAAGCAATGTGACAACGAATGGCGGGTGTAAGCGCTTTATGAAAGTTGACCATTTTTAGGTATGTAAACTAATGCAGTTACGAGCAGCAGTTCATTTAATTCAGAAAAATAGGCCCAGCTGATTTTGACCTAGCACTGCAATGTTTAGAGAAGTGAAGCAGGAAAAAAAGGAGCATCGACCATGAATGAGGAATTGATCCAATGAGCTATTCTGCCTCTGGTAAATATTGTGCAAATGCCTTATCACTGCTATCCATTTACAAAAACAAAAAAAAGGCTTTTGTCAGTTTCTGTATATCAAATACTAGATCAGACCTGTGAAACCTGTAAAATATATACAAAATATAATTATCACCAGAGCTATGTATTTTCTAACCTTCAAAATAAACCACAAAGTTAGATTGTGTGTGTGTGTGTGTGTGTAGGCCTATAATTTCAGTGTCAGTACTAGTACTGAGTTTGTCTCTTCTAAATACAGACTGGTATACTTCCTATTCCAACACATGCACTTACAAACACATGACCATGCGTACAGCATTTCTTCCCGCTGTTTGCAGAGAAAGTCAGAATATACAGAGCTGTACATTATTTAAATTACAAAAAATGATGGAGGCGATGAACATCAGCACGTGTAATTGAAAACAAAAACGGCTGAGAGCTACGAAAGGATATATATATATACACATGTGGGGAAGGGCGTTCTTATTGTTAAAAACACTGAAGACTCTAAGGATGATCTACAAATCCAATATGCTTCTCCAGCAAAGTCAAAAGGTGGGGTCATCATTGACCAACATACGATTGCAATAGAACTTGCCACGGTTGGGAACATGAAAATGAGAGTCCAGGTGAGGTATGGAGTTTTCACAACAGCACTGAATCATCTTTTGAGTTTGCATCCACTGGGATATCTCAATAAAAACCCAGGAGTGTGTCAATTCCAGGCTATCCTTCACACTGCATGTGGTGCTGACCTGCAGGTCCCATCTAGTCGCTTGTCAAGTAGGCTGAGAGAAACTTTTTCCAATTGACTGTTTAGCTGGCAAAGACACCTAGAAAACAAAAGGCAGCTTCTTGGGTAAAGAAGTCAGAAGAAACCCCAGCAACCATGTAATAGAAAGATGAAATGACGGAAGTATTGTATGTGTCAAGAAACTAAGGAAGACACAAAATGCCTGAGGCAGAAAGAGTTTGAAGTGGGTGAGAAATCTGCCCCTCCATATGTTGTTGCATGAGAACTCCCATAATCCCTGCCCATAAACCATGTTATAATAGAGCTGGTGATTTCTACCACTAGAGAAGGCCACTTTCAGGTCAGGAGCCCCAACCTTGGGGCAACCTAGCAAGACAATTGGAGCACAACCAAATACGCCCAGTTATTGCCACTAGAGAAGCTGGCTAGTTTCCACACAGGAAGGGTACTTTTGTTGCCTTCTCCCAGGGTGGAAAGAGAAAAATATAATGAAACAATAATCTCTTCCTCATTAAATAATATTTCCTTCTCCAACCCAGTTTGATAACCTGGTGTTGCTTTTATTTTTAATCCTTTTTCTTCTCTCTTTCTTTCCCAGGATAAAAAAGAGTGTAATTTTATCTGGATTGCGTTCACAGCGGCCTGATGACATTGTTCAAAAGGAAGATTATGGCAAAGGATTTACAATAGCATAATGAGATTATTTCTCTCCTTTACTAATGCCATGTTATCCTCTTAGAGTAAAAAGGCTAAATTCTAGAATTAAAAGTTATTACTATTATGAAAATGAATATCAGAAAATTGCCCTGCTCTCTAGGAAATGGAAAAATAATTAAACCAAAGACAAGCAGTTAGCTGAGAATGACATACTTGTCATCATTGTTCATATGCTTGCATCAAGGTCTTTGTACTTTTTAGAATTAGAATGCATCCAATGGAACACTGACAACATATATACCAGCGGCATATTCTTTCGCAGTGGTATAGGTGCTTCATCCAAGAAAGGCGTGGCGGTGGCCACAAGAGAATAGACCTTTTCAGTGGTAGCCCCTGTTTGTGGAGCTTCACCTCAGGAAAACAATCCCTGCAACCAGGAAGCATTTTTGTCAGCTTCCAAATGGGAATCAAAATATTTAAATCATCCTTTAGAGCTCTTCTTAAAATTTCTACTATGGCAGAATATGTAAAATGGAAGAAGGGCAGAATAAAAATGGAATACATTTTTAAAAAGTAGATTATACTACCTGAAAGTAGATTATACCTCCTGCAAAATTCTGCTTCTCTTTGCCAATGTACTGGGTTGAATTCTTCTGCTGGTCCTGCTTTCCTCAACCTTCCTGTCCCAGTTTCTCATTCCTACCATTCTGGCAAATTCAGAACCTGACTGTACTCACTGCTCCTCGTGGAACTTTGAATTGCAGGAGAAAGCCAATCCCCCCCCCCCCCGGTTCTTTTGAAGCTTTTCCAGCACAACATAGCGGGATCTTGAGTCAGCTCAGCCACCCAGAAATCAATTTAGTTACTTTTGTTGCTCTGTTAAACTTTGCAGGGTTTGCACAGGTACCTCTTTCTTGAAGACTCTTCATTTGGTGCTCTGCTAGTCATACAGTCCCGCTATATGTGGTGGGCATTTGGTTCTCCAGGTGGTGCAAGAAGCATTCTGGTTCTATTTCAGCCCATTTTAGGCCTTTAGGCCTACTCATCCACTTTTGCTTCCAGTATTTTATCTACATCTTTCCAGTTCTGTATCGCACATTGGCTATGGCTGCACATGTTAACTGATAGTTCTATGCAAAAGAGTTCTATGCTCAAAAGTCTCCATTCTCCCATGCTCTTGGCCATGCTGCTTTGGGAGCAACAACCCACAAATCTTGGCTTGTCATGTCATCTGGGTTCATGGTCTCCCCAGACATCTTCTGGACAGAGCGAGGTGAAGAGCCATTTTTAGATCACTTCCCAAATTTGCTAGCATCGCAAGACTACAAGCTGTGAGAAAATCCTGCTGGCAGCTTTCATTCAAAGGATGGATCCCTTTCTTAGATGACCACTGCAGAACCACTGACACATTTCCACTCTTCACTAGTGGCACTGAATCAGGACACTGCTTTGCAGAAGATGGATTAATAAATTCATTTCCATCTGGATGTTCTTGGGTCTTACCACTGCTTTTGTGCATTGTGTCTTTTGCTAATGCTCCAGAAACCTGTGCAGAGAGAGCTTGATGAACAAGGGAGAAATGCCTTTTGAAGGGATGTATTTCCCTCCTCGCTGCTCTCCCCACCCTTCTTCCTTTTTGTCTATTTAATCAACCTCAGCAAGAGCATCAGACTGCATCTCCTTCAAACACCTGCTGGTGCCACTCAAGTCCTTCCCATTATTTCCTTCTCCTGTTTCAAATGCAACCGAAGCTACTTGTGTGTTCTTGTTGCACATGTTTCACCTCTTGCGTAATTAGTGCGATTTCAGTTTTCTGCATATTCTCCCAGGAAAGGAAACACGTACTTTCTGCACAAATGAGAAAAGCATTTAAAGTGATAAGCAGTGTTTTCATCTGTATTACTTCGCACTACATAAATCAGTCCTGCAAATCAGTCTATGGTCAGTGTAGAATTTGAAGTGGAGACCTATCCTCGTTTACGTTCATTTATTTATCTATTTGATGAAAAGTACTGTGCAAAGTTAAGAGCCACACCCAAGCATCAGCTGTGCTTTCCTCGCCCTTCTCTGAAATAAGTATTCTCCTTAAACAAAACAAAACAAAATGCTGCCTAGCATTAAACAATCCTTATATCCCACTTTGTTTATATCCCATTTATTGTTTGAAATAAATGGTGTATGGAAAGCAGAAAAATAGTGGACAGAGATGTCAGCTGCAGAAGTGTTCTAGTCTGACAAATGCAGAAAGCAGTGGATGTTAAAGGCAGTTGTCAGATATGTACAGCCTTCTTTACAAGTGACCTAGTCATTCAGCTGTGCCAGACTTTTGGCAACTCACAATAGCATTTGTTAGTTTGGATCCCAAGCTTCTGTGCTATGGTGCGTACACATCGAAGACTCACTCACATTAAGAAAATTTAAAAAGTAACATTCAAAATGTAGTGTCAAGTTATGTAGGAAAGCCTCACTTAGCATATTCTTTTTTAAAAAATCATGATTACTGACCTTCATTCAAATCAGGATTGAAAGTAGACAGATGTGCAAAAAACCCACGCTTTAACTCATCTCAATTTGAAATTATTCTTATCATCAAATAAGAATAAAATTTAGAATGAAAAACAAACTGTGCACCAACCTTTCAAAGAGGAAGAATCTTTTCAGCAGTATTTCAGTTCAGATGCAACGTAGCAGGGAATGCAGTGAGGAGGGGAAAGGGCTCCAGTTACGCATATATCCTTCAAAGAAAGGAGAGTATCAGCTTATCAACTAGGAAAACCCTTGGAACTCTGTTAGATCAACTTTGCAGCTGAAGACAATTTAACACCATTTTAGTAACTGGTTTTCATGTAACATCAGCGCCTGGAAGAGTTTTGAAGTCTCTGCCATCTGTATCACATTGCATATTCTCATAGTTTATGTAAAAATAATTTCCTGTCTATGATATGTTTAGGTTTCATAGAGAGCTCATTTTAAAACCTTGCCAACGCACCCTGTGCAAAACGTTAAGACTTCTTTTATAAAATGCAGTGGTCTTTTTCTAAGGGAGCATTCTTTTACTGGCCCATGTATGTATGATATTCAGTGCTGGTCTGGTATCAACCTTCCTCCATTTATCTATCTTAACAATCAATCAATCATATGTTGAAACAAAATAAAAACAAAACTAGCTTTTGCTTTTTAAAAAACAAAACAAAAATAAGGCCATCTATTGTGCAGCCAGTGAACTTGCTGTCCTCCAGATCCTGTTAAGACTCTACCTCTTCTAAATCCCATAGACACAGGCTCAAATAACGCATGATAACACATGCACATTAGAGATAAACTACAACATTTGGGTGTAGCTGCATGTAGTTACGCTTGCATGTAACAATAGGAATTTTAAATCTTTGAGTGCAGCCACAACAGCACCACTTACATACAAGAGGAAGGTATAATCAAGGCTGGGGGAACCCAAAGACTTACTGAAGTAAAAAAGAATAGGGAGGAAGAAGGTGGAAAGCCCGAGAGGGAGTGGGAAGAGAGGTGGTCTGGAATTCTGAATAGAAGCCTTCAACACTGCAACATTTTAATGCAAGGCTGCACTTATTTGTACTATTTGGTGGGCACCTCGAGATACCTAAAAGCTAGTCTCAACTGATCACTGCATTCTGCAGGTGTGGGCCTCCCACAGATACCATCTTATCAGTACAGGAATTGGGCCTTTAAGCACTGGAATTCCCTCCTCTTGAACAGTAGAAAGGTGCCATCTCTGTAGTCTTTACTGAAGAGCTTCCTTTTTCAACAAGCATTTTAAGCAGAGGTCTTTTCCAGTCTGCATCTGTACTCACTTTTTAAATAGCTGGTTTAAGTGTATTATCACGTGTGTGTGTGTGTGTGTGTGTGTGTGTGCGCGCGTGTGCGTGCGTGCGCCACCCTGGGCTCCTTTGGGAGGGATGGGATATAAATCTAATGAACAGTAATAGCTATGATAACAGTAGCTTTTCTAATGTGCCCTATTGGAAATGGATGGCTATCATTTTCACTAAATGATTATTTATAGCATTCACATAATCATTTTGCTGGTAAGGATTTTGCACCAGCATTCAGGGGTGGCTTTTGTTTTCCCTTGCAATAGCAGCAGCCTGAAATTAATCCAGCACAAGCTAAGCAAAGGAACTGGAGTGTGATATTCCTAAGGCTGTAGACATGCTGTAAACAACTTCTGAAGGTCATCTACAGTTCATCTATCTAGCTTTCTTTCTCTTTATCATCATGACAGACTTTGGCACTGTTTCTGTGAATGTCTTGTTATCCAACGGCTGTGTATTTTTCTGCTTCCAAAAGGGTTGATGACACATGTCGCCGGAGTCATGTCTTATTATGACTGTAATCAGGAGTTCTGGGCACAAATTTCTTCAGAGCAAGGCAATATTGCAGTCTTTAAGAGAGAACCTTCTACTTATTTGCAGTAGCACCATCATGATCCACAAGCCATTCCAGTGGTATTTTAAATCTTAAAACCTGTCAAGCTTATTGTGCTGGGGGTTGAGCAGCAGCCCAGCCTAACAGAAGAAAGGGAGAGTAAGCAGAGCAGCCTGCTCTTGGGGGGTTTTTTAAATTGCTTTTCAGAAACTGGAAATGGTGACTCTCAAAGCAACTTTTCCTCAAGGGAATGAATTTTTATTTTATTTTTTTAAAGCACACACAGGGGGAAAAACCCACCTACAATTCAATCTTGCTCTAATAATTTATATGACAAGCTTTCGACTAGAAGAGATTCACTTAACTGCCACTCATGTGCCAGAGGACTGTTTGTGGACTCGAGAGCCTTGCTCCCAAAGGATATCAGTAGAAGTTCTGTGTCTTAAACTGTCAGGAGCAGAAGTCAGGTAAACTCCATGTAGAATTATTATAAACTCAAAGTCCCTGTTTTGAACAACTCTGCTATCTCTCACCTATACAAATGTGTATATTTGCATAGCACAAACTGCAGGAACCTTTAGTTAGCTTGCAACTGCAATGTAAGAATTTGGGATGAGGAACACACAACATTTCTAGCATTCTAAATTATGTTTCAATTACTGTAAAGCCAACTTTTGCGTAAGTTTCAGCCTCATTTTTATCCCAAACTTACTAAAAAAGAAAGATTATTCTAAAAAGAATAAAGACCTGTTTTTCACATGCTTACCTAGCTTTTTGGTTGAGCACAATTCTGGTTCAGTTGTGGGGGGTTTTGTTTCTTCTGTGTTCTATATTATTTGACTTGTGAGGGCTGGCATCCCTTCTTTCCAGTGAGTAGTCTTCAGTGTTTTTACAGCAGTGATTACTACAGAAACTACAGCTCTTGCACTTCTTATCTTGGAAGGATGGACAAAACAAAACAAACTGAAAAGAATACTACAATGAATGGCAAAATGATGAAAAAGGTCTGTTTACTACAGCACAAAGAACAATGTGAAAAGGAAGACAAGTTTAAATATTGTTGCATAAGAAAGGGATGAAAATAATACAAGGATGAGAATAAGTAAAATGATAGGCTGGAACATCTGGGAAGGTAAATACAAAGACAAGATAACGCTATGTTAATGAAGCAGCAAATGTAACATTTCAAGTGAAAAGAATGAAAGAACCACACCTTAGGCTTAGTCTTGTGAACTGGGTGCATGCAGTACGGCTGAGTGTTGCATGGGACAAAGATGCAGGCAGTCTGAGGAAGCTCTTTCCACCTTGGTGTCGGTCCTCCAAAACATGACTAGAGTGGGAAACTAGGATGATGCCAGCAAATTCCAGGAACCCTCTTTATTGTGAGATTTTGTGGGAGAACTGTGAGTCTGTTCAGCCCTGAATGAGAGCAAGGGTGGGTGTGTACAGTCTTGGAGCTGAGAGGAGGTGTGTCAGGAGGAGAAGGATATTGGTCTATATTTATTAGTAACTTGCATTATTGTAACAGTTGTATATGCAACACTGTTGCTGTTGAATTGTATTAAATTGTATTGTTGTTAAATTGCCTCTTGCTGTTGTTTTTGGTTTCTGTAGAGTGCTTAAAGATATTATTATATATTAAGCTCTACAGAAATCGCCTGACCCCCCCCCCCCAAAAAAAGGAAATATGTACAAGGTCACTTTGAAGCTAGCTGTCTAAAATGACTTATGAAATGCCTGCCAACCAATTCCACTGAATTAACCCAAGTTTCCGCATTTTAAGAGAGGAACAAACTGTATCTCAATGTATCTGTACAATTTGTAACAGGAAGTCCTTTCAGCTATGGATAGGGGCCTGAATAGTTTCAGGTTCAGAAGAGATAAGTGCATTTTGTAAGACAGGGAAGAAGAACATCAGAACTGCCCTAGAAAATACTGGTTAAAATTCAGTATCCATCTTCCATACATCTTCATGGCACATAATTCTATATAACCAGGTCACTTCTTTGCATCTCAAATGATAATTATTCAAACATTCTGCCAGGCATCTGATCATTTTTGCCATGTTACTATCTCAATTTTAATGTGCAGATGGGGGCTCCCTAAACCCTGAGCTGACCATGGTTTTAACATGTGGCATATTTCAAAATATGATCCGCTCCCCTAGAATAAACTGCAGCAGAACCTTTGGCTGACAATTTTATTATCAGACCACTTCCGCTTTACTGTTCACTGTATTACCTCCTTACCACAGGAAGTGTCTGGTATTTCTCCTTCACGATGCCTTAATTTGTCGCCGGTGAGTCCAAAGGAAGGGGCAAGAGACAGGGAGAAGCAGCAGATGGGAAGAGGGGGCTCTTGGCTCTTGGCAATGGGCTCATGGAAGAGGTGTGGGCAGTTGCCAAGTCATGCCAACCCATACCAGCCCTGTGTGGTGCTAGTAACCCAATTATTAGGACTACGCTACAAACCTGAAACTAAGAAAGCCACAGCAAATTTAAACAATGTGCCTTTCGTGATATATAAGAATGTAAGGAAAATGCCAGTCAACCATCCATACAACACCTTGGGCTGAAAGTTTTTACCTAGGCATCTTATGAAGTAAAAGTCTACCTGACTCACTGACAAAGGTTCATCTGTACTTCGATCATCTGAAGACTTTGGAACTTCTAGTGTGTCAATAAAGGCCTGGAGCTCTTTTCTAAATGCCTTCATCTGGGCATTTATTCGGTAAAGAAGTTCGTGCTCCCGTATCCTACTGCCATCATCTTCATCATCCATAAGTCCAAACAGGTCCCCATTTGCCACATAAATTCTTGCCTCTGTTATTATGGTGCTTGTGTCCGAAATCAGGCGGTCAATCGTCTTGCCAAGGCGTTCCGCTTCGCAGCGGATGTCCTTCATTTGCTGCCGGTCTGTGAAGCCTTTCTGCCACCCTGCTGGTGCTGGGTAGAAGGATCTAGTGGGGGTCAAGCAACGGATGTTACGGACCTCCTCTGAGTCACTCTCCCCACCGATGGGACCTTCCCTCTTGCGGTGTGGAGGACGAGAATCATCGTCACTTTCTTTCTTCCCCGCATCGCTTTCAGCATCACTGTCCCTGGGGCTGCCCCGGATCCCTAGATGAGAGGCCAGGTCATAGCGCTGCATGTTGGACATCAAGACTCGGTTCTCATACTGAAGTTGCATGACCTTACCACTGAGTTCATTGATCTGCATGCGGGCAGCTTTGAGCTCTTCCTGGAGCGCTTCTGTCTTGGCGCTGTCATGATGCCTTGAACTGTCATGAGCCCCAGTCTTGTATTTGTATTTGTTCAGCTCTGCTGTGATGCGCTTGTTTTGTTCTTCTACATCAGCCAAGTTTCTTCTCAGCAGCTCCGTTTCATCTTCAACTAGCTGCAGATGCTGCCGTAACTCAGAGAGTGATTCATTCTGCTCCCCCATGAGCGGGTTGGCTGCCCCTGAGAAATCATCTCCTCTCAAGTCATCAAGCTCTGCTTTCAGCCCTCTGTTTTCTACTTCCAGCTCCACTATTTTCCTTCCCAGAATATTGGCTTCTTCCTCTACTAACCTCAGACGAAGCTTGAGTTCTGATTCTCTTGTGGTAGGTGGGCCTCCAGCCTCCCCTTTTGGTAAGGGACTGTCCAGATCACCATAAAATGACCGATATTTTTGTAGCTCATGTTCAAATCTGTCCTTTTCCTTGTCTATTTTGGCCAACTTTTTCCTCATCAGGGTAGCTTCTTCTTTGATGAACTGCAACTGGCATTTCAGATCTTCATTGTCCTCCTTAGAAAAAAGAAAGAAGATCCAACAGTTACTAGACAAGTGACAATTTGGCAATTCAGCAAATGAAAATTCCAAATCATAGAATAATAGCCCCAGTGAACTCTATTACTCTATTTGGTACACATTTCAAATATCAAACAAAAGCAAAATGATTTAAAAATCATTACTCCATGTTCTGAACCATTACACCTCAAAACCTACTCAGTAGCAGGTTTTACACTCTACCAAGGGCTATTTCACACATTACACAGAAACAATCTGCCAGCCATTTGTCAATGTACTATCAACAGGAAGCTGCAACCTATCATAACTCCCTTAACAGTACCCCTGTATGGCAGACACGCTTGTGTTTATTGCATTCACAGGTTATGTTTTACGTATAAGGGTTCACCTAAAAACAAGTGATCTGTGAAGTGGCCCTGGGTTTGGTCATGAGAATTGTTAAGATCTGAAAGCTAAAAATCTCTCTGACCAAGAGATAAAGGACATCAATATAGCAGGGACATGGTCTGTGCCATCTTTTCAAGTAAAATATAGCTGTTTCCATTATTTTTCCAAGTATCATTGTAAGAGCCATTCAAGAATAAATTTCAATAAATAAATTTCAGGAGTGCAGATGCTAGGAACTTCTCTATAACTAGCTTCTAAATAGTTTCAAATGGATTGATAGGTATAGATGACAAAATAAATTTATCTGTAACACAACTGAGCTGAACACCATTCAACTGTGTGCAACAGTTATACTTGGAGAAGACCCAGCAACAATTCCATTTATTTTAATGGGTTAATAATGTATATGACTCTGGTAAACACAACCCAATATATAAAAATATACTGCTATAGTTATTAAAACTACATTTAAAAATTTGGTTACTAACAGGCTACTAAATGAGCGCCATAAAAATAGTCACTGTTTTCCAATTATGTTGAATAAGGAAAGGCTTGCATCAATGCTTTTTTTATTTCATAACCATAAGGTTTACTGGGTTGTGCCATGGGACAGACAGAAGTATTTGAGGTTACCTCAGTGGGTGTCTGCTGTGACTTTTTTTCTGATTTTTGCAAGTCTTTGCTTCCTCTTCTTTTCATGGACTGCTATAAAAGAAAGATAAGGTATAGTATGCATTTTACTAAATGTGTTTGTTTATTTATTTGTTTTACAGCTGTGTATCTCCAACTAATACACAACAATATATACAAATACAATAAAACATTTAACACTGTTAAAACAATGCAAAATAATAAAACGATTGGCTAATCCTGAGAAGTTAACAACGCAATAGGCTTGACTGCAATATAAATCCATTAAACCATTGAAAGCACAAGAAGCTTTTTCAAAAACCAATGTTGTTTTTACCCAAAAATATTGGTTGCTCCACAATTCAGAGGCCAGGATATTTTTATACAATTCAGGTTGCTGTTCATCTGTATAACATACTTTGGAGTACTTTGAATATTAAAAACAATAATTCGCAAACAGTCCAAAAAAATAAAAAATAAATAAAAAACCTCACCTGGAGCCAAAAAGCATATTCAGCATAACTGTAAACAGACTTTTTAGTTGGAAGTAAATGACCCAAGATAATTGTAAATAGTTGTCTCCCAGATATGTGCCCTTTATTTATCATGATTCTGTAATAGAATGATTTTGATACTACTTTGAAGATCTAAGGATGCAATAAATGAACTCCTTTCCCCATACAAAATAGGAAGGTCTGTTTATTTCTTTGGAGGTCTTCAGCAAATGCTCTTAGCATGGTTTAAAATAAAGCAGTTTAAGAGAATATTTTTTTAAAAAATCTCAAAACAAGAGAAGGCAGGAAATAAAACCTCAGCATTACACACACACACACCCCTACCTCAGAATAATATTTATTTATTTATTTATTTATACATACATACATACATACATACATACATACCCCACTCATCTGGCTGGGTTTCCCCAGCCACTCTGGGTGGCTTCCAACAAAAGATTAAAAATACATTAAAACATCAGTCATTAAAAACTTCCATAAACAGGGCTACCTTCAGATGTCTTCTAAACATCAGATAGTTGTTTTTTTCTTTGACATCCACACCACCATATCGGTTTAAATGTTGAAACACATTTAAGGGCTGGGGGTATGAAAAGTTTTTCACCACTTACTAAAAGGAAAACAAAGAAAGTGGCAAGCAAACTTCCCAGAAGGGGAGTTGCAAATATAAAGTGCCACAGTGGAAAAGGCCTGCCACTAACCAGTTCAAAGGGTAACAAAACCAGAGCAAGGCCTCCAGAGCTGATCTTAACACCCAGGTGCTTTCAAGTGGAAGCAGTGGTCCTACAAGTAGCCTGGCCCTAAGCTGTTTGGGGATTTACAGGTCAAGAGCAATACTTTGAACAGTGTATGGAAACAGACCAGGAACCAGTTTGACTGTTAAGGAATTGGCAAAATGTGTCATTTTTTAACAGACCTCAAAGGCAGCCCCACGTAGAAAGCATTATAGTGAACTAAACAAGATGCTGCCAGTACATAAATAACTGTGGCCAGATGCAAAACATTCGGTTCCTTTGCAGGCAAGAGGTAGACAAGATGACCTTTGGATACTGTCATCCCCTACAGTTCTATATCTTTGACTTGAAGAATGCTGTGTTCCTGCCGCCCCAGTATGCCCTACAGCTTTGTGAGGCCCAGTGTTCTGTGAAAAACATTTCATGACAAGTTTAATATCCTCGGTTGCCTGTCTGATGTTTTTAGGTTTGCAAAAAGCAAAGCATTTTTATCCTTTCTTTGAATTTCAACAGAAATTAAAGGCAGTTTTGACAAGCAACGTATTAACAGTTCAGTAGAAAGAGATAGCACTTGTTTACCACTCTTCTACCTCTATATATATGGAATACACAAACTTCATATTGCTTTCAATAGCATATTAAAGTTGATGAAAATTCAGAGGAAAAATAAATAGACTATCCACAACTCGATTTAGCCACGGTACTTGAATTGGATTTAAGGATGGGCCTCTATATGTCCGCATCATAATCATGTGATCCTGGTTTTTTAAAAGTGGCAAAAGTATTCATCTTTACTAGCAGTGATCCACAGTTGTCCATAATCACTGCAAGTAACTGGAAGATGACAGGCTAGCATTCTAAAAGGTAGCCCAGCTAAGAACGCAAATGGAAGTAGAAAAAAGCACCAGTGGTTCTCCCTCCTAGTGCTGGATGGGCCTCTTCCTTATATTCACCAGGGAGGCAAAAAGCCCTGCTTTCCTGTTTGTTAGATGCACACTTTTTTGGGGGGTGGGTGGGTGGGGGAGGAAGGAAGGAAGCAATGGGTTATATCCAATGCTTCACACACATACAACTGCTGGCACAACGGGACTTTAAATTTGCCTGCTTTCCGTCCAAATCTGCTTTGGAGGGTGACCCAACACTCCACAGCTGATTTTGAGCACATACAGAGGCCTGGGGAGCGGGGGAGAAGAGTGGCGCTGTGGGTTAAACCACAGAGCCTAGGACTTGCCGATCAGAAGGTCGGCGGCTCGAATTCCTGCAACGGGGTGAGCTCCCGTTGCTCGGTCCCTGCTCCTGCCAACCTAGCAGTTCGAAAGCACGTCAAAGTGCAAGTAGATAAATAGGTACCGCTCTGGCGGGAAGGTAAACGGCGTTTCCGTGTGCTGCTCTGGTTTGCCAGAAGAGGCTATGTCATGCTGGCCACATGACCCAGAAGCTGTACGCCAGCTCCCTTGGCCAGTAAAGCGAGATGAGCGCCGCACGACTGGACCTAATGGTCAGGGGTCCCTTTACCTTTACTTTATCAAATACACACCTTTCTGTTCAGTGCAACGCTAGGTGCTGTTTTTTCTCATCTTTTGTGCTGTTATAGGGTTGAGATCCATTTCCCCCCTTTTACATTCAAGCTACATGTTCTCCGGCTGTTTTAATTATGCTGAATAATATAGTGCTAGAGTGGATGGGGAACTAACCAACTTGTGTTAAGTTCTCATGAAAATCCTCCTGCTCAGATTTTGCATCTTTCAAATGAAAGTCAACCACACTGAATCATAGAATTGTAGATTGGAAGGGACCTCGAAGATCATCAACTCCCTGCAATGCAGCAATATGCAGCTGTCTCATATGGGGATCAAACCTGCAACCTTGGCGTTATTAGCGCCATGCTCTAACCAGTTGAGCTGTGTGAAATCTACCTCCCTCTACCAATATCAGGAAGGCCTACTTTCCTGGTATACTGTCATTTTTACAACCATTGAACTAAATCACATCACTGTAATCTAAACTGCTGGCATCTATTCCAATTAAAGGCAGAGTCAAACCAAAGGCATAGTCATATGCTTCTGGTAATTAGGTTTCTAGGGCAGACACTATCAATCATGCTTTAAATTAATATAAGTATCTGTTTATTATAAGCAACCAGAATGGCAGCAAGTGCAGAGGAAATATTTCCAAGGCATGATGGCCAGTCATCTGAAAACTGGAACAATAAATTTATTGGATATGCAAGTTTCAACTAAAATTAAATTTCAAATTCCTTATCTGACAAATGTGGTGAATTTAGTATTTGCATACAAACACCTGCAATTCATTCATTCACACACACACACACACGCACACACACACACACATATACACCCCCCCCCCAAAATAATAACAGCCACAGGCAGCTTGGGTAGCACACAAACAGCAAAACAAAATCAGTTAGGAAAGATGCCAGGCAGACCTCACTAGGTAGAGCATTCCATGGAAGCAACACCTGAATATACAGAACCACAGCTGAATAGGCCTTCCTCTCTTGTCACCATCCTTTGAGACTGCAAAGGGCAGAACCAAAGAAGGGTCTCAGAATAAGGTCTAAGGGTCCAGGTCAGTTCACAGCAGGAAAGGTGTTCCAGATATTATTGGGGCCCTGAGCCAGAAAAAGCTTTATAGGTCAAAACCAGTACTTTGAATTGGACTTGGAAGCATACATGTAGCCAGGACAGAGCAGGTTTGCCTCGAACGTGTCAACAGTTGGGCAGATACACTGAAGCTTCTTGAAGGTACCGTATTTTTCGCCCTATAAGACGCACTTTTCCCCCTCCAAAAATGAAGGGGAAATGTGGGTGCGTCTTATGGGGTGAATGCAGGCTTTCACTGAAGCCTGGAGAGCGAGAGGGGTTGGTGCGCACCGACCCCTCTCGCTCTCCAGGCTTCAGGAGAGCCCCAG
Source organism: Podarcis vaucheri (assembly GCF_965113315.1). NCBI lineage: Eukaryota > Metazoa > Chordata > Lepidosauria > Squamata > Lacertidae > Podarcis > Podarcis vaucheri. The sequence goes on along the minus strand of NC_138761.1, from coordinate 42,683,150 downwards.
CGCCAGCCCCACAAGGTTGGGGGACAGAGGGAGGCGGAACACCGCCATCCCGCTGTTTCCCGAAGTGGTTTGGAGGCTGACAGCGGGGAGAAGAGCGCTTCTCCCCGCTGCCTGCCCCACCACTCCGGGGACAGCAGGGAGACGCGCTGCGTCTCCCTGCTGTCCCCGGACCTGATCGCAAGGCGGGCGGCGGGGAGAAGAGCGCTTCTCCTCGCTGCCTGCCCCACAAGCGCCTGGGGGGGGGGAAATAATTTTTTTTCTTTATTTCCCCCCAAAAAACTTGATGCGTCCTATGGGCCGGTGCGTCCTATGGGGCGAAAAATACGGTAATTGAAGCTTCCAACTCATTTTCAAAGGCAGCCCAGCATAAAGTACATTGCAATAATTCAGCCCTGAAGTTACCACAGCATAAATTACTGTAACCAAATTTTCCCTGTCCATTCCATAGACATGATAAAAACAAACTTAACTACTGTGGTAATTATTATTAGCAGCAGTACGAGCAGAAATAAGAGAAGAACTATTCATAATTTGGAGCAGTTATTAGCACTTGTGTAACCCAATCCCTGCATACATTCAGATATTACATTTTTTGGTGTTTAATACATACAGATCTACAACCTGTTGCCTAACTAACCATTTAATCAGTGTGGTACAGTGTCACTTTGCACATATTCTACTTCTCCTCCTGAGAGAAGAAAAGAATGGTGTAATACCAACTACTGAGGTGTTATGTTACCCAGAAATTACCTGGGTAAGAGTCTCATTTATTTTCTTCCAATACCCTGAGTGTCAAGATATTAATCAATGGTATCACCATCTATCTTCTTTCAGTAATCTCTGCCTGGTTTGTCTTACAAGCAGAGATACAGCAGACTTCTTTCTTCTCTGGCTCCTTATTCCATTACAGGAAGCCACAAAATAATTCTTCCTGGTATGGAAACTGGGGACTATTCAATTTCTTTACCAATGAAATGTTCTCTGCACCAACATACATAATTCCAGTGAGAGCTTGCCCAAAGATAAGTAATCAACCAATCAAACAATAAATGTGAATTTGAATAAATACCATTTATCACCACCCGAAAACAACAGCAAAGCAGGGTGGGGAGGAGGGGTTGGGAAAACAGAAGCCGCAGAGATATTAAAAATGGGGGCTGGATTAACAGAAACGCACACTAAAAGAGCATCATAAATCCTGGTGTATAATTAGCTGTCAATTAGGATCCAATACGATGTTCAAGAGACAGGATATTTCTGCAGTCAATTTAGATTGACAGCGAAAGATGCAAGCCAATACAAACACTCCCTTTCACAGCGTGGGTGCCAGTGAATGATCTAGACCCTTCTGTAATGAGGCACAATGCAACTGGGCCACACCAGCACAATGTAGGCCAAATTTTAACAACTCTTAATATAGCCATTTGAGCACTTCATTAGCAGTTTCATTATCCAAATACAAACCAGTAAATAGTTCAGTAAACCTGAAAGGCTATGTGGATTTATCTATCACTAATTAATAACACAGGTTATTAGGAAGCACGGCAGTAAGAAAGAAATTTGGGCTAGTAATATTTGAACTGGGTGTTGCAGTTCACTATCACAAATCTCATAGGACTCATGCAGGTTGTTGGATACACCTACAAAGACCACTGGATTATGGCCCATAGTTTTATGTTCTCTAAACTCAATGGGAGTGTAAGTGGTTGAACTAGCAGCTGTGTTTGGCTTTACTTTTTCTAAAAATCTAGTAGCACAGACATGCCTTATTTTAAGGTAAGAAGAGTCCTATTGGATCAGATCAAGTGTCTATCCAGTCCAGCCTACCAGATACCTATGAGAATTTCATCAACAAAACAAGAACACAAGAGCACTCTCAATAGCATTCAAGAATAAATGTATCTCATTTCAAAAACAGGTACAGGGAATGCTTTTCAGCAAACAAATACAAATCTCAAACCTTTCTACTCATCCATGAAAACCAACAATTCACAGTAGAAGGCAAAAACTGACTAAGAGCAAAGGTACGAAAGGGGCAGCCATTTTTAATTCTAGGAACTGTTTACTGTTTCCCTCATTTATGTTCTCATTTCTACGAAGCAAATTATTCATTGCATTTTAGGATCCTTACTTAGTCAAGCATTCTGAGAATCTCTGACGTCCTCCTCCATTAAGTGCATGCACTATTATTCCAACCATTATTAAATTCAGGGTAGAATACAAACTCATTTCCCCAAAAGTAAATACTGAACATTAACCTCTTTCATCCTGTCAAGTTCGTTCTGCAGAGCCTGTTTAGCAATCTCTACTTCTATCAGCTGCTGTCTTAACTTTTCATTTTCATCTTCTGTTGTGGTACGTTTTTCTTCCACGTTTTCCAACTCATGGTGAAGTCTCACTGAAACATCTTTTGCAACCTAATGGAACAGAATTTTAAAATTTAAAGACAACATTTTTGTGGCGAAGATAATTATGGGTTGTATACAGTGCTGTTTTTCTAAAAAAATGTTTAGGGGTACTCTCATTTTGACTCAAGAAAATCATGATTTTATAGTTCAAATCGGGGGAAATAAATACAGTAAATGGACAAAAGTACAAAGATTCACAAAATATTAAGGGGTATGCCCCTGCGTCCCCCCAGAAAAAAAGCGCTGGTTGTATACAATGTTAGTCATACTCAGCATAGACACATAAAAATTAATAGGCATAACTCACTTAGGTCAATTGATGCAATGGGTCTACTCTTAAGTTTGATACAACCCTATGATCATGTGATGTTTATAATCTTGTTTTCAGCCAACAAAAACAGAGCTGATTAGTGTATTCTAGAGCCAGAATGGCATTCTGATTAGTTTTGTCTCCAATCCAATTCCATTAGAAGTCTCCACTGATTTTAAAAACATGAGCGCCTTCATTACAAATATTTAGGCACCAGGCCAAAACTCTTCTCCCAGGCCTTTGGCTAATTAAATACTTTATATGGCCTTTTAAACTGTGGGGAGTATAGTTTTTGTTTGTTACTATGGTATGCATTCTTTATATATATATATTGTAAACCATCCTGTAATCCTTGGGTGAAGGGTTTCACAGAAATTTAATTAATTTATTATCATTGTTGTTGTTGTTGTTGTTGTTGTTGTTGTTATTGTTATTAAAGCTCAGTTTACATACACTCTAGCTTATTCCTGATTATTTCCAGACAGTGTGACTCTGAGCACTGGTAGTATCCCATGATTACAGGACTTAGGTAGTACTTGTATATGGAATTTCTAGGTCAAAGACCAACTCTCTATCTATTAGAACACTGGACACAATGCTACCCAAACTGGACTTTAACATGGGAGTCTCACTTGCTTTTTCAGTGAAACATATTTACAACTGGAACTGTACACCTTATAATTAGTTAATTAATCAAGTAACACTTTAGTAGATAAATCATGGGTAGCAATTTTATTTGGCGAGTACAGATTTTCACTTGTTTGAAGGGCAAACATTTATTTTTGAGCTATTTTGCTTCTGGTATGCAAAATGGAATGCAAAGGAAACCCTTAAAATGGCTTTTCTTTCTAATAATGAGTGATGAATTACAGATTGTATCCAACTTATATCACACTCAAAGCATACTCAGTGAAAACAATCGATACAACTTAAAAGTTCATTGTTTTCTACTGCAAGTATAATTTAAATGGATTCAACCCTCTATTAAATTCTAAGTTATATTTTCAAGATGTGTCAATGGGCAGATTCATTTCAAGCTAAGAGGCTCTGGCATTACAGAAATGTATTTCAGCTTATTAACGGATCAATGAATTAGTTAAAAGCAGCAGTGAACAACATGGTGGGTTGGTGGCTGTACCACTCACCTGACCTCCCTTCCAGCCGAGTCACTGAGGCGTCAGGCAGTGAGGTGCAAACATGCCAGTGGAGCCAACCTGTCACTCCAGTTGGCCCTTTCTACTGCGCTGTCTTTGTCCTCCCTTCTTTCCATCCCAATATGCAGTAGTGGCTCAGCTGAAGAGAGGTCAAGTGAGCAGCACAGCCTCATCCCGCTTTCCACAGAGCTCAATGGAACAACTGTCAAAGCAACAGAGTGTAACACACCTGGGAATTTACTCTCTGATAACTGGAAAAGGGGTAAATACAGTAGTACCTCCTGTTACGTAACCCTCTGGTTACGTAAACTTCAGGATGCGAAAGCGGCAAACCCGGACGTATTTGACCAGGTTTCACTGCGCGCATGCACAGAAGCAGTCTTCAGGTTGCAGAAACCTCAGGATCCGACCGGACCTCCAGAACGGATCCCGTTCGCAACTGGAGGTACCACTGTATCTGAAAGTGAGCTATCTAGAAAGTGAGTTCTGAGAGTCAGGATCCAGGTCATCAAATTACTGGCTCTCAGAACCATGAGACAAATCAGATCTCTGCTTTCCGTTGAACGACTTGAGCCTACGATACTTTCATAGTCTACCTGTACTTCCCCCTCACTGCCTTCCCACCTACTTGCCAGCTTTTGGTCCTGTTTACCTTCAGGTCTTGCTCCAAGCTTCGCAAAAGTTCTCCGTCAATCTCCCCGGTCTGTGCATAGCGGAGCCTCTTGCGCTCTGCCTTTCGAAGACGGTACTGAAGGATCCTGCAGTTTTTGTTGGCCCTCTCCAATTCGTGGCGCATTTCTTGCAGCTGGCAGGCATCCTCTTCAAAGAAGCTGTCCCTCATCTCATCCATCTCAGTCCTCAACTCATCTATCTCATTCTGGTACCCGTTCAGAAAGGATAGTCGGAAATGCAAGTTCACATTAATAAAACGAAAGGAAAAATGGGACTTAAGTTGATCTTCACTTAAAACAACAACAACCAGAAGCATCAATCACTATCTTATGCCTGCCCTTCAAACATCACATGTGTGACATGTATACGAAGAGGTAATCAACGATAAAATCATGGGTGGATGAGAGTTATGCAGTGTGGGAAGAACTTGGTTTTTCCACCAGCAGGAGTGGGGAACAGAGGGTCAAATATGGCCCTCCAGGCCTCTTTATAGCTGGCCCTCAGAACTTTCCCTAAGCCATGTGCCCTTCTAAGGCCACACCCCTTTTCACTAGGCAGTGCCCTCGCTGACCCTGCTCCACCCCCTCAAGTGGCTTTCCCTTGCTGGGATGGGATGTGTCTATGGTCTTTTGCTTGCCTGGATGGAGAAAGGTGTGTGTGTGTGTGTGTGTGTGTGTGTGTGTGTAAAGCTGTGTTTCCCAAACTTGGGTCCTGAGCTGTTTTTGGACTACAACTCCCATCATCCCTAGTTAGCAGGACCAGAGGCCAGGGATCATGGGAACAGCCAGACACACAAGTTTGGGAAACACTGGTGTAGAGCAACTTCTGACAAGTGACTGGATGTAAACTCCTGTAAAAAGGCGAGAGTCATATCCGTTGTCCCACCCACTTTTGCCCCTGACCATACCCTCTGGTGTCATGCAACTCCTGGAAGTTGATCCAACGCTTAGACTGAAAAAGGTTCCCCACCCCTGTGATACAGCTTACCAGTTCTACATGGGAACACAATTTTGTGTGCTGAGTCTTCACTTTCTCAACACACCATAGCCATAGCTAGACAGCGGAATGATGGCTTGCTACTCCGCTGAACATTTTACCACTAACTGTAAAAGTGTAGATGTACTCTTAAAGACATGCCTGGAATGCAAGACCCTTCCCTCACGGATGAGACAAACTGTAGAGGGAATGTGATCTGAAAAGAGTAATTGTTATGCTGTTATGTTAAGCATTCTCCCTTAACATTCAGAATAAAGTATGTCATGAAGGCACAAGTGCATGCAGCAAACAGGATGGATGGCTTCCTCTGCTGGATGAAAAGCCAGGGCCTTACCATTGCACAGCATTGCCTTACCATTGCACAGCCATGCATGTTTGAGAGCGTCTGAAGGGAAAACAGGTATGTGACATGTGAAAAGCATGCCACAGGGAGTGATTATGAGGCAAGGCACACACTATATAGTGCTTTTCGCCATCTGTGGGCTACCATCAGGTCCGAAATGGCCAGGGCTAGTTTCCTCCAAGGGAGCTCAACTTTTCTGAGGCAGAAGTTTCCCACATTTTACCAAGGGAAGAGAACAACAGGAAGTTGCACCATTAAGAACTAGAATGGAATATAATGGTTTTCCTTTTCGGGGGCGGACAAAAACGACTATCGTTTGTACAACCCCCCCCCCCAAAAAAAGGACGGACCCCTGCTTTCTTTCCCCTTTTCTTGCACCTGCTGCTAAGATGGGGGGGGGGGGGTATCTGTTCTCTATCACTTCGCCTCCTACAAGCCGGGTTGACAACAGAAGAAAGAGCAGAATAAAGGGCTCCCCCCCCTCCCGGCTGGGCCACACCCGCCGCCCTCCTCTCCTCCTGCTCACCTTGAGGGCCTCGTTCTCCTCCTCCAGCTTCTCCATCTCCTCCTGCAGCTGCTGCCGCCCAGGGTTCAGGCTGAGGGCGCCTTCGGGGCCCGGGGCTCCGCCGCGGCAGCTGCCCTCTTCGGGCCCAGCCAGCGCCATTGGAGACTGGGTCGGCGAGGCGGCGGGAGGCGCAGGCTGGGGCTGCTCCTCCGCTGAGGCGCTGCCGTCGCCCTGGTTGCTTTGCATCTGGGCCGACCGCCCCTACGGCACCGGCCTCCTTCTGGGATGGGAGGCGAGGCGCTCAATTGGCGGGCATCCTTCCTTCCTCCCGCCCGGGCCTGCCCCTTCCCTGCGCCACAAGAAGATGGAGGAGCCGGCGCTGCCTCCTTCCCTCCCTCGCTTTGCAGAGAGAGACCTGCCGGCTTCCCCCCGGACTTGGGCGGCGGCTGAGCAAGCGCAAAGCCAGCCGCCCGCCCTCCGTCTGGGGGGCTGCCGGGAGCCCCGAGCTCGGCGCCTTCGAGAGGCGCGGCCTGCCTGTCAGCCGGCGGTCCCCGCCCACTGCCCTTCCCAGGCTGGGTGGGAAGGAGGGAGACGCGAGGAAGGGCCGGTGCTTGGCCGGTTGCTGCTCGTTTCGGCGGGGGCTCCCCTCGGACAAGGAGTGCTGCCTCCGCTCGGGGGCTGCTCCAGGGCTGATGTTGCCGAGGCTGAGAGAAGCACGCCTGAGGGGTTCTTGAAAGGGAGCCCCCCCCCGCAGGGTCTTCATCATCTTCTTTGGCGATCACTCGTAGCCGAGTAAGATTGTCTTCCGTAAACACGATTTTAATAGTGAGTCCGTAAGTGACCGTGGAGGCCAGTTCTAGGTCCACACGTCCTTCCACAGTGGGGACATTGGTTCCCGGGCGGGAGTTAATCATGGTGAGGGTTTGCCGAGCGCCCCTTCCTCTTAGCGCAGGGGTCTGCAACCTTTAAGACAAAAAGAGCCACTTGGACCCGTTTCCAAAGAAAAAACAACAACTGGGAGCCGCAAAACCATTGCGACATTTAAAACAAATATATCTCCGGAGCCGCGATCTGACAGCGGGCGGGAAGGTGACATCAGGACGGTGCGTGACTAACGCACACACTGCCCCCATGCGACGTCACAGCCAGTACAGCGCCCGCCACAGTGAGGAGTGTTGGGGCGCACAATGCGCCTCCTCCCCTCGCTAGTATCCGCCCCAGAGCCGCAGCAAAGATGTAAAAGAGCCACATGCGGCTCCGGAGCCGCGGGTTGCAGACCCCTGTCTTAGCGCGTTTCTCCCTTTCATCCTGAGTTTGAGTGTCTTCAAAGCCCATGACACCTTTGGTAAAGGCTGTTCACCAACTGGAGCGCTTGCAGGCCAGTGTTTCCCAGTTGTCAGTGTTTATACTACATTTTTTTAGATTCGCCTTGAGATAGTCTTTGAACCTCTTTTGTTAACCACCAGCATTATTCTTTCGATTTTTATGTTTGGAATGGAGTAGTTGCTTTGTTTTTTTTAAAACTTTTTTTATTCAAAATTAAAACAAAACATATTATCCAGAAACATATCATCCTTATTTTTTCCCCATTTTTCCTCCCTCCCCCCACACTCCCACACAAAACCCACCCACCCCCACCCCCCAGTTCCAGTCTTTGATTTCTTTAAGAATGCTGTTTTCTGCATGTTACACAGTTATATAGATCCTCAAACTATTTAGCTGGTTATCATCAATAAAAAAGTTTGTGAATGTTTATTCAAAGCCTGCCAAGGAGTCCAGTTCGCGTCTTCAAATACTTTGTAAAGGGTTCCCATTCATCTTTGAAGTCACAGTTATCCAGATCAAAATGCAGGCTAAGAGGGCAGCTTTTCTAATGCCGGTTTTCTCATAATAGAATCAGAATTGTAGAGTTGGAAGGGACTTAAAGGGTCATCTATTCCAACCCCCTGCAATGCAGGAATCACAAAAGCATCCGTGAGAGATGTCCCACCCAGCCTCATTCAAACCACTTGGCCCAAAGTAGTTCTCCAATCCAGAAGTATTGGAGCTGGTCAGTGAGGGTGGCGCCACACAGGAGTTTTAAAGTGTGATATGCAGCTCCCAGGGACATGGGTGGCGCTGTGGGTTAAACCACAGAGCCTAGGGCTTGCCAATCAGAAGGTCGGCGGTTCAATTCCCCGCAACAGGGTGAGCTCCAGTTGCTCGGTCCCTGCTCCTGCCAACCTAGCAGTTCAAAAGCACCTCAAAGTGCAAGTGGATAAATAGGTACCGCTCCGGAGGGAAGGTAAACAGGGTTTCTGTGAGCTGCTCTGGTTCGCCAGAAGCGGCTTAGTCATGCTGGCCACATGACCTGGAAACTGTACGCCGGCTCCCTCTGCCAGTAAAGCGAGATGAGTGCTGCAAACCCGGAGTCGGTCACGACTGGACCTAATGGTCAGGGGTCCCTTTACCTTTACCTATGCAGCTCCCACCCCTTTAACCACATGCCTGTTAAGATACATGGTGCTTGTTCTTCTGTAACTCTGTACCCCTGTATATTTGAGTCTTGTTTTTATGTAGTTGGATCTGGGCCTTGGAAATTGTTTGTTTCTTTGTTTGTTTTTGGATCAAGCAGTTTATTAATTTTCTAAATGAATAATAGTTTACACAGAAAAAAATAATCACATGCTTGTTTAACAGTAAAAAGGCTTAATGTGCCAATTTCCAGCACTTTTCAACTGTGGCCATTTTTATTGGAAGGGATTGACATTTGGCTTATATGTTGTTTGTTACCCTTTGGCGTTGTTTATTCAAAACCTTTTTGTCTTTGGGGGAAGACTTCTTATTGTGAGCACAATAAAGAAAGTGTACAAGTCTGGTTGAAGCTCTTCGTTGCACCCAGAGAGAGGGAGAGTCTTAATTTAGGAACCAAGCAGGATTTGGGAAAGGGAACTGACAATCAGAGGACTGCATAAAATGCTACAAGACTCTAGAGGGCACTCTGATCTAAAGGATAAATTGAAGGGGCTAGAACTGTAGAGTTGGAAGGGGCCTCAAGGGTAATCTAGTCCCTTCTCCAAGTGTGGAACTCTTCTTTAAGGTACACATGGTTTTCCAAATGAAAAGCGATTTTCTGTTATTCTGTTCCATTCAGAAGTTCACGAACCATTTCTGATGTTAGCACAAGAAGTCTACTCATACAGTTTATCAAAAACGTGAGTAAATGTTCGTTGTTGTTTCTAAGTCTGAAAATATTCCCCATGTCCTATTGCTATGTTGACATTGTTAAAACAAGTTAAGCTTATATTCGTTTGTTGTTGTTTTTCTCTTTCTGTCCTTCCCACAGAAGAGGATTTGTGCTGTAAGGAAGGCTAGAAATAAACCCTAGGTTGCCCATGAATGCCGGGATGAGGACAGGCAGCAAATGCAGCCCTGGTCAAAACCTCAACAGTGAACAGGAAAGGTAATCAAAATACTCACTGGCCATGATTGTTACAATGGCAGTTGGCTTTGAAAAAGGAGGTGCAGAAGGCTGCCATGATGCCACGCCCCCCCCTAACTTGTTGGTAGTGCTGCCAAACTAGTCAAAACTGTGTTCATGTGTGACTCAAAGAACATTTCAGATGCTTGGAACCAAATGTTTCTGCAGGTATATGGGCATCACTGCTCCCTGCCTTCAGTAACCTGTCTATACCAAAGCCTAAAGGGACATCATGGCTCATAGCAACATATCCCAGTATGAGGGGGGGGATTTTCCAGTGAATAATTTAGCTTGTTGAACAAGATTATTAGTGTCTTTCTAATTACTAAAAGGTTAATGGCTTCTGAGTACTTCAGTATTAGTCGTGTACCTTTCGGAGTAAAAGCTCTCGCATACAAAGGCTGCACTATTGGTTTGGTTATAAAATGTTATATTTGCTTTATATTGGCAGAAAGCTGGTTGCTTCAAATTGCCAGCCAGTATGATGTGCCAAAAATCTTATAAGTACACAAAATACTTATATCCTGTCTGTGACATAACGATGCATCTATTGAGCTGTGATGAAATAATGCCTTGTGATGAAATTCATATTCTTTACCACATGGCCTAAATGCCTGCGTTCCATAAACAATTCTTTTGGCGAGCACACAAAAGAACCAGGAGCGACCCAACGCTAAGCCAAACCTCAGTTTGCTTTCCCAGAAACTGCACTGCTGATTCCTTTCCCATCGTGTTGGAAGGGGGGGGGAGGTGGATGCCCAAAAGTTGGAGGTCATTTTTCCAAAATACAAATATTCATGTAGCTTGTTCAACAAGGGAACTATGTTGTTATGTAACTTGAGGGTGCTTAGTATTTCAATCTCTTTTACAAAACACCAAAATGTCTAATTTTGGTGGTACAGTGGTACCTTGGATTAAGAATTTAATTTGTTCCGCTCCCAGGGCGTTCTGGCAGTTCCCTAACTGAGAGAAGTGAAGTTATAGGGAACCAGGCAGAGAGCCTTCTCAGCAGTGGCACCCTCCTTGTGGAATGCCCTCCCATCAGATGTCAAGGAGGAGCTTCCTACAGCCAATCAGAAGCCGTGCTTTGGTTTCTGAACGTTTTGGAAGTCGAACGGGCTTCCGGAACGGATTCAGTTTGACTTCCAAGGTATGACTGTATAACCTTTAGAAGACATCTGAAGGCAGTCCTGTATTGGAAAGGTTTTAATGTTCGATGTTATATTACATTTTTATACATGCTGGAAGCTACCCAGGTGGCTGGGGTATTATTGTTGCTGTTGTTATGATGACGAAATTCCTTCAGAACAATTTATGGCTATGTGTCTCTGCACATAATGAATGTGGGCACCTTGTGTTTTCATATTGTAAGCCTGATTTTTACCTACTACATATTTTTTCTCAAGCTGACCTCCATTTTTTGATGCCACAGTTTTACATGCTGAAGTGACCATCTGCATACTTTAGCCCCAGGTAAATGACAAAGCGCCAGGGTCTTTGTCTAGTCACAGATTGGTGATCACCAGTATTAATAGATAGGATTAGCAAATGCAAGCAGGCCAGCAGGCTGCAAAGCTGCTACTTGTCGCCTTAGATTCCCCTCTGCCTTATCAGTCTCGGGGCTCCATAGAAAGAGAGCGATCGGAGGTTTCGGGAAGGCACAGGTCGGTTTCTTTCTCTTTGCACCAGGACCTGGGGAAAGGGCAAGTTCTGGGTCAGAAACTACAGAAAATGTCTTTTCAGAGTTCCCCTCAGGCACCATGGAGAAACAACAATATCTCCTTTTTGAACAAAGACGCTCCTGTCTCAGAACAAGGAGAGAAGATCATTGGCTTCTATCTACTGGCTCTGGGTATGTATATGGATTTATGGATTAAGCATGCCTGCAAAATTCACAGGGACTTCTGTTGAGCCTAATTAGTTGCAGCTCTTATTAAAACAGAACAGTGGTGCATTTTTACTAAAGAAAACATTGAAATGTTTGGAAGCGGGGAGGGGAAGACAATATTGTTAAGTCCAGTCCAGGTAAGATGAAATACTGGACTTTAACTGGATTAGCTCCCATTCATTTCAAAGGGATTAAAATGGCTTGAGTCCAAATACTTGGGGTTAACCAGCCTACATATAATCCAAGCTGCTCCTCTACTAAAGTGCAGTTGAAGATTCTTTGGCAAAGAAATAAAATGGATGGGAGAAGAATCATGTGCGGAAATAGATGACCTCATATTATCCTAGCGAAATACTGCTGTCACTTATTTACTGTTCCAATACTCTACCTCTTGCTAACTAAAAGATGTATTTGCTTTGCATGCTAAAAATAATTCAGTTTATTAAAGTTTGTGTGTGATGTATGTAGCTGATAATTTCCAGGGTGATTACTGTGTTAGTCTGTTGCAGCAAATATAAAAATATTGTGGAACAATAAAAGACTAATAAATTATGCCATTTGCCCTATTAAATTTGTAAGACTTTAAGCTGTTTCTACATTCAAAAAAGTACTCTACACTGTGTAACATTTACTGTTACAAGCATTATTAAACTCTAGACATTTGAGTACAGAAGTTTGAACATACTCGCACTCCTGTGCTTACTTAATAATAAAACAGCAGTGCTGCATTTCCCCCCCTTTAAGATACTGACCCTGTAATATATCAAGCTGGTGAATAGCTGAGGCCTATCATAGGAATATCACTGTTCTTATAGACCCAATATTTTAGAGAGTCCTAGTGTCAAGATTTTAAACATTTTAAATAAGCGAGACACTATCAAGAGTAAGAGCAGAATCTTCTTAATTCTTAATTTTTAATGCATTCGATATTCCGAAGTTGCTAGATAACGTTCTACATCGGTATTAGTGAACTAAATATGTGTTTTCTAAGGCAATGGTCAAAATTATTGATGCAGTTTCTCCTACAATTTTAACATGGGAGGACAGCTGGTTGAATTGTTCTTTTCTTTTCTACTTTTTCTTTTTTACTTTAGCTGATTAGAACTTTGTTTTACACATGAATACAATAAGTCAAAACTAAAGTGTTTCTTTTCTGATATAGGAGTGCTTTGTTACAATTAATTCACACAGAGAATGTGAATACCCATTGCCCTAACCCAGAGCTTTCCAAACATTTCGTGTTGGTGACATTTTTTAGACATACATCATTTCACGACACAGTACCGTAATTCAGTTTTACTAGCAAACTGGAGGTTAAACCAACCACTTTCCAGCCCTGGGAGGAGCACGGGGAGCGTTCGCGTGACAGACATACACACTGCAACTGACACACTAAAGTGTCATGGCAAACAGTTTGGAATGCTGTCTCCTAACCTCACCTCTCACCTGTGTTTAGCAGAAGGAGCACCTCCAACACAATGTAGTGTGTTGTAAACAGTGGCGTAGCGTGGGTTGTCAGCACCCGGGGCAAGGCAAGTAATTTGCGCCCCCTCTGCCCTAGGGGCAGAGAGCTGCAAGTGCGAGCACGCCCCCCCCCCCCGATGTTGCGCCCGGTGCGGCCGCCCCCCCCTGCACCCCCCACGCTACGCCACTGGTTGTAAACCATCCAAGATGTTGGCCTTACTATGGTAGGAATAGATGAATCTGTCAACTTCAGTTTCTCTCAGTTTCACATTTTTCTACTCTTCGGTTCTCCCCATCTCTGCATCAGTTTGTGAAATTAAATTTTAAAAGTCCTCATGAGACCTGATCAGCATTTCACTGCAGATTTCTCCCAATATTCACCTTATGTATGCAATTTTGTCCAGTACATTTCTGTATGCAATATGTATAATGCATTTTTGTAAACTGTTTTTACTAATATATACATTTTATGCACATGTCCCCAATATGTGCATTTTTGAAAACATTTTTTGATCAGAGAACTCCATTGCCAGATTCAGAAAGGTACAAGTTTGAAATACATTTGTGTAAACCAATTGGAGGTTTTGATGATTAAGTGGTATATAAATCCTGTTAAATATATAAATAAGAAGATGATTCTAATGCATCACTGGCAGAATTTTATAGGAGGTGCTCCTTAATGTTTAATTGCCACTGACAACCACCTCTTAGTTTAAAACCTTTTTTTGTCCTTGTAATCATCAGCTGCTAAGTAATTAGGGCTTTAAGTGTCATTAGTGCACTATGTTTGTTTAAATGTGCTTAATTGTTGTTCTAGCACATAACCAGTACTTACTGAAGTAACGATGTTCCTTGATTTGTCTTAACTGGAGTTTGAGCAGTTTGCTTGTCTTAACGTTGCACAACCACAATCTTCATCTTCTTCAGTCTGGATGGGCGTGTGGAAAACATAATGAACTAGAAAGTCATAAAAAATGAACACAAAATTAAACCTGAAAGTCTGTATTTGCTGATTGTTTGTATATGTGTCACTTCCTGTTTAAACAAAAAACAAAGCAGACACAAAAAACAAACCAGACACATGACAGAGGGCTAGACAAATTCATGGAGGATAAAGCTACCAGAGACTATGAGCCACAGTGACTATCTTCTCCCTGCAGCGTTGGAGGCAGCACGACTCTGAATGGCGCTTTCTGGGAACCCCAAGTGGGGAGAGGGCTCTCTTGTGCTCCGGTCCTGCTTGTGGGCTTCTCGAAAGCATCTTGTTGGCCACTGTAAGAGCAGGATGCTGGACTAAATGGACCTTTGATCTGATCATACCAGGCTTTCCTTGTGTTCTTAAAATTATCTTCAGATATACTCAAGGATGCCCAATTCAAAAAAAGGAAAGGAAAATGGTTACTTGTCCAGTGGGTTGAAAGCCTCTTGATAAACAGATGGTCCCCATCTGCAGATTGATGCTGCAGAGTAAGGGTGGGGAACCTCCAGCCTGGGTGCAGGATGCAGCCCTTCAGGCCTCCTCATCCAGCCCTTCCTTGTCCATGCCACAGTCCTCACTGGCCCAGCTCTGTGCCCTCTTGAGTGCTTCTCCCTGGCTGGAATGGGTCTTTGATATGCAATGAGGCCTCTTTGCTTGCCTTGCTGGAAAAAGATGCACATGGAAACCTCTATCTTTTTCACGGCTAGAATGTAGCCCACTGTACAAAGGTAAGAGCCCTTTCCATGACTTCATGCACTTTTGCTTCTGATCTGCCCCACTATGAGCTCTCCCCTCCTCTGATCTCTCCCACCAACATGGCCTTCAAAGGCTTCTGCATGATGGAATCCGGCACTCAGATGGGCAAAAGTCCCTCAACCCTGTGGTGAAACTTTCTAAATCCTGCCTTTGCCAAGTCTCTTTGACCCTTCAAGAAATGCTTCTTGAAGAAACTACTTTTGCTAGTATGACCATCTTATCCATCAGTCTACCAGTATTATTTTCCTATGTCTGTGAAGAAGTTACATGCATTTATTTTAATGGTATGCTCCTATCTCCTCTATAGGGTTCCCTGGACAGGGGCATCCCAGACCTTGATTTCAGGGCCAAATCTGAGGCCTGAGGGCATGTCCCTGGTGATCTCATTAAGCATGACACAATCCTAACCATTATCTACTGAGAACTAAGTCCTATGGTGTTCAATGCGCTATTAGTAAGGCTTGACTATGGATCCTTCACAAACTTATTGTCAACTGCTCTTGAATAGCTGGCTTTAACAATGCAATTGGCCATCAGTACTGCATGCATTTAATTTCCTTCTGACCTCACCCTTCTCAACAACACGTATGCTATTATACAGTTTGTTACTTTTTAAGGTACCACAACATATTCTTGCATGTTCATTAAAAAGCAAATAAGAGGAACACACAGTCCCATTCCTCACTTACGTTCAGCTGATTGCAGCATTACAAGGTTCCAGTGGAGAAGCTGCAATAATTATAATGTTGTGTGTCCGTGCTGTGAAGTGTTTCCTACTTGACAAGGGCTGCTTTTTGCAGCTTTTCATTCTGAGCATTTCCTTTTATTTTCCAGGTTGGATGTCTTGGTTTGGGAACAGCATTGTAATTTTTGTACTCTATAGACAGCGGGCTACCCTTCAGCCCACGGACTACTTGACATTTAACCTAGCTGTATCTGATGCCAGTGTGTCTGTCTTTGGTTATTCCCGCGGGATCATTGAAATCTTCAACGTATTCAGAGATGATGGATTTCTGATCACATCCATATGGACTTGTCAGGTAAGAACTAAATTTCTGTGGCTCGGCCAGTCATGAAACATAAATATCATATAATCCATGGCCTAGTACAGACACAATGCATTCCCTCCTCACCTCTCCAGAGCAAATTCAACCACCTTTCTTCCCTTGTCACTTTAATCATGGATTAGTGTTACATCTATACCAATGCTAACCATGTCCTGCATCTTATTCATTAATTGGAAGCTGGTTTACAAACCCTGGTTAAGTGGTTAGGGCAGATATAATGCCATACTAGTGCTGCATAAGTTGTGAATCACTAAGCCGAATACCTTTCACCAACTACATACAAGTATCCAGCATTCAGTAAACTTCCCATTTATTTTTTTTCTCCCTGATGTGCAATAAAAAAACAACGGGAGGAGGGGTCATCAAGTACTTGGCAGGTCATGATATACGTCGGTGAGGCTCTGTTGGGTGCACTCTGTGCTAGATCAAGATCAATGTGGGAAAGAGAGGGGTGGATTTACTCCAGCATTTACAAGTGCTTCCTTTGGTGGAAAAAAAGTTGGAGCTGGTCCAGCTAAATAAATAAATAAATTTTAAAAGGTGCAATGAAAAATCATTGACCTCTCTGCTCAAAGCTTGGGAGACCAGCAGGAGATAATGTAACTTTTGGATATCCAGATGACACTGCAGTACCAGAATACTGGCCTTCAATTTTCAGCTAAAGGTAGCATGTAATTTCCCCCCCTCCCCCATGGGAAAGTTGTCAGTTGGCTGCAATCCTGTACACAGTTAGGCTACAGGCCTGCACACAGTTAGGCAGCTTAAATCCCACTAATCCCAAATCAAATCAATCAATCAATCAATCAATCAGCAAAATATCCAGTAAGATTTAGGCAATTGAATTGAGTGCAGGTTTGCACTCTCTTTTGTAACTGAGCTGAATTCGGGATTACACTTTCCTTTGGATTATTCATTTTATGGTCAACTTCTGGCTCCATTTTGCCTGTAAAAACTGAAGGATAGTGTTTCTGAGACCATTTAGCAGGTAATGGAAATCCAAATTGGGCCACATTTTGGGCAGAGATGCTGAAACAAATGCCCCTTTATTCAATTTTCATGCAAAAATGTTAGTCAAGTGACTGTGTAAATATTTTATTAAAACAAATGCATGTCCACAACAGAGCTTTAAACAGAACATATGAAGAACGTTGTCCACATTTAAATTAAAGAAGAAATGTTTTTGCCAACATTTCTTAAAAGTGTAGCATGAGTTAATTGCCACCTAATTTGTTGAGAGGTATGCCAGATATATCAGGTGACAGAAAAATTATGTCTTTCTGCTGTCAGTGTTTGTTTGGCTGTCATTTTGACTAGAACTCTGGCTTCACAAAACAAACTTTTGCCAACAACAACATTCCATTTTTAATTATTTTTCTAACCTGCAAAGAGGAAACTAAAATTGTGTTAACAGACTTCAGAATGTGCAGTCACAGTATGCCATCAGATTTCTATGAAATGACCAATACTGAAATCATTGGTAATATTTTGAAGGAAAATAAACCACACCAGAATTTACAATTTGGCTTTACATGTATAGAAACATATTTCTGCCCTTGATTTAAAATACCTAATACTTGATGTGTGTGATACTTGGCAAACAAACTTTATATACATAGGAGTGAAATTCATTTGTTCAGTGGTTTGGGAAGAGTGTCCTAAGCATTCATTTCACCAGAAATGAAGATTGCTAATTCTGTTTGCAAACTCTAATATAAGGAGATGTTGCTGAGGGTGAGGTGAAACGTGAATAGTAAGTTTTTGACGATCAAGGGTTGAATAAGTGATTCTACACAATAGAATGGTACACATGGTACACAATCGTGAACCATGAACACCCAGTGTAGGCTGGGAAACAGGATGGTGATCTAAATCATCATCATCCCTGGTAGATCAGCCCAATGGCCTACGGTACTTTTGTACCCTGTTTGCCACAGCAGAAAACCAGATGCCTATGGGTAGCCTTCAAGCTGGACATGAGAGCAATAGCTCTCTCACACTGCTATCCCCCAGCAACTGGTATCCTGGAGGCAGCGTGTTGCCATCATGAATAGTGGCCATGGATCGCCTTCTTATTCTCTATGAATTAGTCTACTTTTCTTCTAGAGCCATCTGAGTCGATAGCTGTCACCACATATTGTGGTAGCAAATTCCATCGTTTAATAATGAGGTGTAAAGAAGTACTTCCCTAAATCTTGAACTTCGCTGGGTTCAGATGTTATGAGGAATAAAAACTTCTCTCTAGCCACACCATGCATAATTCATTTCTTTACACGTCTAATTTTATACACCTCTATCATGTGTGTCCTTCCACCTTACTTTCTGACCTAAAAGTCTCCAAGCAATGTAATCTTTTCCAATAGGGGAGTTGCTCCAGGCCCCTGATCAACCTGGCTGCACCTTTCCATCTCTACAATAATCCTTTTTGAGATGTGGTCACTGGAACTGTACCCATTCTTCAAGTGTTGTCACACCACAGATTTGTATGAAGGCATTACAATATTGGCAGTTTTATTTTTCCAATCCCTTTCCTGATGATTCCTACCATGTAATTTGCCAGTTTCATAGCTGTCACAGACTATATTTTCACTGAAAGAGCCACAACTACCCCAAGTTCTCTGGTCAGTTACCGCTTAGTGATTTTTGCTGCAATGTGCACCTCTTTAACTCTGAGTTCCATTGAACCACAATTGCCATTTTATTGCCCATATATATCTAGTTTGGAGAAATCCTTTCAAAGCTCTTTGTAACCCTGTTTTTTGTTTTGTTTTACAAACCCTGAATAATTTAATGCCACCTGCAAACTTGCCACCTCACTGCTCACTGCCTTGGTCTGATCTAAGCGGGCTCTTCTTATGGCACCCTGACAGGATCTGGTTGGAGAGACCAGGGCCGTCTCCAGAAAATCTAAGGTCCCATTAAACTCAGTGAGGAAATTACTTCTGAGTAAACCTGCACAGGATTAGGCTGCATGGCTAAATATTCCTTCAAAATGGGAACAGATTCTCTATTAGTACTGAGTTCAGAATATAGAGCTGGAAAGGATTCTGTCTGGTACAGAATAGAGGAAGTACCTACAGGTACAGTGCTTCTGAGTATGTTCAGTGTTTTCCCCCATAAAGGAAATCAGCTGGTGCTTTGAAAATGGATCTCACTAATGGATTTATTTAAAATAGCAGTGTTAAGACATGCAATAGAAAGAGGCCTGTGGTGACAATAAATGAAAAGGGGGGGGGGGAAGATTTAGGGAATAGTGGGGCCTTAAAATCCACCTACATCTGCACTGGATTGTGGCCTAATTTGTTTACTGCTGCAGGAACGCTCATGACTCAATACATTCTGTACACCTTAACTACTGTACAGTGAACAGCAAGGAACACCGACTAACATGCACATGGATTTACAAACTGCTGTTCTAGCAACAAGCATCGAGGATTAAATTCCGTCTGGGCCAATATAATTCTAGCCAGTTGGCAGCCCAAGAGAGATGAGGAAGATAGAAAGGGAGCCAGGACCATCTGTTGTAGCCAGAGGACTAGGAATACATGCGAACATTTGAGGTTTTAAAAGGCTCTTAAGATCACCAAAGAGGATCAGACAGGAGGGCCAGGAGCTCTAGGTTTGTTTCTGCTGCAGTTAGTAAACCGTTGTGGGTTGCTATGTTTTGCATTTAGGGGTTGTGGGTTTTTAGTGGGATTTTATGCATTGTTTTTGCCTTGTTTGATTCTTCTGCAAACTGCTCTGTGGTTTGTGCAAAAGACGATATACAAATCAACTAAATAAATATAAACCCAGGAGAATAAAAAGGTCTTCATTTGGTGCTGAAAAGTCGTTGGATAAAGTTCCAGATGAGCCTCCAAGGGGCGGCTATTCCATAGCCGAGGTGCTACCACCAAGAAGTCCTTTTCCTTAGTCACTACCCACTTCACTTGGAGGGGAACATAGACCACAGCCTCTAAGGAGAGCATGCATATATAAGAGAAGGTAATCATTTAGGTTCCAAGAAATTAAGGGCTCTGTAACCTTTAGATGAGCACTTTAAGTTGAAACCGCGGACAGACTGGGGGCCTATGGAGCTGAAGAAACATTGGCAATGAAAGACAAAGTCCTAGTTAACAGTATTGTAGCCTACATTGAACCACCTGCAGTTTCTAGACTTTTTTTAAAAAAGAAAGGCAACACCACCCACAATGCATTGCTGTAGTCTAAATACCAGAGCATGGGTAACTGTGGCCAGGCTTTCTCTATCCTGCTGGATGGTTGCAGCTGGTGTCTCAGCCGAAGTTGATAGAAGTGTTCTATTTATTTCCTCAGTCCACCCTGCTAGCATGCGTCAAAACTGACCCAGCGGTCCTCAAGAAACAGTTCATTCCCTGGACGTGTTTAACCTTTTGCCTTGGCAGAGGCTGCCAGCATGGATTAATTAGTCATGTCAGCTGCAAGGGAACTGACTGAAACTCAGACTGACTTTTAAAAAAATCCCCGAAGCATCAAAATGCACACAGACTACAATCCTAAATGCTCATACTAGGGAGCAGCCTCACATAATATTGTGGGACTTACATCTGAGTAAGCAACATGTTTTAGAGTTGTGCTCACAGTGATGTTGGTATTCCACGTATGTCTCATCTGGTGAGTCTTCTCATATCGTGAGTTACCAAAACACATTTGTTCATGAAAGTAGTGTTCCGTGAGCAGCGTTTGGGATTCTGGTGGACCTTATCACTCCTAATAGTGAACTCAGGCGTTGAGCGGCAACAGGACTATTGCCAAAAAGGAGCCACTGGGAAACAAGAGGGAAGTATCGTTGGTTGGCATCCATATGTCCTGGGAGACCATGGAGGAGTGCACCTTTGGAGGTGAAGTCAAACTTTTGGAAGGTTACAGCGCCTGCTGTGGCTGTAGAGACCAATATGGGGGAGACATGTTTTGTTGCAGCTGGGGTAGGTGTCTGCTTGTGCTGCTGCAGATGCATCATGGTGTTTCTTCTCTCTGCCCTCCTCCCAGTGGCCATTCCTCCTCTGGTCACTGCTATGGGTACATGACCTGACTGTCAGTCTCCAGGCGGTCGTCTGCAAGCGGTTCCCACACAGCAGGGTTGATGTTACCAGGCTCATGTCATGTTTGCAGGCATCTTTGTAGCGCAGACTTGGTCTGCCAGTGGCCTCATGCCTGAAGCCAGCTCCCCATAGAGCATGTTCCACGTGATTGAAGATCTTCATTGAAAGATTTCCAAAAGTACAAATTTCAATTTTTATTATTATTGTGAATTATGTAGGTTCACCTTCAAATGCATCAGTTTTCTCCTCCATATCTACCTATAATTCAGGATAACACTGCATGGATGGGACGAAGAGTCTGACCCCTGGATAAATAATAATCAGTTTTTAAAGTGCCACAGGAACATTTGTTGGTATTGCTACAGCAGCCTAACCCGAATACCCCTCTGGAAATTGTTAAATGGAATGGGCGTTGAGAATTAGATTCTCAGACTTAATTAAGTAGTAGCTGAAGCACAGGTATTCCTGGGGATTCATGCCTATATATAGTTCATTATTCCTGACATTTGTATAAGATGGAAATAAATAACAACCAAACCATAGAACTGACAGCCCTTAAGAGCATTAACAGATAAAGCAGGTGGTAAAAGTGCTGAGGAGACACGCTGTGTAAGCTCACCTCAGCATCCTGGTTAATTAACAATGGAGTCTCTTTAAAATAAACTCACGGAGCAAAACCAAAAGCTGAAAGGGTGAAGAGAGCTTTTTCCCTACTAATATTTCCTGTTGCCTACTACCGTATAGGAAAGATGGTTGTGGGGGGAGATTCCCTCCCCAAAAATCTGCTTAACAAATTCTGATGTTGTCAGTCTTAAAATAGAATATTTGCTGCTGTGTGACTACCATGCATGGATCTTTCAGTGTCTGAAGGGCCTGGATTTATAGTTGCCAGTCATACTGGAAAGGTAGGGCTAGAGATATGTTGGAAGAGGGAGATCTTCAAAAGCTGCCCAAAAGACAATAGAGATGGCAACTGTCTTAACACTTAACAGACAGGAATTGCTGTGGGTTGATTCCTTCGCCTCCTGATAAAATGGTATCTGCAGGATGCCCCCCCCCCACAAGAACACAGTAATTGACAGGGTATATAGGGGGTGAGGTGATGTATCCTGATCTCAAAAGGTTTATACACTGACTAGTAGGAGCTCTCTGGGGTTTCAGATAGGAGTGTATCCTCTAAAAGGTAAGGACTTCCTAGGGTTATCAACTTTTAGGGAGAAGTGTTCCTGTGTATTAAACCTCTGGTGAGCATACAGGAATTTAGCAAGTGAAGCTTTTCTCACCCCTTATATTCATACCAGAAAAAACTTCATCTATATTTCTGTGTGTCAGGCTTTTGTTACGTGCACCAGAGTTGGGAGAATAAATGAATTTGCTGTCTGAAGCTGAAGTCCCCAAAAACATACATTCCATATTTAGCAGCTCAGCCCTGTACATGTTTACCAGGAAGTAATTGCTTTTGAGTTAAACGGGAATTGCCCTCAAGCAAAGGCACATTGAGATATAGGGTTCTCTGGGCATATTGCAGTTTAAAATATGGGACCCTTCCTTGTGTTCATGTCTTAGCACGCAATCAGTGAACAAAAATTTGTTACTCTCTAAATTGCCCACAACAGTATTGATGTAATTGTGGGATGGGAAGCAAAACTGACAATCTGCTAATATTTTCTAATTGGTAAGAAGAGATGACAGAGTCAATACTGAGATTGGCTAAACATCCTTGATGTTTAGTAAAGTTGTCAGAGTTAATTTGCCAGTTTAGATGCCTGAGTGGTTATTTTATTCCACACTTCAGTAAGTATGGTAACTTCTCAAAAATCCAACAAATAATATTCCAGTCACCAATGTAGGTTGTTGGTGTAATGTTTGAATAGTCCCCATTTGTTAATGGAATATTATTTGTAGGATTTTTGAGCAGTTATTGTATGTATGGAAGAAGACCACAGACCAAATGAGTAAATAAACTAGTCAAATAAGCTAAATAAGTTTTGGGCTTATGCCCTCCCTCCTCTGTTCATGCTCAGCACTTAGAAATTTTTACAGCAAATGATAGTTCTTTGCCATTTAAAGTCATAGTCTGTTATTTTCTTCAAACCATTTGTTGTTGTTCAGTCATTTAGTCGTGTCCGACTCTTCGTGACCCCATGGACCAGAGCACGCCAGGCACTTCTGTCTTCCACTGCCTCCTGCAGTTTAGTCAAACTCATGCTGGTAGCGTCGAGAACACTATTCAACCATCTTGTCCTCTGCCGTCCCCTTCTCCTTGTGCCCTCCATCTTTCCCAACATCAGGGACTTTTCCAGGGAGTCTTCCAACTCTATGATTCTATGATTCTCTTCTCATGAGGTGGCCAAAGAATTGGAGTCTCAGCTTAATCTGTCCTTCCAGTGAGCACTCAGGGCTGATTTCCTTAATTTCTTCAAACCATAGTTTTCTGTAAACCAAGAATGATTGCTGTGGAAGGCAAGAGCCCACAAACACAATGTTCATCAAGAATTGTTCTTGGAACACCAAACCATGGTTTGGCACTAAGTTTAATGTGCTCATTGCATTATTTGAAAATCCCTATTGATAAACAATTGCACGCCGTTGTCAAGCTGCTGTTAAAACCACAAGAATAGGGGTAATGAAATAGTACGCAACTCCAAGAACATGTAAATCCAAATGGACAGCAGGACAACAATAACACAATGCAATAAAAACCAGATATAAAGTATCCTAAAAATGAAAACAAACCACACTAAAACTAAGAGACAGAAACTGAAAACCAAATATATGTAGTCGCTTTCTAATCATTGGGGAAAGAATCATGTCTAAACCTTGTGCCCAAAGGACTATAAGGTCAATGCCAGTCCGTCAGAGCACCACCACAGTAAAGGTCTTTTCCTAGCATAAGACACTTCAACAAGTGACAGTTCTTAGAGAAGACCTTACTGCAAGGGCAGGATAGTATGGGAGAAGGCAGGGCATGCAGGGCTCTATTTAGAACCTTAAAGGTAGGCAGCAGCACTTTGAAGTGTGACCTGAAGTGAATGGGCAGTCATTGAAATACTCTAAGAAGTTCTATAATTACCCACATGACAGAATTCTGGCAGCCAAATTCTGAACTAAATTCTGAAACTTCTGAGTTATCTTTACGAGCAGCTCCATGTATACAGTTGTCCAACCGGGAGATTGGCAGACAAGTGTGGATCATTGTAGCTAAGCTATTTTAGCGGGTGAATCGTTCCCTGACATAGGGAGTTTCAGCTGCTCGATTTCTGCTTAGTTCTTTTGGCTACAGTCCATCCACAGTTAAGCACTTTGCAAGCCCCACTGACTTAACTGAGCCTCTTCCACTGAAATCAATGGCATACTTCGATTGACTGCTTCATAGTCTTTCTCTGTACAGAATGTTAAATGCACTTTTATTCTTTATTTTGCATTTCAGTAATTCAGGAGCTTAGGAGTGTGTGTCTAAAGCATGTGTTTGCTTGTTCATTTAATGTACTCCTCAATCACATGATTTATCCCTGGTTTTCAGATACCTACATGTTCACTGATCATATGGATGATAACTCTCCCTGACATTCAATATTTCACTGATATCTAAGATGCTTGTATGCCCTAAAGAACATATGAGCTCACTGGCACCATCCCAATATTTGTTATTGCTCCTGGCATTATGAAACTTAGATGTGGGAACAACCCTATTACTATTTGTTTTTCCAGGTTGATGGATTTCTGACACTGCTGTTTGGCCTTGCTAGCATTAACACACTCACAGTGATTAGCGTGACTCGCTATATAAAAGGATGTCATCCAGACAGAGGTAAGGTATTTTGGACAACACAAACTGCATGGCTTTGTGTTATTAAGGCTTGATATCCTGTCTCACAGGTATTCCTTTCTTACAATAGGCCAAACTTGCCCTAATTTAAATGTTTTTAAAAGAAAACTGGGTTATTCCCTCCACATTGATTCTAGAGAATCTCTTATAGACATATTGTTCTAATTTGACTGTAACAATAAACCATGGTTTATCATTAAGGTAGCAAGCAAGTGAACCTTAAACTTGTGCACACTCACTTGCCATTTTCTCCTTTATCAGGGCCAGGAGTAGTTCAGAAGTTTTTTGCTTCCACTCAAGACTAATCACAGTTAAGCCTTGTGTCCAAACCTGGACAAAATGCAGTTAGTCTTAACTATAGTTTATGAAGCTTTCTTGTTTCAACTGACCATTGTTAAGATTAACCACAGTTTATGGTTCTGGCAACACTGCTAATCTGTGGTTCATTAAATCTGCAGCAAAACCTCCCAACCTAAGGGCTGCAATCCCAATATTTCCATCAAGGGTAGGGAATCTACAAGGATTCCTGGTTGCACAAATGTATCCACGCCATTTTTCTTTATTATGACTGTGTGCCTTAAGTGTACAATAGCAAAATGAGTTAAGCACCAAATTTCTGCTGTGTATTTCAGGGCATTGTATCAACAATAGCAACATCAATGTGGCCCTTTTTCTTATATGGATAGCAGCTTTCTTCTGGTCAGTAGCTCCAGTCCTGGGATGGGGCAGTTACACAGGTAATTAATTTCTCTCTAGGAGAAGGTCTTTGTGGGAATTTCTCTCTAAAGTATGTGTGGGAATCTGGAAACACAACAACCAATATCTACAATGAGCAATTTAAATAAAGTATTATTTTTACACTATTTTAGTCTAATAGTGCTGGAATCTAGGTCAGTTTTCTAGATCTAAGCATTCTAGACGTAGGCATCACCATTTTACAATTTAGACTGCAACCCTTTATGCACTTTCCTGAGTGTAAGCCCTATTTTCCTTACTTCTGAGTCCAATAGACATATTTAGGATTGCATCACTAATCTTAATTTTTTTAGTCTTCAAAATCCCAAACTAAATCTCACTGGAAGAGTCACACATCTATCCTGAAAATCCATATGGATTTTTAAAATTCTAACTTAGCATTTTGCATTGCTCAGTGGGAACTATTTCAAGGGAACTCCTGTTGGTGGGGTGATCACTTTGTCAGCATAGGAGCACGGTAGCACTACTGTGATTGAGCCAGTGGCGTAGCGTGGGTTGTCAGCACCCGGGACAAGGCAAGTAATTTGCGCCCCCTAACCCGTGAGAGAGAGTGAGTGAGCCAGGTAGGCGCAGAGAGCTGCGAGTGCGAGCGCCCCCCCACCAGATGTTGCACCCGGTGCGGCTGGGCCCCCCCTGCACCCCCCACGCTACGCCACTGGATTGTGCATCTTTCATGCCTCACCCACTCAAGAAGAACTATCTCCAAAGGAGGCTGGGAAGCTCTTTCCTTGTGCATTTTTACACCCCCACAACAGTGTATGGCTGTTTTGTTATTGCCACTTTTGGTGGTGGTGCAACCAAACCCATTGCCATTTCTGTGCTAAAAAGGGCAGGTTGCAGGTGGTTGCTTATTAAAGGTAAAGGTAAAGGTACCCCCGACAGTTAAGTCCAGTTGCAGACAACTCTGGGGTTGCACGCTCATCTCGCTCTATAGGCCGAGGGAGCCAGCGTTTGTCCGCAGACAGCTTCCAGGTCATGTGGCCAGCACGACTAAGCAGCTTCTGGCAAACCAGAGCAGCACACGGAAATGCCATTTACCATCCTGCCGGAGCAGTACCTATTTATCTACTTGCACTTTGACGTGCTTTCAAACTGCTATGTGGGCAGGAGCAGGGACCGAACAACAGGAATTCACTCTGTCGCGGGGATTCAAACCGCCGACCTTCTGATCGGCAAGCCCTAGGCTCTGTGGTTTAGACCACAGCGCCACCCGCGTCCCTAAGTAATAAGTGGTTGCTTATTACTCTGGTGGAAAGCTAAACTAAAGTGAAGATTACAGCAATAACTCTGCTGTAATTTTTGGACTTCATTAAGACATTTCAATTTTCTTTTCCACCTGGAATTCTAAAGAGAAATTAATCTTGATGAATTTTAAAACTGGTAAATCGCAGCAAGCTTTTTTAAAAAAACAACAACGAATGACTAACCAAGTTATTTTGCTTCCTAGATCGCATGTATGGAACATGTGAAATAGACTGGGCAAAAGCTAACTTCTCAACCATCTACAAGTCTTATATAGTGTCCATTTTCATCTGCTGTTTCTTCCTGCCTGTGTCTGTCATGGTTTTCGCTTATGTGTCCATCATCAATACTGTCAAGTCGAGCCATGCATTAAGCGGAGCAGGTGACCCAACTGATAGACAGAGGCGAATGGAACGAAGCGTCACAAGGGTCAGTCTGGGCTTTTCTTTAGTCTGCATTGGGTGGAGAAACTTTTAAAAGCCATAGGCTGCATTTCCTTCAGAGAAGTAGTCAGAGCAGCATACAAGGGGTGGGTGGAATTGAGGCCAGTGGTGGATGGAGCTAAAGTCAAAAGTGGGACGGATACTCCTTTTCTCTCTCTGCCACCCCCTTTCCTCTCAAACACACATGCACACAGTGTGGCTGAATACAAACCATGCATTTAAAGCACATGACTTCCCCCAAAAGAATCCTGAAACTGTAAATTGTTGAGGGTGCTGGGAAATGCAGCGCTTGTGAGGGGCAAACTAAATTTTCTAATATAAAACACTTGTAAAGCTTAGACAACCTTAAAATGTGAGGTAGCTAAGAGACAGATAATTCTAGAGGATTGAAACCTATTTATTAGGTCTGTGGGCCAATGAGACACTTGGAAATACGATCCAAGTCTCCCAGTTTTCCAGGACCACCTTCTTTACAGGGATCCCTTGGGCAAGAAAGTGGAAACTGGCAAGTCTCGTTTTCTCTCCTCTAGGTCTCCATAGTCATTTGCACAGCCTTTATCACAGCCTGGTCCCCATACGCGGTCATCTCCATGTGGTCCGCCTATGGTTACTCTGTGCCCAATTTAACCAGC
Source organism: Podarcis vaucheri (assembly GCF_965113315.1). NCBI lineage: Eukaryota > Metazoa > Chordata > Lepidosauria > Squamata > Lacertidae > Podarcis > Podarcis vaucheri. The sequence continues at coordinate 42,655,189 of NC_138761.1, read as the reverse complement.
ATCCTCGCCAGCCTTTTTGCGAAATCTGCCAGCTTCTACAACCCCATCATCTACTTTGGAATGAGCTCCAAATTCCGGAAGGACATCCTCGTCTTGCTGCACTGTGCCAAAGAGATCAAGGACCCCGTGAAGCTCAAGCGGTTCAAGAACCTCAAGCAGAAACAGGAGAACTCGCCTTCTCAGAGAGAGGAGAAATACGCGCCAGAAGTTCACCCTGCACTGAGTCCTGATTCTGGTGTGGGGAGTCGTTCTAACACCCCGCCCCCTGTCAACAGGGAGGTGTATCTTGGTGCTTTTGATACCCCATCCAACAACCCTGATATCGAATGCGACAGGCTGTGACCCGGCTGTTCAAAATGTGCAGCCGGTGAACACAACCCATAGGATACTGCTGCCCCAATTCCTTTCACCCCTGCCCTTTCCTCTAGCACTTAACATGACATACCAGCTTGACTTCCAATGAAGCAGGACACATAAAACCAGCACTAAAAGCATGTGCGGTACATAGGGGAGACTCATAAAAATTGCTGCGTGGCTGATTAAATATAAAGGTGAGCAGCACATCTAGCCTGAGCAGGGATTCGTTTCCCCCTCTGCAGCTGCAAGTGAAAGACGTTTTTGTGGGAAAATCCATTCACTGGCATGTAAAAAAAGAAAAACAAAATCGCCAATATTTTCTCCACCTAAATAATATAATTCAGAAGTTACATATCTTTTTGGCTGGTTTTATTTCTTGCTAAAAATCCTGGCTTTATACACTTTGCTTGCAGTCCTCACAACAGTGCATTTACTTAGGGGCCGGTCAGGAAATAGCACTGCAATGCTGCTCCACAGTCAGCCACCAGAGGGTGGATAATCTTTTAACATACTCCCTGTGGGAGACTAAACATTTCAGGTCCCAGGTGCTGCCTACCGGAGAGCAGTTATGAGAGCCAAAAGCCTTGTTCTTAAATCTGAAGGCTGCCGCTGAGCCACTAGAGCCGAAGTCCTGAGTCCTTAATCGCAGGTGCAGTTAGGTCATTTTAGATTCCGGACTTAACGGTCTTATGGGGGAAAGCCCTCTCTAGATGGCAACATGCATCAATTCACTTACTTCCGAGCGCTGCTTGCCAGTGGGGAGGAGGGGCCTTCCTGTTCCTCTTCTGAATGGGACCCTTGGACTTCTTTCTCTAAAGCCCCACTTTGACAGAAAGAACCTCAGGCCACAGGTGAGATGTAATAAACTGCCCTGCACGCCATATTGACAACCCGGTGCTTTTCATGCCTGTTGCTATTGCTACCATGTTTTCCCGCCTGAATTAACAAATATAAATGACACCTTTGCCCTGCTAATTGTGGGTAATATGTAGAGGAGGCAGATTGAGGCGAGGAAACGGCGTCCCTCTTTGTCCTCAGAAGCAGCTTCACCTAGCTTTACTGATTTATAATTATATCTATATACCGCCACTTCTAAAAAAAATCACAGCAGTTTACAACCATTGTACATAAAACCATATAATACAAACCATTTTTCTATTAAAAAAAAGAAAAATCAGAGATCAACTAACTACCACAGAAGGATTTTTTCTTAATTTTTCCTTAATTGCCAACACCAGCTTCATGGCAAAACCACAACAGATCAAACCAAACCAAACCAAACCAAGAAATGAGTTTAATATGTAGCAGGAAGGTATGTACCTTGTTTTGTCTTAAATAATTGCAGGTGCAGAAGAACCTAATTCTTACTGGGAAGACATACTTCTTTTTTTAAACAAGGCTCCAAAATACATGGGAGTGGGGGAGACTCTTCTGATAATTGGTGGGAGGCTGGTGGCATCCATGGGTTGCCATCCCAGTAAGAATGAGGCTCCTTTATAATCATTTGAGGAATAGCAAGTTATGCAGCTGAATGCTATGTCCCTATTTTGGCCCTCATAGAATTATCTTATCTCTAAACCTTCTGCCAAGCAGGACAAGACCCTAATATTAATAAAAGAGAGAGATTGGGATTTGTATTGCTTATCTCTCCACTGTAAAGGGGGGTGTTGTTCATGCAGGGGGGAAGAAAACCCCCAGCAAAACCCTAATAGGCATACTTTATTTTTTGTGAAATAAACAGAAATGTCACAGGAGAGGTCTTATATTTATACAAAGGTGCTAAGGCTAAGTAGGAACTGCTGTTGTAGTTAGGAGCAAGTCTGGGGCATACAAATTTTGGGGTGTACCTAGGGTCTCTCTATGGTCAGCATTTGAGGGGTTTACTTGCCCTTCTATCAGAGAGCCCTTAAAATGCCAGTGATGAGACCAGGAGCCTGCAGTCATGCGCCATGAAAAGCACACTGCTTCACTATATAGAGAGAGAAAGAGAGCTCTTTGTGTTTTTAAAATGATTTGGCATGGATTTCAGGCCCTGGTGCAGCATTTTCAACATGGATATAAACAACTTTCTTTCTCATTTGGCTTTTTATACAAAGACTGCCATGACAACAGCACAGTATCCATGAGTGGGCACATGTGATAAAGATCTGTGCTCTGGAATATTCTTTTTTCATGCGCCTATAGAATCCTATTTGTACATTTGACCACCAAATGTGGTGTCTGTGTGTGGGGGGGTCATTATCATTTTTAAAACTTGTGGAATTTTACACTCACTGGCATGAAGGGAGGGGGCGGGGGGAGAGCCTAATGTGTCTTTGCAAAAGGTACATTTTTCTATTTGTATTCCTTGGGATGGTTACAAAAAAACCTTCCTTTCCTCCCTCAGCATGTTTGTTTTGAGATTATCATCTCTAATTTCAATTTTAAAACAAATAAACTTTATAAGCAATAAGAAAGAGGACTATGATGTCTTTCATGGCCATAGACGAACTGAGGGCACATTCATTTTTAGGAGAAAATAGGAGATTTTTTTCTCGAGGGACTTCATTACCATGACTAATGAAAAGCTAATACATATAGTGTGTTTCATCCTGGGTTCATTTCAGAAGCAAAATGAACCAAATGATGCCAATAGCCAAGTCTTTTCCTTTTCCTTGGAAGCTGAAGCAGGATGATGAGGCCATAGGATGGCTAAAAAAATGGTCCTGTCACTCCCTCCTGATGTTCAACACAATGCTTCACATATTATGTCTGTGACAGATTATCCTTTTAGTTGCCCACCTGTTGGTCTAGCAGCAAAAGCTGTCTTTCCCCCATTGTTTCTTTGTATGGAGAATGCCTCCAGATCTGTGCCACAATCTTTGCATGTGAGGCATTGTTTGTATAGGGCCAAAGGCCACAGTCCCTGGCTAGACCAGTGAGGTCCATAATAACCATAACTAAGGACATGGGTGGCGCTGTGGTCTAAACCACTGAGCCTCTTGGGTTGCCAATCAGGTTGGCAGTTCGAATCCCCACGACGGGATGAGCTACCGTTGCACGGTCCCAGCTCCTGCCCACCTAGCAGTTCAAAATCACACCAGAAAGTGCAAGTAGATAAATAGGTACCGCTCTGGTGGGAAGGTAAACGGCGTTTCTGTGCGCTGCTGTGGTTCGCCAGAAGCGGCTTAGTCATGCTGGCCACATGACCCAGAAAAACTGTCAGCGGACAAATGCCGGCTCCCTCGGCCTGTAAAGCGAGATGAGCGCCACAACCCCAGAGTCTTAACTGCCAGGGGTCCTTTACCTTTACCTTTTTAAAGCCTCGCCACAGTCCAGGGTGGGCAACTGTACTTTTTATAATAGATGCTGTCGAACACGAGTATTTTTCAAATTCCCTTCCTTCCTTCCTTCCTTCCTTCCTTCCTTCCTTCCTTCCTTCCTCTATTCATATAAGTATGAAATTCATAACTACCGTTTTTTGATCATATATTGTAAGTGTGCAGGCTCCTAAACACAACTTTGCCACTCATCTAACAGCAGACAAATGTTCTTTTGGTGTTGTTTAGAGGCAGCTAATTCTGCACCACATGCTCAGTGCTATCATGCTCAAAGGCTGGTCACCAGCCCCCAGTTGTGTGCCAGTTGTGTGCCAAGATGAAGATTTTGAAAGGCAACAGGTGGCATAAAGGGCTAAATATGGAGTGGATTTAAACCAATGTGGAGAAGTACAGCTATTATCAAGACAGAAAGCAGAAGAGATGCAAAGCACATTTGTTGTTGTTGGGGGGGGGGCTTGTAGAGTACCACAAGCCTATGAATGAGGCTGACAGCACATACAAATGATGGGGTGAACTCTCCCACCCCAGTGAGCTCGCTATCTCATCTTGCCAAGTGGTTCAGGTGTGTGGAATGTTTTGCGTGGCAATACAATTATTTCTAACCTCCGAGAAGATACACAGAGATAGAAAATGAGGACTAGAATTAGATCATGGCAAGGACAGCAATATATAAAATAGCAGTAGAACCCATCCAGACTGCTGCTTTATTGTAGACGTATGTAGCAACATGTTGCTGATTGCATTAATAGTGCATTTGAAATACATTTGTATCAGATCATCCACATCCCACTTTTATCAATTGTTCTGCAATGCTTCTCAATGCTCCCACATTATTGCGTCGACACTTATCCCCACCATTGACACCTATCCATATTATTGTTCCCACCATCACCAATTCCTCCCTTTCCCTCTTTAACAGCAAGTAAGTTGTGCTGTGTCTCCATGCCACCATTGCTTAATTTGCAGACTTTTTACATTTTTAAAAATGTTGGGGCTGTGATTTCTGTGCTAAATGCTGTTCATTTGCGGTGGGGGACACACAGGGCTGGTGTTCTCCACAGTGGTGATGTGGTTAATTTTGGAAGTCCTGCCAGTAGTTTGACTGGATTCATTTCTTCTTTAAAAGTGGATCGACATGTGTGCAATGCATGATGTTTAAACTATAGGATGGCTGATTCAGATCCCCTGGCATCTGGGGATAAGCCCAGCATGCACTAAATGGTCACAGCAGGCTCAGGAACCAGAACAGACCTCTATGCTCTGTTCATCCCACTTCAAACCATTTCAAACCAATCACAATTATCCTAGGCTTTTGCTAACCAGGCGTGGGACAATTTGACTTTCTCAGCAAGATACTTGAAAACAAATAATCCAATTAATGAAAGAAGCAGAGTGTAAAAGTGCTTTGGAGTATTTGGGAACAGGGCAGATAATTGGTCGGCGGCACCTCCCTCCTGGAAAGAATCTCTGAACAATGGTTGCTTGAGAAGCCCTCCTTGTTTAACTTAACAGTGAGGCTGGTGTTTGACCTCCACAAAAGCCAAAGCTGTGACATTTCACTGGCAATCCAAAGAGAGAGAGAAAGAGAACAAAGATGGACACCACATTGATGTGCTGGGCTATAATTAAACAAACTTCAGGAATGGCATTCCTTCGAATTCAACAGTGCACTCACAGCAATGGGTTATGTAACATTTCCCTAGCTATTCAAGCTGACTGCTGTTAGTGAATAATCAAAAAAGGTCATCTGTTAAGAAATGCACTTTTGTTTCTAAGGTGGGAAGGAGAAGGAGGTTATGAACCACAACTTCAGTTCATCTGTGTTACAGACTCAGCTTTCTTACAAGGATTTGTAGTGATGGGGTGGTTATTTTAGTGTTTTTAATTCCAATTCTGCTGTTTTTAATTCAACTCTGTCTCTTTTCGGGAACCAAACACCTCTTTGTCCCATCTGGACCAAGGAAATAGAAGGGTTTTGGATCAGCTTCCCTTAGAATGTTGCTCCAAGCATGACCCTCGCTGTGCAAAAAAAGTCTTGTGATTAAGATGCCTTGTGACTGGCTTAATCTTAACTGGTGCTCAGAAATTAATTCTTTAGCCATTTTCCTTGCAGAGAGAGGCCTAAAGCCATTGACCTTCTCCGTGGAGACTTCATGTGAGGTATAATGACTTTTGTTTTTAACTGAGTTCCCTAAATCAATCCAAACGATGAGGGTCACTAGTTGTTTTAATTAACATGTCTATAACTCTTTCCACTAAATTATCTTTTCCCCAGCCAGATTAGATGGGTGTTATTTGAGTTCCCTCACCTACAAACATAGTTGCAAACTTTAATTGGTTTAGTCAGTAGATTAGTAAATGCAACATTTACTTGGGCTCAGGGAACACCTGCTACTCCCTAAGTGCTGAAGCTAAACAGGTGCAGATCTGATCTGTTCCCTGATGGGAGACTATTGGGAGGTAAGGTAATTATGGAATATTAATATAAAACATGAAAGAAAAGGAATAAGAGTAACAATGGGCTTAGTTTTTCAGCATTTAAGGTGGCAAATAGAAAGGTGAAACATTTGCCATGAGTACCTTTGAGGGCTCAGCCACACTTCCTTTTGTCCTGCAACTTTCCCTTGAGAAAAACTTCTCTTTTGTGTTCAGTTAGAGCAAACGGCAGTTCGAGTTTTCTCTGGACTGACGTTTGTTCCAATTTAGCACTAAAGAGCAGGTTTTCCCTGAGATCTGTTGGATCAAAGCACTGCTTAGTCCAACATCCTGTTTCTCACAGAGCCTTATATGATGTGCACAAGCAGGGCATGAGGGCAATAGCCTGACACCATATTTGTCCAAATCTTTCTAAAGTCCTCAGCCCTATTCCACATCAGTAGGGTGAGTATAATAACATTGGCAAGTTGCTTTTACCCCAAGCACTGTATACAGGCCTTCCTTCCACCCACAAGTGCATATATACAGTAATACTTCACTTCTGATTTAATATACGGTCACAAGGACGTCAGGGAAGTTTTCCTAGCCCTTTTCAGGATGAAGGTGCTTCTTTCAATAAGTCTTGGTGTGCCTTGCCAGAATGTCTGTGGCTTGCTGAAAAAGTCGCTGCATGGTTCCCCTATCCAGCCGAGATGTAATTGGCCTTATAATGTTGTGACAGGGTTGTCTGCTCAGCTGTATAGAAAACCAGCAGGAGTCCAGGTTAAGTAGGGGAAACTCTCCTGACTTCTTCTGATTGATTTAACAGGTTTGTTTGTTGTTGTCGTCTTTTTTTAAAAAATAATACAACCCAAGGAAAGATTTATCAAGTCATTAGACCTCATTCCTTGAAGGAGCTGAACAATTCATATTGCAACAAAGCACACAAGGTATGACCCAAGACACTATCAAAATCAAAGTTTTATATCATGTCCCCGTCCCCCCCCCGAAGATAGACCAGTAGTGTAGCAGAGGAGGAACACAGGGGAGCACAACGTCAGTATTTTTTTCGCAGCAAGAGCGATACTGTCATCTGCTGAAACAGCATTATTACCCCTAAGTGCTGAAAACTTGGTGGATTAGAGGATAGGTTAGTCCTGTCATATGATCCCTTCATTAGGTAGACTAATCTCAGACAGTGGGCATGGGTGGGAACAGCCATAGAGCCCTCCTCCCACCAGCAACATTGCTGTTACCTAGACAGGACAGGACTGGTAAGTGTCATGATTGTATCAGCAAGAGGATCAGATTCCCAGTGCTGGTTCTACAGGTGCCACCCCAACCTTAACCACCATCCCTACAGGGAAGAGGGTATGCTGGAGGCAGCAATGGGCAATCCAGCTTCACACCAATTGGAATCCTTAAAGCTGTTCCTGATTCGTCTCTTGACATCCCTGCCTCGCCAACACCTCCTGGCGTGTATTCAAACAAACGAATCTGACATTAGTTAAGCTGTAATGTGGACAGCTGGGTGGGTGGGAGGGCGAGCTGTGAAACAAACCAGTGGAGCAGGGGGTAATTTCTAAGGTGGTAATGTGAAACACCCTTAGGCTAGGAAGTTGGTTTTTACAGCTCCTTCAAAAAGCCTTGAAGACACACTAGCTGTGTGTACCTGTCCAGGGTTTGAGAGCTAGGGACTGTTGACCACCACTGACAAACTAAACTGGTAGAGCTCAGCATAGCACTTCTCTAAGAATGGCTTGCTTGCAGTGCCATCGTCCTTATGAATGGGGCAAGGTGGAGATGAGGTTACGGGTGTGGGAGGGATTTCCAATTATACAAAAGCAACTTGGAAGACTTCACATTAATGCGGTTTGGAAGATCTCCTGGGGTTCATATGAGGTGGTGATAGCAGAGAGGGCTGAATTAACTGAGCAAGAACAAATTATGTTCACTTAATATAGAGACGTTGAACCTTTGTGCTCAAGATGGCTGATTCACCATACTGTACTCTCAGTCAATCCATGCAGGAAAAATACAGCTCTGGTTAAGGCTTCATACTTCTGATGGAGTGGACTGGCATCTGTTAAAGTCCATAATAGATGTTGTTGGTTTTTAAGGTGTAACAGCGAAACTGGACGCCAGCATCTGCCCAAGCTGCACTAAAACATGTCTCTCCTGCATTGGTCTCTACAGCTACAGCAGGCACTGTAACTCTCCAGTGGTTTGACTTCAACCCCCAATGGTGGACTCTTCCATTGTTTCTTGAGACAGACAGATGCCAGCTGGCTTTATATGGTCTAATATTTAGGGAAATTTTGGTTGTGGTTTATTCTGTCCTAGCCCAGAGAGGATTGAACATGGTGACACCATTGTGTCACCTCTGGGCCTGTGTTTCTCCATAGTTTGGCTGTGCATTTATCAGAATGATCTAACAGAGGACTTACCTGGTAAGACACTGCCCAGAGGCCAGTGTCAGAGCAGGAGGGTCAGGGACATATTTAGAAGGCATTATCTCTCTAACAAGATTTGGACAGCCATGTTCAGTATTTTAGACCTAACAAAGGAACAGGTATTTTCAAAGGGAGCTTTCAAAGAAGGCTTTTAAACTCTTTTTGATCTCTCTAAGTATCTTAAAGGGAATTTAAACTGAGAATGGGTGACATTCTTTGTTCATGTGCCACTCCATATTATTAGCTTTGTAAACAGATGCTGGGCCACATTCATGTCGCTCACGCTAACAATTTGGCTTCATTGCCCATTCTCATATTTTCTGACTTACTTTTGATTATGTGCAACTTGTCAGGGCAAGGTGGCTATTTATTTGGGGCTAATGTTTGTGTGGACACTTAGCAACTATTCTGCTTCTCTTAATAAACCACTTAAAGTGAAGTAAGGAAGTTCATTCAGAGTTTCATCTCCCTTGTTCTCCTCTGCAGGCACTTGTGTTCCCCCCTCTCTGAACAGACAACGGCCACGAAGAATGGGACACAAGCCAGGGACTGATGTAGGAGAGGGGAATTGCCCAAACCATGCTTGGATTCAAACCTAAGGAAGTTAATGAAAGGAACATTTTCCACCCCTCCTTCCCCAACCTTCCCGGAAGGCTGTTAGAAATATTTGTCCCGGTATATCTGACTGCACCATCCCAGCTTTATTCCCTGAAACAGCCTATCATCACCAAGATTGTGTTACGATAGTGGAGGGCATGCCCCATCTTCAGCACATTATATAAGGGCGCACACGTCATTCCACCCGCTATGCAGTGCAACTGTTAAACAGAGAGAAAACACACGAAGCCCTCAACATCTTTCCCCACTTTTATCTGTTAGGAATTATTCAGGCTTTCCCACTTCACAAAGGTTCGAGCTATTCTGAGCTCAGGAGGGCCACCCAAAATGAAAGCAAGGCACACACTTGGCAATATTGACGAGATCTTGAAAGAAGGAGCCTCCAGTGTCGAGTTTTGCTTTTGATTGTGCCAGCCATTCATTAAGATCTCAAGCTGGTTCCTCAAACAACGCTTGGCCTGTATGTACTCTCGACTAGGAACAGCCAGTATTTCTAGCGCAGTTTATGTGATGAACTCGGACACCGTTTCTCCCATGAGAGCCATGTTATAAAACTGTGACCATAAAACCATTACAGACAACCTAGGTGGGTTGTCCATGGCATATAGTTAAGCTCTCAGAAAAATAAATCCCTTTTCCGTATCGGTTAGGAAAACTACGGTCGGTTGCGTTCTCAGCTGAAGTGTGTGGGTTTTAGGAGGAGTGGGGGAGATGTGGCTTCTTTTGAAGGGTTCCAACTATCTCAAAATCAGGAGAGAGAAATAAATTAATCTCCCATTTGATGACATTGGCAGTTCTGGCTGCAGCAACTATTTGGAAATGTAAAAGTGCCAGTGCTGTACTACAGTTCCAGCGTGTTACCTCCAGAAAAAAAGGGGGGGAAATCTGCATTTTGTTTAATCCCTAGAGAACTGAATGAAGTAGCCAGGGACAAGAACACCACAGAGGGGATCTGTTCAGTTTCATGGAAGCAGGCACTAAGTAGTTGTTGCTGGCACTGCCTACCTGCTTTGACAGGCTGGTGCCACACGGAATCTCAGCAGAAGCCCTGTAGGAAAAGTTCTGAGGAGCAGCACAACGGAGGCCCTTATTGGAATTATATTTCATAAGCCTGGTTTACAGCGAAGGGCAAAGCAAACTGTAAAAGTCACTCAGATTCAGCTGTGAACCACAAAACCTCTTCTTAGCTTTGTGCTCTTCCACTTTGGTTCAATGCTACGGGAAGCTCCAGCAACTGATTTAACTGCCTGAGCACTACATAAGATTGCTTATGGCAGAAGGACCCCATATTTCAGAGGACCTGCACTATGTAACTCCTTGTGGTTGTATGATTGTGCAAATATTTTTACACCACTGGTAGGGCCGGCCCAAGAGATCTTGCTGCCTGAAGCAAAGCAGCAAATGGCACCCTCCCCTCCAAGACAAGGAGCAGAATACCTGTGTGCAGCCAAGTTATTTTGGCACCTGAGACGGACCATCCCACCAGTCCCTCCTCAACAGTAAAAATGCAGCAATAATAAATCAAGCCAAAATCAGCAGTGTAAGTCAGTCACCTCACTGTGCATAATGGTGGGAGAGGGAGAGAGAGAATGAATAGCAAGTGCCCAGTGGGAAATAATATAGTAACATCAAATCTTAGTTTTGAAGTCCTGCTTGAAGACCACTGGATGTTCCCTCAGTTGGTTAGACGAACGATTGGTCAACTCTTTAGAAGTTTCTTTTTAAAAAATTTATTAAAGATTTTCTTGGTTTACAAAAGAACACCTGGCCTCTTTTTTCAGGTTGTACAATATTTCTTACAAATCAGTTACATTTGTTGTGAGACATTGATGTTGAGTACAGTATAAGGTTGGGAAAGAAGAGGGGCGAGAGGAGGGGTGGTGTGGTGAGGCATATTCTTTTGTACAGTGCGCGTGTGGGGTTTTGTGTCAGTAGTGAGAGGTATTGGGGGAAGGGTGTGGTTGGTTATCTGTGGTTGGCAACAGTGGGGTTTGTTTGCATTTGTGAGTGTGGAAGAGCTTGTAGGGTCAGGTAGGCCAGATTGATTTGCATGCTGTTGGTGGATTCTTATTGTTGTCTTGTTGGGCTGTTTATGTGATAAAGGGAGCCATACTGGGGTGAAAGCATCCTCTTCTATTTGTCCCTGTGTGAGTTTCACTTTATTGGTTAGCTTTTCTAGTAAGGCCGTTTCCCATGCAATTTGATACCATTGGTCCATGTTTACTCCTGACATGTCTCTGCAGTGTCTGGCTATGAAGCTTCTGGCTGCTGAGAATAGGTGGGTTATAAGCTCTGTATAATGTGAGTGGTCATTATGATCTTGGAAGATGTTCAGTAGGGCCAGTTCTGAGGTGAATTCTAATACCTGTTTAGTTATTTTGCATATCTCTTGTAGGACTGCTGTCCAGAAGGGTAGGGTTTTAGGGCATTTCCATGACATGTGGAAGTATGCGCCTGTGGAGGTGCAGCCTCTCCAACATCTTGATAAGGTTCCTGGGCATATCAGTGCCAGTTTCCATGGTGTTAAGTACCACCTACAGGTGAGTTTCATTTTTTTTTTAAATATTTTTATTGGGTTTTCACATTTTATATAGACAAAAACAAAACACAGAACACCAAAACAGACATAAAAGACAACAAACATGTATAATTTCCTAAAATCTTATTTTCTAACCCTAGTCCTTGACTTCCCCCCACCCCCACCCTTGCATCCCTATTCCCAAATTTATGTCAGCAAGTTGGCATTTCCTTTTCCATCTTAATATTAATCCTTTTATAAAGAAAAACAAAAATTAAATTTTCCCTAAGTTGGACCCCAATTCTCTTCCCTCGATTTCTCATTTTTTTCTTAAGTAATTTTCTTATTAACTAAACCCCCTGGTCTTGAGTGTTGTTTGAATTTAAATGCTTCCCTCCCTCCCATCCCCGATTTGCGTCCTTTCCCAAGACATGTCCAAAATAACAGTTTTTAGCCTGGGTTCCGCACGTCCGAGGCTCTCAATTCTCTTTCAGTCCCTCTCCGCCGGTTTTGTTGGTAGTCCTTTTTGGCGGTCATCGAGTCTCGAAAGAGTTCCTTCACATTCAATCCAATCAGTCCATAGTCTCTTCCCATATTTAGAAACAACTGCTGAAGAATTTCCACAAGGCCTGAGTCTTGATGATAATCAAAATCAAAGTCTATGTGGAGGCCCCAATTGTACTTCTTTATTTCAAGTTCCTGAATTCCATAAACTCCCAGGGCCTCCACTTTCGTCTTCTGTATCTTTCGTAGGCTTACAATGGATTTAATCCAATAGTCTCCTTGCTTGTGTTCTCCAGATGTCGGCTTCTGGTTAATATTTTCCCACTTAACTTGTTCTCTTTCTTGTTTTGTCTTCTCCTCTTCTTTGTTTATTATTTCGAATTCAGCTGTGGGTTCTTTCTCACTCAAGTCCTCATTACATTCAGCAGCACTACTTGTTTCAGAATTCAAGGTCATCAGTTGTTTACTCATAGCTGTAGTCTGCTCCTGTAAGGTTCCCACCAGTGAAAACATCCTTTCGATTTCTCTCAGTATCTTTCCACCCACAGCCATTGTAATTCCACAGAATTCCCCCTAGAGGGAATCTGGTTACTTAATGTTCTTTTCTCCAACAATCCTCTGTCCTGTTATTGTTTCTTTGTTTCCAACAGTTTTGATTCAATTGTAACTCCTTTTAATCCGGAGAGATCTTAAATAGCAATTTTTCCACTGTTAACAGTCCATTTGACAGCTTTGACAGCTGTCAAATTCTGCTCCTCTATACAGGCTCCAAAGCAGGTCGCTCCCGGGCCCGGGAGGGAGGGTTGTTTACAACAAAACAAAAACTCTTCCAACACTCCACTCTCCTGCTCAAATTTACCTTTCCAAATCTTGGAAGTTACTGTCTTTTTGAAACTCACCCTTTACAGGGTAGGCACTCCAGCTTAGCTCTTATATCGTTGCTCTGGATCGTCTGCAAGGGGGGGGTGGGGACTTCCTTTTAGCACACCCCCCGGTCGTCTCAAATTCAGAAGGTAAAATTTTTAAAGTTCAGTTCCAGATTACTCACGGGTTCTTTTTTCAGTCCAAATTTCAAGGAAGGAAGTCAGCGCTCTCCAGTTATGGCTCGCGGCTTCGCTCAGCGGCGGTAGCGATCGACTCTCAGTGCCGCGCCGTCCCCCGTATCCCCTCCATAGCCTTTAAAAAGGCTCTTCGCGAATCAGGGGGGGCGCTTAAGGCACCCGCCGAGTCTTCAGTCCGCAGGCTTCCGCGCCTGCGGTTTTTAAGGGTCCCCGTGTCGCCGGCACGGCAAAGACCCATCCACCGCTGAGCCGATTCCCTCCGGAGCTCGGAGGGAATCCGCCATTTCCAGATCGCGCCAACCCGGAAGTCCCTACAGGTGAGTTTCAGAGAGGGTTTCCTTATTTGGCTGCTACGGACTTAAAGGGAGGTTTACGCCACATTCTAATCCACTGGGTGAGATTAATTTGTCAGACACTAATTAACTACTTTTGAAAATGAGGGGAGGTCCACAAGCAGTTCATCATAAGGTAAGGTAAAGGACCCCTGGACGGTTAAGTCCAGTCAAAGGCAACTATGGGGTTGCGGCGCTCATCTCGCTTTCAGGCCGAGGGAGCTGGTGTTTGTCCACAGAGAGCTTTGACTATGTCATGAGGATTACTAACCAATGAAAAATGTAACAAAACACACACAAGCTATTGGATGTGCCTAAAGAAATTCTTTGGATTCTGGTAAGAGGTCAATAGGTTGCCAGCCAGGTGCCAATGGGCACCTCAGCATCCACCAGGACATCCTCTGGTGCCTACAAAAGATCTCAGTAAATATCCCCACAAATTTCCACAATGCAGGAGAAACTGTTTGTTCTTCCTGCTCAGCTCCTATTTGCAGTGGCTTGGACTCTCTTACACTGAACATGCTCTCCCCCTCATTTAATGTTCCTTTCCCTTTTCTTACTCTTTTAGATACGGCAGCTATTTTCTATTATACCACATCCCATAGAGCAGCTATTTTGTGACTGACACCCATGTTACTTTCCAAATGTGACCACTGGACAAAAAAACCCAAAAAACTGGGAACCTCCGCTTCTGTTTTCTTACATTCTGTTATTCCTTCTTTGCTTTGCATAAAAGAAACTTATTTACATTTGATTTGGCACCCTTGAGAGCATTCCACACCCTGGCCTAGGCAAACTTAGGATCAAATGCAATCTGGTATCACTTTACACCTTGTTTGTCAAAACAAGGTTTCAAAAGGATTAACTGAGGGAAATGTTTCACCCAGTTAGTAAAGTTTTGCTTGAAGCCTATATAAAAAGCAGGCAACACCCAGCCTGACTTCTCTCACCACAGTGGCCTCTGAAGTTGGCACCCTCATTCTAAGCTGCAAACGGTTTAACAAGACGCTTGTGGTCTATAATGAACACAAGCTTCCTCAGAAGAAGAAGAAGAAAAAAGACCCCAAAACACCAACACCACCCCAACTCTACCCTATGGTATTTCCTGATTCCAAATTTAATGGGCACCATTCAAATTTGGACTCTTGCTGTCGATGGTAATTAAGTTACAACATGGAATTTGTGGGCATTTCAAGTTCTAAATACAGTACAAAGTCCAGCATCATCTAGGAAAAAGCAGCTTCTCCAGAACACACTTCATTCAGTAGGTCAGTGCTTGCTCTGCAATTTTCACTGCCCCAGTTTTCTATACTGAAAGTAAATGACCTCTCTAACTGATCAGCATTGTCAGGGAAATAGCTAAAATATGTGACCATAGCTATCCTGCTTTGGTCAATGCTCCAAAATTGGCTGGCCAGTCTGGCTCATTTTGCATATAGTGTAAATGGCTTGGGCAGCCCACACTTTATCATTCATCCTGGCCTGGTCAGTACTACACTTAACAAATTTCTTCATAGCAAAGTAGCTCATTATACAGGTTATAGACAATGTGCAATATTTCTTAGGTGTTGTGAGTTTACTCATCTGTCATGGACACGCCAGTCAAGAAGCTAGAAAAAAACTTTATTGTCTCTAAAAACCAGAATGGTAAAGCAGCAGCAGCAGGAAACACCTAACTCTGTCCAGGTAAGTCCAGTGTCATCTTGCGATAACTAGACTGTATAATAGCATCATCATTTATAAAACACTAAAATTTATATCGCACAATATCCCTGTCATCTTTTACCCTCCCTCCTTCCTCGTCTTATATATTTAAAACTTTCAACAGATTTTTGTTCATGTGTGTGTGAAAGAGAGATAGAGGATCATAGCTGTCAACGTTTCCCTTTTTTAAAGGGAAATTCCCTTATTCTGAATAGGATTCCTCGCAAGAAAAGGGAAAAGTTGACAGCTATGCAGAGGATCCTGACCTTGCATAATTGTATCTAATTTATAACACCATGCAGATGCATCACATGGAGTTACAACCTAGTCTTTGCCACAGGAATCTCTGTTGTTTTCTAACCTCACATCCCAGACAGCTTTCATGCACTTTTTAATCTCCTGCTAAAGCAGAAAGACAGACAGTCACACCTCCTTCCACCCAGTTCAACTATAGCCATGACACATGTCCCAGCCCTTACCTGCTATAGCATGCTAGTCTCAAATATGGCAGGGAGGAGGTTGACTGGGCAGCAGAGGGAATGAGCTGAAGGAGGTGCAGTTTGCTTTCTTTCCTGCCTTATCAGTTCTAAAAACATATGGACACTGTCGAAATTATGAGGTTGCAACCCTACAAACCCGCTGCCTTGTGGAACATCAGAAGAAGAAAACACTAAGGAGTAAATCCTACACAAATCCAGACTGGAGTCCCTAAGATGGTTGGATGGCATCTTGTACTCCTCCTATCAGGGTGCTTGGGCTCAGCTAATCACAGAGCTGGGCTTACTTTTTATTATTATTATTTTCCTTTTGCAGTCACCATAACAGTGGTTTATAGGAGGCTGGGGGAAAAATGCTTTGTGGGGGGGGCATATCAGACTCCCAAAGTGGGGGTTAGACTCCCATGCTTTAAACTCTTTGTAGGATATGTATGTGTGTGTTTATTTCAATTTTGTTATAAGAATTATTTTTTAAAAAAAATACAGACTAAAATACACCACACCCTAGTCATACAAGTTCATTTCAAGATTAGAACACATTTTACCTAAATCAGTTGACCAAAACAGCATTTCAGTCCAAGTTAAACCAAATTTTGAGGGATTTGGCTACTGGCCTTACAAACTTTCCTGAGAGGATGTCCCATTATATGGACTTACTTTTGACTAAATGTGCATGTAATTGCACTATTAAGCATGTGCAAAACTTAACCTGCAAAATCAACAGAATACTCAGCTGCTGAACTCTGGCAGAGCCCTTATATTTTTAAACAAGAAACACCATCCATGGTAGCAGTCATGTTTGAGGCGACTTGCTAAGTATACTTTAAGCCTCAGAGTCTAAGCATATAAATCTCCATCCTCAATTATTGCTTGAGGCTGAAAAACAACCTAAACACACACACACACACACACACACACAGAGAGAGAGAGAGAGAGAGAGAGAGAGAGAGAGAGAGAGAGAGAGAGAGAGAGATTGGTACAATTGTAGGGTTGGGAAAGACTTGCAGTTTCCTGACCTAGCCCCCTTCACCAAGAGTCAGCCAGAACAAACAAGTCTTTAGTGGTGGACACCAAAGTCACTCTTGTTCCAATGAGTCACATTTGACTCTTGCAGCCATGGAGTGCGGTAGACTGGGAAGAGGCAAGAATGTGCCAGCTGCTACTTCCTAGACGCATCACAAACAGTTCCTACAGGGAACAGAAATGATAGAGAGGAAGCTCAACAGAAGTGACACTAGACTGGTCTGTGTTGATTTGATGCTCTAGATGCATTTTCACTTCCTCAAAGCCAGTTATATTGGCACCATCATCTTTAATAAGGGGATTGGAGGCTGCAATGCTTTTCCAAATACCAGTTGCTGGAAACCCCAGGAGGGAAGATGGCTCTTGGTCCCCTGTTCTGCTCGCTGGTCTCCCCCATGCATCTGGATGACCACTGTGAGACCAGGATGCTGAACTACATGGGCCATTGGCCTGGTCCAGCAGGCTCTTATGATGTACTTATGCTACTGTTAGGCAGTACTGCCGCAACTGGGCAGGACTGTCCCTCTTGCTATAGACATGTTGTCATGAAAGTAGCACAATCCGCTCAGACACTTCCTCACATTGTGATAATAATCTCTGCCAGCCACTGGACTTCCCAAACATCTTTTAGTTATTGTGGCTGGACAATGCAAGGCTGTTATTGTTTTGCAACTTCTACATACAAGGTGCTGATTTCTGTCTTTTGAACTGAAGTAAGTTTCAAAGGACTTCAAGAAGATCAAACCTCTCAATTCATAAGGAAATCAGCCCTGAGTGCTCACTGGAAGGACAGATCATGAAGCTGAGGCTCCAATACTTTGGCCACCTCATGAGAAGAGAAGACTCCCTGGAAAAGACCCTGATGTTGGGAAAGATGGAGGGCACAACGAGAAGGGGACGACAGAGGATGAGATGGTTGGATAGTGTTCTCGAAGCATGAGTTTGACCAAACTGCGGGAGGCAGTGGAAGAGAGGAGTGCCTGGCGTGCTCTGGTCCATGGGGTCACGAAGAGTCGGACACGACTAAATGACTAAACAACAACAGCAAAGTTTCAAAGAACATGAGACATACACAGGAGCAGCAGAAGCTCCTTTCTACTGAGTCAGACCAATGGGCCATCCAGCTCAGCATTGTCAGCACTGACTGGCAGCAGATCTCCAGAGTTTGTGGCAGGGAGCCTTTCCTAGCCTTGCCTGGAGAAAGCAGGGGTTGAAGCTGGGGCTTTCTGCATGCACAGCAGATGCTCTAACCACTGGTCTATGGCCCTTCACCACAAAGTGGTATGAACAAAATGTATAGAGTTTTATGCCTCTAGTATGGCAAGAAAACACTCTTTGAAATGTCAGTGGCTGCACACCATTGTTTTAAGGGAATGAGGGAAATTAATGAATGATGGCCGCTCCTTGTGGCAAGAAGAGTTACAAAGCATCATGCCTGCCTAGGCAAAATAAGGATCCAATTTCATGGACTGGAGGAGAGGAAAAATTCACACTGAAGTCACCTTTCCTCCCCAACACCTGAAATAGCACCTGTAACTCAAAGGTGTGCTCTGGGATATTTAGGAGATTTTTAAAAAGTAAAATAATGTATCCTAATACTATTTGTTGACATGACATTGAAATAATAACCAGAAATATAGGTGTTCCTGAAACGTACTCAGAGAGAGAAGGGAAGCAGCATCACCATCAACTCTGGTGAGGAGCCCTCAGATTTCTCCCTTCCTTCCATCCCATGCAGCACAAGGAGACACGGGATTGGTGCCATTGGTTCACCTGAGAGAGACCAGCAATGTCTCCTTCTTGAACTGTTTCTATTCCAGCTTCTCATTACTGTTATGGTCCCAGGTCAGGAGTCCTTGGAGGCAGTCCTCCAATGACAGTAGCCCTGAGGAGGAGATGGAGTTGATCCCTGGTCTGCAGTCACCAGAGCTTGAATTTCCTTCCCTTAATCCTGAGGAGGCAACTTCCTCCACCAGGCTATGCTGGTTGGTCCACAAACTGCTTGCAGAGATCAGAAGAGCCCTAAGGATATATTCCTCCATTTTAAAATCCCAAGGACTAAAATAAGCCAATGGCTGCAGACAAGGGCACTGGCCCTTTAATGGGCCAGGGTTTGGGTCCTCAAATACCAAGCTACAAGGCTCTGTCCGTTGCTCCTTGACAATGTTGAGACAACTTGCATGCTCTGCCTGAGCTGCAGGATCACTAAGTGTGGTCCTGAAACCCCCACCTAGGTACCTCTCCAAGGTGCTGAGCTTTGCCTTGCCCCAGCCCCATGGATCAGAGCAATTCTAATGAGTTTGTAAGTAAGACTTGGGGTCTGAGTTTGCTTTCTTCCTCCTCCTTATCAATAACTTTTCCTTTTGTGCCATGTCTTTTAGAGTCTAAGCTTGAACACAAAGAATTGTTATTGCTCATTGCAAGAGACCATGAAGACGACACTGAACAGGGATGGAGAACCCTGTCACTCTCCAGATGTTGTTGTTAAACTCCCATCAGCCACAGACAGCATGGCCAATATTCAGGCATGAGGTCATACAGTTCTGCATCCCTGGCAAAAATGACAGTCCATTTTTCTAGTCACCCTTGTGAGCCCTTGTGAATGGAAGCGGAACAGCTTCAGGGTGATCTCCATGGAATCTAATGAGGCAGATAAGACAGGTGAATTTATACCTCATAATAGAGTGCTGCTCTTGACATCAACCCAAGAAATGGTCCTAACTCTACAGTTGGGTCTATATTAACTGTTCAAAGAAGGGCTAACTTGTCTGAGAAAACTGTTTTTTCTTGTGTGCATGCTCTGTTTATGATTTCATAGACTCAGAATTGTAGAGTTGGAAGGAACCATGAAGATCACCTAGTCCAATTCTCTGCAAAGCAGGAATTTTTTGCCCGACGTGGGGCTCAAACCCTGAGATTAAGAGTCTCATGTGCTACCAAGTGAGCTAAAGATGATTAGATTCTAATCGGTATTCTGTTTGTTAATCCCTCTCCTACCAAAGAGGTTGCAAAGTATCGATTTCAGGAGTGGTAAAATAAACGTACACACAGACGCACGCACCCTGAGTAGAACCAAAATAGAGACAAGTGAGTTTTACTTTTCCTCAAGGTTTGACACTCTGAATAAAACAGCACATGCCAATTTAGTTTCCACAATATAAAAATCCCCACAAGAGGAAAAGGAGGGGGGAAGTGGGAGGGAGAAGAAATTTAAAAGAGCACCGCCTAATTCAGCAACTACATCAGTCTAAGGAGCTCTGTGTTTGTGGGGAGAGAGAGAGAGAGTTTACTGTGTCTTTCAAACTACTGGGAGCTTGACGGGAATATTTGATGAGAAAGGAAAAAGGTGCCCTGGATTTTTTTTTCTTGCTCATTTCTGATTCTTTAGAATATTATTGTCTGAAGTTTGTGCTGCAGAATATCTTGGAAAAAAATAACCCAGGCATACTGGTTGGAGACAAGGAGTTTTCTCTTTAAAAATTCACACACCTCCGGCAAGGTAATACTGATTGTTTCCCTATGTATGATTCATTTATAGATCTAATTTTGGAAGGGAGAGAACAAGTACATAATTCTATATTTTGGATAATTCAATGCTTTGCATGTTAGGGGGATGCCCTGAGAGTAAGAAGTGTCTTTAAAATGAAATTGTGATGAAAATACCATCATTTCTATGCATTATTGATATGCCCACAAAGTGCATGCAGACATACGCATACAGATGCACACAATGTCTACAAAGCTTTGATAAATCCATTATTTAAGTACTTTGTTTAATGTAATTTGTTTAATGCTTTAAGAACCATATTTATTTTCTCAAGTAGGATTCCTCTCCTTTTTCTTTCTTTCCGTATTTAATAACTAGCACCACTAGTTTACAATTGCACAAATATTGAGCTAACTTGGGGCACTGATATATTTTTCTCCTTGCTGGGGGTTCTAATTGTCTCACTGGTTGATATATAAATTTATGTGAAAAAGAGGGTTGATAATGCAATGTGTGTGTGTAAGGCACTGGAATCATCTCTCTGCCTCTCCTTTCACCCCTGTGCTCCCCACCCCGCCCCCAATATCCTTTTGTGTTGAATGGCTGCTATGCTAGTAAGACTTTAAAGAGGAATAGCATTATCAAGCCTGTCACAGCAGCTCACCTTCTCCCAGGGAGATTGGATTCTTGATACGTCTCTGCAATGTGATTTGTGTCAGGCCAGTAGCAGCATGTACCGATCACCCCAAGCGAAATTCAGAGAAAGAAAGGTTTTTTGTGGTGTTTTTTTTTAAAAAAAGTTGGGGTTGTTGGGGTTTTTTTGTGTTTTTTTGTAATTCTAGTACTTTTGGATTGATAAAGAAATCACACTTTGGGGATGGGTTCTTGGGTAGTTATCCTTCTTTCTGCCTTTCATTAATTAGAAAACAAAACAGATCCTTCAGAGACTGGCAAATCAGAAAGCAGCTAAAATCCCATCATTCATTAGCTTGTCAAACTGCCCCAAAAGGAATTCAGTCAATGTCACAAGATTTTCAAAAGGGATTTTACAGCAAACAGAATCAGCCAGCTTCCATTTCACCATGCCATGGATACAAACATTTTTTTAAAAAAGAAAGTGTGTTTGTATATTAAACAAAGAGTGAGTTCCTGCAATCCTTATTGGTGTGTGTGGTGGCGGGTGGGGTGTGTGTGTGTAATTAGGTGAAAGGAAATACAGATAGTTTTATTACTGAAATTATTACTGAAATTGCCCAAAAGACAACATCATAACATCTGAATGCGGATTGCTACCAGACTCTGAACAGACTTGTTTCTCATTTCATTTTAATGTGATCTGACAAATTGCTTGGCAGAGGTGAGGGTTCTGGGAGAAAAAGGGAAATGCATTTAGACGTCTTATTTCTTTATTTTAAAAAAAGCATGCATAAAAGGAAACAAATGGGGAAAACTATCAAGATGATTTAATGTGACCCAGATGATGGGCTGAAATCAGGGTTGGGAGGACACAGTGTCAAAAATGGGGCAGGGGAAGAGTTGTGTAAGAATTGTGGCATTTGCAAGTGCTGCTGAGATCTGGTCATGGCTAATGTGGCAGAGTAAAACACCAACCCTCTATGGGGAGTTTGGCCAGCTTGAAGCAGCCAGAGGGAGGACCACATTGTTGCTTATCGAAACTCTGCCCAAACCGAACATTTCAGGCAGTAGCTACTATCGTTGAGCTTATTCAGAATTGTTGGAGAAGTGGGGGATTATCTCCCTACTTTCCTCTTTCACCTGGACAATTATTGCCACACTTTAACATTGCTGTTGGTGTTTGGAAAGTTTGCCACCAGTTGCATTCATCAATGGCTTGAAGTGGATCAATTTCTTTTGTAGATGTAAAGTAGATGTAAAGCAATTTCACTGGGATTAAAGTAACTTTCCTTTTGAAGATCCCTTCATGCTAGAAGGTGGAGACTGGGAAACCTGCCCTCTCCTTGGCTGCTCTTCCTTCATTATATTGGTGACAGACTCACCAAAGAAGATGGGAAGATTGTTCTGGTTCTTCCGGTGGTCCATCACAGAAGGGTCCAGGTTGGGGAAGGCTGGTTTAGATTTTTTTTACCAGGCAAAAGTACAAAATTTTGCTACAAACTCTTGGAAATGTCTGCAAAGAGATGTGGGCCAGGCAAAAACTGCTTCAAATTTCAGTTTTGCCAGGTTCTGGACATACCTGCCAGTGCTTTAAAAGCCAAGCTGGGCTATAAAAGCACATTTTGAAAAATACTCCATTAAGTTTATTAATTAAACTTCTTTAATTTAATTACTTAATTAACCTCTCTTTTTTTGGTTCAGTACACTGCTCAGTTTTATTTGCTTTTTTAAAAAAATCTGGGTTTTAGGACTTTAATGACTGTTGCTGACTGTATTTTACTGTTCTAATGTAATCCGCCTTGAGATTTTTTACCAAATTACACAGTATACACTTTTAATAACTAAAACTTATCATATACATTAACTTTGGTCCTGGAGGGGCTAGACTAGCGTCTTGAATTGTCTCATGCTAATGGCTGCCGGGGAGACTGGGTTGGGGGTGCCAATGGTAGATGCATATGGAATCTGCCTTGGGGGTGTAGTCAACATAGCACTAAGTCTCTGAGAGTATCCTCCCTCCAGGGAGGATCCCTCCGGGATGAATGCAAACAGTTAGCATGTGGGTAATCTAACACATTGCACTTGTGCCAGCACTTGCATCTCCTTGCCAAGCAATCAGGAGAATTTTACCTGATTGGAAAGAGAGGTGTGATAGAATGCTCCTCACCATTTGGAAGGGAAATTCAGGCAAACAGCTTTCCACATTCAACATTTATTCCATGCACAATGGTATAAATTATCACCTGCCAATGAATGTCCACATTCAACCCTAATCTCAGTTGTGTAAGGGCTTGTGGTTACTCAAAGCTACACTTTTGTCCATCATTTCTTCACATAAAGACAAGCTATAAGGATAAGCACAGCAGCAATGAGCTCCATCTTAAATTAAGCCTATATCATTTTCAGATGATGGAAGTGTTACCCAGTTCAAATCATGTGTTTCTAACGTTTCTTGACTGCTTTTATGCTCCATATTGCATTCAACTGTTAATCATATGTCTTCTATATAAACATGTCAATGCAACGTTGACACCAGGGCACATGGTATGCCTACTCTTGAAAATCAGTTCAATTATGCTTGCAAACAAAACATTAGCAGGTATGGAATTTTTAAAAATAAGAAATATGCCATGTATGGTTTGTAGTTGTGTTCAGAACCTATTCCTTACTAATCCAATTTATCAGAATGTTTCTATACCTTACTTCTGATACCAAATAACTATTGAGAGCTATAGTTGTGTAGTAATTAGTGTTGCACTAAGACTGGGAGAGTAGGGCTCAACACACACACACACACACACACACACACACACACACACACACCGCCCAGCCATGAAACTTGCTGGGTGACTCTCGGCCAGTTAGTCTCTCTTAGATTACCATAACCTTCCTCACAGTGTGGCAGATTCACAAGACAAGCTATTAAAACGAAGAGCTTAGAACTGCCCTTCTTGCTCTCTAGGCTGCAATCATCATATAACCTCAAGGTTATTTTTTGTATGTTTAATGCTTCTTAAATGTTATTTTCAAACCTGCAAAAAGTAAGCTATGCTGCACTTTTTGGAAACCTCAAAGGACGTGTTCACACCTTGGTATAAATACAACCCAAGATTTTCACTGATTGTTAACACTTCCACCGAGGAGTCTTTTTTGCACAATGCTGAATATATTGGGCACAATCCAACATATGCTGTTCCCACACAAATTCCACTGGAAAAAATGTGGTGCTTGTGGGAGCAATAGCTGGGAGATTAGGCTCACTTATTGTTACTGGCAACGCCAAGCGTAGGCATTCCACTCATCTGATTTGGCATCCAGTTAGTCTAATGAGCTATTAATATCATACATCTAGATGCTTTATATTTTTGGTAAAAAATATATGGGCAAAGAAACTTTCCCATTCATCATGTGATGTTTTTGCAGGAATCAATGTATATCTAGCACCTGCCACCCCTTTCCTGATGCTTCCTATAGCTGGAATGTGCTGTTTGTTTTCTGGGATACAGTTCTCAATGCGAGAGGCATAACCTTTTCACAGGTGGATGGTTGTGAAAACTGCTGCTGAGCTGAGTTTTTCAGTTTGGCCAGTTACCAGCTGAGCTGACCACATTCCAGCTAGTGTGTAGCAGGCATCTGTGTAGGTGGTCAGTTATTATCCCACCAACATGGAGAGAGCTGTGTATCGTTACCAGGGCAGTGGACAGGAGGGTCTGCTACTTTGTTTGATGAGGATTTAGTAAACACCGAGTTCTCACACTCATGTTATACAATTGATAGCATGAGCTCTTCCATTTCCCAGAGCACCTGTGTGCTCATTTATGATATACAAAAATTAAGAATATAATTCTTGCTTAACATGGACACCCACACCCACACATGCCAGCTAGAAGAAATGCCAAGCAGAGGGGAAGGTGATGTTATTTCTGGAGGCTAGAAAGCTGTCATAAAATCTGATTGGTGGTGTGCTGGGGGGTAGGGGGAGAGAGAGAGAGAGAAGGGCCAAATATATAAAAGTATGCCTGACTCTTTAAACAGAAACATCAGAAACTGATACCCTAATCTATCTGCCAATGCCCCAGTTTATAGACTATTCAGTATTCACTTAGCTTTTTACAAAATAGTTGACATCTCCCGAGGGTCAATCCATAACATTTTGCTGTGATAAAGTACAGAAAACCACCAGTCTGACACAGTGGCAAAGCACCCATTGAGGGGGGCAGCAGGCTAGCTTGGGGTGGTAGCATGGAAGCCACATGGCACCCACAGCTCTGTCATCTAACTGAACACCACCACTCTCTTGCCTGCCCCCCAGCACCTGTTGCCTGAGGCACCCACCTCACTTGGCAGGGGCAGCCCTAATTCTAGCCTGTGGATTCTTTTTTTCAGCACCTCCTGATTGGCTCAGGCTTCCTGCGTCACACCCTGTGACATCATGGATCTAGAGTCAGCAAACTGTTATTTAACTGAGATGGCTCAGTCCTTTGCACTCTGATGTAAAGGAATATGACAGGTGACCAAAATCTCTGGGAATCAGCAACAACCATGACTTGCCCCCCTACGTCAGCTAAAGAGCCCATTCCAAATCAATGTCATACCACAAGCTGTGATTTCTAAAAAGTTCTGAAAAAATGGAAGTACAGCTAAATGTTCAAAAGCCTGCTTTTTGTTTTAGGCAGATCCTTAAAGGCCATCAAAAACATTACAGTAAAAATTAACTAACCAAAGGTGTGAATGTAGAGGGCAGGGAGTTCAAGATCTTGATTATGGCATAAAGCCACATTTATTCATACATTTTTAATGATAGCCTGTTTCAAATCATTAACTGGACTAGTTATACATCCTGGCTTTATATACATCCATATAAATGGTTAATGTAGTTGCTCGTAATTTTTAGAAAGATCCAGTCCTGGCTCCATGGCAATTCCCATTTCTACCTTGCCATCCTAATTATTAGCTTGCACCCATGTTTGCAGTGATAAATTATCTGGGAGTTTCAAGGGACCAGAGAAAGAACCTGTTTGACTTGATTCCTGCCAATGCTGTTCATTGTTCACGTATCCCTATAGTATAACTCCATGCATACTTACCTGGATGTAAACATTCATGGTTTCCCACAAAGAACCCTGGGATCTGTAGTCTGGTAGAGTGCCGAAATTGTTAGGAGACCCTTATTCCCTTCACAGAGCTGCAATTCCCCGAGTGGCTTATTAAGCCCAGTGCTTTTTTTCTAAAAAATGTTTAGGGGAACTGAGGCAGAGAGAGAATAATTGGCCTTGGGTCACACAATGTATCTACTCACTCTGCTTCCCCCAAGTTTTCTAGGAATGGGAGAGTGTGAGAACAGTTCTTAGAATACATGACTAGAGAGGTACACATCTACAGGACCCAGAGTTTCATGTGGCCACAGTTGACTGAAGGACAGTGCCATTCTATGAATCAGCAGCGAGGATCTTTCCAAAATGGCTGCCAGACATTTCCAGAACAAAAGAGAAGGAAAACATGGAAGTGGTATAGGAGATGAAGAGGAGCAGGGCATTTTTTTCCCCAGCTGGAATTGAACCAGGGAGGTCCTCAGGGTGAGATCCAGCACTCTTTTTCTAGAAAAATAGCACTGAGGAAGATTTCCTTTGCTATTTTTTCACACCAATACATAGGCCCTTGTACCATCCCACCATTATGTGTTATCTGGACATAGCTGCTGATCCAGAGCCATTTCTGAAGAGCAGCTTGTTGTTCCCAGCCTCTGCTCAGCTTCTCCCCTCACTACCAGCTGCTTCTTAGGGCCCCATAAAGCCTGAGGCACATCCTAGATGGGAGCCTCCCTAGCTTCATGTTCATCCATCTAACTGGATGCATATGCAACAAGTATGAGCAAATATCACATCATCCTCGTTCATGGAAGATGCTCTATTAATAAATCTGAATTTAGCACAAAACAGGTGAACCCAGACAGATCATTTTGCTTCAGCCAGTTAGAGACAATTATAGTGTATGATTAGCTCTACCGAGGGGAGACTGTATAAACAACACAGAGTTGTATGAAGTTCTGCTCTTAAGCCCTTCTCTTCAGAAGGATGTCAAGCTCTGTGCGGACATGTAAGAAAAATTCATAAAATCAACCCTGGGGTGTTTTCTTTTTTTCCAAGGAGCAAAAAGTCTTAGACGTGAATTCTTTGCTCCCCTAGACTAAATATGTACCTTCAGGGGAAAGCTGGCACTGCAAAATCGTTCCTAGGTTGCAAAAAAGTACAATGCAAGTACAAGACTTTGCTTTCTTTCATGGCTAGAGATAAATCTAATAACTATACATTCATTTCTGTATTTGGTGCCTTTCTATACTGCCCCTTGAGCAAAAACAGTTAGAAATGTGACATTTTAGATTTCAGCCAATGAAAACGGAAGCCCGAGACAGGTGTTCACCTTGCATGGCGAGAATCACATGACAGAACAGTGGGGCTGGGTTAGTGAGATCCACCCCTTCTGTTGTACTTCCACCACCTTGCCTTACCACCCTCTGCAAACTGGAGGGCAAACAGGTCTGTAGTGAGGAATCCAATGCATTTGGAGTTTTTTCCTGTGCAATGTAGAGCCCAAATTGTGTATGGTTCTAAATCACAATGGATAATACAACAGGGTCCCAATACAGGCATTTTCCTGGACAGTGGTGGGACTGTGGACTAGGATGTGGGAGAAGTGGCAGAACTACTGGGAAGTCCCCCTCATCCTGTGAGCAGAGAAACCCCTGAGTAGGGCTAGAGTTGCCCTCAAGTTAAAGCAATACATTTGCAATGGATCCATTGGATATGTCTGTATCATACACTTAGAATCATAGAACGGATACAATCAGTTGAAAGCTGCATCCCTGCAATTTCCACCCATTAGTCCTGCTCTTTGGAACAACAGAGAGTGAGCCTGCTCCAGCCCTTCAGTTATTTGAAGACAGCCATCAGCTACCCTTAAGCTTTTCTTTCCCCAGGCTAAACATACCCAACTCCTTCAATCATTCCTCATAGGATGTGACTTCCAGATCCTTTTACCATCCCAATCACCCCTCCCTCTTCAGCTGGTCAATGTCCTTAGAATGTAGAACCCAGAACTGTGGCCTGGACAGCTCTTTAACTGGTTTAATCATTCTTCCTTCTCCCATGAAACTCTGGGACCTGTAGTTGTGTACCTCTCTAGTCATGTATTCTAAGCACTGTTCTCACAGTCTCTCATTCCTAGAATACTTGGGGGAAGCAGAGTGACCCAAGGCCAATTATTCTCCCTCTACCTCAGTTCCCCATTTGTAAAATGGGAATCATACCACACAGGGTAGTTGCAAGAGCAACCTTAAAATATTTTATATGCAAATGAAAAGGAGTAGTGAGGTAGTTTGCAGGATCAAAGGAAAATTACGCCAAAAAAATTCAAATAATAAAACCTTATGGATTTTGCATTCTGAACTCATGGCAGGCTAGTCATTTAACTGCTTCGAATTAATGTACACTTCCCCTCCTGACTACCTAGGCAAGAATTATTGGAAGCATGCAAGTTCCTATGATGTGTATAATGAATGGAGGTGTGTGAGTGATGCTTGAATAAAAGTATAAACATTCCACAGGTTTCGGCCAGTTGGGATGGAAGCTGAATGCCTGCAGGGGCTGGAGGAGGAGTTAAACATCCTAAGGAGATTTCACATTTCCGCCATTTGGAACTCTGCTATGTGGAGCCATAAGTTCAGTGTCAGGTGTTCCTATGAAATCCTATAGCAGAGCCCATGCTCAGGGCAACGCTTGAAAACAGCTGACACTCTGAATGAGTGTTTGTGACACTTTCATGGCAGTGCTTTAACAAGGGCTCTTTCATGTGCAGCCCAGGCTGGAGCCGATTCAGCTTCAGTCAGTGCACCATGATTAAGGATGGAATCCTGGTGTCATTTAGCAGTCCTCAACAGTGTGATAAGGCAAAGGACAGACCAACCCACACAAGCAATAGTCATGCAAAGGTTTCATCTAAGGGTTGCCAACTTCCTACCTTCCAGGTATTTTTGGCTATAGCTCCATCCCTGGCTATTGGCCATGCTTGGTGCAACTTATGGGAATTGTAGTCCACAACATCTGGAGGGACCACACTGACTATGCCTGAAACAGAGGATGCCTTCAAATAGAAGACTGTCTTCTGACAACCCTTAAGAAAGAGGGCAGTACTGGCTAAAGCAAGAAGCTTTAGCAACCCTACAACTTGAATTTAGGGAGCACCTCCAAGTAGTAGCCAGCAGCATGCAATCCTTGCTTGCAAAATGCATAATGCTTAATATTTACTAGTGATACGTGTGTGTTCTACTTTGTTCCAGTCTTTTCTTCTTTTATAGAGCTACCAGGCTGAGCTCTGCTTATATTCACAGATACAAAACTACGTCTGGCAACTGCTTTTCTCTACCTTGGAAGCAGATGTGTAGGACTAACTTCTAAGAGGAAGGCGATCAAGTTGTTTATAGCCATGCAGGTCCCCCAAAATGGGATCTATACAGCAGGCAAATGTATACCTTTTTAATGGACCAACTAATTATTCTGCAGCTGCACACTTTCAACCCTTGCAACTGAAAGTTCAGCTGAAAACTCACACCTTGCTTGAATGGTGTATTTTCTTTTGCCATTCCAGTTTTATAGGCTATGAAATTTGACACACTAAGCCACCTTCTCTGGCCAAGCTGTAACTGAATCAACAATCCTGATAATTTCTTGGCTCTCTGAGCCTACAAAAACACACACCAAATCAACCATTGAGTCTCTAAGGTGTCATATGAGATTATGCCCAACGGTCTGGCCATGTAAGCCACAGCACTGAGAAATGGGATCCAAAAGAGTGACTTATTTCCTTGCACCAGCAAAGGGGTCCATTGTCACAACAGCACTGGTAAATGCCCCCATGCCATAGATTCAATGGCCGCCCTAATCATTTAACCATTTGTCTTTCCTAGAAAGATGCTCGGACTGGCAGGCTGTATAGTTTGCAAGCCATAATTGCCTAATTTTCCTTTTTGGAATCAGGGACTTTTGTCTTGTTCAGGTGTTAAACAAATCTCCTCTGTCTTGGTGGGCTTTTCCTTTATTGTGCTGTTTCAGCACCATTTAGTATAGTTCCAACTAAAGGAAACTGCTCATCTTAAATGTTTGCACATTTTGTTCTGCCTAAGCTGTATAAGACCCACACTGGTATAAAGTCTCCAATATCACATCTTGTGACCCTCTAAACCGACTGCAGCCAATCATTCATGCTTGGCAACCTCTTGGGACTGCAAAAACAGGAATTATCAAGCACCTGGCAGACTACAGTGTGGAAGTTGTGGCTGTATCACTAGCTGTGCAAAACATATGTCAATCTACCTCTCAATCACCTATTCCCATACTAGGCATTCTCTGAATCCCATATAAAACTATATTTAACTTCCAGCCCTGCATGCAAAGCTGAGAGTGTTTCCAATAAGTCACTTCCTCCAACTATTTTTAAAATGACCATAGTCCCCCACTGTTTATTATGCTATTACTGAAGCAGCTTTATCACCAGGAGAGAGAGAGAGAGAGAGAGAGAGAGAGAGAGAAGGAAAACATCTGCATCTGTAGAAAAGACTGGGCTAACTTACTCCTGAAGATTAGTGACAGTAAACCGCTTACATTGCCCAAGATAATCACATCATGCCCATAAAGAATTTCTGTTTGCACATGTAATCCACAGGTGGAAATCAAATACTGAAAACCAGCACTTCCATTTAAAAACATAAGATTAGCCATGGTCAAACTGCTTGTGAGATTAAACAATCCACTGGTAGAAGCTCTTTAATCTTCCAGCTCCTTCAAAGGGCATTCTAAAAGTCAGACTATCAATAACATAATTGAAAAGGAAGAATTCTGTGGCTTAGGTGTGGTTTCAAAACATCTATTTTCTTTAAAATGTTAAAACTTTCCCAATATTATTCTTCAAAAGAAGAAAAAGATGGTTGCTTTAAAAATAAAATCTCTTTTCAAAGAGATATCTAATTGTGTGATCAGTGTGTTCAAAGAGACCACCTTTCCAGGTTTTAGGGCAGTTTCAGCCAAGTGGACTTGTGGGTCATCAGTGCTATGAATCAGAATGCCTGTCCTGTCACACATCTTCAGATTGCCCCAAATCAGCTACAATAAATCAAAATCTCCACAAAAGCCTCTCTTCTCCGAGCTATGCTTGCTGTTTGGGTTCCAATACTGATACTCTGGTGTGATAGAAGCAACATGAAGCAAGTAAGGAGGCAAAAAAGCCTTTTGTTGGGTCCCAGGATTTATCTACACAAGGTTTTGGAATGGTTGTATGGTTCTCTAGATAGAATTACACACTGGTTGTGTTTCTCCCACACCTATGTCCTTCCAAAAAGCATTCATCACTGACTTCAACCTTAGAATGTTGATGCTGCTGCTACTATTATTTAGTCTTTAAATCCAACAAAAAAACAACATTATGTTTAAAAAACAGCATGTAACATATCTGTAGTGGTTGGGAGTTACTCGTGCGTAATCCTGCCCCGTTTGAGCATTGGGTTGCCTGGTTAAACCCTCCGGACTGCACAGCCCATCTCAGCGTGGCTGCCCTTAGTCACTCGTAGAATCTGTCTGTGGGCGTTTCTTAAAGCGCTGCCAACATAAGAGTTCTTTGACGCCCAATCGTCTCCGCCTCTCACTGCGCGGGAGTCTCCTGCGCAGGGTGGGCGTGGGCAGCGGGGTGCTTGGGCTCTCCTCGCTAACTTCCAACGAAGAGTCCTGGAGCCCCTGCACCTCCCTGTCCCGTTGCTCTCCTGGATCCCTGGTATTACACTCATTCTCTTCCCCTTCTTCCCAGCTGAGTCTCCCCCTAGCGCTGGGACCTTCTCCTGCAGAATCAGAGACCCTCTCCTTCTCCCGTGCCTCTGATGTCAGTTCCCTGACAATATCCATTCAATGAAAAATAATTTAAAAAACCACGTCCCTCTGATAAATGTGTCAGTTTTAAAAATAAATAAGCAAACAGTGGAAGGAACTAGGGTTCTCTGAAAGGACTTCAAGAAACATAACTTTAATCTACTCAAACAATGATAAACCAAACCACAGATGAATGGTAAGAAAATGAGATTTTTAAGCTAAGTGAGGAAGTATTTGATGTTTTATTTTTACTTTACAGTGAACCTGATTAAAATTCCAAGACTCTCATCATGAAGTCAAGAACAACAATTGCAACAATATTTGGTAAGTAACCAAGTAAGGGGCATACTTTCATATTTTACCATCTCTGCTTTGTTTGCTTGCTTGCTTTTATATATATGCCACCCTATCCCACAGATTCAGGTTGGGTTACACCAAATCCACCAGAAAAGACAGATGAGCCACTGCCTTCAAAAGGGTTTAAAATCTAAGATAATTGATATACAAGGTTTGTAGTAACAAAGGTAGATTATAACAGTACTGATGTTTCATTTGGAGAATTTTAAAACCAGTATAAACAATAGGAGGCTGCAGTCCTATACACCAGGGTTACTGGAATGATGGGACTGCAACTCCTATCACGCCTGAATTTGGGCTGCAGTGCCTAGGACTGATGGAAGTTGGGGTTCAAGGATTTCTGGAGGACATCATGTTGGCTACCCGTTATAAGCACACAACCTGGGAGTAAGCAGCATGGAGCTAAGGGATGCTTATCTCTGAGTACACATGCATAGGACTGCACTATACATTCCAGAAAACATTCAATGTCATGCAAACTGATGCTGCAAATGTCTGCCTCTCTAACATTGTCCAACTTGCTCTGTTTCAGCTCTGTTGCTGACTTGTATCTATGCCACCAAAGAAGCCACAAAGAAGAAAAAATCCAAACTATGTAAGTAAAAAAAGCAATGCCCCTGACTGGTGGAAGATGGGAGCTTTCAACCTCAACCCTGTGTGAGAATAGGGAGAGGCTTCCTGTGTGGTATTCACTGCACATCTTGGGGGACATACCAGATCTCTTCTGCTTAAAGCAAGATACCAAAACTGGGGTTGTATCACACAGCTTTAAATACATAAGAAAGTAAAAAAAGTGCCGCTTGATTAGGACAAAGGGCCGTCTAGTCCAGAATTCTGACTTACTCTTCTTTGCCTAAAAATATACACCACTTGAGTACTAAAAACAAAAATGGCATTCATTAAGTGTATATGAACAAGTAGCTGCTGACATAACACTTCTGTGTTAATTGCATGGTTTCAATGCTACCAAGAGCACCAATATTAAAAATAACATTCCATTTGTGCCTTCACAGATGTTCCTCAGATCGACTGTGACATCAAAGCTGCAAAGATCATCAACCCTGAATTTATCGCTAAATGTCCCTCTGGATGTCAGGATGTCAAATATCGTGTCTACGGCACTGATATCTATGCTTCTTTTTCCAGTATATGTGGCGCTGCTATTCACAGGTCAGCAAGGTTGCCCTTCAATCTAAGACAGCGCACAGAACCACAGGGAAATATGATTGTTGCTTCAGTGGTAGAAACTCACAAGGTGTGAGTGAATAATTCTACAAGCTTAGTAGTTCCACAGTCGCTTAAAACTAATAATTCCTTCTCTCCCTTTAACTTTGCTGCACTTGATAGCTAACCAGGTATATATTGTAGCACATTTATTTTGGGCTAGCAACCTTTTCAGGGTACCAGCAAGCACTCTGTAGAGAGTTCACAGCCACAGGATGAGCTTGGTTTTCTCACAAAAGGTGTGCATACCTTTAGGTTGAATACTGGCATGAACATCAGTCTTGCTTCTCCTTCAGACAAACTTTAGCTTTACCTTTCA
This sequence comes from Podarcis vaucheri, assembly GCF_965113315.1. Lineage (NCBI taxonomy): Eukaryota > Metazoa > Chordata > Lepidosauria > Squamata > Lacertidae > Podarcis > Podarcis vaucheri. Next base: position 42,621,454 of record NC_138761.1, on the reverse strand, counting down.
TCAATTTATCTCATTTGTTATTTTAAGAGGAATTTCTGTAAAACTGGAAAAGTTTAAATGCAAAACTATTATTATTATTTACATTTGTATACCGCCCTGTATCCCGGGCAGTTCACAACATAAAATTACAAAATATCAACACAAACCAAATGAAAAAGCAAAAGCAAACCCTGTTCCAATAAACACATTTAAAAGGCCATAGATTGTTTAATCAGGCAAAGGTCTGGTTATAGAGAAATATTTTTGCTTGATGCCTAAAGATATATAATGAAGGCACCAGGTGCACACCCGGGGGGGGGGGCATTCCAGAAGAGGGAAGCCACTCCAGAAAAGGGTGGTTCTTGTGTTGTCACCCTCTGGACCTCATGGAGGGGCCTGACATAGACTGGCCTCAGATGAAGATTGCAGGTTCTGGCTCTGTTCATATGGGCGAGGTCCTTGAGGTATTGTGGTCCTGAGCCATTTAAGATTTTATAGGTCAAAACCAGCACTTTGAATGGAGCCTGGAAGCTAACTGGCTGCTAGTGCAGGCAGGCCAGGATTGTTCTAATATACTCAAACTGTCTTGCTGCGGTGAGCAACCTGCTGGATTCTGCACCAGCTGAAGTTTCTAAACTGCCTTCAGAGGCAGCCCCATGTAAACTATTGTTGGTGGAAGGAGGTGCATTGGCAAGCATCACAGGAGCCAGTCAAACAATGGAACCACAGTGATGGATTCCATGTTTGGGCCTTGGTTGGTCGGTATGTGCTGTGGGTAGAACTCGTTGATCTTAATTTGGAAACTCTGAAATCTTTTTCTTGCGCATCAGGGTAGATTAAGCACTTGGAAGTGATTCACATCAGAGGTTTAGACTAGGTACATTCCACCTAAGAATTATCCTTAGTCCTGTAATTATAAAGTAGTTTGCCAAATGGCTTTAGCGCTGCACTGTGGAGTTAATGAGCACCAGAAAGCACAAAAGCACACACACACAACAGCAACTATCTGTTGGGTTAGAACAAGTCCAGTTCTGAGGGGAGTCTGGAGAAAATGTGTAAGGCACCTGGAATTCTGCACCTGTGTGGGTTAGGCTTGCCATTCAAAAGCCATTCAGCATTCTAGGGTGTTTCTGAACTGAATGCCTTATTTTTGCAGTGGTACAATTGACAAGTCTGGAGGGAAAATCCTGGTTCAAAAGGTTGCTGGACAATCTGGCTACAAGGGTAGTTTCTCCAATGGCATCCGATCGTTGTCTTTACCACGGTGGCGGGAGTCCTTCATTGTTTCAGGTATTTTTGTAGCTAATCTCTTTGTTTTTGGCACTGCCAGTTTTGGCAGAGCCAGTTTGGTGTAGTGGTTAAGAACGGTAGTCACGTAATCTGGGGAACCGGGTTCGCGTCTCCGCTCCTCCACCTGCAGCTGCTGGGTGACCTTGGGCCAGTCACACTTCCCTGAAGTCTCTCAGCCCCACTCACCCCACAGAGTGTTTGTTGTGGGGGAGGAAGGGAAAGGAGAATGTTAGCCGCTTTGAGACTCCTTAAAGGGTGTGAAAGGCGGGATATCAAATCCAAACTCTTCTCTTCTTCTTCTGCCATACTTTGAAAATTAAAAATCAGATGATCTGATTATTGATACTGAAATGTTGATACACAACTATTCTGGAAACATAGCTCTATGATGGGAAAGTCTCAGCATCCTTAACTATAGTCCCCAGGATTGTTTGGGGGCAGTCATGACTGTTATCAGTGATATAATAGTGTTTTAAATGTATAATGCAGATGTGGTTTAAGTCTGCAGGGGTTATCTGGAATAATTTTGCTTTGGGGTATTCTTTCAAGTAATTCAGACAAGCCAGAGATTGAAACCAGTCTGAACCACTTGAAATTCTTCCCCTTTACTCAGTAATTCCCACTGCAAATACAAAAATTGCAACAAGTCATCTGTGAGTGACATCTAAATAGCAAGCCAAGCTAAGCTTGAGCAGTTGAGCCGTAGCCATTGCAACTGAGCTCATTGTCTACAAGCCAAAAATAGTGGCATTTCAAAGTTTAAAACAAAAACCATACTGGCAGCGTGTTTCCACTTAGCAAACAATTAGGAGTGTGGGATTTGCCAGCTTGGCCAATCAGGATCTGTACAAAGACCCATAGAAAACAAAGAATTAGGGCTAGGAAGCCAAGCTAGGAAGCAAGATATTGTGAAGCGTGAAGAAGAGAGGCAAGTTCACAGGATTCAAATGATGAGGACACTAGGAGGTATGCAAATTGGCTGGTACTCACTTTCAGAGTATTGAAATGTGCTGGCTTACGTGCAAATGAATGACTCCATTCAGATCAATGAGAGCTCCCTGCTAAAGTAACGCAATCTGTTCTGGAGTTCTTTGGGGAAGTTATGGACATTATATTCATCTTAGTTTTCCATGTAGCAATTAAAGTATTCATTTAAAAAATGATCAAAACTAACTATATTGCCAATTTTTTCTTTAAAAAGAATGTATTTACACATTTAGGGTTAAAACGAAAAACCAAGGACTAGATGCTACATGGCAAGCCAATCTAATTCACTCCCTCTGCTTAATTACATGCTTAGTCTTGGGCATGTTGCAGTTTTATCACACATCGTCCTGAATTTCAGTTGTGTATATTTAAGCCCATTGAAATTAAGGAGCTTGATAGTGCAGTCCTATACATGCCTACTCAGATGTAAGCCACATTGAGTTCAGTGGGATTTACTCCTATTGGGTATATTTATTTATTTATTTAAACAAAATTTACATACCACTTGATTGCAGTAAAACATCTAAGCAGTATACACGAGAGATTAAAACTGTAAGATAAAATTCAGTTAAAACAGATTTAAAGATACAGTAGTGATTTAAACACATCTACAAGTCTGGCTAGGTCTGGCATATGATTGTTTGTTGCTATAAAAGTTCTTAAGACATTTACTTACCACTGTAAATGTTAAAAACATTTACCGTTTCTAAAAATGTTGCTTTATAATGTAGTTTGATGTGGGAAATGTCAAGAGGTAACATATGGTGTGGCACAATGAAAGGTTCATGGTTTGTACCAGACTATAACTGTCACGATCCCATATGTGGTTTAAATGTGAACTCAAATGTAGCTTACACACACATTGAATTCTTTCACTATTATCATGGTAAATCATGGGCTCTAAAAACAATCTGTAATGAAATGGAACTTGATTAAAAATTATGTATGTGGTAAATAAGGGGAACCACCTAGAGGCATGGGGTATTTTTGTGAGGTAGTGTTTTACTTGCATCCATGACATAAATCTTGGTTAGTTCAGTGGAATAAGTTTTGTTATGTTACCCTTGCAAACAACCACCACCTCAGGAGACATGAATGGCAAAGCAATATGAAGTTGCTTGTTCTTTAATATTAAAGCAGTTTTACGCATAAAAGGTACTAGGCCACCCACATGTTCTTTTGTACCACAGAGCAGCTGGCATGGCAGATCTTGCAGTGAATAATTGAAAGCCCTGGGGGAAATTGCAAAGGTCTAATTACCCGAAGGCTGATTTAAGAACTTATATTATGCTAAATATGTATATCTTATACTGCATTAGATATGTGCTGTAGATCTACTGTATTAAAATGTGTTTGCTTTATTGCAAGGTCATGTACTCTCTCCGATTTGGCTTTTCTTGTCTGTTTTTGTTTCTTTGTTTGTTTTCCACAGAGGGCAAACCCAAAAAAGGTGTGCAGTACCCATCAACACTTGAATATTCATCTTCCTCAAACACACCTGTTAAAGGCAAGTGTGTGTGTGTGTGTGTGTGTGTGTGTTGTGTTCTTCCATATACAGCTCCACCTGCACTATACATTTATATCAGCATCTTACTGCTTTAAGTAGTCATGGTTTTCCCCAAATAATCCAGAGTCCTCAAATTTGTTAAGTGCACTGAGAGTTATTAAGAGGCCCTATTCTCCTCTCAGAGCTTTTAGGGACTGGGAGCAAAGGCTGCTATATGAGACTCAGCAACACCATGCCAAGTGTCCAATAAAGCTGGTAGCAACCACTACACACAAACATCCCAAAGGAATGTGCGGCTGACACTAAATTCACAGCACCTATACTTTTGCATCTCTGCAAATGGCAGATAGCATTTTCTTTGATATTAATTCACTATATTTCTATACTAATATAGGAGGTTCCCAAAGGAAAGAGTATCGGACAACTGCAGTGCCATTACAAACTACACAAGGTGCATTTACAACAGCAAAAGCTGCTATCAGGACAACCGAATTTGTCAGCACAACTCCAAAGCCAGCGACAATCCCAACTACAGTCACGACAACCATCACTATCCAGGCAACTACTGGTGTAGCTACAAAGCCTCCAGTTGTGATTCACAAGGTCAGGGACATAGGTGAGCAGAATGGCAGAGGTCATAGTGGCTTAACAATGTGTTTGTGCTATAACAGGAGTGAGGAAACTTCAACCTGTGGGTCTAGTTAGGCCCCCCCAAGCTGTCACTTGTAGTGTGACGAGTAAAATCTCAGCACAGCTAAATTCAAAAGGAAGACTCTGGAGTGTGTTCAAGCCATGTTGTGAATTCATAAAACTCTGAAGTCAAGCAAAGGCTGCAAAGGATTGGATTTATAATTTACCTGATGCCGTAGACAGTTGGGTGGTCATACCAGGCAGCAAATCAGTATGCCAAGTTCAATGTCTGAGGGTCAGCTCACACAAGCAAAGTCCAAAATCCAAAGGTCAGGAAACAAAGTTCATGGTCAAGCCAAGTCCAAAGTCCAGTAGTCAGGATACAATACAGAGTCAAACCTGAAGCTCAGTCCTGTGGCAGTCCAGAAACACCCAAGCCAAAGCCCATCAACATGGGCGGTTGAGAAAAAACAGCCCCTCAGCTCTGCTTCCCTTTTGTAATTTCCATGCTGATTGCAGCATCTGGGCTTGATGAGGCAGGTGACCCTCACCTGCTCCAAGCCTACTTCAGCTGAGGAATCACCATCCTCCAAGAGCTAGTCAGCCCCACCTGGCCAAGTAGGGAGCTGGACCGTGGGCCCTTGCCTGTCTCAGCCTCCTAGAATGCCACTCCCGCTGCTCCTTACACCTCAGAGCCTGCTGTATTCATGGAGATAGGGGCCCCTCTGGCTCTGGTAATGGGTCTTGCTGCTCTGGTTCCTGTGCATTGACGTTCACCCCCTCCCCATCCTCTGCTCTTACAATTTAAAGAAGGATCATCATCTTCAAAGAACAGTGCACTTTGACCGTTTGTTTTCCATCACCTCATCCTCTGTTTTGCATACTGATTTTTCTCCTTTTCCATTTGCCATTTTGCTCTGGTTTGTTCTTAGGGAACTGTTTAGGGAAGCTTTTAATGTTTAATGGAGTATTATATTTTAATATTTTGTTGGAAGCCTTCCAGAGTGGCTGGGGAAACCCAGCCAGATGGGTGGGGTATAAATAATAAATTATTATTATTATTATTATTATTATTATTATTATTATTATTAGGTTCTAGCAACGTCCATCCAGCTTATTCCTCAGTGGCAGCTGTAGCATCAAGTAAGTACAGAGGCAGTGCATTGTCATACCAGGACTGCAATCCTAGGAAGCCCATTGAAATCAGTGGGTTTATGTCTGATTACACACCATGGGAATGTATTTACGGCCATCGTTTTATCTCTTTCACTAAGGAAAAAGTAGCTTAACTTCAATTATCCCTGTTTTATAAGATGTTCTCCATACCTTCCATCCATGCCATAGAACTACAGTTCCCAAGGTTCCCTGGAAAAATATAATGACTGTTCCACTAGTTTGAATCTTTCTTGTGACTAGACCCGTCTCTACATAACAGGGGTGGGGAACTTTTTTGGACTTCCATGTGCTGTTGGACTCCAGCTGCTATTAAGCCACACTTGCTGGGACTGATGGGAGTTGGAGTCAAACATCTGGAGGGGCACAAGTTCCCCATTCCTGCTAAGTAATCTCTCTCTCTCTGTAATTATTGTTTCATAAATCCTATATTTAATCTCAGTTGGTAGAGCATAAGAATCTTAATCTCAGGGTTATGGGTTCTGAACACAATTCAAAGTGTTGGTGCTGACCTTTAAAGCTTTAAACCAGGCATAGGCAAACTCGGCCCTCCAGATGTTTTGGGACTACCACTCCCATGATTCCTAGCTAACAGGACCAGTGGTCAGGGATGGTGGGAATTGTAGTCCCCAAACAGCTGGAGGGCCGAGTTTGCCTATGCCTGCCCTAAACAGCCTCAGCCCAGTATACCTGAAGGAATGTCTCCACCCCCATCATCCAACCCGGACACTGAGGTCCAGCGCCGAGGGCCTTCTGGCGGTTCCCTCACTTTGAGAAGTGAAGTTACCGGGAACCAGGCGGAGGGCCTTCTCCGTAGTGGTGCCCACCCTGTGGAATGCCCTCCTACCAAATGTCAAAGAAATAAACAACTATATGACATTTAGAAGACATCTGAAGGTAGCCCTGCTTAGGGAAATTTTTAATGACTGATGTTTTAATGTATTTTTAACCATTTGTTGGAAGCCACCCAGAGTGGCTGGGGAAAGCCAGCCAGATGGGCGGGGTAGAAATAATTTATTATTACTATTAAGGGTTTGAGTCACACGTTGGGCAAAAGATTCTTACATTGCAAGCGGTTAGACTAGATGACCTGTGTGCTTCTATGTTAAAAACTAAAGGATTAGGACAAGAGTCTCTTACCTCCTGCAGCTATAAAATTATCACTTTTAAAAAGAAATGTCTTTTAAAAATAGTTTTGGGAACTGCAAATAACATTTTCTGTTTTAATGCATATTTTAGGGCAGGTTCAAGCTGTACAAGGAAGAACCCAGAATCAAGGTATGTCCTAACTTAAATGAATATATATTTTCTTCATTTAAGCTAAGTTTAGTTTAAAGTAATCATATTTACTAATTACAATTTATGTTCAAGTTTATGTGTTGACCAGTAAAATATTTTTAAAGCATTCAGAGGCAGTTCCAGCCATGCAAGTAACAGAAATATCGCTCGACCTAATACAGGTAAAACCTTCTTATGATTTTAAAAATGTTTTCTGGTTATAAAAAGCAGCAACCAGAGCCCACTCTTAAAGAGGTTCTCTTGGAAGTAAGTTTCCCTGAGTTACCTACAATTACTACTTAGGAAATACACCTAAGAAATCCTGGATACAATTTAGCCCAAGTTAAGAATTTTAATTCCCTGTTATTTCAGTAGAAGATATTGAAACACATGCTCGACTCTCCCTGTGAAATCGCTGGGATTTAAAATAAAAAGATTTGGCTGGATTGCAGCCATTTTGATTTTGAAGCATTTCTGTATTGTTATTACTTATTGAATTTATATACCACCCTATACCCACTGGCCTGTAGTGGTCTGCTGGTTATCCTCTAAAGTTCAAACTACTTGAGTCAAGTTAGTTTGTAGGAGTTGAAATCCATAACCCATTTACATCACCAGAGCAGTTCTAATAAAGTGAACAGGACCGACCTGATTAAATCATGTAGAGATTGCAGCCCAAGCCCAGGAGACGTCAATTGACTTCCTTGTGACATTATGATAGCATTTCAGGCTCTAAATGCTGAGGAGCAGAGTGCCCATACTATTAAAATTTGCTGAAGCTAAACTGTTTTGACATACAGGGAAGTCCCTATTAATACTACCCCCATTTTAAAACTGGTGGTTCTTAGGTAATGAAATAGACTCACTAGAATTATGCCTCTGTGTATTAAAGTTGACTCTTTTGACAAACCACACAGGTCTTCAACGGCAAGAGCCAATTGTCTCATTCCGGAAGCCTTCCACCTCTCCTGCCAATCTGGGTAAGCTTCCCCATAAACCAAGGCACATTTTGACAGGATTTGTCACCTAGATTTCTCTGGGCTTGTTAGTCTGAACCAGAAGCACTACTTCCTCTCACCTTGTATGCAAAAAATATATTGTTTTCAACAGAGCAGTGCTTGAGTCATCTGAGTATTCTTTTACATCCAGTTCCCTATGTCTGGTGCTCATGATACCAAGCAACAATTTGCTTCATTTCAGGCAGTTTCCTACATATGCAGAATAAACTTTAGTCTTGATTAAAGTATTGTTCGTAAGGGCCTGGTGTTTCATTGCAGATCTGTACTGCAACATATTCTTGACATGATCATAGTGCATTAGTAGTGGGTTTAGCCTGCTTTGGTTTGTTCTGCAGCGTTTCCCAAAGCTATCTATGACATTATTGCTATCTGGAAGGGCCGTATTGCAATAAAAGCAAAAGCAAAAATAAATCAGAACATTTCTGGTTTAAAAAGTTATGGGATTTCATCAGGAAGTTGCAGGATATGTGGTTATTGGAAATAAAGCAAAAAAAACCCAAAAACCTTTGCAGATGCATACAGTATTGAAAAGGAGGTCACATATGACTGCCCCAATAGCATTATGAGCACAAATCACCTGTCTCACATCACAGTATCTGCCCAAACATTGGAGATTAAGGCTGACAAAAAACAACAACACAAAAGGCAATTTCCATAGTGCATCAGCCCCTTCTTTGAGAAACAATTATTAAAGGAAATGGGACAAGCCAAATACCCAGGAAAGAGATGGCTTGTCACTTTTTTGTTGTTGGAACAAGCAGTATGAAGAAAGCCACATAAGTACCCTCCTCAAAAGTTCATGTCAAAACTTTAAAAAAAATTCATTTGTTTCTGGCACAGAATGTCTCTTAACTTAATATTTCACTTAAGGAAGGATCTATCATATCCATGTCATGCCCTATTTATTCTGCTTATTCTCACATATACTTTATTTTACAAAGGGTCTCGCCTAAAGGAACAGCATTTGTTCTGTTAACTTCAGATTAGTTTGGGTTAGTGGTTTGCTTTTGTTTCTTTTACTTTTAAGTAATTACTGTTTTTCCCCTCTTGTGTGTGGAAGCTATAGAAACAGACTTGTGGAAACTGGGATCAAGCCTTTTTGACACAGGTAGTATTACGCAATGTTTTCTAATCACCAACTCTGTCATTTTAAGGCTTTCGATTGGAGCTGCATCTTTACCTGCCTCACACCAGACGTAGGTGGGCGTGGCTTGGGAGAAACAGCCTCATAGGCCAAATTAGCACCCCTAATTGCAATACCTAATTAAGTCCACAGACTAGAAGCTCCCCCACTTGCTGCTTTAGGAAGAAATTACAAGGCCCTTTTTACATGAGAAGCATTTGCATGCTATATGCAAGAAATCTACCTGTATGATCATCACACACATTATAAACTTCCACAGAACTGTTGTGAACAGTGGCTATCCTGAGTATGAATTGGGCGAATCCACACATAGTTTTTGTCCTGGGCTTTCGAGGCACAGGTCTGCACTTCAAAGCTACCGTATTTTTCGTCCCATAGGACGCACCTAGTTTTTTTGGGGGGAAATAAAGGAAAACATTTTTTCCTTTATTTCCCCCCCCCCCAAAAGCAGGTCGGGGAAACCGAACCAGGTTGAGGAACAGCAGAATGGCGGCGCTGCGCCTCCCTGCTGTCCCCCGAGCTTGTGGGGCTGGCCCATGTCTGCCCGGCGCGAGGGGCGCTCTGCATCAGGGCGTCCCGCCCGCCTGCCGGGCGGCAGGCTGCTATCTGCAGCGTGGGGAGCCCTGCGGGGAACTCCTGCAAGGCTCGCCACGCTGCGGATGTCTGCCTGGCGGGGGGGGGGGGCGCTCTGCTTCAGGGCGCCTCTCGCGCTGGGCGGCAGGCTGCTATCCGCAGCCTAGACATCCCTGCGGGACCTCCCGCAGGGCTGCCTAGGCTGCGGATGTGTTCCTGAAGCCTGGAGGGAGAGAGGGGTCGGTGTGCACCGACCCCTCTCGCTCTCCAAGCTTCAGCAAAAGCCTGCATTCGCCCCATAGGACGCACCCAGATTTCCCCTTCATTTTTGGAGGGGGAAAAGTGCGTCCTATAGGGCGAAAAATACGGTATGTGTCCAAGCACTCTTACTTTTGCAATTCACAGTTTGGGTTTCCAATGGATTGCTATTTGTGCCGATCCAATGGTGAGGAGTGGGTTTTTGCGGGGAAAGCTCCAGAGCAAAAAACAGAGCCACTCAGACATGGAGCTTTAAAGTATGGACCATGCCTGGAAAGGGTGGAGGAAAGAGTAGACAAGCCCTGACAGGAGCAAATGGAATGTAGGAAAAGAAAATTGCATTTATTATTATTATTATTATTATTATTATTATTATTATTAATACCCCGCCCTCCTCAAAATTAAGTGGGAACCCATGAATCATAACCATAGGGGTAAGGAATTAAAAGCTCACCAGGGCCCGGCCACTTGGGCTGGTCCCATATGGGCCGATAGAAAGAGCCAAGGAGGCCACTTACATACAGGGTCCTATAGAAAGAAGGGAGTCGACTGGGCCCGGACCAAAGGCCTGGCGGAACAGCTCCATCTTGCAGTCCCTGCGGAAAGATGTCAAATCCCGCAGGGCCCTGGTCTCTTGCGACAGAGCATTCCACCAGACTGGGGCCAGGGCTGAAAAGGCTCTGGCCCTGGTCAAGGCCAGTCTAACTTCCCTGAGGCCCAGGACCTCCAAAGTATTATTGTTTGTGGACTGTAAGGTCCTCCGCGGGGCATACCAGGAGAGGCCTATATTAAGCTATGGCAAGAGAGGCAATTTGTTTTCATACTTAGGTCTGCATGTGTGTGCTATTAAATGAAGCCTTTCTAAAAATCAGAAAGCAGAGAGTCACAGCTGAAGCGTGAGGTTCCAATGATGAATCTGCAGATGAGGGGTCAACGTTATGGAGGATCCTGCCAAACATGAAAGAGAAAGGGATTTTAACTTAATCCGCCCCAAAGCAGATTCATCACATGAATCTTGCAGGTTGTGTAAGTCATTGTGTTGCAGTTATTGAGTACATGTGCTTGTGAACACACCCTTAGTCCTATTCCATAATGTTTTAGCTATGCTTTGCCCCTTTCTTGTTTGCTTAAGTGGGAGAGTTGTAGTGCGAGGATGGGCTTGCATAGGCAATGCATCCATATACACAGGTCAGAACAGCCAAAAGGTTTACATTTCCAAGTTGAATCTCAGCACATGTATCAGGATGTTAAGAGATCACCATCAACAGAAAGTAAAAACACTCTAAATGTTCAGGTGGATGTCTGGATACCTATTTGCAGGCAAGATTATTCATCGCACAGCTTGAGGTGAGAAAAGGGAAATTTTCCAAGGGACCAGAATACAATAAAAAATTAGCTCAGTGATTAAGTTTGATGCATGCTGATTATCACTTCAAAGAGAATTATTTTTAGTTTGTATGTGACAAGTATTGCCTGAGTGGAGATTTAATGAGCCTGGACAGCTGTGACAACTCAGTGGTGAAAAAGCTTAATTGGCTTGCAGTGAAGCACCAAGGCAGAGTGAGGGAATATTCCCAGGACTGACAATTCAAAGGATTGACAATACAGTCTTCAAGCCAGCCTGGCAACCTAGAAGGGCTCACTAGAAAGGGCTGCCTTTTCAATGTATTGCCTTTTCTCAGTGATACATGATGGGTGGCATTTTTATTAAAAAGAACTATATAATTATCTAATTGCATTCAAGCAGTGGCCTGAAAGCCAGGCTGCAAAGGAAAGACCTCCCTCTACCGCCTCAGCTTAAACTCAAACTAAAGGGAAGTCTTCTTTCTGCACATAACTGTTAATCTCTTTCTACACAAAACTGCTCCATTTTGGGGAAGTTTTGCTCCTCTTTTCTCATGCTTTCTGAGAAGTTCTGCTTGTAGGTTTTTTCCTGCTTTTGCACACAGTGTACGAACCTGCTCTTCACGCCTAGCTGACCACATTCACAGAACTTGATTATTACATTGTCTCATGCTATGATCAATCATTAAGTAACAGACATCCCAAGCTCATGGAAAACAAACTGTACCTGCTCTCCATGCCTAGCTGACCGCATATACAGAACTCGATTGTTATATTGTTTGTGCCAATTAATCCCTAGTTACAATTCAATTAGGAGGCTTCACGCCTGTCCAGTTCTAGCGCAGATTCTCAGCCTCTCCCCATCAATGATAAATGATCACATGTAATCCCCACCTTTCAGATGTAATTCCCGCCTTAGTACTTATGTTAACCAATTACAAGTTTCTGTGTGTATGTATCAACCAATCAGCCACAGGCCCACCTGTGGCAATGCTTGCAATATTCAATAAAATAGGCTCTCAGGGCCCGCCCTGACAGACGCCTAGCTACACCTGCCTCTCTCGTCTCCCGTGATTTTTCATTTCTACACAAACAATGGCTGCAGCTGCAAAGTCAGAATGAGAATGCTCTCCCAACTCTTTTCCAGCTGTGAATCGGCACCAAATTCAAAAAGCACCAGACCAGCCACGAAAAGGAAGAATTAGGAGTGCAGCTAGAGCACACACTCAGTGCTTTCTTTTCAGTTTTATCTTGTGAATTTACCTGTCCATGACACCTGGTGATGGATGGGGAGGGTAAAGGCCACGGATTGAGCCAAGCCATACTGTGAGGTGAAGATTTCCTACTGCTGATCTAATTTTCAGCTTTCTAGAGGTGTAAAGTTCAAATAAAGATAAACACCACATGGACCACGTTGTTCATGTTTCAACATGAAATTGTTGTGGGGTAAATTCCATGTAGGATGACACAGTGCATAAACACAGTCTAATGTGCGGAACAGAGCCTTGTTAGCCCCATTTTGTGGTATGCCCCATTTTCTGGTATGCCCCTTGTTAGCCCCATTTTGTGGTATGCCCCAAAGTGCAAGAATAACTGGTGATAATTTACAGTTCATTGTGGCGAGACAAGAACTCCTTTCTATGTTTCCTCATGGCTCATGTAATTATCCCACCTCTTATATCAGCAAGTAGGGCTGTGAAGTTTAATCAGTAGGTGAATCAACCACACATATAACAGTCTAACATCCATGAATTCTGAAGTCAAAAAAGCTAGTAGCTACCACTATATCTCAGATGTATGTGGTACATTATTATTTATACCCTGCCCATCTGGTTGGGTTTCCTCAGCCACTCTGGGTGGTTCACAGCACATGTCAGAACATACTAAAACATCAAACATTTGAAACTTCCCAATACAGGGCTGCCTTCAGATGTCTTCTAAAAGTCAAATAGTTGTTTGTTTCCTTGACATCTGAAAGGAAGGTTTTCCACAGGGAGGGCTCCACTATTGAGAAGGCCCTCAAAAATATGATGATGTCATCATCTTATGCCCTTTGCATTTAATAACCGACTGTGTCATTATTGATCATTCCAGGTTTCAGTTCCAAGGAAGACGTGGTCCCCAAACCCCTGGAACCAGTTTCACAGGGAAACCCAAGTATGTGCACCAGCCAAGTATTGGCACCTGAGAGTCTGCCCTTTCAAAGCTTCAGCCATTGGGAGGAAGGGAGAGCCTTCTTAGAGGGCTTCCTCATTGTGATTTCTGGGGGAAGGGAAAGAATGGATGTATCAGGGTTCAAAGATGTCATCTGGGTTGCAGTGGAATCCACATTTTGCTAATGAGCTTAATTTTTGCTGAATCCATTCCTAAGTTAGCTGAAGAGAAATCACACAGGACTAGTTATTGGTTTTTACTGCTGCCGACTGAGCTGCTGTTTAACCTAGTTGTGATTTTCAAGATAATATAAACTGGATGTTTGAGGCACACATTTGCAAGAGCTGCAAAAGTTTGCCTAAAAAATCAGTGAAGCAGCCCAGGGTGTTACTCCTTTCATCCCCAGACAGCATGCTCAACGGGCAACCCTCCCTTTTAGCTAGAGGGTTTTAGTCCTGGAGCATAGGTAGGCAAACTAAGGCCCGGGGGCCAGATCCGGCCCAATCGCTTTCGAATTCTGGCCCACGGACAGTCCGGGAATCAGCGTGTTTTGTACATGAGTAGAATGTGTTCTTTTATTTAAAATGCATCTCTGGGTTATTTGTGGGGCCTGCCTGGTGTTTTTACATGAGTAGAATGTATCTTTTTATTTAAAATGCATCTCTGGGTTATTTGTGGGGCCTGCCTGGTGTTTTTACATGAGTAGAATGTGTGCTTTTATGTAAAATGCATCTCTGGGTTATTTGTGGAGCATAGGAATTCGTTCTCCCCCCAAAAAAAATATATAGTCCGCCCCCCCCAAGGTCTGAGGGACGGTGGACCGGCCCCCCGCTGAAAAGGTTTGTTGACCCCTGATCTAGAGGATCACTGGTCCCCTATCCTTGGTCTGTTGCCATGGTAAAACCATCAGGGGCTCCTGAGCAGTCATTATATATATCTGATTATACAGTAAGGTTTCTTTTTTCTGACCCAATATAGAATTCTATTTAAAGTGATGCTTTATGCTAACTTAGGGGTTGAACTGCTATGTTGTTGGACTGCAGTTCCAGTATCCATGAACATTGATTATGCTGGTTGGAGGTGATGCGATTTGGAGTTCAGCATCTGGAGGGCCGCAGATTCCCCATTCCTGTCTTAAAGTACAAACACAATTGGAGAGAAAGCTACCTGGTGTAGGGAAGCGTGGATGCAAGGCCAATCAGAATGCAAGGGTATCATAAGAACAGTGCCATTTTACTAGAAAGAGAGATGCCGGAACACACTATAAATGCCTCCCTCATTGTCTTAGAATGGCAATGGCATCCACCTGAGAGGTGCCAGAACTGAGTTCTCCATCAGACCAATGGTCCAGCACCCTGTTCTCCTCTCTCCCTGCCCCAGAGGCATTAATTTCATTCGCAAAACCTGCCCTCCTAATTCTTGCTCTTAATGCCATCAATATCAAGCTTAAATTATGGCTACTCAGGGACAAAATTTATGAATCACCTTTAAACAGCTGCAGGAAAGTGCTAATTTTCCTCCTAAAATAGCAAGGCCTCACCAGGTTTTATCACAGTTCTCCGCAAATAATTGCTGGATTTTGTCAGGGGTTTATGCTTCTGGAGCCAATCTTGTAATAAAAGGAATGCCATGCAGGAGCCAGGAACAATCTCAGCACACAGTACAAATCCTGATTCGGAGTAAGGAAGTTGGAAAACACACTCGGAACAAGATCACTCACAAAGGGTTTTGTAAAGGGCATGGGGAATCTTTATAAGCCTGGCACCTCTTCAGTGAAATATACCTTTATTGGCACACCTGTCTTGGTGGGAGCAGTTTCAAAGAAAACCATACAAGAAGCCTGACTAGGAACAAAAACCATTAATTGCCATTTAAGCTTATCCAAATGTTGATCCCTTTCAAGGAAACGAGTATTTTCTCAGCAGCTTAGAGCAAAAGAAGAATAGACTGCTATTTCTTGAAGACACTCCTTGCAGGTCAGAATCAATAAATTTGGTTACTTAAAAAAAATAGAGAGAAGAGGTTGCTTTAGCTTTGGGTGTTTGTCTACTGTTCTGCGAGCCAAAATAGCAAGATGAGTGAGGACACGTGCATTTAAAAGACTACAATCAAGTTTTTAAATATCCAGACTGGAGAGGCAGATCTGAAAGCCACAAAGGAGATTATCATTCCTTGAATTACTTCCATGTCTGGCAAAATAGCAATTCCCACTTCAATAAAGAAGGAGATTTTTTGTTCCAGCACTAATTAAAGAACACTTTTTGTATGGGGGGGTGTTGTTGTTTTGTTTTTTGTTTTTCCCCCCAAATAGCTATACAAGTCAGAATGCAGGAATAGAGAATATAACCACAATGCACACTAAAATGCAGGAAGGAAAGAGAGGCACTCAGTGTGGTAAAACTTTCAGGTGGTAAGACTGCTGCTGGACTGTACCACTTCAGACTTGGTGAGAGGGGGGTAGAACACAGTGCATATAGAAAATTAGCAGAGAGGGGAAAATTCTTCTGTTGCTAACTCACAATATACTCATCTTATAGGCGCAAGGAAAATGTTGTTTATTAGTTTGGGTTTGTTCTGTAGAGACACAACTAATTATTCAACCTCACACCACCATCCTGAAGTAGCTCAGTCCGCATGAGTCACATATAAATAACTGCTTGTCTCAAGTGCCTCTGAAGTCCAAGTCTTGCAAAGTTGTCAAATCTTACACAATCATTTAATGACATGATTTGAATATGACTGCTCCTGATGTATTCAAATAGCCCACATGAAGCTCAACCCTCTTATACATCTTCTGAGAAGTTGGCCTCATTAGGTTCAAATGGGATTTAGTCCCAGGTAAGTGTGCATAATACGACTGTATCCTTAGTGTATGTGGGGACTCCTAAAAGTGCCTTCTGAGGTAAGCTTTCCTTTCATAGGTCTGTGTGATTTCAAGGTGGCCTGTATCAGCTGAGATAGCAGAAGTACAGTGGTGCCTCGCAAGACGAAATTAATTCGTTCCGCGAGTTTTTTCGTCTAGCGAATTTTTCGTCTTGCGAAGCACGGGGTCGGAAAAGTTTTGGAAAAGCTTCAAAAATCACCAAAAACCTCAAAAAAGGCTACCACACCGCGTTCTATGAGTCGCTCCTCGAAGTCAAGTCGCAACTGTATTAACGGTGTTAAGAAAAAGGAAACAAACGTTTTCGTCTTGCGAAGCAAGCCCATGGGGAAATTCGTCTTGCGAAGCAGCTCAAAAACCGCAAAACCCTTTCGTCTAGCGAGTTTTTCGTCTTGCGAGGCACCACTGTAGAAGGAAGGAAGAATCATAGTATTATAGAGTTGGAAGGAACCCCGAGGATCATGTAGTTCAACCCCTTGCAGTGCAGGAATATTGCAGTTGTCCCATATAGGGATCAAACCTGCAACCTTGGCAGATTGGGAACCATTGTTAGATATGGATGCAGTGTGCAGTAGATCATCCAGGGTTTCTGACTTCTGATTGTCAAACCATAGCAACAGCCAAACAACTTTCCCACCTAGATTAGCCTGCTGAAATGAAGTAAGTGGACCAAGACAAGAGAACTTTTAGGTTTAAGAACTGTAAACTTGGTTCAGTTCTGGTAATAAAAACACATTTCAAAGCTCAGACTGTGCTCCAAGGCACCATGTTCATGTGCATATCTTTATACTAAATTCTGGTTGGTAAAAATTGGGGGGGGGGTTGTGGGGGGGAGAAAAGTAGATTAAACAATCCTGAAGTTTCCCCAGCTCTGTGGATGGAACATTTACAGAAACAGAATTCTTTCTGAACAGAAACAGAAACACTAGTTCTTCTCTACTTGCCAAGTAGGGTTATTGTTATCTATGTCAAGTGAAGCTTTGTAATCTTTGGTAAATTTTGTGAATGATTGAGTACATGCTCTCTTATCATGGTTTGAGGTGTGTTTTTGTAGTCATGCAGGAGAAACACAAAATATATGCAAAAGGAACTCCCAAGTTAACTGTAATCTATTCTTTTTTCAGATTGCAAAGTTGATTTATCCTTCTTGATAGATGGCAGCTGGAGCATTGGCAAGCGCCGCTTTCAGATCCAAAAACAGTTCCTCAAAAATGTTGCTCAAGCCCTGGATGTGGGCCCAGCTGGTCCTCTTATGGGCATCATCCAGTATGGGTAAGAGAGTATGATGTATTTTCATAACATCTATGCTGCCTAACATCCATCTCCATGCCTGTGGCAACACCACAGGAACTTCTTGTGGCAAACTACTTAATACACTTTTTTTTTGTTCTACAGATATGTATCTCACATTGCTAGACTGCACCAGCACTGCATCATAAAAATCATCTATCTTAAGTTAGGACCTTGTTAGCTTATTTGATATATCCAACCATGGTCAAAATCCAGTCTTAATCTCCATTGTCAGAAAAATATTTCCAAGTATAGAGATTCTTGATTGTTCCACAACCTTTCTGCAGATCATTTGAATGGAGTGTGTAGACTACCATTTGAGAACCTCTCTAATAGCCCATACTTCAAGGATTATGTGAGTCCAACAACACTGGGGGAGACCGCAGGTTCCTCACCCCTCACCCATCAAGGGCAGTTGCCCCACCTACAAACATTTTTTTTGTCAAACAATTGATTTTAAAAAAGCAGCCACAAATGTAAGTTTCACATATGACATGTTTACACATTTCTATGAAAACACAGGAAAAATTCATGCGAAATTACTATAAATTACAACTGGTATCATTAATGTGTTAAGAGTTAATGCCATATTGTGTATGAACTTATTTTCCCGGGGATAACACAAAACGAAACTGCTCCATTTTCATTTTACAAATAGTGATGACCCTTCAACTGAATTTAACTTGAAGACCTATACAAACTCTAAGGATCTGCAAAATGCCATAGAGAAAATATTACAGAAAGGAGGATTGTCCAATGTTGGTATGTATCCTGTACAATACATCCACAGCTAATCAGTTTAAGAATCAAAAGATGTTGGTATGCTAGATGTTCTAGGCAGATTGAGGTCAAGACCACAAACTGTCCTCACTCATTTCTGGTTCCTCTTCCCTTAGTTTGGAAAATACTTTGTCTTCCAGAGAATCAGGATTTAATATCTGAAAGTTTTCTCTAAATAGCTTGTCCCTTTCACAGTGCAAATATAGCACATTGGTGAGACACCAACCACCATAGAGTTCCAAACAGAAAGTAAAATATCCAATACCTTAGTCAGTGCTTTTTTTCTAAAAAAAAAATGTTTAGGGGTACTACCATTTTCCTACTCATATTGAAATACTGCCTCTCAATGAGGCCAAACTTAGATACACAAAATGTTTAGGGGTATGCGTACCCCTGCTCCCCCCCCCCCCGAAAAAAGCACTGACTTTAGTTCAGTATCCCTTATTGCAAATCTATTCCCTCTTTCGGCTTTTAAAACATATCAGGCAGAAGTTAGAGACACATTTGACCAAGCAAGCAAGGAAGGAAGACACATACATACAAGAAGATTCCACGGCAGGTTCCATTATTGGATGAGGGATCGCATGCAGATGTGGGATGTGAATGCACAAATGAGATTTGCATCAGCTTTGTTATGCACATTTGGATGTGAGGCAACCATTTGACATCACGTGGCTCTGGTGGGGGGATATATGTCCATTTCCATGTGGACAGAAAAATGTATCCTCAACCAGCGACTTAGATTGAATGTGCATTGTTGCCTGTAACTAGATCTGGGCCACTGATGATTTGAGAGAATCCTCAAATTGTTGTTGCTCCTGTCCTCAATTTTATAGTTGCTGTTGTTAGTTATAGACAATAATAGGCAAAACAATCATATAAATGGCAAGGAGCTCAGGTTCTAAGAGATTTTAACGTTCCTTTTCATTGTTTTGCTCAGCAAGTTACAACTCTTACTCCCCCTCACCCAATCTTCATGCAGGGAGAGCGCTGTCCTTTGTTAACAAAAACTTCTTTGAGGATGCTAATGGGAACAGAGGTAGTGCACCCAACGTTGCTATAGTGATGGTGGATGGGTGGCCTACAGATAAAGTGGAAGAGGCCTCTCGGCTGGCAAGGGAATCCGGCATCAACATTTTCTTTGTCACCATTGAAGGACCAGATGAAAATGAAAAGCAGAATGTTATTGAAACAAACTTTGTGGACAAGGTAAGGGGTACATTGGGATCCATCAAGAAAGAGGCAAGATTTATTGATTCTGATGAAAGGTGGGATCTGAACTCTTCATCACATGTAGGCAAGTCAATATAAAAGTGAGACATCCTTGCCAGGCCAAAAACCCACAAGTATGAGTGAGCAAACTGGCTACCACTCTGTTCCAGCAATGTCCAGCTATAGCTATATAGTTCTCTCTTTGAAATATTCACATGCTACAATAGTCACCATATTGAGACTCAATACGGCAAAGTTTTACAAGATCCCCGTTATAAACAGGATGCATCTATGTACACTTAGTTCTTCAGTGGAGTCACACAGGGCAGATTATGAAGGTTCAGCAAGTGAGACTGCAAGACTCAAGCAATCAACTCACTTCAAAGCCTCAATCAAGTTGTGTAGTGTTAGATCATGTTTACTGGATCATGTTTACTGTGCTCTTGCCTCCAGTTTTCCTCCAAAACACACAAAAGTTCTGGATACACTTCAGTTAGAACTTATTCTCACAAGCTATGTAGTATAGGTCAGGTACTCATGACAAAATGCCTCTTCAACTGAGTGGTGTTAGTCTGGCATGTACGTAGTCTTTCCTGGAAGGTTGGCAAATGAGCCCAAGTTCAGGAAGCAAAGTGGACTTTGAGAACTGTCCTTCAGAATACATCTTTCCCCCCCTCCCTCTGGACACCCTTTCAGATAATTTTGTGCACTTTCCACTGTGTCTGTGCCATGAAATACATTTCCTATGAACTTCAAAGCCCCTTAATGCCTTCAACCTGGGAAGCCTCCAGACTGAATTGGACTGGCTGATGGTCTCGATTTCCTTTAGGTTTGAATGGGGGAAGAGCCACAGTAAGCCTCTGTGCACTTGCCAGACTGGGAAAGTAGAATGAGGCAAGAAGCCCTGTGTTCATACATAGTGACTTAATGGTAGCTGTATCTTAGAAAATGGAAATAACATTAAGACATGAGAGCAAACACGCCTGCAATGAATGTTAAGCCTGTTGACAGAAGTAGAGTCAATTCAGATGCTAGTTTTGCAATGTGGCAGGTACTCGATTAGCAAGTATAAATGCAACAGTCTACCATTTAGCTGCCTTTAAGCTGGATGTAGACCTCAACATCTAAGAAACGATAAGGGCGGGTATTATTCAGCTGTGTTTTCTACCAGTTTGATGCAATACCAGTTTGTCTCATAAAAACGTTTCATACATAGGGACAGAGCCGTCGTAAGGGGAAATCAATGACTGACAGTAATAAGTTGCCTCCATGAATTTTGCTGTAACTGCTCTTGAAATTCATTGCTTTTGTTTTCTCTCTTTCAGGCTGTGTGCAGGACCAATGGGTACTATTCCATCAATGTGCCCAGTTGGTTCAACTTACACAAAGTAGTGCAGCAGTTAGTGAAGCGAGTCTGTGACTCTGATCGCCTGGCATGCAGCAAGACCTGTCTGAATGCAGCGGATATTGGATTTGTCATTGACGGGTCCAGCAGCGTTGGCACTGGCAACTTCCGCACCCTCCTCCAGTTTGTCGCTAACATCAGCAAGGAATTCGAGATTTCCGAGACAGACACCCGCATTGGAGCCGTGCAGTACACCTACGAACAGAGGCTGGAGTTTGGCTTCGACAAGCACAGAACGAAGCAGGATGTCCTAAACGCTATCAAGAGAATCAACTATTGGAGCGGAGGAACCAGCACCGGAGCAGCCATCAACTATGCCTTTGAACAGCTCTTCAGCAAATCCAAACCAAACAAGAGGAAGATAATGATTCTTATTACAGATGGCAGATCATACGATGATGTCCGGGGGCCAGCTGCAGCGGCACATCAGAATGGTAAGCCAGAGGACCCTATAAACACCTATTTTAGGGGTAGGCAATCTGTAGCCCTCCAGAAGTCACAGAACGACAGCTCCCATCATTCCCAACCATAGCTTATACTGGCTGGAGGTGATGGGATTTGGAGTCCTGCAACATCTGGAAAATACTGAAGAACAGAAGAGTCCTGTTCCATCAGACCAAGGCCCATCTACTCCAGAACCCCTCATTTATTTTAAAAATAAAGCTTTGCATAAAGCACCCAAACAATGGGGCTCTGGATCTAGAATATGGCATCTAAGTTTTGCAAGCCAGAAGTCCAAGTTTGGTATAATAATAAAAAAGTAGTGCATTTGTATATTCTTGGTGAACATTAAGCCTTTCAGTTTTTGAAACACAGGAAGGACAAGTATGAGTCATTCAACAAGACAATGGGGAACAACAAGTCTGGGGATTGGAATGCCTCATTTATTTAAGTTTAAACACCTCACCACTTCTGATAATATTTTTGGGCCCTTATATGGATATTACTTTGAACGCAATATTGTCTCAAATAAGGCATTAACCTCATTATGTACTCACGGTTCTCACTTCAGGAGTCATAGCTTATTCGGTAGGAATTGCATGGGCTGCCCAAGACGAGCTGGAAGCTATTGCTACTGACCCCGACAGAGAACACTCCTTCTTTGTGGACGAGTTTGACAGCCTCTACAGATTTGTTCCCAGGATCATCCAGAATATTTGCACCGAGTTTAATTCGCAACCACGGAACTGAAATCAGCAGCAGGGTCCAGGAAACACTGCATCACTACATGAGAAAATGTTTGGCAAGCAATGCCAGCCAGGAGGCTCAAAGGCAACTGTGGCTAAGAGCCAATGCCAGCTCTATTCTCCATGCATGGCAATAATGGGCGTAGACTGATCAATCTCCTTCCCCCCACCCTTGCTGGTTTCAAAACTGATTCAGTAGAGGAGCTGGCTACAGTCCTTGGTTAGATAATTCAATCTCTAGATTGGAGTTAACTTCCACATAGAATAGGAGACTAATAGGTCTAAGGCTGTAACCCAGATGCACTGGACTTGGCGGGCATGCCAGAGATGGCATTTGTTGGGGACCACCCCATTTCAGCTCTCCAGTGATGCAGAATGGCTAACCAACAGCTGGTTTTAAAATATTACATGGCGCTTTGGAACCCCGGCCTTTAATTAAGAGCTGTTGGCAGACACATGAGGACAGGAAGCAAGCAAAGGACAAGAGACTACAACAAGCAGGGCAGATCAGGATTTGGTTCGGGGGGGGGGGAATCAGTATCAACAAAGATGGAGTATGGCACTCACACCAGCTGTCCACAATTGCTTTGTTGGGCATAACAGCACAAGTGTTGAAAGAATAGTTTGGGGAAAATTGAAGCTTACAGATTGTTTAATTACACATCACAGAACGTTCAACTGAAGTTAGTTGCAATGCAGGCCAGGCAGACAGAGTCTGTAACCTGGCACCAAAAGAGCAAGGCAGTAAATTATATATATGGTTCCTACCAGTTTCCTTCCTGTCTTCATAAACGAGTCCAGAGAGCAGCTTCCCACATGCCTAGTTCAGTGACATCATATTCCTTCCATCTCTTCAGATTCTAAAATCAAGCCTCAGCCTAAGGGAATCTGCAGTTTTTACAGATGCTTCTAGGGTTGGTGCTGTGATGCATTACAAAAAGCAAAAGTGGCAATCTATTATTTATTCTATATCCCATAAGCCAGAGTATTTATCACTGGACATCAGCATCAAATGCCCTCTGCTGATTTTACAACTGCTGTCACAAGCAACGGACCCTGTCAATTCTCTTTGATTTTAATATACAGCTATTAGCACTCAGGCCCAAGAATAGTTTTATCAGCAAAGTGGGCCTTTGGTGTGTTGCATAAGATGTCAAATAGATGTTTATTCCTGCTCTCTGCTTCCTGTTTTTTAACCAGCTGCTGATCCACAAGAGAGCTTCTTCTCTTAACCCCTGACTGCTAAGTTTACTCAGGAGCCTTTGGAGAGTGATCTTATGATCTTTTAAAAAGTCTTGAGTATTCACTAGGCTTCCCATATGTCAGGAAAATTCCTGACATATCCATGTTTTCGGATGTAAAAATGGCATCGGGGTGAATTTTGCCAGCAAAATGCCAGAGAAAACCCAGGTGTTTATGCACCGCAGCTCCAAAAGCTTAAAATGACTATTTTTTTGGGGGGGAGGGAGGTTTCTCCCCCAAAAGCCCAACCATTTTGGGGTCTTCCTGAAGAAAGCTCAACGCCTTTGCAGGTGCCAGAAATTTTACTTTTTGAAATATGGCAACTGTGGTGCTTACTGTCTAGTGGATCACACCTATGTGCTTGTTGACAGGACTCAGCCTTTAAAGAATTTGTTGTGAGTCAAAATATCAGTATTGAGGGGCATTTGGCTTTGCATATGGACTACAGCTACATGGTCAGCCTTGAGTATTGACCATGCTGGTTGGGGTTGATGGGAGATGAAGCTCAGCGACAGCTGAAGGGTCCAAGGTTCCCTACCAATTGTGTATCTGCTAGTTGTATCTTTCATGTTTTTCATCAGTTTTCCTAGAACAGATGTTCGGTTTTTTGGCTTGTAAATTCCTGGATTTCCTCCCCCCCAAGTGGTGCTGTGTTGCCTATTTCCCAGCTCTCAGGTACAGAGGCCTCTTACATATTATTACATAAGAGCAGCAATATCGCATCTGAGTTATTTTAAGAACTCTTGGGTGTCTACACCATCCAGGCTTGGAGATTTATTTTTAAATCGTCATTAGGACTTAGAACTTTATCTCATCATCATCATTTGCCTCGCCTCCCTGAAAAAGTCAGTTTCCACACGGTATTTCTCCGCATCTTCCGCAACGAAGACAAGTGCAAAGAATGCAGCTGAATGCAAAGGATTTGTGGATGAAACATGAGCTTGTAAATATTATTTTAACTTTCCCCTCTCTGCACATGCACCTACATTAAATAGCTTTTTTAAAAATAACTTGCTGTACCCTTTTGCAATAAAAGTTACAAAAAGGGTGTGCTAGATCTCATTTGCTTTGGAGGAAAAAGAAAGCTTACACAAACCCAATAAACCTTCCCCCCCCTCTAACTTCTGAAGCTAAAGCCTGCGTACGGACTTTTTCCCTTGTAAAAAAGGTATGAGTAGACCCTTTTTGCTTCCTAGGATTGTGAACATAAGCTGCTGCATCAGATTCATTGGTTCATACTGCTCAGTCTGGCTCTCCCAAGCTCTCCAGGGTTGCCGCCAGGGTCTTTCGCAGCAATACTACTGGAAATCCTAAATGGGAGGGAGACTTTCAGTAAGTCAAGCATGTGTTCCATTCCAAGCTTGGACCCTCCTCAAACATCCGGACTGGTCCATTCTTAAATAGCCTTATAATTCTGACTAGATGGACCACCAAGTTTTTCTACATTGCATTAGTGCTGAAAGTTTTACAGTGGGATTAAAGTAATGGCTGAACAAGCCTGCACTGAGTTTAGGGGCTGCATTCCAATAGCATATTCTCAAACTTATTTGTGTGCCAGGATTCAACCCCAACATGTTTTCATGGGCCTTAACGTGGTGCAGTGTATGAAAGTGCCTTCAAATGTGCTTACTTCTCAGCAGTACTTTGTTTACTTGCAGTATTTATGGTCCACATGCATGAAGCATTAGGGAAAGGGCTAATAGAAATTATTTGTACTTCATAATCTGTGTGAAATATCCTATTCACTTCAGTATTAAAGTGCAATATAGAACAACCCAAGATATTCCTATGTGCTATCATTATTTGTTGATGGCTCAGGCAAGTTACAAACATCAGTATTTTCCACTTTAGCAGTTAATTCCAAGAGAATGGAAGTGTTTACTTATTACATCACACAGTTTTCTCTTGTGACAAGGCAGAACATGTGCTTTTTTAAGGGAGAACCACCATTTTGACACTTTCATCCAGCAGCCCTCAATGCAAACTGCAATCTGTTTTGTATTTAGCAGATCCTTAATTAATTTAGCCTGCATAACGCATGCTGCATAACTTTTTTTAAAAAAAAGAATACTCCCTTGTTCTGCCAAATACCCAACTTAATTAAGAGTTCTGGAGAATTCAAATACTTACTACTTTAAGATATTCTGTTTGATAGTGATTAAAAGGGTTTTTAAATTTAAAAGTGCTTATAAACTGCTTAATGTTTTAAAAAATCTAAGTGGTGTACAACATAACAATAAAATAAAAATAACATAAAAACAAACAAAAACAAGAATCCAAAGAAATAATTGCCCTACGGCAGCTTTTGATTTTTTTCTTTTCCAGTGGACCAACATGGTTACCTCTGAGTAAAAATGTAATTCATAAAGTCTGTGGAGCAAATGATGACATATAAAGAGGCTTTTTTCACCCTGTGGCTTGTATTTTTGGAGAGGTTCCATAAACTGTAATATACATTTAGAACACACACAAAGATGTTGAAAAATAGTATTTATTAGCACCCAATTTACATAAATACATAGTACAAAGGACATTTATTTGCTGCGGTAATATTCAGTAAAGCTGCTCTGTATAGTGTTACTTCAGGAAGGTCCATTTGATTTTACTCAACATAGAATGCAGGTACTGTACACAGAAATTCACTTTGCAACTCTTCAGTGCCACTGCCTTTATTAGTACCTCAGCACTGCCTCATTTACGTGAGGTATTAACAGAAGTTATTTTTGTATTTAATAATGAGAACAACTTTCTCAACCTCCAGAACAAATTTACTCAAAATCTTCCACAAACTGCTTTGCTGTTCTTTACTTTTAAAGGCAGTTAAATATTAAAAGACTGAAAAACAAACAAAAACCAGGTACTATTGATGCTTTTGCAACTCATCTGGTTTTGAGAAAAATGGCGAAATATTGAAAATGGTTCTTCAGACACACATTACTCTGCTGCTAATGATTTTTGAACTTTTGGGGATGAAATAATGGTCTCTCAGAGGAAAGCGACAACTCTAGAGTACAAAGAGTCTTTTTCCGGTAAGAACTTTGTGCCGAAACTGTACTACCGACACTGCTTTCCCCATTAATGCTCAATCTTCCTAAAGCAATGAAAACAAGGGCAACACTGATTCACACCCCTAGATAACTTATGTTGGTCAAAATTTGGAAGAATCAATATATCACATTGTAACATTAAAACTTCCACATCAATACTAAGGTATCAATCCTATATTTACTGACTTGGGAGTAAGCCCCTTTGAGCGCAGTGGGGCTTACCTCTGAGTATGCATGCATACGATTGCACTGTAGAGGTTTTCCACCAAAATGACTATTCTGTATACAAGCAAAAAGGCTGATTGTATTTAACCAAGGAGTACTGTCACATGCTCGTTGAGGAGCATCCCTCCATCTTTTACTACAGGAACTATTCTCGGTTCATCTATGAACAATATGCAATTTATTACCCATGATAAAGACAGAAACCACGAGGACAGGTGAGCATGACTGTTCTTGGAAAGATTGACTAGACTAAGCAACCAGCCATACTCTGTGGTGCAACTGACCATTCATGCATCAGAAAATGGATAGTACACACCTCACACTGGTCCTAATTTAATCCACTCCACACATGCATTCTGTAGCCTATTCATATTTCAGCTATTCCCATATACACATCTATCTTGCTGCTATTCCCAACATGATAAAAGCGTCAAATGTTATGATCCCTAGTAACCAGTTGGAACATTCCCTTGAAATAAAACACTATGCAAGTGCAGAAGGATGGCTACTTACGTTAGGTTTCCACATCCCTTTTCAAAATTGGTTCCGATTTAAGTTCAACTGTATTTAAGCAATGGAAGCAAGGTACAGTTACCTTGTCAGGAATGAAGAACACACCTTGCACTTCCAGGCTACCATCAGCAGCCTTTACTTTAAAGATGAGAATGGGACAAGTGTTTAAAGAACAAGCAGTAAAAATAAAAAAAAATTAAATTCAAGTTTCTTTAGTGTTTGGAAGAGTAGGAAAAACTACTGCAGGAGAACAAAAGCCAGTGGTGGCCTAGTAATTTTGCTAACATCTAGCATGCAGGCATGTATAAAAAGAAAACAGCTGGCCAACATGCGGAAAATACAAACTAGATTATTAAAAGAAATGGAGATGATCTCGCAATATATAAAACAAAGATTAATACAAGTTTTCAGTCTAAAATACAATGTGTTGGCTCCAGAGTTGCATGGAGCAACATGCAGATCTAACCCACCTCCGCAATAAGTTTAGTCAGTAAGACAAAGTATTCTAATATAGTTTCCTTTCCCTTCAAAAGAACTGCTATTGGTAAACCTGCCCAGTGCACATTACTGTGAAATATTGTTGTCAATCTGTGTTTTAAGCTTGCAGAGTTTCAGAAAGCCAAGAACACAGTACAAGAGACCCTTTCAGTTAATTTGGGCTGCCCAGTTACAAGATGTTACGTATTTTGTCTGGTTTCAAAAGCTGTCCTGTACTTTATATAAAATGGCACAGATGCTGTGGCACTAAAATCTGTGTTTATCATGGTCATCTGACTATCGCAGGGAATATTTTGGAAGGTGTCCACCTAGAAGCCAACTTATATTGGAACACCAGTTCCAAAAGGAGCAAGAAAAATGGTTCAGTCTGAAACCTCCAATTATTCCTTATATAATTTGGTTGGTTTTCATTAAGTTATCCATGTAAGCAATGGTGTGTTTTACTTGGCAAAAAGCTGTGTAACTTTTCTGAGTACTGGGACAAATATGCCGCAGAAGTCACATCAAATTAGGATCTCTACATTCAAACAGAGTGCAAAAAAGTTAGAATTCTCAGACCTCGTCCAATCAGAACCTAAGGCAATTCTGAAACACTTAAGTTCTACGTAAACTTCAGTGTGTATCCAATACATGAACAGCAGAAAGCGTATCTTCTGATCAACTGCAGTGTGAATTTATCAATCTATGCATTAAAAGCTTATTGGGGGAAATTGAACTTTTAAAATATTCTGGCATTCACTATGCTGCAGAAGAGTCTGATTTTTAAAACTGCTCTCCCCCCCCCCCGTGACTACTGAATCATCCAACATTTTCATCACTGCTTAGGCCAAATGTATTGCTCTGTCTTCCTTTGGACCATATCAGCAACGCCGAGGGGGGTGTCTTGTTTTCTGGGCAGCCCAGGCAGGGAGGTCGCTTCAGTCCTGCTATTGCAGTGGTTTGACTTCACCCCTGGAGGTGCACTCCACTGAATATACTCTACGTCAGGGACGGGGGAACTTGTGCAGCTCTTCCGAGCAACACGCCAGAGATAAAAGTGGAAGGAGCAACAAAGGTAAATTTCATCAAAGATTAATTTTACCTCACCCTCCTCTACATCCTGCATCCAGAAAAGAAAGAGGCATTATCAGAGTTCAAGCACATGTTCCTGCTAGGCAAAGCAGGAGGAGCGAGAGCTGCGGAGAGTTCCCATGGCCAGGGAGCGAGGATTGTAGGGGCTGCTTGGGCTCCCAGCTCTGAGATAACTCTGTTCTAAGCTCACAACCTGTCAAATTCATTGCAATGCAGTTTCTAAGCAAGGGTTCCAAAAAGGTGCTTAGGCTCTAAAAGTAAACCATGTAAGATTTGTCTTAATATGGCAACTATGAAGGTAAGCTGTTCAATCTTTAATACATTTGACTTCAAAGTCATTTGTATCTGAATTAGAGAAATACATAGTGTCTGTATAAATTAAAGTAAGTATGAGGCTTCCATACAGAGAATTCAATATGAGGATATCCTAATGGAGAAACTGGAGAGATTACTTAAGTAGCTCTGCTTTGGTTAAAGATCTTAAGGTCAATCGAAGCATAAGAGCAGCATCCCTGCCTGTGGAAAATCTAGGTCTCAAGAAGAGTTGTAGTCCAGCCTTATTCTTGAATATTTCTACTTGCAGGGTTTCTTTACGTGGGGTAACACTGAAATATTCAGTTTCCTACTTGCATTCTGAAAAGATACATAACCAGAAGGACTATACCACATACCTTTTCTGTCTGTGTGTAGGGCTTCTTATGTTTTTAAACTTCAGCATTTTCCTACATTTTTCACTGTATCTAAATCAGGGGTGGCCAACTACTAGCCTTCCAGATGTTGTTGAACTCCTGACTCCCAACAATTCCAGCCAATGGTCAGGGATGATGGGAGTTGTAGTCCACCAACCTCAGGAGGGTTACATTAACCAGACACTTGCACACACATGTAAGACTCTGACAAAAATCAACTATGCGCAGTTGTTATGAGAATGTGCTGCAATGGGTGGGCCTTGGGATGAAGCACTGTTTCCTTCCCACCCACCCACATATGTGTGGGAATATTTTAAGCATCCGCTTGTGATTTATAACAAACTGTTTCATCCAAATATGGCTCTGATCCTGGCTTGCAAAGCATCCATGTTTTGAACAAACCAGTGTTTCTCATATCCGGGGGGTGGGTGGGTGGGTGGAAAATTGTGCTTTGTTAAGACTCTACTTTCCTCCCCTTGTTTACAAAGGAAGGAGGAAAGGGAGGGGAAGTTACGCTATGGTGTGTTCTTGTAACAAATCAGAGAAGGTACCTGTGCATTGTTGGTTCACAAGTTTCTTCTAGAATTAAGCTCATGCATGCAGGTTCACCGCTCAACAATCACAGCATCAGATAACAGGCATATATACAACGGTTCCTCAGAGATCAAACCCACAGGCAGAACTTTGATATCACTGGACATGATCTTAACATTCGAATGAAGGCAGCTCACCTGGCCAGCTGCAACAGGGTCATGTAAAGGCAAAAGGGGAAAGGAAAGAATGTGGTCTGGAGGTTAACCAAATGCTTATAAAATCCACAATGGTAGTGCAACCCAATACTTGCAGGTAAACAGAATAGGTCAGTCAAGGTTAGAAAGGGTCTTTTTCATCTCTAACTGAAGATAGCATCTTGAAGAAGTTATAATATTTGTGCACAGTACAATGCAGTCTATAGTACACAAGCAAAGAAGACTGACAGACACTGACAGAGTCTAGAGAAGAACACAAATACAGAGTCCACAACCTCGTGGTAAGGCTACATTTTTTGTTTGTCAAAAGGCACCTCAGCCTCTAGTTATTTGCCTGTTTTCAAAGTTGCTTCACTTGGATCAGGAATTCACTAAGCAGGACTGAACAACTTCCAATCCAAATTTGAATAGCAACTTTTTTCTTACATTCATAATTTAATCAAAATGGGAGTCTCCAAAACAAGCATGCTGGTCTATTAGTTGTATGTACAGCAATTTAAACATCAGCAACTATGTATTATATTGCTTAAGCAAAAAGCACAATAACCATACCTTTTATCCTTTGTACGCAACAAAGTCTGGAGAATTTTTAATACTAAAACATTAAAATTACCCATAGAATCTTCCCTTAAGACACATTTAATACATACTGTTTACAATTTCTCTTTCTATATATATATCTATATATATATGTACACACACAATATACACAACTTTATGTATTTTTCTAAATAAATCTTTGCAATATCCTTTTAAAAATAAGATCACAGAGAGAAGGGATACATACACAGAAGTCACATATAGATAGGTATGTTTGATGCAGTTGGTCTTTCTGCTTTGACTCAAAATTGAGGTTTAACGAAGGCTGAACAGTTTGAGATATATTGGTAATTTTTTTGATTCCATTACAGGGAAACATGTTGCACATCAGAATCTGCAAGAGTGGAAACTTCTACAAATAGGTATGCCACATATTTTTAGTACCAAATGCAGAAAACATGTTCAAACCTAAGGCTGGTAATGCAATGACAGAGAATAAATGGTTTCTTTTCTGGATTGTGTGGTAGTTATTCCCAAAAAATGAAGGCATATTTTTATGAATTCCAAATTCTTCCAAAAACCAATTCCAGCCCATTGTGTCAGCTGGAGCAGTTGGGAATTGTAGTTCAAATATCTGGAGGGCACCAAATTGGTGAAGGCTGCTCTACACACCCACACCCCATGAAAACAGCTTCCTGCTGCTGTGGAGGATGTGAATTTGGCAACCAGGTTGGCCAACTCTACACCCTTTTCCTGCCAATCACCACCCTATTACAAGGGTGAGTACCAAGCAGAAAATCTCCTCCAGACAGGCCCCACCCACATGGTTGATTAAATAACTCTCTCACTAGATATATAAACACACTATTCTTAGCAGCCAAAGACTGAATCACAGAGAGGTCACTTCTATGCATGAGTGTGTGAGTAAGATTTGGAGAGGGGAGGGGTATCCAAGCAGGTTTATTCAAGATAATGAAAATTATTAGGATGCCATTAACATGCATTTCAACAGTAAGGCCTATTAAAGCCAACACAGATATCATTTCTTGTTTATTGAAAAGGGAAGAGTTTCATAATTTTACTGAGCTCAGCTATGAATGGAAGAGTCATCAACATCTGAATTAAGCCTCATCCCTGTTGTAAACTGTGGTGCCAGTCACTTGTTAACAAATTCTTTCAAAGGCTTAAAATAAAACATACATTTTAAAGCATTTGTTAATATCTGCTTTAATACAATTTAGGGAAACTGCATTAATATTTGATGTTTAAACCCAATCCACCTAATGTAACAGCCAGCAGGCTGAGACAAAACCAAGCCTTATTCTCCTGTACATCATTGAACCGTACAACACGTAAAAAAACAAGGAGAAGAAATAATATTTATGTTATACTTCTAAGAGTTACATCACCAAATTCAGGCTGATTTTACAGAAATACATGGGTAATATTCTCGAGGAGAAAAAGCAGGCAGAAAAGTTTCTATCTACCCACATCCTACAGAAACTGAGTTTTCTGCTTCCTTATTGCCCACACTGGACTGCACATATTGTTTACGGAGGATCTCATTTTGCCCAAGGCCGGCCTGGACAAATACTGACACCTTCAAAAATAAAAACGGTTCTTCTGTATGGACCATTGGAAACAGAGGGTTTCCCAGCTCTCAGCACTAGCTGAGCTCATATAACCCAAGGAACCCCCTAATTTAGAAAAGAGCACCCTGAAAGAAAAGAAAGAAATATAACCCTAGACCATTTGCTAACATTCACTGAATTAAAGGGCATGAAGCCCTTGTCATTTGTACAGCTTGTTGTGTATATATGTATATATATATATACACACACGGCAGCTAGAGAGGAAGAGAAATATTGCGTCATACAAAGACTTTAGCAAGCGCATCTGCTCCAGCACTGGCGATATAACATTTCGAGGGATGGAATGCTACGTCATGAATGGATTCGTCGTGTTTCTTGCGATGAGCCGTAAACTCCTGAATGCAGGTCTTGCTTTCAAGGTTCCATAAGCGTATTGAACAGTCGTGGCCTAGGTTAGGCAAAGAAGAGGGAAAACATTTAGATTTGCAGTTACGTTTAATTAAGAGTAGATTAAGAGGGGATATGGGATGTACTTACTGCCGGACATCAAGTACAAGCCATTAGGATCAACAGCGAGACTTGTGACTGCATCCAAGTGGGCCACCATGGAATGGATCAATTTTCCTTTGAAATTAAAGAAATTAAAAAAAAACAACAACTTGTCTGAGCTTTAACAAAGCTTTAACAGAACTTATGGGAAATGATACTGATATCAAGCATAGTAGCAACTATTCTCATTGAAACAGAGGATCTTTGAATATGAGCATAGCCCCCTTCCCTTTGGAAAGTGATCACCTGACTGTGTCTCTGTGCTGGTCACTTTCACTTTCTCGGTTACTTCCTAGAGCTCTGCTTCCCAAACCTGGTACCTGGTTCAGGTCCCTTCCCGCAGTTAAAAAAGTGAAAGAAACATTCACTTTCACACTAAAAAAAAATACCAAAGGGCTCTACCCAACACTGCAGCTCCACTTGCACATATTTCTGTGCATGCATGTGTTCCTATCTTGTCCCTTCCAGCCCCCTGCACACCCTCAGAATCAGCTCCAGGGGCCTGCAGCAGATTTTAGGGGCAAGAGTGGAAATGAGTTGAACTCTGCTCCTGCAGCATTAGGTACAACCTAGACAGGTTTTTACTCATTAGCTCCCACGGAAATAAGCAGGCATCTTCCTTACAGCTGCCACACAGATTGTTGCTGCTCTGCATCCCACTTCCCTACTTTGCCCAGTCAATCAGGGATGGAACACGTTGTTTCAGGGTAATGATGCTGGGAGTTCCCTGTACAGGCGACATCCCAGCGCACCCTTGTTCACTCTTTTGTGATGTCACTGTCCATATAGTAATGGGGGTGGGAGAACTAACAATGCATGGGGTCACGCCAATCTGATGGAGAAAAGGTAGAATGCATCCATCACAGTGTGTGAGTTTTTACAAGGCACACTTCAGCATTTTTCACAGCAGAGTGGTGTGTCCTGGCACATATCTTAGAAATCCCTATCCTGAATAACGTTACTATCAATTGAAGTAAACTGCAGAAGGGTGGATTCTCACATAATCAGATACAAAATGGATAACGACCGCCCATCATTTGTGCTCAATACTTGCAAATAAATCCTTCAATGTTCCCCTTTAAAATGGAAGCAATGACCCAATCCTGCCTTAGTTGCCATATCCATATATTATGCAGAGATGCAGAGGTAAAGCAGAGATTTCTACAAGTGCTTTGATACAGTATGTTAATCATTCATATGTACCCCCAATTTTGTTGTTCCAAGTGCAAAGCAAAACCTGCCCTGAGCTCAGTTTGCTACATCAAAGAAAAGGTAGCTCAATTCACGGAAAACAGAGTCTGAACTCCTAGGCAGCTTAGATATGAGCTTTTGAAAGCAAACCTTGCAAGTCACAAGGCTGAAGTTATCTAGTGGCTCAGGTTTAACAAAGTTGCTTGTATTAACTCTGCCTACTGATCCTTTGCCAAACTAAGCAGGAAACACCTGGACCAAAATTTCTAGAATTAAATAACAGAGTTCATTAACACAGTGCCTAGCTTTGGAATATGATGCATTGTGTGTGTTTTTGTTTTAAGCACATAATTAAGATACCAATTGAAATGACTGCAAGTTTTCTAACAGTTATGATTTACATATTTTCCTTCACTGTGGGTGAACATGGAGAACATGGAGCTTTAAGAACAAGGGTAAGAAGTCTAAGCGCTCCTCTTTCAGATATTTAGAAGGGGACAAACACACACAAGCATCTATAACACACAGAAGCATCTATAAGCTTTGGCAGCAATTCCATCTTGTGCAGTGTGGAAATTTGGGGTGCATAAATTTCCCTCCATGATCCTGTGGACCATCCACTTTTCTGTAGCAAAGACAAGCATCAGGATTGGCTGGGAAGGATGTTAAAGCTGTAACTCAAATGCTGAGCCACACCAATTCCTTCTGCACAGCCAATAAGCCTTTACAGTGGTACCTTGGTTTGCAACCGCTTTGGATTACAACCATGTCAAACCCGGAACTGCGTGTTCCTTTTTTTAGATTACAACCCATTTTTTTATTACAACCCTTTTTTATATATAACAACCAATTTTTTTTTTGGGGGGGAGGCCCCATTGGCGAAAGCGCGCCTTGGGTTACAACCTGTTTTGGTTTACAACCGGACCTCCGGAAGGATTATGGTTGTAAACCAAGGTACCACTGTATTCCTGTCATCCGTTTTACAAGTCATAGAACTTTCAAACCTCAATTTCAAAATTTCTCTCTAAATGGGTAGGACTTCAGACAATTTCATGATATTTTTGTTTTTTTATGTTAGGCCTACTGAGGGAAGAATTATGCTTACCTGTGTTATTGTCATAGAATTTGATGTGTCTATCCTCATGGGCTGTGATACTAATTGGAAGAGTTGGATGGCTGATTACTTTGTTTATTTGGCAAGAAGAGGTGACTGCTAAAGGAATGAACAAGTGCAAACACAGTCAACACAGAAAAATTATTTCATTCACATAAGCCAGTGGTTTTTAAGCAGTGTGCTCTGGCACCCTGGGGTGCTTTGACTGATCAGGGGTGCCGCAGGCAACACTGTCCTTCTTTCCTTCCCTCCCTTTCTCTGATGGCCTCTTGCATCTCTGCCTCCCAAAGGTTTGCACAGCTGTTTGTTGCAAGCTCCCCAGGTGCCCCTGGGGCTGGCCAGGGGGTGCTTCCCAGGCCCCTGTGGGGCAGTGTGAGGAGGCACCTTTCTTTGGGCCGGGGTGGCAGCTCAGAGACCAGGAGTGGCAGCTGCAGCTGCCCAGAGAACAGCCCCAAGGAGAAGGGAGCAGAGAGGAGGCTGAGGGGACACGCCACAAGGGAGGGTGTTCGAAAAAGGGTGAGGGGCTGCTGGCTCTGCAGGCAAGGGGTGGCATAACTGGGCTCCTGAGCTCCACAGGGGTGCTGCAAAAAAGCATTTGGTTGGTCAAGGAAACTGTGGACCCAAAAAGGTTGAAAACCTCTGAAACAAGCTATTGGAAAGACTAACGACCTGATTTAGCAGGCCAATCTGGTGCAAAAATCCCAACATGTTCAGTCCACTCAATCTACTTGTACCTTACTATGCTCATTCAATATATTGTCAACCTGCTTCTCAAACTAACCTACGTATAATTCAGGAACACCATATAGTTGCATAGGGGATGGTGGAAACCTAATATTTAAGGAAGTCCAAAATACCTATGGATCATATAAGGAAGCATGGCAAGTGGGTGATGAGGGTCAGGGAGAATAAGAGAGCTAATCTGCTATTTCCTCATACTTGTTATTTCAGAATTGTTTGTATTAGAGTACATTTATGGCTAGATTTATCAGTCCCATGTGGACTGACGCCAGCAGTCCATCAAAGACGATTAGGTGCAAACATCGGTATCCTAAATGGAAGTACACTTCATTTAATTCCCTTCTATGCATGATGGTTTCAGACTTTATCAATATAAACACGAACAATGAAAACACATGGAAATAACCCCTTTGGATACATACTAGTATCTGCGTTGGACTCCAAGTTAAGGATGCGTTGTCTTGTTTCCATGTTATATATGCTTGTGTGGCCACTATTAAAGGATGCTACCATGTGGCTTGGGTCACTGCTCACAATGTCCACAGAAGATGGAATCCCCATCTCTACAAAAGCAGAAGAGTGTTAGGAAGAATAGGAAGCTTGGTCCATTAGCCACTACCTGAAAGCAGCCACATTAATTCATTTTCTTGGCACAAATCTAGAAGTCATTTCAAATTTTCCAGCCAAGTTGGTAAAAGCAAGAAATATGGTTTCTCAAGTGTCCAAAAAGATGTGTGAATGTTGGACTATTAGAACTCTGTTTCAGTAATGAGCCAATCAATCCTCAAACCCGTTACATTTACATAGGTATCAGGACCTGCTGTAACCTGAGATGTGCAGTGCACCCACCATGCCCAAGAGGAGCAGAGGAGCAAGAGCTAGTATACTGACTAATGCATCACAAATGTCTTATGGATTAATATTGGGTGGGCAAGTACAAAGGTTCAGAAAGGAAGGCAGAAGGGCTCTAGGTAGACAAGAAAGAGAGTCTAGGTCAGAGCTTTGGAAACTTTTCACCCACTGGGAGGAGCATGGGGAACATTCACGCAACACATCGCAGCCGACATGCTAACGTGTTTGACACACAGTTTGGAAAGCTTGGGTCTAGGCTATAGCAGCTCTGCTGCAAGGCCCATGTCATCTAGCAGAATCTCTCATGGAATCTGGTAAACTATGCACCACACATCATAGGGCGGTGACCTGAATGGAAACAGGCATTTTCCATTGGCAGGAGAGAAAAACAGAGAGAGGAGATGCCTGCCTCCCAGAATGCTATGCTCTTGTCACTGAATGAGATCATACCCAACGAGTGAATGGATTCTGACCAACGCAAATCAGGCATTTTCTCATATTGCCCCTGACTATGGAATGCCTTTCATTCTTCCATATGCAAAGCAGTTGCCAACTGTTTCAGACATCTTGTGAAGCCTTGTTTTTTTGTCCAGGCTTTCCCTGAAGCCAAAATATTTCTTAAACATGAACCTAGAATCTATGATGAAGAAGTGTTCAGTGCTGTCCAGTGTGCGTGCTACAATAATAGTTGTATATTTTTTCCATTTTTAAACTTCTAATGTATTGCCTCGGGAGGAAAACAGCAAGATTCAAATATAGTGGTTTGCTATGTAACTTACTATTGCGTTATTGCTTAAAAAATGAATCTCTCATTATAATGCCCCAAATATAGCAATCAACATGTTCTATTAACAGTGGCTACTTTATAAAAAAAAAAAACATTTGTGAGATTCTGCAACACACACATCCTTCAAAACAAATGCAACCGGCAAGTGGGGTTTTGATTCTCATCTCACGCTTTCCCAGCAAGAGTCAATGTAGTGATGCTGGGAATCCACTAAAACCCAATGGCATACTAAAATCAACCTACCTGTATTGCACAATTATGTCAGAGTGTGGTTATAAACAGAAGCATGGATAATTAAAAGCGAAGTTCCTTTTGATAGTGTTACAATCCAGGAGATTTATTAAATACCTTGATTATCATTAAATATGTTCAGAGCTGGAGAGATCTCCAAAGCTTTCCATAAACGGATAGTGCCATCTGCTGAACAGGAGAGCAAGCGCTGGTGTGCTCCACTGTAAACCAAGCCCCACACTGCATCCGTGTGGCCTACAAATGCACCTCTTAAGACTGAAGGATCTGTGGGATGAAAAAATGCACAATACAAAAGGAAATGGGATTTCTTTATAAATAGTATGTGCTGTAAAGATGCTCTAATGGCAGTTTACAAACCCTCTAGTCCTTCCTTAACAGCAGAATTCCTGACAACACTGACTGCTGACTCAGTCTACCTACAAAGCAACAATACATCATGACCTTCTTCCATATCTTTTTTCCTATTACTGGGATCCTAAGCCAAGATTGCTTCCAAATTACAGAACTATCCCGTGTGATCTCTTTTCAGGCATTTCTCTTTCACCCGGTTCAAGCTGCATTTTGTTCCTGAATAGAACCGTTTTCCCTTTTTCATAGTCAGTTGCACTGCTTTCAATAAGCTGTTGTGCATTTTTAACGTGCTCCCTCCCGTGCCCCCCGCTAAAAGAGAAACCTGTAAAAAAGGGGGGACACTTACCATAGGAATCATAAGGGTCAATATTTGGGTTTGTAGTATTCCAGCCCTGAATGCGGCCATCAGTTCCCCCACTATAACACTGCTCACCAGTATTACTCATTACCACACAAAGCACAGGACTGCTGCAAGAGGAAGCAATACTGATTTAGTGGAGTTTTATTTCAAATATTTTCATTTCTATACTGCTTTATATTTTTAAGGGGAAAAAATCTCAAAGTGGTTTACAACACATTAAAACACCAATAAAACAATCCACAATAAAACATTACTGAAGAAAATGAATGTGGCGTATACCTTCAGAGCAACATAATTGACAGGAAACATTTTTTCCTTCTGCCTCCTGGCATGCATTCCTCCTCTACATGATCCCCTCAACAAGGTATTTACGGAACTGCCATAACGGGGCCAATGAGGTCATAAGCTACAGGGCTCTGGCAGCAGATCACACCCCCATCAGCAGCCCATGGCACTATCTGCCACTGCTGCCATCCACCTGCAGAGCACCACTTTCACTCTTGCTGCTGTGGTAAGTAAAACAGCATTTGCTTCTGCAGGGAAATAGCCAGCAGCACTTAGATAGGTTGCCTCCCGAGTGCTGGTCTTCATCTCGCTCTGAGCAAAGCATTGTGGGTGAGGTGGCCTCAGAGAGTGCAGCTCTGCTGCAACAGCAGGAAATACTGTTTAACATTAAGAATTTAAGCAGTATGTGCCAACACTGCAACAAAGCACCGGGGGTAGTGAAGCTGCCCTCCAGGGCCACGTCACACACAATGCCTTGCGCTGCGAAGAACTCTTCGAGGAGATGGCCTTGGAAGTGCTGGTGGTGCTCATGCTGATCGTTCAGGAGGGGAAAAGTGGCAGCAGCCCACCTCGGGGGGGGGGGCACTGTCGTGGGATGGCTCTGGCCATAACCTCGCTTTTTAGTCTATTTTCAACCACTTTTAAATTGTCCCTTCCCTATCCCTGCTGCACACTTATCAACCTCTTTGGCCATTCCTCTCCAATTCACATGCTGAAGACAGTTAAGTCCCTCTTGGTAAGTAAGTGTTGTATCTGTGCTCTGCGTGGTACATAACAGGACACTAGCACCACACAAGCGAAAGGCGAAAGGAGAAAAAAGCAAAAAAAAAAGGGAAGGCTAATGCAATCTGCCTCACCAGAGGCTGAACTGCAGTTCAGATTGCACCGTCACCTTGCCAGGCTGCAGCTTTTACCAGCCCCACCCCTTTTGGAAGGAAGAATTCACTAGCATACTAGAGGAGTGGTGAGCTGAGCTTGAGCCACAAGAAGAAGAAACCACATGACCATTTGACAGACTGAGTCAACACACTGTTTATCCCATAAAAGGAGAACTCTGTCAAGTGCTGCAGCTATATTCTCTGATAACGAAAGAAGTTTCTGAATGTTGACTTACTTGTGTGCCCTGAAAGTGTAGATAGGTTCAACATCAAGAGAGGCACTCCTAAACAAAATTAAAAAGCAGAATCACAGGTTCAGAAAATATTTGTTAAGGCATGAAAAGGTTAGCTTCCCGGTTGGCCTAAACCAGGCATAGGCAAACTCAGCCCTCCAGATGTTTTGGGACTACAATTCCCATAATCCCTTACTACTGGTCCTGTGAGCTAGGGATGATAGGAGTTGTAGTCCCCAAAACATCTGGAGGGCTGAGTTTGCCTATGCCTGGCCTAAACTCACAGGAAGCCTTTGAATACTTTTATCTCCACATTCACACTAAGTGTCCCTGACTCCTCCTCTTTGCCCCTCCCCACTTTTTATAAGCCACAGGCAGGCAGTTCTTGTTCTTGTAAAAATCATAATCAAACAAACAAAGAATCAAAAAGGACTGTGAAAGAATCAGCAACAGCTGATTTCAGTGGCCAACCACCAATAGCTTATATACTGTGTAAGGAAAAAAACAAAAAATGTGGCTCTTGCAAAGCTATTTTATGTGTGTATATACAGTATGTATTTATGTATATCCCACTTTTCATCATGTAGGTCTTGAAGAGGCTTACAAAACAACAAAATATACAATATTCAAAATTTTAAACATAAATTAAAACCTCTAAAACTTTAAAACTCAATAATTTTCTTTTCCCCCCCCCAAAGTAAAACATCTGAGAAACATTCAAGCAAAGGCCTCCTCAGATAAAACAGTTTTGACCAAGAGTCCCGAGATTTAGTAGGGGCAGAGATGGTGTTTGTCGAACTTCCTGTGGGAAGGGCTCCCTCCGATGATCCCAGTAATTAACTTGGGGTTAAGTTATGCTGGGCCTAGGTTATTCAGGGTTTTGTACACTAGCAGAAGAACCCTGAACTTGGCTCAATAGTACACAGGAAGCCAGTGCAGGTCTTTTAACACCAGTGTCATGTGTTGGAGGTAGTCTGCCCCCTTCACTGGTCTACCCGCAGCATTCTAATGAATATTCACAGAAGCAAGCAATTCTTGTTGCGGCAACAGCTACCTCTCCCCCCCCCCTGTAAATACCAACTGATCCTTCCTAAGATTCTTGAGCTATAGGAGAATAGTGAAGACTATGAATAAGTTCCCTTTTCTTATAATGGCAACAGGTTGTTACTTAAATAGGACCTTTATTTGCTTTTATATAATTTGATATGATACACAATCACATATATACATATACACGCGCCATTTATGGATGGGTGTCCATCAATATGCAGATGATACCCAGCTCTACCTCTCTTTCAAATCAGAACCAGTGAAGGCGGTGAAAGTCCTGGATGGATGGCGGCTAATGGATTGAAGTTGAATCCTGACAAGACAGAAGTAGTTTTTGGGGGACAGGGGGCGGGCTGGTGTGGAGGACTCCCTGGTCCTGAATGGGGTAACTGTGCCCCTGAAGGACCAGGTGCGCAGCCTGGGAGTCATTTTGGACTCACAGCTGTCCATGGAGGCACAGGTCAATTCTGTATCCAGGGCAGCTGTCTACCAACTCCACCTGGTACGTAGGCTGAGACCCTACCTGCCCGCGGACTGTCTCGCCAGAGTGGTGCATGCTCTGGTTATCTCCCGCTTGGACTACTGCAATGCGCTCTACGTGGGGCTACCTTTGAAGGAGACTCGGAAACTACAAATAATCCAGAATGCGGCAGCTAGACTGGTGACTGGGGGCAGCCGCCGAGACCACATAACACCGGTCTTGAAAGACCTACATTGGCTCCCAGTACGTTTCCGAGCACAATTCAAAGTTCTGGTGTTGACCTTTAAAGCCCTAAACAGCCTCGGTCCAGTATACCTGAAGGAGCGTCTCCACCCCCATCGTTCTGCCCAGACGCTGAGGTCCAGCGCCGAGGGCCTTCTGGCGGTTCCCTCATTACGAGAAGCGAAGCTACAGGGAACCAGGCAGAGGGCCTTCTCAGTGGTGGCGCCCGCCCTGTGGAACGCCCTCCCATCAGATGTCAAAGCGATAAACAACTACCTGACATTCAGAAGACATCTTAAGGCAGCCCTGTTCAGGAAAGTTTTTAATGTGTGATATTTTAGTGTTTTTTGGTTTCTATGGAAGCCGCCCAGAGTGGCTGGGGAAACCCAACCAGATGGGCGGGGTACAAATAAATTATTATCATTATTATTTATAAGACTTATAAATGTTTATAACGTTTAAATCTAACTGGCATGCATTCTGGAAGAGAAACAATATTCCTTAACCCAATAAGTGAGTCAGCAGGTAATATTTATCCTTGAGAGGATTAATCAGGCCTAAACTAGTCATTATGTTGCTACCATGTTTCTACAATGATTAGTCTAAAAAATTAATCTCCACATATCTTTTAACAATCAGATTCTTACTTTTTTGCTGGAGATGTTTTCTGTAAATTCCACATTTTCAATGTATGGTCTTCGGATGCAGTAATTAACACAGGTTCAACTGGATGGAAAGCAAGACCTCTTATTCCATCAAAATGACTCCTTAAGGTGAATTTGGGGTTCCAGGTCTTCCTCAGTGCATCTTTATTGTTTGCTATCTGTGGTAATAAAAACAAAAGCTTCAGTTTAGCCAATGTGAGGCGGGGAACTATCAAAACAGATGGTATTTCATTTTCCTGCTATCAAATGCTGAGTTTGGACTATGTGGAAGAAAAAGTAACAAGAAAAAATAGAGATGCAACTGTTTTTTCCTATTAAAGTTAACCCTCCAGTCATTAAAGTCAACAACAACAAAAAAACGTCAAGAGCAGCATGACCTGTATTTCCTCATTCTAACAGTGTTGCCTGCAAAACAGCATGAGATGGAACCTTGAGGGGACAAGCATTCTCTTTTAAGAAATACACAGCATGCCTTATGAATAGTTGGCAGCTGTATCAATAAACTTCAAGCTCTGCCCGTCATTTTCCTCTTCCCCTCTTCTCATCAATTTCTCTTTGCTCCCCTTTCCCATAAAAGCCTGTGTATATTCTTGGATGTCCGCATACTTTCTGCCCTCCTCCCTACTATTTCATCCACACAAAGAGGTGGCTTCTTTAAATATCTGCAAAAAGAGCTTCCTTCCAATTCCTTCTTTAAAACATGCTTCACCATTTATTTCATGTCTATTCCACTTTTTCATCCCAAGTAGCTTGCAAAATGGAAAGATACAATCCAAAATCACTACATTAAAATACCAGATGAAAACTGTAATAAAAGCACAGCATGGATCAGCAAAATACAATGCAATCATTAATCAATAATGAACAGCTGGCAAAATAAGTCTGAACACTGCTCCTGAAAAAGCCCTGTCTCAAGGCAACACCAATGCTTGTGAGATAGAAAGGAAGGCCTCGGCTGATGACTCCAACAAGTTGATAAATTCATATGGAAAGTAACCCATTCAGTGCCTCTGAAAAGCTTTTGGAAGTGTATGCAATAAATGGTCAGCAATAAATCATTCATCATGCACTGGAAATCACTGGCCATGCACTGGAAAGAGCAGCCACTTCCAATTTTAAAATAACTACTGCCACATCAGAGCATTGTCCTGTAAAAGAACATCCTCTACTTAAGGCAGCTTTAAGTAGTTCAGGGATCAGCACAGCATAGACATCATTTGTAGGACTGTAAACAGATTATACTTATGAGAATCGATTGCTAAAGAGATAAATGGCAGAGCGCCCTTGTGAATGCAAGCTTTCATATTCTTGCATGTTTGCATGGTTGCATGTTTTATTAATCTTACATGTTAAATTATGATTTTTCCAAACTACGCATTGTACAGGAACACAACATTCCAGAAGTCTGGTCACCAAAGGAACCATACTATTAGGTCTGGCACCTAGGATAGAGAAAGAACATTCTCCCTCCCACTGCAAAGCGAAGGAACACAGCTGCACTCAAAGGGTTGAGCTGCAGAGGTCAGAATTGCCTATAGATGGCACTGCAGCCACTCCAGCCATGTTGATTTGCATGTCTTTGCAAACAGGTAGCAGATGCCCTATTGTTGCCACAGTGCTGCTCAACCATTTCACCAATGGAAGGGTTTCGGAAGAAAATCAGGAAAAAAGGTGGGGAGGAAGAGGGAACGAAAAAGCAGAGGAGGAAGCAGAGATCACAGAAGCGACAGAGGGAGTGGAGAAGGCTGTAGCAGCCAGTGAGCCAGACGTTTGGGCTTATTGTGACTTTCAGAGCATCATGCAGCACTCCTACCTTGAGGAAATGTCCTTGTAACAATCCTATAAGGTAGATCAAAAGGACCGTAACTCAGTGGTAAAGCACCTGCTTTCCATAGAGAAGGTCCAAGCCCCAGGATTTCCATATAGGGCTAGGAAAGACTCTGGTCCAAAACCCTGGAGAGCCTCTCCCAGTCAGTGTAGACAGGACTGGGCTAGATGGAACAATGACTCATTATAAGGCAGCTTCTTCCTATTTTCCTATCACAATTTTTACCTGTTGAAAAACAGAGGCAACAGTGACAAACTAGCACTTACATCGTACGTCAGAGAATCTGCCTCGTTGGCTACTGTTAGGCCTGCTAGTTCCCCAAGACCCAGCTCGTTTTCAAGGGCCTCATCTGCTCCCATAATGAAAGACTTTCCGGATGAAGGAGGGAATGTTAAAGCTTCCACTGAAAGAGAAGAAATGAAAGTTAAGTACTCCATACAATCAGAAGCTTGGCATAAGCAGTTCAATTGAAATTCAGTAGAGTAAGCTCTTTACAAAACAAAGTGAAATTAACATGCGCAAATCAGCACCAGCAGAATCCAATTTTTGCCAGAAATAAAGTTCTTAAATACACATACCTCGGAAGCTGATTTCTTCAGAATTGTTCAAAACGATTAAGCACTAAAAAAGGAAATACTGTTTGGCTGATGGCACTAATATTTGTGCAAGAGACTTCCGATGTCAAGGAGATGACATTTAGGAAACATCTGAAGGCAGCCCTGTATGGTGAAGCTTTTTAAGGTGTAATGTTTTATTATGTTTTTATATGTGCTGGAAGTTGCCCAGAGTTGCTGGGGCAACCCA
Organism: Podarcis vaucheri; assembly: GCF_965113315.1. NCBI lineage: Eukaryota > Metazoa > Chordata > Lepidosauria > Squamata > Lacertidae > Podarcis > Podarcis vaucheri. The sequence goes on along the minus strand of NC_138761.1, from coordinate 42,576,553 downwards.
GTCAGATGGGCGGGGTACAAATAAATTAATTATTATTATTATTATTATTATTATTATTATTATTATTATTATACTATGCAATCCACTCCTACAAAACGCAGGGGTGGCCACTCTAATTCTGACGACTTGAAAAGATTAGACAAATTCATAGCGGAAAAGGCGATCAATGACTACTAGCCACGGAGGCTAAGTTCCACCGTGCCCTCTGAATACCAGTTGCATCGCAGGTGGGATGAGTGCTGTGCTCAGGTTCTGCTTGTAAGCATCCTTTGGAGCATCTGGTTGGCCACTGTGGGACCAGAGTCTGGATTAGATGGGCCTGATCCAAGTTCACCCTGATGCTTTCAGGTAGTCCCATTGATTCCAAAGGGAGAATGAAATATTCAGCCCAAAATTCAATGGGGCCGAAAAGGGGGTGGGTCACATTCATATTTTCCTAAAAAATAAAAATATTGCATTCTAAATGCTAGGAAAATGCAACAAAGTAAAAACAGTACATGGCAGTGGCTGGGGGGAGGGGAGATCACCTGTAAAAGGTAAAGGTACCCCTGCCCGTACGGGCCAGTCTTGACAGACTCTAGGGTTGTGCGCTCATCTCACTTAAGAGGCCGGGGGCCAGCGCTGTCCGGAGACACTTCCGGGTCACATGGCCAGCGTGACAAGCTGCATCTGGCAAGCCAGCACAGCACATGGAAACGCTGTTTACCTTCCCGCTAGAAAGCTGTCCCTATTTATCTACTTGCACCCGGGGGTGCTTTCGAACTGCTAGGTTAGCAAGCGCTGGGACCGAGCAACGGGAGCGCACCCCGCCGCGGGGATTCAAACCGCCGACCTTACGATCAGCAAGTCCTAGGCACTGAGGTTTTACCCACAGCACCACCTGCGTCCCTTAGATCACCTGTAAAAGCCCTAAATCTTGCCGTAAGTTTGCCAAAACATTGAACACCCATTCAAAAATCGAAGGTAGCCTTCATCCCAATTGTGTGAAGGTCAAAGCAATGCTGAGACTGAAAGCTCAGGACACCCAACTGAGCAATTGTAGAAAAACTACCACCTAGGCCTTTCCAGCAGTGAACCCAACGTGGGATGGGGGAAAAATGTTCCAAGCAAAAGGAGATTTCCCCCCACTTCTCAAAGTGTTGCTAAGTAACATTTTGTCTTTCAAAGCATATATTTTAAGCATGTGGGCTGTTGATCCTTCAGTGTTCTGCTGCCCTTGTTCCATGGAGTGTGCTACATCCACTTCTTAAAATGCAGTCAGCAGAAGCTGTTTTAATCAGACTAGTAGCCATTACATGACGAATACATATTTTCTATTTATAAATATGCCCAGACAGCAATTTTAAACAGAGGAAGTTGGATCCAGTTCACGACTAGAGGTGGCTTTGCAATTGGCAACTGGGAGATTTCAGGGCCGGTATCTGGCAGCGTTCAAGTTGGAGGCATTATTACCTCTGAGGCAGAATCAGCTGCAACTTCTGCAACTGCAGCCTCTCAAAAAGTGTCATCCACAATAACTGAAATGGAAAGCACCCATGGGGACGTGCCGGTCTACACAAATGGTACCTTCATTTGCATGCTGGAATGCTCATCGAGTGTAAACTGCCCCTTAAACTTAGCAAGGTTAAGTTTAACACAAAATCAAAAGGGCTTTCTTGGAAGACATGCTAAAGAAAACCAATTATTTAGCTAGTTGACAGTGGAATGGTGATGTTTTTATATATGTTTTCAGGTTTTATATGTTTTCGGGTTTTCAGGACTTGCTTAATTTTCCCCTCCAATATCTATCAACTAGAGACTGGTGCAAAAGATAAGCACCTGGAATTAAAGTCTTCTGAATCCAAACATTTATTCTGAGCACCAAAACTTATGTAAGCTCACAGTCCTTCCACACAAAAATCTATTCCTGGCTGCTTGCTTCTCTTCACCCACCCACATGCCTTACTTCCTTTCTTCTAATATACTCCTTGCCTCCAATTTTCTTCATTCTAGCAGCATAATTTAAGGCGGTCATTTTGTTGCCATTGTGGAAGACAGGAGTGCCTGGCGTGCTCTGGTCCATGGGGTCACGAAGTGTCAGACACAACTAAACAACAACACTAGTCAGAATCCTTGTCACTCTGCTTCAAATCATCCAGAGCTTCCAGTAGATCCAGATCTACCATTAATCCACTCCTGCTTTATGTATTGGTAAGGTGCATTAAGAGTTGGTTCTGTAATTTGCCATGCGCTTGAAAAATACTAGCAAAGTTAAAATTTTCAGGACATAGTAGTCTTGCGATCTTCCCACGGCACTTTACTCATAAGAATTACCATGCACAACAGCAGATTTGCAAAACTTAAAGGAAGGAAGTTTGCTAGTATGTATACAAAGAAAGGATGGAGCATTTAATCAACTCTTAGTTGGAGTAACTGATTAAGAACATTTAATCAGCTAAAAAGATGCCCCCAAATATTTGGACAACAGATTGGGGGAGATTTCTTTTTAAAGAGAAATGTATAGCATATGTATTTGTAATACAAATAATTATAAAAACCACAGGTAGGAAGCTCCATCTTGTGATTTCCCCTTTGTTTTCACATAGGAAGGAACCTGCACAGAATTTTGTTTAATCGGTTGCCATCAATTTGATTTTAACTAATTTTTATAATGAAATATTTTTAGAATGTGTTATTATTTGATTGTTTATTTGATTGTTGTTAGCCACCCTGAGCCCGGCTCAGCTGGGGAGGGCGGGATATAAATAAAATTTATTATTATTATTATTATTATTATTATTATTATTATTATTATTATTACCGTATTTTTCGCCCTATAGGACGCACTTTTTCCCCGCCAAAAAATGAAGGGGAAATGTGTGTGCGTCCTATGGGGCGAATGCAGGCTTTCGCACCGACCCCTCTCGCTCTCCAGGCTTCAGGAAGCTATCCGCAAAGCTTGGGGCGGAAGCTGCAGCCTGCAGCTTCGGGCAGATGTCCGCAAGTCTTGCGCGCCCGGCGGGAGGTCCCGATGGGCTCGCAAGGCTTGGGGCAGCAGCCTGCAGTCCGAAGCACGGGACGCGCTGCGGAGCATGCCCCGTGCTTCGGGCAGATGTCCGCAAGCCTTGCGCGGCCGGCGGGAGGTCCTGCCGGGCTCGCAAGGCTTGCGGGCGGCAGCCTGTTCTGGGGGCTGGCGTCGGGGGAAGCTCGGGCTTCCCCCGCCCCAGCCCCAAGCCTGGGGCGGGGGAATAAGATTTTTTTCCTTTATCCCCCCCCCAATCCAGGTGCGTCCTATAGGGCGAAGAATACGGTACTTCTTGTAAGGTTATCATGCATCATCTAAAAAACATCTTCGCTTCAGAACACATATACAAAGCTGACAGAATAATAGGCAAAAGCTAGTTCAGATTCCTTTAATTCAGGAGTAGGGACCCTTTTTGGCCAAAAATGTCAGATTGTTATTTCCCCCAGCCATCAGACCTGTAGGGCCTGAATGTCACAATGATGTCAGGTGACTGCAGAGGCCTTCAGAAGCACCTTCCAAAGCCCTATTTTGCAAGCACTACTTGATCAACCCATCAAAGGTGCCTGCAAAACACCCTTTCAATTTAGGGCCCCAAGGGGTGTAGTTTGGCCAAAATAGAGAGGTCTGGCAGTCCTGATTAGGCCTCGTTTTCTCAAGCAATAGCTCTAATGCACCCCTTACACACAAACACACACACACACAGCAGCAGCCCTCACCTTCATCTGTTCTATTGATTTCTTGTTCAATAAGCCGTGAAGTACTGGATCTGGTGAGAGACATGGCTGACTGTTGTAATCCAGGCAGATCATCAACATCTCTCAAGTTAGCAAGCATATCTTGTAGTTTTGACCTGTTGGGCCCTGGCCAAAAACAACAAAATGTGGGGGGGGGGAGTTTTGCAAACATTAATAAAAGTAGTGTTACTATTAACTAACAAGTTGCACCAACAATAATGACAATGAGTGCTATTTATAGCAAAAGAAAAAGATGAACGTGAGTCAAATAATGATTCCTACTTCCACCAGTAACTAAATTTATGGCATGAAATGAAGTGCTTTAAGAAGGAAGTGATGAAAACTGAGGTTTTGCACACACACTTCTGTTCACTGCATGGACTTGCTTGAGAAATGTAAAATGCATCCAAGTGACAGCAAATAAAACAAAAAATAATTTTATTTTTCCAAAGACTGTAACACTTGTGAGTTGAATTTTTTGCACAAGTTTTCAAACTTTCACAAAATTGTGCAGGGCTGTGACTGTGCCACAATCTAAACAATGACAATTACTTTAAAAAATTGAAAAACAAAAACAATCAAGCAAGAGTCGCTGGTTTTGTTCTCCCTGAAACTACATGTGGTGAAAACCCATGCCCTTCTCAAAACTTACCTGCATTTTGCTCCATCATTTTCCCACATCCCTGTTTTGACTGTTTTATATAGGACTGAGGCTGAAACATATCTTCGGTAGTTTTTCCTGTTGTAAGTTTAATTAAGAATGGGAAAATATCTTACCCACAGTCCATAACCGTTTTTCCTAATCTACTAAATAATATAACTATTTCTAGTCACCTTAAAGTGTATTCTAAGACAGGTCTGAACTTAGCACACTTCACAAGGACTTTTTACAACAGCCTAGCAAAATCACAGCACTTTCCTCAAATTATTCGGTCCAAATCCTGCCATAATAATAACAACGATTTGTAACGACTGATATTTGTTGCAGACAAACAATTCAGGATTTTGCAAGACTATAACAGAAGTGCTTGTCTGCAAATATACAAAATTCTATAGGTGTGCACATTCATTAAAGTTATATATGCTTTACAGCTGAACATTCATGCCCCTAGATTTCCACTTTTAACCTTTCTGTCACCAAATATAACTGATTTATCACAGTTACAAACTATTCTAGATTATGCATAACTGATGCATCTTCCAAGAGTGTTGGCCCTGAGCAGATGCTTAATTTCTGTAATGGCAAAACGCTTCTTGATTTCATTTAATTAAGATTCATAACCAGTTATTTTTCATATCGGGAAAAGCTGGGAGAGGGGGAAGCAAATTCCATTCTTTCATCCATCACTCTTGTTTAAACATTTAGTTCTTTAGTTCAGAAAGAATAGTGGAATGGTTTTAAAACCCAATTTCATTATACACATAATAATTTCCAGTCAAAACAAATGCCTCATCTCAAATTTAAAAATCTATTTCTTTTCTGCCAGGTATGCCACTCTATTGAGCAGCAACTTCATGCAGTCCTCTGTGTTTTAATTTTATCTCATCCTGATCAATAGTCTGCTACTCACCAAATGAAACACATTCCACCAATCATGACCTGCTTGGCATTTGGCAGCCCCCACCTCAGTTCTTTTAGTTTTAGGTAGGGAGCAAAAAAATAGTTTTAAAGTGAGAGCCTCTGGCAGGCTACACTAGGGACTAACCTACACTGGTAGGTTATAACGTTAAAAATATGTTATAAAAATGTGACACCAGGGGGCGCTGCAGAGCTGCGAGTCGCCAGCAATGGAAAAATGGATTGAGTGATATATAACATTATTTTTAATTAATGGTTTTACAGATCAATGTAGCTCCAGCCTATGTTGCTAGTGGGCTGGATTCAGCATGACGAGTTGCAGAGGCCCATGCTCTAATGCAAAGTGACATAAACTCCTGTGGCCTATGCTACCTATGATATTCAGACCACTTATCTATCCATGTTCTATGCATGAGTCTCAACATTTAACAAGCTTGTAGTGAGACCCAAATTCTGATATTTTTTGGGTGGCGAGGAATGAATGGAAAAGGGAAAAGCAATTTGCCAAACCTCACAATGAGGAATCTAGTAAAGAACTTGAATTACTAGATCTTGTAGCAATGACTAAGGCAAGAGCATGTCCCCTCATACTATGGGCCAGCACCGATGAACAGGAGAATGAATACTCCTGAAGTAGGCCTTAGGATCAATGGATAGGACTTCATTCGGCCAGCGTAAAGCCTGTCCCAGTCCCCTTAGCTGAACTGGGTGGGCTGGCAGAAGCCTTAGGGTTTTAAAACAAAACAGAATGTGGCAGGCTGCCAGGAGATCTGGACATTGTCCCAGAAAAGTGGCTAACCCTTAAATGATGTTTTGGAGGAATACACAATGTACAGCACTTTGAAAGAATGGTTTGCAAGGTGACAGGGACAAGTTACTTGTGTTATTGCTGCTGAAGCATTTCTCCATAACCAAAAAACTTAATAAATAGGATTATCCACTTCCTTCTTTTCAATACTCAGATGTAGAATACAGGGAATCAATGAAGTGGTTATGCTTCAGTAAAGCACTCTCAAAAAATTCAAGGAGGGAGACCTGTATCTCCGCCTTTCCCTACAACATCTAGGGAAAATACAGGTAACTTGCCAGGTATCATATTTTAGAGTTTACCATATTAAACACAGCAGAAGGAATAGCTTATGTAAGGAGGACTTTCTCTCAGGTTTGTAAATGCATGATGAATGAGTATTGCAATTTGAGCAACAAAATAGAGGAATATATTCATCCAGATTTCAGACTCTATTGTGCCTTTTGCCATTAGGCCCACAAGTAATCACCAAATATATTCTGACGCTACCAAAATTTGGTACTGTGATCCAATCATAATATTTTTTAGCTGAAAAATTATCTGTTCTATGATCTTAACAGTGCTAACACTACAAGGCTGCACAGACCAAAAGCCTCTGCAACATGCTGAAAGCTAGCATTTAGCAAAGTCCTCCCCAAGAATAATGGGGAAAGCTAATACTGTAATTTTTAAATCAATTTTGCAAAGACTAACATTAAAAATTAAGCATCTTACATTTTTTTTGTTAATCTTGATTTCTGTGTGCATTTGTTCCATATAATTGCTACCCAAATTTTCAGAATACAACTGCTGTGTATGACATATAAACCTAGGATTTTCATATTAAACATCTGAAAGGGTTGCATTGCACATTTTGAGCACACAGCTTCTACGTAATGGATTTATATTGTAAGAGATGTAACACAGAAAGGAAGTATGACACACAGGGCTAGAAATTAAACTTCAAATACCGATCCAATTGTTTGCCTGGTATAAAAATAGCACTCAACCGAATTAGGCGAAGTTTGATGAGGACTTACTGATATTATTAAAAGCCTGGTAAGATTCCACCTCCCCCCATTTCGAGCCCTGCATTCAAATTATGAGGATAGCATGACTTGCATGTAGCAAACATTACATAGAAACAAGGGTAGAAATTAATTTGCTTTTATCTTTCGCTTCTAGTTAAGGGTATGTCCAGACCAAAGATTCAGTTATCTGCTTGTCTCATGAGCTGCTCTTTACAGGTTTGCAGTACATACATCTCCTCTTCTTCTCCCAGAACTATATTATTTCTTTTTTAAAAAAAACAGCAACTGCTAAATATATGCACCGTACACCCTCCTATATACACCCTAACTTGTCAGATGTGCTGAGGGGGTGCATGAGGTATTTCCACTGGATGGCAAAGTTTATAACTTCATACAAAGCTGTTTGCTATGTTTGGAAGGAGTTGTCTCAGGGCTGCCAAAGGGAAATAAACAGTTGAACGTATCAAGTGATGGGATCAGGTTAGTCCAAAGGCCTGTGCATGGCAAGTAACTTCTTGCATGCTATCAGAACATTTTTCACTCTCCCTCAGTTTCAAAAGCGTTTTGCCAGGTAGCATTGGGGAACGCTCTTCAATAAAAGCAAATGCAAACCCAAATCCTTGGGTACGTGAAAATAGCTGAATGGTTCTCCTGATCCAATTTGCATTGCCCACTGTAAATGACAGGCTGCACGCACAGACTAAACTAACTTCAAAAATTAGATGGAATGATTAGCAATCATTTACTGAAGCATTAAGTTCTGCACAAAGATTCCCAGAAATACAAACCAAGAGAGATCACACAATCAACAACAGCCTCTATGGTCTCTAAGTCAAGCAAAAATTGGCTGGTTTGGACAAACCTTAACAAGAAGTGTTTTATGGTAGCCAAAAATTAAACATTAATATTTTAAAAGCATTCCTCCCCACCCCGATACTTTATCCAACTGGATAAAAGCAATGACCCCAACACCTTTGGATTTAAAGTATCATTAATTTCCACCCCTGGTAACTGTGAACAGGAAAGCAGTCAGGAGCAGCAAAGTAAAAGAGTAAGTAGTTTGAGGAAAACATTGAAAGAAAGATAGTATTGGTGAAGTGAAAAGAGGCAGGAATTTATGAATTTTAAGGTGCAATGTTTTCCACTTACTCTTCACCCCCTTTTTCCCCTTGCGCTCCTTTTTGTATTGTTCCTTCAGTTTGGTTATTACTCCCTGGTCCACATTCCAGGCTTCAGGCATGAGACACTGGTCTTCCTTTTCTAGACAAAGTAAAACAAATGAAACATCCTCTTTATGTCATTTATTTATTTGATACTGAAGAAGGCAGCAGCTGCTGATCTATAAGTAATTTATTTATTTTGCACTGAAGGCGGCAGAAGTTGCTGATCTATACATTTGGTTTTTTTTAAAGGCAACAATAAACAGTGCTGCAGTTGAAGGGCAAGTGGTATGTGCTTCTTTTCACATGTTCACCTTGTTCATATGGTGAGGAAGGGGGAGTGTTGTTTAGCAGAGGAACAGGAGAAGAGCCCTGAACCCTTCCCCACTCAGTGCCATGCTTTCCCTAAGTGTTGTTCCAGCTCCTTTTCTCTGTTCTCAGCTCACTGCTGTTATCAGAGTCAGAAATAGGATAAAAGCTGCTGGAGCAACTGATTGCAGACAGATAAAGCATAAGTGGGGAAAGAGTTCAGCACTCCCCTCGCTGCACAGCTTGTACTATCAAAAGTAAGATCGACCCACCCCTCTCCGCTTTATAAATGGACTGAGCCAAAATAATGCTGACTCCACCACAGCTCAATTGAGCCTAAGTGCCATTCTATTTCACTTGTTCAGAAGTCTTCAAAAATGTAATTGGGGGTTGGTGTTAACAATAGCCAGTTTCTGATCCCAACCCTTTATTCATTCTGAGTGAAAATACTTCATTTTTAATGTAATTGGTAATTACTTCAAACATTTCCCCTTTCAGTCTTCACTGTCTATGTTACTTGAGTCTTTGAATACCCACTTACTTTTGACTGGGTTTCTCTTATGTTGCGCAACATAGATAAAAATAAATTACTAAAATTCTTTAGTAAGAAAACGGGCACACCACTGCATTAGATAGTAACAGAAACAGTAAATCTAGGCATTATGCTTCAATGTGGGTGTGTCTCCTTGCAATAATGGTGTTCAAGAGCTGTAAGAAGAACCTGGTCTCATTCATACAGTTCAAATTATGACATTTTACACCAGCTATAGCAGAAGGCACACAACCCAGAGGTCCTGTGGTTCCACAAACCACACTTTACACCAAGGCTGAATCTTAGGCTGCATCAAAATGACAAGCACCCCCAACTAGTGTAACATGAGAAAGCAAGTGGAATGAAGGTACTTTAAGCCCAGGGGTATCATCTAATAAGAGGTTCATTTAATAACTGATTTGGAGACTGCCACATTACTGATCCTGCAAGTCAATTCAGAGTAGCAAAGTCTACCACAGGACTTGGCACATTTTCATATGCCATGCTGGTGTCGCATAAGCCAAGTGAGCATGCTTAACACTTGCAAAGGATTCCATCTGAAAGCACACTTAAATGTACGTTCTGTAATGACATGTAACACAGCGTTTTGGGAACTGTTTTCCAAGCGCAGGCTGAACTTCAGAAGAATTTTGCAACTTGCCATCTGCTTATACAAGAGTGTCTGTATTACAATGAAGCCAACACGGAGCATTGTAACATCATCATCACCATCATCATTATTAAAATTTCTATACCGCCCTTCACCCAAGGATCACAGAGCAGTTTATAATATAAAAACACAAAAATGCATAACATAGTAACAAAAACTAATACACCCCCCAATTATTATTATTCTTTACTCTCATCACCAAGAAGCCAATAAAAAAGGTACAAATTGTTTGTGTTTCACGTCCCTGGTGCCAACCACCTGACTGTGTTCATGTCAGGTGCACAACACTGCTGCTACCTCTGCAGATCTTATGAAATGGCATTCCACCTGTTGTTACCTTTTTGGGAGGGTCACAAGGAGAAGGGAGTTGCTATAATTACACATAACCCCAGATATTGTGTAGAAATGGCATTCTGACTTGTCCTAACGTGTTTTTACCTCTGCTTATACATCACCTGTGAGAACACATTTAAAAATTCATTCAAGCGGCTTTTTGAAAAGTAACCCATTCCAGTGTTTTGTTTTGTTTTGTTTTGTTTTTAAAGTCTGTTTGTCACATGAGGCAAATCTTGCTCTAATAAACTATATAGATTACTCAGATTTTTTCCCCTTCCATTTCTGAATACTGATGCACAACAGTATCCCGCTCTCAGATTTCACGTTCATAGCATATGCATACTTACCTAGGATTAAGCCCCACAGAATTTGGTGGGACTTCCTCCAGGTAAAGCATGCATGTGATTGGGCTGCCAGAGTCAGTGGAGCATAAGGTATGATGGATTCAACCTATGCCATTTGAACAGGTGTGGGAGGGAGAAAGAAAAACAAAACATAGCCAGATGTGGAGAGGATGGAGCAGAGGAAGATCAGCAAATGGAGGTTACAAAATCCAAAGGCTGGGAAACTAAGCAAAAAGTGATCGTCAGGAAGCAAGTAGCTAATGAAGTAGGAATAGATGCAGAGTTTACAACAAGAATGCCGGATAAGAAGGACTAACCAATCATGATTGCAACAGAAACTGGCTAAGAGTGAAGTAACTGGAGTATCAGCCAGGAGGAGAGCTCCCAAGTAAAGGGACATCTCTCTCACTCACTCACACACACACACAGCCCAGAGGAACAGTAAATATGGATAGGTATGAGTTTATAAAGGATTACAAGAATATCTGCAGGAAATGGGTTAGTATGATGGACCCTTCAGAAACAGATTGCAAAGGCAAAGGCATCATTTCAATCCCGTTTCGAATTATTTGTATTTGGCCACTCTGGAAGAAGTGAAATGCCATCAAGGAAGTGCCAAGTAAAAATAATGTATATAACAACTGACATGTAAGGAGATAGGAGACAGATATTCTGCATTTTAGACACCTGCTGAAAACTTCTCTGTTTACTCTGGTCTTCCCCAGTTGTATTTTGAGTTTGCAGAGATACAATCTACAAAAGAAGCTAAATTACGCTTCATAGTTTTTATTTGATTGATCTTATATTATTTATTCTTATGTCCTCTTGTTCACCACTCACAGATATTCTATATTAAGCATTTTATACATTCTTAAATATCAATCTTGGTCTGGTAGGCAAAGGGAGTGCGGAGAATGAAAGTGAACCCAGCATGCAAAACAGGCTTCAGAAGGAATGGGAAGCCCTGACACTGCATGTCAGACTCCCATCTGGCCATTTTGCCCTGAAACAGGCTCACATTGTCTGCTATTTCATTCTGTTTTTTTACTCTACCATTTCACTAACTGAAGTCATGAAGCTAATGCCAAAGCAGACTCTGTGGGGCTTATTCTGGCCCAAGGGCTTTAACGCCGAGAAGTATCAAGTGGTGGAGTTGGTCTATGTCTTGGTCGTGCTCTTATGTAATGAGATTGAACCAAGTGTTTTTTCCTTCTTGGCCAACCAATGAAACACATAAAGTCATGACAGGCACATGACCTACAGCGTTCTCCTACTGGGTTACCTCTACAGCCAGTTTCCATAGCATTGCATGGCTAAGACACTGTATCTGCCATGTTCCTAAGGAGTTAGAAGGTTTTGTAAGATGTTTTAGTGGCATCCCAAAAGAATAGCCAATTTCCTTACAGAATAGAGTTTTAAAAGTTACATCTTACAACTAATTCAAACTATTCATAGAAAATAATAACTTCAATAAAATAGTTTATTCTATCTAGATAAAATACAAAGGTGGGGAGGATCTGGCAGGGCTTGTGTCACCCCAGAGCTACAGCAGCATATCCTCAACAATATTACAACGGCTACATTTTTTTGCATTTAACCAAGTTCCTGCATTTCTGAAGAATTCCTTTTTACTTCCTTACCCCAGTCTGTGCCGTCTCCTGAACTTCTTGACTCTCCATCTCCTTCATCGGATGTAGCCAAGAAATCAAACTCCTTCAAGGCCTCTTCAGTATCTCGGTCTTCACTGCTATCTGATAGCACCCTTTTCCTCACAATCTATGAAGGACAGAAAATGAAATGAAACATTTCTGTCTGTATTATTTCTACATATCCCTGAACTCGGGGGGCGGGGGACAGAAGAGAAGGATATATACATCACTGTTCATTTTAAATCTAACTTAAATACTAATGTACTATATAATCTTTAGAACACTAGGGAATTTAATCTAATTTAATCAAAGCCGTGTGTAAATTGTAGAGGAGGAGGCCAAGCTAGGCTTCTTTTAATTGGACAGGAGGTAGCAATACAGTACTAGAATACCATTTATCAGGCCGACTTGCAAAAATGTGCCATGATTAAATCTTTGCATTTGATGGTTCCAGTAGTAGATAGGTAGCCGTGTTGGTCTGCCATAGTCAAAATAAAAAAAATTCCTTCCAGTAGCACCTTAAAGACCAACTAAGTTAGTTCTTGGTATGAGCTTTCGTGTGCATGCACACTTCTTCAGATACACTGAAACAGAAGTTGCCAGATCCTTCTATATAGTGAGAAGGTGGGGAGGGGTGTTACTCAGAAGGGTGGTGGGAATGGGAGATAGGCAGATAGCTGGGAGAGCCTGTTGACGACTCTTAACGACTGTAATAGGTCTTACAGGAAAAGGCAAGGGGTGAGGAGGTGAGAAATGGTTTAGTCATGTATAGTGAGATAAGAATCCAATGTCTTTGTTAAGCCCAGGTTTTTCCATGGTTTTAAGTTTGGTAATGAGTTGTAATTCAGCAGCTTCTCTTTCCAGTCTGTTTCTGAAATTCCTTTGTAGTAAAACAGCTACTTTGAGATCTTGTATAGAATGTCCTGGGAGATTGAAGTGTTCTCCTACTGGTTTCTCTGTTTTGTGATTCTTGATGTCAGATTTATGTCCGTTTATTCTTTGGCGTAAGGTTTGGCCTGTTTGTCCAATATAGAGAGCTGAAGGACACTGTTGGCATTTGATGGCATACACAATGTTAGACGATGAGCAATTAAATAGTCCCGAGATGGTATGTGTGATGTTGTTGGGGCCAGTAATGGTGTTGTCCGGGTGTATGTGGCAGCAAAGTTGGCATCTGGGTTTATTGCAGGCTCTGGTGCCAGTGTCTGTGTTAAGTCTGGTTGTAGTATTATTGTGGGTTAGGAGTTGTTTAAGATTGGGTGGCTGTCTGTAGGCAATGAAAGGTCTTCCTCCCAGAGCTTGAGAAAGAGAACTGTCATTGTCCAGGAGAGGTTGTAGATCTCTGATGATGCGTTGTACTGTTTTAACTTGGGAGCTGTATGTGATGACTAGAGGTGTTCTGTTATTTTCTTTTTTGGGTCTGTCTTGCAGCAAGTTCTCTCTGGGTATCAGTCTGGCTCTGTTGATCTGTTGTCTAACTTCATCTGCTGGGTATTTTAGTTCTGAGAAGGTTTGCTGTAGATCTCTTAGGTGAGAGTCTCTGTCTGTAGAATTGGAACAGATGCGGCTGTAACGTAGTGCCTGGCTATATACAATGGACTGTTTGGTATGTTTGGGATGGTAGCTAGAGGCATGTAGATATGTTTGTCGGTCAGTTGGTTTGCGGTATAAGGTGGTGTCTATGCGCCCATCCTGTATTTTTATAGTAGTGTCCAAAAAATGTATTTCTTGCATAGATTGATTCATTGTAAGGTTGATTGTGGGGTGAAAATCATTAAATTTAAACAGTCCATTGTATATAGCCAGGCACTACGTTACAGCCGCATCTGTTCCAATTCTACAGACAGAGACTCTCACCTAAGAGATCTACAGCAAACCTTCTCAGAACTAAAATACCCAGCAGATGAAGTTAGACAACAGATCAACAGAGCCAGACTGATACCCAGAGAGAACTTGCTGCAAGACAGACCCAAAAAAGAAAATAACAGAACACCTCTAGTCATCACATACAGCTCCCAAGTTAAAACAGTACAACGCATCATCAGAGATCTACAACCTCTCCTGGACAATGACAGTTCTCTTTCTCAAGCTCTGGGAGGAAGACCTTTCATTGCCTACAGACAGCCACCCAATCTTAAACAACTCCTAACCCACAATAATACTACAACCAGACTTAACACAGACACTGGCACCAGAGCCTGCAATAAACCCAGATGCCAACTTTGCTGCCACATACACCCGGACAACACCATTACTGGCCCCAACAACATCACACATACCATCTCGGGACTATTTAATTGCTCATCGTCTAACATTGTGTATGCCATCAAATGCCAACAGTGTCCTTCAGCTCTCTATATTGGACAAACAGGCCAAACCTTACGCCAAAGAATAAACGGACATAAATCTGACATCAAGAATCACAAAACAGAGAAACCAGTAGGAGAACACTTCAATCTCCCAGGACATTCTATACAAGATCTCAAAGTAGCTGTTTTACTACAAAGGAATTTCAGAAACAGACTGGAAAGAGAAGCTGCTGAATTACAACTCATTACCAAACTTAAAACCATGGAAAAACCTGGGCTTAACAAAGACATTGGATTCTTATCTCACTATACATGACTAAACCATTTCTCACCTCCTCACCCCTTGCCTTTTCCTGTAAGACCTATTACAGTCGTTAAGAGTCGTCAACAGGCTCTCCCAGCTATCTGCCTATCTCCCATTCCCACCACCCTTCTGAGTAACACCCCTCCCCACCTTCTCACTATATAGAAGGATCTGGCAACTTCTGTTTCAGTGTATCTGAAGAAGTGTGCATGCACACGAAAGCTCATACCAAGAACTAACTTAGTTGGTCTTTAAGGTGCTACTGGAAGGAATTTTTTTTATCTTTGCATTTGCTCACACATGATTGGAATATATGCCATATCATGATTTTTAAGATCCCATCACTGAAAGTCTTGTTCTATGATTAAGAGTTCTCAGCCCACCGTTGAAGTGTCCATGATTGTTCTCTCTCTTCCATCAATATCATCATCTTCGTCCTCATCACTAAATTCTGCTGCAGCATTTTCAAGGAATTTAAATGTCTCTAGCAGCGAAGCAGAGTCTGTCAAATCTGGTTTCCTAGATAAAAATTAAAATAGCAGCAAAGGGTTATTTTGTCTGTTTTTCTCTCTTCATTATGTTTAACAAAGCCAAACACATAAAAAATATAGGGAAAATGATATAATTCTCCAATGGATCTGCAATTTCTTTTTAATATATAAATGTTCTTATTTATTTTCATAATAAAACCAAACATTTACAATATAAAATTTGGCATCCATGTCATTATACACAGCATTGGTTTGAAAGAGTTTTATCATTAGTCCAAGTGATCTCTGTGTGTGTGCTACTGGAACTTCAGTTTCACATTCGTAAATGTATATTGTGGTGCACGACAAAAACTAGAACGAGTCTCATGGCACCATCAGGACTAAAAAAATGACAGTACACACTCTTTTATAGACTACAGCCCACTCCATTCAATGCACAAAGCATAACTCTCGGTTTGAAGGTATACACACACAAGAAAAGGGAAAAACTGTAAATGTTTTGAGCTAAATATAAATATAAAATGTATATTCTGATAATTCAATTAGAACTTAAATGTATGCAAAATATGCAGTGATACTTCACCACAGCAGCAATTGGTTGATTACTAAATACTAAAGACTAAAGACTTTAACAGCTATTTCTATGAAAAATGACAGTGAAGGGGCCTTTTATTACATTCTGGGCTGGATCCAGAGATTGCATGAGCAGAGTCCCCTGGTGCCCCTAAAAATGTGCTCAGGAATTTAGAATCCCCTCTTCCTCTTTCTGTGAATAGCAGCCTCCACTGGATTGCCAGCTCTTCCATTTGCAGAAGGCTACCTCTTGATCCAAACTCTTTAAATTTATTTACCACACTTCGTTTAACATGGACTCCACTTGAGCAAACACTTTGAAAAGTGAAAATTTGAAATTATCCACTTTTAGAAGAAAACACACACACAGCACCACAAGCAGCACTACTTTTGAAAATGAGCATATATGAATCCACATTTCAACAGACTAGCCAACCACTACTAATCAGCAATATCACAATTCTCACATTGATACCTGAAATTGTCTTCTTTTTTCTTGAGATTAGAAAGCAATGTCTTCACTGATATAGATAGATGCTTAAACCTCCAGTTTCTAGATTACTACTTGGGACAGTGGTGGGGGAGTGTTTTGGGTTGTTTTTTTAAAAAAAGAAGCAACTTGCTGGGTTTCAAGATTCCCAACACACGGTGAGGGGGACCTTCTTGGACAAGAATAAAATAAATGAAGCCGCAACTGCAGCTCCCCAAACACCTAGATTTACTGATACTTCCTTCAGGTTTTCCTAAAGAAACTAATTGCAGTTTTCTTCATTCACTTAGTAACTATTAAATACATTTTCTCTTATCCAGATGGTTGTATTGTTTCTTTTCCTGAAACTATGAAGAAAGTTGAGAATAAAACACTGCTGGGATCCAAAGTTTGTTATTTTGTTCTTAAATGTGCACAGTTTCCAGCTACAAGTCTCTCTTATTTAACCCGTCACTTGATTCCAATTACTAGTTAAACACTAAAATGAGAGAGGATTCATTATTATTTCTACACTGCATTTTCATTTAAAATATAGCTTCAAGCATACTAGGAGGCTGTGTGGGTAACCAAGGCAGTGCAGACAAGCAATTTTTCATTATGCAACAAAAGGCAGTAAAACAAGGAAAACGGGCCAGGTCATAATTAATGCCATGTCAGTCAGGGTATAGAAAAATGTAATGGAAAGTTAGCAAGGCTACAATTTTTAAAATCTGAAATTTCAAGGGGAAAAAAACCCATGCATGTTTGTCAATATATTAATAGGGCCAATAGTGCAATCCTATGCTCAAAAGTGCATAAGATTGCAGCCTAAGTGTCTCAAAAGTTCTGGAAACATACATTCAGATTTAACTGTAAGCCACCCAGAGAACTTTGCTATTGTGTGTCCTATAAATGTCATAAAACACATTGCCTTCTGTGGCTAACTAGCACCATATTGTAGAAACATTACAATATAACCTTTTACAGAGATATATGAATATTTCTGCATGTGGTGGCAGAAAATAATTACAATAGCTGCCTGCTCCTAAGTCATGTCTGCTTGGAATCTACGAATTGGATATAATATTTAAATGGGATTTATGCACATGCAACCCTACACACATAATTTTAGGGGTAAGGCTAATGCCAATGAGACCCACATACATTTGAAGTTGAGTTTAGGTAAAGATATCTATGTGAACATGAGGCAGTCCAGGGAAGTGATAGGTGCACACAAAGTGATCCTGTTCTCCACTTTATGCAGACTTTACACACTGGCAGGTATGCATAAATGGTGGACATGAAGCAACAGTAATCATACTAACACTGTTAAAGCGAAAATCTTGCTAAAGAAATGATATTCACTGTCCCATACAAGTCTCAAGTGATGAACACATTCTGAATTCTTTTATACACACTGCCCAACAAATTATGCAAATATCACATTGATTAATGCAAAATTCTTTTAAAAATGCAGTTAAAGTTTACTGCCCAGATAAACAGAAATATCACAATGTGCAGAATCATAATATTGAAAATCAAATAACATCACACAGTAAAATCCAAGAAGTATCATAAAGTTTATCTTTTAAAAGTAATAATCATATGACATATACACTTATTCTTCTATTACATACTTATGAGTTACACAGAAAAGGGCTTGTTACATCTTTTCTATACACCTTCCTTAGGTCTTATCTCAATTTTTTAAAAAAGGATTTCAATTCTATAGTTTCTTTGTCTGATGAAGACTTGAGGTGGAGAGTAGAGACAGCACAACAGCAGAATCCCTAAAACATCAGAAAGGGCGCAAATGTGGAAGAGACTCGGATTCAGCTAAAACTTTTATTATTTGTGCTTTAAATCAATTTATAAGCCTAAGTGCTGATCAATATTCCCAATAATGCTATGAACAAGAGCACCCCTTCTGGCATTTGGCAAATCAACTTTGTGATGTCACACAGTCAAATCTAATTGTCACATGATGTCATCACTAAGACCATTCCATGTGAGATCTTAGTGATGACATCTTCACTTTGAATTGGCTTTCTGATGCTGCAATGCAGCTAAATCTGATTGGCTAAGTGATGTCATCACATTTACAACATGATTCTTGACTGGCTTTTGGTCAGTCCCAGGAACATCAAGTGGCAGTAATAAGGGAAAAAAACACCAAAATAGCAATATAGAACCCTAATGTTCTGCTCAAAGAAAGTGGCTTTCCCACTTCCTCCTGCCTTGTGACCTCAGAGCACACTTCATATTGTACAAGAATCTGCAGCTACTGGCCAGGGTGGGCGAGATCAGCAGAAACCTATGTCACTCCTTGGGCAACTGGAAGTGTTTTCAGCTCATGCAAGTTGTTTTGTTTTAGCTGAACCACAGGCAGCAAATAACAGAAGGAAGTGTGGAACCAGGCCTTCAGAGTGGTGGCACCCTTTGAAACTGCCTCCCGTTACACAACAGAGAGGCACCATCTCTATCATCTTTTGGAACCTATTGAAGACCTTCCTTTTTCAAGGTTTTAATCCCAGTCTGTCTCAGATTTGAAATTGTTTTTATATACAGAATTTGTCTTTAATTAGTTTCATTGTTGAAGTTCTCATTGTGAAGTGTTCTGACATATTTTATGGGAAGTGATTCATAAACAGAATCAATTAGATAAATGAAAATAATATATGCAAAGCGCTAGTCCTTGGGCATGTTAGTATGAACTGGAAAATACCTGGCACAACCCTAATCTTAAAATGTAAGCTTAAAATAAAATCAATCTCTGCTTTCTAGAACAGAGAACTTTAAAACCAACATTACTATTACTGCAAGATCCTCTAGCAAGTTCCGATATTTGTGTACATTCAGCTTTACCATGAACCTCTTGGAAGGAATTCCAAGTTGGAATTGAGTCAACTAATAACTTTTATCAATTATAAAACTCAATTTGCAAGACAGTTGAAAGGTGCATTTTCATGAAAAAAGAAGTAAAGCATTTATTGCTTGAAAAACACCTTAAACATATTACCCGATAAGATTTACAAATGTTTACAACAATGCTTCAAAGTCAATTTGAAAATCAGAAATGTTACACGGGCTAGGCTTTATTACTGCACACTGTGCATCAGATAGCAGAACAATGCAGTCCCCCCAACTTTTTACTTAACTTGCAAAGGAAAGGTAACATCATTAAACTAAAGAAGCAGGTATTAAAATGAGAACTGGTACCCCACACAAGGCTACACCCGGTTTCATTTGTTTTTCTTCTGCCATATATGTTAATGACAAAGTGCATCTTTTACATCCACGGCAAACACTGGAAATCCTAGATGTTAATACAAAGGTTAATTATTTTAGTGTCCCCTGCTGAGTTCAGTCATGCTGAGCTGTGGTACTTATCTTTCATAGCACCAGTGTGCTGATCTGAAGTAGTGAACCATTTCTTTCAGTAAACATTATGAAACATGTGTGAGTAAGATTATAACTGTCAAACTATCAAGATAATGTTTCCACTGATGGATTCAATATCTTCCAGGATACATCCCAAGTCCACATGATGCTCTTGAGTGCAAAAGTTTTCACTGGGATCTGTACATTAGCAAATACATTGACTTGCATAAAATTGTTCATGGACAGAACAAGTAATTCTTCTTTAAGGAAGCATTATGACATTTTTACATCACCTTAGAAAGCAGCAATTTTTTAAAAAAATGCTCTTGAAAATGTTTTCTTGTCTTTTGTTATTTATCCCTGCTGATTTAGAACTAGTCTCATAATAGTAAATAAGAACACACTCTTATCAACAGAGTTGTCACCAAAGAAAAATAAAGAATTCCACAGGAGTGGAATCCCCTGAACCCAAAGTTCATATGAACAATTTAAGTCTTTTCTCCCTCCAGTTTCCATCCAAATCTGCTCCATCAGCAAAATTACTAACATACATTGTGAAACTCAATTGTTGTGTTTGCAGTTTGGGATGCAAGCAGCATGTTACATCTCAGGACATGACACTTCTTTCAAGACTTGCATAATATCTGCTTAGAAGAACAGGCTACTCACAAACCTAACAATGTCCTAAATTGAGCTTGATGTAACCTACTAGAGTACTTAAAAAAAAAAGGAGTCCACTAATTTTCCTAGACTAAGCAAATTTAGTTCCCTGACACTTAGCTTACAAGGAACAGAATGAAAAATTCAGCAAATATACACACAAAGTTGAAATGTAATAAACTGGTGCAGTATATGACACCACTGGAAAATGTACTTAAGTACATTATGTTCAAAAGCATAATTTTTACCACTGGAAGCATCCCACTGTCAAAAGCACTTACCCAATCATCACCTTTTCTTTAATCTCAGCATCTGTGCCGTTCACCATTGATTCTTGGTTTTTGTCATTTTCCCTGTCTGGGCCATCACCTGAGAGACCCAGTAAAGTTCGTACCCGCTTTGACTTCACATCCAGTATGGTGTCAGTGTATCCCACCTCTTGCAGATATCTGTATATATAGAAACCATGTCAATTGCTCGTGAGCTGTCAGCAAAGATGTTACAGTCAATCACCACAATCCACCCAAAATCAACCAATAGATTGTGGTAAGAAGAAGAATGTAGCTGTGTGCTGACACAACAGGCTTACAAATCTTCTTGTGCCAGTTTCAGAGGGGATTGTCTCTTGCAGTACCAGTCTCTACAGTCCCCAAGAAAGGCAAAGAGCTCTGCTGTCTGCATATACACAATACTTTATTCATTATACTTGCCAAAAGAAACAAAAGTTCTCCGTGCATTTTCAACCCATTTTTTTCATAAATACAGTTACTTTTATATAGGCAACTCTTTATAAGAAATTTTCCAAAATCAAAACCAATGCCTTACCAAAGCGTTCTTGGCCATTAGGCAAGTTTATAAGAATTTGTGTTCTCTCAACTGTCTATTCTACCAAACAGCATTTCCTTCTAGCTTCCCTTCTCACATGAATACTGCCTTACAATAAAGTCAGAAATTGATTAAATTTGCTTTTAATCTTTTTGCAATCCTTAAACTTTTGAGCAAAAAGGTTTCAAACATTATTGCAATGACCACAAAGAATAAATATTGTCATGCTTCTGACTTCCCTCACCTGTCACCCAGCCCTGTTGGTCAGTTCCAGTAAACTCAAGGCTCTTGGTGAAAGGAGTTCCAGTTCTCTCAATCTAGAACCAGAAGTTCCAAACAGGAACACTTAACATGGGGTTTTCAAGTGGGGAGGAGTGGAATGAGCAGCCTTCCATACCCAATCCTTATTGCTATCAGGACAGCGCAGAACTAATTTAAGAACCATCCTTCAAGTGTGACACACTTTAACCCCTCCCTATTTTTCTCATCACAAGCTATTCAAGTTTTAATCAATACCTCATCCTGCCTTCGTTATAATTTTGCTATCTATCCTCAGGGAAGAAGCATAGCTCAGCAGGAGAGCATGTGCTTTGTCTGTAAAAAGGTCCAAGGTTCAGTCCCAGATAGGAAAGACGCTCATCTGAAACCCATTTTTAGGTCACTTACTGTCTGAGTAGCTGTCGTCCTTGTTTCCATATTAGCTGACTAGTTGGCTGTGACTGAACTTCAGTTTCATTCCCTTCATCTGAAATATTAAAACCAATATAGTTTTGAAACCTGCTTTTCGTAAGCAGTCTTGTACATTATAGCATGCTTTAAAAAATAAAATAGTTACACTCTCTTAATTATTTATATCTGTAGAATAATGTACGTTTAATTCCTATATATCTGTGTTTTTGCAAGGATCTATACAACACAGGAGAACAAATGCAAACTGTACATAAGAATTCAGAACAGGAACATAAAAAGTTGTGATAAGTTTAACAACAGTATACCTTCTCCACCTGTTCACAAAGTGTCACATTCCCTCAAAAAGAGAAAGAAACCAAGTTGCTTTCGGTAATGAGGAAATTTTGAAACAATGGGTGCATATGCAGCATGCCAGCACAGGACAATACTTAGCTACTAAGTATTTTCCTAATGTAACTTTCCTTAAATCTCCCACTAAGGACAGAAGGGCCAGCAAACTGTTTGTTAAGAGAGCACAAGAATTAAAACCAACAATAAGCATCCTCCTTCACATTGTTTTATATATTATGGGTCTGGCAGCATACAGGTGGTTTAATTTTAAGCCAAGAGGACAACAGCTATGAAGGCTAAGGTTAAATTTAGACAGACTTAATTGGAGAGAGAGAGAGGGAGATTTGCACGTGAAGAGACAGAGGATGTGCAGGGCCAGTAGTCATACCCAACCCCTCAAAGCCTTCTATTACATACATATCAGACTAAGCCAATACATTTCACAAAACGGCAGCTTTTTCTCTTTTGCCCAGTCTCGTTTTCCTTCACACAAATCAACCCTTACCTGAATCATAGTTAGGAGGCTTCATGTCTCCCTGATTCAGCTCTGTGCCATATTTTAACTTGTGGTATTTAGCTCTATAAAGGAAAAGAAAAGGAGTAAATTAGTGTGTGAAAATGCTACCTGTCCTTTAGAAAGAGGACATGAAAATATTTTGCTCCCACTTGTTTCTTCAGTGTAAAATACATGCATTTTTCCTAGAAATGCCTTCTCTAAATCATTCTTTTTTAAACATCAGAAGCATAATGAGCCTTTGCTGTTGTTTTTCGTCATTCATATATGCTTGGCATATGAATTACTAACAATGGGCAAATTAATCTCACAAGGCCGGCTCCTACTGAAAGGACCAGTTTAGTTTGCCAAACCTGCAATCTAAAGACCTGAAAAATCCAATCCAGCTGTGCTTACCAAGTCTGCCAAACATGCAGGAGTTGCTGCCAAACCAAGAGACATAAACAAGCAATGCTGCCAGGAAAAGCACTGAGGCAGGAGATCTCTCAAGGAGAAGGTTCTAATCTCGCACTGACCAGAAACATAACCCAAAAGGCCTACATAAAAATATGGGTATCGGGGGTTTTTTAGTACAGTATAGTACTTAAGGTATGAAAGTGAGTGAGACTGATTGTGGGCATGTATGACATATAAAAAGATGGGTGTCTTTTAAGGGATATTGTTACATTTTAATCTCCTGACAATGTTAGCACTGAAATACACAAGAGCAGCTTTGAAATGTACTAGAACAGATATAGTACTGCAACTTGCTGGAGCATCCTGGGAGCAGTGCTCTGCTCACAGAAACTCTGGATCCAACACAATGCATAATAATTTATCAATGTGTTACTCACAAGACCAACAACATAGGGCAGAATCCAAAGAGCCACGCAGCTACTTCTGTGCTCTCATGGAAAGTGAACTTTTAAATTAAACAGTTCCCTCTAATGGAACTTGAAAATTACAGAGGCAGTTTATGACAGCATCACAATCTGCTGCTCCAAGTCAACATTTCTATTTGGTTAGCTCAAGTCCACAGGCTTGCTGAAAGTAGCTCTTTGGGTCCCAAATTATAAAGTGTTTTTAAAAAAACAAACCACTTCTAGAAATTGTGTCCTTTATGCATCTTCAAAATATTCAGTAAAAGCAGTCACCCTAAATGACCCCAAAGGAATTGGTCAATTTGAGAGTTCACACAAGCAATATAAGTTTCCTGCCTGGAGACCATCTGAACATAACTGCTACCTGTTTGTCTATCACAGAGGTAATGCCAGTTTCAGTTTGGCGGTAACCAGAAAGCAGCAATTTTGGATATAAATGGGAATATAAACAATAAACTAAACCTAAACTAAGCTATATTAGAGCATTCTGGGTTTAGGCATTAGAAAAGATAGAACAACAATACCAAAGCTTGCACTTTCCTTGATTGCTGCAACTCAAAGTTTTCCACAACACAGAGATAGACCAGTCACCTAACGATCATGCAAAATGCAGAACTAGCCAACATCCTGGAAAATGGTGGGAGACAGGTGTTCAAATCTCCGTTCATCCATGAAGTTCAGTAGGTGGCCTTGGCTAGCTCTCAGCAGCTCCTACTTCAAAGGGTCGTGATGAGGGGGGAAAGTGTCCCCCTCCAAGCAGCCAAGAAAGCTTCTCCCAATGGTTATAGGGTTCTGTTGAATGGGGTGGACTATAGCACGACGAACTGAGGAAGGAAGTGGGTATCTGAAAACTGGACGGAGCACCTTCTGAAAGGTTTTGTGAGGTGGACATTTCTCTGAATCCAGCCCTAGTTTCTGGGAAGGAAGCAAAGTGCTCCACACTGGGCAAAAGATTCCTGCATCGCAGGTGGTTGGACTCAATGTCCCTTGTGGTCCCTTCCAACTCTACGGTTTCTATGATTCTATTTTTTTCTTAGTTATTTCCCACATCACCTGACAGCTTGTGTGCTTTTTGAAGCCTTTTCTGGACTGGTAATTTTTTTAAAGTCTCATTATGCCCTAGGTCTTTTCCCAAACACAGTTCAGCTGCAAGTCAGCAATGAGCAGCTCAACTGCATCAATATAGCAGTTCAATTGATTTATTCTGATACAGGATGCACATTTGTCAACACCGTCTTATAAACAAGTGCACTGGTCAGCTGTCTGGCTTAAATGCACATTAGTAATTTATTTGTTGACTTTCCCATCTTGACTTAGCCTCTTCTCATTTTATTGTGGATTTTAGCACATCAAGATAACTTGTAAATTACATTGTGGAAATTAAAATAACTGATTGATTCCTTACATACCATATCTATATTTTCTGCATCTTCAGACTGACTATTCAACACTTTCTGTTCTTCTCGGTGCATTTAGTTTACCAGACATTTTTAAAATAACTTGACACATGGGCTCTGCTCCCTCTCTCTCATCAGGAAAGAGTTTAAGTCAAGCCTCACGGATGGGCAACAATATTAATATCTATAAAGTTAAGTATGGCTGAGGTTTTTGGCAAAATTATATTTTCTGCTGGAAAAGCCTGCACTTAGCTACAGGCTGTTTTGTGGTGAAGGCAGCGGCGTAGCGTGAGTTCTCAGCACCCGGGGCAACGCAAGTAATTTGCGCCCCCTAACCCGGGGCAAGGCAAGTAATTTGCGCCCCCCCTAACCCGCGAGTTGCCGCTGGCGCTGCCGCCCAAACGACTCCGCTTGCCCGGAGGAGGAGGGGGGCAGAGAGGCGAGGAAAATGCAACTGCCCAGCAGCTGCAGCAGCACCGGCGGAGGCGGGGCTGTGAAGAGGGGCTGCCTGGCGTGTCCTCCGCGGCGAGCGCTGAGAGCCGCTGCCTGCCGGGCGCCTTCAGCCCGGACGCGCGCACAGCTCGTCGGTTCCGCGAGACATGCAGCTCCGCTACAGCCTGCGCCCGAGGCTCTTCGGCGACTCCGGAGGCAGCGAGCGCGCCCCCCCCAGATGTTGCGCCCGGTGCGGCCGGCACCCCTGGCACCCCCCACGCTACGCCACTGGGTGAAGGCATGAATAGAGACTGGAAGGTCAGTGTTGTTGCCTTTCCAAGACTGAGAAGCAGTTCCTATACTCACAGTTAACAATTCAGGGTTTAGAAAACTGGCACATACCTTTCTTGTTTAAGAGCATATTCCAGCATTTTTATTCTCCTCACTAGATCCTTCTTCAAATTCTCTTGACCTTTTCTTTCCCCTTGAAGAAAGGCAATTTGGGCCTGAAAGAGACAATACTTTACATTGCAGTTTTCAAAGGAAAAAACCAACTTGCTTCTCCAAAGACATTCCAGGACAATTTTGCAATCTGAAAGTTAAGCCGTTCTTCAACATGTTACATTGCAAAATAGAGGGTCTGCCCACTTGTAACCAAGCAAGTAACAGTACCTCAAGCAGTGGCAATGCATACACTCCCCACAGCAGACCTCACGTTCTCTAAGCCCTGCCACTTACCAAACGGACATGAATTTCCCTATAGAAAGATTGCTGAGGAGGTTTGCTGGCATTAAATGGTAGGAGTTAATATTTTACTATTTTAAAAGGAAAAGAAAGGAAAGGAGGATTTATTCCTCCCCCCCCCAATATATTTGAAGGAAGATGTAATACTTAATACAAATCAAAGATACACAATAGGAGACCTCTTTTCAGAGTAGGTTTATAGGAAAAGCCTTCACATGATGCAGTCACTATTCTAAGAAAAAGCAACTGAGTCCTAGCACACAGAAAGGTAAAAGGTGGCATTATAATGCCACATGGTCAATAGTTTTAGGCTGTGTCCACACATTTAAAGCATATGACTTATGCCAAAGAATCCTGTAGCTTACCCCTCACAGATCTACAATTCCCTGCACCCTGTACAAATTACCTTCCCAGAATAATTTGGGAGAAACCATATGCTTTAAACATGCTTCAGATGTATGGTGTGCCTGCGGCTGTAATCACCATACATGGACTAAACCTTAAGCGTTTGTAAGGTAGTTATTAGCATGGGAAGACATGGTTTAACTGCAACATGACAAGCAGTGCATCAGTGATAAGCCAGCTTCAAAGGCTTTCATAAACAGCTGTACAGTGTACTGTGTATCTCTGGCAATAATGAAGCAAACTGTAAACCCGGTAATAAACTTTTTTTAAAAAATAGCAGTAGGAGGAAAAGCTGCAAACCACAATATAGTAGGCTGGCCTAACCATCAAGTGCCTGGTTGCGCACAAGATGCCTAAACCAAATCAGACTTTAGTATTTAGTACTGTATTAGGTATTTTAACAGAAGGAATGCAAACTGAAATGTACTAGGACTAACAGCCCCTTAAGGTAGTTTTGCAGCCACTCCCAAGGCTGCTCGCGACATTCCAGTTTATACACACACCCTAGAAACATTACCAACA
The DNA here is from genome assembly GCF_965113315.1 of Podarcis vaucheri. NCBI lineage: Eukaryota > Metazoa > Chordata > Lepidosauria > Squamata > Lacertidae > Podarcis > Podarcis vaucheri. Next base: position 42,549,512 of record NC_138761.1, on the reverse strand, counting down.
GGTTTTGCAAAGGCTTCTTGGCTATAAGGTCACCGCTCAGTCAGTTGCAGCAATTCCTAAAGGCCTGGAAGGGGGGAAGGGATGGAGCAGGGATACTGAATTGCTTTAGTCACTGCGTGGGGGGCGGGGGCAGGGGAGAGCATGTCTTCTCCTTTTGTTCCAGTCCGACCTCAGTCAATAATATCAAAGGTAAAATACACCTTAGAATCTCTCTCAGCTCAGTATTGTGGGATGAGGGTGGGGAGAGAAGATTTATGGATCCTAAGAATTTCAGAATTAAAACAAAGGTTTAAAGGGCAAAACAATCTAACCAAGTCTCGTTAAAATTTCATTTATTAAAGCACACATGTGTTTACAGCCCAAGCTTTAAGATCCAGCATTCCTTATACAGTTCATATAATCACAGAATTGTACAAGGGTCATCTAGTCTAACCACTTGCAATGTAGGAATCACAACTAAAGCATCTCTGACAGATGGCCCTCCAACCTCTGTTTAAAAACCTCCATTAAAGGAGAGTCTACTCCCTTCCAACGGAGTCTCCTCCACTGTCAAACAGCTCTTACAGTCAGAGAAATCTTCCTAATGTTTACTTGGGCTCTCCATTCTCATAGTTAGAATAAACTGGTTCAATCCTGCCCTCTGGAGCAGGAGAAAACAAGTTTGCTCCATCTTCCATGAGACAGCACTTCAGATATTTGAAGATGGCTATCATATCACCTCTCTATCTCTTCTTTTACAGGATAAACCTATCTAACTCCCTCAACTGTTCCTCATAAGGCTTGGTTTCCAGACACATTCTAGCTTGCCAATTGTTGGTATCCAGCTGTCTCAAGAGACAATGGAGTGTGCCTCTGGGGCCCACTCAAGTCAAACCGCTGGAGAATCACAGCACCTGCAGAGACCAGTAACCTATAACTGCTGCCTCTCATGTTGTTTTTGCTGTGTAGGCAAAACCAAAGTGACCTCCTATGGAGCGTAAGCCTGTGCAGCATGTATGGAGGTCCTGGCTCCCCATATGATAAGACCTCCTTCTCAACCTCGCTGATGGAAAGCAGAGCAATACATTCTGCACCAGCCTGGCTGCAGGAGTTGCTGGAAGGAGATGTACAAGACACCATTCAACTGTTTTAGGGACTCGACTCTGGATTTGTGTAGGCTAAGCCTTTTCCTCTCCCAAAGATATCCCAAGGCTTAGGATCAGAGTTTTCCTTATCCTAGATTGGCTACCTTTCCAGGTTTACAAGCTCCATCTGCCCCATGCTCGTCAATACCCTTCTTAAATTGTGGTGCCCAGAATTGGACACAAGACTCCTGGTGTGGTCTGACCAAGGCAGAATAGGGCGGTACTTTTACTACACTTCTGTTGACACTATACTTCCATTGATGCAGCCTAAAATAGCATTAGCTTTTTTGCTGCTGCACTCACTGTTGGCTCATGTTAAACTTGTGGCCTATCAGTTTTCAAAGCAAATTACTTTCATATGGGGATACTCAGAAAGAAAAACTAAGATCTATCACTGTGTTTCCAATCTTCTCCACCACGTACCATGCTGCTAGTTCTATAAACACAGGGTTGGACTGAATTGTTGCTGCACATCGTGCTTTTCCCATCCTTTCTAACTTAAAGAGTTGTTGGCCCAGTTAGGACAGACATGCACCTGCAGATGTGATAGCAATAACAGCTGCAGACTTGAGTGCACAGATCAAGGCTCCCAACAACTTTGTACTTCCAAAGTACCATATTTTTCACTCTATAAGACGCACCAGACCATAAGACGCACCTAGTTTTTGGAGGAGGAAAACAAGAAAAAATATATTCTGAATCTCAGAAGCCAGAACAGCAAGAGGGATCGCTGTGCAGTGAAAGCAGCAATCCCTCTTGCTGTTCTGGCTTCTGGGATAGCTGCGCAGCCTGCATTCACTCCATAAGACGCACACACATTTCCCCTTACTTTTTAGGAGGGAAAAAGTGAGTCTTATAGAGCAAAAAAATACGGTAATTTTGGAAAATAAACAACACTGTACAAAATTTGAAAATGAAGCTCTCTCTTAATCAATAGCAAGGAATTTGCCTGAAACATGTTGCTAATGAAATAGTGTGAAGGCGGACTTAAACATTGATTGCCACTGTTTATCTGGGGCCCAGGAACCACTTGGGACACACAGAACCTAATCCCACATTTAGTTCCTTTAAGGTCTGAGTTGTGGCAATGAAATCTTGAAGCTATTTAGTCAGAATCTTCAACCCCAAAAAGACAGATTAAATGAGACACAAACAAGAATCATCCCTTTATTTCATACTAAAAGTAAGGCTTAGTAGGCTATCACCCTAAATCTCTTTAAAAAAAAAAACTTTCACTTTATGTCTTGAAAACTTGTTGCACAACCTGAACTGATAAGACTAATACATTTCTGAGGCTTTCGCCATCTTTTGCTGCACTCAATCTTTTTTCCAAATCGGATTCCATATTTAGCCAAATGCATACAGGCATGTGTGCACATATACATACACACATATGCACATACTATGCATTTAATTGTGCTCTAGACAATTAATCATTTCTGCAATAAAGTTAAGGGGGGGGAGAGAGAGAATCACATGACTGGAGTGCTATCAATGCTGTTTGCCAGCAGTGTGTTTATTATATATAGCCTGAAGGACTGTGGTATTATTAGAACAGGCGATGATTACAAAAACAAAACAGAAGATAGAATAAATTGCAATCCAAACAGTTGATGCAAAAGCTTCAAATACATTTGCATTTTAAGTCAAGACAGAAGATTTTGAATGATGTGGAGCACACTTTATTGACAGCTTTGGCTTGGATCAGGTAGTTGTGTGTGTTTTTTCAAAGTGTCACATTGGAAAGGGGGAAAGTGCATTAAATTGCTCAGGTTATAGCATCTTTCTCATTCTGCATCTGTACTGGAACAGTTCTAAAGATGTTTTATCACTTACTGTCTCCCACTCTGCGCTCATTTGGGAGGAAGGGTGGGATATAAATTTAATAAATAAAATCAAATAAACAAAACATCAATAGCAAGTATATGCCAGAGCAGCATTAAATCACAAACTGATACAAGCCCCATTTTCAGTTGTGCTTAAAAACTGGTGGGTCTAGATAGGGGCATGTACCTCCATCAGGCAGAAACCCCAATGTGAGCTAGCAATAAGAAGAGGGATGCAGATTTGGAACTACCCTGGTGGATACATGTGTGGAAAGCTTATTCTAAGTGCAGCTTTCCCATGATGATCTCTTGGATCAACCAATGATTCTCCCACCTATCTAAGAGTATAGTTTGCAATCTACAGGGAACCAGGCAGAGGGCCTTTTCGGTGGTGGCGCCCGCCCTGTGGAATGCCCTCCCATCGGATGTCAAGGTGATGGACAACTACCTGACATTCAGAAGACATCTTAAGGCGGCCCTATTCAGGGAAGCTTTTAATGTATGATATTTTAGTGTTTTTTGGTTTCTGTGGAAGCCGCCCAGAGTGGCTGGGGAAACCCAGCCAGATGGGTGGGGTACAAATAATGAATTATTATTATTATTATTATTATTATTATTTTGCAGAGCATTCAGAGCCCCTCAGACTTAAAGGGCTGTGATCAATGAAGTGTTCAGGTTTAAATCTCCAGTTTTTATTGTATTCAATTCTAGTAGCCCTTTTCATATGTTTTTGCATACAAAATGCAGCTTTTGCACAGCACCTGCGCAAGGCATTAATATCGTTTGAAGGTTTACCTGAAAATCAATTAACAGTCTGGGTTAGATCCAGAGTTCTCATGAGCAGGGATGGCCCAAGACATTATGCTGCCACAGGCGGAATAGGAAATAGCACCTCAACCCCACATCAAGGTGCAAGGCTGGCCAACTGATTTTGGTACCCGAGACAGAAAATTTCATTAAGTGCCTCTCCCTCAGAGTACATACACAATAAAAATTAACCAGGTAACTAACCACTTCCTGCCCATTCATGACACCCAAAATCAGCTGCCTGAGGTAACCATGCTCATGGGACACTCTCAATGAAGGAAAGGGAAGGCAATTGTTACTGATTCCTCCTTTCCCCTACAGTGCTTCTCAGAAGGATAGTGTGGCCCCCTAGAAAAGGATGGGATACACTGCTGGGGGAATCAATACAAATCACCTCCTCGCTTCATCCATTGGGAGCCTCTGCTGGATCTCCATCCCTTCCACAAATGGAAGAAGCCGTTCCATTAGTGGAGGGACAAGTCTGAACAAGGGTCAGTACAAAATAATTCAATAATGGAAAGGATTACTACTTGACTGATCCTAATATGCATATTATGAGAAACAAAGACGATATGGCAATTTGAGTTTTCAGTATATGTGCTGCTGTGCAAAACACACACACACAAATCTGCTTCATTTTTTAAAGCACAGGAAAGCATTAACCCAAATCTATCTTTGATAAATGTGTGCTGGTTTCCTACACCCACAGAGTTTATAAAAGAATTCATAAAAGGCTATTTTTTCTCATATTTTTAAAATGATAAAAAAACTAAAGAAAGTCAAAGGTTGTAATTACAGTATCAGTTTCTAGGTACCTTAAGTGCCTCTCAGTGTTGGCCTGCCCATTGAAGGAAGTCAACTTTGAATGGATTTCTCATATATGCCTGCTGATTGAGGTGTGGCAGGTAGTAATCAGACAGAAGGCTTTTTGAGTGATGGCAACTTGCTGGTGAAATTCTGCTGTCTTTTTTTGCCAGGTGGAAGAAAGCTTTTTTTAAAAAAACATATTTATCCTTGAAAAATGGCAGTGCTTTTCCCTGGTGTTTTTAATATTTGTTGGGATACTGTGTTGTTTTGTATTTTATATGGATGGTTCACCTTTTTTTGTAAGCTACTCTGTGAAAGAGTGAGGGATAAATGCATTAAGTAAATAAACAGGGCAATACCGTTTGCATGAGCCGTCTTCTGTTCTGCTTTCTAAAGAGGAAGTAACCCTTTGCTTGATTGTGTACAGGAGCACACTGTTAGTAGGCTCTACTCTGGTAATAAATACACCATTCCAACATAGGGTCATAAACTTCTACCAAAAACTCATTTTCTCGTCACCGAAGCAAAAGCAGCCATCAAGAGAATTTTTTTTTTAAAGACATAAATTACTATTCACTTGTGACCAAAGACTGCTTAAACCAAGCAGTGTTCTCAAAAACCATTGCTATTATGGTATGAGAATTTCCCACTCCCACAAACAGTGGGACAAACAGTACATCTACATTTATAGTACCATCTGCCTATAATCTACAGAGCGCTATTTCTAGAGGAGGAAAATTAACTTTCAGATGTCACCTTTCCAATCTGATGTACTTTCCCAAGGAGAAAATAAAATAAAATCTGCACAATTAGCAGTTGCTCCAGCAGAACCTTTCAAGATTCTATCTCCAGTGTTGACTGTTACTTTATTCCATTTCATTCTTGAATCTTTAGGAGGTAGAGAAATTCTATGCAGTGCTCAGAAAGCAGGCCCACTTCGGGAGAACTTAATCCTAAATAAATGTGCATAGAACTGCATTTAGTCTCAGAGATGCTTTAACTTCAAAAGAATATCATTGTATTATGATGGCAGTAAATCAACCACAGCAATCCTGAAAGCTACTTCTGGTAATTTAGAAAATCCTGTGGACTTGGGATCTCCCAGAAATAAGAAGATCTCAAAGCCATCTGCCTGAAGTTTTAAAACTGATCATGTAGCATGGGGATTTGCCATTCCCCAGAAAATAGGAGTCCAGCAAAATGTGCCAAACAAGGTATGAGTTTCCTGGATTATAGCCAATTAATATTGAAAGCATTAAGTCTCACTTGCTCATGTAGAATAATTGTGAAAGAGAAACACAGCATAAGCTGAAATATAACATGTGAGATTTCTCTATTTGCATTAGGGGAAGGGATGTAGTTTAGTGGTAGGTATAGTATCTGCCCCCAGGATATCCAGGTAGGTCTGGGAAAGAACCCTGCCTCAAATCCCGGAGAGCTGATGCTAGTCAGTATAGGCAATACTGAACTAGATGGACCAAATAGTAGGCAGTTTCCTATATTCCTAAGTGCACATAATACAAAGAACACAAACATGGACGCACATGTCAGTCAAACCCTATTGTCACTGCCTGAAATGACACTACTCGCCTGCGCAGGCAGTAATATTTAATTTTCCACTGAACTAGATTATCCTGAATCTAGAATGTCAGAGTTTAGAATACCAGAGAAGTGGCAGCTAGTCACAGAACTATTCCACAAATTGCAAGTCATTTACTCTTCACAGGTGAGAAACATAATTTAACCTGATTTTTCACTTCTTAGTTCAATAGGAACATTTGATTTTTTTCTATTTCTACTTGCACACTTTCAATCGTAGGAAGGCAACTAAAAATACTAAGCTTACAACAGATAGACTAGGACTCTTAATTCTGCTATGATTATAGTACCTTGTAGGGTTTTGGGCTATGAAATTTTAACGAACACAATAACCCCATAAGAGAGTACACTTTGCACTACTGTCACTACTTATCTGTCTTGGTAATGTTGCAACACAATCATACCCGTGGCTTTTCTGAAAGCAAATCCTATTGTGTACAATGGGGCTTACTCCTTGGTAAATGTATGAAGGACTGCACCTTTACAGCAAGCTTAACCAGTAGCACTGAGCAAACATGAAGGTACATTCCTCCACTTTTCAATGCTTAAATAATCAGGATCACAATATGGGACGGAAAGTGTGGAAGGCATGCTCATCAAATTTGCAGATGACACCAAACTGGGAGGGGTAGCCAATGCCACAGAAGACAAAATTGGGATTCAAGATGACCATAACAGATTGGAGAACTGGGCCGAAACTAGCAAAATGCATTTCAATAGGGACAAAAGTAAGGTTCTACACCTAGGCAGGAAGAACCAGCTGCACGAATGTAGTACATGTTAAAAGAATCTAGGGATTTTAGTAGACCACAAGTTTAACATTAGTTAATAGTGAGATGCATCAGCAAAAAAAGCTAATGCTATTCTAGATTGCATCAACAAATGTATAGAGTCCTGATCGAGAGAAATAACTTTCCTGCTTTATTCTGCCTTGGTCGGACTACACATGGGAGTACTGCGTCCGGTTCTGGGTGTCATAATTTAAAAAGGATATTGACAAGCTAGAATGTGTGCAGAGGAGGGTGACCAACATGATCAAACCAAGCTTTATGTGGAACAGTTGAGGGAATTGAGTATGCTTAGCCTGGTAAAGACAAGACGAGAGAAGAAATGATAGCTATCTTCAAATATCTAAAGGGCTGCCACCCGGAGGATGGAACAAGCTTGTTTTCTCCTACTCCAGAGGCTAGGAAGCAATGTATTCGAGTTAATGACCCTTGGGGTCCCTTCCAACTCTACAATTCTATGATTCTATGAAAAACATCTAATAGATAAACAAACACTTAAACCAATCAGCAGCACAAACAAAATACAGCAAATGGTAGAGAGAAAGGGTTTATAACCTTATTCTCTGCATACACAAATGCTAGCTAGCAACTACCTATACTAGCATTTATCTGCCCTGCTGTGTTCGATGAAAAGTACATCCTGTTCTCACAGTGGCCAACTATATACCTAGAAGAAGTCTGCAAGCAGGACGGGACAGGACTCCAAGTGTGGTTGTATCATAGCTTTGAAAATGGCATTATGACAGGGCAGTTTTATTTTCAATTCCTTTCTTAATTCTCTCTAGCACAGAATTTAGCAAGGTGTCTTTCTTGGCCAGTCACATGTAAGCATATATGTGAAGTTGCAGTGTTTTGCCCCAATGTGCCTTATACTTGCTTACATGATTCACATTTGCTATTTCAATGCAAATCTGTTATTGATCCTTGATTGTTTTTCCAACCATCTCTGTGGCAAACTACCATCAGCTGTACAGCTAATGAGCATCTCAGAACTCATGCTATCTATGGATGATAGTGAAGTGCACATTTTTTTGCTTCAAATGACACAACAACCTCTCATGTGGAATAATAGCAGAGGCTATTCTACAATATTAGATAACCATGAACCGCTCAATCAGCCTTTGCTCAACCTGAAAAAGGAGACACAGCAGAGATAAGTGCCTTCACCAGGGACTTTATGCAGCCTATGACAAGTTCAGGCTCGAAGACCTACAGGCAGCTCCCGTTTTGGACGCAACCAGTACGTGCGTGATCATGCACAAGTGCACATATCCCGAACCCAGAAGTAACCCAGAAACGTCATAACGACATCACTGAAATATCACTAAAAGGGAGGAACTGGGGGTGGGGTGGGGGCTTTATGCAGGCTTTTCCAATGGGTTTCCAATTTCATATAATTTCACACAAGCACACAATGACCCGGAATGCAATCCCTGCATAAATGGGGAGTTGCCTGTACTACCAAGTCCAAGTTATGTTCGTAGCTTCTTGCACAATCTGGAATGCAGAAGGAATCTTCATCCTGTTGCACTTGTACATTTAAGGCTTTTAAGAACCCACTAAAAATTGAAATACCTAGTAAAGGCCACAGTAATTGAACCACCTGCTGAGCAAAACTCCCACTGTAGCTAGCGTGTCTACTACAGAGCATGCTGTTTGGAGATCTTAAAACCTTCTATCATAAGTGTCAGTGATTCTCCCCCACCTTCCTTCAACTTAGGGTCCAAAGGCTTGTCACAATATCCCAAGATGTAAGAACATGCAGCAAACTCCACACCTTGCAGGTTTTGTCTAATTTTGCACATGTATGCCTATACTGACAGAACATGCATGTGTATATCCTTCCATTCCACTTTCTTTACCAACTAGTCTGACATAAGATTTTTCACACATGGTACAAACACATCAAAGAAGTGCTTCTGAAATGCTTGAGAATCATAAACCTTGCTACAGCTCCTTACAATAGGGAGCCCTGTTTCCATCAGCCAAAGAAACTAAATGCCGCATCAGAAAAAACCCTTACTGACCTCACACTTTCCCCACAATAAACCAACTGCCAAATTTGCATCCCATTCAGCCAGCATATTGTGGGGCTTTGGTGCAACTTTTTTTGCCAGAGAGCTCAAATTGGTATCTGTAAATGATGTTCCCTTTTCTCATTTAATCCCTACAACACCCCTGTGAGGTAAGTTAGGCAGAGAAGCAGCGACTGGCCCCAAGTCACCCAGGGAGCTTCATGGCCATGTGGGAATTTGAACCCAGGTCCTAGACCGACACTCTAACCACTACTGGCCTCCATGAAAGATGGGTGAGTGGGCACAGAGAAACAGGGAGCAGGCCCTTGCCATTTGAATGGAACTGCCTTCAGCAGGTGAGGATATTAATATCACTCTATTTTACAGGACTGTTGTAAGTATTTCTCAGACAATGTATTTCTCAGACAATGTATGTGATGTGCTTTGAAAAATGTTCACACATACTGAGTCAACATTCCAAAACAAAGCTGTTTCACATGCGGGACGCATCAATTCTATATTGGTTAAAGACAACTAACAGACATCACACAAATCTCTGATAATTTCCTTCTCAAAAGGGTAGTACTTGGGAGAGCAACTACCAGATCACATCCTCTCTCCTTTTCTATTCCCATGTGGAGCAAGGAGGCACATACACAACTCATGTTCTGCTGGGACCAAAACCATAATATTATCGAGGCACCAAGCATCTGTGCATCCTACAGGCAAGCCTGACCCAAGCTAACAGTTGTCAAAGGAAGCTCTCCTGTTAGCCCCTTCCTGCCTAACACTAACCAGGGCTTTGCTTCTTTAGAAGAAAGACCCCGCCAGCTTAGACAAGCTAGAAACCCTCCCCAAAACCCCCAGGTTGCGAGTGCGCGCTGACTGTAATCACTCAAGGCAAAGGCGCTCTGCATATGCTCAGAGGCACAGTCATCCTCCACAGTTCCGAGGCTAAACCCTCCAACCGATGGGGAAGAACGGAGAAGAGAGGGATGGGGGAGGGAGGGAGGAGAGAAGAACAGCAGACAGGTCCGGGCGGAGAAGGGGAAGGAAGAGTCGCGCGTGTGGAGATGTTTGCATAGAAGAGGCGGCGGCCCGGACGAGGCGAAAGGCGAAGGGAAAGCGGCCGGACGGTACCTGCAGCTCCGCCCGCTCCGCCTCCCACTCGGCTCTCTCGGCCTCGAAGCGGCCCCACTCGTGCTGCAGGAAGTGCAGGATGCCCGGGACGCTGTACTGAGCCCGCGCCGCAGAGGCCGGAGCCGGGACCGCCGAGGAGCCTCCGGCCGCCGCCGCTACGGCTGCAGCCGCCGCCGCCGCCGCCTCCCCCGGCTCCAGCCCTTGCCCGGCCCCGCCCGGAGGCGGCGGCAGCAGCAGCGCGTTGTTGTTGTTGTTGTTGCTGAAGAAGACCCCGGGCCCCGCCTGCTCGTCCATGGCCGGAGCCGTCGCCGCGGCCCGAGGCCGCCACGCAGTCCCCACCGCCGGGCAGCCCCTGGAGCCGCCGCCGCTGACGACGACGCCGACGACGCCCGCGCCCCGCTAGTCAGGCAGCCGCGTCTCGGTGGAAGCAGCAACAAACTGGGCGCGTCCTGCCCGCCGTCAGACGCCTGACAGCCGCCCCCGCCGGCTGCTACGGCGCCCGGCTAGGGACACGGCAGAGGGAGGGGAACGAGCGTTGAGAGGGCGGGCCCGGGGCATGCTGGGAAATGGAGTTCGTTTTGTTTTCCGTCCGGTTTCTGGAATCGAGAGCGAGGCGCCGAAGGCTATTCTATGCAAGTCGCTAGTCGCAAATGGATTCTGCAACTGCCCTTCCGTACCGTTTTCTCTGCTCAGGATTAAATGGCTGCGAATAGGAGAGAGTTGACTGTGCATCATTCGTGGTCGGGAAGAAAGGAAGCTATGCTGGTGAATTATCACTTAAAAGCTCTGAAGTTTCCTTGAGGACTGAACATGCTACTTCTGAATAGTCTACGGTCGGGTGCACTGGGATTTTAGATATTTAAAATGCAAACATATGTTAAAAGGGGGGGGAGGCTACACGTGCACAAGCATCTTACAAAAATAATTATGCAGACGCTTGTATTTGATCCCTGTTTACACAACCTATCGATACTCTAGGAGCCTCTTTGAAGCTAAAATCAGGGCTGATCCTATTAGGCAAAAAAGAGGCGACTGCTACAAGCGATGTTTGGAGCCGGCGATGGGATCAGAGGCAAAGGACACGAGGTCTCTCCTTTCCAGTACAGAATCTGATCAAACTGGGAATTGACTCATTCTACACCACTGGCAATAGCGGAAACAGCGTCCTCCGCTGCAGGTGAAGGACTGACCACCTAGCTGCGCACACACCTCTGTCCTTCATGAGCTCGCCCCTGGTCCCAGCACCTGACTCCCTGAAGCAGTTGCTTCTGCTTCCGTCCAATGGAGACATTGTTTGATTATTGATTCCTCTCTTCCCCTAGATAAACAGATGACATTTATTGCCAAGTCTATAAATGATGCCTATGCTTTGTTGTGTTTACATCCACCTTTCCTCTAAGCTCAAGGTGGCCTTCATGGTTCTCCTCCTCGGCTCTTCCTCATTTTCTCCTCAGAAAACAACCCTATGAGGTGAGTTAAGCTAAGACTGGGCCAAGGTCACCCAATGAACTTCCTGAGTAGGGTTTTGCGCTTTGGTCTCTTAGTCCAGTGTTTCCCAAACTTTTTTGGGCAAAGGCACACTTGTTTGATGAAAAAAATCTCGAGGCACACCACCATTACAGCCCCGTGACGTCAGCGCGCAGCGTCACGCCGGGAGGGACGCACGAAAGTGTAAGTTTCAATTTTTTCCCCTCCCCCTTGCCGGGGAACCTCCAAGCTTTGGGGTGGGGGGGGAGGAGGCAGCAAAGCGAGGCAGGAAGGAGAGCGCGGCTTGGCTGGGTGAGCTTTGGCAGGGAATGAGAGCTGCGAGGCGGGCGCTGCGGACGGAGGCGCTGCCCGCCGAGCTCGCAGGCAGCCAGGCAGGCAGACGGCGAGAGCCCCGCGCTGGGCGGCCTCTCCTCGCCGCCGCCGCCCCGCCTCTCGCCTCTCGCTGCCCAACTCGCCCGCCTCCCTCCAGGCAACATCTCGCGGCACACCAGGCAACATCTCGCGGCACACTAGTATGCCGCGGAACAGTGGTTGGGAAACACTGTCTTAGTCCAACATTCTAACCACTAAACCACAGCCTGACAAAGATAAACCTTCACAATGCAACCCAATCCAGACACTTTACTGAAAACCTTCACTAGTTATTTGTTCATTTCTTTGACTAAGAGAAGGTCTGGAGAACTAATCCTATGCAGAATTTTACATTCTTCTTTGATTAGATCAGCCACCCTTCAGGTTGTGGGTTAGTTCTTCATAGAACAACTGTGAGATATTCTTATGGTATTTTTATTTCTTTTGTTCCTCTATATTGATTTCCTGGATTCGTCTCTTCCTCCACAGTACTGAGCTCCTCCTGCAGTACTGAGCTCACAGCCGTTTCAAAGCATCTAATAATTTTTTGTGTTATTTAAACCTTGTTTTCAAGAAATACTACATTAAAAAAAAACTTGGTTGTATTCATAACAGCTATTCTGGTTTGCTTATCCTTTGTGTACTACTAGATATGAAGACATTTTTAAAGTGTGCAAACTACATTTTAACTCCTTCTGCACTCCAGTGCAACTATTCTATTCAAATTCCTGAAACAGCCAGGCTCGCTTCTCGATGCGATAGTGGCCTTCTAGCTAAGTATTGTTAAGGTAACAAAGGAAGCGGCTCTGTGCCTTTCTTTTAGCAGTGCCTTTTTTTCAGCAGAGACTACTGCTCTGGAGCTCAGCTGAGGAAAAAGAAGAGACTTCCAGGGAGTAATTGGTTAGACACCCGCATTCATTTGCCTCCTTTATTTTAAAATTTGATACTTCACCATTTATATTGGGCAGATTTGAGTTGAAATAGGCTTCCCACTGGATTGGACCACAGAGGTTTTGGGTCAGGAATATCTAACTCTAGAATCTAGAGACTAAGATTAAGGATGACCATGCAACACTATTCCTGAAGATCCCAACAAGTTGCATATTATGGTGCAATCATTGTTAAACTGACCTGATTTTTGTGCCAACAAAGACACAGCTTAAGTCGGCCTCTCCTAGTCATCCAGTCCCACTTTATAGGGTGGTTTTACTGAGATAAATGGAAAACTGGTATTATTAGACTAAAAACAAACAAAAAACTACAGCCTAAAAGTTAAAAACAAAATTAACTTCAAAGAGTTGAAATTATTACGTAATGATCACTTAAGAAAATATATGTTTACTGTCACAGTTGGTTTGCTTAAGTACTGCAGTATGTGCTTTGCTGTCACAATTAGAGCTCTGACAAGCAGAGATTTTCAAGTAGGATGGGGTGTTCTTAAGCCTCAAGCCCTGCCCCCCCCCATCCTACTTGAAGGAAGCTCGGTTAGGAAGCTTGCAGAGTTGGAATAATGTCTCATAATCAGAAGGAACAGACCAAAGCTATACACCAGAGATGGTGAAGGGCAGCGGATTACGCCTACCACTGTCATGAACCAGTCTCCTTCCAATAAACTATTTTGGTATTAGGAGTTGCTGTGACAACCATATCCAGTCTTCTGTCTCCTACATGCATTCTTTGTGCAGTTTGGATGCAATTCTATGCATATTAAAAAAAAAACCCTGCCAGCTGGCTTTTATACAAACGCTGTTTGCATCCACCTCTTATCTTCATTGTGGGCCACAATAGTTCACATTTCTCATAGAACACTTTCAGTATGTTTAAAGTATGAAAATAGATTATCAGGCTAGTTGGGTAATAATTTCATTTTTAAAATTGTCAGGGATCCGTAAGTTTTGAGAATCATTAAAAATATATATATGATCTAAAATAGGCTGGACAAGATATATATATATATATATATATATATGTGCAGGTTTTGGTGTCTTCGGGTGTCTTCCCGTGTAAGAGTCGGGGTGTCTGTGCGACGTTTCGACGAGGTCTCACTCGTCATCTTCAGGCTGGTGCTTTCGGCTTCTTGTTACTGGAACAGAGCAGAATCTGGTGTTTGAGTTCCTATAAATACTGTTGAGGGGTGTGGTGTATAGCCTCCAACGTTCTGGGCAGAGAGGAAGTTCCTAGATTAGTGTGCCTCTTCTTCTTTTGTTCCTTAATTACTTGAGGGATATCTTGAGTGATTTCATGAGTGATATTCTGAATACCACTGGGTGGGTCATTAAGTGTAGATTAGTTGCTAAAGCTTTTGTGTCTTGACCTCTTGAGCTTGTGAAGAGTTTTTCTGAGAAGATGGCTGTGCTGCATTTAGTTGTGCTCTGGCTTGGCTTCGTGTATAGGGGCGAGCTGTGGTTTTGTGCCTTGTGCCAGCCAGATCTGTGTAGGGCTTGCAGGGGGGTGCAGCATCCGGAGGTGCCACTATAGTTTGGCTACTGGATGGAGTCTGTAATATGTCTGTGGAGAGGGTCTGGGTTTGGGTCTGGTGTGGTTGATTGGTGACGGCGTTCTGTGTGCCTCTGGTTCTGGTGTCGGTTTTTGTGGGGAGGGCTAATTTCCAGATGTCTGGCAGGCGGGACGTGTCGTCACGCTTGTTCATGTTGTGAGGGTGTTTCTCTATCTCGATGGCTTCCATGATTATTCTCTTGTGGTGATGTTCCATGTTAAAGAGCAATTTGGAATCTGCAAAATTAATTTCGTGTCCTGTTTCTTTCATGTGTTGGAAAAGAGAGGAAGTTTTTTCTTCTTTTTTGACGGCATTCTTGTGTTCTGCGATACGTGCATTTATTCGTCTGTTTGTTTGTCCAATGTACGTGGCTGGGCAGACTTTGCAGGGTATTTCATAGACCCCTTGGTTTTCCAGCTGGATTTTGTCTTTTGGGTTTCTGAGGATATTGGCTATTTTTTGGTTGGTGCAGAAGGCTGTTTTGATATTGTGTTTATGGAGGATTTTGCTGATTTTGTCTGTAGTGCCCTTGATATAAGGAAGGAGGGCCATGCCATTGTTTTCTTCTGTGTCTTGGTTTTTGGGGGGTGTTTCTTTTTGGATTAGCTTCGTAACCCTGTTTTTCTGGTATCCATTGGCGATTAACACATTTGAGAGATTCTGTAACTCAGTTGTCAAGTGGTCTTTGTCAGCCAGGCGTTTGGTTCTGGAGATGAGAGTCTTGGCTACGGAGTTTATTTGTGCAGGGTGGTGGTGTGATTGTGCATGTAAGTAGCGGTTGGTGTGTGTTTTTTTCTGGTAGATAGTGTGTCCTAGGGAGCCATCAGGTTTTTTGTAGATTAGGACGTCAAGAAAGGGGAGTTGGTTGTTGTCTTCTATTTCCATAGTGAATTGTATTTTGGGGTGTAGGCTGTTGAGATGTGTGAGGAAGCTATCTAGTTTTTCTTTCCCGTGTGGCCAAATTACAAAGGTGTCGTCAACATATCTGAGCCAAAGTTTGGGTTTGTGTTCTGACTTGTCTAAAGCATTGGTTTCAAAGTGTTCCATGTACAAATTTGCGATGACCGGTGAGAGGGGTGATCCCATAGGTGCTCCTTCTATCTGTTTGTATCTTTGTCCATTGTGGATGAAGTACGTGTTGGTTAGGCAGTGGTTGGTCAGGTCCAGGATGTATTTGGGGGGGTTGTATTTGTTTTGAATGGCTGTCAAGGCTTCATTAATGGGCACTTGAGTGAAGAGAGATACAACATCGAAGCTCACAAGTAGGTCATCGGGATGTAGGTATTGCTTCTTTATTGTTTCTATGAACTGGAAGGAGTTAGTAACGTGTGAAGCGATGGATTCTGCATAGGGCTGAAGTTGCTTAGCGAGAAATTTAGCGAGATTTTGTAGAGGTGAGCCTATGGAGCTGACTATTGGTCTGAGTGGTGTTCCTTCTTTGTGTATCTTGGGGAGACCGTAGAGTTTGGGGCATCTGGAAGATTTTTCTCTGGGGATGATTCTTAGCTGGATTTCTTCACTGATAGGAGAGGCTTTTATTTTGGATTTGGTGGTTTTTTCCAGATAGGTGGTGGGATCTGTTTTTATAGGTTGGTAGGTAGGGTCTTGGAGTAGATTTGATAGTTTTGCTTGGTAGTCCGATGTGTTCATCACAACAGTGGCGTTGCCTTTGTCTGCTGGGAGAATGATTATGTTGTTGTCTTTCCTCAGGTTGGTGAGTGCTTTCTGTTCTTCTTTGTGTAAATTGCTTCTGGGTGGTTTGCTGGAGCAAAGGATGTTGGTGACTTCAAGTCTGATTTTATTGGCTTCATCTGGGTCGATTTTGGTCAGGCTAGCTTCGACTCCGCATATGATGTTTTCCGTGGGGATGCGTCTGGGGGCGACTGCAAAGTTGAAACCTTTGGAGAGTACTTTGGTTTCAGTTGGGGTGAGGATCCTGTCTGATATGTTATGTACTGTTTGTTTCATGGGTTGTTGTGGAGGGTGGCTGGGTTTCTGGCGTTTCTCTAGTTTGTAGAGTTTGTTGGTGTGTCTGTCTGTCTTGTGTGAGGTCTCAGTTTCAGCTCTCCAGACGGCTAGTTGTTTGCATTTGTCCCAGAGTGCAGGGTGGATTTTGTTACATAGTTTGAGGTGAAGAGTGAGCAGATCTTTGTTGGTTTGGTTTAGTAGGTATCTTTTCTTATGTATTTCGTTTCTGATTAGGGATAGTTCAGTTCGTTTCAGGATCCTTTCGGTAGCTGGGGTTTTAGAGTGGAATTTAAGTTGGAAGCATGTGGGAGTTAAGTTGTTGTCTCGGCAGTTGCGTAGGAACAGGAGATCACATAAGATGGTGGCTCTTCGGATTTCTAGTTTCTCGTAGGTTCTTGTCAGCTGGAAGGTTTCCTCCCCGTAGAGGTGAGATATTTGCTTTCGTAGATTTTCACGGGTACAGGAATGCAGGTTTTGGTGTCTTCGGGTGTCTTCCCGTGTAAGAGTCGGGGTGTCTGTGCGACGTTTCGACGAGGTCTCACTCGTCATCTTCAGGCTGGTGCTTTCGGCTTCTTGTTACTGCTCTGTTCCAGTAACAAGAAGCCGAAAGCACCAGCCTGAAGATGACGAGTGAGACCTCGTCGAAACGTCGCACAGACACCCCGACTCTTACACGGGAAGACACCCGAAGACACCAAAACCTGCATTCCTGTACCCGTGAAAATCTACGAAAGCAAATATCTCACCTCTACGGGGAGGAAACCTTCCAGCTGACAAGAACCTACGAGAAACTAGAAATCCGAAGAGCCACCATCTTATGTGATCTCCTGTTCCTACGCAACTGCCGAGACAACAACTTAACTCCCACATGCTTCCAACTTAAATTCCACTCTAAAACCCCAGCTACCGAAAGGATCCTGAAACGAACTGAACTATCCCTAATCAGAAACGAAATACATAAGAAAAGATACCTACTAAACCAAACCAACAAAGATCTGCTCACTCTTCACCTCAAACTATGTAACAAAATCCACCCTGCACTCTGGGACAAATGCAAACAACTAGCCGTCTGGAGAGCTGAAACTGAGACCTCACACAAGACAGACAGACACACCAACAAACTCTACAAACTAGAGAAACGCCAGAAACCCAGCCACCCTCCACAACAACCCATGAAACAAACAGTACATAACATATCAGACAGGATCCTCACCCCAACTGAAACCAAAGTACTCTCCAAAGGTTTCAACTTTGCAGTCGCCCCCAGACGCATCCCCACGGAAAACATCATATGCGGAGTCGAAGCTAGCCTGACCAAAATCGACCCAGATGAAGCCAATAAAATCAGACTTGAAGTCACCAACATCCTTTGCTCCAGCAAACCACCCAGAAGCAATTTACACAAAGAAGAACAGAAAGCACTCACCAACCTGAGGAAAGACAACAACATAATCATTCTCCCAGCAGACAAAGGCAACGCCACTGTTGTGATGAACACATCGGACTACCAAGCAAAACTATCAAATCTACTCCAAGACCCTACCTACCAACCTATAAAAACAGATCCCACCACCTATCTGGAAAAAACCACCAAATCCAAAATAAAAGCCTCTCCTATCAGTGAAGAAATCCAGCTAAGAATCATCCCCAGAGAAAAATCTTCCAGATGCCCCAAACTCTACGGTCTCCCCAAGATACACAAAGAAGGAACACCACTCAGACCAATAGTCAGCTCCATAGGCTCACCTCTACAAAATCTCGCTAAATTTCTCGCTAAGCAACTTCAGCCCTATGCAGAATCCATCGCTTCACACGTTACTAACTCCTTCCAGTTCATAGAAACAATAAAGAAGCAATACCTACATCCCGATGACCTACTTGTGAGCTTCGATGTTGTATCTCTCTTCACTCAAGTGCCCATTAATGAAGCCTTGACAGCCATTCAAAACAAATACAACCCCCCCAAATACATCCTGGACCTGACCAACCACTGCCTAACCAACACGTACTTCATCCACAATGGACAAAGATACAAACAGATAGAAGGAGCACCTATGGGATCACCCCTCTCACCGGTCATCGCAAATTTGTACATGGAACACTTTGAAACCAATGCTTTAGACAAGTCAGAACACAAACCCAAACTTTGGCTCAGATATGTTGACGACACCTTTGTAATTTGGCCACACGGGAAAGAAAAACTAGATAGCTTCCTCACACATCTCAACAGCCTACACCCCAAAATACAATTCACTATGGAAATAGAAGACAACAACCAACTCCCCTTTCTTGACGTCCTAATCTACAAAAAACCTGATGGCTCCCTAGGACACACTATCTACCAGAAAAAAACACACACCAACCGCTACTTACATGCACAATCACACCACCACCCTGCACAAATAAACTCCGTAGCCAAGACTCTCATCTCCAGAACCAAACGCCTGGCTGACAAAGACCACTTGACAACTGAGTTACAGAATCTCTCAAATGTGTTAATCGCCAATGGATACCAGAAAAACAGGGTTACGAAGCTAATCCAAAAAGAAACACCCCCCAAAAACCAAGACACAGAAGAAAACAATGGCATGGCCCTCCTTCCTTATATCAAGGGCACTACAGACAAAATCAGCAAAATCCTCCATAAACACAATATCAAAACAGCCTTCTGCACCAACCAAAAAATAGCCAATATCCTCAGAAACCCAAAAGACAAAATCCAGCTGGAAAACCAAGGGGTCTATGAAATACCCTGCAAAGTCTGCCCAGCCACGTACATTGGACAAACAAACAGACGAATAAATGCACGTATCGCAGAACACAAGAATGCCGTCAAAAAAGAAGAAAAAACTTCCTCTCTTTTCCAACACATGAAAGAAACAGGACACGAAATTAATTTTGCAGATTCCAAATTGCTCTTTAACATGGAACATCACCACAAGAGAATAATCATGGAAGCCATCGAGATAGAGAAACACCCTCACAACATGAACAAGCGTGACGACACGTCCCGCCTGCCAGACATCTGGAAATTAGCCCTCCCCACAAAAACCGACACCAGAACCAGAGGCACACAGAACGCCGTCACCAATCAACCACACCAGACCCAAACCCAGACCCTCTCCACAGACATATTACAGACTCCATCCAGTAGCCAAACTATAGTGGCACCTCCGGATGCTGCACCCCCCTGCAAGCCCTACACAGATCTGGCTGGCACAAGGCACAAAACCACAGCTCGCCCCTATACACGAAGCCAAGCCAGAGCACAACTAAATGCAGCACAGCCATCTTCTCAGAAAAACTCTTCACAAGCTCAAGAGGTCAAGACACAAAAGCTTTAGCAACTAATCTACACTTAATGACCCACCCAGTGGTATTCAGAATATCACTCATGAAATCACACAAGATATCCCTCAAGTAATTAAGGAACAAAAGAAGAAGAGGCACACTAATCTAGGAACTTCCTCTCTGCCCAGAACGTTGGAGGCTATACACCACACCCCTCAACAGTATTTATAGGAACTCAAACACCAGATTCTGCTCTGTTCCAGTAACAAGAAGCCGAAAGCACCAGCCTGAAGATGACGAGTGAGACCTCGTCGAAACGTCGCACAGACACCCCGACTCTTACACGGGAAGACACCCGAAGACACCAAAACCTGCATTCCTGTACCCGTGAAAATCTACGAAAGCATATATATATATATATATATATATATATATATATATATATATATATATATGGAGGTTTTGGTGTCTTCGGGTGTCTTCCCGTGTAAGAGTCGGGGTGTCTGTGCGACGTTTCGACGAGGTCTCACTCGTCATCTTCAGGCTGGTGCTTTCGGCTTCTTGTTACTGGAACAGAACAAGAAGCCGAAAGCACCAGCCTGAAGATGACGAGTGAGACCTCGTCGAAACGTCGCACAGACACCCCGACTCTTACACGGGAAGACACCCGAAGACACCAAAACCTGCATTCCTGTACCCGTGAAAATCTACGAAAGCATATATATATATATATATATATATATATATATATATATATATATATATATATATCTTGTCCAGCCTGTTTTAGTTATAAAGATCATTCAGTAACTCCCACACTATTACTGCAAACAGTTCAGGAATCTATGACAACAAAACAGCCCTACCCTTCAGAAAAATCCATAACTTAGAGAACTGATCTTACGTAATGTGCGAGGCCCGCAGACATTTCTCAACCAGAAGCATGAAAATGTTTCTAAGATCAAACTAGATTGTGGAAATCTCAGACAACAGGGGCTTAGTGTTAGCAGAGAATGAACACCATCCACTACCCATTCACTTCATGGTCCTGTACTAGCTTTACCAGAGGAAAGCAAGGCAACTTTGTGAAGCACAAGATTCTGTTGTTCAATGAAACTGTTTTAGTTGCTGGTCCTTTTTTTTAACAGAAGACATAGAAGTATTATGAAAATCAATTTTATCTCCTTATAGAAAATCCTTTCTGTACAGTGGTACCTCGGGTTACATACGCTTCAGGTTACATACGCTTCAGGTTACAGACTCCACTAACCCAGAAATATTACCTCGGGTTAAGATCTTTGCTTCAGGATGAGAACAGAAATCATGCTCCGGTGGCGCAGCAGCAGGTGGCCTCATTAGCTAAAGTGGTGCTTCAGGTTAAGAATAATTTCAGGTTAAGAACAGACCTCCAGAACGAATTAAGTACTTAACCCGAGGTACCACTATACTAGATAACAAGCTGCTGGTGTGGTCTGTGTTTGTGACATATAATTGGCAATAAACTTGCTGCCTAAGAGTACACCTCTTTTAGTAAAGAACCAAATAATGTGGGGGGAAAGAAACATAGGGTCTTGGCCTCTTGTTTGTCTTTCCATGGGTCATCTTGGTCTATAGTAGTCTTGACAGGAACATTTGCAAAAAGAAGTGCAATTTTGTCACATTTTTGTTCTATTAAGTATTTTTCACAATGGAGTTTTGATTGCAATGTTGTGTGTATTTTTTGTAAATGATATCCACACATTATGCCTGTTACAAAGAGGTATCTATCCACCATAGCATGCATCTGACAAACTGGATTTTAGGTAAATGCAATATTATGCTACAATAAATCTGTTGGTCTTAAAAGATACCAAAGATGTCTTCTTGTTTTTGTTGTAACAAGACAAATATGGCTATCCCTGTCGAATCTGGCTATAAGCCAGTGGTTCTTTTCTTTTTTTTTACATGACATAGCAGGCTTGACAAATTGTGTATTGTGTATCTGACATTACTAGATAAATACTAATGTACATGAATTTCCTACTCTCCCCCTCAGGGAAGGCACTTCCTGTTTTGCTGCTTGACCCTGCTGATGCCCCACTGCCACCCCACAAGGCTCCCTTACCTGTGCTGCTGGAAACCAGTGCTGCTTTTCTGCTAGCAGTGAAGCATTCAAAGCGACTGCCTCACATGGCCTTAAGGGCAGGCCTGCCCTTTCCCCCCTCACGTCAGTGAATTTGCCCAGGGAAAATAAATATATACCCAGCTTTTATAACCACACACTGAACCTGATATTTCTAAAAGTCTAAAAATAAAGGCCACCAAGTAACACACAAAACACTTTGTTACAGGAGATAGTTTAACACAGACTCAGATGCATGATCAAACTTATTCCATTTCATAAAAATCTATGTACATATAGATAATATTACATCCCTTAAAATGCACAGATTTCAAGTTATAACACACACCTAGGAACATAAACCCCTAGTGGATAGCCACAGACAAACAATGCAAAAATACAGAGAGTGCTATTCAGTAACACAAAAGGAATGATATATTGCATGGTGATCGATTTTATGATTGGTTCCAACAAGAATAAATCAGAAAAAGCTAGTTTTAAGTTTAATTGTTGGAGTGGAATGTACTGTGGGTGGTGGTTGCCTGGCAGCTGCCTTTGCTTTGCTCGCCTGGCTTGCTCGCACTGCAGTTTCCAGCCGTATTTTCAATTCCGGGGCTGCTCCCATGACTGTCTTGAATGCATGAGGATAAAGGGGCCCAATGCGTGTTAGGTCTTGGAGGGCAAACTCATGAAGTTCTTTTGAGACCACAGATGCAGAAGAGAAAGCATTCTCATTCAGTAAATAAGAAATAAGGGTGGGAACAAGAAGCGCAAGCAGTGGGACTCCTAAGGAGAGAAAAAAAGAACAGATTTAAAATTATGGACTTGAACTCAGAGCATCATGTTCACTTATTTCTGTTAAAGAATAAAAACTCCAAAATCTCAATCCATTTCTGACTAATACAAATCCAAAAAGGAAAGCTGAAGAACTATTTTTAGGACCGCCTCGCAACTCCACACTGTGCTCAGTTCCAGAACAGCCAAATGTTTCCCTAAGGTACTGCGTTACCATGGGGGCAGATATAGGATAAAACTACATTTAGCAATATATAACCTGCAAAAGAACAAGTGCCATTTATTCTATCTTCTTTTTGATTCTGATTCTGTTGAATTATCATAGCATATCACAAAGCATGTAACCCGCACTATTACAGATTTGTTTGCTGTGTGCACTCTGAAGCACAAGCGAACCATCTGCATGTGCAGACCACCTTTGCTCCTTTTCACTGAAAGAGCCATCTTGGTTTTTAAAAATCAATAATGCAACATCCGCTTCACCAATTGAAACAAATAGGTTAGCTTTTTAGAATGTGAGAGTTCCATGCCTATTACAGATTCAGACTAGGGTGATTGGGATATATTGAAATGTATCTCCCGGAAACAGAAAAGGGAGGAAAGTGAATTTTACACCCCTCCCCCATTTCTCCTGCAGCTGCCTGTGCTTCCTCCTACACTGTTTCTAAGAGTTAGTCAAATCTTCTGGAGCCGGTATTTCTTGGCGGAGGTGGAGACACACAGTGGGAAAGGGGAGCAGCTATTTTTTGCTGACTCACTCTTCCACCCATGGAAGCCTTTACTGGGTCAAATAATCTGTGATTGAAGGGACACAATTGGATACAGTCCATGATCTATAAATTCATAATTTCCAAAAACCAATTTCTTTGGGAAAAGCCACATTCTAGGGTAGTGTGTTCCAAACCTGGGAGCATTTATTTTTCTTCCTTAAAATTGAAGGCGACGTTGCTTTTGGGAGTCCACTAGGTCTGTTAGCAGTGACATTGATTGAACTAGGAAAATACAGCATATCCTCAGTGCATTAATGGCATGATTAGTAATCATGCTGTATAGTATTTAAAATTAAACACCAGGTGTAGGTTTAATCCTTCTCTCCCCAGCCACAGTCTATGAAACCATTCCTCCCACTGTGACAATTAGCTTTAGAAAAAGAACCATTACAGGTACTGTACAATTTGAGAATTATTATTCAAGCTACTTACTATTCTGTTCTTCTCCAAGAGCTACCAGTGTTTCAAGAACTTTGATTCCTTCCTGGACTGCTAAAAGTTCCATTTTGTTGTTTGGGCGGTTGATCTCTACACTTTTCAGTTTCTCAACCATTATTGGTGCCAGCGAATGGATATATGGGGTTGAGAGGGCTCGATTGGTGTGTTGGAATACAGAAAGCAGAAGCTGGTAGCATTTGGCTTGAACCTAATCACAATAAAAAAGATTGCTGTGTTAGTTTAGGGTTGGTAGTGAAACCATCACAATGTTAATAATGGTTCATGAAAGAAAAGTGAAAACAAGGCAATTCATATGGTCAAGTAACTTGGTAATTATGTCTTTGGTCATTTCATGTGTTTAATAAACAGTATCTGTCATGGTACAAACTCTGAAACTACACAGAGTGCGAATAATTTGGGATAATTGATTTTGTTCCATATTTGAAAATCACAATTCAAGACATGGTAAAACTTCATTTACTGCTGAAGAATCAGTTAGTAACATGACAAGGTTTTTTTTTTTAATTAACAGTATATAGCAGAAGGATGTGTAGATTAGCTAAAATGTCTTTTTAAAGTTTTGAATTATTTCCTATTCTGAATAATTTTTTCTCTGTGTTTATTATAAATGGTATCATCAATTGTTAATGTTCCTAGATCACTATTGGCAGGTTTATGTTCAGCAAGGCTTCCCCTGGCACCTTCACTGTATATATTTAGACACCAGGCAAAAAACAAACATTCTTCTTTTCCCAGGTTTTTGGCTAATTAAACAATCTATGGCCTTTTAAAATGTGCAGGGAGGTGGTACTCTTTTTGTCTGTTACTATTTGTTTGTAAAGTATTTTTGTGTTTTTATATTGTAAATAGCCCACCTTTATTACCTATTTGAGGTCCTGTACCACTTATTTACTATTAAAAAGCTGTAAGAAAGCATTGCTAGTATAAAGTGAATCCCTGTCTTTTCGAGTAAGATGGTAGCTTTGGTTTGTTAAAATGTTACACCACATTAACCAATCTTGAACCTGAAGTCAAAATAGAATTTTTTTTTATGTTGATATATGGCTATACGTAGGTTAAGTTGTGTAAATGAAGTCCCACTTGAGAACATCTTACATGCACAGGAGAATTAGACTACATGTAGGGGTTTTTTTAACTGCACAAATGGTAGCTTTAGGGAGAGTGAACTTGTAATTAATGCTGGGTCATTGGGGCGAAAATGGAATACTCACCCAAGGATCAGATGAGTTCAGTGCCATTTTGAATCTATTCATGCAGCCATTCTGTAATGACTGCACACCAATTATTTCTGTGCTTGCTGACCAAAGGAAGAGTGCAATAGCTGTAAGCATGCTGACTTCATCCAGAATAGGCCTTGAGGCCTCTGAAAAAAATCCAGTGGAAACAGGCTGAGAGCTTATACCAAAACGGTTTTGAAATAGGCAAAATGAAACTGCTCAGTTACAAAGTAAGAAAATACTGGAAAATAAACATAATATTTCTGATTTAAATAATAATAATGTTTTATTGCACAACCCTTTCAGTCTATTTTTTTTTTTTTGTGGTAAAAACCACCACCACCCTATGATATAACATGGAAGTGGTTTGCACTTGATATGTTTCTGGAAAGTAAGTTTAAGATGTACTGATCCCCATGAGATTTTAAAAACTACATACCACAGACATAGGCAACATACAGAATGACTCACAATAACGTAATTGTTAAAAATATTGATATATTTAATAATCCAGTATACCTCTGTTTGTTCTGATTATTTATTGTTATTAAAAATATGCAACACACTTTTATTTTGTCAAATTAGTCCCCTTTTGTTAATAAAAGAGCTGAATTGCTCATGCATCCTAATACTCTTGCCATATATGAAGAAGGTCAAACTCAACAAACATGGGGTTTTTATGGCATTAAAGGAGGATGCTGGACTCTACAAAGAAGCACTAATACACCAAAGATGATTTGGACACCCCCATATGCATCCTTAATTCCTTTCTCTTTTAATTTTATAGACCTAACAGAAATAGCAATATGATTACTGAAATACGTACACCAGTTTTGGTTCCTATGAGAACAGTCCCTTTTGCTTATTTTTTTAGTAGCTGTGTTTGTATGCAAATTACCTGGCTGAGGGTATTCCAAAATTGAGGCCAAGGTACTGCGGATAAGATTTGTCCACTGTTTGTGTATTTCTTCATTCATTGTCATTGGAAGAGTTACAATACTTTTCAATCCTTGAAGTGCTGCGGAGACTGGCGGGGGGACATGGTTTCCTGTTGTTTTCACGGCAGTATCTTTTAACACTTGAGTTATTAGAAACAGGACTGTGGGCAAAATTGTCATGCATCCTGAAAGATAAAAAACATATTTTCTTGCACACGAGTGTAAGAACAAAACGCTACACCATAGGCATGATCCATAGTTCTATATTCTATGTGGTGTTTCACATGAGCAAGTATTATCTGCTGGGCAGTACCCACTGTTACACACGAAGCATATCGGAGTCATATAACAGAAAAGCCACTGTAGGCACACAGCTACCCATGCACTCCAGAACCACTGGATTTTGTTTGTGTGTCCATCCCACACCACCTGTTAAAATACAACATTACACGTGATGCTTCAAATCTGTCCTGGCACTTTGACTCCCATTGTGGAATTAAAGGGAAAGAGAGGTTCATATCAAACTATAGAAGTAAACATGATTACTCTGTTCTACCTCTATTGCTGGAGGCAGCATGCTTCTGAATACCAGTTGATGGGAATCGCAAGACTGCTTCTGCATTCAGCACCTGCTTGCAGGCTTCCTGTGGGCATCTATTTGCCCACTAGGTGAACGTCTGGTATGACCCAAAATGACTTTTCTTATGCACTCTTTTGCTCTTTCACTTTCCTAGTGAAACTAAAGTACAGTGGTAACTCAGGTTAAGTACTTAATTCGTTCTGGAAGTCCATTCTTAACCTGAAACTGTTCTTAACCTGAACCACCACTTTAGCTAATGGGGCCTCCTGCTGCTGCCGCGCCGCTGGAGAACGATTTCTGTTCTTATCCTGAAGCAAATTTCTTAACCCAAGGTACTATTTCTGGGTTAGCGGAGTCTGTAACCTGAAACGTATGTAACCCGAGGTACCACTGTATCATATATGTGTCATTTTGGAAGTAACTACGTCCTAATAGGGGATGTGGGTGGTGCTGTGGTCTAAACCACAGAGCCTAGGGCTTGCCGATCAGAAGGTCGGAGGTTCGAATCCCTGCGAGCTCCCGTTGTTCGGTCCCAGCTCCTGTCCACCTAGCAGTTCAAAAGAACATCAAGTGCAAGTAGATAAATAGGTACCGCTCCGGCGGGAAGGTAAACGGTGTTTTCGTGCACTGCTCTGCTTCACGAGAAGCGGCTTAGTCATGCTAGTCACATGACCAGGAAACTGTCTGCGGACAAACGCTGGCTCCCTCAGCCAGTAAAGCAAGATGAGCGCCGCAACCCCAGAGTCGTTTGCGACTGGACTTAACTGTCAGGGGTACCTTTACCTTTACGTCCTAATAGCAGCCGTTCCTGATTGTGCATGGCTATAATGTTAAAAATCTGACTCAAAGTGCCTATCATTTTTTCATTTACCAAATAAGTTCTGGGTTCCGTTTATTGAAATGAATGCGTACAGATTTCAAGAATGCTCTACTGAAGCAAATCTCTGAGGTTTGAAGGTACTCCATAAACTGACGTGCAGTTCGGGGAAAACAAGTGCTAAAGGAATGGAAATTCTGTCCCTTCAAGGAACCACTGAGGGGCGGGGGATTATACCATGAATCGCCCTGAGATCTTTGGATGACGGGTGGTATACAAATTTAATAGATAATAGATGTTTTGGACTACAACTCCCATCAGCCTCAGCCAACACAATGCTGGTTGGGAAAGGCTGCATTAGAGCCTGTTTTGCTCGTCTGTGCCACCATCATAAACATTTCTCCAAACACTTTCCACATTTTAAAAACAGGTTTCAACCTGTCATGCTTTCATTTCACTATCCAGGATACACTTTCTGCAAAACCTCTTAAAGAAAGATCTTTAAGAAAGATCTACTGCATTACCAGCTGGGGAACAGAGAGTGGGCAGGTCAGACAGAATTCCAATTGTGGCAGCTACAAGACGAGCACTTTCTTCTGGAAGCTGTTGGGTTCTGCTGGAGATATGACTCGGAGAATCTGACATTTTTGTGCTCAGATGCGGCATGTGTCGTACTAGGATAAACATTAGGAGCTCCATGGCAGCAAATACAAGAGATTTTCCTGGCACAAGACCCCCACTTTCTCCTCCTTCGCCCAACATGGTACTAGTGTCTTTTTCCTTTACATCTTCTTCATCTACAAAATAAGAACATAAAAGGCAGTATGTATTAAAAATGTGACTATCATACGGAATACACAGATGACAATGTAGAAAGGGATTCAAAATAATGCATAATAAATACTGAAAGTATAAATATAGCTACATAGTATTACAACAATAAAACTGTTTAAAATGTATACATTAATATTTAGTAACTAGACAGCCTCTGTTTACTGTTAGAAACTGTGGTACATACAGAATCAAAGGTGACACAAGTGCTTATGCTATCAGCGCCCTCTCCAATTGCATGGAGCCCAGACAGCCCCGTGGTTTTCCACGGATCTGAGGGCAATGAAACAATCGTTGAGACGGCTAGAGCGTCGGTGGCGGATGACCCATTCTGAAGCTGACCGGACACAGGCTAGAGCTCAATGTCGAGCCTACCAAGTGGTGATAGCGACGGCGAAGAAGACTTTCTTCACCGCCTCTATTGCATCTGCAGAAAACAGCAGCAGGAGACTTTTTCAGGTGGTCCGCAATTTAGCGGAACAACCTGCTACATCGGGGCCCAGTACGGGCCACATGATCTCCTGCAATGATTTTGCAAAGTTTTTTGCAGATAAAGTCGCTCAGATTCGGGAAGAGGTAGACGCCACCGTGGGAGCAGGGCCGGGGCGGGAGAGTGCTAGAGTCCTGTCTAGTCAACTTGCGTGGGATCAATTCCAATCTGTTACCTCCGAGGATGTGGACAGGCTGCTTGGACGAGTGAAACCAACCACCTGTCTCCTTGATCCTTGCCCATCTTGGCTTATAAAAGCTAGCCGGGAAGGGCTGAGCGATGGGCTTCGTGGGGTGGTGAATGCTTCCCTCTGTGAGGGAGCCTTCCCAGACCCGCTGAAAGAGGCGGTTATTAAACCGCTTCTTAAAAAACCATCTTTAGATGCGGCCACGATGGCTAACTATCGCCCAGTCTCAAATCTTCCATTCTTGGGCAAGGTGATTGAGCGAGTGGTTGCTGAACAACTCCAGGCACGCCTGGAAGAAGCGGACCATTTGGATCCCTTGCAGTCGGGATTCAGGCCTCATCACGAGACTGAAACTGCCTTGGTCGCACTGGTTGATGATCTCCGGCGGGCTAGGGACAAAGGTGAGAGCTGTTTCCTAGTTCTGCTGGATCTCTCAGCGGCGTTTGATACCATAGAACATAACATCCTTCTGGACCATCTTGAGGGGCTGGGAGCTGGGGGCACTGTTATACAGTGGTTCCGCTCCTTCCTCCTGGGCCGTGTTCAGAAAGTGGGGGGGGGATGAGTGTTCAGACCCCTGGGCTCTCACTTGTGGGGTGCCTCAGGGTTCTGTCCTCTCCCCTATGCTTTTCAATATCTACATGCAGCCGCTGGGAGAGATCATCAGGGGGTTTGGGCTGGGTGTTCATCAGTATGCGGATGATACCCAGCTCTACCTCTCTTTCAAATCAGAACCAGTGAAGGCGGTGACGGTCCTGTGTGAGTGTCTGGAGGCGGTTGGAGGATGGATGGCGGCTAACAGATTGAGATTGAATCCTGACAAAACAGAAGTACTGTTTCTGGGGGACAGGAGGCGGGCAGGTGTGGAGGATTCCCTGGTCCTGAATGGGGTAACTGTGCCCCTGAAGGACCAGGTGCGCGGCCTGGGAGTCATTTTGGACTCACAGCTGTCCATGGAGGCACAGGTTAAATCTGTGTCCAGGGCAGCTGTGTACCAGCTCCATCTGGTACACAGGCTGAGACCCTATCTGCCTGCGGACTGCC
The DNA here is from genome assembly GCF_965113315.1 of Podarcis vaucheri. Lineage (NCBI taxonomy): Eukaryota > Metazoa > Chordata > Lepidosauria > Squamata > Lacertidae > Podarcis > Podarcis vaucheri. Next base: position 42,519,582 of record NC_138761.1, on the reverse strand, counting down.
TCGCCAGAGTGGTGCATGCTCTGGTTATCTCCCGCTTGGACTACTGCAATGCGCTCTACGTGGGGCTACCTTTGAAGGTGACCCGGAAACTACAACTAATCCAGAACGCAGCAGCCAGACTGGTGACTGGGAGCAGCCGCTGAGACCATATAACACCGGTCTTGAAAGACCTACATTGGCTCCCAGTACGTTTCCGAGCACAATTCAAAGTGTTGGTGCTGACCTTTAAAGCCCTAAACGGCCTCGGTCCAGTATACCTGAAGGAGCATCTCCACCCCCATCGTTCTACCCGGACACTGAGGTCCAGCACCGAGGGCCTTCTGGCAGTTCCCTCATTGCGAGAAGCCAAGTTACAGGGAACCAGGCAGAGGGCCTTCTCGGTAGTGGCGCCCTCCCTGTGGAACGCCCTCCCACCAGATGTCAAAGAGAACAACAACTACCAGACTTTTAGAAGACATCTGAAGGCAGCCCTGTTTAGGGAAGCTTTTAATGTTTGATGTATCACAGTATTTTAATATTCTTTTGGAAGCCGCCCAGAGTGGCTGGGGAAGCCCAGCCAGATGGGCGGGGTATAAATAATAAATTATTAATTATTATTATTATTATTATTATTATTATTATTATTATTATCAAGTGAAATAGTGTTAAAGCTGTTTCCTTTTACAAATGTAAGGAAATATAGAAATATTTTGATTCTCTTGTGTTATTGAAATGCATCAAAGTATACTAAATGATTCAACTTAGTTTAGGTTTGTCAAGTGTGCAAAATGAATATAAATAGGATGAAGAAAGATACAGTTTGAAATATCCCATCTTCACAAACAAAACTTTGTTCTAATATACTTCATTATTTCTGAAACCCAAAATTAAGGTAACATATCTCACTCATAGTGTTTCTTTTTTCTTGTAGATGATCTTGAGCAGCTCTTACAATCTGCTGCACAACACCAGTAACTAGCAGTTGGACTGAAGGAGGATTGCAGGTCAAGAGGAGTCGATGCAGCACACTCAAAAGTTCAACACCAAGGAGCTAGCAAGAAAAAAAGTTTTTTTCAAAGTTGCATATGATCATAAGCTTTAATAATAAAGCTATCCTACTTTGCTGTAATCCCTTATGTCTCATTTAATCTACATCTGAAAGACTTACAGTGGTACCTCGGTTTAAGTACTTAATTCATTCCGGAGGTCCGTTCTTAACCTGAAACTGTTAACCTGAAGCACCACTTTAAGCTAATGGGGCCTCCTGCTGCCGCCACGCTGCTGGAGCACAATTTCTGTTCTCATCCTGAAGCAAAGTTCTTAACCCAAGGTAATATTTCTGGGTTTGAAGAGTCTGTAACCTGAAGTGTATGTAACCTGAAGCCTATGTAACCCGTGGTACCACTGTATTCTGTGCATTCACCACTTTAAATAAAGCACTTACCAAATGCATAAACCAGATGCATGCAACCATATGCATCAACCTGGCCTCAACCAGAGCCAGGGCTTTGTGGAATGCTCTGTCACAAGAGACCAGGGCCCTGCGGGACTTGACATCTTTCCGCAGGGCCTGCAAGACAGAGCTGTTCCACCAGGTCTTTGGCCAGGGCACAGCCTGACTCCCTCCTTTGGCAATCTTCACAGAACTCTAGCCTAATGGTTGCCATTAATCTGTTTTGAATTAATGAAATGGTTTTAGAATGTATTATCATTTTACTCTTGTTAGCCGCTCTGAGCCCAGCTTCGGCTGGGGAGGGCGGGATATAAATAAAATGTTATTATTTATTATTATTATTATTATCATTCAGCCAAGGTTAAACATTTTTAATTCCGATATGCTTAACTCTCTCAGTTAACTTGATTAGTTTTTGCCCAAATGTTCATTAGGTTCACACCGCTGCACCTGTTTCAGTGTTTCCGAGCTGGCATTTATTGAATAAAAGGTTGAAAGTACAAATTTGGTCCTGTTTTTTCCTCATAATTAATATTTAAATTGAGAAAAATCAGGACAAAACATATTAGTCAATGTTAATCAATTTGTCAATTTCACAAACTTTTCCATTCCATGACCAATACATGAAACCTTCATTTAATTTATTGTTCCAGCAATCTGCTTTACCTCCTGCATAATCAGATGGCTATCCTAGTTTGCAGTTATAGACTTCAATAATAATACCTGATCCTCAGCAATGTGGGTTCTAGCACAAGGGGAATCCAATAAAGTGTGCAGAGCTTGTAAACAGGATGTAACATGTTCAACAGGCTCTTCTGGTCGTGGAGAGCAGAGAAACTGTATACTAACACCTGAAAAGCAAATTATTTTCAATTTTAGACAAAACAGAACAACAGTGACTAGTAAAGAGTTTACTGTATTTAAAAAACTATTATTGCATATTGCTGTGCATACATAAAACACTAGTTTTAATTGTTTTTACATGAGATGACTGTGCACAATACTACTGCAGCCATCAGAAAGTCAAGAGTCTTAGGCTGAAACACAAACACTTAGGCATCCTGAGTTCTGAAAGCTACAATGCTTCGGTTTCTGGTACTGTCACAAAGCTAGAGTCCATTGAAATGGGAAATATTGCTACCTGATGATATAAAGTAGTAGTACCACTACAGAATTCTGAAACAACACAACATATTACCCAAAATCAAATGCATTCGATCTTTGTTTATCTCTTGCAAAGGTTTGGTGGAAGGTGGTGTTCCTGGTGCTGGGTTTAACATAATGGATGTGGCACGTTTCTGTGGATTCGGTATTGCTGCCGACACATCTTCTGTTGATTCAGAAGCATTAAATCCTGTACTATTCAACCACAGTGCAATTGCATGTAGAATCGGAGTCCATGAATTCCGGTAATGCAGTCTAGCTGTATCAATTGTCTCTGGAGTGTAAAATGCTCCACCTGTCAGGCAAAATATTACACTAGATTTCAGCATGACGATGGAGGCAAAAAGGAACTGAGTAAAAAGTGCATTATCATTTTAAATATTTTGCTAATATCAACTACATCTTAGAATTTCTGCTAACATGCCTCTGCAAACTAGGCCCAAACTCACATGCTTATAGAATTCTTCACATGGTGGCTCACTATCAGTGAAGTCTATCGTTCTGACCGTCCCACTGCCAGAAACATGGCACCCTGGGCTAGTTCACATATTACACATCCATCAATTGTTCATTACTCCATTTCAGAGATTACTGCAGGAACCAAATTTACTGAACAACACTATGTCTGAGGTTATGTAGGGCGATTTGAAAAATCTGTTTGATTTCATTCAGACATTCGAGGTTACTATTTGATTCTGCAAACATGAAAAAACAAACTCGAGACAGCTTCCTAACCATGGTCAGGGAAACCTTCCAATTCTGGCTCAAGTGCTCCAGAGCTAAGGAAATTAGGCTCATGCTTTGTGCATTGGGAATGTGTTGTTGTGTCTTTTTCTATAAATGATAGCAGAATAAGGGTAGGGACATTGTTCAGCCTTCCCAAACTTTGTCTTTTAAAGTTTCTACCCGCATGTCAAAACTATTATAATAACTGTACTCTAAACTAAATTAACAGCTTACCGTCTGGAGGAAGTTGACTTGCAAATTCTGCTGGTAAAGTCAAAAGAGCATAATCTTTAAGTGCAGCTAACCAGAGCCGGCTGAGAGTGGGCAGCTCTGGTTGCACAAGTGTTATTAAACTGTCCGGTGGCAGTTCATCTACTGTGCTATAATCGTCGTCATCGTCATCATTCTTCACTGCTTTCTTCGGTTTAGTTTCTGCTTCTTTTTTAATTTTCATAGCTACAACATACACCTTTAGATAAAGATCCATGCAAAGTATTACAAGCATAAACGGACAACACGAATAAAGCTTCTCTGTGTGCCATTAAGTGTCATTAATGTAACCCATCCTTAAAATATATGTTCCCTTAAATTCTAGGCACTTTGCACTAATAAAACCCACACCTCTTAATATGGTCACCCAAATTGTATGTCAGAAAGATTAATTCTGCAGCACACTTTCAACCCCATTCTCAAACCCATAAGGTTTAACAAACCTTTTTTAAAAGAAGTATATATCCTCAAGGTGTTGAAAAGTCATGATCAAGAGAACTTTTGTATGCTTCAAAGTCCCTGGACTGAGTTCACCTAATGAGTCCTGACTGCAAGCCCTGTGCAAGGACTTCTGCTTGCACAATAGGGCTTTCGCCCCACTCCTCCCCACTGTATGCTTCCCATGGCTTGGGATGTTTATGTTGGAAGAACCCCTAGAACTGGCAAGCTGAAATGATTGTGCTAGTGGAACATTTGCCTTAGTGCAATATTGAATTCCTCCAACTGAATATATCCTGTTATAAACAATAAAAAGAGAATTTGGCTGATGATGTCAGCAACTATAGGGAATACCACAAAATAACATGTTAATAAGGTGTCTTATGCAAATATAAAAACCAGTAGAAATACTTCATATAGTTAAAGTATTGTTTCAGCATTTTTTACCAGAAAAACTGATTTCATAAACCGTTTTCCATTCATCCTGGCAAGTAGTTCACTGTTTTGTTGACACTGTTTTGCTTAGAGGCAAGGAAGGCTGAGATAAGGGATTTATCTAAGATCATACAAGTAGTCTACACCTGAGCTAGAATGTTTCCAGTTCTGAATTCAACACTTCACATACTGGATCATGCTAGCTCACATATTATTTTATTTTTATATGCAATGAAATTATATGTAATAAATGGATCGCTTTATGTCTTCATATGTTAACTTCTATATAGACATTTCAAGTAGCAGCTAGAAACCTTTAAAAATAACCTCAATATACATTGTCTTGCATTCAAAGTCTGAAGAATATTATTGGAATGTTTACAAAGAGCAGCAACCCCCACCTATAGTATATCTCCGTTAAGTTATTACATGTAGTTGTATGTTTTCCATACAATGTAATAAACAATATATCACATCAACTGATTTTTTCATCTATTGCATTCCACTCCACAGAAAAGCAAGAATAAGCAAGAATAAGCAACTGCTTTATTATTCTTAAACATTTACCTCAGCCCAAGCTTTGAGTACTGCCAGTTTTTCCATAGTAGTAGCGCTCTCCCTGTAAAGCTGGCTGGAAGACCCCTTGCCTGTTTGCACTTTGTCCAGTGAAGAGACAAGGAGGTTGTGAACACGGCGAAGATCATTAAGGTCGCTTACTACGCCACTTCCAATCCAGGTGCTACACACCTAAAAATCAATATAAACAGCCAGCTTGCCTTTTAAGAAAGCATTCCTGCACACAGAGAACCAGTTAGTCTTGGTCTAGGCTCAAAACTCCACCCAAATATGAAGACCAGAGCATGAGTTAGAGCTAATTTCCATTTCTCAACCTAGCCCACCTCACCAAAATGTTCAAATGATAACATGGGAAATTCCAATACAATTGAGTTAGACAAATCTGCATTGATCAGAGAGGTTTTAAGAAAAAATTAAGAACTTTCAACACAGGAATATTTTCTGACAAATTGTTTTAAGCAACACTTTCATGGTTCTTTTTAATTACAAACATTAATGTGACTGCATTAGATAATACCATCTGCAATTCACTACTGGCTAGGTACTATGAGGAACAAGAGACGAAGTTTACCACATGTAATGAAGGCATGGGGGGGGGGGTAAATGGCCAAAAACATAGGTACAAAGTGAACAATAAACTGGGGGGAAATGAACTTTTTTGGTAGTTTTTAAAATGCTTTTTGAAAGTGTGAAGAAACAAAATGGTGAACAGGAGAGAAACAGTGCAACCAAAAATGATGGGTGGACCAAGAAGGAACATGATACTGTAGATTTAAAAAAACATGAAATAAGACAAACCAGAAAGATCAGACAAAATATAAAACAGAAGTGAAAAGGAAGAAGACAACCAGAAAGACAAGCCTGAAGACAAATAACAAGGGAGCATAAACACTTGTGATTGTATTCGATGAAAGCAAGACACAAACTAGTACATCATGGGAGCAGCCTACTTCCAAAGCATCTCTTCCTTCCTTGATCAGATGGTGCATCCTAAGCACAGTTTACCTGCTAGCTAAAGGGAAATCCAGTGGTGTTTAAGGATCTTCTGCCCTTTATATGACTGAACACAATAAAATAACTTTGAAGTCAGACCATGAATTTGCTATATAACTGGATTCCTCATTCTCCTAATAAATCAAGGAACTGTATGCCTCCTCCATACAATCCCGTCCCTGGTGGGCATCCCTGAGCAGATCTTACCAGAAAATGCACATAGGGCAAAGAAAGGGCAACAATGCAGAGGGTTTATAACCCTTATCTGGCTAGAGATCAAAGGAAGATGACTTATACCACGTCAGATCACTGCACATCAAATCCCAGTATTATCTATTCTGATTGGCAGGTGGTTCTTCAGGTTCTTAGGCACAAGTCTTTCACATCACCTCCACAGACCCTGTGCAAGACACTGCACTATCTGAGACTGGCCCAGGCACCCTCTCCTCCTCTCCCACTGCCCCCTTTTCGCCTGCTTTTCTGTTCCTGCTCGACGCTCCATTCCTCTCCTCCTCGTCTTCTGCTCTTGCACTCCGCGCCCCTTCTTGCGCAACTAGCTGCAAGCTGGCTCTACTCAGAAGAACTGCAAAACCTAACTATTAATTGCAAAACCTTTAAAAAATGCCAGTCCTAAGAGCCAGCGCAGGCCTATCTTCATTCACAAGGAGATAAGATGCTTTCTTAATATGATGTGCCCTCCCAGTTTTGGCTAGTATTCATTTCTCTCTCCATCTGACAACCATGATTTTCTTTGTACCTGGCAAGCTTTTGCTGTAATATCAGAAGGGGTGTCCTGTGAAAAAGCTGGCCTTAAAGCAGCTCCAACCTGTGCGAGAAAGGAAAATTGATGAAACCATGCCCTACACCCACTCTTGTAACAGAAATTTAGACACTTTGCATTAATTAACCTTTGCAGCTAATTAACCTTCGTAACTGTCATAATTATACGACAGACACTATTAATCATTTTTTTCAGTGGAAAAAGACATCTAATTTTAGAAGCAAATGCGTCTCCAAAGAAGTCACAAGTTTCGTTTTGCAATTGCTATGGCAGATAATGCTGATTGTAGTAATATTATAAATCATGGAGAAAGGGAGTCAATTGCTCATCACCATTCAAGCTGACCTAGCCATGGCTACTGACTCAACTTTTATGACTTTCCAAATGTGAATTCGTAGGTTAAGAAGATTAAAAGGGGGAGCTGTAAATCTTCACATATAATGAGCCTACAGAGCACCTGTGACAAACAGGATTTCTTCATGCCCAGCAAAAGCAAGATGATTCTCAGCTGGAATACATCTCGTTTCACAACTGATTTTTTGCAATGGCATAAGCACATAGATAAGCTTACATTAGCCTGATACTGCTCTAGAATCACATGGCCTGGAAACTCTGGTTCAGGAACTGCTGCAAATTTCTTGATAATGTCTTCAAGTGCTTGGAGACCAGCCATTCGCAACTGGTTGCTGTGGTCAGTTGCAGCCATAAATGCCATGCGAATAAGATCAGAGAGGTGAAGAACTAGAAGGTCATCTGAAAATAGACACAAGAAAAAGCAGACTGTTTCAGAAGTCATCCGTGGTTCAAACTTACACACATCTTTCACCCCAAAGAACTACATTATAATATAGACATATGATATAGTCTAAGCAAAGCAAAACAGAAAAAATTAGCAAAAGTACCTCCTTAAGAGCCAATATCTCTCATGAATTCTGAACTATTCTCCTTAAAATAGGATTTGAAATGATAATAATATTGCATCTACGGAAAATCTAAACTGCAGTTAGCAAATTCACAGTGCCTATTGTTTACAACAGAGCATGTGATCGCTTCTAAGGTTCACCCATTGGATATTTTAGATTAAAGGAGCAATTCATTCGCACAAGAAACAAAAGCTTAATTCAGACCATAAACAAATCTATTGAAAGAATGCCAGGAGGAGAAAAGATGAAAAATATAACAATCTATAAAGTCATCACCTTTGTTGCATTTCTCTCTCTCTCTCTCTCTCTCTCTCTCTCTCTCACTCTCTCTCTCTCTCTCTCTCTCTCACACACACACACACACACAATTTATTCAATGTTAAACTTAATTCGCATAGTATTTTTGCACATAATTCTATTACCATTTTATTTAATCTAAAAGAAATCATCAGTACAAGGAGTCACTGGAATGACCTATTTCAATATGAAGGCTTTAAAAGCGATACTGTAATCAAAATTTCCAACATTATTTTCATCTAAATTGTAAAATGTGCCTAACTTTGTAGTAAGTATCACATACTTTTTTTAGAATTCTTTTACATTCCATATTATCAATAGTAGCCTATCTGATGTTTCTGAAATGCCCACAAGCAGGCTCTGAAGTCAACTGCTTTGCTTGCAACCCGCTGCTATACCTCCTTGCTTTTGGCACCCAGGAAAAGGTATTTGGAGGCATACCACATCTGAATCTGGACATATAAGTCAGCAATCATTATGAACACCTGTTGATAAGACTTCATGGTAAATACTAACATGCCAGAACAAAATATTTCAGATCCAATTCAATCATATATATCTCAGCTCACTAAACCAAAATCTGCATGAAGGTTGTGCCTGCATACTTTGTCCTTGTGTCACTCTGCCTCACTTCTTGTCATGCTGTGATTGAACACTTCCAGGGCGATTTAGCCACAATTTCCCATTATTTCTGAACCAGGAACGAGAGCTTACTGGACTTAGACCAAACCATGATCTGAAAACAACTTCAAACTGTGGTTTCAGACCCTAGTTTCATCCAAATCTGGTAAGTATAGCTTCCTGGTTCAGATATAGCAGGGAATGGTTAATTCACCCTAGATATCTTCAATTACACATTGGGAGAAAGAAATGAAATAAGAGATCAGAGATCAGAAGGGTATATGCACAAGACACATACATAATACACCAATATAACGATGTCCAAACATATTAGGCCAATGCGAGGGAGCCACGTCATCATGATGTAGCAACTGAAGCTCCCAGATATTTACAAGAGTAGCCACAGCCTATGCCCAGAACAGCAGCTTAGCTTTCAGGTTACAAACTGGTTTTCCCTTCTACTCCTTTGTTTTCCTACCACTATTTATTTAAATGATTTCCATTTATTTAAATAAGAATAATCTCAAAGTGGTTTACAACCTAGCTTAAAACATCACGTAAAGCATAACAAAATGTCAAAATAAAACATTGTACATGAAGATCAAATACAAAATTCTCAAACATAAAAAATCACAGACTAAAATTGTATACAAAAATACAACAAACCCCAACAAAACAGCATTAGCAACCACACAAATGCCTGAAATAGAAGCTGCACCTACACTCCCCCACAGCAGCATATCTCAAATACATTCTTAGCAACCATCCACATACAAACAAACCTCATGCATTCCCACCAACCATGCAGATAATGCACAGCTAATCCCTAACTATTTATTACAAAGTGAACATCTGGTCTACAAGAATATACGCCTGTGTTAAGTATAGTTTACAACCAGCTCATTCACCTACCTCCAGCTAGGGTAATGCAGTATTGTATAAGCAGCAATACAACCACTCCCAAATCACTCCATCTCTCACCCAGTTAGGACCAAACTGGTATTAAGCAACTTTGAAACACAAAAGCATTGCAACTCAGCCTCTTACTCTGGGCAGCGAATATATAATTCCTGTTGCCACCCTATGATACATTACTTACATTCTCCTACTGAGCACATTCAACAGTACAAAATAAAATGTGGTGATGCCTTCACAGCAACCTCAGAAAGGTCTGCACTTCCTTGGCCCTCCTATCTCAGTCTGTGGGCTGGAATGCAAGTCAATTAGCAGCAGCTGTTTCCACTCTCCTCCTCCTCTGGAAATATCAGCAGCATCCTGGCTGACAAGGCAACCAGGAGCAGAGTGAGCACAAAGACAGAATGGACTTTTCCTTGCCCCAGGACCCCTCAACAGCAACAACAGGCAAAAGGTGAAGCGAGTCAATGTCAAGATGAAAAGGCACAACAGTTTTTCACAGACTAATGGTCATTCCAACTGTCTCTTAATTGCCGATCTTAGAAAAGGATGACCACTGGAGAAAAAAATGCCTCTGCTCATAAAAATGTCAGAATCAATGGACTGTTAACATTTAGCCTCACTGTGTGAGTGCAAACCTGTCTACATCTGCAAACCTATAATTAAGTAGTTATTCTAGAGAAGAAACACACACACAGAGAGAGAAAAAGATACCAGTCTCTCTTACTTTTAGGATTTCTGAGTTTGGCAGAACGGGCAAGAGCTAGATCAAAGTGGGCTTTATTTGCATTTTCACAGAGCATGATAATTCGACACAGGCAATCAGCAGCAAATACTCGAGTAGCCCAGCGAGGAGCTACAGAAGGCTTTGTTTTGTCTTCTTCACCCAGTGTAGTAAACATCATATCATCATCCATTTCATCTTTTTTCTCCGAATCTTCATCTTTTTCACCTCCCAAAGGAGCTGTAGTGGTCATATCTGCAAAATAAGAAAGGATCCATTATTTATTTAAAACATTTTTATCCCAGCTTTCAGTAGAGTAACTTGCAGAACATCTCCCAAGAAGAATAAAATGTAATTATATGCAATAATAAACACGAAGTAAAGCAGCATTAAAAGGAGACCAGCAATAAAACAGAATCAGTGTTAAATTATCCACCTAGAAGCTTGAGATAATAAAATTGTCTTCATTTTCACTAAAAAGCTATTTAAAAAAGCATAACCAAACCTTTCTGTATGCCCCTTTTTTTTTACAGAAAAAATACCAAACCAGTTCAACAGTACTAAAACCCTATAAACAATAGTTAAATTTAGTTAGAGTAGACTCACTGAAAATCATCTGACATGTCAAGTTAATTCAGTCCGATATCAGAATAGCAAACCTTTTATTCTTGCATTGGGGAAAACTGACACTAGGTAACAAATGCAAGAAATGACAGTGGCAAACTTGTTGAACTATAGTTCTTTTCGCAATCAAGCCCAGAAACATCTTGGTATTTTACAGCAAAAATGTATTTCTCTAAAGAGACATAGTAAGAAATGCATGCTTACACCTCAAAAATGATGAAGATGGTGCTTTGAAGTCAATCTAGTGAGACAATATCAGGGCTTTTTAAAACATATGTAAAGTCTCACCACAATTATTTTGGCCTATGATACAAATATTGGCAGGGCACTATATTTAAAAGAAAATATTTGGCAAGAATCTAGAATGATTCCACAGCACTGATTAATACAAGCTAACAAAATTCAGGAGATGTCAATAGCCCAATTCATACCCTGGCTCCAAGCCAGGCTCCAATTTCTATTTGAAATGTTCTTGGCTCCAATTTCTATTTGAAATGTTCCTAGAAGAAACTGGGATCAACAGATCAGTGACTCAAGAGTTCTTTCATTTGCATATTAGTAGCTCATAAATAATCTTCTGAAGACAGTTTTATCAACACACCAAGCACCTCCTAAGCTACCTATAAAACACTGTAGCAGTGACTTTCTAATATTCCTCAGGCTCCACTGAAATTATGAGGCCCTCGTGTATTAGTGCAAACACAAATCAGCACCTAAATAAAACTTTAAAGGCTGACCTTTACAGCCTGGGGAAAATAGCTTCCAATAATACATAATTCCAGATGGATGAGGCCTCAGTTAGATTACTGTGCATCTAGTCCTTACAGCATGTTCCAGTAGCCTTATTGGAGGTCACTAGAGCATGAATAGAAGGGTTCAATTTTGTTAGGTGGGGGTGTAGCAGTTGGTGCACCAGTCATAGCTGGAAAAAGGCACTCCCCACTACTTACGTGACCTATGCATCTAACAAGACTGGGTACCCAAAAGCAGGGGCGAACAAAGGCGTCGTGACACCCAGGGCAAGGCGTTGCTATGTAGGGCGCATGTGCAGCGTCACTACGTACAGTGCATGTGCGGTACATAGTGAAACCGCACATGTACTGTACATAGTGGTTTGCCAGGCCCGGCAGCGCCACTCCAGCGCTGTATGGATGGCACCGGGATCCTCTGCTCGCAATTGCAGCCTCGAATGGAGGATCCTCCACATGCGGCCGCAGCGGAGCGATGGCTGCTCGCGCCGCTGACAGCCCCTGTGGGGTGCCTTCTTGTCACACCCCCCAGACAAGACACCCAGGGCGCTCCGCCCCCCGTTGTGACGCCACTGCCCCAAAGAGTACTTAACATGAGTTTGATCAAACTGCGGGAGGCAGTGGAAGACAGAAGTGCCTGGCGTGCTCTGGTCCATGGGGTCATGAAGTGTCAGACACGACTAAACGACTAAACAACAACAACAACCCAAAAGATAAATATTAGACATTGGACAATTGTTGTTCCAAGATGTTTAACAAGGTTTTCTTCAGTAGAGGCTGGACCATGACTTCATTTAATGCCACAGGCATACTTGATGGAAAAGTCTGCTAAATAAAAAGCTTCTAAAGGAATTACAAGAGTCAAAACATGGTCATTTTCAGATACTTACCACTGGATGCTGCAAGGACATCCTTACATAACATCAGCCAGTGCGAGAGCTTTTCTACTGCCAAAGATGAAAGCATATGTCCCAAGGTATCATGAATATCAGAGCACAGCTTCCGATCAGTCTCCCGATCTAGCATTCCAAAAAGGACTCCCTCAAGTCCAGTCTCTGTGATATTGATTCCCTGATGTCGGCCATGAATATCCCTCCGGGAGCCTAGTCCTGGAGCAAAAGAATTCATATCTGCAAAACAGATGGTAAAGGCATTTTACGTTAACAGGAATTCTTTTCATCAAAATAACAACTTGAGATTTTTCTAAAAAGTCTATGGCTCCATATGATCCAAATAACTAACACAATGACAACTGCAGCATTAAAATGCAGTACTTAATATGATAAAACACCAACGATGCAGAAACTAAGGTGTTAGTAGTCTAGGGAAGTACCAGTAAGTAACCTATGTATCATTGCATCATGTAATTCTGTTTAAACACACCTACCCATCCAAAGTTGTTGCCTATTTCATCATTTATATAAAATAAAGTACTCCATATTTGGGCAACTTATTCAAATCCTTTTAAAAGGTTTACATAAATTAACATATGCATGAATTAGTCCAATTAAAAAAAGCATTGATGGCCGACAGTAGAAAAAAGGTCTCCCAATCAAAAACTGTATCACTAGATACTTAGGACATAAGATAGAGGTAGCTAACTTGTGACCCTTCAGATGAAGTTGTGCTCCAGCTCTCATCAATCCCAGCAAGCATGTCCAATGATGGGAGCTGCAGTAAAGCATTATCTGGAAGGCCAAAGGTTAGCCACCCAAATGTAAGGGGGGCGGGGAAGGGAAGCTTTCTGCAAACTTAGAACAAAGGCACCTCTAGCCTTGTCCTGCCAAGTCTAATTTACAATGGGCCTTGAGCTCAGTTCTTGAAGCTTTTAGGCAGACATCTTTCCCAGCTCTGCTATACAGAACCAAGTCAATTCAAAATGCTGGCAAATCCAATCTGGCCATTGTATGTGGAAAGTGTGCACTTTCATAGTCTACCATTGGAGAAAAACTGTCAAAAGTGAATACTTTAGAATGAAACAAATGTATATCATTTTTATGAAGTCAGACAACATGCAGGTGAAAATATCGTATGGGAAATGCACTTTAAAAGTTTACAGCATTAGCTGTTTTCATTTGGTCTTTAAGAAAGTAAACACGCAAAGCAAAACTTACTCATCCCATTATTTTCTTTGTCTCCGGCATTTTTGGCTAAACTCATGGCATATTCACATACTTCTGCGGCTTCTCTCTGAGCAAGCTGCCTCAGACATGCTACCGCAGCCCGACGAAGTAGAAGATGGGAGCTGCATAGGTGAACCTGCAACCAGAGCCATAAATCAGCAAGCAAACTAGCTGGGTGACTTGAAAGAACCCATAGGTACTGTTGCTTAATTAAAATTAGCTACTCAGTAAACCAATCTTTTTATTAATTGAAAAAGTACATGAATCAATTAAAATAGCAGTTTAGCATATTGTGGGTTTCCTACAGCATCTGGTTCACCATTGTGAACACCAGAGGTTGGACTAGATGGGCCACTGGCTTGATCCAGCAGGCTCTTCTTACGTTCACATGAAACCAAATACACATTGCAATATGACTGCTGCGAAAAGGGGGCCTGGGGTCTGTGTGTTGTTTGTGCATATTACTTGGGTCATTTGGCGGCGTGGTAGTGGCTGGGATGGGATGGCTTCTAGGTGTGTGACAAAGGTGATTGCCACAGCAAGCTATGGAGTAGAATAGAAGCAACCTTTGTTCAAGAAACTCTGGCTTGTGGTTGCACAAGCCTGAAAGTCTTTATAAGGGCAGAAATTTGTCTATCTGCCTGGACACTAGAACGTGGACAACAGAGATGCTGACAAGGCCTTCAAGAAACAATGCATCTGATGGTTAAGTTCTACCTCCACTGTCAGAGGCACCACTTTACATAGCAAGCGCACTGGCTTGCCCCCGGAAATGAGGGGGCCGGAGCTGTGGGGCATGCTGACATCACTTGTGCATGCCGCAGTGCATGCCAAGGTCAATTGAGCATGCTCCGCGACGTGCTGATGTGTCATGCCTCCTTGAATTTTTTGGGGGCCCCTTGCTGCCTCCCAGATGGTGCCCCTGTTACATAGGGTCATTGAAAGCTGCCTTGTACTGAGTCAGACCAATAGACCATCTATCTCAGTGATTGGCTGTGATTCTCCAGTGTTTCAGGCAATGGTCTCTCCCAACCCCACCGATGACTGTACCCTGGATGTTCTGCCTGCAAAGCATGCGCTCTACCACTAAGCCACAGCCCACCCCCTAAAATGTCTCTTTATGATGCCATAGCTGTGCCCTTGCACCCATAAAGTGATCCTTTCAGAGATGCACTCTTTATGACCAGAGATTCACCAGAGTTCAAGTGTAGGCACTTGTCTGTTTTGACTAGTGTGTGCATAGCCACTCCCCCTCAATAATGCCTTCATGCATTCTTTTGAACACATGAATAGGGTTAGTATTTTACCATCATCTGATCTGAATGATGCTATCAGCTAAGAACAGTACTGCTCTATGAAGAAAACCAAAAAAAGAGCAGCTGAAGTTCACATGATGTGTTATCAACGGCTTCCACTATCAAGTGCAAAGTGCTGTATATAGCAAACTTAAATATGCTTTAGAGACACATTCAAATGTTTATGGTAAATATATTCTTCCTAATGAAGGAATGTTTTAAACCATAACCTGCCTTGGCTGCCTGGCTGAAAGGCAGTATATGAATGCAATTAATAAATAAAAGAAAGAAGTAAATCTACATATCTTTTCATAAGAATCATATAACTTTATTTAATTTGATTCCCTCCCCCTCTTCTACCTCCTCCACTTATCTCCCCTAATACTCATGGGAGAAATGGCAATGTGATCTGTAGTTGCTAGGTTGAAAGTTATTGCTATTTTGTGAGGCTACAGCTGATTATAATTCAATGACCTGTCTGTTTCTGTATGTATGTTCTTGAAAATCTGCAGTAAAACCTGTATTATTTTTTAAGAGCTTAACTATTTGGTTAGACTATGGCTATTTAAGAAGCCACAGTAGTTCAGAAAAAGGGTTAAGGCATGAAGAATGTTGTGTGTTCTCCACTACTGGAGAATACAATTGATCATTTTGACACAATTTCTCACCCACCCCGAAGTATCGTACTATATAAATGTTATAGTACTGAAACACAAATGAGAGGCATAGCTTATACTCACACAAAGGCTGGGAACGAGACTGGAGAGGTTAACATGTCGTGGTGCAAACATGTGAAGTTGCTGGAGGCAGGAAATGGCAGCTGCCTGAACAAGAGAGTCTGAATGATCTTGTGTAATTGCACATCCCACCAGACATGAGGAGCGGATGGTGGAAATGGTAGCTCCATTACCTATCAAATTTAAAGTTATCAAATCAACTTCTAAAATATCTACATAATTTTCTATTTCAGTCACAATTCCATGGATGCATTAAATTTTCTATCCTGTCATTTGACTCAAAATGTAATATACACCAAGGCTATAAGCTTTATTTATTTGATTATAGGGCATAGGTCTCACAAGGTAGATGATGAATAATAATAATAATAATAATAATAATAATAATAATATCATCATCAACTATATAAAAGACAAGAAAACACCAACATTCCCGAAACAGCAGCATGAAAACTGCAGCCCAGCCTAGATATCTTTAGTCACTAATAAGAATGTTAAGAAAAGAGCAGCTGAGACTCCAACAAATAAAAATATAAGAAAAAAGAGAAAGTTGGAAAGGAACCAGAAATCGAAGCCAAGGGAGCCTTATAGCACACCTATCTGCACATTATTGTTGGTTGTTCCTGTTAGACCAGTAGGTAAAAGGTAAAGGTAAGGGACCTCTGGATGGTGAGGCAGCATTTATCCACAGACAGCTTTCCGAGTCTTGTGGCCAGCATGACTAAACCTTTTCGGGCACAACAGGACACCGTGAGGAGTGCCAGAACATATGGAAACACCATTTACCTTTCCACTGCAGTGGTACCTATTTATCTACTTGCACTGGCATGCATTTAAACTGCTAGGTTGGCAGGAGCTGGGACAGAGCAACAGGAGCTCACTCCATCATGCGGATTCAAACCATCAACCTTCCAATCAGCAAGACGAAGAGACTCAGTAGTTTAGACCACAGTGCCACCAGCTACATTAGGATTTACACCACCAACCAGAGTGTCCTCAGACAGAAAATATAAAATGGAGGAGACTGGAACAGGACTACAGCCACAATCCTAACCACACTTGCCTGGGAGTAAGTCCCACTGAACTCAATAGGACCAACTTCTGAGTAAACATGACTAGGATTTTGCTTTAAAGCTGCAATCTTAGGTATCTTTGTTTGGAAGTTGAAAAAACTTGGATTTTTTAAAAAAAGAATGTGTAATATAACATTGACGCAACTTAACAGGAGGATTACTGCCCTCATTTTTATTGTTTTGTACACTAACCTTGCAGCTCTGGGCCAACAGTTGTTATTATAGCACCTAGACATCGACCCAAACATTGGTGTACTTCTGTATGTGATGGAGGCACTGTCAAAAGTAGTGTGAGAACCAAAGACAGAGTAGGCTCTACGTATCCACGGTACATTGGTCCACTAGAGTCCACTATTAAAGCAAGTGAATGGAGAGACCATGTCTGGAAGAATAATTAACAGGTTAGTCATATACCTTTGGCACAGTTCACTAAGACTATGGTAGGGTATGGTTGCCACTTTAGCACAGCGGTTCCCAGTCTTCATCACATTATCTCTCTCTCTCTTTCTCTTTTCTGGCTTGAAAAAGTAACTCTGAAGCCCCACTTTCTATTATTAAGAAAGTCAAAGCACAGACCCTGCTCATGTCCCACAGAACTAAAAAGGGAGGATGCAGAGCCATCAGGGCCCACAACATGGTTTAAGGTTTCTGTGAAGTGGACCACCAGCACTAATATTAATGAAACACTAACAACTAGTGGGCAGACCCAAATTATGAAGGCATTTTTATTCCCTGAGACTTCAGTAGTTTGATAATGGGGAGTTTCATCCACAGCAACAGTATTTAAATTTATCTATTAACAAGCTGTTAGTATTTATTTATTTTTTAGCATTCTGCTTTTACTCTGTGTGTTATAATTTTCAGGCTCCCCCATTCTGAAATAAGCATGTGTGACTTCTAAGTATGCCCACTTAAAGAAAGATTTGAGAATTCCACGGTAGGGAAATGAAATAGAATGCTATCAGTTAATTCAGTTGGAACAGAGAGTGGATGAGACAAGATTTAGGAGACTGAATCCAAGCAGGTTTGACTGGCGGGGGAAGCAAGCTATAAGGGGATTATTAAGGGTGAAAAGCACTTTGTCCAGTTACTTGTCCAGTCTCCCAATTCAGGCATTTAGAAGAGCATTCTATCTCACAGGATTGTTTAGAACATATGAAAGGGAGGGGCACACAATGATCATATATGTTACCTAGAGCTCATTAGAGAAACAGTTGAACAGTTGAACAGCGCCTTACACTTAAAGTATGGCTGGGTTGTGCGTAGTACCTGCTTAGAGTAGCGCTTATAGAGAAACATTTTCAGATTGTTTACCAAATAGGTAGCATGGCTATTTATAACTGAAAAATGGTTGAAGCAACAAAACATGGGTGCTTATGCTTAAACCTTTGTTTAAAAAAAGTTTGCAGAATTTTCTGCCTGATTCTTTTGCCATTCATAACATTGTTAAAAACATCTGCATACAGAATGAAGCATTAAAAAGTGTATAATCCTTATTATACTGTGCTGAATATTATACATCTGCTTTACCTGGACTTCAGGGGACGTTCCATCTTGTGCCAGTGCTAACAGAATGCTGACACTGGTTTTCAAGTGCTGCCCAGAACCTATTCCTCCAACGTAGCGGTGGAGACAGCCAAGAGCCAAGGAATGCCCTGTTCTTGCCACGACGTCTCTAGCAGATTTCAGCCTACCAAGATTTTGGTAAAATTTAATTTTTGTTAAATCTAAAAGCTAATACCATTTTTGTTGACGTCAAATAAATACAAACAATCCAATACAGTAAGTCCACAACTTACGTAAGGGTTACCTTCCAGAGATTGTGCCTAGTCAAAACCCACTGGGTTCAATGGTAGGTGGGATTGCCAAAGTCATTCTTCCTGGAACCCCACCCCTTTTCTTCCCCCCCTTTTTTTGCCACATCTATAAAGCTGAATGTGCACAAGTTAAATGTGAACTGTATTATTTTTCAAGATCACATAAAGAGAAAACATTTCAAATGACCAAGGTAAGCAAAAGCAACCAGCGCCTTACACTTAAATGCTTACAGCCATGTTACTTCCTTCTTAAGGTATTAAGAACCAAAATTAGAAATTATATGCACTTTTTAAGCTGTGCGCATTTTCATATTTGCATGCATAGCAAAACAAACTATATTCTACAAAAACTATATTCAATATAAAACTATACTCCCCTGTCACACAGGGGAATGAGATGTAGCAAACAAAGTTCTCCTTTTGCTTCAAGCAAAATGTTCAACGTACTTGTCAAAGCTGTACTGAGCCATTCTGGCAATGAAAGTTGCTTCTCCCACCACCTGTGCCATTCTGCCAAGAGCTTCTCCTGCAGCACATCTCAGAATGGGGTTAGGGTTGTCAAGGGCCCCCATAACTAGTGTCAAGGCAGACTTGCGAACTTCTTCTGGCCCTAAAGTACTTTTATTCTCAGCTAAGCCCTTTAACAGAAGACAACATATAAAGATTTACAGATACACACCATATAATACCCATATTCACAACTACTGTTTCTGCAAATGACTTTCCCACATTTCCAGTCAGGGAAAGGTTTAAGCTTTCACACATTTTGGCAGATGTCACATAACCAGAAGCATAAAGGTGCTCTTCCACTCAAAGTGGGGCTTTTTTGACTTGGTAAAAAGGGCACAACACCTTCAAATGGTAGCATAGGTGATGCATCATATTTTGCATGCTATGACACAGCTTCTGACACATCATTGTGCAAAGTCTTCCACTAAGGCTCATATAACAAGTTTATGGAACAGTGTTAATGGACTCCATTTTTAAGTTATCTCAGCACCTCTGATCCTTTGATATGAGGGCACTGATATTAGAGCAATAATAGTGATCAGAAATGAATTTGTATGCATACATTAACATTCTATGCCTCACAACTGCAGCCTTGTTATAATTACAGTAGGATAGGAAATATAGTACACAGCAAAAAGACAGCATTATACCTCTTAAAGCAGGTTTACCTTTAATGCACTAAGAACAGCAGTAAAAATATTAAGCTGCACAGCTTGCTGACGAACACCTTTTGCCTGCTTGACACATTCTGCAAAATGATCCAACATCTGTAGCCTGTAAATACATATATTATGAGAAAGATATTCCTTGACGTGATAGAAAAAGAGCTATAAAACCCACAGGCTTTAAAGGTGATGACTGTAAGGTGCCTCTGTGTGGCCAATGACTATGCCACAATGTGATATAATGTACTTCAAATTATGTTACTGTGCTTTCAAGTGAAATTTGCTCTTGGACTATTTGTTCATCTAACAGTGCCATCAAATGAATTCACCAGGCAAGCTGCTGATAGCGTTGCTGCTGCTGCTACAATACAGAAGCTCCAAAACTAGGCTTGGCAATAACTGTCCCCACTTACATAATGTGACTTTCCTTCCTCTTTTAACATCACCTCAACCCTCTGGAGAAGATTTTGGAGGGTGTGGCATTGCAGGGGAGAGGAAAGAAGGGAGGAGGGAAAACATTATGTTGCGTGAACACAACAGTAAGTGTTGAATAAACACTTTATAAAGCAGATTATAAATCAAAAAGATAACACAAACTTTTAAAAAGGTGGAAAAATTTCTTAATAGCTAACTTTTAAATAGGATTTAAGCCTTGATACTGTTTAATTAAATAGCACTATAATGACATATTCACAGATTTTGCTGGGGGGCCTACACCTAGGTTCAGGGGCCCTAATCTGCCCCCTTGGCCCTGGGATCTTACTAATTTTGGTAGCAGCAGCAAAAAGAACAAAAATTAAAGTAGACAGTGCTACATTGAGCAAAGTCCAGAGCCCTGATCTGAATACTGGTACAAGAGTCAGCCTTTTCTCAGTCATTTGATTGGTCATTTGATGAGCAGAGGAGGAGGCAATAATGACACTCCTCAGCTAATTTGCATGGTGTATGCATGTGTGTGTGGCTTGCAAGTTCAAGAGGGTTGTCACTGTGGCTCTAAGGCCAACAAAGGTTAGCCACCCTGGTTATAAACAGACCTGTGCTTGTAGGAAACATGAGGGAAAACCACTCCAAAGAGAGCAACTGAGGCATCTATGACTGACACTCCCAAAGGAAGAGGACCAGGAACAGCTTCACCAGCAGGGATGCGCAAGTAAATGGAAGATGGATCATGTTCTAGAGCACCACTTCCAGAGGCACTGTTTGGCTGGAGCTGCAAAGCATCAGAACACTTGAAATATGATAAACATGTAACATTTATCGCTTTGTATTATACATTTTCTGAAGATTTTTGTTTCGAAATTATTCTTGTTCAAAGGAACCTATATACTTCTGCAGTGTCTCCATTATTTTCAAGTACAAAAAAGGAGATTCAACTCTAAGGCATGGATCCTAGCTTTTAGCACTGTGATGCTTGTTTTCAAGGAATGGGTTCTTCCATGAGTGTATTAATGGAAAGAGCTTCAGTTCATCAAACTAAATACATCCATGGAAGGTTTAAGCCAGTATGTATAATTCAAGTAAAATTGCTTTGCTTGTGCCCAGTCACGTGGTTACCAGTACTGCACAGAACACATGATAAGGGCAATTACAGATCAAGCGTTTCATTTGGAAAGTATGAGAAGGAAACACACACCATGACTATACTATTAGATGTCCTACTGTAATACTTTGAGCAGCAACAGCAGCAGGGTCCATTGCCTTTTTTCTTTTTCAAAAACATGCTTATTATGTGACTTTATTCTTTTCTAACTCTATGGCATCTTCGCCTGCTCTGCTATAGAGTTCAAGTTTAGGGTTGACTCTGTTCTGGCATCTCTCACAAACTCTACAAGACACAACATTTTTCATAACTCTAAGGAAAATCAAATTATAATTGAGTCTAACTTAAACCTCTATATTTAGAAATCAGTAGAAGTATTACAAATATGTGCTAGGCACTGTAAAAATAACAACAGTGGATTTGCTCAAGAGCCTTGAAAAATGGCAGAAAACTAGACGTTTGGGGAATGCTTTTTAAGGATTTGCTACCTGATCTTCAATTGATTTATGGTCTGTTTCCTGCAGCCAGGAGCCAAGAAGAACACTGTCATCATAATGGCAAAGTGATCTAAGCAGAGATGTAGTAGTATTAGCAGAGTTGTCTGTCAAAGTAAATTCTGCCACCAGCTCCCGAAGAAGTGCATTAAATGACCCTGAAGGAAAATAATTGGAAGGGGACAATGTCAAAATATAAGACATTTTACATCCTGTGAATCAACAGGCATTATATGAAACAGAAATAGTTCCCAAAGAAGGATGGTGCAGTACAGGAAAATCAGTACTAATATTATTCTTGGGAAGATATAGCCCTTGAGAAGCCCACATTCACCCGTTTGCACTTATTCTAGTGTCCACTGGCAAAGAGAACTCTACTGCTTTACTATAGTACTACCAGAGAGGCCCTCAAAGAGCACAGTGCCAAGAAACTAAGATCTAGTGGGAAACCAGCCAAATACCAGAAAGAAAAGTAAAAGCTTTTCCAGGTAGTTTATTTCTCCAGCTGAACCTCACTGAGACAGGGGTTGAAGAAATCAAAGGTACTATCCAGCGATCATCCTCCAAGCTGGAGTTCAGTCAACAGAAGAGTAGAGGAGTTGGATAGTTATAATGGAATGGTCTCGGGGGTGGAGTGCACATTTTTATTTCTATTTATTTATTTCTATTTTATTATGATGCTGTTGTTGTTTTGTGTGTGTGTGTGTGTATAGAGTAGAGGGGTTTGGAGAACATTTGAAGTTTCAGATATTAACTAGACACCCAGCACTCCAAGGCCAGGGAAACTATTGCTGCTTGATATCATTAACAATTCTACATTGTATTTGTGAGTTACCCAGGACCATTGCTTAGAGGCATAGCTGGTATATGTATTACTGAATATTATTGCATAGAGTTATTTCTAATCTTTGTACAGGTGTACAGATGTGTATATGTGAGCACTGTGATTCTGCTAGATGCCCTCTAGAAAAATACATTATTTGTTCATAGAAATGCTACCAATCTTGTGACTATTTTCAATTTTGTGACTACTTTAAAGTTTTTAAAAGCCTACATAAGAATATAAGGGATGTGGACCCAAGCATTAAGAGCAATAAGCAACAATTCAGTGCAATTACCTTCATATGTTTTTGGTGGTAACAAAGCCAAGATGTCATAAAGTCTTAATCGGACCATTGCTGCACTAGCCTTCAGATGAGCTCCATGGGCTTTTATTACAGAGGGAATGCTATTGTGTTAAAAAGAATTCCAGATTAATTACTAGTAAAAATCATCACATGGTAACCTGTTGATGCAATGGGTTGTATTCAACATAACACTAAGACTCAGGTTCCATCAGTGGAAGGATTTCCCCTTGCACAACAGAACTCCCCTGCCCCCAGCAAAATCTGTTCTGGAGGTTCCTCCAACCATCTAGAACAGATTTGAGGACAGCATAGGGAGCATATTGGGGGGGGGGGAGAGAAGTGGAGGGAAGTCCCATTGTGCTAGTGGTAACCTTTCTGGTAGGATGCACTAGGTTGAAGTCTAATTTTCAATACTGTTATACGCAAGGTCTGTCCCTGAGTTGCTATGTGATATGCACACAATTTCATTTTATGCAGAATAAATTATTTTTGAAAGTATTTTTAAAGAAGATTTGTGCCTTCCATAAAACAAGAAATAATATTTAGTTTAAAAATGGAAATGTTAAATATCAAAAAAGTAAGACAGGACATAAAATTAACTTTAAGAAGTTAGTGTCGATTGTTTCTTCATTTTGAAGTTAAAATGAGAATTTCTCTGACTTTTTCTGGTTATGCAGACTACTTCACCGTTGTGGAAACTATACTTACTGAGACATCATTGTCATAGCACATTCTATAGGAGTCATCAGTTTTCGAATAACATCCTCTGTTAGAAGTTCGGGACAGTGAGCAACAAAACTTCTCATAGCTAATAATGAAAAATGCATTGGTCACATTTTAAACTATGTAAGCAAAGAAGGAAATGTTAACTCTCAAAAAGAAACTGCAGTTCACCTGCTGGCAGAAATGCCAATGCTTTCCCTAATCAGCAGAGACATTCAAGAAGCCAGGTTAACCACAGTGCCCCACCCATGCTATCCACTATTGCTACCGTATATATTATTTCAGCCAAGCTTGCATTGCTATAAGAAGGGCAGGTGGAATCAAATACTTCCCCACTTGTCTCCCTCATCAGGCATCTTTTCCTTGGGAGTCACATGTACCACTACGAGTGAACCTTTTTTTTTTTAACTTTCTCAGCCTTCTGAATAAGCCAAACTCTTACATTACCTTTATACACTATTTACTTGCAACATTTATATCTCAGCATTCCTCCAAGGATCTCAGGCCATTTTACAAAGCCATGTGAGACTTGAAGTGGAACTTGTTCAAAGCCATTTAGCATTCAGATTTGAACATGAAACTTTTCACAATGTTCCAGGTAAAACGGATTGGAATAATTCAGGAACTGTTAGCTGTATCTTTGAGATTCTTACCACAGAGAGCTCCTGCACGTCCTTCCAGTGTTACTTGCCATGTGAAGGAATCTCCACGAGCTTTCTCTGCTTCCAACTCCTTTAGAGATCGGGGAAATACATTTCGCCACAGCAGTAACATTTTGGGAAGATGGTAACGAACAGCAGACGGACCTAAGGGTAGGAAGGCAAATTACTGTAGATTTAAACAATTCTCAACAAACAAACAAAAAATAACCAAATGACACTAAAAATACTCCAATGCCATTATTGTGTGCCATTCTTTTCTTTTCTTTTTAAGTAACATTTTGTATTCCACTTTGGCCATTTTTACATGGAAAGGTAGCCAGTAATCAATGTAACCAATGCAAGTGATGTAAGATTATAGGAATATTTGTATTTTTACACACTACATATTAGCCTTTAGCATTAAAAGTTTAATCAAATAAAGCTAATTTAAAGAATATTGGGCTGCCAAGTACTCTTCAAAAAGTAGTAACTGCTATCAACTGATAAAATACTGTTATTTTTCTTCATGCTGCTCTCAATTCTTTATTAAAGTCCAATTTGTATTTAAATGGGATTACCTTAAGACACATTTTTTACCACAATGCTTCTAACCCAGATCAAACAAAGAAAACAAGACGAAAGAAAAAGAAAATGTATTTTTTCCATACCATCTGCTACTTATAGCTATGTTTAAAAGACCGGGAAACAAAAGATAGAGAAATATAATCACTTACTGTAATTTCTATTTTCCTTGAAAGTTATATTTTAACAGACTCTTTTAGATTTGTTTTCTTGGAGCCTCTCATCACATATTAAAGCGCCAGTCAAACATGCCTCTCCCCAATTACAAATATGAAGTTCTGAAGAGCTTGGTTTATTCTGCTGACTATAACAACTTTAAGGAATTTTTACTGTCAAGACTAATCCAATAAACTTATTAAGAATACCAGGACTGTCCTACACCACAGTGATAAAGCCAGCCACTGTTTTACATACCTAAAGTCATCAGAGCACCAAGCAAAAGCCATCCAGCCTGGGTTCGTTGCAAAGACAATCTGCTATTTTGTGCAGCAGATCGTAAGAGATCCTCTGCAATGCTAACAACCATCTGAAAACAAAAGGAGATTGTTACCAATTATGTGCCCATTCCTAATCACACATTACGTGCTAACACAAAAGTTTGCATTTCTAACCATGGAGGCCCAAAACTTTCAGATCTTTAAACCTGAATGTCACAAGAAGTTGCACAGTATCCTCAATTATTTAATTATTTAAGGAATTAGCAATAACACTTCCAATTTGGGTTCAAAATAACACACGTTATGCCAAAATGGCATAAAGAGTAAAATGGCTGTGTGACTTTACTCAACAAAAACTAAATATTTACAGAAGAGTGAAGAAAACTAAAAACCTGTGTATATATAGGGTACCCAAACCAACTTTATTTTAAAGATGCAAGGAAATGAGGAATCCTAGTATTACTAAATAAGGAATGGGAAATGGTAGTAGGGATCTGGCAGCTGAAACAGTGGCCTAGATTAACCAGGGGAATGTTTGGATGCAAATGAACTCTTTGGGTCAAATGAAAGCAGAAGGATAGTGAAATTTAGGAAACAGATTTAAGAGAAAGAGTAATGTAAGGAGTGACACACTAATTATTTTCTTCTCTCATTGACACAAGAGAGGTCAGAGTTTAGGGACTCACAGCACAGGGCCCCCCAAAGAGAGGAGCAGATGATGATGTTGACAGTGACAAACAGAGCTTACATTAGCACCTGGGTTGGCATGGATATGCCCTGGCCCGCAGGTGATTATACTGGTTACTGTAGCATCTTTTCTTCTTCTGTTTAAATGCATTTTATAGTCAGGAGGTAGCCAGCCAGACCCTTTCCAACAACAAACTGGTGTTTATTAACAAGTAAATGTGTTTAGCGTTAGGGAAGCAGAAGCTAAGTCCATTTTATTTCTGTAGCCATTATGCTGTTAAGATTTGAACTTAATATGCAAAGCCACATATGTTCATAGTATCTCACCTTTCCTTTTGCATGGGGAATGCCCAAAGGACACTGATGAACTCCACCTAGCAAAGCAGCCATTGCAAAACTGTAACCACTAACAGCTTCTGGTGAGGTCTTCAAATTGTTGAGCCTTTCGGCACACCGGTCCAAGAAAGGAGTCACTTGGAAAGGCAAGGCCACAGCTACACAACGCAGGCACCATGCAGCAGCAAGTCGGGCAGCCATACTTGGATGAAGAAGAACTGAAGTAACAGTCTCAAGCAATCCTGAAATCAACACACACAACAGTGAATCTTAAAGGGAAATCAATAATGGATTCCTATACTAGGATATACTCTATACCATTCAGTCCCCTTTCACTCCATTTAATAGTAAGTCAAGCTGTCTAAATATTACTCAACAGAATGAGATTTCAAATTAGTTTACTTATGCTTTTAAATTTCCATTTTATTTCTCATTTCAATAAACACACAATGAGGCATTCACCAGAACTCTCCAGACTCTAGGTTCTTATGAGGAAACTATATTGATAACTACTTGGTGAAATTTTGTAACTACTCAACAACTGTATACACAAATACATTTATATTAGGCAATTTGTTTAGCTGTTATGGGCGCAGGCTAAAGAATCTCAGAATTGCTTACATTCTGCTGAAACCAGAAGCAGTAAATGCCCTTGCATTTTTCTAGATTAGATCACATGTCTTGCTGGGTTTGTTTTTCATGCCAGAATCAAGTGGTAATCAAGTAAGCTGGCAGATAGAACTGGATAGTGAACAGTATAATTCTATACAGGCAACTGTATATTAAATTAGTCTTTACAACTTACCTATGGAAGGCTCTTGTATGAGAGGTGATGCAGTGGCACTTAGGCTCTGAACTAGGCTCCCAAGCTCCTGAAGGGCACAAACCATCACATGCTGACTTGCAGCAACTTCAGCTGCTCCTGATTTGTTTTCAATATTAGCATCATTCACAACTGATTCTGGCAAAGCAGTGGGAGAAGAGAGAGTGTCATCCAGCATTCTTGTAAATTTGAGGTGTATTCAGAAGAGTATCAGTATAAAGAACTATAGAAATGCGAGAGTTGCTTGTACACAGTAGCTAAAAAACTAAGCTGCATGTGTTTGAGACGCCACAGAATTTAAGAGTCAACTCTTACAGAACAGAGATTGGTTTAGCATACATTCAGATGACTTGCTGGCAACCTACATTAAAAGCTGCCTTTCAATCACAAGTATTTTATATTTCATCACAAGAGAGCTACTTTTTGGATAATCACTAAAGGAATGAGAAAATATTATCAAGAAATATGCCATTATTTGTATTTTTTCACTATGGAAACTTAGCTTATGAAAAATGTCTAATAGCGATGAGTCTGAAAACTGAAGGGAGAGAACCAAAGCATTAAATTCTCTTAATGATTACTGATTTTCCAAGTTCTGACTCCTACCTACTGCCAGTTTTAAAATATTTTTAAGAATTAGCTCTCTGATCTCAAGTACAAGTACAGTGGTACCTCGCAAGACGAATGCCTCGCAAGAAAAAAAACTCGCTAGACGAAAGGGTTTTTTGTTTTTTGAGCTGCTTCGCAAGACGATTTTCCCTATGGGCTTGCTTCGCAAGACGGAAACGTCTTGCAAGTTTGTTTCCTTTTTCTTAACACCGTTAATACAGTTGCGAGTTGACTTCAAGGAGCAACTCATAGAACGCGGTGTGGTAGCCTTTTTTGAGGTTTTTAAAGACTTTGATGATTTTTGAAGCTTTTCCAAAACTTTCCCGACACCGTGCTTCACAAGATGAAAAAAATCGCAAGACGACAAAACTCGCGGAACAATTAATTTCGTCTTGCGAGGCACCACTGTAGCTTGATGCCTATACAGTATGCCACATATGCATGCTTTCGGGGGGTGGGGGGGAGCCTGTCCTAAACATTCTTCATATTCTGAGTAAACATACTTTAGCATTTCATTGCTGTGGTATTTGAAAGATATATTCAGTCAGCACAGCTAGATATTTTAGAGCATATTTACGGATTATTACATACTGTGCCTGCACTTCAGTGTTATGAGGGCACATAATATTGTTTGATTATCTGTCATAGACCTTTTTTTCACAGCTTTAAAGATTCCTTCATACTTATGGGACAGGAATATATTATGTTGATTTGGACCTTAACCTTAACATTCTTACCTACTGCCTTCATCTGTTTACCAATTGCCTGGCATATATCTTTGGCAGCTGCAATCTGTGCCTTCTCCCCCAATAAACTTCCTACAGTGGCTCGGAGGATGAAGGAGACACATCTTCGAGAGTACACCGCTTCTACATGAGTCTGCGTTGCCCGAGGATGAGAAACCAGATCTAGAACATGTGACAAGAATGTAGCAAAATTGCGCTCCAGCCACTGACCTCCTAATGTTGTGACAAAGACAACATAAGCCTGCAAATTCAAAATACAAATATTACAACCACAGAAAAGAAGGATTTGTTCACATTTCCATAATGGAGGGGAGGGGCATACAAAGGGACTCTAAAGAGAAGACTTAAATGACCCCGGTTTTATAAGATTTTGAGGCAAAACAACCATATTTTAGGGATGGATTCACATGTATGATGTCTTCTATCTAATGCTACCACAAGTAGAAGGAATACTTTTGGAAGCGCTGTCCTCACTACCATTATGATTCACTGCTTATATTTATCCATGATGAACAAAACAAAAAGAAATGGATATTTTCCCCTTTTCTGACCCTGGAGAACCCCTTCTCCCACCACAATATAACAATATTTTCAGGAATTGCCGGTCAGACAAGTGCAGTAAGCACCAACTCTGTCTAATAGCAGCCCTTCAGAGTCTCAGAGGTCTTTCACATCACCTTCTATCTTTTAGCACAGCAGACTAAGGCCTCTGTAGAGGTGTGAAGGAGGGAGGCATCCTTTGCAAGCCCAAAAGAGCACTACAAGGCCCTTTGGTCCAGGCTGACTGGAGCGCTGCACAGAGGTGCTGTTTTTGAGGCTGGGGATACATCAATTGGTTATACAGGTCTAGGGTCGTCTTAAGCATATTCGGCACCGTGGTGTAAAGATCCCTCTGCCCCCCCATTTCCCAGAGTTAGTTACCTTTTTTAAGGGGGGACCCCAAAGTTGTTGACCTTTTTTAGGAAAGGCTGCTCCCGCCCTCGCGCTGCTGCCCCATACTACTCGCACGCAGCTGGGCATCAGCTCCCGCAGCAGGATCATGGTGTGGGGCTGGGCAGCCGAGTGCGATGGGGGCGGCATGGGAGGCAGGCGGGGGTCTTGTCTGGACAGGGACAGGCGAAGCGAGCTGGGCCGTCTGCGTTGCCGCAGCAGCGTGACTGGGAGGGGATCGGACAGGGGAAGGAAACGCGGTTCGTGCGAAGGAGTGCAGAGGTGGTGGGGGCAGTGGGAGGAGGCAGGCTCCGTGCAAGGTGGTGAAGCAGGGGAAGGAGGGAGGGGCACTGGGGGCAGCCATTGCAGCGTGTAGCCTCAAGCGCGGGGATCTTTCGAGGTAGAGTGGATGGGGGAGCAGTGGTAGAGTCACGTTTATTATGCACAGAGCTTGGGATGCAAGCACACACCACGCAGCTGAGGAGGTGGTATGTTGCGGAGCCAGCAGAGAGAGCTCTGGCTGCGGGAAAGCATCCGGAGCCTTCCCGCCTCCAACGGGCACTGGAGGCACGCAGGCACCAAGCCCCCACTCCGCCTCGCTTACCTCCCCGCTCTCCCCTCCCCAGACTCTTCTCTGCCTGGTGCTCTCCACTGTTTGGTGCTGTGGCTTGCCACGCCACTATGCCCAATGGTAAAGACGTCCTTGTACAAGTGTCACTTATTTATTGATGTGCTAAATCTATTCGTCTGATTGACTTATATGGCATGAAAAAACTGCACATTTGTGACATGCTTAGTCAACAGATATGAATATGAAAATGATCACTTTCTATGGAACAATAGCTATTTGAGCACTTGCCTAGGCAGAGATAACAACACTGTGAAAATTATTGAAGAGTAAGAGAGCAAACACACCTGCGTAACTCCAACTCTCACTTCTCGATTGACAGATCCTCCTACTTTTAACATCTCGCCACCGCTCTTTAAGAATCCAGATCCTCCTCTTAGAAAACCAGTGGCCATGAGTTCCAAAACCTCTTCCAGTGTAGCCCGCTTCACATTCTGGCGCATCACTTCAAGAAAAAAAATAGTAATTTAATTTAATAGAATACTTTTAAATAATTGTTTGGACTCATATTACATCTGTGATTTTGACAAGTAGCCTGTCTTGTTACAGGAACAAAGGCAACAAAAACTTAGTAGAGTTTAATGATTATTAAATATATGTAAAAGCCTTCAGACAATTACAGATGATTACATAACTCATTCACAAAGGGTTTCTATCTCAATGCTTTCCTTGTGTAGATTAATTGCTTTAACTTTGGCTAGCTGTAAAAATAGAGAAAACAACAATTCCCACAATACAGTTCTATAATAGAGTTGGAAGGGATCCTGAGGATCATCTAGTCCAACTCCCTGCAATTCAGGAATCTCAACTTACAGTCCACCATCCCATTTGAAACCATACCAGACCCTGCCTAGATTTGCAAATAGTACACAAATATATCCAGCTTATTGCTGTGAAATTATAGAATAATAATTGCATAGACAATTCAGTATTTAATACCTGCTGCTTGCTTTGGTATCAGTGCTGTAGCCATAACTGTTCCCAAAAGTTTTGATACTGCAACTCGTACACCATAATTTGAGTTTTCCAGAGCCTTAAAACAAAGTGTTGCTACATTTTCCAGTTCTGCTGTCCACATAAATACAGCCTCATTTTGTAGTTCCAGTAGGCACTGGGGGCAGGAGGAAGAACATGCCAATAATTGTTTAATATTTCTAAAATGCTTACCCATCCACTCTGGGAATAGAGCCAGAACGATCGTCACTGTCATTTATCCCACTTATGAGATATGATTGGCATAATGACTTTTAAAAATCCGGAAAAGTTACACTGAAATCTATCTTTACATTGGTGCTCATACAAAAACATTATTATGAGATATGGGATTGGAGAGTAATACTGAATCACAGGATACAAGAATCCAATTCCTGTCTACAAACATTTCAGTAGCATTTAATTTTCAGATGTATTGCGGGGGAGGGGGAAGGGGGCTGCCTCCTACCTCTCAGTTTAAAATCTGCCCCTGCCAAAAAAATCTCTGCTCCAGAAAAAATAGAGAAACAGACCACTTCTCTCTTTCTCCCTGCGCAAAATGTTGGTTTCAGTGCTTTGAAGGGAGAAGAAAGCTACATTGTCACATTCTTTCCTCAGTAAGAGGAAAAAGTCCTTCCTGCTACAATTTAGAATCCCATTACAAAGATTAATGCCAAGTATTAAAAAAATTCAGATGGGAACTGCTCTGTGGCAGCCCAAATGCTTATTCTGGATAAGCTAGCCACCAAACCCACATCCCAACTACACTGTGTGACATATGAAATAATGTCAAAATACAGCACCCCAAGGAAAGACCAACAGAAAATTTAGTGAACAAACAAACCCTGCATGTTTATAAATTGTAAAATAATACAAACCTACCTTTGCTACTGCACATCGCACAGCCATAGCTCTGTCTGTCAGGAGAGATCTTGCATTCTTATAAATATCACGGTGGCAAGAAGCTGCAGCACCACCCAGCCCACTTAGGACTTTCTGCAAACTCATTAATATTTCACTCCGGCCCTGTGACTACAAATTGCATTGGGATTTGAAAGGGAGAAAGAGAGAATGAAGCAGAAATAAGAAACAACTTGTTCTGTGTCTTCATAATGTAACTACGAGAATTATCTAAAAAGTGAAGGGCAAAGGGAGATGGCTCATAATTCATATATGAAAGAGAGAGATACCACACAACTGGTGTCATGACGCATTTCTGAGGTATTTTTAAGGTAATTTGGCAAAAAAATGACACCACCGACAATGGGTTGCCATACGTCGAGGTTTCCCCAGACATTTTTGTGAATTTTCGCCCAGACACTGCTTCAAACTGCAGTATTCCAGGTATATCCTGAAAATTACAGGCGTATGGCCATCCTAATTAAACAAAGAGTATATAAATAAAAGACAGCAGAATAGCCTTAAATAAAATTTCCTAAGCCTTAATTGATGGTTTTAGTGTGTTACAAAATAGACTAACAAACTAAATATGGAAAAGAGCGAAAAATATGATTTTGTGTTTTTTTACAACACCACTTTCACTCACCTCAGCACTTTTCAGAGACTTTAAGAGATTGTTAACTGTTTCTGGAAAAGAACTACCCAGCATTCTCCCCATTTTTTCATAAAATGCTCCAACACATGCCACTGCAGTGCTACAAAAAGGCAAAATCATCATTTGTATTTTTTCACTAGGTAACATGCTAGTAAATAGAAGCATCAAATCAAAACTTAAACATCTTCAGGCAAGCGGGCAGTTTTATGTGGTATGTATACATTATAAGGAAATCAGAGACTACAAACTTATATTTTGGCCACAGATATAGTTTTAGAAATGAGAAGGTAAAAATTCACATGGATTAGCAATTAAGTGACAGGTAAAACGAATGCCAAGTTTCATTAAGTTTTTTCACTCTCATGCTCATTAGGATTTTTCTCACCCAAAGAATGACTCACATTTCTCACATATTTCAAAATAAAGATAGCATGTTCACCAACTGTAATTTGGAAAATTTTACGAGTTTTTTATGAGGATAGAATGCAGTCTTCTCAGACTTTGCATGTCTGATGCTAACAAAATAGTCTTGAAAGCATGGAATTTAATTCCAAATAGTTTGATAACCTATAGTTCCTAGAAGATGCTCCTGAGAATTCCCTAAGTGATTTTCACAATGACTGGTAAAATTGTGTCAAGTAATTGGTTGGCTTAGTTTCCTTCAAACTGCTTGGCAGTAATCACTTAGAAAAACTAAGTTCTCAATCCAGTCTGGATTGCTGCATGTGAAGGAATATAACTGTGCTCAATTAAGCTCTATTTTTGCTGTCCTCCTGCACAAAAGCCAAGTCAAGAACAACTTCTTGTGATAATCCAGCTAGAAAACATTTGCAATTCTTCTGTATGTTTAGGCATGTTTAGACTTAGAAATACAATAAGCAGGCTTCTTCACATGGAAGAAAGCCTCTCCATCAGAGGCTGCACCTAATAGATCCAGAAAGCGGCAGCACTCATCTGCATTTGCCTGCCTGTAAACCCCCAATAGGACTTACTTCTTAGTAAACATGCAAAACAATACACTATCAAGTCCTGCATGTTGCCAGCACAGTGATTTGACAAAACTAAACAGAGCTCTTTTAGAACTGGGCAATATATTCAGAGATTTACAGGCCCAGTGAATTTATTTATTTCCAAGTAGACATTTAAAGAATTGTTTCATCTTCCCTCCTTCTGCAATAATACAGTGGTACCTCCAGTTATGAACTGAATGCATTCCAGAGATCTGTTCTTAACACAAAACTGTTCTTAACATGAGGCACGACTTCCGCTCGCATCCTGGGGCAAAGGTTGCAACTAGGGGCATCTACTTCCAGGTTAGCGAACCGCGTTACTTGAAGCATTTGTAAGGGGGACAGTACGTAACCAGAGGTTCCACTGTAGTGTGGATGCTTAAAGACTAATGCTAATCCAACGAACACTTTCTTCCACTGATATCCTGCAGCATCTATATAATCCCGCTTTAAATATTACTGCCCATCATCTAGGATGCTGAACTAAAAGGTCTGATCTAGCAGGATCTTATGTTCTCAGTTACCCTCCCACCCTCAGCTGCATAATTCTTGTCACAACCAATATTGTGACAAAAAACAGTAGGAAATTGATTCCATTGTTACTTCAAGGCATCATTCATTTCTAAACAGGTATATTCCCCTGAGGATTCTGTAAGCATGAATCACAAAAATCATTCAAATCTGCTCAGCTACTTCTTCAGTGTTCTAAGAAATTAACAAATTAACCATCACTTGTAACAACATTATTGTCCTGTATGTGATCTGTTACTTACAGTTTGGTTGGTAAGTAGGCTGATGTATCATCTTTACTTTTGATAATTTCATTACACTTATCAAGTGTCTGAAATACAGTAAAAGTATCTCCAATGCTATACAGAGCAGCAAGGTTTTTAGCAAGCAATTTCCGGGTGGGTGGCCCAGGAGAGCTGCTGATAAGACCAGTTAGCTGTTCAACAAGTTTTTTTTGTTTTTCTTTTACATCCGTCTGTTAACAAAACAAATTAAAATTTTATTTGCTCTGATTTTCATAATTCAACATTCAAATGCTTAATTCTTTCTGATGATTGCTATTCAAGTATTTTTATTTCTGGGATATTTTTGCTAGTAGAGCTATAACCACCCGTCATGTGTCATTTTATTTTTCAATAAGATATCCTGACATTCGTGATATTTGGTGGTTTATTTAATGAAGCTGGTACTGGCCTAATCCACTGGCCCATGTGCCTAAATGCTTCTGGCATTTCTCTGAAACTACTGATATAAATTCACTTAAAACAAACTTGGAAAGGGAATTACAGCTCAAGACATAACATTCATCTCAAATTATGGGCAAATCAGATCTTTTAAAAATATGAATTAGTGAACTACATAATAATGTCATGGAGTTAGACTGCAATCCTTTACACTGATCTGGGAGCAAGCCCTATGAAACTCAATGAAAAAGGACTATATAAAAACCAAAGACTGGTGGGAGGGGACATGCATACCTTGTTAGCAGCTACTAGCACTTTGTCAAGAAACCGCAGCCATTCAAAGATAAAAACTGGTCGCTTAGCTTCTGTGATTTGAGCCAAAGCCTCTTCATTTAATAACAAACTGTGAGCAAGCTCCATGGCTGGCTAAAATCTGTTTTTGTTACAGGTGTACTTATTTCCTATTAGAAAACATAACATAGAACAATTATTATTATTATTATTATTATTATTATTATTATTATTATTATTATTATTATTTTCTTATTCCTAATAGCAGTTTACAAACAGCTCATTTACTTAATATTTGATTATATCCCAGATTGTCAAACACTTACATGAAGAATCTGCACTGATGTATTATTTCCTTAGTACCAGCAATGCACATTGCACTTTACAAACAACAAATTTGGCATGTCCTTCACCAAGGGACTTACAACAGAGGAAGTTGAGGGAAATTGTGACAGGGATAAAAAGGAAGAGAATGTGCTGCTATTTAATTACACATTATTCAGCTTAGTTACCATAGGGTACTGGGACTAGATGTTGTTCCAATGGGCTGCCAGAGAATATGCATTTTGAGGAGGAAATACAGAAGGTGGTCAGATGGAGGCGTTCTGGCAGGCAGTTCAAGGCACTGAGAGCAGCAAGTGAGAAAAGATGCACAGGGTCAGAGTGAATAATTTTGGCAGCAGAATGCTGCATGGATGAATGCAAGACAACAGAAGAGCCATGAAAAGAATGCAGTAGTCAACATAAGAGATGACCAAGGCATGGACCAGAATTTTTGGTCATATTTTTGTAACATTGTAAAAGAAGAAATGATTTGGCAATGAAAATGGAGGGCAAAGGATAGAGAAAACCAAGGCTTCAAGCCTGATCAGTAGAGCAAGGTGATGTTATTAACGATTAAGAATGAAGGAGGAAGGAGATGGCTTGGGAGGAACCAAGTTCGATTTTGAGTCCTACTGAGTTTGAAATAACAATGCAATACCTAGACAGAAATATCAAAGACACACTTAGAAATGCACTAGAACAGGCATAGGAAACCTCAGCCCTCCAGATGTTTTGGGACTACAATTCCCATCATCCCTGACCACTGGGCCTGTTAGCTAGGGATCATGGGAGTTGCAGGCCAAAAACATCTTGAGGGCCGAGGCTGCCTATGCCTGCACTAGAATGAAGAAAGTTCTTCTTAGGTAGAGGTGGGTGACATCAGTGCATAGTACTGAAAGCCATGATATGTGATAATGTTACTCAGGGAAACTGTATAGGGACAGAATTGCAGATGGCCAAATACAAGCACAGACATCTGAGAAACCACAATGAAGAAAGAAAACAAAGAGGGCTTCCCCCTCCAGAAACACCAAAATATCAACTAGACAGAAAGAGAGCCATCTGAAAACAAAATCAAGGAGATCTAGGACATAAAGCAAAGTGAAACAAGTAGGGGAAAGTGATCTACTGTACCTAGATATCAAAGAGGAAGAGAACTGAGCAGAGACTTTTGGATTTGGTGATGAGGAGGCAAAAGCACTGACATGCAGCTGGCAGACTAGATGGGGGCCAGCAACAGAGTTGGGGGGAAAAGATTAGCTCATGAAAGCAAGCAGGGGTTTGATGAAAAGGGGAGGGGGAGGGAATTGTACAGTAGTCAGACCTAGAAAAGGGATCAAGAGTTGGTTTGTTTTAATAAGGAAAACAGTGGTGCATTTGAATGTTGAAGAGAGGAAGAAAAAGATAGGATAACATAAAGAGTGATAATGACAGCAGAGATGGCAATTAGGAGGGCACAGGATCAACGGTAAACATGGGTTAACTAAAGATAATAGGGTAGTCAACTCATCAAGTGCAATGGAGGAAAAAATGTCAGAGAGTAGTAATTGTTGAGTAGTGCATTGCCAGGGTAGTAATAATGATTATGGAACCTCTTTTTGGCAGTCCTGTATTCATTTACCTTGGAATTAAGTCCTATTGAACTCGATGGGATTTACTTCTCAGTAGACATAGAACTGTACTGTAATTTGGAATTTCTGTCATTCAGAAGGGCCAGAAGTATTATCTCAAGGCTGTGGAAAGCACATTTACTGCCTGATTCACTTGCTCTGAGGTGTTATGCCAGGGAAGTCACACACAGATAGGAATATTAAGACTATGTTTTAAGAGTGCCAATTCTTGTAGGAGCTGCCACTTTATGAGATTCCTCTACAATCCTGTCCTCTGCTACTGCTATAAGTAAAATTTTATTCAGACAAAAGTGAAACCTGAATTTGTGATCTCAGATTCCCCTGCTGAATTTATTTAAAATATTCTCCACAGAAACTTCCAAGTCAAATAACAACCATAATAAAATCAAATATCAATTTACATACAGTATACAAAAGGATAGGAACAAAATAAAACATGGAAGTAAAAGAGAGGGGCAGGGAGAAAAACAGCAAGGCAATGAAGGCGGAATTAAACCATCAAGCATCAAAATTGTAGGAAGGAAATTGCCTGTCGCCGGGTGCCTGAAAGCTAGGAGGAGTAAGTACAGTACCAGTTAAATGTCTCCCGGGAAAGGATTCCACTGCCAGGAGTACTGCAGCTGAAAAGGCTCTATTGCTCATCGCTTCCCACCTCAATAAGGACAGGGTGAGAGATGAATGGGACATAATAATAAACTGAGAACTGCACCATTGGAATCAGCGACAGAGAGCCCAGAATATCTGCAGCTGCCTGCTGCGTGCAAGAGCGAGCAGCAACCCCATGCTTGCTGCTGCATAAATGGTGTGAAACTGCTGTAGCTGCTGGGGATGCCCCCAAGCGCTTTAAAGCCCCGCTCAGTTTCGGAGGGAGCTCCATCAGCTCGTGTGCTTCGCTTTGCATGCAGAAGGTGCGACTTCCCAACCCCCCCCCCCCCCAGTAGTAAGAGATCCCCGAGGGGCCATTGCCAGTCAGAGGAAACGGCAGTTTCGGATATCCAGCCCCAAGGCCTGCCACCAGGCTGGTGTCAAGGGCAGCCCCAGCGATAAGGAAACCCGCCGCCACTCAAAACTCCTGCCCGCCCCTCTCGAAAGCGCCTGCCTGCCCTAAAGGCCGAAGCACCCCGCCGCGAAAGCAGCGCACCACCTTAACTTGACCCCGCTGCCCACCCGTAGGAGCCGCCGTTGTTCGTTCCCTCCTCCCTCCTCCTCACAGGGACCCAGTTAAAGTGCCCCCCCCCACGCCACCCAACCGCCATCCCTTAATATTGACCCAGCGGCTCTTCTCCCCCCCTCTGCCCCCCCGCAAGTAAGTCCTTCGTCTCCCAGACCCACCTCTTCCGACAGTTCGCGGTACCGCAGACCACTGCGACGTTTGACAGAAAGGGGCAAACACCTGACGTCGCCATGGCGCACCGCTCAGTAACCGAATCCCTCTCTCCCCACCAGCTGAGGAAGCGCCGGCTGCCGCGCAAGCGCATTCCATACCCGGAAGCTGGTCGGTAGAAGGCACGCATGCGCACCTGCGCAGTTGCCGAGAGACTGGAACGCAAGAGGGCTAGGCTTCACTGGGTGGAAGAGGCGCGCGGAGGCTGGTAGGGAATAATGATAAAGAGCTGGTGCTGTACCGATTTGAGTGTTGCTGGCGAATGTTGGGCAGCTTCTTAGATCAGGCTATGGGCAGCTGCTAGCCGTGGGGTTCCTGCATTGTGTGTGTGTGTGGGGGGGTGCGGTTTAGACTAGATGACCCTAAGGCTCCCTTGCAATTCTGTGCTGCTAGGATGGCGGTATGCAACTTCCACGATCAAATGCAGCGTGTTTCTGAACACTAGTTGCTGGGGGGACGGCAAGGAGAGAGGGCTGTTCTCCACACCACTATATATGTGTGTGTGTGCGTACTTGCAGCACAGAGGATACGACTTCGTGTATCCGATGAAGTTCACGAAAGCTGATGCTGTTAATAATAACACCTGTATAGGTGCAGGGGGTGTAATTGCACTTGTTTGTTATTGTAGTATGTATTCTTGGTTTTTTTGTGTGTGTGTGTGTTTGTACCATATTTTTCGCTCTATTAGACTCACCGGACGATTGGACGCACCTAGTTTTTAGGAGAGGCTCCCTGCTCCCCTGCGGAGCCTTCATCCCATGGCTAAGCCCGAAGCTAGAACAGCCAGCGGGATCCCACTCACTGTTCTGGCCTCTTCTTTAGCCGCGCACAGCCTCTCCTGGGCAAAGGGAGCCTTCACCCCCTGCCCAGGAGAGGCTGCGCACGGCTAAGGCTCCCCCAAGAGCCGCGCTCCCTTTAAAGAGTGTGCGGAGTGTGTGTGCGGCTCTTGGGGGCTTTTCCCACGCAGCTCTTTAAAGGGAGTGCTGACAGAGCCTCCCACCTGCATTCGCTGCATAAGACGCACACACATTTCCCCTTACTTTTTAGGAGGGGGAAAGTGTGTCTTATAGAGGGGAAAATACGGTATGTTGTAAGCCACCCTGAGATCTCTGGATGAAGGGCAGTATAGAAATTTAAGAATTAATAATAATGATAATAATAATGTGTTAGTCCTTAAGCAAGCTTGTTCTGTTATTTTACTATGCACAGCAGGATGTTAGGATAGAATATAGACCTTTCATCTGATTCGACAGGACTCTTATTACATTCAGTTAATATGGGGAGACTGGGGTAATCATCAGGGGCTGTGTATGACACCTTTTCTTTGCTAATGTGCATTCTTAGCAGAGAGCGAGTCCTCTTGAATCCAGTGGGGACTTGTTCACTTGCTAGATAAACACAGAGTTGTGCTGTATGTGTCAGGCTACAATCCCACTTGAGTTATAAGGCTTTTGGGGTGAGCAGCCTGACTGGCATGATGATGTTGGGCATCAGTCATAATAATTTTTCTAGTATTTATGGTGCCACAAGGCTATTTGTTGCTTTTGCTTTTCAGTTGTTTCTAGGTGGGATTTCATCTAACTGAGCCACCACATTAATCTAAAGGTTCAGTGCCCCTAAAGTTTGCTCTCTTTCTAGGAACACTAAATGAAATTATTATTATTATTAATTTTTTTATTTATACCATGCCCATCTGGCTGGGTTTCCCCAGCCATTCTGGGCAGCTTACAGCTTACTGTTCCTCCCACCAGAGCACTCTGAAAATTGTGGCAGCTATTAGCTGTAACAAAGTCACAGTTTGTTTTTGTTAATTTGTAGTTTATAATAATGTTTTTAATTGTTGTAACTCTTCCAAGCTGGAAGAAAGTTGGGATATAAATACCATATTTTTCGCTCTATAAGACGCACCAGACCACAAGACGCACCTAGTTTTTGGAGGAGGAAAACAAGAAAAAATTTATTCTGGATCTCAGAAGCCAGAACAGCAAGAGGAATTCCTCTCACTGTTCTGGCTTCTGGGATAGCTGCGCAGCCTGCACTCGCTCCATAAGACGCACACACGTTTCCCCATACTTTTTAGGAGGGAAAAAGTGAGTCTTATAGAGCAAAAAATACGGTACTCTACATGAAATAATAATAATTTCCCCCCCAAAAAATCAGTGAAAACTTTAGCTATTTTCAATGCATTCTAAAAGCTAGAAAAATATTGTTTATAGGCAAGAGGTCTGCAAGTGGAGTATTAATACCAATCATGGGTGATGAAGAAGATGACTACATGTCTGATTCCTTTATTAATGTTAAGTAAGTGCAATATTTTTCTAAACTTATCAAACTTGTCAGTGCCTAACACATGCACTAATAATTGAAGCTATTTGTGGTGTTTCAGATACAGAACTTTTCAATTATTTTTTGAGTAAGAGGTCTGGCTAAAATGCTTCAAGTTGATATCACCTAGAAGAGGGTTCTTCATCCTTGAGTCCCCTTTTGTTGTTGGACTAGAACTGGCCATCTGGGGACCCAGGTCTTGCAGTCTCAAACCACATGCAAATGTTGTTCTGACTTCTGTCAGTTCCTTTAGCACACCATTGTAAGTAAGTAAGTAAGTAAGTAAGTAAATTTTTATTTATACCCCGCCCTCCCGGGCCAAGACCGGGCTCAGCGTGGCTAACATCAAATACATGAAAACACAATCAAACAACTGATTAAAATACAGCTTAAAAATTAGAATCAGGATAAAATTAAATGACTGCCCAT
Organism: Podarcis vaucheri; assembly: GCF_965113315.1. Taxonomy (NCBI): domain Eukaryota; kingdom Metazoa; phylum Chordata; class Lepidosauria; order Squamata; family Lacertidae; genus Podarcis; species Podarcis vaucheri. The sequence goes on along the minus strand of NC_138761.1, from coordinate 42,478,277 downwards.
GAATTACAACCATAGGGGTCAGGAACCTCAAGTATTCATCAGGGCCAGCTATCCATGTTGGTCCCACATGACCCGATAAATGGGCCAAAGAGGTAACTTACAGAATCCCATAGAGGGGGGTCAAATTGGGCCCGGACCGAAGTCTAGGCGGAACAGCTCCATCTTGCATGGACTAACTGTACTGACTGCTCCACTCTTTTTCTGCACCAACAACTTTTACAACAACAACAACAACAAATTATTTGTACCCCGCCCATCTGGCTGGGTTTCCCCTGCCACTCTGGGCGGCTTCCAACAAAGATGAAAAATACACTAAAATTTCACATATTAAAAACTTTCCACCAGTCCTTTCTTTGGGAAAAGAAGAGTGTTAATCTCTTGTATAGTCCCCTTTTCTGCTCCAAGAACACCTAGCACAGAAGTAGTTTAGATTTCACTTATCCGTCTCTGAACTGGGTGTATCATTTTTTTGGGAAACCAGAGAAAAGGTCTTTCCAAGAGGCACAATGGCTGCATATGTGTGATCATCCAAAACCTTATAAAGAATAAACCAAGTGTCACCGCTTTGCACTCTCTGGCTGCATACTGGCTGAGGTGTAAAGATCCTGGCTTGCTTTAAGCCAGAGCTTCCTAGTTCTGGTGTATCAGGAACTCTGGCTTACTGCAACCCAGGCTCTTTGTGCTCAAGCTGGGGCACAGCTAGAGGAAGGATAATCAGGTGGAGCAAGGGAATGATGCATGGCCATGATGCTTGTCTACAGCTTCATAAACCATGGTTTGTGAAGCCTTGGGTGATTGATCAAACATGACCAGTGACATTTGGGACTGAAAGCTGAACTGTGCACCCTTCCTCTTGCCATTTCAGAGCTATCCAGTTCCCGGGTTACAGCTCCAGTTTGGCACCCTCGTATAGTGTAGGATACCTGCCTCTGTGCCACAGTGACTGAACTCAATGATTCTAGCCCAGCTACATGGCTTTAAGTGGTTGAGGAGTATGTTTAAGTGGCCCATGAAACTGGCATAGGAATTGCTTATTCCTAAATCCAGGAAAATGAACTTGAACTGGAGGGCGGAATAGATTCAGACTGCCACCTAAGCCATTTTAAGCCCATCCCTGCATAGACTAAATCTTTGACTACACTCTTTCTCAACACTGCTTTTCCCACATCCCTTTCTTGTGGACAATTAACTGGTAAGCCTCTAATATATTCCCCTTCTATAATCTCCTTCAGTAAGACCTAGCACAGAAGTAGCAGCCCCTAGAACAGGTATGGGGAACATTTGACTCTCTAGATGTAGCTGAACTACAACTCCCATCATCTCTGACCATTGGGCATGCTTGCTGGGTCTGATGGGAGTTGTAGTTTAGCAACATCTGGAGGGCCAAAAGCTTCCCACACATATTCCAGAATATATTACTGTGGATCAAAACTCCCTACTGATTCAACCTAGGTTTTCCCTTCAATTTCCTTGCCGTGCCTTTCATATACCAGTGTGTTCTGTGAGCATGTTACAGCAACAGAAATACCACTGTGTGGGGCTTTTATCGTACCATTTAACCTATCCTTGTTCCATTTCAGCAGAAGAAAAGAGAAACATATTCTTCTTGCAAGAATGATAATTACAATAGATTGGTGGTATTCTGTTTGTATTAACCTTGCAATCTATGTACACTTACCTGGAAGTGAGCCCCATAAAACATTGAGGGATGTACTGTTAATCATTACGTGTGGTTCACTGAAAATGCTCTTAAAACTTTATTTATTTATTTATTTATTTCTGTAATTGCTATATAATAGTTTGATATTTGGACTTGTTCAGCCAGGACATCAGACCAGGCATGCCAATGCTGAGGCGTACAAAGGAAGTGTTTAAGAAAGAAGAAAAACAAAAGGAAGCTAACGAGAGAAGTCGGCAAAAGAGTATAAAAGAGCAGGAGAAAGAACAACGCGATACTGTTTTAAACATTGCTTTGGGAAACGAGAATAAAGGTTTTGCTATGCTTCAGAAGATGGGTTATAAAAGTGGTCAACCTCTTGGCAAAAGTGGTGAGTTTCTCAGCTTCCCTTTTTCTGAATAAGACTGTATCATGGTATTATTATGGTTGTTGTTTTATTATTAATTTATAAACCTTTTAATGCCAAAATAGGCTTCGAAGTGGTTTAGAAGTATAAAAACCAATGACACAAGCATTAAAATATAAAATTAAAATACACAAACAATCCAATTAAAACAGTTCTTGGGTTGAGAGATAATGGGAATGTCTGTGTAATAGACCTGGGTGATTTTTCAATACATATTGTTCAGTTTTTGCCGCAACCAATCATCAGCAGGCCTTGCCGCAGCAACCAATCACATGCCCAATCGCCACTGCCAATCCTGCTGGCTGCTGCCCACCCCCCACCCCCCGCTATCCATGTAGAAGACGGCCCACAATTTTTGCCTGTTATTTCTAAGGAAAAAATATCATCTTATACACGGAAATATATGGCACTATTTTCGATTTTGCAGCAGGCCAGTGTGACAGACCAGTAGGCTTGATTTACAGAGATGCTGGCTTTGGGCTTGCTGGGAACCCCCGTTCCCCTTCCTTACCCCCGTGAAAGAAGAAACGGGGGTTGTTTTCAGAGTAAGAACAAAAAATGTTGCCCTGTTATTTAACTCTTTTTCTTTCCTTCCGTCTCCCCTTCTGCCTGTGTGGGTGTGTGTATGTGAGTGCCCTGATGCCTTTACTACCTGTCTGAGACTTTGACGGAGCCCCTTTCTTTGTGTAAAAGTAAGAACAAAAAAAAAAGTTGCTGCGTAAGACATTTTTCGTTCACCCTAAATAGCTTCCCTCATATAAAAAAGGAAGGTTTTAAAAAAAATAATTAAAGGATGCTATCTCATTGATTGCCCTTCTTCCTTCCCTTTGATAAAAAGGGAGAGGTTGGTGGTATAATAATAATAACCACCAGCAGCAGCACCTCAGATTCACACACAAATATGCAGCCCTGGGTCTGCTGGCCAGTGGTTGGGCCAGAACATTATTCCCTTTAGTTCTGTAGTCCCAGGCCCAACTAGCAGTTGGAACAGAGTGTTTTGCATGCCTAGGCAGAGACCCCCCGACCCTGAGAGACCACCAGAAGGAATAACGACCCGTGACAACGTGTTATGGAATTAAAAATTGGCCACAGCTTTATTAAACCTTTCAGATGTAGGAAGACCTTGGCTTAGGCATTGGGCATGTATCCCTCCCAGCTCCCCAGCTGGGGGAACTGGGGCTCCTCAGGGTGAATGGGATATGGGCAGGTGCACAGCAAGACGCTTGTGTACGCTGGCAGCCCACCCCATATCCCCGCAACACAGGGGAGTTCACTGACAACCTTTCAGTGTATGGCCATTGACTCCCATATACAAACCCCTTTAAGAGGGGACCCTGGAATCGCCGCTGTGGGGGGGTGAGTCACCACTTCACACACCCCAAAAAAATTAGGGAAGAGGGAGAGATTGGTGGAATATTAATAATAATAATAATAATAATAATAATAATAATAATAATAGACCTCAGATTCACAAACAAATCAGCAGCCCTGAGTCTGCTGGCCAGTGGTTGGGCCAGAATATTATTCCCTTCAGTTCTGCAGTCCCAGGCCCAACTAGCAGTTGGAACAGAGTATTCTTTCTAGAAGGGAGGAAATAGCAATCTCCCTGGAGCTGCTTGTTCTCTGGCTGGTGGTTTGGACCCGACTGGTCTTCCTCTTGCCCTGATACTTTCCCTGGGAGACAGGGAGTGCTAATGAACAGAATGTCAAAGCAAAATAAAAATCTTCAAATAGTAACATAAATTTATTGTGAGGTTAGAACCAGTATAACTTACATCTTGAGGGGAATTATTCTACAACATTAATGCAGAATCATATAGTTGTTATTTTTTTCAAGTTACGGCGAAGGCCTGTTATCTGTGCAGTAAATTTCATTTCTCTAGTAGATATTGTTTGAAATAATGCACATACATGAAAGATACAGAGAACCTGTGCAAAACAATACTTGGAGTGTGGACTTTGACCAGGCTAGACTCAAATCTCTGTTCAGATGCCAAGTAGATAGCCTAAGGTGTGTCATTAACTCATGGTCTGATCCACTTCACAGGGTTTGTTGTAAAGATAATGTGAGAACCCCATTACAAGCCACTCTGAGCTCCTGTGATGAAAGGAACACAAATGTGTCTAATAGCGATGATCATGTGTGTTTTTATCAAGCATGACTGCTCTTGTTTTCTGCAGGAAAGGGGATTGTTGAGCCCATTCCTCTGAACATTACCACAGGTTTGTGTCCATTCTCTCCTTTTTAATGTTTTAAAGTTCGAACACGGTCCCTCTTGATGTGTTAACTAGCGCTTTGAACTTGGAACAGGCAGAAGTGGGCTTGGCCATGAAGAAGTGAAGAAACGGAAAGCTGAAGAAAACTTGGAAAACTACAGGAGAAAAATGCATATGAGGAAACAAGCGGCGGAGCAGACGGCCGACCTCTTCAAGTAATGTGCAAGGGCTTCATTCCTCGTCTTCTCTTTGCAAATAAGAATTGTATTATTTATGGGAAGGATTGTGGCTTCATGGTGGAACACGTGCTTGCATGCAGAAGGTCCCCTGTTGAATCTATGACCTCTGCAGATACGGCCAGACGAGACTCTTGTCTGAAACTCTGAAAATTGCTGCCAGTCAATTGAGGCCAGCAACAGCCAGCATAATGGTTTCTAGAACCATTGGCCATGCTGACTGGGGCTGATTAGAGTTGGGAGTCTACATCATCTGGAGAGTACTAGGCTGAGGAACAGTGCTGTGTGGGGTTATCCTTCCCACAATGCATGAGAAACTGCCTCATACCAAATTAGGCTGCTACTCCATCAAATATCGCCATCAGGTATTGCCAGTATGAACTACACCAGGGGTAGTTATTGGACTCCAACTCCCACAAGCTCTAGCCAGCATGGTTAAAGATCAGAGATGATGGGAGCTGCTCACAGTGATCTGGGTCCCAAAAGGTGTGTATAATATAGTATTTGGTTTTGTAGCACTTCTAAACCGCCCATCATACAACTCCCACGATGGTGAACAAAACAAATTGATAGATACATATAAACGATCAGTGTAATATCTCAACCAGTCCAAGTTATGTTTATTGGTAGTCATGTTTCATTTTATTTTTAAGATTGAGATTGAAGACCAAACAGGAACAACTTCAAGTAAAACGAGACCTTGTGAAAAGTCAGAAAGCCTGTCAACAACTAGATATGCAGAAAGTAAGTTTAAATAAAAACATTTTTTCAAATGTTTTTGTGCATTTGTGACCCAAAGACTTTGGATGGGTATCATTTACTGAAAGTAAGTATGCAGAACAACTTTTTTACGAGCTTGTCCCCACGTCATTGTAAGTCAAGTGTGGTGCATCAACAGGCTGAAAGCAAAAAAGAGCCAACTCTCTTCTGGTTTACTTCCCTGCCTGGCTTCCTGTTTTTATTGTCTAAGAACTACATACAACTTAGACATGGTCCCCATCTTTTCCAGAAAATATTTTACTGCTTCAGTGGATTGAAAATGCTAACATAAGCTTTGCTATAATGCCTTGTGCTCCATTTTTATTTTTTCAGGTTTGAGTATGCAACACGTTCTGAGACTGCATCTATTAAGTTATTTTTTGAGCATTTTGCTTTTCCAAAAGTTGCACCTTTTTCTCTTTCCAAATTGCCAAGGAATTGATGGGGTGGGGTATGTTGGTTGTTACTGCCAAACTTTTGCTTTAAAGGGTCTTGAATCCCCCAAAGAGATGTGGTTCTGGTTACGGCCAGAGGAGGAAAAGGAAGATGACGTGGATGCAGAGGAGGAGGAAGAAAAAGAGGAAGATGAGTTCGATGTAAGTGTAAGGTTTAGATACCATTGGAAACTGCATTGTGCTTCAATAATCTAAGTCGGGGGTCGGCAAAAAAATTTAGCCGCAGGCCGGTCCACTGTCCCTCAGACCTTGTGGTGGGCTGGAGAAGCAGCACGGGGTGGGGGAGAGCTGGAAGAAGCGGCATGGGGGGCAAGTAGTCCTCCTCCCCAGCCCCAGCTGCTGAACTTAACTTCTCTCTCTCTTTTTTTTTAATGATATTTATTGGGAATTTAAAGTTACATTAAAAAAAAGAAAAAGAAAAAGCAAGAAAAAAAGAGATTAAAGAATACAAATCAGTAAAAAGAGAATTAAAAGTACAAAACATACAATACTCTAAAATCAAAAACAAGAGCAAAAGAATAAATGTAAAAACAAATCCAATATTCCCATATCCTTATCTTCATTAACTTGTTTCATCGACCTCCTCACACTTCCCTTTTTTGTATTCTAATTATTAATTATCTCAGCAAATCCTTTCCATCTTTCACTGTATTCTGTCCTTTAGTTGTCTTAATTTATTTTAGCCTTATCTTACCATAAAAAACACCTTAAAACTTAAAAACTTATTTATACATAACTCCTTATAACATTTCTACTAAAGCCTAATAGTTTCATTCCAAGATTTTCCTAACATTCATTAATTTTGCAATATTTCTCTAAATGAATTTTTAAACTTTCTGCCAATCTTCATCCACCGTCTCTTCTTCCTGCTCTCGGGTTCTGTCAGTCCTTTCTGTCTGTTCCATCTAGTCCATCAACCTGGTGATCTTATGTCTGAGGCTCTTAACTCTTTTCCATGTCCCTTCTGCAGATCATCTTCATAATTGTACCTGCACTTTACTTTGTCTTCTGCTGGTCTTGTACTTAATTTCCTTCCTTTGTCTCTGAGGAGTAGATCTCGGGGGAACAACCTAAGAATGTCTTTATCCCTTCTCAACCAGTCAGCCATGGTTAGCACTAAAATCCAAAAAATATTCCAAAGCATACTTCAATGTCCCTCCAAAGTTGAGGGCCTCGACCACTCCAATCTCCTCCTGGCCCAAAACCAAATCCCAAAAGTCAGGACATTCCTGCATAGGAGGATATGACCAACTTGCTATCTCCAGTCCCGAAAGGACTCCGTCTCTCCAAGTCTGACTCACTCCAGATTCAGTCATCAGAAACGACAGCTTATGTTCCTGCAAGGCCACATCTCTCTCAACTTGTGTTACTTGAGGTTCAACAACAACCTCCTCCTTTGTCTTCTCCGCTGCTCCAACAAGGCACTTGTCCTGCACAAAGCAGACACTAAGGCTTCCTGTGTCAACATTCTTGTCCAAGGTCAATGTCTGTTTCTCACGATCCTTAATCTCTACAGCTGTAGAGTTCCCCAGGTCCACTCCAACAACAGTTCAAAAGCTCCCTCTAGAGGAAACAATTTCTATTTGTATCCATCATTTTACAAGCAGATCCAGCAACAAGATTGCTTTCGTTTTTCAAATCTTTGTTCCTTTTTAGTGCAAAAGGAAACATTGGAGTCAAAATGTTTCTCTTATTTGACTATCTGTCAACATACGTTATTATTCACAGTCAATGAACTTTCCCAAAACATCTATCTTTGACAGCCCGTTCCCAGGTTCAAGACGATAGAAATTTATCTTTCTTTACTCCCTCTCCTGCAGGCTTGAACAATTTAAGATTTCCCCCCTCTTCTCCTGCTTCCAAGGGGGGTTTTGTAGTTTTAACCGATGGAAATTTAGTCCTTTACACATAACTTTCCAGACTTTAGCTTGCGATGTCTTTGCTTCAAGCTATTTACAAAAGCGGAAGGCGGACTTCCTGTTTAGACCTTCCCGCTCCGGTGCCAAATTACGAAGTTTAATAATCCAATTTTCCGTTCTACTCACGGGTACTTGTTTAGAAGTCCAATTGTCCACAGGAAAAAGGTCAGCGCTCTCCGACAACAGCAATGCGGCTTCACTCCGTGAAAAGAGCAATCGATTCGAAGCACCGCACCACTCACCCCGGAACCCCGTAGCCGGGTTTCCCCGCGAGTAGGGGAGGCACAAAAGGTGCCAGCCAAATCCCAGGTCCACAGACTTCTCCCGCCTGTGGTTTTTGATGGGTCTTCGCCTCGCCGTGGCGGTCCAGACCCTGATTTTCACGGAGCAGATTCCTCCAGATCAGAGGAAATCCACCATTGCCGGTGGTGCTAACCCGGAAGTCCGGTGGGGCTGTCGCTGCCGCTGCTTCTCGTGGGTAGGCAGAGTGATCTCATCCACTCTGCTCTCTGGCCCACAGGCGCACCAGGGCAGCGGCGGGGGGAAGATGAGCAGTGCGAAAGGGCTGGTTCCGGAGAGGGGCTGCTTAAAATGGCGCTCAGCCAGCTCAGCCTAGCCCCACCCCCTTCTTCCTCTATGCAGGGAGGGGAGAAGCCAGGAGGAGGGAGGGAGGAGGCACCACCATGGTGTGTGTGAGGGAGAGGGAGGGAATGGAATGGCGCAGGGGAAAAAATGGCACAGCCCAAATGAGCAGAATCCCCACGCCGATCCACGGACAGTCCGTGGGTCGAATCCTGAAGGCAGTTGGGCCTGATCCGGCCCGCAGGCCTTAGTTTGCCGACCCCTGATCTAAATTAATAAGCTAAAATAATTTTAAGCATTTATGCTTAAAGGTGTATTTCATTTGTCAAACACAGGACTCAGAAAAGTTAATCATGTTGACAGCGTATCTAAGGGAAGAACACCTCTACTGCATTTGGTGTGGAACAACCTTTGATGGTAAGAAACATACCAAGTATTAATAATAGCTGAGCCCTCTTCTTTAGTTGGTCTGTTAATGTAAACTCACAGTATCTAATGCCTTGGCCAAAAGAAGCACAAGTCACCTTTGCACAATGAAAGTCTCCATGTAATATAAACCTAAATTTGTTTCTTTGGGAACCTTAAAGCTTATTGTATTCAACAATTTTTTTCTTTTGAGTTGTTTGCAAGAGGAAAGGGAATGATGCTCTTAATGTACTTGTGTTTGAGGATGCTCACCATAAATGCAAACCCCCCTGCTCTTGATAACTGCAAGTCATATCTGCAATTAATTTCAACAACCTGTTTAGTATCACTTTGTGTGGCTTGTTTGATCTTTTCTAATGTACAGCTCTCTCTCCCCAAAAGGCTTAGTATCTCAGTCCAGTGTGTTTTTCTTGTGACAATTGTATAATGCCCTTTTTAAAAATCTTCCAGATAAAGAAGATTTATCCTCAAACTGTCCTGGAGACACTTTTGCAGACCATGAATAATTTTCCTAAAGCAAGAATAGTAAATGCTGCAAGATTGATCCAGCATAAAGATATCGAACAGTTCAGAAGACTGCATATATTTTTGTAGGGAAAAGGTTTTTGCAATGTATTTATGTATATATTGTAACACTGGAACTGTGCTGAAGTCCTGTTCATTTGGAAATATGGATAGAAAGGAGCTACACACCAAGAAGATCTTATAGGAGCTGCATAATCAGTTGACTGTCAGCTGTGAACTCTAGGTACTTAAAAAAAAAAAAAAAGCTTACTTGTTATTTTTGTGAAAAACACAGCAAACAGGATTGGGTAGATCCTCCTTTACACCCCAATCAATTATAGAAGTGGAATACTGATCTAGTGCAGAAAAGAAAACAGGAGGGCTGAAAAGGTCCAAAATGTGTATATAGAGAGGCCAGAAATAAGATCAGGACGCTTAGGTTAAAATCCTTTATGTACTAACTTAGGAGTAAGTTCTGTTGACCTTCAGTGTAAATATTCTACATATGCCTTTTACTGTTGACCAAACTGCTCAGTTTTGTAATTTTCGGTGTTTTATACCAAAAGTCTTTCAATCCATTTTCCTAATGTCAGTGAAGGCTTAAAACAGTTAATGTTGAACTGTTCAGTAGCTATGGGTGTTTGTATCACTATTTACAGCTGAATGCATTTGTTGTGTATGTATATGTCTAAACAGATTTATATCTGGGTTTTTTTACTAACCTGCAGTTTGGCTCAAATGTATAAATACTATACTAGGCACACTGAGAACCCCATACAGTACTGAAAACAAAAATAACTAGCTGTACTGAAACAGGAGGTGGCAACTAATGATATTTTCCCTGGGCAGTTACAAGTTAGTCCATCTGATGTTGACTCTGCCATCCTCCAGTTCTCTTCTGAGTTGGTTCTTTGGTTAAAAGGTTTTTTAAAAAATGCCTTTCTGGCTAAATTAGTTGATGGGCTTCTATTTAAGGTTAATCCACTTTACTGCCCATGGAAAACGGCATGATCAAGCCAACATTAAGGTAAAGTGTGAACCAGACTGCTAGCTTTACATGGAAGTAACCTCTAATGGACTCAGTAGCCCTTAGACCTGAGTAAAGGTGTTGTATTTTTCAGTGGGGAAGTTTCAAGTAGATGAAACGCTCAATGGCTTGCCAAAGTGTTCAGGTTTGGCTAGATTGTGCCTCAAGTTATCAGGAGAAAGAACTTGGTGACAGTACTAATGTAAGCAGAAGGGTGGCACGTAGTTCTAGTGTGCATTAAAAAGGAAATAACACGTCTCCTTGCAGTTTGATTCCTTTCTGTTATATACAGTGTGATGCACTGTACCTTTCTCGGTAGTCTAAAAGTGAACCACCTGCCAGACTCTATATAGAACACAATTTTTCTGCATTAAGCAGTCAACAGTGCAGCACCCATTACTGGCTGCATTTGGTATCTTCATTACTAATTGCACACAGGGGTAGATTTTCACCAAGATTTTCACCAAGATTTTCACCCGAGAGGTGCCTCTGTTCAAGTGCATGCCTCTTCCTTTGTATGCCATGTAGCTTCTAAAAGAAATGAACAATGTGGGGACTTTGTAATGCACGTCATTTATTAAGAAAGAGAAAGCAGCTACTGAACAGTAGCATAAGCCATGCATACACAACAAAAACACTACAATTTCCCAAGATTTGAGAAATACATGCTTCGGTTGAAAAATTATATTGTAAAATGTGCTTCTTAACACTGTACCAGTGATTTAAAAACAAATTTAATATTCACTACAAAGTTCCATGAAAGAATTCAAGTTAAAGATTTATAATGGATTCGGTTCCATCCGGAATCTAGTGTGAATATTCTCTAGTGTTGGACGATGGCACCGAAAAGCTGTTCCCTGTGAACTAGGTGCAATGGAATTACTCAGGAGTAAGTTGACACAGCTGCAGCTTTATGGTATAAAAAACTCATCAAATCCTAGCTGTTAAAAACATCCCTTTGCAGTGAATTATTCACAGCACACACTCCGTAGATTTCACCAAGTTATTTTCACATGGCTTGTAAAATCCAAATCAAGAGAGGCTTTGAAAGCTTTTGACTGTTGTCTGGATGCACTGGTGGACTGGATGAGGTCAATAAAGTGTATATGAACCCTGGCAAGACCGGGGCTCTTTGGATGGGTGGTTCCCATGTTTGGGAAGTCACTAGTTCTGGATGGGGTTGCATGTAGCTTGGGGATATTCCTGGATACATCTTTGTCACCAGAGATTCAAGCATCCTTTGTGGCTACGAGTGCCTTTTACCAGCTTCATGTGGTTCACAAACTATGGCTATTCATGTACAGGGATCGCCTGACTACTGTAGCCCATGTGTTGGTAACCTCAAGGCTGGATTACTGTAATGTTGCTCTTTGTGGGGCTGCCCTTAGGTTTGGTTCAGAAGCTCCAGCTGGGGCTCTGCTTGAGAGCACACAACACAGCATTGTTAAACAACTGTACTGGCTTCCCATTACTGCTCAGGATTCTTGCGTGTTTATAAAATCCTGAACAACTTTGGTCCAGGGTACCTCAGGGATTGCCTGGAACTCTTTTATCCCAGCTCAATCACTTGAGATCACCTGCAGGAGCATCTTTGGTTGTTCCCCAAGCTGGTGAGGCTCATTTGACAAGAAACCCCTTAAGAGCCATCAGCCCAACTTTTAAACGTCTGCTGAAAATGTTTCTGTTCCTCTCAGACTATGAAGGCATTTAACAAGACATCCATCCACAATGGTTAGTTGATGTCTGTTTAAGTTTCTATTGTATTATTATCTTTTGCTGTAAACCACTTTGCTATACAGTGGTGCCTTGGTTTAAGAACAGTCTGGTTTAAGAACGATTTGCTTTACAAACTCCGCAAAACCAGAAATAGTGTCTTGGTTTGAGAACTTTACCTTGGTATAAGAACGGAATCTGAACGGTAGAAGGGCACCGGTGGTGGGAGGCCTCATTAGGGAAAGCGCGCCTTGGTTTAAGAACGGACTTCTGGAATGGATTAAGTTCGTAAACCAAGGTACGTGTGTGTGTGTGTGTGTGTGTAAAAAATGATGCAGTGATATAAAAATATTTTTTTGAATACAATCTATCATGAATCATTATTTTTATAAAAAAAACAGTTCTGATTTGGATACCTTCCAAAAAAGTTCTGATTTGGATACCTTGCATTTTTTTTCTAGGTTGTATTGCAGGAAAGGAATTAAGTCTGACAGAAAAACAGGTTTCCCTTTATCATCCTTATGCTTAAAAGCAAAGTGTCCAGACAAAAAGGGCTCAGGGGCAGAGCATATGCTCTGCATGCAAAAAATGTCCCAAGTTCAATTCCCAGCAGGGCTGGGAAAACATCATCTGAAATCCTCAAGACTTGCTGCTCATCAAAGTAGACAATATTGATGAACCAATGGGTCAACTGAGTATAAGGCAGCTTCCTATGTCTTACCAAACCACAGCTAGGTTTTTAACACAGGCTTCCAAGCAGAGAGCTCCTAAACCTCGATTACTTCAAAAGCCTCATATTATGTCACTCATATTATTTTCCTTTATTATTTATTACTAGTAATTATTAAATGCATATGATGACCCATCAATAAAATAGGTGGAATTTTGGAAACAAACACTTAATCTTGCAGGTAAAAAGTAAAAGAACTCTCCTGGCAGAAACCAAATAGAAAAAAACAAAAAAACCCACAAAATTTATATACCACTTGATTGTAAGAAAACCTCTAAGCAGTTTACAAAAAAATTGAAATAAAACACTTTAAAAATCTCAATAAAAAGCACAGGTATAAAAACATTGAAAAGTTGCTTAAAAGAACCCATACCTAAAAAGAGAGAAAGCACATGTGGCTTCTACGTATCTGGACAGGCTTGCGTAAACAAATGTGTTTTACGCAGATGCCAAAAAGAATGTGATGAAGGCACCTGCCTGATGTCAACAGGCTGCGAGTTTCAAAGTGAAGGTGCTGCTGCAGTAAAGATTGATGTCTTATAAGTATTATGAGGCACCTGTAACAGTGCGGGTTAATGTAGATTGGAGCATTCTTGAAAGGTGATCCTGCCCCTAATACTAACACCTTGAACCTGGCCTGGTAGTAAATGGACAGCCAGTGCAGTTCTTTGAGCAAAGCTGTGCTATGCAGAGGATCTCTTCCTGCTAGCAATCATGCAATGGCATTGTGCACTAACAGCATTTTGCGAATCAAGTTCAAGGAGTGCACTGCAGTAATCTAACCTTGCAGTAATCTAACCTTGAAGTCACCAATGCCTGAACCACTGTGGTCAAGTTCTCTCAGTCCAGGAATGACCATGTCTGTCACAGCTTGTAAAATGGGCTTCCAGCCACTGAGGCTGAGCCTCCCATGAGAAAGCAGGACAGTTTTTAAAGACAGCCACACATACAAGGCACAGGTGTCTAGTTCTGGCTTCGGAGAAGTTTTGCCTCCACACGAGCACCCTGCAGCTCCCCTCAAAGGCCACAGCAGAACATATAGCAAGAGGCAATCCAGAGTTAAATTTCCAGGTGCCACAGTTTTGATTCAGACGAGATTTTCAATATTAGCAACAGCAAAAGGAACCACTACCTTTAGACCAAAATTCTGCAGTTGTGTTTGGACAGGTATTAGTTAACAAGTGTGTGGGCTATACTGCCTTTTCTTTAAAATATGCAAAATGGCGGGTGCCGATGGTCTGTCAGATGGCACGTTTGAAAGCAGTTTCTTAATTAGAGATACCTGCAAACAAAGGAGAGATGGTTTTTTATTTTAAATTACAACAAGCATGGAAAAGACAACCTATAAAAAATGCTTTGCCACAGTATACCTCTTCTGGAAACTCCTTTGTAAACAGTTCTGGAAATTCGCCTTTCTTTATGTTCTCGAATCTCTGAAAAATAATACAGTGTCACTTAAGAATACCTCGTGTGATGCAATTTTCACTGGCCAAGTTCAAAACTGCCATTTTGACACAAACAGCTGCCCAAGTTCCCAAACATGGAAAACTGAATTCCTTCCACATTTGTACATGGGATAAAGGAACAGGAGTTGAGTGTACATACACACTTCATTCTTCTTGCATGGAATGGAACATCCAATATCGTGTAGTGATATCACTGATACCCGTTTGGGATATGCCAAAAGGATAAAAGACTCTCTTCAAAATGAAGCCTGGGTTCTTTCAGCAACGGGGACTCACAGCACTTACTGCAAAGTACAGTGGTACCTCAGGTTACATACGCTTCAGGTTACAGACTCCACTAACCCAGAAATAGTACCTCAGGTTAAGAACTTTGCTTCAGGATGAGAACAGAAATCGTGCTCCGACAGCGCGGCGGCAGCAGGAGGCCCCATTAGCTAAAGTGGTACTTCAGGTTAAGAACCGTTTCAGGTTAAGAACGGACCTCCAGACGAATTAAGTTCTTAACCCGAGGTACCACTGTATCTGAAGGTTCTGCATTTCATTACCCTGTTCTCCCTACAAACACACAATGCCCCAAGTTTCAAGGTAGTTTGATAAAACTTTGTAGCAGTGATACATGAAGGAAGCAACTCATGATTCAGTTGGGGTTCAAGACATCTGGAATACTGAAACAGTTAAGGAACTTCCTAATGAGTTAAGAGCCCTGGGGGGGAAACCCCTAATGTTTGGTGTCCGAAGACATAAACATCCTTGTTCCACTTGTGTTGAAAACTATTGCTGTTTCACTGTTACTTAACTTAGTTTATATATATATATATATAGAGAGAGAGAGAGAGCGCAAATTACTTTGAGATGTGTGAATTTATAAATTAAAAGCAGTATATAAAGGTCTTAAATTAGGCTTCCTCAAACTCGGCCCTCCAGATGTTTTTGGCCGACAACTCGCATGATCCCTAGCTAGCGGGACCAGTGGTCTGGGATGATGGGAATTGTAGTCTCAAAACATCTGGAGGGTCGAGTTTGAGGGAGCCTGTCTTCAATAAACAAACAAACAAGAAGAACTCCTTCATGCCACACATTTATTGGAGGGCCCTCGTGTGTACTCATAGGGGCTTCAATCAGGCATTCAAAGGACACATGAAAAGGGAGGGGCAGAGCCTGCCATTGCCCCTTCATCACATTCATAAATCAAGTGAGAAAAATGCCTGAAGGGAGAGTTAATGATTACAACAAAGTCTGCAAATGGGATATTTTTCATTTTCATTTTCAAAAAACATTTGGGAGCAGAATGAGAAACATTAGTAGGACTCCTTAACAGCTGGAGCACTTGCAGACTCTCAATGTTCTATGTCTCAATTCCAGACACTGGCACCAGAGCAGCACACAGAAACGCCGTTTACCTTCCCGCTATAAAGCGGTGCCTATTTATCTACTTGCACTTAGGGGTGCTTTCGAACTGCTAGGTGGGCAGGAGCTGGGACCGAACGACGGGAGCTCACCCTGCCGCGGGGATTCGAACCGCCGACCATGCGATCAGCAAGTCCTAGGCGCTGAGGTTTTACCCACAGCGCCACCCGCGTCCCAAAGGTCCCCCTAACAACTCTGCTGCTATTCCCCAGACTATGAAGGAAGGAACTCCAAGAGGTCAGCTTTTCTAGACCACTGTCCATTAGCAAGAATGCATAGACACATGAACATGCCCCTTCATCCTTCTGTCCTGCCCCTTTCACCCACTCAACTGTTTGCAGCCCTGGTTGTGCATAAATATTTTCTATACATTTCTGAGAAAAAATATGTGCTGTTAACAAAACTTTTCAGATTTACCTCATGTTTCTCATGATAAGTTTGGAATGTGTAAAGCATTTCGAATAAAATTAATCCTAACGAAAAGATATCCACTTCCTTTCCGTATTTGTTCCCCACCTGTGAACAATGCAAACATGAACACATTAGGTCATAAAACATGCTCTAACAGGAACTTTTCATAGAGCTTAAGCATATAGGCCTTATGCACTTCAAAGCACATTTTGACTTTTCCCCCCCTGAAAACTAACTACAGGATCAAGGCAGTTGGTTCTTTCCCAATTCTCCACTCAGTCATTAAGCTAGCAGAATGACTTGGAGACGGCCATTCCCTCTCAGTCTAACCTAACTTAGAGGAGTTGTTGTTGTAATAATGGGGTGGTGATGGTGGTGATGAATGAATGAATCTTTATTTCTGTCAGCCATCGGCCATAGCAATAAAACAATACGATATAAATACGATACAAAAAGAATAGAAATAAAAAGTCAATTATATAAAATACATTTTAGGGTTTTGAATCAGTAGTCAAATAGTGGATCTTATTCTGATTGCCCCAAGAGAAAGGACACTGTGGCAGTGGTTGGGCACCCCGGAATAGACAATAAAAGAGGGGTGATAATCTCATTCCTCAAGTCTTTATAAAGAGGGTAAGCCAGAAGGGCATGCACCACCGATTCGGTACTGCCATCTCCACAGGGGCATAAGCATTTTTCGTGGGGTTGATGATGACGATGGTCACAATGAGTGTGTACTTGTGTACGCAGAACAAATTTACAACTGCCCTTGGAGAAAAGTGCCATTGCAAATGCATGGATCCAATATTAAAAGTATTACCTGTTCAGGAGCCATGTATAGTACTGTTCCCCTCTTTTCTGTTCGCTGTACTGAATGGTCATCTACACCTGTGGTTACCAGCCCAAAATCACCAATTTTTATTTTATTGTCTCTAGACATTAATATATTTATTGGCTGGGTGGGGCGGGGGGAGAGAGAGAAACAAAAAAACAAAATATTCAGATGTAAAAGTCATTAAACTCTGGGTGAGTCATCATGGTCTACTCAACAGTTATCCTGCAGTGTCTGAACCACCTCAGCTTCTTATTTGCTTTTTTAAAGAATCTGCTGTGCCTTTCAAGTTCCCCTCCAGATGAAAACATCTACCTTGTACTTGAAGTATATTCCTGATTAAGCCCACCCCCAATACAACTGAAATAATAAAATAAAATAAATACATCAATTGAATTATTAGCAAGAGAGCAAATAAAACAAGTGCGTCAGCTTTAAAATACCTTGCCACAGCAAGAGATGAGGTAGTATTGATCTAAAAGTAATGATGTTATGAAGAAGTGTTGGTCTGAAATTACCTCCATGTGGAATTCATGCCACTTGCAATACTGAGAAGCCTACATAGACCCAACCTAGCAATACTGGATGACAATTGAAGAAGAGGAACCAAAAACTGATGCTATGCCAAAAATTTCTCCTGAGGTTTTTCTTACCATTGCCATTTATGAGAAATAAAGGAATAAAATAGTTCATATTTTACTTTTTATCATGCACACCTGATATTGTAATCGTCTCATCTGCATACCTTGAGATCTCGATGAATTAAGTTTTGAGAATGAATATATGCAACCCCTTCCACTATTTGCTGGAATTTAATTTTGGCATCTTCATGATAGCTTTCCTTTGCACATTCCTTACTAATCCAATCTTTAAGTGTCCCCTTTTCACAATATTCCATCACTATGAAAAGGCAGTCAGCTTCCACCCTGCAAAAAAAAAACAAAAAAAAAAACAGATGACTGATCCAAGCACCTTGTTCACATCCTCAAGGTTTACTAACTCATACAACACAACAAGACTAAACAGTGCCCTGTAACCCTTTAGATTCATCTGCTGTAACAGCAGTCATGATCCTGGGTGGGGTGGGGTGTGCAAGGGATTTTATCCTCAAAACACTTTGCAAAGTCAGAGACAGCTACCATCAGTTTTGCCACCTCCTTTGGGCCAGACTATAAGAGGCCCTCAACTACCTGGAAAATCCATGCTGGATGGCACAATGAGGATGCAATGAGGATGCAATGGAGGCAGCAAAGCAGGGAGGCTAAAAATCAAAGATTTTAAAAATTTAAATTGGATTTTTTTAAAAAATCGGATTTTTAAAATAAAATGCTTTGGAGGAAAAATATTTCTAAAAATAGTTTTCTACTTGAGTTACATTATAGTCTCTAAAGACTATTCATCATGAAATAAGGATTTGTTTTATGTTTTTCATGTTTGCTAAAATTCAGTGTAAGTTTTTTTTAAATTATTGTTTAGCTGGTAAAATGTACACCTAGCCACTGAGGTCACCAGGGCCTCTAGTGAGAGAGTTGGATCCTAGCACTATCATATTTATTTATGGGAAATGATTCTGGGACCAAGAGAATTTACCTACAGCTACAACTGTTCTTAGAGTTAGGCAGTGAACTGACAAGCAAAATGTAGTAATAAATAAAATAAATAAAAAGATGCCAGGTCCTAAAGTGAAGCCACTGCCAAAATGCTTAGTTTATTATTTATAATAAAAAAATTCCTTCCAGTAGCACCTTAAAGACCAACTAAGTTAGTTCTTGGTATGAGCTTTCGTGTGCATGCACACTTCTTCAGATACACATGTATCTGAAGAAGTGTGCATGCACATGAAAGCTCATACCAAGAACTAACTTAGTTGGTCTTTAAGGTGCTACTGGAAGGAATTTTTTTATTTTGACTATGGCAGACCAACACGGCTACCTATCTGTAACTTTATTATTTATGTCTTTAATTTGTCTCTATTTTTTTTAAAAAAAAGGCCTCCAAGGGTCTTAGGGCAATAACATTAACAACGCAAAATTTAGAATAGGAACTCAATAAAAATGATCACCCACAAAAAATAATAAACGTCAGCTAGGGGGAGGCGGTGGAGGAGGAGAAAGCGAGTTGCCAGCCTTTTGCTTGGTCCTTTGAGTGCTAAGCACAGGCCTGACAGCCAGCTGACTCTCAGGCACTTCAGAACCCTATGCAAGTGATTCTGACAGGTGGGCAAGAGAACGCAACTATCAACATGGGATGTCACAAAGCTGATCTGGCCAATAAAGGCAAAATCTTATCCACCCATGGTTTACGCAAAAAAAAAGAATACATGGCACCTTAGAGAGATTCTAATTACGCAGTGGAATTACCTCTGGTCACTATCCTCTGGCGATAGGATATTATCTTTCCCAATCCAACAATTATAATATCGAACAATATATTCATGCTCAAGCTTTGCTAAGGCTTGCACTTCCTTTTTTGATTCTTCTTCTCCTCTGGTTTGGGGTGGGGGAAGGGGGTCAAGAAGGGGAAAAGAGTATTGTTAAAAATGTATGCAAAACAAACCCTAAATATGTGAACAGGTAACTCACAACTTACATGCATTTAACCTGTACCCATTCAAAGTTATGTGTGTGACAAATTAAAATAAAAAATAAAAGGGGGCAGGCAAAAAAGACTTTGGCAACGGTCCACCCGCCATTGGATCCAATGTATTTTGACTATATGCGATTTTGGTTCTACATGCTGTACCCAGTACGTAACCCCAGCTTAAGTTGAGAGTGGTCTGTACTGTAAAGAGGATTGTTGTTAGACCACTTTTTTAAAAAGGGCTTCTGATTTGGAATGCTTAGGTCGACTCTGAATAGAATTTAGTTGGATACAGCCATATTTATTCTCATTACAACATAGAGCCCAGCAACAGAAAGGCAAATGGCATGTCCTTAACCCAGTCATTTGTTCATGCATTAGCACAGTGGTTGATGGACTTCAACTCCCATCAGCCCTGGTCATCCAGGGATGATGGCACTACATTGACTACTCCTGCATTAGCACCTGAGCCACTGTTGAGCCTAACTCTTTTAAACTTTGACTTACAGTGCCCAGCGATTCCTCTAAAATTAGAACTAAAATAATTTCACATGTGGAAAACAGCACAAATTGTTAAAGCTTAAATTAGCTTAAATAAAATAATAAGCAAACACAAGGTAACTTACACAAGAAGCTTGACTCGTTTGACAGCTAATAATCGACCATCAAAGAAATGTTTTGCCTTGAAAACGGTTCCATATCCACCAGATTTAATTTTCTGTATATCTTCAAATTCGTCCAGAAACCTGGTTCCAAAAATGAAGGCAAGTCTTACTGTTAAATGTCAAAATCCTTGAAAAGTGTTACAATAGCAATATAGCCGCAAAAATTATTAATTTAATGATGAAATAAAGTCACACAGCCAAGGTATCCAATCAGACTAGCAGTGGGTATATTTGCTGTCATTCATGGAATGCACAAGACAGCTATCAGATGCTGCTGTGGTTGCTCGAGAGTAACCAGGAAAGACTCCGACCTGTCTTTTACAGGCTTTATTCTTGGTGCAAACTATTTACAGTGAAGAGCGTCGTAGGTTCATGGCTGGCTCAATCGCTAGCAGAACCCGGGAGTGGTCGGTCTTTGTAACTCCCCCAGCATAAAAGTCGCGTCACCCCCAGCCTTTTTTGCCCCTCCCTGGACTGAAGACTACTATACAGAATGGGCGCTGGCAAGGGTGTGATTCCCACCTCTCCGGTTTGCTCAGGCTCGGTGTTAAGGCTCTCCCTAGCATCCTCTGGTCCTTGCCCCTCTTCTCCACTGGAGGTGGGGCTTTCCTCCTCGCCAGAAAAGGAACTCCTTTCCAAGATCTTCGGAGGCTCCCTATAACACAACTGCCCTTCCATCTCTCGCCTCTGAGCTGATGGCAGTTCCCTGACAGCAGCTATCAATAATCAATAGTAAAAAAAAACAACTAACACACAATATTAAAAACAATAACACACACCAGCATAGCTCACACACAGAAAACAGCCACTCAGTTAAACTACCAGCTTGTTAAAGGAGATCAGCTGTTGTAATTTGATCAGACCTTTTCATGACAGCAAATGGAAAGGTCTGTGTGTACTTGGACAGGGACCAATGCGTGTGTTAAAATCACCAGCTACCACTAACATGGACACGACTAGTTGCATTTATGTGGAAACCATCTTTCCACGTAGTCTCAATTCAATTCAAATTTCAAAGGTATAAAAGGTGAAACTTAAAAAAAAATAAAAATCAGCAGCACTTTTGAAGGCTACCCTTACTTTTCATTGATGGTGTACTTGCTTTGCTTTCGATTCAGCTTTGAAAATTTCGGTGCCAATGGTGTCTCTCTTCTTAGGAAAGAAAAAAAATTGGAAATGAAACTTTGTAACACTTGAGCAGTAAACACAAGAACATCTGTAAGTACCCATTTACTTTAAGATGTTAAATCATTTCCCCTAACCGATAAATCAATTGAATGAAGGGCATCCATTTCAAAAGATGAATACATACTTTTTAGGTCTCACAGCAGAACCTTTGGGACTTGCCTATGGCAAAATCAAGAAGAAACAATTAATGTTGAAGTTCTACCACAGTGCCAAATGCTTAAAACTCAAAAACACCACTCAAAATCAGAATGCAGTTATTGTCAGGCATCAGAGTTCAAAAACAGGACCACTGCAGGTCAAGAAAATTTTTCCTGTTTCCTGAACCATACAAGGTCCTGGTTAGGAGGAAGCTCCCACTGGTTGGAGCTCCACAGACCTCAACTCAAACTTCCCAGATCTGAGGAGTTAAACAACCCAGGAAAATCAACCCCATGTGACTAGCTGCTTTATAGCTTCTGCACTCTGCCCCTTAGCTAGGGATGTAGAAGTTGATTTGATCCATTTCTTGTAATGGACTGACTTGACCTGATGCTCCTGAATTTGACTGGAATGGAACATCCATTTGGATTACACACTTCTCCACACTTTGCGATGAAGTTTCAGTGTACAAAGATTGCACACAAAAATACCTATTTTATGCAAAAGATGTGTAGAAAATCCTATTTTAGAGGGAAATGGGTGCAATGGCATTGAAAAAACTGTGTGTTTTACATTAAAAGTGTGAATAAAGGCAGACCATTGAAATATAGACTTTTTTGTGTTCTTCTTTTAAAAATTTCACACAAAATGGAACCGAACAGACTACTCTTGAGGGCCAGTAACCTGAAATTGGGGAAGGGCTGTAGCTGAGTGGCAGAGCATCTTGCTTGGCATGTGGAAGGTCCCAGATTCCACCTCCAGGTTGGACTGGGAACATCCCATCTGAAACCCTAGAGGGTTGCTGCCAGTCAATGTGTACAGCACTGAGCAAGATGGATCACTGGTCTATCTCATTATAAGGCATATTCTGATATTCCAGTGGAATGGAATGAGCCCATCCCCTGCTCATCACTGTTGCCTGCCAGTTTTCCTTCTGTCTATTTCCTTGGTGTACCACCCTAGGAGCCATTTGGCAGAAAGGCAGTATACTTAAAATTACATCAGACTGACCAATGTATTTCAATTCAGTACTGACCTATAAGAAATTATAGCAGGATTAATATTTTAGCGCACACAAAAAAGAGCAATAGTTAATACTGTCATGGCAATAGAAATTAAGTTTTCATACCAGAGAGGATGGAGAAGCTTCATTGAGCTGTATGGCACCAAACCGATTAGCAAGTTTGTCAGCTACATGGTTACAACTGGAATCCCGATCTGTACCACTACAGAAATATTTGAAACGAATGTCAGCATTGTCTGCCATTTATGGAGGGCTGTCTTGAACTGAAGTTTAGGGTTCCAGTTACAGATAGGTAGCCGTGTTGGTCTGCCATAGTCAAAATAAAAAAATTCCTTCCAGTAGCACCTTAAAGACCAACTAAGTTAGTTCTTGGTATGAGCTTTCGTGTGCATGCACACTTCTTCAGATACCAATATCTGAAGAAGTGTGCATGCACACGAAAGCTCATACCAAGAACTAACTTAGTTGGTCTTTAAGGTGCTACTGGAAGGATTTTTTTTTATTTTGAAGTTTAGGGTGGGGAGGTAGTTCAGTTTTTTTGTTTTGGTAAAGTATAAAAACGGTCCACCAAATAAAATATAGGCACACTTCTTGTATCAAAACCAGAAAGCATGCCCATTATGATCCCTGTGAGCGTAGCTGTCAGGGTTACTTCCAGATCCTAGCTCACAGAGGATCACGCTAGCCAGCGATCGTTAAATGAAAGTCTTTATTGAGTTACAGTCTCCATTCTCGAGCTGCTGCGTGCAACCCTACGTCTTATGCTTAGATCGGCGAAGCTCCGTCTGAGTCTCCGCCCCTTGCGCACCAACTTAATATCCTAGCCCTGCTCCACCTTTTCCGCCTGACTGTTCTCCTCTGGGTCCCTCTGCCCCCCTGGGTCTCTTCCTTCCGGGATTCTTCTGACGCTGACCCCCCGGACTCTCCTGTCTCCTTGCGCCGGGCTTTAGGACCTGGCTCCCTTTCCGGGCTGCCTACTGCGCCACCTTCCTGTGCATTTGAACTTGGCGCGCGCGCCCAACCTTCCACTTTCCGTCTAACCGTTACTTCGCTCCCCGATGAAGGTGTGGCCACTCCTGACTCGTGCCCTCCCTCCTGTTGCGAGCTGCCAGCGCTTGATCCCTGGCGCTCTTCCTCTTTCCTACTCTCTGGCGGTGACGCTGGTCCCGATTTCCAACTGCTCCCCTCTGAGTCCCCTCTGGCTCTATCTTCCTGGGGTGTCCCCCTAGTCTCCCCCCTTGCCCTGGCCACTGGTGCTCCTTTTTGTGAATCTTCTGATTCACTGGAAAGACTCGGAGATCTCGGGTCGTCGTCATCACTCATCCTTTCTTCTGCCTCCTCCCCCTCGCTCTCTGTTTCCTCCCTTGCCCTCGCCTCTGCTCCTGAACCCCTGACAGTAGCATATTTACTTATGCCTGCTCAACAATGCAAGCAAGACAAAGCATATGAAAAACACCACAGTGTAACTTAGCATTAAAAAAAGCATTTTCATTAAGGCCTCAGTTGTGCCCAGACTCTCCTAGGTTATGTTTCTAGTTCACATTTTTGGAAAACATTTGCTCTTCCTCATTCACTATCTCCTCTGTCTTAGGAGTGGGGACTGCTTTTCTGTCTGAGGGCCGCATTTCCTACTGGGCAACCTTTGGAGGGCCACATGCCCACAACGGGCAGCGCCAGAGGCAAGAGTTGGCAGATCAAGGAATGCAAATGTTACCTTGGTACAGGAAGCTGGTTTCTATCCACATACATGCACCTCTGTATCCTGCATCCAGGCTAGCGCAAGGCATCACCAGAGTTCAATGATGTATTCCAGCCAGGCAGAAACACTTGGGGGCGTGAAGCTGGGCCAGTGTGGGATGTGGCCTGAGGAGATTTCCAAGAGGCCTGGGGGGGGGCATTTGATCCCCATGCCTGCTCCAGGTCATGCAAATAACTCAGGTCTTTCCTAATCTTGATCAAGCAGAAATCCACTTCAGGTGCCATAAATGCTCTGAAGTCAAGAGAAGTCTGTTTGTATACTAGTGTGGGCCTCACTAGCTGGCCCTTGGGCTCCTCTCCAGATGACATCCCTCACTAGCTCTGCTCCACATCCTCCCCCAGTTCTTTTTGCCTAGGCTGGAATGTATCCTTGAACTACAGGAACTTGTTTGCCTGGACACACACTTTCCTTATGCTCCTCCTAATCCAGGTGTCAGCAACCTTTTTCAGCCGTGGGCCAGTCCACCGTCCCTCAGACCATTTGGTGGGCTGCACTATATTGGGGGGGGGGATGAACAAATTCCTATGCCCCACAAATAACCCAGAGATGCATTTTAAATAAAAACACACATTCTACTCATGTAAAAACACCAGGCAGGCCCCACAAATAACCCAGAGATGCATGCTGATTCCCAGACTGTCCGCGGGCCGGATTTAGAAGGTGACTGGGCCTTAGGTTGCCTACCCCTGTCCTAATCCTTCCAAAAAGATGACAGAAATCGTAGACTAGATAAAGTCTGCAGACTCTCTCCTCAAGCACCATTTGTTTCTCCACTTTTAAATTGCCATTGAAATTGTTCCTTACTTTGAATATATACCGGAGCTCAGAAAAACTATACTATCCGATTTGTTGGAAGCAAGGTCCACAGCCTCTTCAGCAGACCTGAAATACAAGTTTTCAAACAGCAGTTTTGAATTCTTTCAGTGTTTTCCTTCCTTTTGGTTTTAATTTATAACCAAAGGAAGAAAGGAACAAAAACGATTTAAGTAAGGAATAACTGATAACGTAAAACCAATTCTCAATGGTTCTCAAATACACTTCAATACCGTTTAAGTTTCTATTTAATAGTTTGGGTTATGAAGTTAATTAATTATTTTCCTTCATTTCCACATATCCTGTGGGGGGAAACCATAGAGAGGATGAGGAGAGCATTCACTTTACAGGGATGGATCAAGGCAAAAATCATTTTCAGCAGATTGGTTTTCATAATTTCCATTATTCTTAAGGCTGATGAGCATACTGCCTGTCTTTCAGATTTCCATGCAATATCAATACAGTGGTACTTCGGGTTACATATGCTTCAGGTTACATACGCTTCAGGTTACAGACTCCACTAATCCAGAAATATTACCTCGGGTTAAGAACTTTGCTTCAGGATGAGAACAGAAATCGCGCGGTGGCGCGGCAGCAGTGGGAGGCCCCATTAGCTAAAGTGGTGCTTCAGGTTAAGAACAGTTTCAGGTTAAGAACGGACCTCCGGAATGAATTAAGTACGTAACCAGAGGCACCACTGTATATGACATATTATACAAAAACAATTTGGTTTGCCTGTACATTTCAATAATTTCATTTAAGATGTTACTTTTTCAGCAATTGTTATCTTCCAGAGGTTACTGTGCTGCAACACTGTGTTTTATTCTCCAAGAGATTTCTATTTTTGCACAGAGGATTATTTTGCTGCTTGCTATGATTTTTATTTTAAAAAGGCAACTCCTGAATTTAATGTCTGAATCAAAACTTTCAAGCAGGGATAACAACTTTAACTGAAGTGTATAACGAACAGGTTTTTCTAAGGTTGTTTAAGTATTTTCAGCTGCAACATACTTCCAAAAAGCGGACTACTCAAAAGATTAGGCAGGTTTAAAATCCATTTGAAGAACTTTTAACTACTGTATAAAGTGAAAGAGCAGCCCAGTTCACACACTAGACCATGGTCTGGTGCTACATACACAAGCTAGAACAAGCTAGAATCATTCCAAACAAAGCCTTGGTCTCATGAGCAGCCCCAATGGCCTCTCCTATCTCAAAGCCAAACCCTTTTCCTTTCAGTTTCTCAGAAACTCTGTTCTGTTTCAGAAGAAGCAGACTTCAACCCATGGGTCTTGAAGCTGGCTTGTTTTAACTAACCAGAGTTGGTTTTAAATTGTGATCTCTGATTATATGTAACATGCAGAAGGGGCGTTGTGAACCCCAAATTAAACACTAGCAAAGTCCTTCTCTTAGTTGTGGGTCGCAAAGGAAGGTACGCACAGGACTAAAGCTTTGCTAGAGATTGTTGCAGTTGATGAATGTTGTTAACTTTCTGTTTTTATTTTGTTTTTAAACGCCCACTTACGTACTGCTTTTAAGGCCTAGATAGGGCCACAAGGCTTGAAATAAGAGATCCACATACAGGCAAGATTAAAATACATTAGAAGTTGGCAAAATAAATAAGAGGACCATCTTACCTCCTGTGGGAAGGAGGGCCACAGCTGTGATACTACCATTAATAAAGCACTGTTTCAATTGCTACCAATCACACCTTCCTCTCCATTTACAAGGCTATGTTATACATAAGTGTCCCTTTTGCTCATTATAGAATGCTATATTGTACAGCACTGTTGTTAAATCAACAACAAAAAAATTAGAATAAGAGTACTTTAAAGAGACACCATTAAATGCTTAACTTACGTCCCAGATGCCTCTGGTGATGATTCTTGGGAATTACTGTGTGATGGATTTCTAGAACTATTTGGAAGGGAAGCACTTCTTTCTGCCTGAAAAACAATTCGGAATTATACCTTAACCGTGGATTTAAAAAATCTACTGCAACAAAAAGTAACAATGGCAACGAAATTAAAGGGATTAAACCAGCCTTGGCCAACCCAGTGCACTCCAGATGTTCTGGACTATAACTCTCAGTCGGTAGACCCTAATCCCAGGGTCATGGGTTCAACCCTCACAACAGGCAAAAGATTTCTGCATTGCAGGGGGTTGGACTACATGACCCTCATGGTAGCTTCCAACTCTACAATTCTATGATTCTCATCAACCCCAACAAGTATCACATTGATGGCAGGGGCTGGTGAGAGCTGGCAAAGCTATTCATAGGACACGCCCGCTTCCTGCAAAGAAAATGGCTACACTGATAATTAAAAATAATTGTTATGTACTGAAGTTCTCACCCTGGGCCAGCAGGGGGATACTGTAGATAGTTCAGGTCCACATATGCAAATAAGGGATCAAAAGTGACGTTCAGTGATTTCGCTCAAGTGTTTCAGCTCAGTGATTCAGCTCCACTCAGAGGGTGGCCGCATCTGGCTGTGCTCTGTTGTCCATCGATCCCATCCTCGTCGCCAATGTTTAGTTGTGGGTGAACATATCAGACGACACAGCAAATCTTCAAACAGCTCTTGTTTATTCACAGGCCAGAACAGAACTGAACTGAAGGGTTCAGCCAACCTGCTTATATAGAGCTCCACTAGAACGCAACAGTAACAATTTTCTGTAACTATCCAATCACTGAACATCACTTTCGATCCCTTATTTGCATATGTGGACCTGAACTATCTACAGTATCCCCCTGCTGGCTCAGGGTGAGAACTTCAGTAAATAATAATAATAATAATAATAATAATAATAATAATAATAATAATTTATTTGTACCCCACCCATCTGGCTGGGTTTCCCCAACCACTCTGGGCAGCTTCCAATAAAGATTAAAAATACATTAAATGTCACACATGAAAAACACAGTCTGATGAATATGCAATACATACCCTGGAGGTTGCTTGGTCATTCAATTTTTCATACGCTTGCCTGGCTGCATTCCGTTTTGCTGTTTGTTTATTATTTCCTGTTCCCTCACCAAAATCTTTATCATCAATTGTACAGACACAGTGAAAACTAGAAGGCATAAAAGAGGGGAGGGGGGAAATAAGTTAACATACACTGTTGAAGACAAAGGCAGCAATCCTATAGACCTTGGGCAGGAACCCAATCTCCATACAAAGTTCTAATGACCTCAAGCAAAACTTTTTTGGTGTCCATGTTACAAAAGTGAGCATATAGTCAGGAGTCACAAATTGGATGGCCAGAGCAGAGTCCACACAGGCAGATTGGCACTTCCATTTTCTCTCCACCCTGAACAAGCTCAAAAAATCTCTGAAAGGTCCTCCATTTTGAGGGCACGTGGGAAGCTGCAGGGGAGTGGAGGGAAATAAAAACCCTTGCATCGGGACCTCAAGCCTTTCTTTGGCTATGGAAAACTTCAAACTCACTGTCACCTGTCTCACATACCATTTTCCTACATTTTATTTTATTTAGGCCAGGGTATCCCAAAGTGGTAGATAAATGACGGGCAGTATATAAATTTAATCAATAATAGTAGTAGTGATAGTAGTAAGATAAAGGTAAAGAACCCCTGGGCAGTTAAGTCCAGTCAAAGGTGACTATGGGGTGCGGCGCTAATCTCGCTTTTCAGGCCAAGGTGTTTGTCCACAGACAGCTTTGTCCACAGACAGCTTTCCAGGTCATGTGGCCAGCATGACTAAACCGATTCTGGTGCAATGGGACACTGTGACGGAAGCCAGAGCGCACGGAAACACCGTTTACCTTCTCTTCACAGCAATACCTATTTATCTACTCACACTGGTGTGCTTTCGAACTGCTAGGTTGGCAGGAGCTGGGACAGAGCAATGGGAGCTCACCCCGTCATGCGGATTCAAACTGCCAACCTTCTGATCGGCAAGCACAAGAGGCTCAGTGGATTAGACCACAGCGCCACCCACATCCCAGTAGTAGTCATAGTAGTGGTGAAATTACTAAATGTCACAGACCATTCCCAAAAGCCGGAATTTAAAAAACCTCAGTATGAGCTGGCACCCAAATAACACCAAAAAAAATCTACTATTATCTACAAATCACTAAGAGCTTTAGGTTTAACCAAAAAAAGTTGCCAAGAGTAGTAGTCAACAAAAAAAATCAATTACTATTGACAACTTACATTGGCATGTGATCCAGGCCAGATTTAGAAACCACAACATATTGAACCACCACTTTGTTTCTCGAGGAATATTCATTGAGCAAGGCAAGATAGTTAAGTGAAGAAGCTGGTTGTGCCAGATTTGCAGCAGGCTCAGGAGACTGAGATAGTGGCGATGACAGAGGAGGCAGCGGCTGCTGTGGTCTTAAAACAGGATATTGTGGTGATGGCAGAGGAGGCAGCGGCTGCTCTGGTCTTAAAACAGGATCTGCCTGTAAACAATATGTATAAGTCAGTTTGCTTGAACAGTGAGAGGTTTCTCACTGATTTCCTCCTTATTATATGGTATGGGGAGGTCTGTACTTACCTTGGGTTTCATGTTCTAAGTTGGCAACAGGCCTCACAAAATACTGTTCTTATTTAGCAATGTTACATGGCAATAACAATACGCATACAAGGCAAAGGCCAGAAGGCTAGACCTGATACAAGATAGGTGCGTGTCATTTCTAGTTCTGACCTGGTACTGGGTATATATGAATCCAACTCCCCATAGACTGAAGACCTAGGGGACCAAGCAGCGTCCCTTGGAATTGCCACTGAGGGACCCTCCACAAAAAAACTTGCAGAAGAACACTAAGTGTTTTCAAAAGAGGTGGTGACGCCACCCACAACCTGCAAGAACACTGGCACCAAAAGGTCCAGGTCAAAGAGAGACAACATAGTATGCATCGGCAGACCCAGAAACATTGTACAACTTAAGAGATGGCAGTGCTTCCTGAAAGACCTTCATCACCATTAGCTGTATAAGAAGGACATGGGTTCTCAAAAATTCAGGTGGTCCATAGCGTGCTCACATTAAATACTGATTTTTAATGGCATTTTTTTGCTTATTTTACTTCTTACATTGCATTTTATTGTAATGCAATTTGAATTATATGACATTCTGTGTATGTAATATAATACACCAGTTGAAATTTCCAAACCATCTTCTAAGGCAGCCCCTGGAAGTAGTAGTGTAGTCTAGATAAACTCTTTCCTGCTCCACAAACATTATACACTTCCTTGACTTTACAAAGGCAGGTTTGTCAATCTCCTGTTCTCTGCAGCACTCAGCTAATCCTGATCCAGAAACATAGCTATGGCAAAGAGGTCACTCTCATGAGTCTCAAAGCAGAAAATTTGTTAGGACTAATTGGAGTAAATCTGAGTCACAAGCAGTTCCAGAGTATTTTCCAGAAATGCTGTATGGATCTGCTTTCATCAAGCTCCTCCACCCCTGTGGGGGGTATACCATAAATGCACAGCGATGTAGTAAAATCCTATCAGTACTATTTTTACTTTGTTCTTTTGTGAGTTTC
The DNA here is from genome assembly GCF_965113315.1 of Podarcis vaucheri. NCBI lineage: Eukaryota > Metazoa > Chordata > Lepidosauria > Squamata > Lacertidae > Podarcis > Podarcis vaucheri. Next base: position 42,447,834 of record NC_138761.1, on the reverse strand, counting down.
TCAGTGAATTTCTAAAATGAATAGTTTTGCTTCTATGCCTGTCTAGATATGAAGCCACGCCCTTCTACAAACTTGGAATATATTTCCCCAAATCTCAGACATAATAGAAATTAATTCAAAAATCTACCACATGTGGTATCGCTGAATTTCTAAATAAGATGTATGAAGTCAATTTTGTCTGAAAATCGTACTTTGAATATTTTCCCCTATCCATAGATAATAACTAGTTTTTTTTTAAGAGAGGAGGAGACAACGGCACTCTGCACATGTGCAATGGCACACTTTCCTAAGCCCTATTGTGATGGAAACAGCAAGGTTAAATAGTGCAGCCATATCAGCTCAAAATGTTACCAGCTACCCCTGCCCACAGATGGCATTTCCTAGCAGCTTCAGGCAGATGTTAAAACAGAATGAGATAAAGTGGTACCTCGGGTTAAGTACTTAATTCGTTCCGGAGGTCCGTTCTTAACCTGAAGCACCACTTTAGCTAATGGGGCCTCCCGCTGCTGCCGCACCGCCGGAGCACAATTTCTGTTCTCATCCTGAAGCAAAGTTCTTAACCCGAGGTAATATTTCTGGGTTAGTGGAGCTTGTAACCTGAAGAGTATGTAACCCAAGGTACCAAAGTAAAAGATTGGGGTTTTTTTAGTATACCTCAAGATCAAAGGCTCTTTTCTGTTTTCTAGATTATTTGTATGTCTTGACATGTATCCTTTATGGTCTACTTACTGGCAGTTCTTGTTGTATGGACTCCCAAGCTAAGAATGCTGCACGATCTTTTGCCTCCTTCTTGCTTTTACCTGTTGCTCGGCTATACTGCTTTCCATCTATTTCAACTGCTACAGTGAATCTGCAATGAAAAAGAGAGAGTTAAAAGCCCACAGTCTGCAAAATATGCTTGCAGATTGAATTTTATGCTTTAAGTCTTGTATGCTGGATAAACAGAAATGGGAAATATCTGGATAGTTTGCTCCTGTAAATCTCTGATTCCTATTATTTGTAAAGTGTGCCTAATGCTAGCTTCCCTTTTATGTCCTATAAGGCTCCATTCACCAAGCATGTGCCCTCTATATGTTTTAGAGTACAACGCCCATTATCCGTGACAATCAGCCATGCTGCCTTGGGAGCCAGGGTCCAAAAACATCTGGAGAGCCACAAGTAAGCCATCCTACTAAATTAGATGCTGTTTCAGGCAGCTGACTGGAGAGTAGGAGGGTTCAACAGTGCAGCTTCTAAGGATAGTTTACTAACCTATCTGCAAGAGAGGGAAAACGAAGCAATTTCTCCCACCCTTATAATTGGAATGAGAAACAAAAGGCAATGTCAGGTCTTGGGGTGGGGGAAGCCTGGTCCTATGTTATGCTTTCTCTCTGGGGTTGGAAAATCTTAGTGGACCAAGAAACTGGGATGATTAAGGAAGTGTTTCAGTTGTACACAAGTAAACTGGGCAGGACTTTACATAGGTGTGGGGGAAAGGCTATCGAGAAAAAACTGATCCTTTAATTTAGTTGCCATACCGATATTCCAGCTCTGTTTACTTTTTGCATAAAACACATCTGGAAGGAAGTGTGAATTTCCTCACTCCTCCCTGTCCCCACTTCCCAACATTCCTCTTCCACTTACACAGGATTATGAGATGGGCCATCGAAACCAAGATCCTTATAGTCCAATCGTAAACGTCTTCTCTGACAATACTCATTAAGTTTCGCCATGTATATTCTTGGAACAGCTTGGTTGTCTGCCATTTTGGTACAGGCTAGGAAACTGAAATAAATTCGAAGAAGGAACACTGTATTATTAACAACACTCCCCACCCACCCTTATGTTATAAGTACAGAAACCAGGGGGAAAACCAGAGCACTTTGGAAAAGAGACAGTGGGGAACACCACACCCCCATTCACACCATGGCACTGGTGGTACACAACAGTGGTTTCCACCACCACTTCCCCAGGAGGCCCAACACAAACACAGAATCAAAGAACTGTAGAACTGGAAGCTGCTCAGAAGCGTTCCAACTGGGAAACTGGGAGTGGAAGCAAAGGCATTTCCCCAAGAAAAGAAATGAACAGCGACTCTCTCACACTTCTTTTGTTCCACCACTACCCAGACTAGCGCCAATCTGCTAGTCTGTGTGGTGGGGCCAAAAGGGGCAGGAGAGTGGCTCTCTCTGCTCCCTCTAAACATGACATCACAGGAGCCCCTACAACAGGGCTACAACATAGCAGCTCTATGGGAAGAATGCAGAGAAGACCTTAGATGCCAAGAAGAAGAATTCTATTACAAAATTCTCAATAGGCAATTTTCAACCTTCCCTTTCCTTATTACTGAGCAGCTGCAGGCATAGCTCAGCCAGTAGAGCGTAGGACTCTTAATCTTAGGGTGGTGGGTTCAAGCCCCACTCTGGGCAAAAGGATTCTTGCATCGCATGGGTTTGGACTAGATGGCCGTCGTGACAATTCTATCGATCCAGCCTAAGAGTTCAGATTAACTCAAACGCTGGCTCGCTTTTCTGTGACCTGGGACATGGTGAACCGACTGATAAGGAACACAGCGCCCGGTGACTGGTGACGCTGTTGGCCAAAACAAACTTGCAGGGGGGAAGCCAAGCAGGGTCACCCGCGCCGTCCCCTGGACCCAGGCTGGCCAAAGCGGCCGCAATGCTCTTCACAGGAGGACCGCCTGCCCTGGGGCACAGCGGCGCGCCCTTCTCCCTTCCTGCCCAAGTCGAGGGGCGAGGCCGTGAAAAGTCTTTGGCAAAGAACCTTCCAGGAGTGCCTCCCGCCCTCCCTGGCAGAAAAAAGGGGCAATGGACCACAAAGTAACTGTTTTTCTGCCCGGGCAAGAAGCACCCCTCTCGGCGCGCCGCTGCAAGGCGGCCACCTGCCTCGGCCCAAAGCCCACGTCCTCGGAAGGAGCCCCGCTGGAACTAAGCAGGCTGGCACGAGTAGGAATCGGGTGGGATTCCTCCCGCGCCTCCCGCCCCGGGGCGCCGACTATTGGACGCCTCCCGTCCGCGGGGTCAGGACCACCTCGGCGTACTCACCGGCGCCACGGGGTGGTCGGTGGGCAGCTGCTTCTCCCTTGGGACAAGTCCGGGCCAAGAGCGGCGGAGCCCCCTCTGCAGACGACTGCTTCCGAGAGGGAGACTCGTCCGTCTGCGGGAAGCGCTGCTGCTCCGCTTTCGTTTCCCTGCAACAAGCGGGCCCCGCTCCTTCCCCGGCACAGGCGGCCACCGCGGAGAATCGAAACTGAAACGCGCCGCTGGCGGTAACGGGAACGTGTCGGCTATGGAACTTCCGGCCTGGTCTCCTCACCGCCCTGCGTGGTCGCCAGGAGAGTTCCCTCCCGACTTCTTGGTTGATTTTATAACGCCGCCTCTCAAAAGGGGTTCTGATTCAGAGGCATCGGGGGGGGGGGGACATACCTGACTGAATCATTCGTCATCCAACTTTATCTGACTCCCTTTCATAAAGTGTTATTTTGCAACGGTTGTGGTGATGTCTTCGTTTTATTAAGTTGTTTGAATGCTTGCTTTATAACTTGACTTTCCCCTGCAATGTTTTATTTTGCATTGCTTTCTCTGATAGTTTGATGTGGGCTGTAAATCTCTTGGAGATTTCTTCTTCTTAGAATTATAAAGCGGCAGAGAAATGAATGGATGGATGTTTTGCCGAAACTGGCTTGAGTAATAGGATTAGGGATTCTAGCTGTCTTCCACGCCTAGGGCGTTAGGTGGCTTAATCTGGCATTGAGCAGACCCATACCTCAATTTCAAGGCTCGACTAATGTGAATTGTTATTAATTGTTTGATTTATACCCTGCTCTTCCTCCCAAAAGAGCCCAGGACAGCAGACACTGAGCAGAGGGGACAAAAAACTGCACCTGGGGTTCTCAGATGATCTCCTGTTCTGACGTTCGCCGGTCCCACATCTCAGTTTCCATAATGTCGCTATGTCATGTGCCTTCAAATTCATACCCAAGACCATGAACAATGATCATCATGTATCAGTAGAGGTTGAACAACTCAAGCCACAGTCCTAACCCCAATTAACCTGGGAGTAAGACCCAATGAAGTCAATGGGATGACTAAACATGGTTAGAACTGTGCTTCACGTTGCAACGTATACGTATCTGGTACAAGCCTTGAAGGGTTGTAATATACAGTATTGTAATGGCACTGCGAAGGAAACTAGAAGAATCAGTCCCAGAATGTAATTGTGCTAGTAACTGGGTCAGTGAGAATTGGTAAATAAACCTGTCAATGTCATCTAATGGCAAAGCCAGATTGATACAAGGCTTACTTTAAGATATTATTTACTAGAGGCTGAAACCTAACACATGTTTATCATATTTGAGCTGAGCTTGAAAGAGTGAAATACAGAGAAGTGCCTCTGAGCATGCACAGAATGCCTTTGTTTCCCTACTTCAGGTGTGGGGAATGTTTGTCTTTTCAGATGTTGCTGCAAGCACAGCCAATGGCTAGGGATGGTGGGAACAACATCTGGAGGGTCAACAATTCCCCACACCTGCCATACTTTGTCATGGTAGCTTTCTACATTTGTTGTTACTGTGTAGACCAATCAAACATTCAGGACCCTCATGCACTGTCTGGTAAGCCTCTGTCAGGAGTTATGCCTTTGCCAGTTGCTGTGAGAATTAAATGCACCTGCGATTCTACATCCAGCCCATACATTTAAAGCACATGGCTTCCCCTCAAAGAATCCTGGGAATTGCAATTTGTTAAGGGTGCTGGGAATTGTAGTGTGGTGAGGTGTAAACCATAGTTTCCAGGATTCTTTGGGGGAACCATGTGCTTTAAATGTATGGCGTGCATGTAGACAGTTGTGAGATGTGGGACTAGGATCGCTGTCTTTGAGGACAGATGTTTTGTTGAAATAAGTAAATGTTAAGTATTATACAGTAAGTGCTTATAAAGCATGTTGCAGAGAGCACATCAGTCATCTTTGCAACATTGCTGCAAGGTGAGTCAGTGTTATTGGCATAGACTGCGTATACCAAAATGGGACAGTGGGTTTTGGCTCCACAATACAGTGGTACCTCGGGTTACATACGCTTCAGGTTACATACACTTCAGGTTACAGACTCCGCTAACCCAGAAATAGTGTTTCAGGTTTAGAACTTTGCTTCAGGATGAGAACAGAAATCGTGCTCTGGCGGCGCGGCAGCAGCAGGAGGCCCCATTAGCTAAAGTGGTGCTTCAGGTTAAGAACAGTTTAAGAACAGGTTAAGAACGGACCTCTGGAATGAATTAAGTACTTAACCCGAGGTACCACTGTATGATTCAGAATGTAAAACAAGTACAGCATATCTTTTGAAGTAGGACAAAGCCATTAAAGAAGAGATCACCACCCCAGAAATATTTCATAACACTTATGTGTTGATCTCCATGCTGTCCCCATTTAGTATGTTAGGAATTTGAGTACATGATTTTAAAGCAAGACAGACTGAGAACATTTTATTTATTTTCTGTTCATAAATGTCTCCAGCACTTAAACATTATTTTATTCTTAATCAAAAGGCTTCAGATGATAACCTCCACATCCAAGGTTTAAAATTTACAATATTGGTCATATTTTAGCTTTGCACCCAGTTTAGTTCCTGCTAAGCACTCTTCAAATTTTGCATCCATTTCCTGGCTCTGAGCTTCAGTGAACAAAGTCTTCCAATCACCCACAGCACCTATTAAGAAACAATGAGAAATGAATCTCACTCTTTATGCCTTCCTGTATAGAGGTTTACAGATCAGATTTATGATTTTGAATGTTGAAGCAGATGGCTGTATTGTCATACTTCTCATTCTGCAACCCTATGCACCCTTTCTTGGGAGTAACCAAGGAAAGGAATTACTAGCATGCATCAGAATGGGCTGTTTGGAGATGTGAAGAGTGAGTGACAGAAACATTTGAGGGATATATGTGTGCATGTGTGTGCAGCTGCAAGGTTTTCTTTTTAAATATTTCTGTTTCTTTTAACATCAGCAGCAGCAGCAGCATTATTGAAACACAGCTTTTCCTCCCAAGAGAAGCCTAAGAAATTTTTGAGAATTAAAAGAAGCGAGCGCACACACGCACACACACCATGAAATATATTATCTTACAATGATGGCTGACATGTTTTTAAGGCATGATTTTTAAAATATCATTCTTCCTTGTAATGCACTGGCTACTCTTCTAGTAGCTATATAAGAGAATTTAACATAATTATAATTTCAGTACTGTATATGGTAAACCTGTAGAACTCTCAAATCATCTCGCCTGCTGCGGATGTCTCTTATCTTTGCAGCAGGTGAAAAAAACTATTCTTTTTTTTTTTTGAGGAGGGAGGGGGAGTTTGACACCAGTCAAGAAAAATGCAAACACGAGAAAGAGTAGAGAAGCTTGCTTTGATCTGTGGAAATATTCTGTTGTCTGAAACCATTGAAAAAGATAAACAAAACGGGAAGCTTATCCCTGTCAAAATGGTTCTGGTTAAAGAAACATGATGTGGTAGTATTGTAAATAATAGTGTTGTTTAAATTACACATATAGTATAAAGTAATTTATACTGTGGCTAACTGGTTTACACTTAGAGCACTTAGGCATTATTCCTTTCCCAACCTACTTGCAAATAAGCCCCACTGAATTCCAGCTATCCCACTGCGCAGTCCTATGCTTGTCCACTTAGAAACTTTCAAATTCAATAGGACCACCAACTCCCAGATCACTTAGACCACTATTCAGAGTTTAACTGTCTTGTTTGATTATTGACATAATAAAACATGAGCTGCCCTGGGCTCATGGTTTTTATGCCTCTTACTCTACATCAGGCTTCCTCAACCTTGGCCCTCTGGATGTTTTTGGCCTACAACTCCCATGATCCCTAGCTAGCAGGACCAGTGGTCAGGGATGATGGGAACTGTAGTCACAAAACATCTGGAGGGCCAAGGTTGAGGAAGTCTGCTCTACATAGTTGGATATCATTGGTAGGAGAGAATGCAGAAAACTGTGATGTCACAGCACAAGTAGCTTCCATTTTTGCAGACTAATTTGCCTATTTAAAGTATGACATGTGTAAACTATTGTGGACCATAAGACGTCCTTGTTCTAATGATAGCAAGAAAATGAGAATGGTCTTACAGAGGCTTTATAAGGGTTCTTAGTTCTTTTGAACTTTGGTTCTATATGTGGGATGGGAGCATAGGCGCCGACTCCATGGGGCTTGAGGGGGCTCGAGCCCCCTCAAAAAAATTTTTGGGGGGGCTCAGCCCCCCCAATAATGTCGGGCGGGCGCCCTTCCAGTAGAGCGCCGCCGCCGTCCCCCGCCTCCTCCGCACCTGCTCCTTCGCCAGCCAGCCAGCCGCGCGCCCTAATCGGAGAGCCCCGGCTGCCAAGGCACTGCCGGAAATCCCGCGAGAACAGGGGAATCCCGACTGGCCACACCTCCCAGCCAGCCAATCGGCTGGCTGGGGGGGCGTGGCTTGCCCTATTTAGGGCCGGAGCCACTCTATTTGCATATTCATGAGCTTATTTATTATTCATGAGCTTTCCCGGGCCCCCCCAATATTTTTTCTAAGTCCGCGTCCCTGGATGGGAGAGAGAAAGAAGGAAATGGGTCAAAACTATTTTCTAGGCATTGAACTAGGTTTGGTTTTTTCCATAAATGGCACCACTAGAGGGCGCTTGTGTTACTGGAAGAAACAGAATTCATTGCAAACTAGTGGCATAAAGTCAATATTTGCAGTACCTTTTCTGAAAAGGACAGGAGCAAACCGACCATGTGTTTCTTCAGATTTACTGCTCATTGCTTGGAAGGTGGAGCTCTCTGCAACAGACTTAATCATTTCATCAGACAGAGGCAGCTCATAAAATTCAGCTATTCGCTTCACTCCTTCGTAAAGATTCTGGAAAATAACAATAAAGTTAGTTATGACTTCATAAATATAATTGCTACTAAGGTAGATTTCTAAGTTAGAATCAGCCCTAAGATTCAAGAATGGGGCAGGCTAAACATCTGAATAAATATATTCATAAATGTAAGGTATGTGCTTTACTGCCCTAAAAAGGTGCATCTGATACAGTATTAGCAAAATAAGTGCAGCGTGAAAGGAAGCACAGAAACATTGTCACAGCAAAGGTGCAGCATTTATAACTTTCTACTTGTTTCTGTAACTTATATTCCTTGAAAAGCATTCCCCCCACAAATATCTGCTATCCATTTTTTTCCCATTTCCAGTGTGCCATGTTCAATCATCTATATTCAACTCAGAAATGTTTGAGATGATTAAAAGTTTGGAACACTACTTCTGATAAACTTAGCCTGTGAATGAGCACACCCAGAGAGTTTACACCACAATACTTAATCAGACTGGCATATTGGTGTGCTTAGTATTTAATGAACTGCAGGATTGCCATTTATTTTTTAATTTTAAAACATTTAAAATATCCGAACCTGCTAAAGGGAAAAAACAAAACACACACACAATACTCACGCACTTAACAAAAGTAGTTGTGGCAGAAGAAAAGTCAAAATATAAAACTGTCAGAAACACAGCAGAAAGTACTTGGCAGCATGATGAGAAAGAACTTCCAAACCTCAGTCAAAAATGAATGCATTTTTGAGAATTATTAACTACAGGTTTATTAAGGAAAAGAAAACTAATGGTAATGAGGAGGGAGGGAAAGGGAGCAGAAACAGAAAAGCAAAACAATGCCTCTCCCTTTACCAATTCAACAACCATCAATACACCTGTCTGAATTTCCACATACAGCTAGATTAGGCCATCTAAGAAAATGAAGGCACAAAGAAACATTATCTCAATTTCAAAGAATGCTCACTTCCTTCAGCTCTTCAAATGTGATGATCATGACATTTTCGTCATCCATATGTTTGTCCCAAGCAAGAGCATGGTCAAAGTAGGATTTCCAACAAACTGAAATGAAATGCAAACAGCATATTTCAAATCCCGGGTGTGGGGTGGGGTATACAAAATAATATCAGTTGCTGGCAAAAGCTGCACATATCCTACAATGAGAATACAACACTTTGTTCATTCTGTTTAACCCAACACTGATAAACACCAGCCATTTTTATGACATGTAAAATCTGTACACAAATCATCAGGTGTTGAAAAGATGCCTAAATTCATATCACCCATCAGTGATGAGTCTGGCTATCCACCACTATCTGAAGGACAGCTACTGATGATGCAAGTCTGAGTAAAAGAAATATCGACTGGGCTTTTCCCTGCAATCAAGAGTCCTGGTGATCTGAAACTTGTTTGCCTTTCATCTGAACAGAAGCTCTACACAAATACTTTGAGGGAAGTTTCAGAAATACAGAAAGTGAGAACTTTTAACCTACCTTCGCCGCTCATGAACATTTGAAAAAAATCATCCCAAGAGCTGACATCTGGAAGAACAGGGTTTTTGTTGTAAAAATGGTAATAGGATACAGCGGCATCTTTGGGGTTTCGAAATACTACCAACATCTATTTAAAAAGAAAGAAAGAGAGATTAGATTTTGTTGGAATCTCCCCTGTGCAAACATCTCTAACTTTCTGGAGCTGACACATCAAGGAGGCCATTGGCCCCTACCTAAGGCAGAGCTTTTAAGCTCCGTGCCTTGCTCTGGAAGGGAGCCTCTCCCACAGGCTCTATGTGGCTCCCACAATTTCTTCCAGGTGCCTCCCATAGCCCATATGCGAGACCTTCCCAGAGCCCAGTAAGAAAGGCTGAGAGTTTAGAATCTATTTCTGTGGCAGGAAAAGTGCTTTAGAGCTCTTTGCCTTGTGTGAGTTTACTGGTAATTTGTGTCATTGCATGCTGGCCAGGCACCATACAAGTAAAGCTGTTATTGCGCAAGTTAAACGCAGACAAGTTGCAAGTCAACAGTATTTATATAGAGGAAGCCTGCAACTTGAGCTCATTTAGCTTTATGCAAGTGGGAAAATAATTTTTAAAAATGTTAAAAGGGGGCGCAGGGTTCTGGCGGAAATGACTTCGGCAGTCCCAACTACCATTGAACCCAATGTGTTTTGAGTATATGCAATTTTGGCATTGGGTGCGACCCCCAGAACAAAGGTTGCGGACATAGTGAACTGAAAGTAACATATCAGTGCAAACTGAAATGGAAATGTTGAAAAAGCTGGTGCCTTAAAATGTTGTCTGTTCTTGCCCATCTCGCTTAAACTGGTTGTGGGGAGAGACCTGTGTTTCTGGGACATAACAGACTGCCACAACAAAAGGCAGGAAGTTTAGCAAAAGTAGATAACGCTTCCAATAACATTTTGCCTTGGAGAGACTTGGGAGATGGCTTTTGCTTCATAGTTCCCTCTTTGGAATTTCCCCCAAGTAAAACTGAGTATCTATTCTGAGGAAGAAGATGGGGGAAAGGAGATTTTCTACATTATCCTGTGGCTTGGCTCATCAGACCCGCATGTGAAGAGAACAGTTTCAAAGGTCCCTTACCTCACACAGAGATTACAGATAAAGGAGCACCTTTGCCTCCAGCTATGCAAAGAATGCAGTGGGTCCAGATTTAGTTGTACCTAGGTCCTATTGAAATCAATGGGTTTAGTCATGAGTAACTAAGCCAAAGCAGGAGAGAGCAATCCAAACCAGCCAGGAGATCCACACAGAGGAACAACTCTGCTCAGTCCTCACACAAATCCTCAACCCAGTCCGAGGGAGGGTTGGAATGCTCTGTTAGCCTGGTTTTAGGCCGACTGATGTAGAATTTGCTTTGACAATATGACAAGAGCTGTCAAATTAAGATACCTATATTAAGTACTCAGTATTGTGATTAAATGCTGTTAGAGTATTAGGCAATCATAATAGTAGTGAAGCTAGTCACTTACCTTCACCTTATTCTCAAAAAAAGATTTGGGAATATTATCATAATGAAAATGTGTAGAAAAAATACGTGGAGAAGGCTGCTTGTCCATGTCCTAGAATAAGAATTAGAGGAATGTTAACTTTTTTGTTGTTTCAGGATCTAGAGGGGTTGTTTTTCCCCTTCTTTTTATTGAGCTTTATAATGGGGGGGGGCTTTGATTTACATATTGACAGAAGAAGAATAACAAACTATACAAAGAAGTTTGGAGTACATGACCATTTGGGTCTCTTCAAGTTGTACAATTATTTGATTCTAGGTATTAACTTGTCTCCCTCGCCTCTTTACCCTACCTGAACTTTTGTGGGCAGTCCAAATTCAAGCATTTGAAGGTTTTCTAGTGGTGGTAAGTCCTTGTAACTTGGGATTGCGGCTACCATGTCATTTACCATTTGGAGCACCCAGTTAGTACCTGCAAAATAAAAGCAAATGAGACATATAAGAATCACAAGAGCATAAGCTTCATAACCAAATGCACAGTCATGTTCATATATGGCAGTTGGCTTAAATCGTAGGTCTTAAACCAGTGGGTTGGGACCTGCAGGTGGGTCACAAGGTGACACCAGGTAAGTCATGACAAAGCTGTCGCCATCCCCAGCCTTCCCACAGCCTCCCCCCCCCACCTGCTGTTGGTAACTTGCTGCCTGGCTTTGGAAGAGACTATCTTTTCCATTTCAGAAGCCTCACTGAGCCACATGGAGGATGGGTTGGAGCCAAGGACTTATGAGGCACACATCTCCTCTCCACATAAAAGAGGGCCTTGAGTCGCTGCTCATGGCTGTTGTGGGGTGCTCAGCCACTGAGGAAAGAGTCAATCCAGGCACCCCAAGATGTATTCACCTGGGACCCATTTCAGTTCATTTTGGGTATCAAATAAACACTGGTTTCCTTGTTCAAACTTTAATAGAAGGCACTTCCACACGACAGGTTATTATTCATTGTGGAGTCAAAATCCTCATTTACCATTTATAAAAAGCACAATGAAACATGGAAACTGTAAATCCAGATTACATGGGGGAAATAAACATATAAATCGTATGTGGTCAGATAGCAATTGGTAACCAAATCCATTCCCCTTTAATTCCATTAAAAGCTGGATACTCACCACATTTTGGATAAGCAACAATCAGCCTATCGTCCTTCCTAGCTTCCATGGTTTCCAGTGCTTCAAAGGTCTCAGGACTACAAAGTTTTGGATACAGCACTCCTCTGTAAGTAAACAGCAGCTCCTCATTCTCCTCCACTTGAAGCGTAGCTAAAAGATTCTCTATTGCCTTTTTCTGGGCCATCTTGTTGGCTGTCTCAGTCTTGTCACAACCCCTTTTAAAAGGCAGATTTGCTTCTGCGTGACCAGAAGTTGTGCAATAAAAGTATATAGCAGAAGAGGAAGCAATTCTGAATCACAAACACTCGCACGCTATGCTCTCATTGACCTCTGAGAGTTTGCAAACTCTGTTCGCATTTGCCTCTGACTTGGAACAGCCCCATTTTCTGGATATGTAAATTACACACTATTTGAGGGGCTGGGCAGGGCACTTTCTCAGAGGAAAAATCACTTGTCATTGCAACACCAGAGGCCCTGTAGGGGAAGAAAAGCAGACTGAAACCAAAAGGGTATTCTTCTTTTAGGATTCTTTGGGAACTCTGTGACACAAACTTTATAGGTTTTAAAAGTCTGGACGTTTTTCATTTTCTCAAGAATTTGAAAGTGCATTAAACCTGGTGAAAAACACAAAGCAAAATGCGTTCTTTCATGGCTCAATCCTAGGCACATAAACTTGGAAAAGTCAGAGAACTTAAATTCTTATTTGTAAAAATGTGTTTGCCAATCCTGCAGCCACTTACCCACTTTCAGAGATGATGGAACTAAAAAGGCCCAGATTTGAGGGGCATTCAAGGAGAGGAGGGAGAGAAAGTTGCATTTGTGCTTATGCAAGTTCTTCTGTGGGTGCAATTTTTTGTGGGTGCAATTAAAAACATTAACCGTGCTCCCTACATATACAGTGGTACCTCGGGTTACATACGCTTCAGGTTACAGACTCATCTAACCCAGAAATAGTGCTTCAGGTTAAGAACTTTGCTTCAGGATGAAAACAGAAATTGTGCTCCGGCAGCACAGCAGCAGCGGGAGGCCCCATTAGCTAAAGTGGTGCTTCAGGTTAAGAACAGTTTCATGTTAAGAACGGACCTCCGGAACGAATTAAGTACTTAACCCGAGGTACCACTGTATATGACTCCCAGAAGTAATCCCAATTGTGCTCAATGTGACTTACTCCCAGGTAAAGGAGTGCCTGAGAGTAAGACATATACACTAAGTATGACCTACCGGTACTTATGGGTTGCCATGTACATTTACAAACTTTTATGATGGTAACAAGTTTGCAGTGTTAAATATTATTTGCAAAAGGAGAAGTCTGAAGGTAATCATATATCAAACTGGCGAGGCCGTAGCAGCTTCCAGTCGCTTAAAAAAAAACATGTTTGCTTTACAGCTGAAGTTCTCAGCATATCAAAAAGCTTTAATATAACAGGATTACCAAATAGCAGGTCGCTAAGATTTCTCAAGGAAACCAAACCTCCTCTGAGACTGGCCACGTTCTGCATTTTCATTCATCAGGTTAATCTTTCAAAGGTTTTGTGAAGTCCCCTTTTGGGACAAAGGAGTTGTGAAAGGGGGTGTTAGGTGGCCTATTCCAGCTAAACTTTAACCCATTCCCAACAGGGCAGTTGGTGATCAAAGTCCCAGTGGGAAATCGATTGCTATATTTTAATGTTGTGATTTTATTCATGTATCTTTCTTATCTCTAAGACACCTTGTAAGGACTTGATTTCTGAAAGGTTGGGTCTGAATGTTTGTCCCATATTCTTGAATTAATACATTCTGGTTTGCAAATCAAATTGGTTGTATCTCATTGGCAACATGCTGAGAACACCAAAATATGATGTTGCTGCTCCCCCCCCCCCCCGCATAGCCAATGAAGTTATCTTTTTGTCTTCCGAGCAAAAGCTGAAAACTAGTTAATGAATACTTATCCCTAAAGGCCATGTCATAGAGCAAAATTATCCCGTAGCCATTTTCTACTCACCATTATTATATTTTTAACCTGGCAGAGGTGTTTCTCAGACAACCCAGCTGATTTCCTCTTCACACATATTCTTCATAACACAGTAATAATAATATTTGTTCTCTGCGTTTTTTTCCCAGTTGATTTAGGACGAATCTGATGCGCTGAATCCAAAAATCACATTGGTTTTGCTCAATCAGGTCAAGTTTTTGAGCTATGGCCACATGTCACTTTTTAAAGTTTTTGTTCACATGTACGCTTGTGTGGAGCATTTTAGAAGAAGTTGGTGAGGGTAAAATGCCATGTCGAATAATTGTTTTGATTGGAAATGATTATTTTAATGACAAGAAGTATTCAGGTCTGATAGTTCTGGGTGATTATGTTGAAAAGGGATCAGTTTGAAGTCATAAAACCTTGAAATCTTCCATAAATTGGTGCAGCAAAGCATAAAGTTATTTTGGTATTAAACTTGGTGACCAGCATAAAGCTTGGGCGCCACACATGGTGTGCAAGGCATGCACCGAGACTCTACGTGGGTGGACCAATGGCAAGAGGAGTCTGAACTTTGGAATTCCCATGGTTTGGAGGGAGCCAACAAACCATGTCACTGACTGCTATTTCTGTGCTGTTGATGTGACTGGGATCAACAGAAAGAACCCGAGCAGCCTCAAGTATCCTGATCTTCAATCAGCACATCATCCTGTAGCTCATTGTGATGAAATTCCAGTGCCTATCTTTGGAGAACTTCTTGACATTAGTGACGAAGATGCCTCCAGTGTTGAAGGACATGAAGAAGAAGAAGTGGTTCTTGAAGATGATGCTCCACATCCATTTTCCCAAAAGGAGTTGAATGATCTAGTTCACGCCCTCAGCTTGTCAAAGGACTCTGCCGAACTGCTGGCATCCAGACTGAAGGGGAAAAACCTCCTCTCTGACAGTGCTTGCATCAGCTTCTTCCGCAACAGGCATCAAGAGTACCTCCGTTTTTTCTCGGAAGAGAAGGACTTGGTGTACTGTGCAGATATTGTGCAGCTTCTGCTCAAGCTTGGAGTACCACAGTACCAACCCAAAGATTGGAGACTGTTCATTGACAGCAGCAAGCGATCACTGAAATGTGTTCTGCTACACAACAGCAACCAGTTTGCCTCTATACCCCTGGCTCACTCGACTACACTGAAGGAGAACTATGAAGCGGTGAAGTATGTGCTGGAGAAAATTGGTTATGATCAGCATAAGTGGTTTATTTGTGTTGACCTGAAGATGGCAAACTTTTTGTTGGGACAACAGTCTGGCTTCACCAAGTACCCATGTTTTATGTGCATGTGGGATAGTAGGGACCGTGCTCAGCATTACACGAAGAAGGACTGGCCTGTGTGGGAGGAATTGGTGCCTTGCAGAAAAAGGAACGTCATCAATGACCCTCTGGTGGACAGAGACAGAATACTCTTCCCACCGCTGCACATCAAGCTCGGCTTAATCAAGCAGTTCACCAAGGCTCTGGACAAGGATGGTGACTGCTTCACTTACTTGTGCCAGGCTTTTCCAGGATTGACCATGCAGAAGTTGAAAGCTGGCATCTTTGACGGTCCTCAGATCCGTCAGCTCATCAGAGATCCAGAGTTCGGAAACTCAATGAATGAAGTGGAACTGGAAGCGTGGAAGGCATTTGTTCTGGTAGTGAAGAACTTCCTTGGCAACAATAAGGCCAGAAACTACACAGAACTTGTCAACAACATGCTGACTGCTTTCAGAAACCTGGGCTGCAACATGAGCGTCAAGATGCACTACCTATTTTCACATATGGACCGGTTTCCTGAGAACCTGGGTTCAATGAGTGACGAGCAGGGGGAGAGATTCCATCAGGACATGAAAGAGATGGAGACCAGGTATCAGGGTCACTGGAACGCAGTCATGATGGCTGACTACTGTTGGACTCTGAAGAGAGACCTCCCTGCCGCTGAGCATTCCAGGAGTTCCAAGAAACGGAAGTTCAAGCCCTGAAGTTTGAAAAATGGTGAAGCAACATGCAATTTACGTGTACTTACCTTTATCAATGCCCACCATTCAGTTTACAGTAATCGATGTTTCTATCAGGTAATCAATATATGTTGTTGGAAAAACATTTTTTCCTCTTAAAAACATATTTAGGATGATATGTGTTGACAAAAATCAGCTGATAATGCCTAAAAAATGTACCATATTTTTCGCCCTATAGGACGCATTTTCTCCCCTCCAAAAATGAAGCGGAAATGTGGGTGCGTCCTATGGGGCGAATACAGGCTTTCGCTGAAGCCTGGAGAGCGAGAGGCGCGGCTTGGCACCGGCCTCCGGAGGGTCATGCAGAGCTGCCTGCAATCCCGGGGTCCGCGCAGCTCTGCGCGACTCTCCAAAGCCCAGCGCCAAGCTGTGCTGGGCTCTGGAGGGTTGCGCAGAGCTGCCTGCATTAGGAAGCCTCAGCGCGCCCGGGCTTCGCATAGCTGTCCGCAAGCCTGGGGAGACCGGCAGATAGCAGGCTCTTCTGGGGGCTGGGGTCGGGGGAAGCTCGGGCTTCCCCCGCGCCAGCCCCGTGCCTGGGGGGGAAATAATTTTTTTTCTTTATTTCCCCCCCCAAAAAATACTAGGTGCGTCCTATAGGGCGGTGTGTCCTATGGGGCGAAAAATACGGTAATCGATTTTGTCACAAGATCTGATTTTTTTCAAATCAACATAGCACAGAAACCTGACCTGATGGATAGAAACTGATGCCATTTCCTGATTCAGCAGTGCAAAAATACCCTAAATCAGTTGTAGAAATCTAGACAACATTCAAAAAGTAAAAAATGGTTGCCCAGTGGAAGAAGAAGAAGAAGAAGAAGAAGAAGAAGAAGAAGAAGAAGAAGAAGAAGAAGTAGTTATGATAATAATATACACAATAAGTATGTGATGTATATACCAGCAGCTGGGAGGGAGGGAAGTCAAGACTCGGCATAGTCAAAGGGTTTATACTGTGATAATAAGGATTGTTGGAGAAAGGATCATATGAAGAAAACAATAAAAACTTATTTGATGATGATGATGATGATGATAATGATAATTTATACCCTGCCCATCTGGCTGGGTTTCCCCAGACACCCTGGGCGGCTCGCAATAGAATATTAAAAACACAATTAAGAACACACGTTATCTGGTGAGACATTCTGCTATGCTAGCTAATATGTCAGACTAGCCTGCATATAACTGTAACTTCTCATGCCTTTATATCTGAAGAGTCTACACCCAACAGAATTCAATGTCACACTCTTTAGATTGCTCCATCAGCACAAGCATTTCAGTTTGCCAGACAGAACAATCCCTCTTCTCCTTCACCTGGTTCTCCCCCAGCAACAAATTTTGGAAAGGGCATGGGGGTGCGCGGGGGAAGGAGAGAGGGGAAAGCCTTGCTTTGCAGGCAGAAGTCATCACACAGGGCTTCAAAAGGGGTTCTGGTTCAGAGGCACGGGGGGGGGGCATACCTGACTGAATCATTGGTCATCCAATTTTATCTGACTCCCTTTAATAAAGTGATATTTTGCAACGGTTATGGTAATGTCTTCATTTAATTATATTGCTTTGAATGCATACTTTATAACTTGACTTTCCTCTGCAGTGTTTTATTTTGCATTGCTTTCTTTGATGGTTTGATGTGGGCTGTAAACCTCTTGGAGATTTCCTCTTCTTCATAGAATTATGAAGCGACATAGAAATGAATGGATGGATGTTTTGCCGAAACTGGCTTGAGGAATGGGGTTAGGGATCCTAGCTGTCTTCCATCTCAGTGGCATGCCCAGGGGCGAACGAAGGCGTCGTGACACCCGGGGCAGCAAACCGCTACGTACAGCGCATGTTACGTACAGCGCATGTATGCGACGCTGCACATGCGCTGTACATAGCAGTTTTCCGCCGGCGCCAGGATCCTCTGCTCGCGGCTGCAGCCACGAACAGAGAATCCTCCACATGCGGCTGTGGCTGCGCGATGGCTGCTAGCGCCACCGCAAGCCCCCACGGGGTTCCTACTTGACACCCCCCCAGACATGGCACCCGGGGCACACACACACCCCCGTTGCGACGCCACTGAGCACACCTATGGTGTTAGGTGGCTTAATCTGCCATTACTTCAGGTGTGGGGAATGTTTGTCTTTTCAGATGTTGCTGCAAGCACAGCCAATGGCTAGGGATGGTGGGAGCAACATCTGGAGGGTCAACGATTCCCCACACCTGCCATTCTTTGCCATGGTAGCTTTCTACATTTACTGTGAAGACCACTCAAACATTCAGGACCCTCATGCACTGCCTGGTAAGCTTCTATCAGGAGTTACGCCTTTGCCAGTTGCTGTGAGAATTAAATGCACCTGCGATTCTACATCCAGCCCATACATTTAAAGCACATGGCTTCCCCAAGAATCCTGGGAATTCCAGTTTGTTAAGGGTGTTGGGAATTGTAGTGTGGTGGGGTGTAAACCATAGTTTCCAGGATTCTTTGGGGGAGCCATGTGCTTTAAATGTATGGGCTGGATGTAGAATCGCAGGTGCATTGGTGTGCATGTAGACAGTTGTGAGATGTGGGACTAGGATCGCTGTCTTTGAGGACAGATGTTTTGTTGAAATTAGTAAATGTTAAGTATTATAGGTGCTTATAAAGCATGTTGCAGAGAGTACCTCAGTCATCTTTGCAACATTGCTGCAAGGTGAGTCAGTGTTATTGGCATAGACTGCATATACCAAAATGGGATGGGGAGGGGGGTTGGCTCCATGATATGATTGAGAACGAAAAAAAAGTACAGCATATCTTCTGAAGTAGGACATAGCCATTAAAGAAGAGATCACCGCCCCAGAAATATTTCATAGCAGATCTTCATGCTCTTCCCATTTAGTATGTTAAGAATTTGATTACATGATTTTAAAGCAAAAAAGACTATAAGTAAACAGAAGCTCCTCATTCTCCTCCACTTGAATCGTAGCTAAAAGATTCTCTAATTTTTCCACAAGTCTTGACTTTTTCTTGGCCATCTTGTTAGCTGCCTCAGTCTTGTCACAACCCCTTTTAAAAGGTAGATTTGCTTCTGTGTGACCAGAAGTTGCACAAGGTATATAGCAGAAGATGAAGCAATTCTGAATCACAAACACTCGCACGCTATGCTCTCATTTACCTCTGAGAGTTTGCAAACCCTGTTCTCATTTGCCTCTGACTTGGAAAAGCCCCATTTTCTGGAAATGTAAATTACATAATATTTGCGGGGCTCAGCAGGGTGCTTTCTATGGGGGGGAATCGCCCCAAATATATTTTATAGCAGGTCTTCATGCTCCTCCCATTTAGTATGTTAAGGATTTGATTACAATATTTTTAAAGCAAAAAAGACTGAGAGCATTTAAAAAAAAATTCTGTGCATAGATGTATCTAGCACTTAAACATCATTTTATTCTTAATAGAAAGGCTTCAGATATTAACCTCCAAATCCAAAGGTTTAAAATTTACAATATTGGTCATATTTTAGCTTTGCACCCAGTTTAGTTCCTGCTAAGCACTCTTCAAATTTTGCATCCATTTCCCGGCTCTGAGCTTCAGTAAACAAAGTCTTCCAGTCACCCACAGCACCTATAAAGAAACAATGAAAAATGAATCTCACTACAGTGATACCTCAGGTTACATACGCTTCAGGTTACAGACTCCACTAATCCAGAAATATTACCTCGGGTTAAGAACTTTGCTCCAGGATGAGAACAGAAATCGTGCTCTGGTGGCGAGGCGGCAGCGGAAGGCCCCATTAGCTAAAGTGGTGCTTCAGGTTAAGAACAGTATTAGGTTAAGAACAGACCTCCGGAACGTATTAAGTACTTAACCCGAGGTACCACTGTATATATTTCTTCCTATATAGAGGTTCACAGATCACATTTATGGTTTTGGAATGTTAAAGCAGAAGGGTGTACTGTCATGCTTCTCATCCTGCAACCCTATGCACCCTTTCTTGGGAGTAAGCAAGGAAGAGCATTACAGTACTAGCATGCATCAGAATGGGCTGTTTGGGATGTGAAGAGTGAGTGGAGAGAAACATTTGAGGGGCATATGTGAGCATGTGGGTGCAGTTGCAAGGTTTTCTTTTTCAAATATTTCTGTTTCTTTTAACATCATCATCATCATCATTATTACAGTCATACCTCGGTTCTCAAACACCCCAGAACTTGTATGTTTTGGCTCCTGGACGATCAAAAACTGCAAGTTAGTGTTCCAGTTTTCGAACATTCTTTGGGAAGCCAAACGTCCAACAGGGCGTCCACGGCTTCTGATTGGCTGCAGGATCTTCTGATTGGCTGCAGGATCTTCTGATTGGCTGCAGGATCTTCCTGCAGCCAAATAGAAGCTGCGCTTTGGAAGTCGGATGTTTTGGAAGTCGAACAGACTTCCAGAATGGATTCTGTTTGACTTTTGAGATACAGCTGTATTATTATTAAACAAACACAGCTTTCCTCCCAAGAGAAGCCTAAGGGATTTTTGAGAATTAAAAGAAGCACACGCACGCACACACACACACACACACACACACACACATCATAAAATATCTTAGCATGATGGCTGAAATGTTAAAAGGCAAAATTTTAAAAATATCATTCTAACTTCCTTGTAATGCACTGGCTACTCTTCTAGTAGCTATATAAGAGAATTTAACATAATTATAATTTCAGTTTATTGTAAACCTGTAGAACTCTGAAACCATCTCACCTGCTGCAGATGTCTCTTATCTTTGCAGCAGGTAAAAAAAAAATTCTTTTTTTTGAGGGGGGGGGGGGAGTTTGACGCCAATCAAGAAGAAGGCAAACACGAGAAAGAGTAGAGAAGCTTGCCTTGATCTGTGGAAATATTCTGTTGTCTGAAACCATTGAAAAAGATAAACAAAACTGGAAGCTTATCCCTGTCAAAATGGTTCTGGTTAATGAAACGTGATGTGGTAGTATTGTAAATATTACTGTTATTTAAATTACACAGTGAAGTAATTTATTTGTTGTTGTTGTTTTTTAGTCGTTTACTCGTGTCCGACTCTTCATGACCCCATGGACCAGAGCATGCCAGGCACTTCTGTCTTCCACTGCCTCCCGCAGTTTGGTCAAACTCTTGTTAGTAGTTTCGAGAACACTATCCAACCATCTCGTCCTCTGTCGTCCCCTTCTCCTTGTGCCCTTCATCTTTCCCAACATCAGGGTCTTTTCCAGGGAGTCTTCTCTTAGCATGAGGTGGCCAAAGTATTGGAGTAATTTATACTGTGGCTAATTGGTTTACAGTTAGAGCACTTAGGCATTATTTCTATCCCAACCTACTTGCAAATAAGCCCCACTGAATTCCAACTATCCCACTGTGCAGTCCTATGCTTGTCCACTTAGAACATTTCAAGTTCAATAGGACCACCAACTCCCAGATCACCTAGACCACTATTCAGAGTTTTAACTGTCTTGTTTGATTATTGACATAATCAAACATGAGTTGCCCTGGGCTCATGGTTTTTATGCCTCTTACTCTACATAGTTGGGTATCATTGGTAGGAGAGAATGCAGAAAACTGTGTGTCACAGCACAAGTAACTTCTACTTTTGCAGATTAATTTGAACTATTGAAAATATGACATGTGCAAACTCTTCTGGACCAGAAGGCTTCCTTGTTCTAATTATAGGAGAATGGTCTTGCAGAGGCTTTTTAGGGGTTCTTAGTGTTTTTGAACTTTGGTTCTATATGTGGGATGGGAGTGAGGAAGAGGGAAATGGATCAAAACTATTTTCAAGATATTGACAAAATATAATGTTTAGTTGTCCACCCCATAAATGGCACCACTAGAGGGCGCTGTGTTACTGGAAGAAAGAGAATTCAGTGTAAACTAGTGGCATAAAAGCAATATTACCTTTCCTGAAAATGACAGGAGCAAGTATACCGTGTGTTTCTTCAGATTTGCTCCGCATTGCTTGGAAGGTGGAGCTCTCTGCAACAGACTTAATCATTTCATCAGACAGAGGTAGTTCATAAAATTCAGCTATTCGCTTCACTCCTTCGTGAAGATTCTGGAAAATAACAATAAAGTTAGTTATGACTTCATAAATATATTTGGTACTAAGGTAGATTTCTAAGTTAGAATCAGCCCTAAGATTCAAGAATGGGGCAGGCTAAACATCTGAATAAATATATTCATAAATGTATGTGCTTTAGCTATTCTAAAAAGGTGCATTTGATATTAGCAAAATAAGTGCAGCATGAAAAGTACAGAAACATTGTCTCAGCAAAGGCACATCATTTACAACTTTCTATTTGCTTCTGTAACTTAGATTTGAAAAGCATTTCCCCCCAGATTTCTGCTACCCATTTTTTTCCCATTTCCAGCATGTCATGTTTCATCATCTACAGTATATTCCTTTTAACTCAGAAATGTTTGAGATGATTAAAAGTTTGGAACACTACTTCTGATAAACTTAGTTAGCCTGTGAATGAGCACATCCAGAAAGATTACACCACAATACTTAATCAGACTGGCATATTGGTGTGCTTAGTATTTAATGAACTGCAGAACTGTAATTTTTCTTTTATTTGAAATATCCAAACCTACTTAACAAGCAAAAACCAAATGCGCATGCACACACGCGTGCACACATGCACACACTACTCATGCTCTTAAGAAAAACAGTTGTTGCAGAAGAAAAGTCAAAATATAACACTGGCAGAAACACAGCAGAAAGTACTTGGCAGCATAATGATAAAGAACTTCCAAACCTCAGACAAAAGGGGGCTTGCCCCATTTGATCCCCCTCTCAAGGGGGGAGGAGGACACAGAGGACCAGGCCTTTGGTGAAGACCAGAGAAGTGGCAAGTCTATTATGCCCTTGATTGTTCCAATGAATTATGATAAAAGGGGGTGGTGTAATAAAAGCAATAGCTACTATATAACCAGGACAAAAGGATAAACGTTTAACTAACGTTCTTTTCTTATTTGAAACTGGGAAGTGCAAAATAATAACATATAGATGGATTATCAGATTGCAGCATCCCTTCCCCCGCCCAGCATGACAATTTAGTTTTTTAAAACCTTCTTTTGGAGCCAGCAGAAAGTTTTTCAGCCTAAATCTGGCATGGGAGATTGGAGAGGTTGCAGCTGGGGAGACACACACACACACACACACACGGACCTAAAACACAATCTGATCTATATTTAGGCCTCCATTTAATTTAGATTATCACCCCCCCAAAAAAAAAATATTGATGAGGACCTCATTCCATAACAAGAATGAGGAAAAATGAATGCATTTCTAATAATTATTAACTACAGGTTAACTACAGGAAAAGAAAACAAAAGGCAATGAGGAGGGAGGGAAAGGGAGCAGAAACAGAAAAGCAAAACAATGCCTCTCCCTTTACCAATTCAGCAACCATCAATACACCTGTCTGAATTTCCACATACAGCTAGATTAGGCCATCTAAGAAAATGAAGGCACAAAGAAACATTATCTCAATTTCAAAGAATGCTCACTTCTTTCAGCTCTTCAAATGTGATGATCATGACATTTTCGTCATCCATATGTTTGTCCCAAGCAAGAGCATGGTCAAAATAGGATTTCCAACAAACTGAAATGAAATGCAAACAGCATATTTCATAGCCAGGGGGAAATAAAAAACAAAAATGACATCAGTTGCTGGCAAAAGCTGCACATATCATACAATGAGAATACAACACTTTGTTCATTCCGTTTAACCCAACACTGATAAACACCAGCCATTTTTATGACATGTAAAATCTGTACACAAATCATCAGGTGTTGAAAAGATGCCTAAATTCATATCACCCATCAGTGATGAGTCTGGCTATCTACCACTATCTGGAGGACAACTACTGATGATGCAAGTCTGAGCAAAAAAAATATCGACTGTGGGTTTTTCCCTGCAATCAAGAGTCCTGGTGATCTGAAACTTGTTTGCCTTTCATCTGAACAGAAGCTCTACACAAATACTTTGAGGGAAGTTTCAGAAATACAGAAAGTGAGAACTTCTAACCTACCTTCGCCACTCATGAACTTTTGAAAAAAATCATCCCAAGAACTGGCATCTGGAAGAACAGGGTTTTTGTTGTAAAAATGGTAATAGGATACAGCGGCATCTTTGGGGTTTCGAAATACTACCAACATCTATTTAAAAAGAAAGAAAGAGAGATTAGATTTTGTTGGAATCTCCCCTGTGCAAACAGCTTTCTGGAGCTGACACACCAAGGAGGCCATTGGCCCCTACCTAAGGCAGAGCTTTTAAGCTCTGTGCCTTGCTCTGGAAGGGAGCCTCTCACACAGGGCTCCCACAATTTCTCCCAGGAGCCTCCAGGAGCCCATGCGAAACCTTCCCAGAGCCCAGTAAGAAAGGCTGAGAGCTTAAAAGCTCTTTCTGTGACAGGAAAACTTAGCACAGAAAGTGCTTTATAGCTCTTTGCCGAGCATGCGTTTAATTTGTGCCATTGCATGCTGGCCAAACAGTTAAAGCTGTTATTGCACAAGTTAAATGCAAACAAGTTGCAAGTCAACAGTATTTATATACAGTAAGCCTGCAAGTGACGCTCATTTAGCTTTACAGTATTTTTAATCTCTTGCTGGAAGCCGCCCAGAGTGTCTGGGGAAACCCAGCCATATGGGCAGTGTATAAGTAATAAATTATTATTATTAATATTATTATGGAATTGGCAAAGTATTTTATTAAATTAAAAGGGGGTGCAGTGCTCTGGGGAAAATGACTTTGGCAGTCCCAACCAAAAATGGAACCCAATGTGTTTTGAGTATATGCAATTTTGGCATTAGGTGCGATCCCCAGAACACAGGTTGCGGACATAGTGTACTGAAAGTAACATATCAGTGCAAACTGAAATTGAAATGCTGAAAAAGCTGGTGTCTTAAAATGTTCTCTGTTCTTGCCCATCTCGCTTAAACTGGTTGTGGGGAGAGACTTGTGTTTCTGGGATATAACAGACTGCCACAACAAAAGGCAGGAAGTTTAGCAGAGTAGATATCACTTCCAATAACACTTTGCCTTGGAGACACTTGGGGGATGGCTTTTGCTTTATAGTTCCCTCTTTGGAATTTCCCCCAGGTAAACCTGAGTACAGTATCTAATTCTGAAGAAGAAGACGGAGGAAGGAGACTGTCTACATTATTCTATGGTTTGGCTCATGAAACAGAACAGGCATAGGCAAACTCAGCCCTCCAGATGTTTTGGGACTACAACTCCCAACATCCATAGCTAACAGGACTAGTCATCGGGGATGATGGGAATTGTAGTCTCAAAACATATGGAGGGACGAGTTTGCCTATGCCTGAAACAGAACTGTGACAGACCCGCATGTGAAGAGAACAGTTTCAAAGGTCCCTTACCTCACACAGAGATTACAGATAAAGGAGCACCTTTGCCTCCAGCTATGCAAAGAATGCAGTGGGTCCAGATTTGTACCTAGGTCCTATTGAAATCAATGGGTTTAGTCATGAGTAACTAAGCCAAAGCAGGAGAGAGCAATCCAAACCAGCCAGGAGAGCCGCGCAGAGGAACAACTCTGCTCAGTCCTCACACAAATCCTCAGCCCAGTCCGAGGGAGGGTTGGAATGCTCTGTTAGCCTGGATTTAGGCCAACTGATGTAGAATTTGCTTTGACAATATGACAAGAGCTGTCAAATTAAGATACCTATATTAAGTATTCAGTATTGTGATTAAATGCTGTTAGAGTATTAGGCAATCATAATAGTAGTGAAGCTAGTCACTTACCTTCACCTTATTCTCAAAAAAGGATTTGGGAATATTATCATAATGAAAATGTGTAGAAAAAATACGTGGAGAAGGCTGCTTGTCCATGTCCTAGAATAAGAATTAGAGGAATGTTAACTTTGTTGTTGTTTCAGGATCTAGAGGGGTTGTTTTTCCCCTTCTTTTTATTGAGCTTTATAATGGGGGGGGGCTTTGATTTACATATTGACAGAATAAGAATAACAAACTATACAAAGAGGTTTGGAGTACATGACCATTTGGGTCTCTTCAAGTTGTACAATTCTTTGATTCTAAGTATTCACCTCTCTCCCTCCCCCCTTTACCTAACCCAAAGACATGATTCGGATCCAAATAATAATTATTAATAAAGTTTATATGATCACTGAAGTGGGGAGAGTCTGAAAGTTGTTAACATCGGCTTCCGGCACTGACTGCCATGGTGAACAGCTGTGCCCATGCCAGCGGAGCCCTTCTGCACGGCTAATTGAGGATAATATGGGAGTAATTATCCTTGCAAAAAGGGGGGTGCCTCCGGTGATGGTGGACTCCCTCTGAACTGGAGGGACAAGCTCTGCACGAAACGGGTCTTTTCCACTGCGGCGTAGCGGGGACCCTTCTGAAAATCACAGGCGGATGAAGCCTGTGACCGTGGGACTCGGCGGGCACCTTTAGCGCCCCCCAACCCACTAAGGAACCCAGAAACGGGCTCCAAAGTGAAGAGGGGGAAGTGGCGCGGTGCTGTGAGTCGACTGCTTTTCCTGCGAAGCGAAGCCGCACAGCCGTTGCCAGAGAGTTGCCTGGGACAATTTGGCATCGAAAATAACTAACCGTGAGTACTGGAACGCTAAATACCTGGATTTTAAACAAGAATTGGCAAAATAAAAGGAACTTGGACTCTAAAATTTACCCTAATTTGGTACTGAAACGGAAAGGGCTAAACAGGAAGTCACCCTTCCGTTCTTTTGTAGTTATAACAAAGCAAAGACAACGTAAACTAGAACCTTAAAAATC
The DNA here is from genome assembly GCF_965113315.1 of Podarcis vaucheri. Lineage (NCBI taxonomy): Eukaryota > Metazoa > Chordata > Lepidosauria > Squamata > Lacertidae > Podarcis > Podarcis vaucheri. Next base: position 42,421,092 of record NC_138761.1, on the reverse strand, counting down.
ACTTTTAAAGGATTGTCTCTCATCATTCAAAATTGTGGAATCCCCCTTCGGAAGCAGGCGAAGAAGGGGGACGTTTACTGAGTTGTTTAAACCTGCGGAAATAAAGTTAAAGTAAAGTAATTTTCCACTGTCCTGACCCTGGAGCGGGGTGTCAGATTTGATGATTGAAGCTCATTGACCAGAAACAAATGCTTTGACAGATAGTTAAAAGGAGGGAAATATTGTGATTCCATTGTTTCCTTTCCTTTCCTTTAAATATCTTAAAGAAGAAACTCTGTTGCTATTGTTTCCAAGGAAAAGGACAATCTGAAGTTTTTCCCCCTAGAGGGGAACTATGAAATTGTAACTAAATCCTGGGAACTTGCGGCTGTTACTGATTACAACTGTGGGAAAGAACTCTGTGACCTTGCAGGACAATGCCTTCAGAAGCACTGTTGGGTGCTTTCTGTAAAATAAGTGCCCTATTGGATCAGTTAAGTCAGAAGATGGACTGTATGACTAATGCAGCCAGAGCCTTTGAACAGGTAGTGGGAAATCATATGGAGCCCACTGAGGAACCAAAACAGGAGCGTGCCATGACAGAACAACTGAAAGAAGAGGACCTTGCTGAATCTGGGACGCCAGGGATGGAGGGACTTTTGGCCCAGCAGGAAAATGAGCTTTTGGATCTTATAAATGAACTTGGGGAAAAACAGATTTGGAAAGATAAAGTTTGGATTGAACTGGAAATGGGGGGTTGGACTGACCCCCCTTTGCAGGGATGGTTGGACTTTCTGAGTCTGGTAATGGGCCATCAGAGGTTTGGAGTTGTTGGGACTTTCAATTTTGGAGGGAATTTGAAATATGTTTTTAAACATCACATGGAGCTTAGTCTGGACTGTGAGAAAAGGGCTGATTTGCTGAAAAGGGTCAAAAACACTATTAAGCTGGAGTTCCCGCAAGTGAAAGGAAAATAAGAAGATCTGCGAAAGGGACATGGAAGAGATTTAAAGGCCTCGGATATAAGAGCACCAGGATAATGTGCCAGACTAATGGGACAAAAAAAAGACTGACAATCCCGGGACCGGGGGGAGGGGACGCTGGAAGAAGATTGGATTGCTTTTATTTTATTGTATCTTTTTTATATTATTACTACTAGAAATGTTTTATGAATTTTGGGAAAATGTTGAGATGAAATTACTTGGCTCTTGTAAAAATGTCTAAAGAATTTGGCAAAAAAGTAATGGCTATGAGAAGTTGGCAAAAAAGATTTAAATTTTAAGCTTTAAGGTCGTTTTTATAAGACAAGATGATAATAGAGTAAAGTAACGTAATGATAAAATATTATGAATTATGGAAAGGATTTGCTGGGACAATTATTAATTAAGATACAAGAGATGGGAGGAGGAGGTGGTCATGGAAAGAAGGTAACGGAAATTGGAGAATTTGAAAGGGATGGTTTTATTTTCTCTTTTTCTTTGTGTGTTTTTGTCGTTTTTTGTAATGCTATCTTTTTTCTGTGTAATTTTAAAAATTTTTGTGTTTCAATAAATATTTTTTTTAAGCAAAAAGGGGGGGGGCTAGCTTCACCCGCAGATCATCTGATACCTACTGCCCGTTCCAAAGGAATGGGGGGGCAGGGGACGCTGGGTGCATTGCACTGCGTATATCAGGAACTCTCAAAAGCGGTCACCATGAGCAGAGGTATTCTGTTTTTTAAGATGAAATTTGGACTTAATTAACAGGCATGCTCTGAACTAGAGGAGATAAGATAACCTGCTAATTGGGTCAGCCACTGAGTGCCAAGGTTTTGATGTGGAGAAGGACTTTCGTCATACTTGGATCAGTATGTTGGGTGACAGCATCTTAAAAAGTAGAGACATCACCTTGCCAACAAAGGTCTGTATAGTAAAAGCTATGGTTTTCGCAGTAGTGATATATGGAAGTGAAAGCTGGACCATAAAGAAGGCTGATCACTGAAGAATTGATGCTTTTGAATTATGGTGCTGGAGGGGATTCATAGAATCATAGAATCATAGAGTTGGAAGAGACCACAAGGGCCATCGAGTCCAACCCCCTGCCAAGCAGGAAACACCATCAGAGCACTCCTGACATATGGTTGTCAAGCCTCTGCTTAAAGACCTCCAAAGTAGGAGACTCCACCACACTCCTTGGCAGCAAATTCCACTGTCGAACAGCTCTTACTGTCAGGAAGTTCTTCCTAATGTTTAGGTGGAATCTTCTTTCTTGCAGTTTGGATTCATTGCTCCGTGTCCGCTTCTCTGGAGCAGCAGAAAACAACCTTTCTCCCTCCTCTATGTGACATCCTTTTATATATTTGAACATGGCTATCATATCACCCCTTAACCTCCTCTTCTCCAGGCTTCATAAGGCATCGTTTCCAGGCCTTTGACCATTTTGGTTGCCTTCCTCTGGACACGTTCCAGTTTGTCAGTGTCCTTCTTGAACTGTGGTGCCCAGAACTGGACACAGTACTCCAGGTGAGGTCTGACCAGAGCAGAATACAGTGGCACTATTACTTCCCTTGATCTAGATGCTATACTCCTATTGATGCAGCCCAGAATTGCATTGGCTTTTTTAGCTGCCGCGTCACACTGTTGGCTCATGTCAAGTTTGTGGTCAACCAAGACTCCTAGATCCTTTTCACATGTACTGCTCTCAAGCCAGGTGTCACCCATCTTGTATTTGTGCCTCTCATTTTTTTTGCCCAAGTGCAATACTTTACATTTCTCCCTGTTAAAGTTCATCTTGTTTGTTTTGGCCCAGTTCTCTAATCTGTCAAGGTCGTTTTGAAGTGTGATCCTGTCCTCTGGGGTGTTAGCCACCCCTCCCAGTTTGGTGTCATCTGCAAATTTGATCAGGATGCCCTTGAGTCCATCATCCAAGTCGTTGATAAAGATGTTGAATAAGACTGGGCCCAAGACAGAACCCTGTAGCACCCCACTAGTCACTCTTCTCCAGGATGAAGAGGAACCATTGATGAGCACCCTTTGGGTTCGGTCAGTCAGCCAGTTACAAATCCACTGAGTGGTAGCATAGTCAAGACCGCATTTTACCAACTTCTTTACAAGAATATCATGGGGCACCTTGTCAAATGCCTTGCTGAAATCAAGGTAGGCTACATCCACTGCGTTCCCTTCATCTACCAGGCTTGTAATTCTGTCAAAAAACGAGATCAGGTTAGTCTGACATGACTTATTTTTCAGAAATCCATGCTGACTATTGGTGATCACAGCATTCCTTTCTAGGTGCTCACAGACTGTTTGCTTAATGATCTGCTCCAGAATCTTCCCTGGTGTTGATGTCAGACTGACTGGGCGGTAATTATTTGGGTCCTCTCTTTTCCCCTTTTTGAAAATAGGGACAATTGCCCTCCTCCAGTCTGCCAGGACTTCGCCTGTTCTCCAGGAATTCTCAAAGATGACTGCCAGTGGTTCTGAGATCACATCTGCCAGTTCTTTTAATACTCTTGGATGCAGTTCATCTGGCCCTGGAGACTTGAATACATCTAAACTAGCCAAGTATTCTTGTACTATCTCTTTAGTTATTCTGGGCTGTGTTTCCTTTCCTGAATCATTTGCTTCAAATTCTTCAGGTGGGGCATTGTTTTCTTTATCGGACAAGACTGAGGCAAAGAAGGCATTGAGGAGTTCAGCCCTTTCTGTGTCCCCTGTTTCCATTTCACCATCTTCTCCTCTGAGTGACCCCACTGTTTCTTTGTTCTTCCTTTTGCTACGGACATACTCATAAAAGCCTTTTTGGTTGCTTTTAACCTCTCTAGCAAGCCTGAGTTCATTCTGTGCTTTAGCTTTTCTGACTTTGTGTCTACACGTGCTGGCTATTTGTTTGAATTCCTCTTTGGTGGTTTCCCCCCTTTTCCAATTTTTGTACACATCCTTTTTTAATCTTAACTCAGTTAAAAGTTCTTTAGATAGCCACCCTGGCTTCTTTAGGCACCTTCCATGTTTCCGTCTCATTGGTATTGCCTGATGTTGTGCTTTTACTATCTCCCTCTTAACAAACTCCCAGCCATCATGAACTCCCTTTCCTTTTAGTATTACTGTCCATGGGATCTTACCCAGCACTTCCCTAAGTTTTATGAAGTCGGCTTTCTTAAAGTCAAGAAATTGAGTCCTAGTATGCTTGGCTGCTCCTTTCCGCTGTATAGTAAACTTCAGAAGAACATGATCAGTCGCGCCTAATGATCCTTCCACTTCTACCCCACTAACCAGGTCATCAACATTGGTTAGGACCAGATCTAAAATGGCTGTTCCTCTTGTTGCTTCTCCCACTTTCTGGACAATGAAGTTGTCTGCAAGGCCAGTGAGGAATCTGTTTGACCTTATGCTCTTGGCTGAGTTTGACATCCAACAAATATCTGGGTAATTGAAGTCCCCCATTACTACTATCACCCTTCCTTTTGCATGCTTGGCCATCTGTTCCAGGAAGGCATCATCTATGTCCTCCGTTTGGCTTGGGGATCTATAGTAAACTCCCACAATGAGGTCACTGTTATTATTCTCTCCCTTAATTTTGACCCAAATGCTCTCACTTTGGCTTTGAGGATCTAAATCTTGGATCTCTTCACAGGTATACACATCCCTGACATATAACGCCACTCCTCCTCCTTTCTTGTCTGGTCTGTTTCTCTGAAATAGATTGTATCCCCCCATTATTACATTCCAGTCGTGGGACTTATCCCACCAGGTTTCAGTGATGCCTATTATGTCATATTTAGTTTGCTGTACCAAGAGCTCAAGCTCATCTTGTTTATTTCCCATGCTTTGCACATTAGTGTACAGACATTGAAGTCCATTAATCATTCCCCCGTGTCTCTTATTTAAGGATTTTCTTCCTCCCACCACTAGGTCTGCGTGCTGTTTGCTCCATTTGGTCTATGACATTTGGATGATCATCTTCATCAATTGATAGACTCCTACCTTCAGGAGCACTGTCTCCCTCCCCCACATTAGTCAGTTTAAAGCCCTCCTGATGAGGTTTCTGAGATTTTTGGCAAAAACATTTCTCCCAACGATTGTGAGGTGCAGCCCATCACTTGCCAGAAGTCCATCTTCAAGAAACTGCAGTCCGTGATCTAAGAATCCAAACCGTTCTTGTTTACACCATTTGCGAAGCCAGCTGTTCACTTCCACTATTTTTCCCTCTCTCCCTGGGCCACGTCGTTCAACTGGGAGGACAGATGAGATGACAATTTGTGCATTTAGTTGCTTCAATTTCCTGCCCAGAGCCTCGTAGTCTCTTTTGATCTTCTGGAGGCTATTGCTTGCAGTGTCATTGGTTCCCACATGAACCAAGAGGAAGGGGTATTTGTCAGTGGGTTTTATGATTCCTTGCAGTCGTTCAGTTACATCTTGGATCTTAGCTCCGGGGAGACAGCACACTTCCCGAGACATCTTGTCAGGCCCACAGATCACTGCTTCTGTTCCCCTCAGTAGGGAATCCCCTATCACCACTACACTTAGGTTTGGTCGGGGTTCTTCCATGAGCTGTCCGTTCCAAGGTCGCCTGCACATTCCCTGAGGACTGACTTTGCTGCTCATCTTCATATACCTGATCGACTGTAATGAGGGAGAGATCCTCAAATGGAGTCTGCTCTTCGTCTTCCATGCTAGGGGAGAGGACCTCAAAGCGATTGTGTATTTCTAAACAATCAGAACGAACCCTGGGCCTCCTACTTCTTTGAGTCATGTTTCTCCATATATCTGGCTCCTGTGTTGGTGAACTAGCCTCCTTCTCAGGGGAGTCCCCTGTCTCCTCCTTGGTGGAGACGGTGTGCTCTGTTGCTTCCAAGAAGAGCTCCAGCTCTCTAATTCTTTGGAGCGTAGCTACACGTTCCTCCAGTTGCTGGACTTTGTCTTTTAAGAGGGCAATCAACATCAATTGCTGTAGGTAAAGCTGCCTGCAACCTTTGGCAAGATGGCAAACATTGCGCAGGAACTGCAGGCGACTGCAGCTGTTCCCTCCCCCTCCATCTTGAGAACGTGTCATTGGGGGTGGCTACAGCGGTCCTCCATCATAAAAAGCGTGAAGACAGGACAAATAACTCCCCCCACAAAAAAACCTAGGTCTCCCCCAACAAATGTTTGAGACTAGCTCCTCTAAATCTAAAAGATGGATCAAACTGTGCGTGCCGCTGCCCTGCTAGCTCTGATAAGCTCCTCCCACAGCTAATCACCTGCCTCAACAGAAACCCTGCCCCCTCTGACCTTTGCACAGGGAGAACAGCTAATCCCATGGACTTCAAGAAGATCAAACCTATCCATTCTTAAGGAAATCAGCCCTGAGTGCTCACTGGAAGGACAGATCGTGAAGCTGAGGCTCCAATACTTTGGCCACCTCATGAGAAGAGAAGACTCCCTGGAAAAGACCCTGATGTTGGGAAAGATCACGGAGCACACAGAGAAGGGGACCATAGAGGATGAGATGGTTGGATCGTGTTCTCGAAGCTACCAGCATGAGTTTGACCAAACTGCGGGAGGCAGTGGAAGACAGAAGTGCCTGGCGTGCTCTGGTCCATGGGGTCACGAAGAGTCGGACACGACTAAACGACTAAACAACAACAACATGTTGGGTGAGGTGAGCCTCCATTATTTTCTCTCAATATATTTTATGTTATTGTCAGGGGTTCAGGAGCAGAGGCGAGGGCAAGGGAGGAAACAGAGAGCGAGGGGGAGGAGGCAGAAGAAAGGATGAGTGATGACGACGACCCGAGATCTCCGAGTCTTTCCAGTGAATCAGAAGATTCACAAAAAGGAGCACCAGTGGCCAGGGCAAGGGGGGAGACTAGGGGGACACCCCAGGAAGAAAGAGCCAGAGGGGACTCAGAGGGGAGCAGTTGGAGATCGGGACCAACGTCACCGCCAGAGAGTAGGAAAGAGGAAGAGCGCCAGGGAGCAAGCGCTGGCAGCTCGCAACAGGAGGGAGGGCACGAGTCAGGAGTGGCCACACCTTCATCGGGGAGCGAAGTGACGGTTAGACGGAAAGTGGAAGGTTGGGCGCGCGCGCCAAGTTCAAATGCACAGGAAGGTGGCGCAGTAGGCAGCCCGGAAAGGGAGCCAGGTCCTAAAGCCCGGCGCAAGGAGACAGGAGAGTCAGGGGGGTCAGCGTCAGAAGAATCCCGGAAGGAAGAGACCCAGGGGGGGCAGAGGGACCCAGAGGAGAACTGTCAGGCGGAAAAGGTGGAGCAGGGATAGGATATTAAGTTGGTGCGCAAGGGGCGGAGACTCAGACGGAGCTTCGCCGATCTAAGCATAAGACGTAGGGTTGCACGCAGCAGCTCGAGAATGGAGACTGTAACTCAATAAAGACTTTTATTTAACGATCGCTGGCTAGCGTGATCCTCTGTGAGCTAGGATCTGGAAGTAACCCTGACAGTAAGCTCCGTCTCTTCAAATTGTGGGCATCCACGGCCTCGCGGAGAGGAGGGAAAGCGGGTGCCTACAAGAGAGCTCACGAACGACAGACAATATGACGGCCGAACAGCAAATAACGGAACTCAGAGAAGCAGTTTCACGACTGAATGCCGAGGCGCTGGCGTCCAGGAAGAGAGAGGAGGAAGCAGCTGCCGCCTACAGGGATCTCCAGGTCAGGTTGGACGTGCTTACGAAGCAAGGGCAACAGACACCCAAATCAGAGGGGATTGGGTTGGGGAGACGCACAGGCGGTCTGGTCTCGCACTTCGATGGGAATTTGCAACAGTACCCCAACTTTAGAGCAGACGTAATGTGTGCACTGCAACTACTGCACAAAGACTTTAGAGATGAACAAGAGAAAGTGGGGTTCATCATGTCCCATTTGCATGGAGACGCGAAAGCATGGCTGCGCAATTTGTGGAGAGATAAGGATCCTGCGCTCCAAAATGCGGACGCCTTTATTAAAGCGATGGATGGCTGTTTTTTATCAAGCATTGACGTGGATCTTGCCCGAAAGGAGGTGCATGGACTAAGGCAAGGGAGGGCCAGCGTAAGGCAGTATCATGCCCGCTTTTTCGCCTTGGTCAGTGCCCTGGAATGGGACAGAGATTCGGCTCCTGTCAGAGACCTTTTTTGGGAGGGCTTGCACAACTCGGTTAAAGATGAGATTGCGAGGGGGGAGAGACCCCGGACCACGCAGGAGATCGTTCAGAGGGCGCTGGCGGTGGGGGTGCGGCTGGAAGAACGTCCGTGGAGCAGGGACGAAGGGCGCAGCGGGCGCGAACCAGCCAGGGGCTCCTCCTTCCTTCCCAGAGAAGCAGCGCGTGCGCAATCCACGCCTCCAACAGGGGGAGGGGTGGAACCGATGGAGGTTGGGAGTGCAAGGGCTCAGTCAGCAGCCAGAGCCCTAGCACCGGCAGCAGTGAAAGCGAAGCCTCCTAGAGGGAACAGGAAGTGTTATATCTGCGAGGATCCAGGGCATATGGCGAAAGAGTGTCCCCGGAGGCTCCACAAGCACACTGCAGCCTCAGCAATGGTGACTGCAGCAACGCAGCACGGAGAACCACAGCAGGGAAACGACGATGTCTGGCTGGAGGAAGAGGCACTGGGGCCCAGCCAGACGTGTCAGTGAAGCAGTCCCCAGAGATTTTACCGCCCATGGACCCCCTCCCGCCCAAGCCAGTAGTGAGGCTCACCGCATCGCTCCAGCTACCCAATGGAATCACCATGGACGTGCCAATCACCGTCGACTCGGGAAGCAATGCAGACTTCATAGGGCAGGACTTTGTCGACCGGCACGCTATACAGTTGCTGCCTGCCACGCTGCCCCTGCAGGTTGTCACGGTGGATGGCAGGGAGCTGTTAGGGGGGCAAGTGGTGAAGCAGACGCCACCTATGGTGCTGCGGCTTGGAAATCACAGGGAAATCATCAGCTTCAACGTCACTCAACTCTCGGACACGCCTATTGTATTGGGCATGAGTTGGCTGGACAAGCACAGCCCGACGCTGGCTTGGTACCAGAGGCAGCTGACCTTCGGCTCTTCCTTTTGTGCTGAACACTGCATCATGCCCCAGCAGGAAGGGGAGCAAGAGGAGTCACAGCTGCTGCTAGGCACGCTGCAAGCGATTCCCCACAAGTACGCAGAATTTTTGGAGGTTTTCTGCGAGAAGGAGGCAGACAAGCTACCCCCCCACAGACCATATGACTGCAAAATTGACCTGCTGCCGGGGGCGGCGCTGCCCAAAGGGAAGCTGTATTCCATGTCTGAAGACAAACTGCAGGAACTCAAAGAGTTCATAGATCATAATTTGGAGCGCGGTTTCATCCGAGAGTCCCAGGCAGCGGGGGGCAGTCCTGTATTCCTTGTGAAGAAGCGAGACACGCCCCAAAAAAGACTCGTAGTGGACTACCGCATTTTGAACAGTGTCACCAAGCCATCGGACTTCCCCATGCCCCGAATCGACGACCTCCTCGCAAAAGTACGCAAGGGCAGCGTGTTCACCAAGTTGGACCTGCGAGGGGCGTACAACCTCATTCGCATGCGGGAAGGAGATGAGTGGAAGACAGCCATGTTCACGCCCCTGGGCACCTACGAATATAGAGTTATGCCTTTTGGATTGCAAAATGGCTCCCACGTTTTTCAAGCTTTCATGCATCACGTGTTGGCGGGGCTCTTCTACAAGACGTGCGTCTGTTTCTTGGATGACATCCTGATCTTTTCGGAATCGCAGCAGGAGCATGACAGACACGTCAGGGAAGTGCTGAGCAGGCTACAGCAACATAGGCTTTACGCCAAGCTGGAGAAGTGCCAATTCGACGTGACGGAGGTGGATTTCCTGGGCTACAAGTTGTCTGACAAGGGGCTCGCCATGGACAGCGCCAAGGTTCGAGCGGTGTTGGATTGGAAAAGCCCACGCAACCGGAAGGAGGTCCAACGGTTTGTCGGCTTCGCGAACTTCTATCGCAAGTTCATCAAAGGCTTCGCTATGCAGACAGCGGCCATCACGGACACGCTCAGTTCCAAGAAAAAGAAGTTCATCTGGACAGCGCAGGCGGAGCAGTCCTTTCAGGCACTCAAGCGTCTTTTCGCGTCGGAGGAACAGCTGCTTCATGTCGACCCCAGCAGGCCGATGAGAGTTGAAACAGACGCCTCGGACAGGGCCGTCGGAGCAGTCCTGCTGCAGAAGGACCCGCAGGGGGTCTGGAGGCCCGGAGCGTTTTACTCCAGGAAGCTCAGCAAGTCCGAACAGAACTACACCATCTGGGACAGGGAGTTGCTGGCTATTCATGCAGCGTTCAAAGCATGGAGGCACTTCCTGATTGGAGCCAAGCACACGGTGCAGGTCTGCACGGACCACAAGAATCTGGAGCACTGGCGCACGGCACAGTTCCTGAACCAGAGGCAGATACGTTGGGCTGAGTTCTTTGCGAACTTCGACTTCCGAATAGAGTATGTCCCGGGGGACACCAACATCATGGCGGACGCGCTCTCCCGTAAGCCACAGTATCTGGAGGACGCCACGCCAGCGGCCGCCATGCACATCTTCGCGCCAACAGTGTGGGCGTGCGCTGCGGCGACAGTGGACCTGGAGGCGGTGCGGCGAGCGTTGCAGAATGACTCCTTCGCACAAGCAAAGATGGCAGAGATGCAAAGGGGCACGGCAGCGACCGACGGGTTCCAGCTGAGAGAGGGATTGCTCATCCGCAAAGGGGCCATCTACGTGCCGGGAGACGAACTTCGCGCCAAGGTACTGCATCAGCTGCACGACGCGCCCACTGCCGGGCACTTTGGCAAGGAGAAGACGGTGGAATTAGTCGCCAGGGATTTCTGGTGGCCCGGAATGAGAGGGGAGGTCGCGGACTACGTGGCGAGGTGCGGCACCTGCCAGAGGGCCAAACCAGTCCACAGACCGCCGGCCGGACTGTTGGAACCGCTGCAAACTCCGGTCGAGCCATGGGAGAGAGTCGCCCTGGACTTCGTCACGGATCTGCCCAGCTCGAGGGGCAAGACGGCCGTGCTGGTGGTGGTGGACTTGTTCTCCAAGATGGCACATTTCATCCCGTGTGCGAAGGTGGCCACGGCGGAACAAACCGCCAAACTGTTCATAGACCACGTGTTCAAGGTTCACGGTCTGCCACGGTCTATTCTGTCCGACCGCGGGCGGCAGTTCATCTTGAATTTCTGGCAGAAGCTGATGGGCTTCCTAAACGTCAAGATCAACCTGGCGTCGGCGAGACACCCGCAGACCAACGGGCAAGCGGAGCGGGTCAATGCCATCATGCAGCAGTACCTGAGATGCTATGCGAATCAACAGCCTGCGACGTGGGTGGATTACCTGCCGCTCGCCGAGTTCGCCTACAACAACACGAAGCACGTGTCCACGGGGGTCACGCCGTTCTTCGCCAACAACGGGAGGCACCCCAGAACCTTCCCGGGACTGGAAAGACTGGTGGAGGGGGAGCCGCAGACAGCAGATGCGTTCGCGTCGGAGTTGCAGGAGGTCCACGATCAGCTGCGGCGGCACCTGGAGCTGGCCAAACACGCATACAAGGTGCAGGCAGACAAACACAGAAGGGTTGGCGAAGAGATCCATGTGGGAGACTGGGTCTGGTTAGCAGCCCACGCAGTGCCGGCCAGGTCGTTGGCCAAGAAGAAACTAGGGCATAAGCAACAGGGGCCCTACCAAGTCGAAGAGCAGGTCAACCCGGTGGCTTTCAGGCTGGCGCTTCCGGAGGGTTCCAGAATGCATCCGGTGTTCCACAGATCGGTGCTCACTCCCTACAAGGCACCGCACAGGTTTCAGGAACCCGGAACGGCGCCGAGTCCGCTCCGAGAGGGAACCAGGCAACGGGGAGTGGCACAGGAGGTGCGCCTCAACGAAGTCACGGAGATTTTGGACTCCAGATGGGGGGAAGAGGGGGTAGAATACCTTCTCGCTAAGGAGGGCACCCCGGCCAGTGCCAACAGCTGGGTGCCGGGCTACGCTTTAGATGAACCTCTGCTCAAGGAAGAGTTTCATGCCCTCTTCCCCCATAGGCCAATGCCAGCAGACTTTTTCGACGACTGGCTTTTCACGCCCACGCTTTCAGCCAGCACGTTCCGGGGGTTCGACTCGGATGAGGAACCGACACGAGACGCCCGTTCCCCGGAGGGGTCGCCCTCGGGATCTGCTTCAGAACCCTCGTATTGGTGGGATGATCGACCAGAGGAGCAGTGGCGCAGGAAGTGGCTGGAGGGTCCAGGACGAGCAACGCCTCCAGAAGGAAGCGAGGGAGAGACGGACATGGACGTTTTCGGGGACGACCAGGGTCTCGAGCACGGCGGCACAGAGATGGAAGCAGAGGTGACCGTCGTCGACGAGAGCAGGGAGGAAGAACCGGAAGACTTCGGATGGAGGCCCGCCACGGGAAGCGAACTGTACCCGACATTCGTCCCCTTGACACTGCAGCACCCAGTTCCCGCACCGAAAGGAGGGGAGGGGGGAAGAGGGGGCTTCGAGGGGGGGATGGATGTCAGGGGTTCAGGAGCAGAGGCGAGGGCAAGGGAGGAAACAGAGAGCGAGGGGGAGGAGGCAGAAGAAAGGATGAGTGATGACGACGACCCGAGATCTCCGAGTCTTTCCAGTGAATCAGAAGATTCACAAAAAGGAGCACCAGTGGCCAGGGCAAGGGGGGAGACTAGGGGGACACCCCAGGAAGAAAGAGCCAGAGGGGACTCAGAGGGGAGCAGTTGGAGATCGGGACCAACGTCACCGCCAGAGAGTAGGAAAGAGGAAGAGCGCCAGGGAGCAAGCGCTGGCAGCTCGCAACAGGAGGGAGGGCACGAGTCAGGAGTGGCCACACCTTCATCGGGGAGCGAAGTGACGGTTAGACGGAAAGTGGAAGGTTGGGCGCGCGCGCCAAGTTCAAATGCACAGGAAGGTGGCGCAGTAGGCAGCCCGGAAAGGGAGCCAGGTCCTAAAGCCCGGCGCAAGGAGACAGGAGAGTCAGGGGGGTCAGCGTCAGAAGAATCCCGGAAGGAAGAGACCCAGGGGGGCAGAGGGACCCAGAGGAGAACTGTCAGGCGGAAAAGGTGGAGCAGGGATAGGATATTAAGTTGGTGCGCAAGGGGCGGAGACTCAGACGGAGCTTCGCCGATCTAAGCATAAGACGTAGGGTTGCACGCAGCAGCTCGAGAATGGAGACTGTAACTCAATAAAGACTTTTATTTAACGATCGCTGGCTAGCGTGATCCTCTGTGAGCTAGGATCTGGAAGTAACCCTGACAGTTATGTATTAAGATTAACTGCAGTTCTCACTCAGGGCCATTGGATGGATTATGGTTTTGGTGAGGTATCAGCTTGTGAGTAGCTGGAATGAGATCACAGAAGATAACTTTGGATATCTGCCTGGGGTCAATGGTAGAATGCCAGACTTCTCTTTATCTTGGATGTGATGCATTGAGAATTGCGCTTGTGTGCCGAAACCAAAAGTGAAGCATGTTGCTGAGGACTTTGGATTACAACAGGAAGAACAAATAAGAAAATTAAAAATATTTAACACATGACTGCACAGGATTAACCCTCTTGCTAAATTAATGGATGAATTAATTGAATACGAACGAAAGTCGCAGGACCAGTAGCTGTCAAAAGAAATGAAGGATTAATATCGGAAATGTTTTATTTGGACTAGCTAAGAATTGCAGCACGACATTAGATCATCATTCCCTGAACTTGAGAACATGGGACATCACTCAAAAATATGTAAGTTGGCATTGGATAACTGGTTTTCTTGTTTTTATTATAATTTGGAAATGTATTATTGTGGCTTTTATTGGATTGTAAAAATGGAAAATTAATAAAAATATTGTTTTAAAAAATGAAAGTTGTTGATGTAAATATAAAAGAAGACATTAACAAAACTGTATTACAGAATGTGGCAAGTACAGTTTTTCCTTCAGAGTTTTGTTTGTGTGTTGGAGAAATGTGCTTCAGGTTACATATGCTTCAGGTTACAGACTCCGCTAACCCAGAAATATTACCTCAGGTTAAGAACTTTGCTTCAGAATGAGAACAGAAATCGTGCTCCAGCAGCGTGGCAGCAGCAGGAAGCCCCGTTAGCTAAAGTGGTGCTTCAGGTTAAGAACAGTTTCAGGTTAAGAACAGACCTCCAGAACGAATTAAGTTCTTAACCCGAAGTACCACTGTACAGGGAAATGACAAAAGAAGCAGGGGAGGAGGGGGAGGGGGAGGAGAGCAGTCAAGTGGTGATGGGGCTCTACGATGTTCTATGAGCTCTACGATGCTCTCCCTGCCACCAACCAGGGAGTTCAGGAACAGAAGGGGAAGCGGTGCCTTGGCACAGGCCAAGAGAGAGTTAAAACGCAGGGATCAAAGACCTCTTGCAAGATTCCCACCTATGCTGTGTTGGAGAAGGAGCTGAAAGAAGCCACTCCCTGAATCTGACTCCTCAGATGCAGAAGCATGATTCGGAACTGTTGCTGTTTGTACATATGTAAATAAAGAACTGTAAATATCTCTCTGAGTGAACAGGGGGTGTTTATAGCGAAGAGCAGACACCACCTTGACAACATGTCAGTTCTGATCATTTGCTAGACAAACTTGGAAATCATGCCAACCTGAGCTTTTGTGGGCAATCCAAATTCAAGCATTTGTATGTTTTCTGATGGTGACAAGTCCTTGTAACTTGGGATTGCAACTATCATGTCATTTACCATTTGGAGCACCCAGTTAGTACCTGCAACATAAAAGCAAGTGAGACATATATGAATCACAAGGGCATAACTCACACAACCAAGTGCACAGCCATGTTCATATACAACAGTCAACTTAAATCATAGGTCTTCTACCAGTGCATTGGGACCTGCAGGTGGGTCATAAGACCACACCAGGTAAGTCACAACAAAGCTGTTGCCACCATGCAAGCCTTGGAGACTGCAAACTTTTATTCTTTCTTCTTTTGTGAGAAAGTTCCTTCCCTACCAGCTTTTTAAAAAGAACTGTACACAGTCAAGGCTTTGAAAATGAAAAAAGCAACAACAACCCCAAAACATTTTCTTTTGGAGCAAAATCTTCATTGTGGGAGAATCCAGGAAGTTTCTTCACATTTCATCCAACAAAGGGGTAACAAAGAGCAGTTGCCACTTACATTAGATTCTGAGGGTGAGGATCCTTTCCCATAAATCCTGTTTGTTTTCAGGCAAGTTGACATTAGGTGGGAACAAGAGTCACAGAGGAGTGGATTAAAATGGCAGAGAAGGTGGCACAAGGTGGAAGAAAGTGAACAAAGCACAAAAAAGGTACAATTTCAGAGGCCTCACTGAATAACATGGAGGATGGGTTGTAACAAAGGACTTATGAGGCACACATCTCATCTCCACATAAAAGAGGGCCTTGAAGTGCTTCTCATGGCTGTTGTGGGGAGCTCAGCCACTGAGGAAAGAGGGAATCCAGGCACCCCAAAATGTATTCACCTGGGACCCATTTCAGTTCATTTTGCGTAGCAAATAAACATTGGTTTCCTTGTTCAAACTTTAATAGAAGGCACTTCCACACAACAGGTTATTCATTGTGGAGTCAGCTGCTCAGGTTTGCAGGTTTTGCATTCAAAATCCCCGTTTATGAAAAGCACAGCAAAACATGGAAACTGTAAATCCAGATTACATGGGGGAAATAAACATATGAATCGTATGTGATCAGATAGCAGTTGGTAACCCAATCCATTCCCCTTTAATTCCATTAAAAGCTGGATACTCACCGCATTTTGGATAAGCAACAATCAACTTATCGTCCTTCCTAGCTTCCATGGTTTCCAATGCTTCAAAAGTCCCAGGACTACAAACAAGTTTTGGATACAGCACTCCTCTGTAAGTAAACAGCAGCTCCTCATTCTCCTCCCCTTGAAGCATAGCAAAAAGGTGCTCTATTATTTCCACAAGACTTGTCTTTTTCTGAGCCATCTCGTTGGCTGCCTCAGTCTTGTCACAACCCCTTTTAAAAGGCAGATTTGCTTCTGTATGACCAGAAGTTGTACAATAAAGGTATATAGCAGAAGAGGAAGCAATTCTGAATGACAAGCACTATACTCTCAAAACACTCGCACACTACACTCTCATTGACCTCTGAGATTTTGCAAACTCTGTTCTTATTTGTCTCTGACTTGGGACAGCCCCATTTTCTGGATATGTAAATTACATACTATTTGAGGGGCTGGGCAGGGTGCTTTTTCAGCGGAAAAAACACTTGACATTGCAACACCAGAGGCCCTGTAGGAGAAGAAAAGCAGACTGAAACCATTCTGACAGGTTAAGTACCTAATTGTGCATCCTTTCTTCTTTTAGGATTCTTTGGGAACTCTGTGACACAAACTTTATAGGTCTTAAAAGTCTGGACATTTTTCATTTTCTCAAGAATCCTTTCTAGATACTTTCTAGATAGGATAAAACTAAATGTTTGTTCAGACATTTGGGATTTCTTAATACAAAATATCTAAACCCCTGTCTCTCAGAACTTTGGTTGTTGTTGTTTAGTTGTCTAGTCGTGTCCGACTCTTCGTGACCCCATGGACCAGAGCACGCCAGGCACTCCTATCTTCCACTGCCTCCTGCATTTTGATCAAACTCACATTAGTAGCTTCGAGAACACTGTCCAACCAACTCATCCTCTGTCATCCCCTTCTCCTTGTGCCCTCAATCTTTCCCAACATCAAGGTCTTTTCCAGGGAGTCTTCTCTTCTGATGAGGTGGCCCAAGTATTGGAGCCTCAGCTTCATGATCTGTCCTTCTAGTGAGCACTCACGGCCTATTTCCTTAAGAATTGATAGGTTTGATCTTCTTCCAGTCCATGGGACTCTCAAGAGTCTCCTCCAGTACCATAATTCAAAAGCATCAATTCTTGAATACTCAGAGAAGCTATGAGCCAAGCCGTACAGGGCCACCCAGGACGGACAGGTCATAGTGGAGAGTTTTGACTAAATGTGATCCACCTGGAGCAGGAACCGGCGAGCCACTCCGGTATCCCTGCCATGAAAACTCAATGGACAAAAACAACAGACCTCTGGTAGTTACACATTAAAAAGTCCATCTTTCACAATTAAAAACTTTAACTGTGCTCCCTACATATATATGACTCCCAGAAGTAAGCCCTACTGTGTTCAATGTGACTTACTCCCAGGTAAAGGAGTGCCTGAGAGTAAGACGTATACCATATTTTTCGTTCTATAGGACGCACATTTCCCCCACCAAAAATTAAGGGGAAATGTGTGTGCGTCCTATAGAGCGAATGTAGGCTGCGCCGCTAAGCCCAAAGCCAGAACAGGAAGACGGAGCACTCCGGAGCGCTCCGTCTCGCTGCTCTAGATTGGGGACGGCTGCGCGCAAACCTCTGCAGGGCAGCGGGGTGCCTTCACCCTGCTGTCCTGCAGAAGCTAGCAAGGCTGTTCCCAAGCCAGAACAGCGAGATGGAGGGCTCCGTCTCGCTGCTCTAGCTTGGGGATTGCTGCGCGCAAACCTCTGTAGGGCAGCAGGGTGCCTTCACCCCGCTGTCCTGCAGAAGCTAGCAAGGCTGTTCCCAAGCCAGAACAGCGAGACGGAGGGCTCCGTCTCGCTGCTCCAGCTTGGGGACGGCTGCGCGCAAACCTCTCCAGGGCAGCAGGGTGCTGCGCTCCAAAGGCTTCAGGGATCTTTGAAGCAGCGCTTCCCCCCACCGCCAGCCCCACAAGCTCTGGTGAATGTACCTTGAACGCACCTTGTTTTAGAGGCGGAGAACAAGAAAAAAAAATTTCCCTGTTCTCCCCCTCCTATGGTCCGGTGCGTCCAATGGAGCGAAAATACGATAAACTCAATATGACCTACTTCTGGGTTGCCATGTACATTTACAAACTTTTATTATGGTAGCAAGTCTGCATACTTTGCAGTGTTAAATAGTATTTGCAAAAGGAGAAGTCTGAAGGTAACTATATATCAAACTGGCGAGACCATAGCAGCATCCAGTCGCTTAAAAAAAATCATGTTTGCTTTACAGCTGAAGTTCTCAGCATATCAAAAAGCTTTAATATAACAGGATTACCAAATAGTAGGTCACTAATATTTTCTCAAGGAAACCAAACCTCCTCTGAGACTGGCCACGTTCTGCATTTTCATTCATCAGGTTAATCTTTTAAAGGTTTTGTTAAGTCCCCTTTTGGGACGAAAAATAGGATTTTTTAAACTCCTGTTCTATGAACTTGATGTTAGATACAAAGGAGTTGTGAAGTACTGTTAATTTTTAAAAATATATCCCAGAAGAGATGGGGGTGGTGGTTTAGGTGGCCTATTCCAGCTAAACTTTAACCCATTCCCAACCGGGCAGTTGGTGGTCAACGTCCCTGTGGGAAGTGGATTCCTATATTTTCATATTGTGATTTTATTCATGTATCTTTCTTATCTCTAAGACACCTTGTATGGACTTGATTTCTGAAAGGTTGGGTCTGAATGTTTGTCCCATATTCTTAAACTAATACATTCTGGTTTGCAAATCAAATTGGTTGTATCTCATTGGCAACAGTTGAGAACACCAAAATACCCCCATAATAGAGAACATCCCCCCCCCCATAATAAATGAAGTTATCTTTTTGTCTTCCAAGGAAAAGCTGAAAACTAGTTAATGAGGTCATGTCTTTGAGCAAAATTATCCCATAGACATTTTCTACTCACCATTATTACATTTTTCACTTGGCAGAGGTGTTTCTCAGATTTCATTTTTAATAATGGGTGGCTCCTAACAGAATATTAAGAACACAATTAAAATGTATGCAACAACGGCGGCAAGTGTCTTAATAGCACAAGGATGGAAGAACAAGAAAATCCCAACTAAAGAACTATGGCAAGAGAAACTGATGGACTACGCAGAATTGGCAAAATTGACACATAAACTGACACATAAACTACGTGACAAATTGACACATAAACTACGTGACAAGGATAACTGTGACTTTAAAGATGAATGGGAACCTTTTACAAAGTACTTAAAGAAACAACAAAATGAACTGGACTCCTTGGCAGGTTTTGAATAAACACTCACAAACTTTTTATTGATAACAGCTAGTTAGACAAATTAAGGATCTATACAATTTTGTAATATGCAGAGAATGGCATTTGTTGATAAACCAGAGGGAGGAGCTGAGGAAGTGGGGGGGGAATAGGGTGGAGTTAAGGATGATATGTTTTTTGATAAAATGCTTTGTTGAAATTCCTAATAAAAAGTATTAAAAAAGAAGAAGAATACAATTAAAAACACACGTTATCTGGTGTGAAATTCTGCCATGCTAGCTAATATGTCAGACTGGCCTGCAGCTAACTGTAAGTCTTCTCATGTTTTTATATCTGAAGAGTCTACACCCAACAGAATTCAATGTCGCACTCTTTAGATCAGGGGTCAGCAAACTTTTTAAGCAGGGGGCCGGTCCACTGTCCCTCAGACCTTGTGGGGGGGTGGACTATATTTTTTGGGTGGGGAATGAATGGATTCCTATGCCCCACAAATAACCCAGAGATGCATTTTAAATAAAAGGACACATTCTACTCATGTAAAAACATGCTGATTCCCAGAACGTCCGTGAGCTGGATTGAGAAGGCGATTGAGCCTCATCCGGCCATGCTTTAGATTGTTGCATCAGCGCAAGCATTTCAGTTTGCCAGACAGAACAATCCCTCCTCTCTTTCCCCCACATGCTGTTCTGGGAGTTCACCTGGTTCTCCCCTGCAACAAATTTTGGAAAGGGCATGGTGGTGCGCGGGGGGAGGAGAGAGCGGAAAGCCTTGTTTTACAGGCAGAAGTCATTGCATAGGGCTTCCACTGGTGAGATTTTTTAGTTGAATATTGGCCAACAAGAAAAACCAGTTCCATCCCAGGTTTTTCTTTCTGGCTTGGTCAAAAAGATGGATCAGATATAATAAATATGAGACGACTTCTACACATGTTTTGTTTTGTTTTCTGCATGCTGCACAATAATACTAAAATGAAAGTTGCTGAGCTGAAGCCCTTTCAGAAAGGCTTGGTAGGCCATCCCTATAATTTGGAATGAGTAGGAAATTGTATCTCATACTGTAGTTGGCAATGAATAGGGAACAGACTGTGGCTTCATCAAGAGAGATTGTGAAGCTAAACTGGCTCCCTCCTTGTTATCCTTCCGTCGTCAGGTGAATATTTTTTTGTTCAACAGCCTATTGGGAACTGACTTTTAATGAAAGGGCTGGTGCCATGTTGTTTTTATTGTAATTATTTGTATGGTTCAAATGGCTTTTCTGTTTTATATGGTTTTAATTCTATGATTCATTGTTTTTTAATTATTGTTCTTCTATGATTTTAGAGGTTCTTGCCTTGAGTTTCATAAGGTGCAAGGGCAGCGTATAAATAAATAAACAATAAATAAAATTTGTCTTAAATGTGGAAGGCATGGGTAAATATTCTGACCCCTTAATACAGTACTTAAGGTAAAGATCAGCACACTAATCTTGTGTTATCAGCAAAGTTTAATTCTCAAACAAAAGCAAGTTCCTCTGATCCCTGCGATCTGCTTTGTTCCCTTCTCTTATCTAGCAAAGAAAAATTAAGCTCCCGTTCATGTTAAGCCAAAGCTGGGATGATGGTTTATTGCTCCCTAACAAGACACATTGCTGGCCACCTTTTGTTAGAAGTGGGTCTTGAGACGCTCAAAATAAATTCTGAACAAAATTGGTGCAGCAGCAAAGAGTTTCTCGCAAGAGTGGATGTCCAGAGTAAAGGTAAAGGGACCCCTGACCATTAGGTCCAGTCATGGCCGACTCTGGGGTTGCGATGCTCATCTCGCTTTATTGGCTGAGGGAGCCGGCGTACAGCTTCCGGGTCATGTGGCCAGCATGACCAAGCCGCTTCTGGCGAACCAGAGCAGCGCACGGAAACGCCGTTTACCTTCCCGCTGGAGCAGTAGCTATTTATCTACTTGCACTTTGAGGTGCTTTCGAACTGCTAGGTTGGCAGGAGCAGGGACCAAGCAATGGGGCTTACCCCATCGTGGGGATTCAAACCGCCAACCTTCTAATCAGCAAGCCCTAGGCTCTGTGGTTTAACCCACAGTGGCGTCCCTGGGTGTCCAGAGTAGGCACACCCAAAACTGACAAAGCATAAGCTTATATTCCCTATACCCGAAGCTCAGGTTCCCTCCTTTGTCTCCCCATTGGCTAGGATAAAGCCTATCATGACTGGCTAATTACCCTACTAACATTCCCACCCTTGTTTTCATCTCCCATTACTCTGATTCCGATGCCCATCCCTCTTGTTTACCTTATTTCTTATTTGATCTATGTTCCTATGCATTTACATGCCTACTGTTATAAGAATTCTAAGGTCTTATATATATAAAATAGATGTTCATAAATGTACCAAGCAAACACATACAAATATGTAAACCACATGTCTGAAACCCACAAAAAAGTTCTGAAACTGTTTTCTCTCTTCCAAAATAACCTCAAATATTTCTCTGCAAGGTCAAAGGAAATGGGAAATCTCCCCATTGTCTCTTTGCTCACAAATACTGTCTCAAGGGCACATTTAAGATATGTCTATGTTATATACTGAGTTGAATAGGATCCAAAATGCAGCAGTCTGATTGGTCCTAAAACAATAGGATTCAGAATGCAGCAGTCTGATTGGTCCACAGGAGCCACCCAATCCAACTCCAGGTGGAAGTGAATCCGCGACCTGATTGGCCTACAGGAGAATCCTGGAATTAGCCAATCATGTGGGGCCCTTTGTGTAAATAATGTATATAAAAAAATTCCTTCCAGTAGCACCTTAAAGACCAACTAAGTTAGTTCTTGGTATGAGCTTTCGTGTGCATGCACACTTCTTCAGATACACAGTGTGCATGCACATGAAAGCTCATACCAAGAACTAACTTAGTTGGTCTTTAAGGTGCTACTGGAAGGAATTTTTTTATTTTGACTATGGCAGACCAACACGGCTACCTATCTGTAATGTATATAAAACAGACATTTCAGGGGAACTGGCATGCCTCACTACTATGAGCTGAATAAAGATCATGAAATCCACACTCAACTCCAAGTATATTTATATAAGGGCTTGCATGCATGGCTCGGGGTCCTCCTCCTCTCTCCTGCGTGTGGGGGGAGCACCCTGTTGTAATAGCTTTAATAAAGATCAAGCTTATAGCCACTTTGCTTTTGTATATCCTGGTCTGGTCTCTGTTCATTCCCTGAGTGGTTTGAGCTTTAAAAGGTACACTCTCTCTGAAGGTCCAGTCTTCTTAAGAAGCTGAACCCCTTGAAAGGACCCCTCAGTATTCTTGTTTCACCAGTACAAGCAACAGAGCCACATCCCAGTTACAGGTGTAGGCAAGTTCTTTACCTGCTGTCCTGTTAATGAGCATCCTATCCACAAGCTGTTCTAACTACTAGTGTAAGCAAATCTGGGCTGTCTGGGCTTGCAGGTGCAAGCCTTATGGCTTATGTGATAAAGCAACATTATCATTTATCATACCCTTAAATCAGGCGTTTGTTGGCGGCTTACCTAACAAGGCTTTTTAGGGATTAACAAACGAAGCTTTTTAAGGGATTAACAAACCATAATCGTAGGTTTGAGTACAACAAGTACCCAAGATTAAATCTAGCTCTTTCAGAGTTTGCATCACATTCAGCAGGGGCAGGGTGCCTTCTGAGATGAGGCCCTGCCTATGCTGCTGAAGCCTGCTCACATTTTCTTGAGTTCTTTCCCCTTGAAAGTCACTGACATTTCCTCTACCCTTGTGGCATGTTGGGAAGAGAGGGTAATTCAGAGATTCCCAGTGCTAGGGGATAGATTCAGATATTCCAACGGAGCTCTAGCTTCAAGCAACCTCTTTCTGGAGCCCTGGCCGCACGCACCCTCCAAGCTTAATGGTGTCTATCAGCTGTGTTTGTCCCACTTGTCCCAGGGGCACAGCAAAAGAGGAGCAATCAGGCACCAGGCATCAACATGCTGTTTAAGCCTGAACAATAAGCCAGCAAGCCTGACTCAGCATGATGTCTGAACATTCCTTCTGATTATTCTAATAAATGATGATGAACAGTAACCTATGGCTGCAATCCTAATGTACACTTACATAGGAATAAGACCCACTGAAATCAATGCAACTGATTGGCATTATCAGGGAGCATTTCTCCATGCGGTATCATTCTAAACATAACCAGGTCTTTCTTGTTGGCCCTTGTCCCCTAAATAATTACCGTATTTTTCGCTCTATAACATGCACCTGACCATAATACGCACATTGTTTTTAGAGGAGGAAAACAAGGGGGAAAACATTCTGAATGAAACAGTGGATGTATCATTTTTGTGCTTCATGCTGTGGCCACAGACATGTGATCTGATGGTGAATTTGGGGTGACCCAATGCAAAAATCCTGAGAATTCCTGTGGATCCATGCTTTGTAACCACGTTTTTGCACCATTGCAGCCCCACGCAACAGTGGGTGCGTGATTTTTCTGGTGCAGGCTGTAGCTATGGACATGCTATGTGATCTGATGGTGAATTTGGGGTGACCCAATGCAAAGATCCTGAGAATCCCTGTGGATCCATGCTTTGTAACCACATTTTTGCACCATTGCAGCCCCAGGCAACAGTGGGTACGTGATTTTTCTGGTGCAGGCTGTAGCCATGGACATGCTATGTGATCTGATGGTGAATTTGGGGTGACCCAATGCAAAGATCCTGAGAATCCCTGTGGATCCATGCTTTGTAACCACATTTTTGCACCATTGCAGCCCCAGGCAACAGTGGGTGCGTGATTTTTCTGGTGCAGGCTGTAGCCATGGACATGCTATGTGATCTGATGGTGAATTTGGGGTGACCCAATGCAAAGATCCTGAGAATCCCTGTGGATCCATGCTTTGTAACCACATTTTTGCACCATTGCAGCCCCAGGCAACAGTGGGTGCGTGTTTTTTTGGTGCAGGCTGTAGCCATGAACATGCTATGTGATCTGATGGTGAATTTGGGGTGACCCAATGCAAAGATCCTGAGGATCGATATGGATCTATGCTTTGTAACCACATTTTAAGTGGGGAGCGAAGGAAAAACAAAGAAGGGACATGAGAGGGGTGTGCAGAGAAGCAGCTGGCTAAGAATGCAGGAGAGGGATTTAATGGGAGGGAGGAAAGAAAGGCAAAAGTTTCTCCCCACCCAAGCCAGCCATCTCTCTCTCTCTCTCTCTCTCTCTCTCTCTCTCTCTCTCCCCCTCCCCCTCCCGCCCCTCTCTCCCTCTCTCCCCCCCCCTCTCTCCCTCTCCCCCAGCAGCACTGGAGCACAGAGAGGAAGTAGAAGGAACGACACTCTGCTTTCCCCTCTGCTTGCCTGGAGGGGAGGGGCTTTCCCTGCTCTTTGTTCCGTTTCAGCAAACACAGCAAGGAAACAGAGGAGGGTGGGCAGTAAGACCCTGAGGCAGAATGCAGGAAAGCAGCCGCTTCCTCTTTTCAGGTTTCCCTTCTCCATGAAGCGCGATTTGATTTTTGCCTGATTTTTCGGCTCCAGGGACCACACATTCGCTCAATAACACGCACAGACATTTCCCCTTCCTTTTTAGGAGAAAAAATCTGCGTGTTATAGAGGGGAAAAATACGGTATTTAAACATTCCCATTCTTCTTTCACCAATTCTTTAGGTTTATCTCTTATTGCACCTGTCAGCTTTGTGAGCTCCAAGTACTTGCACAATTTGACTACCCATTCCTCTTTAGTGGGTGTATTTTTATCTTTCCAGTGTTTTGCCACTATAACCTTTGCTGCTGATGTTGCATACATAAATAGCCTGGTTTTATTTTTGGGAATATTATCTGAAACCATTCCTAGTAAAAATTCTTCCAGTTTCTTGCTAAATGTAGTTTTTATCAATCTCTTTATCTTTTCATAAATTATGTTCCAAAATCTTTGTATCTCTAGACAGGACCACCACATATGGTAGTATGTTCCTATCTGTTCCTTACATCACCAGCACTTGTTTGATTGATTTATTTTTGCAAGTTTTCCAGGGGTCAGGTACCACCTATAGTACATTTTCATAAGATTTTCCCTTATAAGGAAACAAGCTGTGAATTTTATATTTTTAGTCCATAATTCATTCCAAATATTGGGTTTGATCATATGTCCCTGGTCCCTCTCCCATTTTACTGTAATAAATTTTACTTTGATATCCTCCTCCTTTCTTTGCCAATTCAAAAGTAGTTTGTACATTTTTGAAAATGTCTTTTGATTATTATATAAAATATCCTTCTCCAGATAGGATATTTTTTTGTCAAATCCTTTGGTTCTTTTATCCTTTTCAAGGGCGGCTTTTAGTTGATAGTACTCCAGCCAGGTTATTCCCTTCTGTTTCAATTCTCTTAGGTCCTTTATTTTCGGATCACTACTTATTTCCTCTACTAAATCCTTGTATGTTAACCAATCACTGTTCATATTTAATCTATGAACCGACATAGATTCCATCAGTGACAGCCACCATGGTGTTTTGGTTACTCCCCTCCCATACTTCATATAATGCCCTTCTCACAATATGATTTAAAAATCCTTTGTGGGATTTAACCTTGTCATAGCCTATGTAGCCATGCCACCCATACACAATATCCCATCCCTCCAGATCTAGGGCTTCCATGTTTTTAATTAATATCCAGTCCTTAATCCATGTCCAGCTCGTTGCCTCAAAGTACAGTTTAAGGTCAGGGACCGCAAAGCCTCCTTTTTCCTTCAACTCTTTAGTAGCTTAAATTTTATGCATGGTTTTTCCCCTTGCCAAATAAACTTGGCAAGGTCTTTCTGCCATTCCTTAAAACACTTTATGCCTCTAATTATAGGTATTGTTTGGAACATAAAAATCATCTTTGGCAAAACCATCATTTTAACTGTGGATATTCTCCCCCACAGGGACAAATTCAATTTTCCCCAAGTCTCTAATTCTTTTTTTTATTTCCTTCCACTTCTTCTTGTAATTATCCTTATATAAGTTTATATTCTTATTGGTGATCCAAACCCCCAAATAATTTACGTTATTGGCTGCCTTTAAACCTGTAGTATTTTCCAGTTCCTCTTGTTCCAAATTATGTAAATTTTTCGTTAATAATTTGGATTTTCCTTTATTCAGTTTGAACCCAGGGTTCAAACATTTTGGCATTTTATTCTGAAAACTGACTACAGGGTCAAGGTAACTGGTTCTTTCCCAAATGAGTGCTTCAAATCCCCACTCATTCATTAAGCTAACAGAATGGCTTTGAGAAGGTCAATCTAACCTAATTTACAGGGTTTGGTGTGATAATAAAGTGTGTGTGTGTGTGTGTGTGTGTGTGTGTGTGTGTTGGGGATGATGGAAGAGAAATTGCTGTGCCCTAAATGAGGCCCTTTGAGGAAGGATGAATGGTATCATCCATTTTTTTAAACCAATACATGATGTGACCCACTTCACCAGAAAGTTTCTGGAGAACATCCTGGGAGTTCATTGTAGTTTTTGTAATGATTTAGAGAAATACAAAAGTCCAGTGATGTTTGGGCTAAGGTTTCTGGTGTGTGATCAGACCAACAGTCACACCTGTCTACTATGTAGAGAATTTGACCTGGAATCACACAATACTGCAAATTGCTATGAGTACGTACATGTGTACATAGAACAAAATAATAACTGCCCTGGGAGAAAAGTGTCAATGCATACACATGGATCAAATATTAAAAGTATTACCTGTTCAGGAGCCATGTATCCTGTTCACTGTTTTCTGCCCTCTGTACTGAAAGGTCATCTACACCTGCTGTTACCAGCCAAAATAATCAATTTTCATTTTATTGTCTCTAGACATGAATATATTTATTGGCTGCTGGAGGGGGACGGGGACAAAAAACAAAATAAAAAAGCCACTCCTATATTCAGACATACAAATTAATAAGATCTGAATGAGTCAGCATAGTCCAGTTCAACAGTTATCCTGCCGAGTCTGAACCATCTCAACTTCTTATCTTCTTTTTAAAAAATGCTGTGCCTTTCAAAAAAAACCATCCCATCTCCCATCTCAATTTCAGTAACGCTATTTCACGCGCCTTCATGTTCATACCCAAGACCATGAACAAAGATAATCATGTATCAATAGAGAATGAAAAGCTAAAGCCTCAAGATGAAAGAAAATGGTTAGCCTAAGACCACCTAGCTGATCGGGTGGTGCTGTGGGTTCGGGTGGCACTGTAGGTTAAACCACAGAGCCTAGGACTTACTGTTCAGAAGGTTGGCGGTTCAAATCCCCGCAACAGGGTGAGCTCCCGTTGCTCGATCCCTGCTCCTGCCAACCTAGCAGTTCGAAAGCACGTCAAAGTGCAAGTAGATAAATAGGTACTGCTTTGGCAGGAAGGTAAATGGTGTTTCCGTGTGCTGCTCTGGTTCGCCAGAAGCGGCTTAGTCATGCTGGCCACATGACCCAGAAGCTGTACGCCGGCTCCCTTGGCCAATAAAGCGAGATGAGCGCCGCAACCCCAGAGTCGGCCACAACTGGACCTAATGGTCAGGGGTCCCTTTACCTTTACCTAGCTGGTAGCCGATGCCAGACATGAACTGATTCACAATTCAGTCCCATAAAGACTATCCTGAACATATAGGGGGCAATGACAAACCTAGACAGCATCTTAAAAAGTAGAGACATCACCTTTCCAACAAACAGATGGTAAGAGAAATAAGATTATCTCTTGATAAGAGAAAGTACAGGCTGAAATTCTGCGGATGGTGGCCTAACAACTGAAAGCAAAGCCTTTCTTTCTATGGGAGCAAAACGCTGAATAACAGCAGAATGCTGAAAGACAGCAGAACGCTGAATTTGAGCCAAATGCTGAATGGCATCTCGGCAGAAATGCCAAACCTGCAGGACTCGCACTCGGGCTTTGGGCTCTGAGTGCAGGGTCTGTCCTGTTTGTTCCCAATCCTGGAGCCTAAAGGAACCAGCCTCAGGGTACCACGGACATTGGGTATGAATTACCGTATTTTTCACTCTGTAAGACGCACTTTTTCCCTTCTAAAAAGTAAGGGGAAATGTGTGTGCGTCTTATGGAGCGAATGCAGGCTGACCAGCTATCCCAGAAGCCAGAACAGCGAGAGGGATCGCTGCGCAGTGATTCCTCTTGCTCTTCTGGCTTCGGGGACAGCCATGCAAAGCCTCTTGAGTGAGGTGGAGTGCTCCTGCCTCTTCACTCAAGAGGCTTTGTGTTGCTTTCTTGTTTCTTGTTTTCCTCTCTAAAAACTAGGTGCGTCTTTATGGTTGGGTGCGTCTTATAGAGCGAAAAATACGGTACTTGCAATAGGACATTTAAGTGCTTTTAAAAGTAGGCACTGCAACTCGTTACGATGTTTCAGCTGTTGCGCAGAAAGGGAACTCCCCATACTCACGTTCCTTCCTTCCAATACTCACCGGGATCCTGTAGAGGATGCAGGGACGCATCTGTAGCTCTTGCCAGTGTGGTATAGTGGTTAAGAGCAGTAGTCTCGTAATCTGGGGAACCGGGTTCGCGTCTCCGCTCCTCCACATGCAGCTGCTGGGTGACCTTGGGCCAGTCACACTTCTCTGAAGTCTCTCAGCCCCACTCACTTCACAGAGTGTTTGTTGTGGGGGAGGAAGGGAAAGGAGAATGTTAGCCGCTTTGAGACTCCTTAAAGGGAGTAAAAGCTGGAATATCAAATCCAAACTCTTCTTCTTCTTGCCGAGCGAAGTGAGTAAAACCAGCCCCATAGACCTGGGCGCCAGATGAAGTGATGGACATGAGGCAGGAGTTGATAATGCAGGTGAGCTGCGCACAGGTGAGCTGAAAGCGAGCTGCCGACCAGCCCTGTGGAGCCTCCTTTTATTGAGACAAATATGCAAACCAGGCAGATACATTTTGGGCTGTGACCTTTATACATCTTCCGGTCCCGAGGTCGTGGGGTGGTACAAAGTTATTTTGGCACCTGTTTCCACCGCGTCATTTTCCCCTTGCACAGAGTATGACGAAAGGGACAAAAGGTCTCAGAGACAACGGTTACAGACAGGGCACCGCAGACTACTGAGACCGCAAAAGGGTAGACAGAGGCAATGATGTTCAGACAGCCGTGGCTTTGTCTGTGAGGGGTGTGTGTGATCCGCACCCCAAGGTCACACGTGCAGACAGGCTGAGGCTGCCTGCGGGTGGGGAAGTGTGCTCCCTCCGGACCCCACTCCGCAATCATCCCTACAAGTGAGAGCTGGACCATAAAGAAGGCTGATCACTGAAGAATAGATGCTTTTGAATTATGGTGCTGGAGGAGATTCTTGAGAGTCCCATGGACTGCAAGAAGATAAAACCTATCAATTCTGAAGGAAATCAACCCTGAGTGCTCACTGGAAGGACAGATCCTGAAGCTGAGACTCCAATACTTTGGCCACCTCATGAGAAGAGACGAGTCCCTGAAAAAGACCCTGATGTTGGGAAAGATGGAGGGCACAAGGAGAATGGGACGACTGAGGACAAGATGGTTGGACAGTGTTCTCAAAGCTACCAGCATGAGTTTGACCAAGCTGCAGGAGGCAGTGGAAGACAGGAGTACCTGGCGTGCTCTGGTCCATGGGGTCACAAAGAGTTGGACACAACTAGACGACTGAACAGCAACAACAACAAACATATGGGGGCGATGCAACAGATGTATGTAGCTTTCCTATGGCTCCATATACACAGGAAGGAGTTTATAAAAGTAAACATTTAAGGAGTTGGGTAATGCAGCAACTGAATAGGTGAGTGTGAGCACTGCCAGAAGAAGAGTGCAGGGGGAGCGCGATCCTAGCAGGGTGCGCCTGCCCAGCCTGCGCTGGGCACCAAGCCCCGCAGGCGGCGTGCCCCACCCCCAGGATGCTCACCAGCCCCGCCCTGCCTGCTCTCCGTCCCCCGGTGCCAAAGCATGCTGCCGCAAAATTATTTCATAGCACACCTTCATGTTCTTCCCATTTAGTATGTTATAATTTGAGTGCATGACCTGAAAGCAAAAAAGACTGAGAACATTTTTCCCCGTGCATAAATGTATCTAGCACTTAAACATTATTTTATTCTTAACCGAAAGGCTTCAGATAATAACCTCCAAATCCAAGGTTTTAAAATTTACAATATTGGTCATATTTTAGCTTTGCACCCAGTTTAGTTCCTGCTAAGCACTCTTCAAATTTTGCATCCATTTCCTGGCTCTGGGCTTCAGTGAACAAAGTCTTCCAATCACCCACAGCACCTATTAAGAAACAATGAAAAATGAATCTCACTCTTTATGCCTTCCTGTATAGAGAGTTAGATAACAGATTTATGGTTTCTGAATGTTGAAACAAGTGAATGTATTGTCATCTGTCTCATCCTGCAACCCCAGGCACACTTGCTTGGGTGTAACCAAGGAAAGACATTACTAACATGCATCAGATGGGGGCTATCTGGAGATGTCAACAGCGAGTGACAGAAACAACTGAGAGGTATATAAGCAGATGCGACCAACAGTGGGTCCAATGGTCAAGGTGGCGGTTTCTGCATGCACTGTAGAAGGAAGTGAGAGGCAGATTGGGTTTGTCAACCTGGGAAGGTAGCCCATCTAGGAGAAAACTCTGATCCTAAACCTCAGCTGCCTTGCTGAATATCTTTGAGACAAGCAAAGGCTAAGGGGTGTATTAGATTGGGTGTTGGCAGTTTAATATTTCTCTTTTAGGTTAGTTGCTGGCAAAGAAAGTTGGAAAGACCAGTTTCCCCACCTTGGTTAACCTTGTTACTCTTAGATAATGGAGTTTTGTAACCATCTCCCTGCCTGGAGCTGCCCCAAGCCACCCAGCCTCTAGATTCTCTGAAAACTATTTGGTTCTGAGCTCCAACCAATAGCGTAGTGTGGATTGCTAGCACCTGGGACAAGGCAGCAGCATACCCCACACATCCTGCTTGGCAGGGGGTTGGAATCGATGGCCCTTGTGGTCTCTTCCAACTCTATGATTCTATGATTCTACCCCTCAATATGTGGGCGGGTTTATTAAGTGAACTAGGCTCTCTTAAGGGGGCACACAAAGTTCTGGAGTTGTGGTGCTTTACTGGCAAAAGCGCAGAGGGGCTTTTTTTAGCTGCGGTGCAGAGGGATGGCCAGAGAGTGGGGGGGAGAGGTGTTGGGGGTGAGTGGTGACCTGCCTCTACAAGGGGTGCGAGAAGAGAAGAGGAAGTTTTTAAAGGGGGAATCCTTCCATGCCACCTTAAACACCATGCAGGTGCTGCTGCCGCCACACAGCTTCCGTTCTGAGGCAGAATCAGGTTCCTGTGGCTGTAGGGGAATGGCGGGGGGGGGCACACCAGGGAAGGAGGATGCTGAGTGTCTTCTCTCTCTGAGGTGCAGCTGCGGCTCACCAGCTTCAAGAGCTCAGATGAGAGAAAAGTGGAAATTTTGGGCTCCTAAGAATTTTGCACCCAGGGGAACTGCCTCTATGGGCCCCCCATGCTATGCCACTGGCTCCAGTTCCATCCCTGGATCTGCTTTGTTCTGTGTTCCTTGACCCAAATATTGTAATTTCCAAGCCTCACCCAAGTGCTAACATTTTTAATACTGGCAAACGTCACACATTCGGATGCAGATCGTGGAGTGCAGTCCACTGTGCTTAGAATTTTTTAAAAAACTGTTTTAAGTTGTTTTAAACTGCTTTTTAATTTCTTAACTGTACTGTTTCATTATTTGCTGCCCTCGGCTCATGGCTTTTATGCTTCCTGTTCCACATAACTGGCAATTATTGGCAGGAGACAATGCAGAAAACTGTGATGCCATGGCACAGGTAACTTCCACTTTTGCAGAAGCTGCTTTGTTATAAACAGCTGATTTGGCCTATTTAAAACATGGCATGGGCAAACTCTACTGTGGCTAATCTGTTTACAGTCATAACACTTAGGCATTATTTCTATCCCAACCTACTTGGAAATAAGCCCCACTGAATTGCATCTATCCCACTGTGCAGTCCTGTGCTTGTCCACCTAGAACCTTTCAAGTTCAACAAGATCCCCAACTCCCTGATCACCTAGACCACTATTCACAGTTTTAGTTGTCTTGTTTGATTATTGACATAATAAAACATGAGCTGCCCTGGACTCATGGTTTTTATGCCTCATACTCTACATAGTTGGAAGCTTTTAATGTTTAATAGGTTATTGTATTTTACTGTTTTGTGGAAAGCTGCCCAGAGTGGCTGGGAAAACACAGCCAGATGGGCAGGGTATAAATAATAATAATAATAATTATTGATAGGAGAGAATGCAGAAAACTGTGGTGTCACAGCACAAGTAACTTCTACTTTTGCAGACTAATTTGGCCTATTTAAAATATGACATGTGCAAGCTCTTCTGGACCGGAAGACTTCCTTGTTCTAATTATTGCAGAATGGTCTTACAGAGGCTTTTTAGGGGTTCTCAGTGTTTTTGAACTTTGGTTCTATATGTGGGATGGGAGTGAGGAAGAGGGAAATGGAGCAAAACTATTTTCAAGATACAGTGGTACCTCAGGTTAAGTACTTAATTCATTCCGGAGGTCTGTTCTTAACCTGAAACTGTTCTTAACCTAAAGCACCACATTAGGTAATGGGACCTCCTGCTGCTGCCACACCGCCAGAACATGATTTCTGTTCTCATCCTGAAACAAAGTTCTTAACCCGAGGTACTATTTCTGGGTTAGTGGAGTCTGTAACCTGAATCGTATGTAACCTGAAGCATATGTAACCCGAGGTACCACTGTATTGACAAAATATAATGTTTAGTTGTCCCGCCCCGCCCCCCCATAAATGGCACCACTAGAGGGCGCTTGTGTTACTGGAAGAAAGAGAATTCAGTGCAAAGGAGTGGCATAAAATCAATATTTGCAGTACCTTTCCTGAAAAGGACAGGAGCAAACCGACCATGTGTTTCTTCAGATTTACTGCTCATTGCTTGGAAGGTGGAGCTCTCTGCAACAGACTTAATCATTTCATCAGACAGAGGCAGCTCATAAAATTCAGCTATGCGCTTCACTCCTTCGTGAAGATTCTGGAAAATAACAGTAAAGTTAGTTATGATTTCATAAATATATTTGGTACAAAGGTAGAGCCCTAAGACTCAATAATTGGGCAGGCTAAACATCTAAATAAATATATTCATAAATGTATGTGCTATAGCTTCCTAAAGTGGTGCATCTGATATTAGCACCACTAGGTTGGCAGGAGCTGGGACCAAACAACAGGAGCTCACCCCATCGTGGGGATTCGAACCGCCAACCTTCTGATCGGCAAATCCTAGGGTTTGTGGTTTAACCCACAGTGCCACCTGTCTCCCGCCACAGCGAAGGTACCATCATTTAATTTTCTATTTGCTTCTGTAACTTAGATTCTTGAAAAGCATTTCTTTTTTCAAATATCTGCTACCGATCTTTTCCATTTCCAATGTGTCATATATTCAATCAGCCATATTCCTTTTAATTAAAAAATAAACTTAGTTATTCAAAGTCCCAAATAAACTATAAAAAACAAAAATAAATTAAGTGCAAGCCTATCAATATGCAAAAAGAGTTTACACCACAAAACGTACCGTATTTTTTGCACCATAACACTCACTTTTTTCCTCCTAAAAAGCAAGGGGAAATATCTGTGCGTGTTATGGAGGAAATGCCTACGGGTGGCATGCCTACGGATCTTCCTCCTCTAAAAACTACATGCGTGTTATGGTCGGGTGCGTGTTATAGAGCGAAAAATACGGTAATCACACTGGCATTGTGGTGTGCTTAGTATTTAATCAAGTGCAGGGCCATATTTTTTTAAAAAAATATTTTAAGACATTTAAATATCCAAACCTTCTAACAAAAGAGAAATATACATATAGAATAAAATACTCATACTTAATAGTAGCCATAACAGAAGAAAAGTGAAATCATTATCTCAGTTTCTAGGAACGCTCACTTCTTTCAGCTCTTCATACGTGATGATCATGACATTTTCTTCATCCACATGTTTGTCCCAAGCAAGGATATAGTCAAAGTAGGATTTCCAGCAAACTGAAATAAAATGCAAACAGCATATTTCAAACATGGAGGGGGGGGGAATGACATCAGAATACAGTTGGTTCTTGAACACCTTGTGACTCGAACGTTTTGACTCCCGAACGCTGCAAACCCGGAAGCGAGTGTTCCGGTTTGTGAACATTTTTTGTAAGTCGAACGTCCAACACGGCTTCAGATTGAGTGAAAGAAGCTCCTGCAGCCAATCGGAATCCGTTCTTTGGTTTGTGAACGTTTTCAGAAGTCGAACGGACTTCTGGAATGGATTCTGTTCGAGAACCAAGGTACAGCACTTCATTCATTCACTTTAACCCGACACTGGAGCTATTTTCATGACATGTAAAATCTGTACACAAATCATCAGAAATTGAAAGGAGGTCTAAATTCACTTTGGCATTTATGACTGGCCGTGAATTGGCAGGGTTTCAGACGGGCTCTTCCACAAGCGAACCTGGAGGTGCTGAGGATTAAACCTGGAACCTTCTGCATATGAAAGAGATGCTGCCACTGAACTTCTATAGGTGCCTAGGCCACTAAGGGAATAGAAAAAAGGGTGAAGGGAATGTCTTTTACCATATGTGGCCTGTCTGTAAGGCTTTTAAAAACTGTTGCTGCTCATATAAATGAACATAATATTCATTCTTATGACTGAACCATGCAATTGTAGAATTGGAAAGGGACACGAGGGTCATCTATACCTATTATACTAAAGGGCTGGTATAAAATGTCTCAAGAAAAGGGATATTATACATGCAGAAGAGGGCAAGTGCAGCCAGAGTTCTGCTTGCTGAGGTGGTTGACTATTTCTAAGTTGTCCAGTTCTTGAGACCAATGTGCGTGTATCTCTTGAAATGGACAAGTCAAAAAACAAAGGTGGTTGTGACTACTTAGAATTTGCCATTTGTTAAGCTCTTAAAACAAATGACATGATTGCTGCAGAAGTCCTGATGTCATGGGGGAAATCCTGCATAAGTATGTTCAGCACTGACTAATCTGAAATTAGAAACATGGGGGGGGGGAATCATTCTGAGCTCTAAAACTCCTTCAGATTAACTGGGTTTCTCCTTTGTGGTAGGCAATAGCCCTCTGTGCCACTGTAAGATTCCAGTTTTATATATAATATGAACCGCCCTAAAACCTTCTGACGAAGGGCAATATATAATCTAATAAATAATAATAATAACAACAACACAATCTCATTATCAATTGATGATGCAAATCTGAGTAAAAGAAACATCGACTGTGGGCTTTTTCTTGCAACTGAGAGCCCTGCTCATTTGAAACTCGTTTCCATTTCATCTGAAAAGACATTATGTACAAATACTTTGTGGGAAGTTTCAGAAATGCAGAAAGTGAGAACTTCTAATATGATATACCTTCGCCACTCATGAACTTTGGAAAAAAATCATCCCAAGAACCGACATCTGGAAGAACAGGGTTTTTGTTGTAAAAATGGTAATAGGATACAGCAGCATCTTTGGGATTTCGGAAAACGACCAGCATCTATTTAAAAAGAAAGAAAGAGATATTAAATTTTGTTGCTTAAAGCAAGTTATGTCGTCTGGTGATATGAACTACTGTTGACTAGCAACTTGCGCAGGGGTTAGGTTCTGAGAATTGCACGTGAACCTGAAATCTTGTGTAGCCACAACAACCCCAGAACCCCAGAACCCCAGAAATGTGTAAACACCCCAAACCTTCCAGGGCTGGAGCATCAAGCCCTCAGTCTTGCTTGCTGGGCTCTGGGAGAGAGCCTCTCACACAGGTTTTAGGAGACTCCTTCAATATCTCATAGGAGCCTAGTCACTTACCTTCACCTTTTTCTCAATAAAAGATTTGGGAATGTTATCATAATGGAGATGTGTAGAAATAATACGTGGAGAAGGCTGCTTTTCCAGCTCCTGGAATGAGAATTAAAGGAATGTTGATCTGTTGTTGTCATTTCAGGATCTAGGGAAGTTGTTATTTCCTCCTTTTTATTGATTCATATAATTGGGGGGGGGAATTAGTACTTTGAGTTACATGATAAAAATAGAAAACAACAAAGTAAACAATGGGTTTGGAGTAGTAGTACTACTACTACAATTATACAAATCTATGATTCTAAATACTCACTCCTACCCCCATTTTACCTCATAAACTTATTAAAGTCATCTCCCCCCATCATGGAAGCACAGGAATATTAGTAGCAAGGATTCCCAGTGGAATAGCCGTGTTAGCCTTTCACAGCAAAAATGATGACTCATCATCATCATTTATTTATACCCGACCCATCTAGCTGGGTTTCCCCAGTCACACTGGGTGGCTCCCAACAGAATATTAAAAACACAATAAAACATCAAACATTAAAAACTTGCCTAAAAAGGTAAAGGGCCCCTGACCATTAGGTCCAGTCGTGGCCAACTCTGGGGTTGCGGCGCTCATCTCGCTTTATTGGCCGGTCATGTGGCTTCCAGGTCATGTGGCCAGCATGACTAAGCTGCTTCTGGTGAACCAGAGCAGCGTACGGAAACGCCGTTTACCTTCCCACCAGAGCAGTACCTGTTTATCTATTTGCACTTTGACATGCTTTCAAACTGCTAGGTTGGCAGGAGCAGGGACTGAGCAATGGGAGCTCACCCCGTCATGGGGATTCGAACCGCCAACCTTCTGATCGGCAAGTCCTAGGTTCTGTGGTTTAGACCACAGCACCACCCACGTCCCCCCAAAAAACTTCCCTATCACACCTTAAAAACTAACAGATTTTAGCATGAGATTCAGATACATTGTTATCCTGAGTTGCAATTATATTTACAGTATACAGGCTTGAGTGGTGTGGCTATAAAAAGTGGTGTCAGGGGGAAATGAAATGCAAAAAGTACAGATACAGTATTAGGGATAATTCACTGTTTTTGAGAAGCACCTCCATCAAGTAAATGGTTATGTCCTCTGAGGAACATAGGATGACACGTATATTCTATTTTGCTTTCCATTTGTAAATTGATTTTTAATGAAAAGAGATATATTAAAAACTGATATAAAGGAAGTATATTTTCTGTGTTTATCGAAAATTGGCTTCAATGTTCAACAAATCTAACTCTATCTCTTATGTATGCTACACAATCACATATAATAGCTGTAAAGTGTCCGCCTTCTGTGTGGCACATGTAAGCACTGATCATTTGCTAGAGTAACTTGGAAATCATGCCAACCTGAAGTTTTGTGGGCGGTCCAAATTCAAGTATTGGGCAGTTTTCTAGTGGTGGTAAGTCCTTGTAACTTGGAATCACAGCTATCATGTCATTTACTATTTTGAGCATCCAGTTAGTACCTACAACATAAAAGCAATTAAGACATATGGTTTGCTGGAGCTTAAGTTACGCAACCAAATGCAAAGTTATGTTCATGTATGCCAGTCAATTTTAATCACAGATTTTTAACCAGAGGGTCACAAGACCACATCACAACAAAGCCATAGACACCATGCAAGGTTTGTTTGTCAAATTGCAACAGAAGGTACTTTCAAATGACAGCTTATTCATTGTGGACGCAGGTGCTCATGCATGCAGGTTTTCAACGGCATCCAAAATCCCCATTTACCATTTCTGATAAGCACAACAAAACACAGAAATGATAAATCCAGATTAAATGGCTGTCGCCACCATGCAAGCCCCTTGGCTGGCCCTGGAGACTGCAGTCTTTTATTCCCTCTTCTTATGTGAGAGAGCTTCCTCCCCACTTGGCCCCAGCCCAGCCTTGCCGCAGCCTCCTCCCTACCTGTTGTTGGTAACGTGCTGCCTAGTTTTGGAAGAGACTATACTTTCCATTTCAGAGGCCTCACTGAGCCACATGGAGGATGGGTTGGAGCCAAGGACTTATGAGGCACACATCTCCTCTCCACATAAAAGAGGGCCTTGAGTTGCTGCTCATGGCTGTTGTGGGGTGCTCAGCCACTGAGGAAAGAGTCAATCCAGGCACCCCAAAACCCGGGCACCTGGGACCCATTTCAGTTCATTTTGGGTATCAAATAAACACTGGTTTCCTTGTTCAAACTTTAATAGAAGGCACTTCCACACAACAGGTTATTCATTGTGGAGTCAGCTGCTCAGGTTTGCAGGTTTTGCATTCAAAATCCCCGTTTATGAAAAGCACAGCAAAACATGGAAACTGTAAATCCAGATTACATGGGGGAAATAAACATATGAATCGTATGTGATCAGATAGCAGTTGGTAACCCAATCCATTCCTCTTTAATTCCATTAAAAGCTGGATACTCACCACATTTTGGATAAGCAACAATCAGCCTATCGTCCTTTCTTGCTTCCATGGCTGCTACTGCTTCAAAGGTCTCAAGACTACAAAGGCGTTTTGGATACAGCACTCCTCTGAATGTAAACAGAAGCTCCTCATTCTCCTTAGTTTGAGTTGTAGCTAAAATATTGTCTATATTTTCCACAAAACGCGGCTTTTTCTTGGCCATGCTTTACTCGGCTGCCTCGGTCTTTTCACATTCCTTTTCAAGAGACAGACTTGGTTCTGCATAACCAGTAGTTGCACTATAAGGATATATATGAGGAGGACCTAGCAATTCTGAATCACAGGAACTTGTACACTATGTACCCAATTGAGCCTCTGGCTTGGAACATTCCCATTTTATGAAAATATGAATTACACAATATTGGCTGAGCTGGGTGCTTTCTCGGGGGAAAAACCACTTGGAAATGACATTGCAACACCCGAGGCCCTGTAGGAGGAGAAAAGCAGACTGAAACCATTCCATTAAGTAGCTCCTTGTCTCTTTATGTAATTATAGCAGAGTGCATCCTCTCTTCTTTTGGTATTCTTTGGGAACTCTGTGAAACAAGCATTATAGAGCTTCAGAATGTGCCCTTGAAAGTGTATCAAGTAAGATATGAAACAGGTTTCTGGCATTCATATATCCACTTATCGGATTCCCACAGAAAGGTTCATTTCTGATTATATGGGATGGGTTGAGAATGCAGACTCTTATTTTGTTACCAATGGCATCCTTTGGTTACTGAAAGAAACTTGCATGCACCAGGAGAACTCTCAACCATCCATCTGGAAGCACCCTTTGTTAACCACTCTGGGAAGTATATTGCAGGGGTGGGAAGCTATATATCCTACTAGAGAAATAACTGTTAAGTGTGTTTAGGATTACAGCCATAGTGTGCCAGTAACACCACCCATAATTTTGTGTTAACTGTTGTTGCCTTATTGTCAGAAATGATCCATATGGACAAGGGCCAATGCTTTAGGCGGCAGCAGAGCTGCTTACATTAATGCAAGAGCTTTGCTCACTGTTTTGGGCTGTGCTATGCACATTGATTGTGCTGGAAAGTCAGTTTTGGAGGACAAGATCTGCACAAACACACCGGAGGGGCAGGGAGATTGTTCTGTCTGCCAGGCAGAACTACTTGCATTGATGGAACCTTGGTGCAATGTTGAATTCCACCCATAGACTCCCGTTTGTAAAAAATTTTTTTAAAAAAATAAAAAGTAAATTAAAAACTTCTTTTTATGGATGGGGCATGGAAGATTTGGAGAAGTTAAATTAGTCTTTAATATCTATTATTCCTTCATAAAATGTGTTTGCCAATCCTGTAGCACTTTACTCACGTTCAAAACTGATGGAATTAAACAGGCCCAGATTTGAGGGGCATTTTACTGAACAGGGTAAATTAGACGTGGCTGCTTTATTTTACTTTCTAGATAGGATAAAACTAAATGTTTGTTCAGACATTTAGGATTTCTTAATACAAAATATCTAAACCCCTGTCTCTCAGAACTTTGGCAAGTACACATAAAAAATTCCTACACTGCTTCCTACATACAGTATATATGACTCCCAGAAATATACTTGTGCTCAATGTGATTTACTCCCAGGTAAAGGAATGCCTCAGAGTAAATTCATTATTATTTACTTCTAAGTAGACACAGGGTTGTAATGTATGTTCACAAACTTTTATGATGATAACAAGTCTGCATACTTTGCAGTGTTAAATAGCTTTTGCAAAAGGAGAAGTCTGAAGGTAACTATATATCAAACTGGCGAGGCCATAACAGCACCCAGTCACTTAAAAAAACATGTTTGCTTTACAGCTAAAGTTCTCAGCGTATCAACAAGCTTTAATGTAACAGAGGATTAACAAATAGCAGGTCACTAAGATTTCCCCAATGAAACCAAACTGCCCCTGAAACTGGCCAGTTCTGCATTTTCATTGTCAGGTTAATCTTTTAAAGGTTTTGTTACCCCCCTACCACTTTTAGGACAAACATTCTAATCTGCAAGTAAGTTCAGATGGAGATCTTGTATTTTAATTTGATAGCCATGTCCAAATTCACACATCTTCTTTTTTATCCTGGGTGAACAAATGTGAATTACCGGTAACTACAATATTCACAATTGCTGACAATTAGACTAGCCCAGAGCTTTCCAAGCTGTGTGTTGTGATACATTAGTGTGATGTGATACATTAGTGTGTCGGTTGCAGTGTGCAGATGTGTCACACAAACCCTCCCAGGGCTGGAAAGGGATTAGTTTAATTTCTGGTTTGCTAGTAAAACTGAATTACTGTGTCGCGAAATGATGCATGTCTAAAAAATGTGCCACCAACATTAAAAGTTTGGAAAGCTTAACAGGTCCACTCAAAAAAGAATGTTCTAATAATGAGCTGTGAAGTACTGTAAATTTTAAAAAATACATCCCAGCAAAGAATTGTGGTGGGGGTAGGCAAAGATGACATCAGAGCCAACTCCAGCTAATCTTTAACCCTTTTCCACAGGGCAGCTGGTGGTCAAAGCCCTTATAAGGATCCTGATGCATTGCTATATTTTAATGTGGTTTCATTCATGTATCTTTCTTACCTCTAAGCCACCTTATAAGGACTTGTATCCTGAAAGGTGAGGTCTGAATGAGCGCTACCTTTAAGCGGCACCTTCTAGAGCCTGGCCAGACATATCCAGTTTAATGTAGGTTTTCTGCTTTGTTTCTCCACTTTTACCAGGGGTGCAAGCAAAGCAGGAGCGAACAAGCATCAGCATACTGTTCAAGCCTGATCAACAAACCAGCAAGCCTGACTTAGTATGATGTGTGAACATACCTTCTGATTATTAAAATAATGGGAGCGGTGTTCCATCCTTTGGGCTCTAGGTTGCCCCCATTCCAGGGACCACAGGATGATAGCCTAGCTTGTATTATTTTGTTTTCTCCGAAAGAATAGCACAATAAAAAGCAATGACAAAAAATTTAACTTTTTAATCAAGCCAGATACTGTACAGTGGTATGAATCTTTATATATATATTTATATACATTTTAAAATATTCAGCGGATGAGTTCTCTGTTGAACGGCGTTTGCAGGTGTAATGAATGTCCTGGAAGACTAGTGGAACCTATAAAAGGAGAGATTTAAAACCAGAATAAATTTCATTACCCAAAATTAATTGCATTATTCATACACATTAATTATCACAATAGCAAATAAATAAACTGAAAATGGAAGAAATCATATTGAGCCACAAATTCTTAAAAACTCGCTTTCAACCTAAAAATAAGGAAGGTTCACATTTTAGTAGCAGCAATTCTGCATGTGGCCAATGCCAGATATAATTTTGACATCATAGAATGTCATTTAATATATATTTCTCCAAATATACCTGAAGCGTATATAACCCGAGGTATCACTGTATATAAATTGTTGAACTAAATTGATTGATTGATTGGAATAAAAATAAGTACTCTGTCTCCAAGGCTATTGTATTTCCCTTCCCTATTCAGGGTCTATTTGTGTGTCAGGGGATCTAGAAAAGCCTCCTCCTAATCCACCCATGGTATCCCCCTTTTTTGCTGTTGCACTTGCCACAAGGAGGTTTGCCAGGATGGACCTTCTCCTCTGCCCATGGGCCTTTGCCCAAAGGATAGAACACCACTCCAGGGACCACAGGATGATAGCCTAGCTTGTATTTTTTTCAGAAGGCAATTGCTTGCCAGGCTCACACAGTGGTATTACTGCCCCAACAAATCAATACAGTGGTACCTCAGGTTACAGACACTTCAGGTTACGGATGCTTCAGGTTACAGATGCTTCAGGTTACAGACTCCGTTAACTCAGAAATAGTACCTCGGGTTAAGAACTTTGCTGCAGGATGAGAACTGAAATTGCGCACTGGTGGCGCAGCGGCAGCGGGAGGCCCCATTAGCTAAAGTGGTGCTTCAGGTTAAGAACAGTTTCAGGTTAAGA
Source organism: Podarcis vaucheri (assembly GCF_965113315.1). Taxonomy (NCBI): domain Eukaryota; kingdom Metazoa; phylum Chordata; class Lepidosauria; order Squamata; family Lacertidae; genus Podarcis; species Podarcis vaucheri. The sequence continues at coordinate 42,378,866 of NC_138761.1, read as the reverse complement.
ACGGACCTCCAGAACGAATTAAGTTCTTAACCCAAGGTACCACTGTACAGTGCACTTTACACTAAATATAAATTTAATTTTTGATATGGTCATTTCTGTCACTCACTAACCTTGCTTACCTAAATTCTGCCTTTGTAAAAGATTGGGAAGGCTGATCGGATGTCTTGTCACTGATGAGAGTGAAGGTGTTGGTGTGCATCGATAATGCTGCATATTTCTTTGTCCAAATCCATCTGGCGTTTGATCTCTATTATTTTGTGTTGATACGAATGGTGACATATAAGAAGTCTCCCTATTTGGCATTCTTAAGGACAATGACCTAAAAAGTAGAAGGACAAGACAGTGTCTATATCTCATATTGAGAAAGGTAGGCCTATTGTATAATCAATTCTAGCAGGATGTACATTTTTGTTTAGCAAGAGGCATGACTTTTATTATTTATTTGCTACATTTATAGACTGTTAAACATTTAGTAATCTTTGTGTATTATGGAAACAACAAAACGAAAAAGTAATAAATTACATCCGCCTCGCAGACGTTCCAAGTTGCGAACGTGGCAAACCCAGAAGTAAACACTGGGTTTGCCGCGATTCGTGCATGCGGAAGCGGCTTCTGCCATCTGCATGTGCGCACAAGCGGCTGCCACCTCTACACATGCGCAGAAGTATGCTGTCGCCGAATGCACATGCGCACAACGGCACCTCTACTAGTGCCTGGTTTCGTCCAGCCGACAGGCCTCCGGAACGGATTATGATTAGAGTAGAGTAGAGGTTGTACTGTACTGTTAGGAGATACCCCACAAGAGAAAAAAAATACCAAGGTACATTCCACATATTTGGTGAATGTGTTCTTGGAAGTTTTATTCCGTCAGAATAAAAAAGAAGGGAGATATTAAGATTAGGATTTCTTTTTCAACAAAGCAAACATTTTATTAATATTTAACACAATAAATAAAAATGTCACAAATAAAAATTTCAAGCAAGATATATTTGAAAACGGAGGCCAGTTTGAATGATAACTTTTTTCTTTGGAGAAACAAAATTCCTAGATGTGAACCGCCCTGAGATCTTATGAGGAAAGGTGTTAAATAAATAAATAAATAAATCTTCAATCCAAGTTGTTCACCGCTGCTTCGCACAGCTACTGGTGCACCTACAGCCTGGCCACTCACATGCCTCCACTCAATCCAACGCCCCGCATTCACAGTCCTGCATAAGGGGGTATGGGTTGCAGCCCAAGGTGGAAAAACACGCCCCTTGCATTTCAAAAGTTGACTCTTACTGCTAAGTTGGTTTTAGTTACCTTACAGAGCCTGATGAACTGTTTTGAGAAGAAGTCATTCCAGACAATTGAGAACCTCTCCATGTAACACTACCTGTAAATAACATTCCTGAATATATTAGAACATGAAAGAATTTAGATGGCATACTACATTATTTTGAAAGCACATATCCAGAAATGCATAAATATAATATACCTCTTGAAAAAGTGAAATGTCAATGTATCCTTTGGATTACTTGAAATTATCTATTACGTTTGAAGCCAGCAAGATGATTGACAGTCAAACTTTCAGCAACAATGTTTTTACCATTACAAATGGGCCATGGTTTTGTAAAAAGTTACAAATCCAATGATAACATTAAAAAACAAATAAACATGATCTGCTCCTATATTATTTTTCTGTAATTTGGTTTTTTATTATCTTCCTAACTATCTATATGTTCCTCTGGATCTCGCTTATATACTGATGAATCAAATTTGTTAAAATACTTCTACATATGATGAAATTGTGAACAGTGCTTCTTCCACAAAAATTAGAAAGTGAAATCTATGTAGTCCAAAGCACTATATTTATTAGAAAAGTCTGAAAACTTTTCACCTGTATGAATCTTAGTATCAAAAGGCTGACATATATGGTATAACGTTTAACTAAGTATTGAGCAGACTAGCCAAGCTACCCTTTGAACAGAATGTAGGGTTGTTAGACATTGCATGATTCTCTAAAAGGAATTGGCTCCTTCAAGTATTCAGTCTGAATTCCTGAAAACCCTCAAGGAATTTTTGAGTGTTTAAAATATCATCTCAGCTACCTTCTACCTTGTCCCATCCTCAAGGGTAGCAAGTGGTAGTAGGTGTGCATGAACAAAACCATTATCAGGGTGCAAGCTAAATTATACCTATTCCTACTCAGCTTTTAAAAATTGGTCATTATATCTTCTTACCCATATGCCCATTCTGAGGTGGGCTTATCAATGATATCCTGGTTGGTCCAGCAGTTGTTTCGGTCTAGATGTATTCAGAAAAATTGACAGTATAATATGTAAAAACATAGAAAATAAATAATTTCAGCTTTTTAAACAAACTGTTGCTGTATCATGGACATTTTTGCTTGCCAGTAATTTGATTGTTTCTTGACAAGGAGAGATAGTATTAACTTGTACTACTTAAATTCAATAAAGTGCTTTATTAACCTATTATGTATTTACTAAAATAATCTGTTAACCACCTTCCAAGAGGCTCAAGCTATCATGCAAAAAAGTAAAACAAATAAAATAAAAAATTGCAATAAAAATTTGCAAAAACAATAAACGGAATAAACAGCACTAAGCAAAACAATTAGCCAGCAGAACGGAAGACAGAATGGAAGGCAAGGTTTTAAACCCTCCTGAAGAAGAGCAATTACAAAGCTCATTTCACAGTCTCAGTGTAACTCTTGTTTCTCAATGCTACTAAGGTGACAAGCCCCTTCCTGAATGTTCACAATCCAAGTGCAAATGGGATCAGGAAAAGAAGATTGGAATATGTAAGGTAATGTAAAGAGACGCACATGGAGAAAACCTATTCCACAGTGTCACCCCCAAGCACAAACCCATACGTTGCTATTGCCTAAATTGAGTATCCCTTCATATTGAAGCCACTCTTCCTGCTGACACATCACTTTATCTATCTGGATATTGAAGCCACTCTCCCTGCTGACACATCACTTTATCTATCTGGGTATTAGAGTGGAAGATTCCTAATTACACCTAATTTGACACAGAAAAGAGAAGGACACTTACTTTCCTCACTGAAGACGGCACATAATCTGTTTCCATTGGTGAAGACCTACTGATTTGAGATTGAAAGCTGCTATATGTTAAAATAAAACACCATTAAAGATTTTTTAAACCACTAAGCTTGCCATGTTATATTTAATTTGTTTAGTTATAAACAACAGAATATTGCAGAATCTCTATGTAAAACTATACCTTATTAAAGCTTTTTTGGAGTGAACTTCTATCTTATATGAAACTATATAAGATCTCATGCCATTTGTCCTTTTTCTAACAGGCTACAAGCATAACTGCATTCTTCAAATACCTTTATGAATAATTCAGTGGTTAATAATTCCTTTAGAGGTTTACAGTATAATCCTTTACATGCCTACTTAGAAGTGTGCCTGCTGGGTTCAATGGTGCTTACAGTTAAGTCGACATGGAATTGCAACTTTTAAAGTTGCTATCAATAATAAGCAAACGATTCCATCAGATCACAAATATATATCTTATCTGGATTCCAATGAAGCAATTTTGCAGATGATTTTGAAAACTGCACACAAAAAATAAAACTCTCATAAGACTGTACTTGAATGTTGACGGGATTTAATACATTTCTTTTCCATTTAAGAATACATTATTTCTGTTGTATCATACCAAGGTTCCACCCAATACAGTGTAATATTTTCTATAATGAAATATTTTCCAAGAAGTACACAAAACAGCTTTACCCCATACTATCAACAATTAAGTGGTCAGGCTAATAATTAAAATGTTGCTTACTGTTGCACTTGCTGTTTATGTTGCATTTGTTGTGTTGCTTTCTTAAGATATCCTTCCAATTTTGTAATCTGTATAGAATAATGTATTTCAGTAATTTAACCTTCATGATTTATGTTGTCATCCACAACCCACTGCAAATGTCCAATGGTCTTTAACGAGATTGAGAGTAAGTGGCTTGCTGCTCATAGTCATAACATTCTGACTAGCAGATGAAACAAAGGGCTGGACTGGGCAATCATCTCTCTAAAACAAGAACCCACTGCACCTATCCCACCTCTTGACATGTACCGTACTGGCCCGAATATAAGCCGCACCCACAAATAAGCTGCACCTTTAAAATTGAAGAGGGAAAAAGAAAAAAAAAGACAATATCTGGGCTGCTTCTGGGGGGGAGCTGTGCTGCTTTGCCAGCAGCATATGGTTGCAAATATAAGCCGCACAGGCAGAATTGGGGGGGGGGGGGAGTGCAGCTTATATTCAGGCCAATACGGTAATGTAATATTAATAATACGAATGTGTAATTCAATCTGTTGCATTTTAGTAGTATAATATAAATCTATAAATATAACTTCCTCTAACCTCCCTCCAGTATTTCAAATCAACTAGAATCAAGGTACCTTTGAGGAAGGCCCTTCTCTCAGTCCCACCACCCTCACAGGCACATTTGGTGGGGATGTGGGAGAGGGCCTTCCCGGTGGCTGCTTCCAAACTTTGGAACTGACTTCCCTAGGGAAGCTAGACTGACTCCCTCCTTGCTGTCTTTCCGCTAGAAAGCGAAGAATATCTTGAAACAACAGGCTTTGGAGAACTGTCTGCTTTTAATGAAAGGGCTGGGGCCGTGCTGTTTTTATTGTAATTGTGGACATGTTTCACACAGATTTTATATATATATATATATATATATATATATATATATATATATATATATCGTTTTAATCAGTGTTCAATTGCATTTTAATGATTTATTTTTCTATGTTTTTAGTAGTTCTTGTTTTTATCTGTAAGTTGTTTTGAGTCCCATCAGGGGGAAAGGGGGGTATAAATATATATATATAACAATACCTTTCCTTTGTAGTTTGCTAATAACCGTCTTCTGTGTTTTTCTTGGAAATGGGCAATCTAGAAAGGAAGAAAAATAGGATTACATGTCATTCAATTATGTTGCCATGATGAACAACTAGATGAACAACAATAAAAAATAAGAGAAACTATATACCTAATGCTAATTATCATACCCTTTCTTTTAATACAGCAGCAAGTATGCATACTTTTCCAGAGCCAGTTCACTCTAAGGCCACTATTCTGTTCTCTCCAAGCAAGAAACTTAAGTTGCAGAACGACTCTTCAATGGCATCCAGCATGATGTTCCCATGCCATTTTACCATTGGGCCTGGTCTGGCCATTCAAAATGCTAAAGGACAGAACCTCTCATACTTCACAATGGATCACTCAGTGAACTGCTCGTCTCAAGGCCTCCACATGTGGCAGCACTCAAGTGTCTATTGAGAATATTGTGTGTGTGCATGCACATTAAGAACTGAGAAGAAAGTGAGCTGATTAAAAAATATTGTTTGTATTTGTTTGGAGATTATGGGTTTAAGTTGTTGGCTGTCTCACAGCTTTGCCCATCTGAAAAAACAAGTTGATAGATGTCACTTTTTAATTAGAAAAGTTTGTCATAATTAAACCCTGTCTATCAAGGACAGTGGCCATTGTTTCTTTGAAGCCTTTGTACTGCAATACAAATCAAAGGCATCTGCAGGCTATAATTAGTCAGGAACTTCTTTGAGATTCAGATTAAAGGAGGAGCAAGACAAAGAGACACACCGCCATACAGGAGGGAAATGAATCAACACAAGTCTCTATGCAAGAAAGTTACAGCATAGAACTGTAAATTTGATCAAAATACTGGATGCAGTTAAACCTAGTTTTCTTTTCTGTACCTTTGCTCCTATTTTGGGAAGTGCCTTGTGTGTATGAAACCTTCTGTTCACTCCTTTATCCTAAGAACCATTTAAAAAATCCTTTTAGGAAACTTTTTCATGATATCTGATAATATACCACCCATGTCTAAAGGTCAAGTTCCAAACTAGTTTGAATTGTTCTTGAGGGGACATCAGAGAAATTTTAATTGCTGGATAAAATTATGAAGGCCACTTCATAATTAGAGTTTTGGATTTGATATCCCGCCTTTCACTCCCCTTCAGGAGTCTCAAAGCGGCTAACAATCTCCTTTCCCTTCCTCCCCCACAACAAACACTCTGTGAGGTGAGTGGGGCTGAGAGACTTCATAGAAGTGTGACTGGCCCAAGGTCACCCAGCAGCTGCATGTGGAGGAGCGGAGACGCGAACCCGGTTACCCAGATTACGTGACTACCGCTCTTAACCACTACACCACACTGGCTCTCGCCAGTAATTATATATAATTACTGGATTATATATAATTTCAAGTTCTTAACTACATTTTTATTAAAATATTTTAAATTTTGCAACAAACCATTAATGTAAGAAATGAAATAAACTCTAAAATTATTCAGATGAGAATAACTGTGTTAATTTACAGGTAGGTAGCCGTGTTGGTCTGCTGTAGTCGAAACAAAATTAAAAAATTCCTTCCAGTAGCACCTTAGAGACCAACTAAGTTGTTATTGGTATGAGCTTTCGTGTGCATGCACACTTCTTCAGGTACCTTCAGATACTAATTTTTCACTTAAAGCTAAATTAAAGTTATCACACCTATGCTCTATACCAAAATGCAATTTTATTGCACAAAATATTACATTATAAGTAATTTCTAATAACTATATGATGTACTCTATATTCATTGGCAATACCAAATCCATTAAAGAATTTCTTCTTCTGGGTTGGTGACAATTTGATGGTGAAAATCATCTCTAGCATATTCCTGATGAAAAATCACTCCAATAGATAACAAACAACTCACTTGTGTGATTTCTTTGGAATATGTTTTGCATAATCCATCTATTTCCATAAACAGCAACTGGATATTTGAATTCACCTGCAGAGAAACATATTACACATGACCAAAAAACATTCAAAGCATATCAATCTTTTTGAAATACAGTGGTACATCGGGTTAAGAACTTAATTGTTCTGGAGGTCTGTTCTTAACCTGAAACTGTTCTTAACCTGAGGTACCACTTTAGCTAATGGGGCCTCCCACTGCCACCGCACCGGCGCCATGTGATTTCTGTTCTCATCCTGAAGCAAAGTTCTTAACCCGAGGTACTATTTCTGGGTTAGCGGAGTCTGTAACCTGAAGCGTCTGTAACCTGAGACACCACTGTATACAAAAATAAGCTACTTTGCAAAACAAAAACAAAAACACTCAGTCTTGCATACAGCACAGAACATAAAGGGCAATCTCAAAGTGCTACCACGATACTAATCTAGGCTCTAGGTCCCAGTGCCAGCACAACATTGGAATTATACTAGCAAAGGTTTTACAACCAACCCTGAGTACTCCACTGTACATTTATTTTATTTTTCATGTGAACCACTAAGAGATTATTTACAGAAACTGGTATGTAAGTCATATAAATAATAAAAAATTGTTACAGAATAGTTACAGAACTAGGTAGTTGGTCTGGGATCAAAATCAAAATACACTTTTTAAAAGATTATGTTCCAGTGGAATCAGCAGGACAAAATAACTAAGTTTTAAAATAACAATAAAAATATTTATGTTACTAAGCATTTGTAAATCCTCAAACGTTGTAGTTGCAAGCAACTGTTTTTCTGTACCTTTTTGGAAAGGACTATTGTACGACAAGGAGCTCTGCAAATCACACACTCATCTTTTTTACCTATAAAATAAAGATCAATGCATAGTAAATGTTATTTTGATTAGCAAATGTGTGTTGTAACCTTTGATGAATTAAAAATATAAATACATACATATGTTGCACCTTAAAGATAAACAGATCTATTAAGGCATAACATATATTAGTCTTTAAGGTGCTACCAGACTCTTGTTGGTTTTGCTGCTGAAAGTCGCCTCACTTGCCAGCAAGACATCATGTGAGCAGAATTCTGCAGAATGGATGCTTTTGCATTACAAGTGGAGAATTCAGGATTCAAGCCAGGATGTTAAGGCTGCAGTCTATAACTATTTAGCTGGGAGTAAGCACCACTGGAAGTTACTTTTGAGTAGACATGTACAGGATGATTGTATTTTAAGTCTAGATATTGCAATACTCCCACTGAAATCCACCTGACTTAAAATACGGAGAATGCCCCCAATGCTAAAATACTATCAAGAATGTACAATCTGCTGTTGAAATGGAATACCGAGGAAGAAACGGTAAAATCTGCAATGATAAAATGGGCACAAGATATAGGATATAATATTATGTTTGCTGACTGGGAAAAGTTGTGGACCACCGGGATTAAATTTACGGCATGTAATGCCCTAAGAGAGAATATTATGAAAATGATGTATAGGTGGTACATGACCCCAGTCAAGCTTGCAAAAATATATCACTTGCCCGATAATAAATGTTGGAAATGTAAAGAAACTGAAGGTACATTCTTTCACCTTTGGTGGACGTGCCCAAGGATTAAGGCTTTCTGGGAAATGATTTATAATGAAATGAAAAAGGTATTTAAATATACCTTTCTGAAGAAACCAGAGGCCTTCCTCCTGGGCATTGTTGGCCAATCGGTGTTAAAGAAGGATAGAACTTTCTTTATGTATGCTACAGCAGCAGCAAGAATTCTTATTGCAAAGCATTGGAAGACACAAGACCTACCCACTTTGGAAGAATGGCAAATGCAATTAATAGACTACATGGAAATGGCGGAAATGACTGGCAGAATTTGAGACCAGGGAGAAGAGTTGGTGGAAGAAGATTGGAGGAAATTTAAAACTTATTTACAGAAACACTGCAAAATTTTTGAATGCTGATGACGTTGAAATGAACTGAAGGGGTTCTAGCAACAAGGTTAAATGTAAGATGGGATTGATAATAGACAAACTAATTGAATATGAATTTGCTGAACCAATTTTTAAAAAGGGATACAAAAAAGGGAGGTGTGAGGAAGTCAGGAAAATAAGTTAACTAAAGATGAGAAATTAAAAAAGAGGGAGTTTTGTTTTTATTTTTTTCTGTGTTTCTTTTTTCTCCTTTTTCTTTTTTCTTTTTGTGTTTAATGTTTGTATTTTTGTATTTTGTGATTTTGTATTTCCTGTTTTTGTATTTTCTTGCTGATAAAATTTAATAAAATATTATTTTTAAAAAATTGAAATACGGAGAATGCTGGTGTTACTCTTAAAATGTGACAGATGCACATAAATAAAATGGTTTTAATTTATTTTGTATGTGCTAATGCTAAAAATTGAGTGGGATAAGTAAATAATGGTTATTTTAATAACTGGTGCCCCTAAGCAATATCTTCATGACTTTTCAGCCACAGGAAAGAAACAACAGTATATTTGTTTCTCAGAGTACAGAGTTGAGATGGAGGTTGTTAAGGCCTTGCAACTCTACCCACTGATCAGATACATTTATTTACAGTATAAAATTATTTATAGATTAACCCCACATGCAAAATCTGAGGGTGGTATACAACAAAATTCACAATGCGATAAAATACTATTAAAAACAATACAGAACAATAATTAAAAGCTTAAATCTAAATTAAAAGCTCATCTTAAAAGCTTAATACTATTGGACACAACGGACAAGCTTGTTGACACAAAAAGGAGACATTTTAAGGTTAGAAGTGAGGATGCCTGAGATTGAGAATGGCATATGCCACAGTTTGCATTGCTGCAGCTACTTCAGGGCGAGTTTGTAGGTCCAATTTTTATGAAGGACCCCCCCCCCTCCAATAACTGCCAGTACCCTGTGCCATGAACTGCCTTGAGAATTAAAAAGTAGACTTGGGTTCATACTGAGGTTCTGCCTTTGACCTATCACTTGAGGTTCCTTAACATAATATTCCTTTAGAGCAGCTGTGGGGGGACGGACGGACTTCCATGTTTTTGTTGAACTACAACTCCCATCATCCCTGGCTGTTGGCTATGCTTGCTGAGGCTGATGGGTGCTGTAGTACAGCAACACCTGGAGGGCCAAAGGCTCCGCACACCTGTCCTAAGAGGCAAGACTCCCTCAATTCTTGTACGTTCTTGCAAAAGTAGCTATTTGTAGAATAGGGAGGCTACCTTTCCGGAGGCACTGCTCACAGACAACATGGCCGCAGTTGGTCAGGCAGAACTTTTGGGCGGCTCTTTGGGGCTTCTGGAAGCAAGCATTGCAGAACACCAGGGCAGCCATGAAGGGGAGGGAGGCGAGCGGGTTTTATCTACAACCCGTCGACGGAGCCATAGCCAGGAGGACACCTGCGCTGCCCCTTAGCTCATTCACTTGAAAAGGGTTTTTCCAGCCCCTCCCGAGGCGCCCAGGAGACCCGCCTCCTCCTCCTCCTCGCGGACGAGGCAGCTCGCCTGAGGTAGAAAGAGCCGCCTTCGTCCCCCGCCCCCTCCCCGCAAGAACGAGCAGCGCCGCGGCGCCCCTCCCCCACCACACCAGGTTGAGCGCTGAGTCAGGAAGGGGGCGGGAAGAGGCAACGGTGACGCGAAAGGTTTGGCTCCTCCCTCCGCTGCCGACGACGTTCGTTTGTGAAGGGAGGCCGCAGAGATACGGTATTAAAATTACAGAGTGGCTCTGTCACGGCTGCGATAGGTCGTTTCTGGGTCCAGATAGGGGGAAACAAAGCATTTCCCCCAATGCCCTCCATTGCGGAACTGAGAGCTGCTACGTGTTATGCATGGAGAAATGTGATGTGGCATTCCCGCCTGAAGCAACAGGGAGGAGTAAATAAAGTTCCCCGCCCCTTCTCTTTTAACACAAGGTCACGCCGTGTGGAAAATAATCGTCATTTATTTTATTTTATTATTGTATTTTTTTATTTTTGAGTCTGCTCTGCCTGTCCAAATCCGGTCCCAACAGTTCTGGTCCCTGTATCGCCCTGGAGTGCACTGTGAAAGCTGAGAGAAGCTTACAAAGTAGTCATAGCTGTCAACGTTTCCCTTTTCTTGCGAGGAATCCTATTCGAAATAAGGGAATTTCCCTTAAAAAACGCGAAACGTTGACAGCTATGAAAGTAGTAGCCTTGCCATGTGATCCATTGGCCATATTGCGGGGGGAGGGGGGGAGGTCAGGCTGAGATTAAGCAACCACCGTTAAGGGGCTTGAGGCTGGCTTACATTTCCAGCTCAAAACGGAGCCCATGCCAACACTCCCCAAAAACGCAACCCGGAAGGACTCGGAAATTGGTTGTGTGGGTTGCTCTACACTTAAAAGTCTATAGGGACGGGAGTTCCGACGGACACGCCCCGCATCCCTTAAGAGCGGTCTCGCTTTTTCTCGGGAGTTGCCAGTTCTCGCGAGGCACAAGCAAATGAATCGGCCAGCTGAGCTTGCATAGCTGGCGAGGCGGACGCGGCTGTTTCCTCCGCCTGCGAGACCCGCTGCGACTCCAGTGCTGCTGCTGCTGCTATGGGGCTGCAAGGGGTCAAGGCTGTTTTCTTTGACTTGGACAACACGCTGATCGACACCGCCGCCGCAGGCAGGAGAGCCATTGAGGAGGTACCGGTTGCACGCAGCTCCTCCCTTCTGGTCTTCCTCCGTTAAAAAAAACACAACGACAAGGAAGTGCAAGTATAATAAAGCTGTAAAGCCTTATTGCCAGACAGTTCCTGCTCTGAATCTGTTGCGTCTTTTGTGGTTTTTAAGGAAGTAAAGTACTTTGCAACTCCCATCTCCCGGACATCTCGGGCTAAGGGGACCCAGTGCTGAATCAATATTGGCCTTTAGTTAATTAAATTATGGCCTTTTAAACGGGGGGGGGGGCGCAGAGGCGTTATTCTTTTTGTTAGTTCCTGTGTTATGTATTTTTGTGTTTTTATATTTTAAGTCACCTTGTGATCCTCGGATGAAGGGCAGTTACAGTGGTACCTCGGGTTACAGACTCCACTAACCCAGAAATAGTGCTTCAGGTTAAGAACTTTGCTTCAGGATGAGAACAGAAATCGTGCTCCGGCGGTGCGGCAGCAGCAGGAGGCCCCATTAGCTAAAGTGGTGCTTCAGGTTAAGAACAGTTTTAGGTTAAGAACAGACCTCCGGAACAAATTAAGTACTTAACCCGAGGTACCACTGTATAGAAATTTAATAGATAATAATAAAGAATGTGATGGTGGTGATGAATGCAGCAATGTCACACAGCCAGCATTCACTCCCAGACACGACTTTCAAGAGGACAAATTCTATTGGATTTTCTTTTAAGCTCTTTCAGTCATTACTGTTGGATGTTTCATCTGTTTCACTATGGATCTCTCTCTTGAATATTTTCAAGGAAAGGCCCTGTTGCCCCTTGTAGGGGAGGAAGTGCTGTGGGTATTTTGCATGTCCTCTCTTAGGGCATCTTCATACCTGAACGGCTGACTTCTGGGGGCCATGTGAAGAATGCTGACAAGTTTAGGGATACCGGGGTGCTACCTTATACTGAATCTGACCATTAGTCTATTACCTTAATCCATATTGGCTACACTGACTGGTGGGTGACTCTCCAGTTGGTAGTCTCTTTCAGGCCAACCTGAAGATGCTGGGACCTTCTACATGCAAAGCATAAGCACTGAGCCACAGCCCTTAATGTATTAAGTACTCATAAGTAACAGCAAGTAATCAGAGGATAGTTATTTGTTCTTGGCCATTGGCCAATTAATCCAGAAGAAGAGAATGTACCTTGACACTTTATGTACTTTATGCACAGTATGATAAAGGCTTTGCCTTTTTAAAAAAAAAAAAAAAAATTGCAGTGTGTGAGAGACAGAGTAGTTTGGAATTCACACGAAGAACTTGAAAATAGTGTCGCCTCTTGGATATGCAGCATAATGTATTTCACAAAATATGCCATGATTTGATTTTGGCATTCTAAATCAAAATGCTTACTGGGGTTAATGTCATTTACATGGGCTCTATTATGGTGGTGGTTAAAAGGCTTTGTGCCCTTGCATAGAGAAAGCTCTAGTGTTCCAACATCCCACCTTGCAGAAATTAACTCACGTTGTAACAAAAGGAGAGCTCTTGTGTAAATGTAGAATAGAACAGCATTGCTGTTTCAGGATGTGGATTAGAGGACTGCAGGTGCAGTATCCTTTAATTTAGTTTTTGCTGCTTTGCTGACTTGGTTGGACAATATAAGAGGACAACTGAGAACTTGTAGGTATGGGCTGTAGCAATTTCTAAATAATGTATAAGTTGTTATGGCTGAAATACATGAATTTCTTGATGTGTGTTACACTGTAGATTACCCCTAGAATTGATGAAGCATCCAAAAGTAATGGCTGAATGAGTACTAAAAGAGTTGTGCTCTTGAAAATGGTGTCTGTGAGATGAATACGGGCTGTGTGGCATTGCTGCATTCATCGTCATATAATTATTTAGTATTATCTATTAAATTTCTATACTGTCCTTCATCTGAGGATCACAGAGCAGTTTACAATATAAAAGCACAGCAACAGCCGACATAATAACAAACAAAACAAACAAACACACACACACACAAATTTAAAAGGCCATAGATTGTTTAATTAGCCAAAGGCCTCTGAGAAGAGGAATGTTTTTTGCCTGGTGCCTAAAGATATGTAATGAAGATGCCTGGCAAGCCTCCCTAGGGAACTCATTCCACAAATGGGGAGCCACTTCATGTTACCACCCTCCAGACCCCTCGTGGAGGAGGCACATGAAGAAGGCCCTCAGAGGATGATTGCAGGGTCTGGGTCAGTAATTATGGAGGCGGTCCTTGAGGTATTGTGTTCCATGTGGCAGTTTATTGGATCCATGCTGTTGCACATTCTGGTGGAACATCTTTTAGAAATAAGCTGTCCAGTACAGAGCAAACCAGTAGAAGCGTCACCAAACTGATCCTGTTCTGTTTTAACTTTCACTTCATAGGTGATAAATGTCTTGCAGTCCGAGCATCATTGTGATGAAAAAGAAGCTCACCTGATTTGTGATAAAGTCCAAGCCAAACTCCTCAAAGAGTGCCACGATCCTTCTAAGATGTGTATTACTGACTTAAGGATTCAGCACTGGGAAGAAGCTATACAAGAAATAAAGGGAGGAACAGCCAACCGCAATCTGGCTACAGAATGTTATTTCCTTTGGAAAACTACCCGCCTGCAACATCTGACCTTGGCAGAAGAGACACGGGGGATGCTCAGCAACCTTAGGAAATATGTCCGTTTGCTTCTGCTGACAAATGGAGACACTCAGACACAAAGAGAAAAGATTGAAGCCTGTGCTTGCCAGCCATACTTTGATGCCATTGTTGTGGGGGGAGAGCAAAAAGAAGAGAAACCGGCATCATCTATATTTCGTCACTGTTGTGAACTTCTAGGGGTTCAGCCTGAGGATTGCGTGATGGTTGGTGACTCTTTAGATACAGACATTCAAGGAGGCCTGAATGCAGGTTTTAAAGCAACAGTTTGGATAAATAAAACTGTCACGCCTCCAAAAGACACTTCTCCAGTCCCTCACTATATTATTTCTTCCGTTCTTGATCTTCCAGGACTTCTACAAAACAAAGGAGATGCTAACTTAGAAATTAACCAGTTGGCTGGTATTTGTAACGTGTGCGATAGTTCCGCTGGGGAACCTAGGACTTTAACCTGCTAGGGTTCATTTTAAAGGGCATTTTTACGCGTGAAGCTTGAATCAGCTTGCTACTAAGTAAAATACCTACATTGGCTACAATGTACATTTTATTTCTACATTGTTACAGTAGGAGTATTTGCATGTAGCACAAACAGAATGAAAAGCATCTCTGTTACATGCAGAAATGTAGAAGGCAGTATAAAGATCTGTTTTATGATTGTGGAATTAAATCCTAATTGTTCAAAACCCCATTTGGACAATCCAGCTTTGTCCTCTTACATATTCTTGTAATTCTGGGTTCTCTCGTTCATTTTTACTGTGTTTTGCAGTGATTGTGCTCAAATAAAATGGTCTCAACATCATCAGTGAAATGGTCCCTGCCCTCGTATATATGCAGACCCATTTATCAGACATATTAAGTAATATATTTAGACTGACTAACGCTAGCATTTTAAAGCAGTGTCGTGATGACATCCAGTTATAGATAGGTAGCCGTGTTGGTCTGCCATAGTCAAAATAAAAAAATTCCTTCCAGTAGCACCTTAAAGACCAACTAAGTTAGTTCTTGGTATGAGCTTTTGTGTGCATGCACACTTCTTCAGATATCTGAAGAAGTGTGCATGCACACGAAAGCTCATACCAAGAACTAACTTAGTTGGTCTTTAAGGTGCTACTGGAAGGAATTTTTTTATTTTGGTGATGACATCCCTATGTGATGTAATCCAAGAGGACGTGCCTTCCTTGGCTTGCCCAAACTTCCTCAGATGTCTGGCTCTCTGGAGTTCAGCTTATTCCACCTTACGATGACAATTTTGTGTGCCATCTATGTCAGTGCTGTTTTACAAAGAACATAGGTGCGGCAGCTCACTGCCACAAGGGGCTTGCAGTCTACAAGAAGCACAGGGTGGCCTCAGAAGAAGGGAGTACTAGGACGCATGGGTAAGGCAGGGACAGAGTATAGTATTACTTCACTTACACATACTTCTGCTTAGTTATAATAGTGTTGTAGCATTGATTGCTTTGGGACTATCCTATACTTCAGAACATAATGTAAAGTGGGACAGGGGAATGTGGGCCCTTCACATGTTGGACTCCAATTCCCACCAGTCCTAGCCAGCATGGCTATCAGTCAGAGATGATGAGAATTCAATGCAATACTATCTTGAGCGTTCTCGAAGCTACAAACATGAGACTGACCAAACTGCGGGAGGCAGTGGAAGACAAGAGTGCCTGGCGTGCTCTGGTCCATGGGGTCACGAAGAGTCGGAAACGACTAAACGACTGAACAACTATCTTGAGGGCCACAAGCATAAAGAGTAAGGGACTAAAGCTGGGATAGATGATTCCAGGTGACTTAGCAAGCTTCCATATATATGGAGTATAAAGCAAGGCAAGGCCATATGTTTTTCAGCTATAAGAAATGTGTTTCATTAGCTTTGTCCAATAAGAGCTAAAGGATACAAACCTAGTGATGGCAGTCAAATGGTGCATTATACTGTTTAAATCTAGGGAATGCAGCACAGAAGTGGGTAAAGCCATGGGGAAAGGATTTCAGGTGGGGTAAAGGGAAGAGAAAACACATCTTGCAATGGCCTAAACCATGAGGAATATCCATATGGCTCTCCATATTCCACAAATGTGTGGATTACTTGCATATGGGTACAGCAGCACACCTGCTGAGGGTTCTCTGGATCGAAGTCAGATCCAACCAAATTCTTCGGCAGGGTGAAGTGGCTTCCCTCAAGAGTCAACAGCTGGGAAGCTACTTCAAGACAGACAAATTATTTAGTTTATTGTTACATCTTTTGTATCACCATGGATGAGTGATATTTAGATTTGCTTCCCTCAGACTGTTTCTTGATGAGGGCTTGGGCTTATCGACAAATAATTTATTCCATAGAATCCTTCAAGGACCGTGCTGTTCTTTCTTTTGAGAAAAGGAGGTGGAAAATCTGGGGCCGCCCAACTTTGTTGGACTAGTAGCTCCAGGCAACATGGCTGATGGGCAAGGTTGTGGGGAACTGCACTTCAAGAACATCTGGAGGACCACAGGTTCCCTAGCCTAGAAAAAGAATGACATCAACCTTCATTCAAATCTGATTTACAAGTGACTGCCAGGATAGATTACTGTCAAGTAATCTAGTTGCTCTGAGGTACCAAGACTGCAGGAAGCAATGGGAGACAGAAATTTCTCAGAATAATTGCTAGATATTCCACTCTTCCTCATGTCACCAATAACCCATTAATCCTAAGCAATGCTATTTTTTAGAAAAAGAGGTGCTGGATGAACACCTGCCTGGTTTTCTTAGAATGGCAATAGCACCCACCTGAGAGGTGCCGGAACTAGAGTCCCAATGAGTTCCAGCTGGGGGGGGGGGGGAGTCCTGATCCTAACCATACTGAATAACCCATTAGTCCTCCCCATACTGCGTCAGCTCAATTGAACACTGTGCTTTAATTCTTAGTGAGCGTGCTGATGATCGTGCCACAACGTATCTGATAGATTTGTTTTTACAGTACAGTGGTACCTCGGGTTACATACGCTTCAGGGTACATACGCCTCAGGTTACAGACTCCACTAGCCCAGAAATAGTGCTTCAGGTTAAGAACTTTGCTTCAGGATAAGAACAGAAATCGGGCTCCGGCAGCAGGAGGCCCCATTAGCTGAAGTGGTGCTTCAGGTTAAGAACAGTTTCAGGTTAAGAACGGACCTCTGGAATGAATTAAGTACTTAACCCAAGGTACCACTGTATTTGTATACTGCTTTGCAACACAATGGTTCTAGGAGGTTGCAGACAGGACAGGTTCAATGAAGATGCAATCATACCTGCCATTCTGTAGCTGAGGGGTAGGAAACCGTAGCCCTTCAGGTGTTGCTTGACCATCGTTCCCATTATCCCTGTTCATTTGCCATGCTGGTTGGGACTGATGGGAGGTGGAGTCCAACAAGATCTGAAAGGCCAGAGTTGCCCCACTCCTGCTGCAGGTGGAGACTGTGACTTTGGTTGACAACCACAGTTGAGGGTTCCCATGGTTCTGTTCTGGTTCCCTCTTCTAATAAGGAAAAGAAAGAATCCAATCAGGTTTAGAAGAACCTGAAGCTGTTCCATTATTGGATACTGCAATTCTCACTGTGTCGCTGCCGAGTTGTGCTTCTTTCCTGCAGAATCCTGCGTGCAGCTTATCACCTTTCAATGCAATTGGTAGCTGAGCGTTCAAAATTTAAATGACATGAAAAAGGCAAGCACTCTTCCACCCCACCATCAACAAATTTAAATCTATTCCACATTCCATTATGGTGCATCTATATACATGGCAAGGTATCGAGGCTGCATGCATGTATCTAACCCCACTATGAACTGCATACAGCATCATACATGGGTGCCTAGTCAGTTGTGTGTGTCCTTAATTGTCACGTTCCTTTTATTCCCGTTTTAGGTGGTGGTGGATGACAGCAGGGCTTGCATGTGCAGCTGCATGTGTACACAACCCATAGGCTTGGTATGTGGAAGGCACAGGAGAGGCACACAAGGGTGATGCCGATGCCCCTCTGTACATATGAAATCACTTGTGAGTATTTGAGGTTGCCTGTATGTGCATCATAACCCATGGCATGGAAAGTCCAGAGAGGATACCCATTAAAAACTCTGATAATATCAGAACACATCACTAGGATGTCTGTCTGTCTGTTTATTTAAACTTTTACTTTCCATGAGCATTACTTTTTAAAAAGTATTTGGAGTGAGTGTTCTCCTCCCCCCCCAAAAAAAGTTCTAGTATTTAACTTCTCATCCTTTCTAAGTTAACTATTATGGTACCTTAATTATTGTTCCCTTATGCCTCTAACATGACTTCTTTTTCATGATTATATATATAGGCTTTCTTGCCAGGGTTAGGGATTTGGAGCGATTGCCACAAACATGTTGCAAGCTTTTGTTTTCCAAACTGTTGATGTTTTTCACTGTCTTTTTGCGGGCATTTTACTGAGAAGAGTCCTGAATATTCTCTTTTTTGCTTTCAGTATGAAAATGCATCAACAACAGAAGTGACGAGCTTCTTTCCTGCCTGCAACTGGATGAAACAACCATACTGTTTGCTTCTATTCTAAGCTTAAATCTCAGTTAGTTTGAAAGTATCTGATTTGTCTATATCTGAGTCACAGATGCATTTTCTAATGCAATTGTACATTGTTTAAAACCTTTCAATAATTCTGTTAACCATTTCTTGCGAAAATCTTTTGGTTTGTAATAAAGCAGCAAAGCTATTCTGTATCCAGTTTTTATTTATGCCAGCATTTAAAATTAGGGTGAACTATAAAAAAATAATAATCTGGGTGGTATTCAACTGAGTTTTACTCAAGTTAGACCCACTGAAATTAAGGGACCTAACTTAGTCATGTCCACACCAAGTGAAACTTAATTAAATACTGCACTCTCTGTCAAACCAAACTTTCTCTGAATGATTCTCTGCCATCACCAAAACCCCAGCATGTCAGATTGTCTTTTGGCTGTGAATCAATTTCAGCTTTCCATGTAGCATACACTTGCCAGGTTCTGCCATTAGGTAGTGTGCGGCAGCCACCTGGCATAAGCAGCTGCTGGTAGGGGGCAGAGAGTGGCAGAGAGGTATTCAGGGGCAGAGTTGTGTGTATCATGTAGCACATCTGCACTCCCTAAATTAATATCCTTCCTTCAGGTGCATTAAAGGGTGCTTTCCTGTTGTGGGTGTTGAAGTAAGATTGAATTGCCAGTCTACTGGGCTTCTGTATAAATGGAAGAACATTTTGTTTCTTTGCCACAGGCGGTAAAATATCCATGGCAGGCTCCAGATTTGCTTAGGTTATGAAGTATATTTCTCATTCCATTGATACTAACAGCACAGTACACCTTGCTCTTTCTTTCATCGTTCCCTTCAAATGTTTTGAACTAGTGGACTGCTGGCAAATTTCCAGTGGACCACCTAACTTGAATCCTTGTATAGTATTCTGGTCCCTGATTTCATCTCATAAGATATTTGTGTTCTTAAGTGTTCTTAAGCCTTCAGCATACTCAGACTTACTTAACATAGTTTAATTATGATGTCCACCCCATCTCAGTGTTGCCCCAAACCTTTTCCCCTTTAATTGTGTTTTTTTCTGATTTTGGCTGTTTTGGACTTTCCAAGGATTGGAAAGAATTGGATATGGAGTGGGGTAGGGGTGGCTAAAAACCAGACCTATGTGATAAGGCATAATGTTATTGGACACGATTCACTGCAATCCTATGTAAACTGCCCTGTAATCCTCAGGTGAAGGATGGTATTGAAATTTACTAAACAAGTAAAATGCATGTTTGCTCACTGTGCTCAATGGGACTTGTTCCAGGAAAAGTGTGTGTAAGGATGCAACCTTCACACTTAATTGGAAGACTGCCTTTTAATATTTTTTCTGCTCTGGGATATATAAACTATAAAATATTCAAAAGGATAAAATATCCTTTTGGGATTCAGCATACCCGCTACTGTAACATGCTTCAGTAATTCCGAAATGTTCAGGTAACTTAATTTTTTATCGGAGGCGGATGCATGCAGATTTTAGATGCAGAGCTTCATTAATCGTGATTTTTATTGCAATGGAGATAATATACAGCAGGTGGCGTATACAGACTTCTGCAGGTTTCTTGTTCTTTGGTGGTAGTAGTGACGAGCCTTTCTCTTTTGTGGGATTTATCAGGCCCATATCTAAAGCAGCCAAATGGAGTTAGGACTGAAGAGGAATATTCTACATTCAGATATACTTCTGGGGACCCAGTACAAGTGCCAAACAGTAGAGATTGTGCATCATTGTCATGTTCTGCTTATGGATTTCCAGAAACATGTGTGATTAGTTGGTCGCTGTGGGACCTATTTGCAAAGCACATGACAGACAAAACCATTTGCATCCCTTCTATCCTGGAGTCCACAGTTGTCGCAGAATTGTCCCATGGGAACCTCATGCTACCACAGTTGCTTGGCTGAATTTGTTTTTGTGGCCCGAAGATGTGGATGAAGTTATTGCAAGAAGCTCTAGAACCTTGTTTTTCTTGCTGGGTTAATGTATGCCTGAAAGAAAAGATGGTTCCACCAAGGCCCTTGAAAAAGGCCACTATAAGACCTTCAGTGAAAAAGCTGTAACTAGATTTATTTAACCAAGCTAAGTTCAAATATTCTCTTCACATGCAATGTGGTAGGGTGGGTTGTAATGGGTCAGGTCCAGATTGTCTTGAAGGGAACTGATAAACTGGACACTAACTTTGGCCAGATTTGGGACCAGGAACCACCTTGGTTCTGCTGGCTGAAAAACTTTAGTCAGGAAGCAGATAAGGAGAGTGTGTCCTGTCAATTTCTTCAGGCTTCTCAGCAACTTTTAATACCATTAATCCTTTTAGCTAAGCTAGAAATGTCAGCAAAGTCACTAAAATAATGCATGTGGAGTCAAGAGAGAAACACCCTGATAACACTTTACTGAGCAAAACTGAACAGAAACAAACAGAGTAATTTTGTCTTTCTTACTTCAGGTCTCATACATAGCAGGGAGACATTCAACCAAACATGCAGAGGAAAACTCCTTCAAAACTATATAGCCAGTCATGACATGTGCTACTTCAGCAAAGATCGTACCACTCTGCCTGGTTGCTAAGAACACCTCCACTCATCCCCCTCTTAGCTAGTTGACTTATACACACAAACAGAATTAAGTTGCACATGGAATGATCCCTGCTGTTTCACTTCCAGCAGGATAGGAATGTGGTGGTTCTGATCCAAGCTGTTTTCAGAAGATGGTTGAATTCCACAAGAACGGTCTTTTCAGTTGCTGTGAGGTACCATCTTGTCCCTATGCTCATTCCATGCAGGGAGTGGTTGTGTAAGTTCAGTGCCATTGCTGAAGGTGCCTGTGCAATCCTTTCCCCCAGTAAGGTGGTGGAGAATCCAAATCAGACCAGTTCCGATGGAAATTACCGTATTTTTTGCTCTATAAGACTCACTTTTTCCGTCCTAAAAAGTAAGGGGAATGTGTGTGCGTCTTATGGAGCGAATGCAGCTATCCCAGAAGCCAGAACAGCAAGAGGGATTGCTGCTTTCACTGCGCAGCGATCCCTCTTGCTGTTCTGGCTTCTGAGATTCAGAATATTTTTTTTCTTGTTTTCCTCCTCCAAAAACTAGGTGCGTCTTATGGTCTGGTGCGTCTTATATAGCGAAAAATACGATAAATGGGAGAGAAAGAGACAGAATTCATATCCTGACTAGAGACCTCAGCTTGTGATGTAGTCACAACTGTGAGACGAACCATTGTTTGCCATGCTTACTCGGTCTAAGCTTTCATTCAAATAGTTTTACAACGTAATCAGATCGATGCATTGTAGCCCATGTACTCATTCAGCTTCTCTCACGGTCTCACTATATAGGCACCAAAACCTCATATAAACAATGAGATCTTCAGTGTTTTTCTCACATACTGTATTTCATTAGGGTGTGAAGAACCCCAGTCAATTCATTTCTTTGTATGTTGTGTAAAGACCTTATGTAATTGCAAGGTAGAAGGCTGTTCTACATGCCATTTGGTGGCACTTTGTACACAGATTGATTTTTTTTTGTCTGAAACCGTGCCAAGCTCTGCTTTAATCTTTCTGAGCACATTTTAGTTTGAAGAACAGCCAACCACACCCATCTTGACAGACCTAAATAATGTGTTCCTTTAACAAAAGGGAAAACCAAAATTAAGCTATCTTTTCTGAGATGTTGTTTCCGGCATATGAAGTAAATGATGTATTTGACATAATTTTTAATCCTTCAAGGGATATATTAAGAGCCAAGTATCAGTGGGACTTTAAAGTAGGTTCTTTCTAGTAAAGCTAGATGGGGGGAAACGCTTCATTCCGCATGTTCATATTAAATAACCCACATTCCTGACTCTGAAACAATCTGCAAAACATCAACCAAAAGATCCCAAATGACTTTTATAGTCTGCCTGCTCAGAATAGCTGGTATAGCAAATTTGGAAATCCACGTGCCCAAAACAAATGGTTTATTTGCCTCATGCAATTAGGTGATAGGCTGTCTTAACTTAGCGCTGTGTTGTTACTGCATTCTTTTTTCTTTCTTTTTTTAAGGGTGTGGGAGAAAGTTTGCATAACTAACAGCGCAAGCCTAACCATCTCTACAAAAAAGTAAGTCCTACTGAATTCAGTGGGATTTACTAACCTCAGAGTATGTCTAGGATTACAGCCTAGGGCGACATGTAATCCCATATCCACTTCCCTATAAGTAGGGATGGGGAAGAAATTTGATTCCATTAACAATTAAAGGCACTTTCTGAAACAAATATATGAAGTGAAAAACACAAATCCTTCGAAATTCATCCTTCTGCAATGAACTAATAACTTGGAAGGATTCAATCCATAAAGGATTAATAACTTGGAAGGATGTGATCCAAACACAGCCTTGCTGGTGCACTCTCACCCCCCAAAATGCAAGAAGAAGTGTGGGTTTATTTATGATGTGTCTCTCTGGGAGAAGTCAGATTGGCATCCTTAACTTCTCTCAAGGGCAAGTGCTGGAAAGGAGAAACACTTTCCTCTCTTTCGGACTTTGGTACTCTTCATTTGGGCTACAATCCAGCAAATCACTTCAGTCCGTCTAAAAACCCACAGCGTGCTCAGCGCAAACAGTTATCACATGGCCATATCCTGTGGCTTTCAGCTGCTGAAATGATAAGGAAGCCACTTTATTTGCCAACAACTCATGCGTGCAAGAACTTAATAAGAATGCATTTCTGCTCTACGAGTCCAATGTGTTGACACAGGGGAACAAAAACAAAACAAAACAAGAAACCCGCTTCCAGTCTGCCAAACCACATATGTTGGCAGCTTACAGCCTAAGAGATAACAAAAGCCTATTCAAAAGACTTGGCAGTTTCTGGCAGGCTACTACACCTTGAGTTTATCACGCCAGTCACGCTATGCTGGCTATGTGGCTTAGCTTAGTATAGCGTCACCTTTCAGAACTCGGGCCCTGATTTTTGTCTTTCACATCTCTGAAAATTCAAAAGTTTGGGGAAAATATGACAGCAGACTGTGACCATTAATGTAGGGATGAATTCTTTTCGAAGCTTATTATGTATTCTTTAGCAAGGCATCGTTCACACATTGCATAGGTTGGGATGCTGTACTCTGCTGATATTTACTGGGGACTGGTTGAAGAACTGTGCCCTTTATGTTTAGTTTTCCATTTGGGCCATTTTTTCCTGGATATGAGGGCAATGGTTTCACAATGCTATCGCCATCACAACTAGTAGTCATTGATAGTCTTACCCTCTGTGAATTTGTCTAGCTGCCAAAGGCAGATATATTGGCCCCTACTCCAATTGCATCGTGCTATTTGTTCTCATTTTTACAATTAAGTAGTCTTGTGTGGTTTAAAAATAGCTATTTATATGCCACAAGAAACTTAGTTTAAAAAACAAGAAAGGGTGTGTTTTTGCCTTTAGAGTATAACTCATTTATAACTTTACCTGTGTGGCAGTTCATGCATTAATGAGTTCATTATATTTATGCACCTTTGCATTGGAACATACTTCAAAATCAAAATGGAATTTGTCTCTAGGCTCAAAAGGTGTTGCTTAAATAGTATATTAAAAGTTGGTTTAACACCACAAGACTGTGGTTAACATTTTATAAGTATACCCTAGCAGTAGGCTGGTGTTATAT
The DNA here is from genome assembly GCF_965113315.1 of Podarcis vaucheri. Classification (NCBI taxonomy): domain Eukaryota; kingdom Metazoa; phylum Chordata; class Lepidosauria; order Squamata; family Lacertidae; genus Podarcis; species Podarcis vaucheri. The sequence goes on along the minus strand of NC_138761.1, from coordinate 42,354,644 downwards.
AGCAAACATAGTATGTTGCACTGATAATGAGGCAGATGTTTCTCTCAAACAAACATTATGAATCTATTTAACCCATATCCTACTGATGAAGACAAACTCATCTGCTTGGATTTCCTTAGGAAGTACAGTGGTACCTTGGGTTACAAACATCTCAGGTTACAAAGACTCCACTAACCCGGAAGTAGTACCTCGAGTTAAGAACTTTAACGCAGGATGAGAACAGAAATTACACACTGGCGGCGCGGCGGCAGCATGAGGCCCCATTAGCTAAAGCGGTACCTCAAGTTAAGAATGGTTTCAGGTTAAGAACGGACCTCCAGAACAAATTAAGTTCATAACCAGAGGTACCATTGTATCATGAATGGAAGTTACAAAGAAGGATCATCACAGATTGTGGGTATTGTTTTAGAAATGTTATACCAAAGCAATTTTTCAAAAGCAAGGGAGGACTCAAAATATTTTAGCAAAGAGTCAGAATGATATTGGAGGGTGTAGAGAAAGTGTTGGACTAGGATGAAGAGACCCGGGTTCAAATCCTCATTTAGCCATGAAACTTACAGGGTGACTTGGGCCTCAGTCTCAACTCCCTCACAGGGCTGGTGTGAGGATAAAATGTGAGTAGGGGAGAACCACATATGCTGCCTTCATATGCTTGGATGAAAGACATTGCCCTGTGGAACACCCTCCCATCAGATGTCAAGGAGATAAACAACTACATGACTTTTAGAAGACATCTGAAGGCAGCCCTGTATAGGGAAGTTTTTAATGTATGTCTTACTGTGTTTTTATATTTTGTTGGAAGCCCTTAGAGTGACTGGGATAACCCTGTCAGATGGGCAGAGTACAGATAATAAAATTGTTGTTGTTCTTGTTAATAATAATAATATTGTTAACAACAACAACAACGAAGTACCAGCGCTATTTTTCTAGAAGAAGAGATGCCGGAACTCACCATGAACTCACCTTATGTTCTTAGAATGGCAATAACACACACCTGAGAGGTGCCGGAACTGAATTCCAGTAAGTTCTGGCTGAAAAAAAAGCCCTGCTTACAACTAATATACAACTTTGCAAAAAGAAAAAAAGAAAAGAAAAGGTCAGTTGTTTAGCTTTTAAAGTATGGATTCAGATTCTGCCATTTTTCTCACTTTTCAGTGCCTCTGGTAATCCCTGCTGTGACTTGGGCAGGGGGTGTAGGTTCCACTACAAAGCCCCAACCTCTAGATGTCACAAGGATTGTTGCCCAGCTTGTACACTGAATCCAGACTTCAGTTTATTTTGCGCAAAATAACCTGAAGTCCCATCACCTACTATACAAAGCCGTGAATGGGATGGGTTTTACCCAATGCAAATAGCAGACACAGAGTTCCCAATCTGAATTCAGACCATAGTGAAGAAGAGGGGTTAAAGCCCAACTACCTCAAATAGTTGGCTCCCAGTTCAGATCATGTCCCCTACACTGGTGATTTGTATAAAAACAAAGCCCTGAAATTAGCCATGATCCTGGGATTCCAGCAACTGCTTGAAGATGCTAAATTGTGGTGCAGAGTCTATGGCAGAATCATTCACACACAGCTCCAAGCCACATGTGGAATTATACAGTATCATGTAGAAAAACAAGAAACTTCCATTCAACTAGAGTCTGCAGCTGAACAGCACCAGAAATATGCTTGAATTGCACTTTCTTAAACCACCTTCACTCAAGGAATTTATTTGACTTTCTGCTTTCCTTCAGGGGAAAAAATTAATACCCAAACAATAAGAGTAGTCTGTCTCTTTGCTCGATTTCTAACTAGCCGTGAAAAACATGGGTCCAGGTTGAAGTTTTGGCTTTTTGTGTGTGTGCAGATGTGCAATTAGTTCTGGGTTTCAAGCAACACTGACTGAGCTTCAGATCCTGATGTTTAATTTTATGGCTTTGAAGTGGAACATGCAGATACAACTGGGTGGTTCATCGGAACAGCATGGATCTAGATCCAGACGATACCCCCTTGTTTCTCCTCAGAAAAAAATTATTGGTCATGAAATTATCTGAACCAAACCAACAAAGCAAGAGTTTCTGTAAAATTGCTCAAAACCAAAGCAGATTTTGGCCCTGTGGACTATGCAGGTGGCTAGGCCATTTACCCCTTTAACTATCACCAGCTTCCAACTCAAAAAGGTATTGTGTATTAAATCAGATGGACAGTATTAAATTACATCTTGTGCTAGCTAGGGTTGGGGGAGGGGAACCCAGAACAGATTTAGTGTGCAGGGGCAGGAGAGGAGAACACCCCAAAGAACAAGACTGCTACCTCAAGGATCACAACCAAGACCGGGGCCAGTATATAGTTTCAGTGTCAACACGGGGGAAGAAGAAGTCAAAGAAACTGTACTTAAAATTCCTCTGTATTAAAAAAAAAAAATGATTTGCAGCCTAGCAGAAGGTTGGGTTGAGGAAAACTGTGTGAGATCAAAAGCGACCAAAAATAGTATATAATCTCCAGTAGGTGTGTCAGGCCTTTCTGGATTATGGCCAATGTGTTTAGAATTGGGGTGTAAAACATTGTTACTTACTTGGCAGCCTTAAGGATAGCTTAAAAAGAACAAGTAGTAAACTGGAGACTGAGCACAATTATCTCTCTTACCTGACCAACTTGTGCAACTACCCAAGCTTTTGATTTTCACAAAATTTCCAGCACACACATGACGTCTGTGAAGCTTGGTGGTTTCACAGCGGCATAAGTTGGTCTAAAACAAGGCACCCAGCTGTGTCTGCCTGCCAGCAGAATGGACTTCCGTGAGTGTCCCAAACTGGCTCCAGAGAGGAGACGATCCTGAGCAGAATGGGGGGCATGTGTGGGGCTGCTGAAGCAGGAGAGGAAAAGGAAGTCCCACTGAGCAAGTGGACTTCTGCTTGCAGGATGTTGGCTATCACACAGAAGAACATAAGGAGATCCCTGCTGGAACAGACCAAAGGCCTATCTAGTCCAGCATCCTGTTCTCATGGTAGGCACACAGATGATTAAGAACAGAGGCCCTCAGGCAAAATCTGAATTCACGAGCACTCTCCCCCTTATAATTACAGCAAGTGGTATACCTCTGATAGTGGAGGTATCTTGTAGCACAGCCATGGTGGCTAGTAGATATCAATAGCCTCATCCTCCATGAATTCAATGCCATTTCAGTTGGTGCTCATCACTACCTCTTGTGAGAGTGATTTTCATAGTTTAACTAAGGTAAAAGGTAAAGGACCCCTGGACGGTTAAGTCCAGTCAAAGGCGACTCTGGGGTTGCGGCGCTCATCTCGCTTTCAGGCTGAGGAAGCCAGTGTTTGTCCACAGACAGTTTTCTGGGTCATGTGGCCAGCATGACTAAACCGCTACTGGCGCACGGAAGACTGTGATGAGTGCCAGAACGCACAGAAATGCTGTTTACCTTCCTGCCGCTGTGCGTAGTTTAACTATACTCTCCAGCATTCAGTTTTATTGGATGGTACAGGTTCTAATATTACGAGAGAGGGAGAAAAACTGCTCCCTATCCACTTCATGCACCTCTATCATGCCTCCCCTTACCCACTTTCCCCCTAAACTAAAAAGCCCCTAAAACATTCGTTTACTGTTTCCTTTTTGTTTTAATGACTTTCATTGGACTGATGTTATTGTGCTGCTGTGATCTCTGCTTTTATTAAGCTGGATGCTGTTTTCATCTTATCACTGTTTGATTTTATTGTGTGTTTGATTTTATGCGTGTTTTTTAATTATGATTTTATTAAAATAATGCTGCAATTTATGTATATTATTGTAAGCTGACTTGTAAGAAAGTTTTTTTTTTCTAAAATGCAGAATATAAAAATATTCAGTTAAGCATAAGTAAATGTGGATTTAAAAAATGAGGATTGATGAAATATTAATTAATTTTGACAAACTTTCAACTTAATAGGCAGGGGTAGGGGAAAAGACATTTCCAGAATGACCAGTACCTGATATATTTGCCTCTTTTGTGAGAGCCGTAATTCATCAAGGCCTTTTATGCAAAGAACAAATCCACTACTGAATACTAGAACTGCCGATCTTCATTATCCAGCAAAAGCGGAAACAAAGACTGCAGAACAGCAGAGCCAGAAGCTCAGCTGTCTCCAAAGAAAATTTGACCCACAGCCTTGGATGTGGGTGACTAACAGCGAATGAAGAAAAGTCAAGCTCCAGTAACTTTTAATGACAGATCTTGTTAGGGTTAAAAAAACAGCACTGCCCTCATGCTGTGATTAAATGTGAACAGGAACTCATCATCTCAACCATTCCAGGTTGAAGCATTGTGAACAGGCTTGTTTCCATCTAAATTAATCATTCTAAGCTACTCAGCAACAGGGGCCTGGGTACACAAAGCAGCGTGAGACAGAAAACTCACTGCAGGCTGCCAAATTGTAGCATAATAAATTATTGCTGCTTTGCCATTTTCGCCTGCCTGCCGAATCAAGCCTTCTCTGTCCAGTTCCCTTTTTGCTCCAAAGAACGGGATCCAAACTGGGTCAAGCCAGGAAATGATATGCCTCTATAATTTATTTATGTTATTAGTTTTCCAATATACTCCCAATAATAACCAAATTATAACAATAACAATTCCCAAATTATACAATTATGAAAATGTCAATCAACTTCCAATTAATACATTTTAGTTAAAGCAGCTCCCTACCTGATGGTTTTTGGGTGCATTTCCGATCTTGTATCACTGAGTTCCATAATCTTAATTAAGGTCCGTTACATTTCAGTTATAATAATAATCCCTTAGTCAACAGCTACATGATGATTTCCATTCATGATGTTGCAATATATAAATTTATAAAGCTTCAAGTGAGGAACTCAAACAATTGATTTTATTCTGCTCTGTGTGTAAAAACTGTTATATTCATGGAGATTCTTCCTGTCCATATATGGTGTTGTCTCTTTCACTTCCTAGCTGTTGTTTTCTTCCATCATTGGCTTGGGACGGAACTGAAACTTGAAGTTTCTCAGATGTCTTATTTCTCCATCCCTTGCTTCGATGTCTCAAAACAAGCGGCAGTCTGCTATAAACCATTCTTTCTCACTAGTAAAACATGTTGCAGATCTTCACCATTTTCCCCTCAGCTTAGGAAAAGATAGGCAGTTTTTGAATGTGTTGAAGATTTAATACTCCTTTCTAACTCCCAGAATCTCTGCAGCGTTCTTATCACAACCCCCAAATTCTTTTCCTTCCAGCAAGAGATTTGTGGCCCATAAACTTTAAACTTCATCTTAGATTACACTCTGTCAGTAGCACACAAAAATCTCAGTCTCTTTTTCTTTGTCTGTTGTTTTCAAACGTAGGTGAGGAAATTACTCTGTCTTTCCAACAGTCATACATGATCTTCCCCTCCTCCTTTCTTCATTTCAGATCACACAGTTTCCATTTTTGCTTGTTAATATCAGTATTACTCCAATGTCCCTTCCTCACTAGTAAATATATTTTTATCCTATATTCCGGAGAGGGTTGCCAGATCATAAATATATAAAAGAAACTTAGAATAAACAAACCGTGGGCTTCCTCCTCCCCAAACAACTTTCACGCCAAAGAAAATATTATCTCAATTCAAACCTTTGATCCATGTAGCTGGTATATTTGGCATTATATTGTTTCAACCCTTTCCCATCACACGCCAATTCTTTAAAGCCAGTTAAGGATCCAATTAAATGGCGAACCTCTGCTTCTTAATGGTGGTATAGGGGGTTTTTGCCAGGCAAAGTGCTTTAGCACTCTGTGCCTCTCTGCCTCCCACATTCCATGCCAAAGCGAGAGCCAGGAACCAAGATGAACTGCAAGTGAAGCCCATTCCCCCCATCCCTGGGGGGAAGTTGCAAGGATGATTTACTCTCTCTCATCCCTGTTTTTCATTCACCGATGATCCCCCGCTGTTGTGGGGGCTGCTTCCATTAAGGCAGGTGGGACCGGAAGCCGGGAAAGGATATGCCTCAAACTGGCAAACGCACTACAGTGGTGCCCCGCAAGACGAATGCCTCGCAAGACGGAAAACCTGCTAGACGAAAGGGCTTTCCATTTTTGAGTTGCTTCGCAGGACGAATTTCCCTATAGGCTTGCTTCGCAAGACGAAAATGTCTCGCGAGTCTTGAGATTTTTTTCCGCTCCCCCCCCTTTCTAAGCCGCTAAGCCGCTAATAGCCTTTTAGCAGCTAAGCCGCTAAGCCACTAAGCCTTTAATAGCCGCTAAACCGCTAATAGCGCTAATCTGCTAAGCCGCTAATAGGGTTGCTTCGCAAGACGAAAAAACCGCTAGACGAAGACACTCGCGGAACGGATTAATTTCGTCTTGCGAGGCACCACTGTACAAACAAAACATTCCTCCACTAACTCAAATACTTAAAAAGCCAGTGTGACCCAATACATACTAACTTGGTGGGTGGCCGGAGTTCACATCCCAGTTCACTCCAGGATTCATCACGTGGTCTTAGAAAAACCTTTACCTTGCTGGTGTAGGGCTGTACACTTCAGCTGTACAGCTGAATAATAATGATGACTTTCCTCCTTCCAAAGGCTATTGTGAGGGTGAGGGTGATAGGAATGGCAAATTGCTTTGCACACAGAGAGACAATCCATACATTAGGCAGACAACGTGTTAACCACTGGCGCAGGGGAGGGGTGGGCTTCCATGATTGCAGCAGTAATATTTGCAAGGATCCATCATTTTGGTTGGCTGGACCATGAGGTCCAATATGTCACTGTCTTAGAAAGTAATCACTGACTGCTGCAGTGTAGAGCTTTTGACTTGCACACAGCAGGAGTGTTGTTCGGCTGGGTCTCATCAACTTGACCTTCATTCTCTCACCTGGACATATAAAGGCAGTTTCCCACCCTTGCGGTTTCCCAAAGTTTAGACATTTCTTTCCATGTTGGCCCTAAATTAACCTAAATTCCAAGCACATTAGACATTAAAAAGATTGTGCAAATCTTTGCCTTTGCGTTTGGAGTTGATTAGTCTAGAGAGAAAGCAAGTTCTGAAGCTGTTGAGGAGCCACCAAAAATAAGTTCTGGTATCTTGTTTATGCTGACGATATCTTTTGAATACAAAGCACTACCCAAAGGTCATTCTCGGTTGTGTGGTAGTGAACTTAGTGCAATATTGTTGAAGCAAGTCTGTTATATATTGATAAATGTAAACTCTTCAATTATTATTTGCTGATGTTCAATTTTACTGTTTACTATTAGATTTTAGTGGATTGTTGAACATTACCTTATTTGATATAAGTTGTTTATTTTGAAGTTATTGTGACTTTTTTATTTTGGATCAGATCGTTACTAGTAATGTTTGCTATTTTATTATGTTTTGATATGTATTGGAAGCTGCCCAGAGTAGTGGGTTAGAAATAAATAATAATGATGATGATGATGATGATGGAGTCAACAACAAAGGGTTGACTCTAGAGCTAATAAATCAATTTAATTAATTTAACCAGTATGTTAATCACCTAAAGGCATAATTCTATACACACTTGCCTGTGAGTAAGTCCCCTTGAACTCAGTGAGATTTGCTTCTAACACAGGATTGTACCATTAAGTATTTAATCAACCTAAATTAGTCAAATTAACTGCAGATTAAAATTTGTCTCCATAGGAGAATGCCTTATACAAAGTCAGAACAATGGTCATTTTAGTACAACATTGTCTATAATACTTTTGGGGAACATTGCTACGTGGAGATGCTAGGAATTGAACCTGTAACCTTCTGGGTACAAAGCAGGTTCTCTGCCGCTGAATTACAGCCCTTCCCCTTAATCTTTGGTGCCATGACTGAGCAACATACCATTGTGTAGCCCACATAGTATGCTAGTTCCTTCCTACATGTTAAAGACAGCTTTTCTATCCAGTTTGTAATTTGAATTAGGTAATATTTCAGGACAGAAAGACTGTGGGTTTCCTTCCAACTATATGAACTATGCAAATGAAGTGCTCAGTTGGCATATTTTATTTATTTATTTTTCAAACTTCAGTGGCCGCCTGTGAAATGGCCTCCCTTCAGATGTCAAAGAAATAAATAATTATACAACTTCCCATAGACATCTGAAGGTAGCCCAGTATCAGGAGGCTTCTAATGTTGTTGTTATTATTATTAAATACTATATTAAAATGCATGGCTATGATTAAAGTTCAAGATAAAAACAGTAAAATGCAGACAGAAAAAGTTTCCTTTCTAGCAGCAGAAAAATAAAACCAATTAGCAGCTCAGATTATAACCTGAAGCATAAATTAGAAAACTTTATTTAAAAGTGACGAGCTGTACAAAAGATTATTAAAAGGTCAGGGTCATTAAAAGGTTTTCACTTGCTACCTAAAAGTCCATAGAGAAAGTGTTAGGCTCTTAATGTTCTGCTAGCTATATGTGGAAGAAGAAGGCAGTTTTCCAGGTAACCTGATCTCAGGTCCTTAAGGGTTTTGAAGGTTAAAGCAAGCACTTCAAATTGGTCTCAGAAACATCAATGACATTGATTTTTAGCCCATTGTTACCCTGGTATGTTACTGTAATGCTCACTGGAAGGACAGATCGTGAAGCTGAGGCTCCAATACTTTGGCTACCTCATGAGAAGAGAAGACTCCCTGGAAAAGACCCTGATGCTGGGAAAGATGGAGGGCACAAGGAGAAGGGGACGACAGAGGACGAGATGGTTGGACAGTGTTCTCAAAGCTACAAACATGAGTTTGACCAAACTGGGGGAGGCAATGGAAGACAGAAGTGCCTGGCGTGCTCTGGTCCATGGGGTCACGAAGAGTCGGACACGACTAAACGACTAAACAACAACAACAACTTACTGTAATGATGTCTATTCCCAATTCCCAAAATGATCAAAGAGAAAACATTAAAGAGATTCTTTCCTTCTACAATGAGCAGTTAATTTCATTTAGCAATTTGAAAATTATTTCACATTTTAAGGGAAATTACTCTAGTCCTAAAATATTCTCCAAAAGACTGATATTACTAGTATGTTGGCAATATGTACATTTAAATTTAACTGATGAATCAAAATCAGATTATTAATTAAAACACAATACAAAACTTCTAACTTGCTACATTTTGCTACTTAAAAATAAATCAATCAAAGTTTTCATTATTTTTGCTATGTTGTCAGGAAGCAAGTTAGCACTGTTTCATAATACAGCTCACTCTGGATGAAACTGACAAGTTTCTGAATATAAATCAGGACCAGCTTTTAGAAACCCACTCCTTTCAATAGATGGATAAGCACAAACCTTTTAATTCACATTTACACTTCTATAAAAGACTATATTGCATATAAAATATGTCGCTCAAATTATATAATCAGGCAATATGTCAGTTGCCCGATTATATAATCCAGGCAACTGATTATATCCAGGGTTGTGGCACCTGAAACTTTTGTAAGATGGCTATCCGGCAGAATTTTTTAAAAATCAACATGGAAAGACCCATTCAAATATTCAAACTCAACAAACATGGTACAAAAGTGTGATTTCCTAAAATTCTCTGACATTATGGTTTATTGTTAAGGTTGCATTCTTCATACAGCTTACTTCAGTGTAGGGATGAAAATAATTTTTTCTTCTCTCAGTTTCTCATTTCTCCACATTTTGCAGCAAATTCGAAAAAAACAAATCCTCATGAAAATTCATCAGCATTTTAGCGTGACTATTTCCTAATTAACTTTTTTTTTTAACTGATACACACATTTTCGGCAAGCAATTTCCCTGGATATTATGCAGTTTTGTATGTTATTTTCACTAACATCCATTTCTATGCACACTTTCTCCCAATATATACATTTTTGTAAACATCGCAAAATTCAGGTAAGTGTGAATTTTAAAGGATAGCCGTTTTGGTTCTCATACTGTTTCAGAACTTGCAAATTTATCAGTGACTAAATATGTTCATATGTGTACAAAATCTGATCAATAATAATGGTTTTGAATGCCATTAAAATTGTATCATTGCAAAGACATCTCTGACAAATTTCCCATCATTTCAACTCCTACAATCTCCCCCTTATGATAATACTACACTACCCACAAGTCTTCACAGTACACCACAAACCTTGAGACCAATAACAAAAAGTATCAGTGTTAAATGTTTAATGGTTTAATTTTTCACACACACCCATAACTAATACTTCATCTAAGGTTCAACAAACAGTTGCTATCATACCACAGGTTTCAAAATTATTTTAAATTGAGAAAAAGGCCCACATTTATCTTCTTGGATGGTGTTTTAATTACTGAGTCCATCCCACATCCCAGTGGCTGGCCTTTTGTTATTAAAAAAAGAGAAAAGAAATGGCTTAATTGTTTTCTGAAGCCCTCATGGAACCCATACATATAAAGCGCTTTTCTTTGGACTTTCAAGACCTACATTTGGAGTTGGCTCGCTACCAGCGCACTCAAGCAGATAGTCACGTAGGTAGCAACGAGGCCAACGTTGATGAAGTAATCACAGTTGACTGTCTCACTTGCGGTATCCCACAAACATGTCTGCAAACAAAACAAAAAAGAAACTGGGTGAGCGTATTGGTTTTGATTCTGAATTCATTCAGATTGGCCATAGCTGCTTTGGAAAGCAGAGAGACACCTTCACGGACTGTTGCCTACGCCTCGGCACAGCTTTGCAAGAGTCTGTTAGACAAAAACAGAGTCTGATCCAGATACCTTAATAAGCATCCCATCTGTGAGGCCATTGGGATATTTCAAACGACTTTCAACTCTCATTAGTTTAGAAGTTTCCACAGCTATGTCCTTATATTTTGTAACTTCTACATGGGAAAGTCTCTGAACTGGGTGTGACACTTTTACCCATGGGTCAGCCTTCAGTAATGAGGCCTCAATTGATGGGTCTTTTGCACTTTTCGGCAGTATATGTTTGTAATAACCTTTTGCATTGTGATTTCCCTCTTTTATCCTTGTAATACTCTGGCTTCTGCCATGCAAATCTCATTATTTCTAATAGGCTGCAATTAGGGTCTTCAGGCTGGTGTTCACAGACATTCAGAACTGTTCCAGCTTCAGTGGTTGCCCCCGCCATCGCCATCGCCACCCCACCCCCATAGTTATGAAATGCATACACTTGATAAAGATTATGTCTATTACATTTTCAGTTCCTAAATTTTCAATCCCTTTAAAACTTTCTTTAAAACATCTCTAACCAATGAACTTTGTTCACAATTGATTCATGCATAGCCAGTTATACAGAGAAGCATATTGACTTAAGAAATTGTGGTTAATTTTTCATTATATGGTGAAATGTTTAATGGTATTTTGCACAAGTTGGATAAATAAAGTTACTTTCCTGTTAGATAGCCCCGAGCAAAACCACATGAAGTAAGTGAATATTTTTTAAGAGACAAATAAAACAATGGTATAAAAGTGATTTATGGTAGTGCATTCCTAGATGTGTCTGCTCAAAACAACTGGCAATCTAGTCTCAGTTCTTGGATCATCTATGGGCAAGGTATAGGGACGATCCAGTCCTTAAAAATATTATTCATTTGATTGGGAAACAACTAATGTGGGTGGCCAACTATACAATAGAAATCACAGAATCCTGAGAGTTGAAACTTGCATTATTCAAACTGAGTAATTGTGACATAGCAGGCTGATTTAAAAAATGGAACGGATGTAGAAAGGATTGCTCAAATTAATTAGATAACTGGGGGCTGTGCTCTAACGAAACCAAGCATCAAAATCTGGGGAAGAAAGGAAAGATTACTAGCAAGCTACTCTCAGGCTGTATGCATTGATAACAAGAAAGATAACAATGTTGTCATTAAAAACTGAAAAGATAAAAGAAAGGCAAATAAAAAAATGGGGGTTTCTCAGAATCCATTTAAAATGCCTCTGAGATATCACAATGTAATTTCAGAAGGATAATTAGAAGTATGTTTAAACAAGAAAGAAAGAAAGAAAGAAAGAAAGAAAGAAAGAAAGAAAGAAAAGATTCCACAAGTGTTTAGTTTATTTGCCTCTTGTTTTTTAGATTTGGAAGTGTTAATTCAGAGCAGCCTAGTATAATATAACACATTATATTAAAGTGATAGTTGCACCCTGTTTCCATAATCTAAGTATCTTATAAAGATGGAGTTCCTTTATTTCCCTCATGGAAATGTGCAAGCTGTACATTTGGCAACACAAATTTGCCCATCAGGGAGATGTGCAAATTAATTCTTCATGCAGTACCAAGTTTTATGGAGAAAGCATGTCTCGGTTATAATGTGCATGTCTTAATAGTATTGGATTGAGCCCAAGCACCCAATTCTAAACTCCAAATTTTATTGGCCACTAATAAAATAGACCCAAGAAAATTCCTAAACATTGGTCCCAATCATTCCATTAACATTTTAAGTTATTTCCCCAAGAGTTTGTTATCTTTCCTCCATGGTATTCTTCATCTAGTCCACCTGTAAACTAAAGCTTTGAATACTGCTTCTTTGAACTGCTAAATTTGGGATGTGTGTGTGAAAAGTGGTATTATATAAAGTCTCCTGATATCAGGGTTTGCTTCTTTTTAATACCTGTGTTTGCAATTTTGGACATTTCTTCTGGCAAAATGTGTCTGGGAGACCACCATAAGTTCTTGCTTGCTGAGGTCACACATCATATTTAATTATTTGCTCTTTTAATTAGGTCTGGACCATTCAATAATTTACTGACAAGCAGCTGAACTCATGAATGGATTGCACTGAAAAGTATTGCATTTGAGATGGTGTGGTGCAAATACAGAACGCCATGATGGCTCTGGTGTCTGATCTATGATGGCAGTTTCATTCATATATGCCATGGGTAGGCAAACTAAGGCCCAGGGGCTGGATCTGGCCCAATTGCCTTCTAAATGCGGCCCGCGGATGGTCCGGGAATCAGAGTGTTGTTACATGAATAGAACGTGCCCTTTTATTTAAAATGCATCTCTGGGTTATTTGTGGGGCATAGGAATTCGTTCGTTTTATTTTTTCAAAATATAGTCCAGCCCCCAACAAGGTCTGAGGGACAGTGGACCGGCTCGCTGCTGAAAAAGTTTGCGGACCCCTGATTACATGCTATCACTTCATGTTGCGGACACTGGGAAAAGAATATGCATGTAGGAACTAACTGAAAGTGGTTAGATTTCTTTTTTAAGTTTTAACTATGCAAATGACAATGCAAATTTTAAAAATCCCAGTTTATGGTCAGTGATATTTGTGTGCCCGTTTTGTCACATTTTCTTTTAGGCTGTAATCCTAGGCACATTTACTTGAGAGTAAATCCAGTTAAACTCAATTTAGCTTACGTCTGCAGAGTAAACAAGCCTAGGAAACCCAGCCAGGTGGGCGGGTACAAATAAATTATTATTATTATTATTAGATTGTACCATTAATGTTGTATCTATGATATTCACTCTGCCAGTGCCATTTTATTTTAAAGAGAACGATCTGACTATATAGAGTTAATCTGAGCACTTTTAACATTCAATTTTGAAGCGTTTGCATCTTATCTGAACACACATCCAGAAGCCTTTGAATACTGATTATATTTTTAGATTGCAAATAATACAGAAGCTATTAAATGCTATTAGTCTGATCCCACTCACATCTTGGCTTGCTCAAGATTTCACATTAAACCCATTAAACCCAGTTAAGCAATATTTCAAGCAGGGAGAGGTGGGGGAACTGGAAGGCAAAAGTAAGGACTGAATGTCAGTGTCATGGGAAACATAAAACATTCCAGCTTCCCCATGTCTGAAAAAAGGCCTCTTTCCCTCATATAACACCGGTATCTGCCATTATTCGTTATTTATGTGAGCAGATCAGGAAGCCAAATTTCTCAACACTCTTTGTACAAAGATATATATCTATGGATATAAAGTTCTTTGTCTCTTTCACCAAAATTCTGCCAGATGCCTGAGCTTACCCCAAATCCCAGCCAGTTTCTTTGTACAGTCTGTTCAGCACCAGTTGAAACGCCCCCCTTCTGCGGCCTCCTGCCTTTCTCATTGAATCATTCATCATCCTGTTTCTCAGAACTGCTTCTGTGTGAATGGCTGAGAATGCAGCCTCTCAGGCAGAGGGGTCTCAAAAAAATTCTACTCAACCTCTGGGTGCCAAGGGGGGGGGAGAGAGAGAGAGAGAGAGAGAGAGAAAGAAAGAAAGAAAGAAAGAAAGAAAGAAAGAAAGAAAGACCTCAATTATCTATCCCCTTTCTTTTATATTAAAAATATTATTTTACTCTATCTTCAATATATAATTTATTTTGCTTAGCATCTTTAAAATCTTCCAGTGAGGTGGGGAGTGGGAAATGGAGACACAGTTCACAGATTCCTAATAACAAGAAGGGGGTGATCCTCTTCAAATAGTGAGGTTAGGTCTACATCTGCACCTTTAAATGCTCCAAACTGTGCTACCACATGTTGTAACTGTGATGGTGATTAATGCTTTCCCTACAGATATACATAAGATACTGCGCAGCAATGATCCACATATGACCCTGAAAGCGTGTCAAAATGTGCACTGATGACATGCATGGTAGTGACATGGTCATCATGTGCTCACTGGTTTACTCTGCCCCTCTTTGACCTAAAGAAAACAACAACTAGGTTCCTTATAAAGTAACTCAATAAACTACAAAAACAGTTATGCAAGTGGAAAGCCAGCAAGGCTCTGAGAGTGTTTTGCGCTGTCTGTCACATGCCTATTGGACAGAAGTTGTGGGTGTATCTTTGGTGCAATGAGTTCCTGGCTTTCCGGGAACAAGTTTGTTCTCTTGAGGCCAAGGTGGCTGACCTGGAAAAGCTGAGAAAGGCAGAGAGGTTAGCAGATGAGGGCTCAGGGAATGTTATAGCTGTGTCCCAGTCCCAACATGATAGCTCCCAGACAATAATCTATGCATCTTAACTACAGCTAGCGTTGTACACTTATGGCATACGTTTTCATTGGGTAGAGTCCACTTCATGAGGTGCATGAAAAATGTTTTGGTCTGTATTGTACCCAAATACAGATTTAAGATGTACGCTTTCATGGAGGAGGTTCCACTTCATCAAAAGATATGGCAACTGACAAGTGAATTGCCACAGAAGCTAACATTGGATACCACCCAAAGCTTTCTGGTGAGCAGGAGACTCCACCTACTAATTGAGAAAAATTTCAAGCACTTGTGGAAACTTTTTATGTGTCAGCTTAATGGACCTTAAACTAGATGTTGCAGTTGTGAATATCTTGGTTTTAAAGCCAGTAACCAAGCGGCTGAGCTGAATGGAATGTTTGCATTCATACTTTTGTTCCATTGTTTAAACAGGATAAATGGATTTCAGTTTTGCCAAATATTTTACACTGTATAAATCACTCTAAGCCATGGAAGATTTTGCTGAAAGAATTAATTTCTGCATGACAACACTTGTCAACACTTTCCCATTGATTTTTTTTAAAAGAAGGCACTTAAGACTGCTCTTGTGGGAGAGGTTATGATGTAGTTTATGAAGTGAAGAAAAACTGAGTTTCCTACAAACCTATGTGTAGCTTAATTTGTGGGTAAGATGGTTTAAGAGAGGTCTCCTCCACCTCCCTACCTGCTTATCTATCCATATGACAGTAGGTTGCTACCTTGACAGTAGGTTGCTATCTATTTATTTATCTATCTATCTGTCTATCATCTATCTATCAATCAATCAATCATTTATCTATCTATATCTATCTATATCTATCTATCTATCTATCTATCTATCTATCTCTCTCTCTCTCTCTCTCTCTCTCTATCTGTGGTTTCTTAGTCGTTCTGGTTATTTTTCAAATAACCTCTTAACTTACTTCACGCTGATTTGTTCACATGCTAAGAGGGTGAACAAGAGGTTGAAAAGGGTTGAAAAACAATAATCAACTGTAAGGCCAGACACTCGCTCATCTTAATTAACTTCTCTTTTGCCTTGAGACAGGGACTCATAAGACAACAAGAAGATTGCTATCTCTGATGCCTTAAAGTAAGTCGCATTTTCATAAAGACACACATAGTGATTTGCAAAAATATCTGAGGCAGTGGGGCATATAGCGCAAATCTGCTCCTGGCGGTTGGGAGACCTTCCTGTGTCAGAGACTGCAAGGGGAAAGCGAGGAAGAGGAAGTCTTATTGTGTGCATGCAATATTGGGTTTTATTTATTTATGTAAGAAATATATGCCCTTCTTTTCAGTTTTCATCTCAAAGCAGCTTACAGAAAAAAATACAGCACACAACAGATAAGATTTAAAAGGTAGAATAAAACACGAGAACAACATTCACAATGCAAAGGCCACCTGAAATAAAACTGAAACTTATCAAGGATGGTGCCTGCCTCATTTCTAATGGGATGGGGCAGGAGATGACCAGGGGTGTGGTCTGTGTGCAAGCAGGCCTGCAGAAAAGGAGGAGGAGGCATGGACATTGGAATGAAGATGAAAGTGGGTGCAAAGAAAGCCTGCAGAGTAGACGAGAGAAATACCTTCATAGATGAGGTTGCAAAGGGGGAAAGGGAGCTTAGTCGTTGCATGGGCTCTGGTGGAGGCAGAGGGTTGGCAAGCAGTGAGCAGAGGTGCAGCCCCAAGTAAACAATAGTAATTTAAAGAGGCACCACCATGTATAGTCAACGGCTTCATGCTAGAGAACAGAAACCACAGATTTTAAAGATATTTGTATCAAAAGCTGAATTAGAAACAGATTTCTGCCACTTTCAGGCTTTATTTTCGGTTGTGTAAAACAATTAAATTCAGTTAAATGATCATGCCCAGGCTATTAATTTACCTTCTAATAAAGGAATATAATATCAAACGGATATTCAGCTTCATCAGTTCAATCAATAGGAGCCAAATCACAGCTACAGCTACAGTAGTTCTGGAGGGAAGGGAAGAAAGAAACCCACAGGTGTGGGCTAAAGTCATTAAAATAACTTTGCCTGAACCACTGTGCCAGAGCTTCATAAATCTCGTAACATGGAATATAATCAGAATGAAGGAGGTATGCTATTATGGTATAGATATTTTATAGTGGAATCCCATGTATGTCTATTCAGAATGAAGTATGCCCCACTGTATTCAATGGGATTCATTCCAAGGTGTCTATGTGGGATTGTGGCCAGCAGCAGAGAGTGTGGTGGGGCCCTGCGGCTCACCTGACCTCCAGTTGGTTGTGTCACTGCTGCTTACTGGGAGGCAGAGGGGTGGGACAAATGCACCAGTGGGAGGACCAGATTGGCCCCACCAGTGCCTCTTCTCCATGCTGTACTCGCCACCACCTCACCCCTCCACCTCTTTCTTCAGGTAAGCAGCAGTGGCATGGCTGCCCAGAGTTCAGGTGAGCAATGGCAGTCCATCATGCCATCTGCTACTTATTGCAGCATTGAAGATCTATTTTATATATAATGTAGGGACATACAAGAAGATAGCACTTAACTTAGCAAGTTTATTGTGTGTCTATATTCTACATATAGCATCTATCATCAGTACCATATATGCTTTATCGTTTCCGTGATGCTAGTTTAGCTTTCAGAACTAGTATGTTCTAGGAAAGAAATCAAATTGTTTCAAGTGAATGCCTCTAGCTACATTAGAAAATCATTTACTTTCACACCTTTCATTTCTCCACTTTGAAAAGCAAGGAGTGAATTTGTGACTCTTAGGCTTTCTTGGGTAATTCCAGTTCTCAGCTGTCAATCAGCATTAAAGCCAAAAAATTTCTCAGTTGTCAATGGAAGAATCATGTAGGTTTTGGACAGCCCCATAGGTCAGTCATAGCCCAGAGCTCTGTTTAGGCATTCCTTTTTGTGAGAGGGTGGGGTTGCAGATGGGGATGGAGGGAATCAGGGTGCACCCACTGTGCCTTATATGCCCATAGGTACATAGGTCTAAACCACAGAGCCTAGGGCTTGCCGATCAGAAGGTCGGCAGTTCAAATCCCCGTGACAGGGTGAGCTCCCCTTGCTCGGTCCCTGTTCCTGCCAACCTAGCAGTTCAAAAGGACATCAAAGTGCAAGTAGATAAATAGGTACCACTCCGGTAGGAAGGTAAACGGAGTTTCCGTGCGCTGCTCCGGTTTGCCAGAAGCGGCTTAGTCGTGCTGGCCACATGACCCAGAAGCTGTACGCCGGCTCCTTTGGCCAGCAAGGTGAGATGAGCACTGCAACCCCAGAGTCATTTGCAACTGGACCTAATGGTCAGGGGTCCCTTTACCTTTACATCAATATACCCAGTGCACATACCCAACTATGCATAGGCTCTCATTATTCATCCTATTTAAAAAATGAAGGCTGCAGATTAAGCATAGGAGTCAACAGGTGCTTGGTTGTCTATGTATAGGCCCAATGCACCCAGGACCCACCCTTAAAAACATTGAGGTCAAGGGCATGACCGCTGGGCATAAGCTAGTGTGCACCTGTGCTTTGTATACATGTGAGGGCTCATGTGATTTGCATGTATTAAGGTAACTTATACATGGTAACTAAATCAGGTAGAAAAGCTGTGAAAGACTTGTGCTCAATGGTGGTTCTCATAGTCACCTGAATTTTCTTTTTCTAAGGATAACACTTTCTTTTTCCTTCATTTGGGATGCCTGCCCCACATTTATTTTATTTATTTTTTTAAAGCTGAACAACATTAATTAAGAATAAATGAATGGTAGTATGTAGAACACAGCTATAGGCATCTTTATTTGCTCTCATTTTCATCAAGAGTCTCTCACACAAAGCTTAGCAACTCCCCTTTATTCCTTTTTATTTTGTAAAAGGGTAAATGTAGTTAACTGGGGGAAATCACACACCAGGGCCTACTGCTTTCCTCCTTCAAATTGGGCCAGTTCTTTTGCCCGCCTTGCTGTGGACTATGGAAACCAAGGAATCCAGCTTTTGCTGCCAAAAGTTTAGACTGACTCTATAAAAAGGTTCCGTCTTGCCAAATTCAGAGAACACAAAGGGACGTCTTGGTTCACATGGAAGCAGGTAGGTGCCACAGATCCTATGCCGATAAGCAAAGCAGATAAGCTGTTGTTTACGACCCGTTGCCAGGCTTTTAAAAAACAGGAGATAGGACTAATTTAGGGATGGAATTTTCTGAATACCTTGATGCCTTGCTTATCAATATCCTTGATCTTAATGAGTAGCAATTTTTTAAAAAAACCAATTTCTCAAAAAATACAAACAATTCTAGCATATTATATGTATTACTATACATATAATATTATATACATATTATATGCATGTACTACTCCAGTTTTCCTAAGGTAAATGTAAATGTAAAGGGACCCCCGACAGTTAGGTCCAGTCGCAGACGACTCTGGGGTTGCAGTGCTCATCTCGCTTTACTGGCCGAGGGAGCCAGCGTACAGCTTCCGGGTCATGTGGCCAGCATGACTAAGCTGCTTCTGGCAAACCAGAGCAGCGTTACAACCTAAGGTAACCAGCACATAAATAAATGTAACAAGTATAAAAATACTTACAGATCAATACTTATACACCCATGCTGCAGCAATACACAACCAAATGGACTTGACTCTTGTGTATGTACATATGATACATATAATAGACAAATGTTTAGTGTAGAATTTTGCACATAATTACTCAGGTGCTTTTTTAAAAAGGCGACAATCCACAGGGGGTTCAGACATAAGCAGGCACATAGTGCAATATGCAGTTTGATGTGGAAAAGGTCAGTTCCATTGTAATGGCCAAATTCTGTTTAAACTCTTCTTCAACCCTAGACTAATAATACCGGCCCCCCCTCCCTTTTGCTCAATTATTCAGCAAGCATTCCACATTTTTTGTGTCTCTTACTAGTTATGGTCAGTGTCTCTCTTTCTTTCAACCTTTCATGGCTTCCTGCTTAAACCACAGCTTCTGAAGCACACTACCTTTGTACAATTGGAGGGTGGCTGCTAATCTCTTTATTTTTATTAGCCTTTACCAGCATTATTCACAACCTGCGTGCAACGTATGATGGTCTGATGATATCGGCTTCATCTAACTCCAGGCAAATTCAAGCCACAGCAGGTATATCTCAAGATGAAGATAAATTACTTCAATGAACTTTGCTCCAAGGTATTTCTTTTCTTTTCTTTTTCTTTTTTTTCTTTCACAGATCCTAGCTGGTTAGACAATGTTTGTTCCACTATACTTATGTAATTACAGCTATTGCTTGCAGATCCTACATATGTTCCTCTGTGTGTGCACTGTTTTCAAGCTCACATGCAATTCACATGCAATCGTGCCTCAAAGAGTGAACAAGCAATCCAGGTTGCAGAATGACTTGCAGTAGGTGTGGCAAACAAGACTGTGGTGCTCCCTCTTTCCACAAAACCCCTTCCTACAAGTGAGGCATAGGCAAACTCGGCCCTCCAGATGTTTGGGGACTACAATTCCCATCATCCTTGACCACTGGTCTTGTTAGCTAGGGATCATGGGATTTGTAGTTCCAAAACATCTGGAGGGCGGAATTTGCCTGTGTCTGTTTTGGCCCCTTGTTAGTTCAGCTTCCTTGCCTGTTTTCCCCAGCAACATGGTCAATCCAAGACTTAGGCTATTTTTTAAAATGAGGGGCTCCTAGCACTACCTGATCTACATGTTGCATTCCCACCCCCACCCCTATATGTACACCTTGCAATGTTCTGCCCACACCAGTAGGCATGGCATAGCTGCTGTGGGTGGGAACATTTGCAGCTCAGGAGACATTCACTAAAATGCGGTGAGTGCCATTTTATCACAGTGTTTCTATTTTTGTTTTTGAATTTCTCTGAAACATTTTTTCTTGGTTGTTTAAATGAAAGAAAGATATAACACTATAATGCTATAATGCTGTTGTGCTTTCCCCCCCCCAGCTGGAACTCATCACAACTCAGTTCTGGCACCTCTCAGGTAGGTGCTATTGCCAAGGGGGGTGTACATGGTGAGTTCCAGCACTTCTTTTTCTAGAAAAATAGCTCTGGCTGTAATATTATGCTATAATAAGGCTATGGCAGATTGATGTTATAAAACTGTTTCTCCCTAGTGTGTGTGTGTGTGTGATAGATAGATGAGAGAGAGAGAGAGAGAGAGAGAGAGATATGATAGATGATAGATGATAGATGATAGATAGATAGATAGATAGATAGATAGATAGATGATAGATAGATAGATAGATAGATAGATAGATAGATAGATAGATAGATGATAGATAGATGATACAGTGGTGCCCCACAAGACGAATGCCTCGCAAGACGGAAAACTCACTAGACGAAAGAGTTTTCTGTTTTGGAGGTGCTTCGCAAAACAAATTTCCTATGGGCTTGCTTCGCAAGACGAAAATGTCTTGCGAGTTCCTGCGGGGTTTTCCCCCCCCCTTTTTCTAAGCCGCTAAGCCGCTTATCAGCTGATCCGATAAGCCGCTAAAAGCCGCTAAAAGCCGCTAATAGCGCTAATCCGCTAATCCGTCAATGGGCTTGCTTCACAAGACGAAAAAACCGCTAGACGAAGAGAATCACAGAACGGATTCTTTTCGTCTTGCGAGGCACCACTGTAGATAGATAGAGTTATATATGGTAGATATAGAGATATATATGGAAAAGCATTTTAGCAATAATTAAAAGATGGCACCCATCACAAACTTTAGAATGAACATATGCTGAACCATGTCAAAGCAATCTGTGCTTTGATAATATGTCTGGGCTGATAATATGTGGTATGTTAAAGGGTGATCATAAGGAGGGAAGTTTCACCCCACAGCAGGGTGGTGGAAAAGCCAATGAAACTTTTAGGCACTGCTGCCCCATATTGTAGCACACAGTTCCAGATCTTCAAGCTGGAGGCCTCCTATTGACACTGTATGGTTGTCGGGACACATGAGGGGACCCAGTCGTATGTATTTAGTTTGCTTTCTGCAAGCTGTATATTGTGGAACAATTAATCAGAATGAATCCCACAGTTCTCTTACATAATAATGTAATCCAAAAGCAATTATATAATGCTTTAATGAAACAAATCTCCCAAATCTGCTAAATTTGCAGTGGAGCCATAATTTCAGTTTTGAAAACCTTGGTTCTAGTTTAAATAGTTTTGTAGGCAGTAGGGCGAAGGTTTAACAAATAGTTAAAATTCTTAAGGGTCAATGAATGAATAAGTTGCTCTTAGCTCATATTTTCTGCTCATGTGGTATTGAGTTATTATCGTCAAGGTATGCTCTGCTGGGGCAATTAACACCATTTACCTTCTCCTCAGCCCGTTTTCTCCCCCTACTGCAGTTAATTGCTTGACTGCCCAACTGCTCTTTAAGTAGCAAGTGCTTCTCCTTCTTTAAACGTTAGTTTCATTTCCCCCTCTCTGAGCTTCTCTGGGATGCTGCTTTATGCATTTCTGTTGCAAGAGCAAATTTGGGGCGTGACCG
The DNA here is from genome assembly GCF_965113315.1 of Podarcis vaucheri. Taxonomy (NCBI): domain Eukaryota; kingdom Metazoa; phylum Chordata; class Lepidosauria; order Squamata; family Lacertidae; genus Podarcis; species Podarcis vaucheri. Next base: position 42,332,277 of record NC_138761.1, on the reverse strand, counting down.
ACAGGTGACTGTATGATTTTTTAAAAACCTAATAGTTGAAATGCATAATTGTCTCTCATTCCAGTGACTAACTTTCCAAATGAGAGCCACACACACAAATGAGAACTATCACAGAGATGGGACATACATTTTCCCTTCACAGATTTCAGTAAGCTTAAGAGGGGAGGCATCTGAAATTGGATGACTGTAGGAATTTCCTTTATGGCCACTAAGTACTTATGCATATTTGTAAAATGCAGGCTGTGTTTACTAGTCAATATATATTAACAATACAGCACCAAGCATTTTTAATCATAGAATTATCCAGTATTTCAATATTCCCATTCATGTTCCTTAGGTAAAGTTGGCAAAAGAGGAATGGGGATGTTTGCAGTGTGTAATTTTTTCATAATAATGTGAAGGCATAGCAGACCCTTTTGTAGACCCACCAGGTTCAATCCCTGGCATCTCCCTGGAAAACTATTGCCAGTCCATGTTGGCAGTGCTGAACTAGAGGGACCTATAAGCCTGACTGTCTGTAAGGCAGCTTCCTATGTTATTAGGACCTTGTTGGTTTTTAGACATCTTTTAAATATCTCTCTTGTTTCAATGGACATTTAGTGTGCACTTTTAAATTTGATGCTTTTAAAGATTTTCTGTCTGAGGATTTGAAATGTTAATATTTTATTTGACTTTTTTGCTGCTGTCAGTTTGCATGTTTTGGTTTTAAATTCTTTTACTGTAGTATCAATAGTGTATACAGTGGTACCTCGGGTTACATACGCTTCAGGTTACATACGCTTCAGGTTACAGACTCCGCTAACCCAGAAATAGTGCTTCAGGTTAAGAACTTTGCTTCAGGATAAGAACAGAAATCGGGCTCCGGCAGCGCGGTGGCAGCAGGAGGCCCCATTAGCTAATTTGGTGCTTCAGCTTAAGAACGGACCTCCAGAACGAATTAAGTACTTAACCCGAGGTACCACTGTATATGCTTTTTAATTCTGCACGCCTCTTTGTTTAGTTTTTCAGAAGAGGAAGAAGGTGTGTCAACGTACATGAATTTAAGCTCGTGAAAACCACTGTGATCCTGAAACTATATATTGAAAATTAAGCATTACAATATGCTACGGAGGGATGTGAAAGTACAGCCAGGTGAGCTGCCTTTTCTGCTTGCAGTGCCAGGATAATAGTACCATTCTGTATTATTACACCATTACTGTTGGGAATATATTGTCCCTAGGGCACATGTGCCAGCAGTGCGCAGGCCTCAAGAGTGGACTGTAAATCATGCCACTTTCTTCTGAGAGCTCACAAGATGTTCCTCCTTCCCACTCACTGCAAGTCTCACTGGAGCATCCTGTTCCTTAAGACCCTCTAGTGGCAGGTGCTTACAGACTTCCCTGTAACTGCAGCGACACGTCTCTGTCTAGAATGATCACCTTGGGGAACTGTCTCTCATTTACTTTATGAGATTATTCCTGTCATCTTTATTAGGGGAAGTGGTGAATCTCCTGTGTTAATTACATTTGGGTGCCCCCAGGGGCCTGGCTTCAACGGGGACGGCTTTCTAAGGAATGTAGGAAGTTTAGAATTCGCTCCATCCTTCATCAAAATCCTCCATCCTTCTGATCAGTTATCTTGCCGATTCTTGAACGCATTCGATCATCTTGTTAATTAATACCTCTACGGTGTGATATTCCACTGTCCCCCAGGACTGGGAAAGACCCTTTAGCTCACCTGTATGCTAGATGAGTTTGATCCAAGGTATGACAAGCTTCACCAAGCTGTGCTTCAGCTTACACAAGTTGAGGGATATGCCTCTTGCCCCCAGGTCAGAGCTCCCGGTCTTCACCCACAGTGTGACTGGCAGAAATCCAAAATGTGGAACAAGCTGAAGAAGAAGAAGAAGGAAGATTCATCTACCTTCAAAACTTTTGTTTCAATTGTCATTACTATTTTTTAGTGCAAGAGATATTTGGCTTGTTGGTTGTATATTCAAAAATACATAATAAAAATCAAGATGTTTAACATTTTATAGATGATGTTTATTACTTTGAGTTATAATGAATTAAAAACTAAGACTAGTGTCAGTTACAAAATGGCCACTGAGTACGACTGGACAAGTTACTGTAGTTATATGTAGTTCCTGTATTTACATGAAAACCAATAAAAATTATTGGGCAGGGGTGGGGACAAAATGGCCACTGTGAGGTGTGTGGTGTAGCACACAGTGTGTGCCATGGCAGGGTGTGTGTGGCATAGCACAAAATGAGAGAGAAGAGAGTCTTCACTACTTGCTCCCATGCTTACCTCATGCTTACCATGGGAAGACTGTGGTATATCGTACTGGTCCTGTTTGTGGCATTTATACAGTATTGATTTTCTTCACATGCCTGCTGGATCCTCTTGTAGTCTAATAGCAAAAGGGGGCATTCCCCAGTACCAGGAAAATATACAAGGTGGCCAACTGCATTCTGTCTTGCACACGCTCACACGTGCACAACAGATTTGTCTCTCTCCCTCTCACATACAAACTTCATATTTGCAAATATATGTCTCTCTCTCCTGGCCCCTGGTGCATCTTTCCCTCACTCTCACACAGATGCATACATGCCTCACGCCTCTCTAACACAAAAACACCACACATACAGTGGTACCTCAGGATACATACGCTTCAGGTTACAGACTCCGCTAACCCAGAAATATTACCTCGGGTTAAGAACTTTGCTTCAGGATGAGAACAGAAATCATGCTCCCGCGGCGCAGCAGCAGCAGGAGGCCCCATTAGCTAAAGTGGTGCTTCAGGTTAAGAACAGACCTCCAGAATGAATTAAGTTCTTAACCCAAGGTACCACTGTTCATACACCCCTCTCTGTCCAAGTGCGCGTCCCGCCTCCCTCACTGACCTAACATACATACAGCATTTTCTCTCACATGCACAGAAAACGTAGATCACTTCCTCCTTCCTTCACACACACCCTGCAAATACATCTCTCCTCTCTCACACAAATCCGCTCCACTTCCCAGTGGGGAGGAGTTGCGGTGGACCGCGTGGCCACACACTCCCCACCGGGGGTGGGGGACTTTGTCCCCCATTGCCTGGGGGATCCCGGCCACGTCAGAGCCCGGCCAGCCAATCCGCTGGCCGGGGCCGTTTAAATGGAGGAGCGAGCCAGAGGACTTCCTCTTTGGCTTGCTTCCCCAATCACCCGCCCTCTCTCATTATTTTGCAGGTTAGGCAATGGCCTTGCTATGGACTTCGGTTGGTCACCTTGGTTGTCCGGGGGCCTGGTAGGAATTTTTCCACTTGGTAAATTGGCACTGGCCACTTGGTTTTCGCCTACCTTGTAGCAATCGTCACAACTTTGTTAGGGTTGCGGTTAGGCATTGTTTGACCTTGTATGGGGGAGGGGATGTATGGCCATCACCTGCCCCTCCATGCTTAAGAGTATTCCCTTAAAGGAATCCGGGGATGTTGATCTAGTCTGAAGCCCGGCTGGGGGCTAGGGCCTTGAAACGACCCCGACGGGAACACCAGGGGGAGCTTGAGTTCATTCCTCCTTCCTTCACGCACACCCTGCAAATACATCTCTCCGCTCTCACACAAATCACACATGCATAGTTTCTCTCTCTCTCTCTCTCTCTCTCTCTCACACACACACACACACACACACACACACAACTTGAGCTCACATCCCCGTCCAGAATATTTCCTCCCTGGAGCAAAGGAGCCACCCACCACCAGCTTCACATTGCTGACAAACAATGGTAGCCTGAATGCACAGGGATACCTCTAGGGTTGCCATACTTCCCCGGGGAATCCCGCCTTTGAAATCCTGGTAATGTCTGGGAAGATCTGGACATATGGCAGCCCTACTCTTCCCTCCCTACTAACTTTTGGGGACAAAGCTATTTGCCTCTGGTGGCCTGAACAAAGGAGCTGGTATTCTGTTCTGGAGCATCCCACTAGAAAAACCCACACACATTTGCCATTTACTATCATTGTTAATTTGCTTTTGGGTATTCATATAACACCCGTGTTATAACTGCAGTATCATCTGAGGCTGGGAGCCATGGATACAAGACAGAAATGGCAGATGAAAAGGGGGGCGGGGGGGAGTCTACTTTGTTATGTATTGGAATAACAGCATTTTAAAAGTTCATCTGCTTTTAACTTGATGCAAAAATGACCACTCCCAGAGGCCTTTTCATTTTTACTACTTTTCAGAAACTGTGATAAAGGAGGTGGCTTCCCAAATTTGGGGTTAAAGCTTATCAGCTGTTGGGTTTCGTAACTTCAGTCTTGGTTATTCTCAAGCATCACTCAGAAGATTCGTGATGGAACTAGGAATAAAATCCAGACCTTTGCGTATCATTCAGTCTCCCGTGTCTGCTGAAATGGAAAAAGAAATGGCAATATGCTCCTTCCCACAAGGGGATGCATTTCCCCCGAATACATTAAGACAAGATGGCTCGCCTAGTGCCTTTGTTAATAGTGTTGCCAAATTTCAAAAAGTAAAATTCCTCCCGCCATTATGGTGATTTTTAAGCCATACACCCAGGTTTTCCCTGACTTTTTGCCGATTCGCCATTTTTGCCCTCGTCATTTTTACACCCAAACACCAGGACATGTCAGGAATATGGCAATCCTATTGTTACATATCTTTAGGCACCAGGCACAAACATATATTTTCCCCAGCCCTATGGCTTTCCAAACTGGGTGTGTTTTTGTTTGTTATTATGGTATGCATTTTAGTGCTTTTATATTGTAAACCATCCTGCGATTGTCGGATGAAGGGCAGTATAGAAATGTAATAAATAATAATAAATAATATTCATAAGACGACTCTGGGCAGCGCATGGCAGGATCCCTTTGTTGTTTCTCTGTGAAAAATCCTAGCAAAGTAATTTGCAATACAACAGTACTGCAGTGCAACAGAATCCTGTGGTGCAATTTTTTGCACCCAGCGATTTAGGCGTTGCTTTGTTCCATCTGCCTTTTAGGACACTGGTGAGGAGAGTAATGAATAGCGTGAGCCACTTGGTTATTAGCTCTCCCTCCCTCCTCCCTTCTGCCTTTCATTATGGTAACTTTACATGCACTTTTAATTTGTGTGCAGACAGGTACAAAAGCATAACCGGATATACCTGTTATTTGCCAATGACCTGAGAGAGTTTAGTTTATGTTAAGCCTGGGGTTATGTCAGAGTTTGCACGCAATTCCCCAATAGATTTGCTGCAGGCAATTAGTGGATAGTGGTGTTGGAAGGGGGAGGAAGGCTTTAAAGTGACAGAACTTTATTTCATTCTCCTTTAGTCTTTTCAAGCACGCAACCAACTTACTTTTATTCCGCACGCAGGCAAAGTTACACATTCTGCTCAGGAAAAGATATGTATAATTTAAACCATATTAAGTTAGGAAAGAATTTGTTGCAATTTGTTAACAATCCCTGCAGCAGCTAACCTTGTGAGTGCTTTTCTTTCTCTCTCTCTCTCTTTTTTAAATGACTGTTATAAAAGCCAGGCTCCTAATAGCACAGAGACTATGGGATGGCAACGTGCTGTGCTTTGTTAATGCAGGATCATGTGTTGCTTTCTCTGTGTGATTTGGTCAGGCACGCAATCTTAAAGCCCAGTTCTGTGTGTGTTTTACTCAGAAATAAATCTCACAGAGGTCAGTTTTACTTCTCACACTGGACACTGGACAATGAATTTCAGGAAATCCTGCTCAAGGATGAAAAAAATGTGTAACTCAAATGCACGCAGTGCATGTTAATTCAAATATACTTTATTTATATCAGTTGTCTTCTGGCACACCAAATTGTGAATGACTTTGAAAAAAGAGAACATGAGATAAATTATGTTCAAATATAAATTCTATTTCTGATGATAGCAAATATTTGTGATGGTAACAAAATTTGGATGGGACAGTTTATTCCATGGGTAGGCAAACTAAGGCCTGGGGGCCGGATCCGGCCCAATCGCCTTCTAAATCCAGCCCACAGATGGTCCAGGAATCAGTGTGTTTTTACATGAATGTGTCCTTTTATTTAAAATGCATCTCTGGGTTACTTGTGGGGCATAGGAATTCATTCATTTCTCCCCCCCCCAAAAAAAAAAAAATATAGTCCAGCCCCGCACAAGGTCTGAGGGACAGTGGATCAGCCCCCTGCTGAAAAAGTTTGCTGACCCCTGGTTTATTCATTAGTTCTTCTGTGAGACTCAGTCAGAAATAGATAGGGGATAATAAAGGGTAGCAGTGAGTTCTAATAATTTTCCTGTTAGTCACAACCAAGGTTAATTCATTCATGAAGGAGAGGTATAGCAAAGTTAGTACAGTATGGGGATCTTTTCTTTGTGGCCATTGTTGATTGTCAGTCTCAGAGGTGGACCAAAGGAAAGACTGGCAAAGGTAAGCTTCACCAACAGGAAAATGCTCTCAATCTATAGCTAGGTTCCACCTTTTAATTTTATGACTGGCATAAGAACCAGCCAATCAGCCCTGAGCGTAATACTTCAGCAGGAAACAAGGAGAAGTAGTTCTACCTTAGTTTGATCCAGGCCAGAAGATGGTGTATGTGCTCAAAATGTGGTAAGTGCACTTTCACAGCAGGATCATCACTAGAATTACTTTGAATGTTTGGTCTTACCACTGCCTGGCACTGTACATGGAACTAACCTTGATGCCTGTTTGCAAGTTGTATCTTAGCCTATCAGCTGTTGAGTGTGGGCCTCTATGGCCATTCTCTACAACTATATCGATTGCATTGTCAAGTCTTGACACAATTCAAGGTGCCAGTGATTCCCCTTTCAACTCTTATACGGTCTGAGTCCAGCATATCTTGGAAAACTCCTGACCTGAAAATATGGTAGCACTTTCTCTAGAACCACAAACTATGGGCAATGTGATTCTTTCTGAGCTTCCCTGTGCGATTTCAGGCAGGCAGATGAATCAAACCAGCTAGCCTTGAGATGGTTGAGAATTGCCTCAATATGGATGCCTGTGTCCACATATTTAGAGAGGTGGGATGTAATTGTCATCAAGGAGGTGGAACTTGAACTGTGTGAGCACAACCACCTGCTCTGAACCTACTATTCACCAACAGAAGCATGGCACAGATGTCGCTGCCATGGGCAATGCATTCCTTGGAGGCCTGATCTGCTGCCCCTGTTGCCTGAGGCAGTCCCTCACCTTGCCTCATGGGTAGGCTGACCCTAGAAGCACACACTCTGCAGATACGCTCTCCTGCAGAAGCCGCCTTCCCCTCAGTCTGCACTGAATGCAGAAGTGAGGAAGTTTGGGAAATGTCAAAACGTACCCTGAGGGAAGATGGGGCTTGTAACAAAATAAAGCCCAAATATAATAAGGACGGGCACAAAGTATATTTTACAGCTGAACTGTAAAACAAAATACATATTGAAAGAGCTTTGTGAATTGGATACACTAGAACTGGATACACTTCCTCTTTCTAAACCCCATAAATCTCATGAACATTTCATAAACCAAATGAAATGTTGTATGAGATCCATTTTTATGAAAAGCGACCAGCTATTTTCTGTCTCTTCCACAGGGTTCTAAGCAGAAATGGACAGCGGAGGCCTGTCTGTTATGCAAATGGAGGGCTGCCCCACCAGCCTCAATCAGCCTCCAATGGCCTCTCTTCTTACTTACATCCAGTTATGGGGATGGCACTGACTATCAGCTTTTTCCGCCTTAGGGTCAGTGTTGCCCCTGTAGAACTCAGTAGGGAGGATGGGGATGGGGACAAAACTAGAATGAGTTGTCTCTGCCTCTATGTACTGTTGGCCTCTCTTCTTTCTTCCCTACCAGTCTCAACAGGCACCAGCCACTACTGAAAACGGACCATCCACATCCTTAGGGCTTTCCCCCTACAATAACCTCTGCCACCACACACAGAAAAGAGTGACAGCTGTCACAGCAGGACGAGCAACTGTTTGCTGTCATTAAAAATAAATAAATCAAAGCATGTGGGTTTCAGTAATGAGGACTGGGAGCACACAGTGTTCAAAGAATCAAATTTTTTAAAGCACAGTCAAGGAGATAATAAGTCCCCCAGAGCACAATATTTATCAGGAAGCTTAGTTTGGTCAGAATTGAGTATACTGTTGAAACAACACTAAATACATTACATATGGCAAATGAGCCACCATAGCCACTAGAGGGCCATGAAAATTTGTGTCCCAGGCTTTTTAGACTCGTCTAGCCACGTAGTATCTGAAACCCAAGGGGCACCTTGGTTGCCAGATGTAAGGTCCCCCCCCCCCAGCTCTCCTACCACACTATTAGAGAATAATACATTTCTGAAAAACAAATAAATGACAAAATTATAACCAACAGAATGCCTTTTTTGAGTGACTAGCTGAATGTGCTAGTCTCTGCATCTTAAAAAGCAGAGACATCACCTTGCCAACAAAGGTCCGTATAGTTAAAGCTATGGTTTTCCCAGTAGTGATGTATGGAAGTGAGAGCTGGACCATAAAGAAGGCTGATCGCCGAAGAATTGATGCTTTTGAATTATGGTGCTGGAGGAGACTCTTGAGAGTCCCATGGACTGCAAGAAGATCAAACCTCTCCATTCTTAAGGAAATCAGCCCTGAGTGCTCACTGGAAGGACAGATCCTAAAGCTGAGGCTCCAATACTTTGGCCACCTCATGAGAAGAGAAGACTCCCTGGAAAAGACCCTGATGCTGGGAAAGATGGAGGGCACAAGGAGAAGGGGACAACAGAGGACGAGATGTTTGGACAGTGTTCTCGAAGCTACCAGCATGAGTCTGACCAAACTGGGGGAGGCAGTGGAAGACAGAAGTGCCTGGCGTGCTCTGGTCCATGGGGTCATGAAGAGTCGGACACAACTAAACGACTAAACAACAACAACAACAACAAGCTGAATGGTTTTCTCCGTTCAGTATCTAACTTATCAAATCTAGGACTGGGGATGATTTTTTTGCACGGTTGAGATTCATTATGGAACCCTTGGGTTCTGTTTTTCTCTTCCTCTATAGGCCAATTCACTTGCTTAAGTGGTTTGCAGACATGCTGATGCGGACTTCATTTGCTAGACTTGTACATGGTGGCCTGGATCAAGTGGGAAGGGGCCATAGCTCCATGGCAGAGCATCTGCCTTGCAAACAGAAGGTCCAAAGTTCAATCCTGGGCATCTCCAGCCAGGTAGGGCTGAGAGACTCCTGCCTGAAAGCTTGAAAAGCTGCTGTCAGTCAGTGCAGACAACACTAGCCTTGAGGCACCAGTGGTCTGACTTTGCATAAGCCAACTTCCTATGTTTCAGTGTTCCAATGTGTTTAAAAATCTGCAGTCTGTAGCCAACAATACCTAGCAACTGATCTTTTTGGCTCTCAATCCAGCACATCATTTAACCCCCCACAGTGTGGTCTTCAAAACCCTTTGTCTTTCAGGTCTCATCTTTTCGGATAAAATGAAGAGGGAGAGAACCATGTACGCTGCCTTGAGCTCCCTGGAAAAAACGGTGGGATATAAATGCAGCAAATAATAAATATCAACGTGTGAAGTGATTCATGGACCCCAGATAGAGAGACGCACGAGGCAACAAACCATGTGGTCTTGTGTGGCAAGCAAGGGCGCCAACTTGAATAAAACATTGGGGAGGGGGGCAGGTAAGACCCGCTCCACATAATCAATCACATGACGTGGCACACACGCACGATTTGAATGGGATTTCCCCTCAACTTTGGGGTGGGGCTAGCCCCCTGAACTATTTTATTGATGGGTAGGCTGAAAGGACCTCAGCTCCTAGGATTCAGCTACCATTTCAGAGGTAGCATTCTGGCCATGCCATGCCCAAGTGGTCAAAGATCGGAGTGTAGCTTCAAAAAGGGATTTGGCATCAAAACACGCCCCACGCGTTATCCTCTAATTTCACCCTCAGATACCCCGGCGGGGGGTGGGGGGTGGAGGCTGGCTGAAGCTGGCAAGTCGTCACACACCTTGCAAAGCCAGCCTGGGAAACAGAAGCCTCTCTAAGAACTCGAGGGAGGGAGCGAGGGAAGTACCGGGCTGAGCTCCGTCCTGGGAAAGCAGCGCGGGGGGCCCTTTGGCCCGGCGCTCTGCTCCGTCTCCGTTTCCCTGCGGATCTCGCGTGCGCGCCCGGGGAGGGGAGGAGATGGCCAGAGGCTTCCCATCAGCCGCAGATCACGCCAGGCGGACTCCGCACGCAACGGGGAGGTGACACACGCCGAGGGTAGGAAACTTCTCCAGCCTCCGGGGGCAGAGGAGGGCTTTCCCCTACCTCCAGCTCCGCGAGAAGCTTTGGGGGGCTGCTTTTTTGCACGGCACTTGGGAGCTCCACTTTCCTCGCAGGGCCAGGAGGGAGGGAGAAGAGGAGACGGCTCGCCAGGTCCCTCGTCGAGGAAGCAAGACTGGGCTTCCCCTCGTCGCAAGGCGCTGCTCCTCCCGAAGCTGCCCGAGGGAGACCCCGCCAGGCGGAGCTGGTGGGCGGCAGCGGCAAGCGCAGCGCGGCCGGGATCGGGGGCCAAGGCTGGCGCTGATTGGCCGGCGCGAAGGACCTGCTTTCCAGAGCCGAAGAGCGACCGGGATCTTTTCGAAACCGCTCGCTCGTCCTCCCACAAGCAGGGGCTGCTGTGTGCCTGCGGAGCTCGAGTCTTGGCCGGAGGCAGGATGAGCCAGAGAGATGTGGCAGAAGCTTTGGTGAACAGGTGAGTCCCCGATCCTGCGAACAAGCAATTCCCGCCCCCCGTCCCGTCCCAGTCGTGCCTTTTTGAGGCAATGGATCCTCCTGGGGTGGGGTGCCCCTCCAACAAATACTTCCCTTCTTAAGGGCGTTTACCCAAATAGCTGCTTTGAGTCTCACCCCAATAAGTTGGTTTGCTTAGATCCCCAAGTCTTTGGGTGACAACCTGGGGTGCTTTAAAGAGGTGTAGCTGCCTTAGCTTGTGGCAGCAAAAACTGCAAAGACTTCTGTGGCACTGGCAAATACAGTGGTACCTCGGGTTACAGATGCTTCAGGTTACAGACGCTTCAGGTTACAGACTCCGCTAACCCAGAAATAGTACCTTGGGTTAAGAACTTTGTTTCAGGATGAGAACAGAAATCATGCAGTGGAAGCGTGGCGGCAGTGGGAGGCCCCATTAGCTAAAGTGGTGCTTCAGTTTAAGAACAGTTTGAGGTTAAGAACAGACCTCCAGAACAAATTAAGTTCTTAATCCGAGGTACCACTGTACATAGCAGCCACCTCCTAGGGGCCAGGGGCTTCGACCCTCCCCATAAAATATTTGAGGGGCTGCCCCCTGAGTAAATGGGCATTGCCATTCAAATGGTGTGCATGCAGTGCATCATGTGATTATGTGTGATGGGCTTACCTAGCCCCTCCCCAACATTTTATTCAAGTGAATGCATCTATTATGGCATCAGCTTCCATGGACTAGAGGTCTCAGATGCAGATGTTGCCCTAAGTTGGCAAGCATAGGTGGAGAAGAGTCCTTGGCTCTCATTTGCCCCCTGCTGTTAGATCCCTTCCACCTGCAGTAGAATAAGGGATCTTGCAGCATCATTTGTAAGTGTGAATGCTGACTTGTTTCCATCTTCTTGTTTCCATCTTCAACCCACCTTCTGCACACATGCTGAGGGTGAGGAATGGGATGAGCGCTGCAACCCCAGAGTCGGTCACGACTGGACCTAATGGTCAGGGGTCCCTTTACCACTTACAACAAAACAAACACTGAACTGGTAACTGCTATGTGTTTAGCATCAGGATATACAACTGCAACCTGAAGGTTAGCTTGTAATCTTAGTGTCCACACAAGTTCCAGTGAAATCAATGTTTCAAGTAAGGATGTGATGCTCTGCACTTACTTGGGAGTATAGTACATCCTATTGAAACTAGTGAGACCAAAAGCTTAGTATCATTTTGAAAAGCTGCAGTCCCTTTTTTATTTGGGCAAGCAATTAATGGTCAGGGGAAGAGGGTTGTTTTAATGTACCAGTATGAAAGCAATTCATGGCTCTGCTCAAATTCAATCTAATTTATTGTGCAGAACACCTTACTTTTGAAGTGATGGGATGGATGCTTACATGCTGTTTAAGTACTGCAAGTTTTCTTACTTCACTGCTAGGTTCCTGCCTGAAACAGTGCATAGATATGCACAAATATGATGAATTCCCACATAATATTTCAAAGTGCAAATTTCCATGGACTCTTCATGCCTTTTTTCTGGCAGGACTCTGGGAAGCTTTCCAAAAGCACAAACCAAAGATGAAGTTTAGAGCAGGGTGGATGGAAATTGATGGTCTTTATTTTTAAAAAAATGTTTTTAAAATTTGTAATTTTAAGGAAACTGGTTCTTTTATTTGTTTACTCTTTAGCTATATTACAGATCATAATTTTTTAAAAAAACAACAACAACACAACTTGCATTCAATGATCGCCTCACATACACTGGATTAAAGCCTGCTTTTCCAGCATGGAGGAAAAAGCCACGGACACCATGAATGTGTTATTATACTTGATTATGAATGTTTCTGATTCTGCAATAAACTTCCCAACTTATGCAAAAACAAGTTCCCCCAGAAATTACCTCACTTGCTTTTGTAAAGTACTAGATGCTTACAGCTAAAGCTTACTCAAAATTCACTCCAAAAATAGCATTTTTGCTATATACACTTAGAAAAGTGTACACACTCTATACTGGAGTGTAGCCCTTGTTTTCAATACTTGGTTCACAGTGCAACCCTGTACCTGTTTCTTTGGACTTAAATCTCCTTGTTTCCTGGGGTTTACTTCTTAGCAAGTGCGTTTAAGGGCACCATCAACATTAGAGTTAAGATCCTTGATAGCAAAAAGGCTTTATGAGTTACAAACCAATACACTTGTTACAGCAGCCAATTAACATACACTTCCGTTAAAAAAACACAGAGACGGTTTAAGTCAGTGTATTTACCCTTCAGACACACACGCACATGCTGCCTAAAATTAACCTGCCCGGGCTCCAAGTATTATTACCGAGTATGTAGGGCAGGCTGCGAATGCTGGATGCCGAGTGTCTATGGCAGGCTTGCAAGTTTGAGGGCCCTCAATTTGGTGGGTGGGGATCCCTTTCCACACAAAGGAAACTGCACGTGCAGGAAGTTTTGGTACATAACAGTTTTCCCCTCTTTTTCAATGGCGCCGCATTTAAAACTGCACCTGCGGCCTGACGCGCGGATGGCGGGGGCGCTTCCCAGCCGCAGGCTCTGCTGCCCGTCTCTGTCTCTGCTTGTAACCCTCCGCCCTTTTCTCCGCAGCGTGCGCCCCCGCGCCTTGGAAGAGGTGCTCCCGGCCGGCGTGCCCCCGGTGCAGGGCTTGCTGCTGCTGCTGCTCTCGCTGCTGGCCGCCTTCCACGCGGCCAGGCTCCTGCTGCAAGAGCGGCGGCGGCGGCGGAGGCTGGAGCCGCCGGGCCCGTTCCCGTGGCCGCTGCTGGGCAACGCGGCTCAGCTGGGCAGCGCGCCTCACCTGGCCTTCGGGCGCCTGGCGGCCACCTACGGCCACGTCTTCCAGCTGCGCCTGGGCGGCTGGCCCGTGGTGGTGCTGAGCGGCGAGCGCGCCATCCGCGAGGCGCTCATCCGCCAGGGGGCCGCCTTCGCGGGTCGCCCGCCTTTCCCCTCCTTCCAGCTGGTGTCGGGCGGGCGCAGCTTGGCCTTCGGCGGCTACTCGGAGCTGTGGAAGCTGCAGCGGCGCCTGGCGCACTCGACGGTGCGCGCTTTCTCGGCGCGCCGCCTGCTGGAGCGGCCCCTGGTGGCCGAGGCGCGCGCCGTGGTGCGGCTGCTGGTGCGCGCGTGCGCCGGCGGCGCCTTCGTCGACCCGTCGAGGAGCCTGGTGGTGGCCGTGGCCAACGTCATGAGCGCGCTCTGCTTCGGGCGCCGCTACAGCCACGCCGACGCCGAGTTCCGGCGCCTGGTGGGCCGCAACGAGCAGTTCGGGCGCACGGTGGGCGCCGGCAGCCTGGTGGACGTGCTGCCCTGGCTGCAGCGCTTCCCCAACCCGGTGCGCTCCGCCTTCCGCGCCTTCCGCTCCCTCAACCACGAGTTCTACAGCTTCGTGCGCCAAAAGTTCGTGCAGCACCAGAGCAGCCTCCGCCCGGGCGCAGCCCTCCGCGACCTCATGGACGCCTTCCTCCGCCTCCAGCAGGCGCAGCCCGCGCTGCCCTTGGAGCACGTGCCCGCCACCGTCACCGACATCTTCGGCGCCAGCCAGGACACGCTCTCCACCGCCCTGCAGTGGCTCTTGATCTTCCTCATCAGGTGAGCTGCTGGGCCCTCGGAGAAGCTCAGGTAGCGGAACGGGGGAAGGTCCGGACCCGAAGAGGAGCTGATCTCCGCCGAGAGGCGGTGAGAAAGCATTGTTTTCAACCCGAGGGCCACATTCCCCACTGGGCAATCTTCCGAGGGCCGCATGAGCGGGTAGGGAGGGATGAGGCTAAAATGGGAGCAGAGCAAGGAATGGGAATTCTAACTTCGTACATTGTTCGGCCAGTTTCTACATACACTTACACACACACACCCATCCAGGTGAGCAAAAGGCTTTATGGATTGGAGTGCCAGAACCCATTCAAGGCACGCACAAACTCTCAAGGAGAGTGCAAAGCGACAAACTACAAAGAAGCCTGGAGGTCTATATTTGCCTCTTGAGCTGAGGTTCTCCAACCATGTAGAGAAAGCTGAATGTATCGTCCCATAAAGATGAAGGTGATAGCTGAGGTGCACATGCCATCGACTTTGCCCATTCTTTGAGAAATCCAAGTTCTCATTGAGTTTGGCCTTATGTGGTTATCTGGGTCTTTTGGTTCCCCCATTCTATCCTGAAAAAATGAATGGCCACCAGATCCTGTTAGGCTAACAGAATATGGTACAGAACTCTTATTTTCCAGAGTTGTGCTTGAATTTGAGTTTGGTATCCTCCATTAAGATGCAATTGTGCTCTTTTAGAATGATGAAGCACCACCTTGCTGTATAGAATTTCAGTAAACTGAAAGTTGTTGCAAAATATCTCTCCCTCCCCCCTTTAACTGGATGTTTCCTTTCATAATGTGACATACAAGAACAGGTCATATGGCAAAAAAATAGTGGTTCATCAGTCCCTTTTCCAAACCATTGCTCAGCTCTCTTCAACCCAATGCTGTTGTCAAGGGCTCCTGGTTTAACCTAGCTGCCCAAAACAATTTGTGTGTCTGCAGGATAACAAAACCAAACCAATTTGGATCCTACCCTGAGGCCAAAATGTGTAATGCACTAAATAGATTCCCATGTACAAATTAGCCCAGTATTTGGTATTAGCTATTGATATGAAGCCATTAAAACTGTATTGAGTCAATTACTGTATTATCTCTTCTGGACACTAGTATATTCATTGGGAGAATGATAGTTGAACGTTTTTAGATAGAATGCAAGTTCTCAAAGTTTCGGAATATATATTATTTTTGGATTCATTGTTTAACAACCCAAGAAGTAAAAGCTGAAATATGAGATTAAACATCTCAAGGCTCTGGTGGGTTAACAGCGAAATTTTGCAAACAGTTTGCAAGCAGATTAACACAAAAACCAGTTCAGTAATTAACACTGACACAATCCCTTCCCCAACCTGGAACGAGGCAAAGTTTGTTCTATTAAGAGCAAGTAAAGAAACAACATAGATTTTTACATCAATTTTGGCAAACAGGCTTTTGTACTATTGTGAGAAGTTATATAAAAATAGACCAAACAGAAATTTGCAAGGGGAAGAAATTAGTCTCTTCACATTCATAGAGCCTATATGGGTGCTATCCAGTTGCCTGTCCTGCTTGTGTTAATGGAACTTCCCGTCCTCTCCTTGACCTGAAACATGCTTGAGAGGTTGGGGACCCACTGGAGCAGACTGAGGGCATGAGAGGCTGCTGGGGGTACATTGCAGGGGGGACCTGGAGGCACAAGAAGTGGTCACACTTCCATCCCACCTGCCAATTCATCCTCCCTACATTTTACCAGTGGACATACATTGGTTTGGGACATACATTTGCCCAGGTAACCTTTTCTTTCAGAAGAGTTGAGAGAAAATTTCCCAACTGTGTTGTTGTTTTTTTAAACCAGGTACCCAGAGGTACAGGCTAAGCTGCAAGAAGAGATCGATAAAGTTGTCGGCAGGGACCGCTTGCCTTCTGCTGAGGACCAGCCCCACTTGCCTTACGTCATGGCCTTCCTTTACGAATCCATGCGTTTCAGCAGCTTTGTGCCCGTTACCATTCCCCACTCCACTGTGGCTGACACCACCTTAATGGGCTACCGCATCCCCAAAGATACCGTGGTCTTTGTCAACCAGTGGTCAGTAAATCACGACCCGGTGAAATGGCCTTCCCCAGAGGAGTTTAACCCATTGAGATTCCTGGATGAGAATGGATTCCTTAACAAAGATCTCACCAGCAGTGTGATGATTTTTTCGCTGGGCAAACGTCGGTGCATTGGGGAAGAGTTATCTAAAGTGCAGCTCTTCCTCTTTATTGCCATATTCGTACACCAGTGCAATTTCAGTGCTAATCCAAAGGAAGACACGAAAATGGATTTCACCTATGGCTTGACTATTAAACCCAAGCCGTTTGAACTCAACGTCACACTTCGAGATAACATGGATTTGCTGGATAGCACCGTACAGAGACTTCAGGCAGAAAAGGATTCTGAAAATTGCCTCCCAGATATGTAAACGTTGAAGTCTGAACACTGTCTGTAGTCCTCTTATAAGGATCATTTGCCTTTGCCTTTTTATATTTAAATGAAACACATTGAAATATAATGTATTCTGGAGAGGTAGTAGCATGAAAATGAAGTAAAACAATGCATTATTTTTCAAATATGGATTTGGTTTTAACCATTGGTATTTCATTACCTCTGCATTTCTTGCCAGGCAGAAGCAAAAAGGGCATTCTCCAAAGTTGTTTTAAAAATCTGAAGTTCCTTCCACAGTAGTGTTTAGTTTGGGATTGCCATGCTTCGTTTACTCATTTTTTTTATGGAGCATCCACATGATGGTGCCATCCAATCATTGTCATCCTATCCTATATTTTCCTGCAGTTCTTCAGTCTTTTCTCAGACCACAGGAAGTCTGACTTTGCAGAAGAAGACCATTAGACCAGTGGAGATTGTGCTGCTCTTCCGTCATTTTAGAAAGGGCAGGATTTTGACACGACCAGTTTGATGTATGATGCAGTTGAATCAACACAGCACAGTTCACTACTGTTGCAGGCACCATTTTATCATCCCGGTTACACAGTCTTTTTCATTAGCACATTTTAAATGCTTTACAAGGGTTTATGTCTATTGTTATTGTTTTTATTACATTGGTGAAATACCACTTAAGTGAAAGTGTGCAAGCACTATAATGCTAAAATTTAAAATATGATGGGATGAAGTCCCTTTCTATCCCCAGCTATCTGGGAAACAATTTTTTTAAAATCCTTTTTAAATAAAAATTAAAAAATGGTGCTTTGCCATCTGATACAGCTACTCCCCATACTGCCAAAGGTACAAGTTGGGATTGTAGCTGTGAATGACAATTGTATTTCAGTGCTTTGGTTATAAAATATCTCTCCATTGACATTCCAGATGTTTTTGTCTGAAGAGATTTTAAATATAAGCACAATTTTATTCTCAAATATAATTGACATTTTCTAAAGTAAGCAGAAATTTAAAAACAGAGTTAAGATCGATAGAAGGGTAGTATGCTTAGATACTTTGTAGATTATAAAAATAAAATTTGGTATTGCAGAACTTAGCCTGCATCTGTGAAAAGCTCTGTACTACATGAATCATTTTCATGCTCAGGTCTACATTAGATCTGTCATTTAGGATAGTACTATTTCCCTCCAATGCTATGTCTGTAAATATGATTCATCTGTATATTATAGGCAGTGTAAATGCTCCTAACATAATAGTTCCCAATAACTCAAGAATCATTGAGTTTATTTTAATACATGCTGATTGTAATTTTGTATTTTATTTTATTTTTCATAAAAGCTTTAAAATATATCAGGCTGGTAGTAATTACATTTTGATTACGTAATGATTTTTAAATCCCGGTTTACCAGACTGACTGTATTTTTACATTTGGTTTGTTTGACAACAAGTATTAGACCTGGGTTGTTGTTCTTGTTGTTGTTTTAGGATAGATTATTACTTTAATGAAAGAGTAAAGAAAACTTTCTTTTCACACAACCACACACAACCAATCAAATAAATTAAAATAAAACAACTAGTGTCACATACTGCGAATCAATTTCTGATGTACTATATGAAAGTCTAGTTGCAATTTATTTCTTAGGATACGTGAATCCAAGCTTAAACCAAAGAGTGTCTCTAAAGAGATCACTGTAAGAGTGGAGGGTCTTAAGTATTTAAATTGATGAAAGGGAAAGAAAAGGCATTAAATTTTCCTTAAACGTGTCTTCCTTTATTTCTCCCCTGGCAAGCCTACACTGCTGCATAAGCTTGCCCAGTTCCAAATTCTATCCCACCATCTCTTCAGAGCAAACTCCTGCTCACTGTTGCTATAACATGCAATTTAAACTATGAGGAGATAAGATGATATCCTCATGTTGTACCTCTCTTGTTATTTCAACAGGAACAGTTTGCCACCCCCTCACAGAAATATATTAATCCCAACATCGTCCTCAATGGAGAAGTAGAAAGCTCTTAAAGTAAAGGTAAAGGGACCCCTGACCATTAGGTCCAGTCGTGGACAACTCTGGGGTTGCGGCGCTCATCTCACTTTACTGGCCAAGGGAGCCAGCGTACAGCTTCCAGATCATGTGGCCAGCATGACTAAGCCGCTTCTGGCAAACCAGAGCAGCGCACAGAAACACCGTTTACCTTCCCACTGGAGCAGTACCTATTTATCTACTTGCACTTTGAACTGCTAGGTTGGCAGGAGCTGGGACTGAGCAACAGGAGCTCACCCTGTTGCGGGGATTCGAACCGCTGACCTTCTGATCGGCAAGTCCTAGGCTCTGGTTTAACCCACAGCGCCAACATGGTAAAGACAAAACACCCAGTTATATACTGCAGGTACTTTGTACTTGCAGAGGTTTACTTCCTTGCATGGGTTTGGTGTTTTGCTTGCTATGTTGGCCCAGGCTTTAGGATGGGTAGCCAATGTGTTGTGGACTACAGTTCCCATCTTCCATTATGATTGGTCATGCTGACTGAGGCTGGTGGAACTTGTAGTCCAAACATCCTGGAAATAGCCCCTTTGGCTATCTCTGTTCTATAAGATTTCCTGCACTGAGAATCTAGCTTCCAAGGATAGAAAACTAAGCTTGTCTTCTGTGCCCCACTGGAGTCTTCACACCATTTACCTACTTTACTCTGGATTTGTGTAGGGTTTGTCCCTTAGCCTTTTCTTCTCCAGAAGATGTCGCACAAGGCAGTATAAATATAGGATAAGAGTTTTCCTTCTCCTTCCAAGGTTCACGAGCCCCATCAGCCCCTCACTTCCCACTACAGTATGTGAAGAAACTGTCTTCTTGGCCGTTGGACCCACTATTGGTCTTGTACACTCAATCCACCAGAGCCTATTTTCACATGCAGGGAAGTCCCTAGCAGGGTTTGAGACCCATCAGCTACCCTCACCCAGCCAGCCAGTTGAAGCCTGGGTGTGGCCCCTGTCAACTGCTGAAATTTGCCAGGAGCCACAGGGTGAGGACCAAATGTGGACAAACTATCACAAAGGAGCATAACATTTCCCCCCCCCCCAGGGGCACTATCCCTCCCCTAACGCTCCATACACCCCTTTGCAGATCAAGCTGCTGTTAAAAAGCTAGTTCTAACCTCAAGATGCTTCAAAGATTGTTGGGAGCATCCATTTTACTTTCCCACAATACCCTGGGCCACCTAATATAGTGTCACTCCAGGGCTTCTGCTTCCTGAAGGGAAGGTCCAGAAGTCAATGCTGGTGGGCTTTGCTGGGGCACTGAAGCTCTGGCAGCTGCCTGAGGATGCCAGGGGCCAAAATGGAGCCTGCATCCTGCAAGCATCCATTTAAAATAAAATAAAATCAAACCTGCATGGTTTCTTGCCTCTGGGTTTGTATAAACATAGCTTTAATTTTTAATACAGGTTTTCCCCTCAGTTGTGGATTTTGGATTGAATGTCTCTGGAGATGATTGATCAAGCAAAACAATAGATCTGAAGATTAAAATCCTTTCCTAGAAACCCTCTGGACTGGTAAAGAAGCTTTGTTTGGGGGATTTCTCCTGCGTCTAGCGAGACGGTGCTTCCTTCCTGTTGCTGAGGTTCAGTTCAGTTGAGCAGCTTCAGTCTGAAGCCCTGGCTCATGTTGCAGCTTGCTACGAGATACAACTGCATTGGCTTCTTGTCTTCTGGCAGAGGTGAGAAGGCAGACCTGTATCTACAGTCCAGAACAATGTGCCTTGTGGGGTAAACTGTGCAAGTGATGCAAGAACAAAAGGGAAGTAGCTTCCCTCCCTGAAGCTGTTTCTGTTTTAAATGCATTCTCTGTCTCTCTTGTGTATCCTACTAACATCCTGCGTGTTGATGCCAAACAGTATCTTCTAAAGTGCGTGACAAGGATGCTGGCAGCACTGAGCCCCTTGCAGAGCAGTTAATCCACTCTGGAGGGGAAAAGGAAACCTACAACAGAAGCTAAGTCTCAGTATTGTTAAGCAGGATCAGGTAGAGGGAAAATGGGAAGAGCTAAATGTAAACAAAGTCTCTGTGTCTGAGGATGGAGTAGCACAGGGAGAACAAAATAGATATTAGAAAAACAACTATTGAAATGCAACCTAGTGCCGTCTTCCACAAGTTGGGGCCCTCCAGATGTATTGGACTACAATTCCCATCAGTCTCAGCTAGCACGGCCATGCTGGCTAGGTCTGATGGGAGTTGTGATTCAAAATATCTGAGGCTACCGAATGGTGCAAGGCTGATCTGGCAATGGCAAACACTTCAAAGTAGAATTGTTTGGGGATTCGCAAATATCTGATGCAAAGGAGCTAGATCTACACTTTCTGGGTTAACTGTTTCCTTTGGCACTTTTTGAATGTCCCAATATGGTTCTGGGCTCAAACGTACAGTGGTATCTCCGACTGCAGACGGTATCCGTTCCAGAGCTCTGGTCAGATCCCAAGGTTTTTGCAACCAGAGGTGCCTGTTCTGTAGAGCGCTTCTGCACATTCGCGCACAGCAAAACCTGGAAAAATACTTCCGGGTTTGCCATGTGCATATCCCAAAGGATATGTAACCAGAGGTGCGTGTAAGTAGAGGTACCACTGTATATGCAATTACATTAAATACCAGAATTAGACTGGTTCATCCATCCCTACACTAGAGCTACTATCTTGACCACATTTAATCAGAGGGTGTAGGTCTCAGAAAGAAATAATGGGGAGCCCCTGCCTATCACTGCCCAGTGCCCCCAACAGATTACGCCCAAGGGAAAGTTTTTCACCCCTGCTATGGAGAAGGACCAAACTGCGGGAGGCAGTGGGAGACAGAAGTGCCTGGCGTGCTCTGGTCCATGGGGTCACGAAGAGTTGGACACGACTCAACAACAACATGGAGAAGGAACTCAGTCTGAAAAAGCCAACCAAAGGAGGGTGGGGGAACCAGTATGAAAAACAGATGACAGTGCACCCCCCCCCCCGAATAGTTACATTTAGGTAAGTTAAGGTAAGAAGCTGTTGCTTCTGAAAGCTTTTCCTGATGTTACCCCAGTGGTTAGGAAGTTCCTAGTTCAAATCTCTCCTTCACCATGAATTACTAGCTGGCCTTCAGCAAACTACTATTGCCCTATGGGAATCATGTGGGATGTGATACATAAGTAGCAGTCAAGTACAACATTCCTTGTTTTCCTAGAGAAGACATGCAGGGGAATGTTTGGTCCAGCCAGTCAAAAACTTCCTGTTTCCTCCTGGCCTGGAACATCCTTCCTCTTGCATGTGACTAGAGGTGGGCATGACCTTACCTGTTCAGGTAACAAAAGGGCAAGGCACGCAGCACACTTCCCTTCTTTTCAACTCTTCTCCATCTTCCTTTCTTCGTGTGAGCTGCAGTGACTGCTAGTCTGCAGTCACTGGGATTATCCCCCCATGGGGTAGATCCAAATGTATATACTTTGTAACTAAGTGTGCCTTCAAGGATCCAAATGTGAACTGATGATGTGAGTAATCTTTTATATACTTTACACAAGATTGTGTCGTGTTTATTCCTTTAAGAGGGATATAAAGGGGACTTATCAGGAATCAAATAGTAAGAGGCTTAAACAAGCCTGCAACCAGCTACCTGTTGTGAGGCTGGCACACCTAACAGGATTGTTGAAGGTATTGTTGATATAGCATGTACAAATACCCTGGCAATTGTATGTACCGTAAGTCACAGTATTACCTAAATGATGGTTTAAGGGTGAACATGCCTTTATCTGCTCACACGAACTCCTGCATGGCTTCTCCCTCTCCCCCCACCTCCCTGTGCAGCTCAGTACTATAGCTTGTGGTGCATTCCAAACCTGAACTGTGGTTTATTTCCAAATCAAACGATTCAATCAAACTATGAGTGGTTAGCTAGAAATAAGCCAAAAACCTTTGTACAACACTATAAGCTATAGGCTGCATGGAGATCCATAAGGCAAGAATGGGGCACATTTACTCCTAAACGTGCAACCCAGGCCATTGTCTATTAGGAACTCTGATCCTCTGAAATGTGCATTATTATTATTAATGATGCAATAACAGGCAGTGTAACTCTCCAACAGTTTGACTTCACCCCAAAAGGCACACTCCTCTGTTGTCTCCCAAGACAGATGACAATAACAGATGCAACAGGCAGAATAGAGAGCAATGTGACCTCCCCCTTTTGTATCTTCTGTTATTTTAGAGCAACTTTCAGGCTATTTCATGCATATTTGCCCCCTTCTGCCGTGCGTAATGAAGGGGACTGGCCAGCCTCAAGTGATCAATCAGGCACCCCTGAGGCTGAAATGAGCCAGCAAGTTGTTCATGACATTCCCACATGTTTCTGCTTTCGGCACTAATGGGAACCTTCTGTACTGCTGGCCCAGCGCTCCCTTCAACAGCAATTGCCAGTGCAATCAGGACGAAAAATGCACAGCTACGCACAGGATCCCAAAAGCAGGCTTGACCCCTGGGACAGTCTCGGCCTGTGTTGACCAGAGTCGGTATGACTGAAGGTTTTTCAGCGTGAATATGTTTCTACAAGTCTCTCTTCGTATAGCACTCCTAGAGTATGTGCACACAGCAGCTGGCAGTGCTCCTCATGTAGCGCTGTGCTCTAGTATAAAAATGGAAATACTGGGAGCAGTATCATAGTGGACAAGGTGTTCAGTGTCCTTTCCATAGTGGGGCTGCCTTACCATATTGGTGCTAGTGTTCAAAATGCAAACAAACCTGCAAAGTTTAAGTTACTAATCCGAAGTAGGAATCCCTTCAAAAAAGTATCCAACTTCTCCTATTTCAAATTTCTTCAAATTTGGCATTTGGTCCCTTACAATAGTCACTACAAAAAACCTGAAAGCAACAGCCCTCTTATTTCCCCAGTCTCAATAAGTATTATCTCGCAGCAAAGAGGGAGAATATCCCTCCCTCTGGATTTTCTTGGATTCCAACTCCCATCAACATCCAGAGGGCCACAGGTTCCCTGCCCCTTTCTTACAGAGTGACTTTTAAAGATAAAGGTAAAGGGACCCCTGACCATTAGGTCCAGTCGTGACGGACTCTGGGGTTGCGGCACTCATCTCGCTTTATTGGCCGAGGGAGCTGGCGTACAGCTTCCAGGTTATGTGGCCAGCATGACTAAGCCGCTTCTGGCAAACCAGAGCAGCGCACAGAAACGCCGTTTATCTTCCCGCCGGAGTGGTACCTATTTATCTACTTGTACTTTGATGTGCTTTTGAAGTGCTAGGTTGGCAGGAGCTGGGACCGAGCAACTGGAGCTCACCCCGTCACGGGGATTCGAACCTCCGACCTTCTGATCAGCAAGTCCTAGGCTCTGTGGTTTAACCCACAGCGCCACCCTCATCCCTCCAGACGTGATTCTTACCCTTTCAATTTAGTCTAATCATCACAAACAAGCAACAATAAAACTTAAAAGCCTCATTATTACCCACCAGAACAAGAAGGGCTGGTCCACCAGTGTTCCCCTGGCAATTGGATTTGTTGGCACCTGGGAATGTGTACTTTTATCTGCATTATGGCTGTGCATTAGCCATACATTTAAAGCATGTTGCTTCCCCATTGAGAAGCCGGGAAGCTGCAGTTTGTTTAGAGAGTGTGAGGAATAAACTACAAATTCCAGGAATTTTCAGGGGAAGGAACACATTTTAAATGTGTGGAGAGTATGCAGCTACAGTATATGCACTTATCAAGATCAATCGGGACTATGGGAACATTGCAATGTGTAATAATATCAATAGTACCCACAGATCTCCCCTTGCTGGACCCTGCAGTATCAGTTACTTTGAGTGGTGATTTGGACAAAGCAATAATCTTTAGCCATAAAATAAAAAGATGGCTAAATACCCCTAAGCTATATTTATTTCCATTAATAGAACACTGGCAAATGACACGTGTAAGAAATGCATTTTGCCAAACCCATAAATGCTGTGTGAGAGCAGTTAACACATGCCTTTTTATGACTGACATGGTAGATTGCTTCCATATCATATGGTAGGAACTTTTTCTGCCAGGGGAGTATTAAAAAGCACAAAATGGGTTTTCTTCTGCAATTTATTGCAGTCTGCTTTCCATCATCATGTGTAAATATTTCAAACGACAAGACCAGTTTCCTTAGAGAGTGATATTATGTTTCTCCTCTTCCTAATAATGGGAGTTTTAAACAGAGCCATTTATAGCCATTGTTTTACTATCTTTTAGCCTATGCAAGTTCCTACGACAACTTCAGAATATGTCACAAGAGGAGCTGTGCTAAAACAGCCTATGCAAATACCATGCAGCAAGAACTATGCATTTATCCTACGATCAATATAGTATAGTAAGCATTGTTGACACTCTACAAAATCCCCACTGTAGGGATGATCGGGGAGTGGGGAGTGGGGTCCGGAGAGAGCACACTCCCCACCAGCAGGCAGTCACAGTCTGCCTGCACACGTGACCTTGGGGTGCGGGGCACACCCCCCCAGACAAGCCACAGCTGTCTGAACATCGTTCCCTCTGTCTAACCTTTTGCAGTCTCAGTAGTCTGCGGTGCCCTGTCTGTAACCTTTGTCTCTGAGACCTTTTGTCTCCTTCATCATACACTGTGCAAGGGGAAAAGGACGCGGTGGAAACAGGTGCCAAAATAACTTTGTGCCACCCCACTATCTCGGGACCGGAAGATGTGTAAAGGTCACAGCCCAAAATGTATCTGCCTGGTTTGCATATGTGTCTCAATAAAAGGAGGCTCCACAGGGCTGGCCGGCAGCTTGCATGCAGCCCACCTGTGCACAGCTCACCTGCATTATCAACTCCTGCCTCATGTCCATCACTTCACCCCACATGTATAACATCTGCTCCCTCGCATGGCCCACATGGTATAGGGAAATAAACTGACCATATAAAGTAAACATGAAAGGAAAAAAGTAATGCAGACCCTTTACTTTTTTATATCTTCTATCTACCTATATCTATATACACACACACGTGCACAAATGCATATAAACATGTGTGTAATCAGAGCACATAAGGATGTGGAAGTCAAGCAACCTTTCACTGCAAGATACACTCGTGCAATGTGATATTTGAGCACTTTTACACTATTGGAGTTTGGGAATTATGGCTCTTCTTCCTGCCCCTGGGACTCTTCTGTGTCAGCTATAGTTTACTGACAAGCTTGTGGTCACTGCTGAGTGGTTTGCCTGTCTGCTTGGCATAAAAACCACGTACTAAGTCGCTCAAAACTTGGCTGGGTAGCTCACAAGTTTAAGATTACATTAGGTTTGGCAAGAAAGATGGCAGGGAGGCAGCACAACTGTGTTTTCTGGGTGGCTCAGCAAATAAGTGGTTCAGATTATTTTGCTCCTAAGGGAAGGAGAGCGGTACAGCCTGCATATTAAACGTGCCCAAGTGAAATGGTGCTGATTCGTTCCTCCCCTCCGCCTTTTTAGATGTGTTTTGTGGCTAAGCCATCATTCCCAGGAAGCAAAATCACACAGAAAGACGACACAAAATGGATGCCAGAAGCTTCTGAAATGTATGGAAAATAATGCTTGCTAGCTTATTGTAGCAAGTCTCAATTAGCTGTGAAAACACTAGCATTATTGTGTTAAGCATAGAATATAATAGGGAACTATTTTCAGCGTTATGTAAATATGAAACCTATCAGTGCCTGAATTGTTTGTGGCTTTGAGCAGTATTTGTAAAAGCTATCTTTAGCAAGCTACATATGCAAATCGGCCCCAGCTATGACAGGGCAAGTCAGCACTGGGAAAGGTGGACTTTCCCTACATAGCGTTGTAATTTTATGTTGTGAACCGCCCTGAGGTCTATGGATAAAAGGCGGTTTACAGGAGACAGCTGTCTATGCACCACGTTGAAAAGCATGTTTTCCAGCTGCCATAAAGAATCATCACAGCTATCATTCACAGCACCCTTAAACCATAGTTCCCAGGATTGTGGTTTTTTGGGGGGGAGTAGGGATGTGCGCACACAGATTATTCAGCTAGAGAAAGAGATGAGACAGAAAATGTGCATATTCAAGAAAATATTCAATATTCTCCCTTTCTAAGCAGTCATCCCTCCAGAAGGTGACTGGGAGGAAGCAGAAACAGTAGGCATGACACAAGCTTGGATGATAAACCAAAGCTGAAGCAATCAGTAGCAATGTGGATAAGAAGCAGAGTGCTGAAGGGGAAAATGGGTCTTTAAAGCTATATTTAAAAGGTTTGGACGTTCTGGAGTATGCATAATTTTGTTGTAATACCATCTCCGCTATAGGAACACCACCACAGACGGGATAGTAAAGATTTACAAGGGCTGCCATCAGGACCATCTATTTCTCTTGAAAGATATCAAATATACAAATGCATTCATTTAGTAAGATAGTTGTTGCCTATGGAAGACAAAGTTTGATGCTGTGAAGTCTGAAAGGATTATCTAATCATAGATCCCAACAAGAATTGGTCAGGTGCCCAGATTGCAACAAATTGCCTGTATTAAACTGTTTATATAAGTGGATTTGGGCAGGTGGAAACTGGGAAGGGGTGAGGACAACTGAGGCTTCACTGCTATGACTTGAAACTCTCCAGACTCTTTATGCTGCCCATGTTCAGTTCAGGTTCCTTCTCCAATACGCATAGACTTTACATTCTATCAGTCGTTCACCAGAAGCAGTGCCTTGAAGCAACTCACTTTGCCACTATGCATATAGAAATATACTACCACAGCAGGCAATTCCATCAAATCTCATTTAATATTTCAATTTCAGATGTTTCAAGAACAGCATAATATGTAAATACATGACTTATAAAATATTATATTTCTATTTAAAATCCAGAGATTAAAATAACAGCCTTAAAGAGCAATTCTCCCACAACTTACATACTTTCCAAGAGAAAAAGGAAAAGAACAAGTGCACATAAATTTAACCTTTCATGCCTGTGTAGGCAACGAAGACTAGCTTCCTAGTCACTCTCAAGACGATTAATGACCATCAAGACATCCATTGCCAGCAGTGGATTTTATGTTTGGAGATTCCCAGCAAAGTCTTACAAATTAATACTAGTAGAAATGTGTTTAAAGAGACAAATGCATGATTTCCATGTTCCAATTTCCTAGGCGACATTCACCTAAGGGCCCCGATGCACAACTTATTCATTGCAGATTAAGTCTGTACAGTGGTACCTCGGGTTACATACGCTTCAGGTTACAGACTCCGCTAACCCAGAAATAGTACCCCGGGTTAAGAACTTTGCTTCAGGATGAGAACAGAAATTGCACGGTGGTGGCGCGTCAGCAGTGGGAGGCCCCATTAGCTAAAGTGGTACCCTCAGGTTAAGAACAGTTTCAGGTTAAGAGCTGACCTGCAGAACAAATTAAGTTCTTAACCCGAGGTACCACTGTAAAAGGAATAAGGCGATCATGGATGTGTTCTGCTACAGAGAGCCCATGAGTATATGTTGCCAAGGAGAAAAAGCAGCATTTAAAACTAAAACCAATTCCAGAGTTAGCTGCACTTTTTTCAGCCCAGTCAAAACAGGGCAATGCCTGAGACATATGGCGATGCGTTAAGTTGGTGTTGTGCAGTCACAAATAAGGCTTCATGTGAACCAGCCACCATATGGAGAATTGGGAGTGTTGGCATGCCTCAACAAACCCATTTGAACAGGAGTCTGGGGTGGCATTCAAGACAATCCTACTTAGCATAAGAAGAGCCTGCTGGGTCATACTTCTCAGTAAACAGTCACATGATTGGACTCCACTGGTGGATTCTTTTACAGCATAACCAACAATATGTGGCTGAGTGGGTGTCTAGTGTAAAGAAGTGTGTTAATGCAGGCATATGATACCTGCTGCACACGAGTAACTGCTACATTCTTAATGGGCTTGAAGTAATCCAGTCCAATGACTTTTTCCCCTGGGGTTTTAGACTTCATTAGGGTTGGAGAAGAAATTAGATTCAGTTCACATTTAAAGGGGAACATACCAAAATTGCACATTCTGGAACAATAGGAGAATTGAAACACAGCCATCCTTCAAAATGAGCAATTCTATGAATTTTGCAGTGCAGTTTTCCAACTGCACAATATTTACAAAAATGCATATGTTAGGAGAAAGTGTGCATAGAAATGAGTATTAGTTAACACAACATACATAAATGTATTGGGGGAAATTGCTTCCAAAGGAATGGATGTTAGTCAAAATTATGCATACAAAATTGTGTTTATGAGGAGAAATTCACACTAAAATGCTGGCACTCTCCTTCCCTTAGTATTTAAAAGTGGAGGGGGATGCTGCAGGGTGCTGCCACAATGTGGAGAACTGAATTTAAGAGCGGAAAAATGAGAAACTTAGAAAACTGAAATTGACAGATCCATCCGTCCCTTGACTTTATTATTGGGATTGTATTGGGATTATCATTGGGATTGTACCCAGCAGTGGCTTTGTAGTAATAATGGAAAACGCTTCCGCTTGTACACGAGAGGCCCCTGGTTTTTGCCTATCCCACCCCTATCCACTGTAGTGTTCCATACCCACTCCCCCACCTGCCTCCTCAAAAGCTGCTCCCGTGGGTTGGGAAACCCTCTGAAACATTATGGGATAGGCAGAGGACACAACAGTAGGTAACTGGTGGATCTGGGTGCATCATCTTGTGCAAGTGGAAGTGCTTTCCACTAGATCAAAGCCAGCCTTAGATACAACCCTTTGGTATTATCTCAGCCCTGTTTCCCCAAATTCTAAGCCTTCCATGGCTATAAAGCCCACAAAACCCACATATAGGTGCTTTCAGAACTCGGATCTGGGTTCCCAGATGCCTTTCACAGTATCATTCAAAAACATAACGAAAAGTGCTTGTTGTTGTTTGGTTCACAGTTTCAGTGACGGAAGCAATGTTTCTAAATCTTCATCAGCCTCTTTATCCTAAAAGAAAAAAAAGGACATTGCATATGAGGAACCACCCAGAGCTTCTATACCCACTGCCAATTTCTGCATAAAAACAAGGGATTATTTTCAGTGTTCATGGACAAGGAAAACATAACTAGTTCATTCTTCCTTTTAATCATTATGCAATAGCTCAGTAGAAAGCTGAACAAAGGGTGGGGGGCTAACCTGATACAATGATTTTCCTTTCCAACTTCCTCCTGCATTGAAGTATTCATTACATTACATTTTAACGGATGCTAATAAAGGTTTTCATCCTCCAGTCATCACCTTTTGGAAGACTTTAAGTGAACCCAGGCATTCCTGTGGCTTGACGTTTGTGGCTTACATTATCATCATTTCTAGGCCCTTCAAACACATATATTTAGAAGTCAGATATAGTCTATTACAATAGTTATGGTTGTTTTGGATCACATTGCATTTTGATTTATTTGGTGTATCCCACAAAGTCACTGCTCTACAGTTGCAAAGTTCAATTTGTCTGCATATGACCATTTCAAATGGAACCCTGTGGGCACTACATCTCCAAGCAGCAAGTTGTCTGTGTGATGTGGCTCCATAGCAGCAAGAGGCACTTCTGACCACTGCAAATTTAGTGATGCTGTGGCTGAGGACACCAGTACTGCACAGACACTTGCATGGAGCAGTTGCCTTGGTCTTTTGGAGCTGCAATAAACTGGTTTTATTTTAAGCAGTATCCTACACAGCCAGGTATATTAGCCTTCAGTTTTATGCAAGGTGTATTGGGCTTGATTCCCAGTCACTGTACTCTGGGAATCACCAGTCCCAACCACCAGACTGATGGGACAAGGCACACACAAAGATAATTGGAAAAGGGTTTAGCTCTGCAATGTTGTTAACACTCAGCGGGCACTGATATTTCGGGATCCATTGACGAAAGCTTACTGGCCAACAGCAGATAAGATGATAGGAACTGAACTCCCACAGTGAGTTCATTTCTAGCTAACAGCAAAAAAGATGCACAGAAGAGGCAACATGCTATTTGATGCAAATCTCCAGCAACTTGGTAGTTTCGTCATAAGAAGAAGAAACAATGGAAAGAGATATTGACTACACTGGGCAACAATTTTTTACTTTTTGAATGTTGTCTAGATTTCTACAACTGATTTAGGGTATTTTTGCACTGCTGAATCAGGAAATGGCATCCGTTTCTCTCCATCAGGTCAGGTTTACTGTAAACTGAATGGTGGGCATTGATAAAGGTAAGTACACGTAAATTGCATGTTGCTTCACCATTTTTCAAACTTCAGGGCTTGAACTTCCGTTTCTTGGAACTCCTGGAATGCTCAGCGGCAGGGAGGTCACTCTTCAGAGTCCAACAGTAGTCAGCCATCATGACTGCGTTCCAGTGACCCTGATACCTGGTCTCCATCTCTTTCATGTCCTGATGGAATCTCTCCCCCTGCTCGTCACTCATTGAACCCAGGTTCTCAGGAAACCGGTCCATATGTGAAAATAGGTAGTGCATCTTGATGCTCATGTTGCAGCCCAGGTTTCTGAAAGCAGTCAGCATGTTGTTGACAAGTTCTGCATAGTTTCTGGCCTTATTGTTGCCAAGAAAGTTCTTCACTACCAGAACAAATGCCTTCCAACTTACAGTTCCACTTCGTTCATTGAGTTTCCGAACTCTGGATCTCTGATGAGCTGACGGATCTGAGGACCGTCAAAGATGCCAGCTTTCAATTTCTCCATGGTCAATCCTGGAAAAGCCTGGCACAAGTAAGTGAAGCAGTCACCATCCTTGTCCAGAGCCTTGGTGAACTGCTTGATTAAGCCGAGCTTGATGTGCAGCAGTGGGAAGAGTATTCTGTCTCTGTCCACCAGAGGGTCGTTGATGACGTTCCTTTTTATACAAGGCACCAATTCCTCCCGCACAGGCCAGTCCTTCTTCGTGTAATGCTGAGCACAGTCCCTACTATCCCACATGCACAGAAAACATTGGTACTTGGTGAAGCCAGACTGTTGTCCCAACAAAAAGTTTACTATCTTCAGGTCAACACAAATAAACCACTTATGCTGATCATAACCAATTTTCTCCAGCACATACTTCACCACTTCATAGTTCTCCTTCAGTGTAGTTGAGTGAGCCAGGGGTATAGAGGCAAACTGGTTGCCGTTGTGTAGCAGAACACATTTCAGTGATCGCTTGCTGCTGTCAATGAACAGTCTCCAATCTTTGGGTTCGTACTGTGGCACTCCAAGCCCCATTAACTCAGTTTTGATCCCCCAACTTTATGCTTTGCCACACCAATTTATGGAAGATTTCGAGGTTTTATGACTTCAAACTGATCCCTTTTCGACATAATCACCCAGAACTATCGGACCTGAATACTTCTTGTCATTAAAATAATGATTTCCAATCAAAACAATTATTCGACATGGCATTTTACCCCCACCAACTTCTTCTAAAATGCTCCACACAAGCGTACATGTGAACAAAAATGTAAAAAAACGACATGTGGCCATAGCTCAAACTTGACCTGCTTGAGCAAAACCAATGTGATTTTTGGATTCAGCGCATCAGATTCAGCCTAAATCAGCTGAAAAAATGCAGACAACAAATTTGTTGTTGACCAGTGCTACTTTTAACTTAATGTAAAACAAGAAGGGGAACAGAAGAAATAGGCCTGGTTCAGACGTCAACAGGATGTTCAAAACAACTGGATCAGATGTCATTGAACACTGAGGTATAAGAAACAAATAAATCTCCTCTGCAGCTGAGCAGAGAAGAAGAGGGAGTGTTCAAGCTCATTGCTTATGTTCACACAAGTCACGGTTTGTTAGAGTAATCTCATTACATTTGAGAGCCAGTGACCCATAATGGCTAAGAATGTCAACTATTAGCCAGGAAACTGCTATCTGAAGCCTCACCTCCACTATGATATCATGAGATGGCCTTAGGTAAGCTACTTTCACTCATCCTTGGTCCTCCCATCCCCACTGCAATATGGGGAGAATAATACTGGCCTGCCTTACAAGAAGAACATTCTGCAACTGGAGGGTCACCACTGAGAAGACCATATTACAAGCCCTGGTAAGCTGAGAGATAAAATGCAGAGCACCCTGCAATACACAGGAAAACCAGGCAACCCCTAGGAATTAACAACTCTGTGGACACATTAAAGTCTTTGAGACTTTTGGAATGTGCCCTGTAGGATTAAAGTGCAGTATAACAGATTTAGGGTAAGTGTTAGGAAACCTCATAGGAATTCTATAGCAGAATGAGCCACTCGGGAAGGATATGAAATCTCAAGCTAGGCAGACAGAGCTCTTAGTTTATCTTGGAGCATGAACTGGACTGGAGATCCGAGAATTCAGAAATCTATCCAACTCCATAATTAATGTGTCCACAGCAAGCTTTTGCTTGATAGTTCTTTCAATAACATTAAGGCAACATAACCAAACCAAGAAATTATGTATCAGTGCCTTGAAAGATATTTATTGTAGTCATTGCAAATCTTTGCCAAAATACTGTCAAGTAACAGGAAGAGATGCCAGACAATTCCCCCCCCCCCCCTGAACCTGCTTGCAGCACTGGTCCCAAAGCTTGCACTACAGAATTCCACATTTCAAACTTCTTGCGTAAGTAAATGAGATATAATTTATCTGAATCAAGTCTTCCTCCTCCCTGCAAAAACATACCACCCATCTTATATTTAAGTGCATTTGTAGCACGTTTTGCATGGTGGGCCTCCAATGTTGGGCTTCGTAGCCTTAAGGAACGCTCCAGACTGCTCACTGAATTGCCTATGACAATGCTAATGCAGAACGTCAAAATCAGACAGTCACAGCTCATCTGATCAGTGTGACTAACTACACTGCATGCCACCCGGTTCCTCATTAAAATAAGCATCACTATTATGATAGTCCTCTGTTTAAACATAATTTCATCATATTAGTATTTACGCAGTTTCCATGTGTTACTGCAATCAGTCACACTGGGGATGTCACAAGCCACCTTGTACTTTGCATGCAACTGCCATATTTCATAACGATTTGGGCCCAGGACTTCTCTCTTTTTTGTTGTTTCTAACTGTTCCTCTAGAGCACTAGAGGAAGAGGAGGTTGGGGACTTGTGGCCCTCCAGATATAGTGGAGCTACAACTGTAGCAGCACTTGACCACTGGCTGGGGCTAACAGGGTTTGGGAGTTAAATATTTAGATGGCCACAATCTTTCCCATTCCTGCTCTACAGAAATAAAAGTACAACGTAGCAGGAAGCTCTCCTCTGCAGGCACTCTTTAAAGTACATGAAAGCTGCAGAAGACAAGTACCACCATACAGACCCTGTACTTCATCATCACGACTAACAATAGCATGGAAAAGGCCTTAATGATTCAGGCTATGATACATGACTGTATCATAACATCCCTAGGTGACTGATGAGGCAGCAGAAACTGCTTCCAAAGAAGGCATCCCCCTTTTGTGGAATGCTCTCCCCAGGGAAGTTCATCTGGCGCCTTCATTATATATCTTTAGGTGCCAGGCGAAACGTTGCTCTTCAACAAGGCCTTTGGCTGAATAATATTCTACAGCCTTTTAAATGTGTCTGTGGGAAGAGGGAGGTTCTTGCTTTGTTGTTTTTTCTTTTAGCTATTTTTTTTGTATCTTGCATTTTTATCTTGTGAACTGCTCTGAGATCTTACGATGAAGGGTGATATACAAGTCCAATAAATAAATAAAAAACATTTAAATGGGGCTTCAGACTCACATCTTTGGTGACTGACAGGATTGATGATGCAGTGTCACAGAACTTCAGCGCATTGGTCCTCTGGCCAAGATCTTTGTAGCACTGGAGAGGAGAGAGGAGGGAAAACATCACACCAAGTACCTAAGTTAAAGAAATCACTAAATTATATTAGAGGAAGAGAGCAGACTAGTTTCACTTACCTTTGCCAAATAGACATAATTGTGTTTCGAATATCCAGGTTGTAGTTCTTCAGCCTGACCAAGAAAAGAAAAAGATGAAGAACAGGACAGCAAGAACACCAAAGTCAACGGAATATTTATAATAAATAACAAAGAAAAGTTTTGATTTTATATCCTGCCTTTCACTCCCTTTAAGGAGTCTCAAAGTGGCTAACATTCTCCTTGCCCTTCCTCCCCCACAACAAACACTCTGTGAAGTGAGTGGGGCTGAGAGACTTCAAAGAAGTGTGACTGCCCCAAGGTCACCCAGCAGCTGCATGTGGAGGAGCAGAGACACGAACCCGGTTTCCCAGATTACAAGTCTACCACTCTTAACCACTACACCACACTGACATAGAAACAGTGGCACTGTTAGCCCTGGACGTAGGCCTAGGGGCTACACCACTTGGTGGTGGTAGTGGAATATCTGCCAGGCATGCAGCAATAGCAGGCCAGGGAAAGAAAGATGCAGCACAGTAGGAAATGGTGAACCCAGCAGCTGAGGCTGCAACTGCTTGCCACCACTAACCCAAAGTGTGTGGAACAAAGAATGGCAGGGAACTCCGCCACTGAGGTACCACATCTGGCATTGTGGGACCCAAGGGGACACAGACCCAGTGAGGGGGCACTTGAGGAGGCAAATAAGTTAAATTAAAATGGCCCCAGTTTCAATGAGGTGGAGGGTCACAAGGCAGTTTGCAGCTCAAAAAGCAGGACCAGCGTGGCACTGGGTGGATGGTCCTGCCCATCTATTCCTGGCAGAACCTGCAAATTACAGCTTGCAACTTGCACAATACATCATGCCAGGTTTCTTTCAAACAGGATCCTATTCACAAGCCAAAAGCTCTAACAGGTGCAACTTTCACATAAACAGCTCTCCATATGAACCTTAAGGTGTTTTACACTTTAAGCAGCCCAAATCCCAACAAACGCTGACACAGCAGATGAATTAAATTTAGTTTAGGCAGATGCGTGCAGTTACTCCTCTACAGATATCATTTCAGAAATCTTTGGCCTTTAGAAGAGCTTTGAATTTATAGCTGCCGAGAACAACTTGTTGAGCAAATTTCTTGAACGCCAGCCATTTAGTAGGTGGGCTTTTGCAGAGAAACGAGGGAGTGGGAAACAGTATCTACCTTAAGAAAATTCTGCAAAGCTTCATGAATTGTTGAAGTTGGCGGAGTCCCAAAAAGAGCAGCAGCTACTTTTTTCTCAATCCAAGACAACTGAGCCACCTTTGGAAACAGCAGGAAGAAGGGGTGGAGAGAGTGTTGTTTCAGAGATGCTTTTAGGAAATGAAACAAAGTGTTGTTTTTCAAGCCAATTACCATAATAAGCTATCTTCAAAAAAAACAAATTAACCAACCCTGGAAAAAAAGCTCCATACTGGATCTACTCAGTTGTACAACTGGTTTTTATGGGTGATATCCAACTAAACAGCATTGCTAGCACAAGGACCTTTAGTTGTGCAATGAAACATCTGCATCTTCTCCTCTCTCCAAACACCCACTGAATCTGTTCCAGGGGTTCCCCCAACAGCCCCTGGTGCATATTTATAAGCAGACATGTGGGAAGGGAAAAGGGTGGTTAAAAGTTCTTGCACTAGCAGACCTGTTCAGATGGATAGTGTTTACATTTTGCAAACCAATGAGAAGCTATCTTGGCATTCAGTGGCATATAAATAAAGTATTTTCACAAATAAGCAAGATGGCCACCACTGTATCTCAGGATACACTCCTAAGAAAAACGCTTTTATTTTTGGTCTAAAGGGGGAGGGGAGGCAGGAATTTAAAACAACACCATGGCACACCAAGAATCCACATTTAAGGAGAAGTCCCAGTGAAGACATTAGAATTCACTTCACATTGGTCAACATGATATATTGGGTGTATACAAATACACATATTCAAACTTCACCGTAGATGTGTCATTCAAATTCTTCATGTGTCAGTGGTTTCCTCCCGCCCCCAAAGAATACAGTTCCCTACAACTATAAACAGGTTATGTAAACATATTTTGTTAGTGGAATGACTTGCAAATATACTTCTAGGATTAAAACTATCATCACATAGGAAGTAGCAAGCACATAGACCTCCCCGCCTCACTCTCAAAGCCTCTTCCTACTTTCTTTCTTAAGGGAAATGTTACTGTCATTTTTATTAAAAAACACACCAAATAAATGAACACTTCAAACTTTAAAATAAACTTCCCAGCAGTTTGGGGTTGTTTTGTTTGGCAAGGCCAGTTGTGGACAAGCATTTGTTCTCTTGGAAGTGGAGGAACATTTGTGCATTAGCATCAGTTTCAGCTAATCCAGACGAAGCATATATGGCTTGACAGAAGAATAAAATGAGGGGAAATACTGCTTATATAATATTCATGTGGACCACCCAAATTCCAATATACATACACTCATAATACTGTACACTGATGGATCCCACACAAGGTTCAGCTGTGATGTCATAGGACTTCTAATTTTTCCATTGTGGAATTTATAATTAGCTTCTTAAAACCTGTGGCGTGAGCTTAGAAGAATGAGATGTGTCTGGCACTATACAGGTTTCCTTACAAAATTTAATAAGAACTGACGTTGAGGGTTTCAGTTTCATTTCTGGCTGGCTTAGGGTTTGGTTTTCACTGCTCAACAAGCCTTCGTACCCAAAAAAGGAACTGCTTGGCTTGCCTCTAGTACCTTTCTATATATAATCTCCAACAAAATTAAAGGAACACCAAAAATGTATGATGTCAATTGCATACAGGGCTTTGACTTTCTGTTCTAGCCCCTGCTAAAGGGAAATATGTCCAGAAGAATTTCTAACACCTTTATAAATGAGATTTCTCAAAACAGGCCTTTTGGGGTTTTCATTATTAATACAATATTGCCAGATAGAGAAAGTCTAGGAATATCCTTTCTTGCTCTTTAGAACAAAAGCCATTGTACAAAAAAAAAATGCTTCTTTTTATATCAGAGATGTACATGTTACAGTGGTACCTCAGGTTAAGTACTTAATTCGTTCCGGAGATCCGTACTTAACCTGAAACTGTTCTTAACCTGAAGCACCACTTTAGCTAATGGGGCCTCCTGCTGTTGCCGCGCTGCCGGAGCCCGATTTCTGTGCTCATCCTGAAGCAAAGTTCTTAACCAGAAGCATTATTTCTGGGTTAGTGGAGTCTGTAACCTGAAGCGTATGTAACCTGAAGTGTATGTAACCTGAGGTACCACTGTATTTCTTTGTCACATTTGTATCCTGCAGTTCCTCCAAGGAGCTCAGGGAAGGATTATCCCATTTTATCCTCACAAGACTTCTGTGGAGGAAGCTTGGCTAAGAAAGAATGTGACTGACCCAAGGTTATCCAGGGAGCTTTGAGGGGATGCCAGTGAAAACTGTGATGGAACAAGTGATGTGCAAGTACATATTAAATTATTCCACTACTACAAAGAGGTGGATGTGGTAGTGGGGTTTACAGAAACCCCAAAAAACCCATGCAAATTCCTAAGTAGTACAATTTTGTACTTGGCCTCAAAGTAGCCAAGACAATTTTCAAACTTGGGTCCTTTCTGGAAAATGCCTTATTATTACATTATTTCCCCCACTATTAGGCTCAGTGCAACCTAACCATACTTCTGAGAGGTAGGTTAAGCTAAGGGACAATTTGCCCAATGCCATCCCATAAACTCTATATATGTAAAGCGGTTATTTGCCCCCATCCAAACCAAACACCGTGATCATGGTGTCCTAATGAAAGCAAATGTACTGCAGCCCACACTAGTGTCTCTGAATCAGTTTTTTCCATAGCTGCACTGAATCAATTGTCTGCCTATGCAATTAACATAGTGTATGGAATTCTGCTTCCCTGAGTTTTAATTGATCCCAGATTTCATCTAATTCCTTGCTTCACGTATAATTTTCTCTCTTGAGATATTCTGTCTAGATTACTTGATAAGAGTAAGATTATTATCTTCAGTGTTTTGGCTCCTTTCCAACTTGGATATGAAGTTCTCTTATCTTGGATACCATTTCAGTCCCAAAGTAGGGTGATGTCCAAGGTAAAGTTAAAGAACATGAAACAGAGATGCTACTCATAAATTGCATGTTCTCTTTTGTGAAAAGAACAGGAAAGTCTGGCATATATATGTCTTTAATACTAATGGCTTTCAGGTCCAAGCAGAAGTATGCTTGGTAGATTTAAAGCTTACATCCTTTTTTGAAAAGATATGCAAACACTAAATATGGGTTTGAAGAAGAGAATACTACTGCTATTTTTTTTTTGTTTTGTTCTGCTACTTTTTAGAAGTCTAAACCTCAGCCCTGCAGTCTAGTTTGGAGCTGGGGAAGGTGCAACGATCTTCCCAGTAGCTGCTCTAGGCTTTGAAGGCACTCAAAGCATCTTAGAAACACAGTACTCTGAAACTTCCAGGTGGAGAGGTGAGCTAGGGCCCATCTACGTTCGTCAGAGGGAGACAGACATCTTCCCAGGGCAAGGAGGACGGTGGAGTCTTGGTCCCATATTTGTCAGCCTCATCATGCATCCTGCCCTTAAGCTTTGGAACCCCAGCTTCTTCTTCCAGATCCAAGTTATTGCCTATTGAGAGCCAGTGTGGTGTAGTGGTTAAGAGTGGTAGACTCGTAATCTGGTGAACTGGGTTCGCGTCTCCGCTCCTCCACATGCAGCTGCTGGGTGACCTTGGGCCAGTCACACTTCTTTGAAGTCTCTCAGCCCCACTCACCTCACAGAGTGTTTGTTGTGGGGGAGGAAGGGAAAGGAGAATATTAGCCACTTTGAGACTCCTTCGGGTAGTGATAAAGTGGGATATCAAATCCAAACTCTTCTTCCTCTTCTTCTTCTTCAAGTGCATGTTTAGCACCTACTGCTTTGTGTTTTGTTTTGTTCTAACAGTTGCAATTTCCCCCCTTTTCTTGGTTGCTTGGATTCTGCTGTTTTTATATTGCATTCAATTTTGTCCCTTTGAGAATTTTGAATTGAAAAGCAAATGATCAATCCTCTAAATAAAATAAAACAGATCACCTGCCACAGGCACACTTTACAAACTTCATTAGGATAGACTCAGAGCTCAGTGGCAGAACTTTGCATGCAGAAGAGTCTGGATTCTGCTGCCACTCAGCGGAGAGCATACTAGGCTAGGTGGCATGGCTCTCTAACAGAAAGCTTCACACACTCAACTCCTCTTGGAAAACAGAAGTGAAATCGCTCAATGCTACAATTTTAAGTAAGCTTCACAGGGCTTCTGCTGAGTAAAAGGACATGGGGATCACTTACTTCATAGCACCATCTTCCAGCTAGATAATATAAAAAAGGGTCTTGTGGCTTAAGCCCAATAGCTTTGTCTAGATGCTCCTGTAAGAAAGAAGACCAAAATGAACTTTCCTTTGCCTGGCTATAGGCTCAAGTTCACAAAGTGGACCATTTCCCTTTTGTCCTGGCACTCTGTAAATATAGTTGTCCAAAGTCATCTTTGTATCAAGAAGAAGCCTCAAACAAGAATTATCCAACACACCTGGCCTACTAACTCTAAAGTTTAGAATACAACAAGTAATGTCTTATCAATAACCAAGTAAGGGTGAAATACTGCTTTAATTAAAATCAGTAGCAGCCCTGCATTTAAACTCCATCAGCAGTGAATCAACAGACACAAGCAGACCTCAGAGTGTTAATGTAAACCAAGAGTAAATGAGGGGTGTTTTTTTTATACAAACACATAATTATGCACTTCTTTCCCCGTCTCATGCTGTTCTTTGGAAATTCAGACTTGGGAGCAGTACAAAAATTGAACGGCTGGTTCACAAAGTCATACTTAAATCTTCTTCAGTTTGAAAGCTACTTCATTATGTCTGGTAGGAGCATACAAAAATAATCTCATCTCCTCAGCATAATCCTGGCACTGAAGCATGTCCCCCAGGCAGTTACTTTTACTCTAAACACTGTCTTCAAAGCTGTCAGGAGGAAGTAATTTAATAATAGCAGCAGCTTAACAAAGCTACCAAAAACATACCTTAAAGAGATAGCCATTCCTGATTTTGTTCTGCACACTTTCAAACTGAGACATGTAGCCACACATCATTGCAAACCTGAACAGGAAGCAGCAAGGAAAGAGAGAGAAATATCAAAACATTGATGATCATTTTAATCACAATAATGCCAGCCTGGCTAAGATCCTCATGCGAGGAAAAGCACGGAGGCAAAACCAGCTTGTAGTCAAAACTGACTAAAGCCCATCCAAATCTTTTAAGCAAAGCTGTAAATGTTTAGTCTATTATTTCATTTAAGCGTTTTGATGGGCCAAAAGTACTAAAGAATTTTAAAGTAATTGTTCAATAATTTTCAGTACAAAAAATACAGGAGTGGTGTTTCACTTTAGAAGAGGCGTTCTTTCTCTCCTCTCTCACAGAGACTGCCGTGACTTGTAAGGGCATAATCTAAAAACAAAGAAGGGTTTCTTTCTTGTTCAAAACAATAGCTTTGTTCGTGTGCACTGCAATCTGAAGGATGTGGACTAGTCAGAAGTCAGTCCCATTAAGTTCAATAGGAGTTACTGCTTGAGTGTCCTTTGGACCATAGCCTTAATCGATTAATCAATAACTTGTGAGTAAATGTGTAGATTCCATATGCCAAGACAAAATAACTAGAAATGTGGGGTTTAAATTGTTCATCCTTATATTGTCTGTCATGACCCTGATGGCTTTGAATCAGTTTTGACTCCAGCTGCTTTTATACACTATTCAAGGTTCATACCACAAGAGGCTTATGACAGCTGCAACAAGAGGGAGGACAACATCTTTCTCATCAGTATGGATGGAGCAGAGCATGGACAGAGCAACATAGATTTCAACTACTCTGTATTTTCCTTATAGAACAAATCCAGGGTATCCCAAAAGAGATGATTTATGATGCTATGAAAGATCTTTCAAAACTGGCCTTTCAAATAATCATAATCAAGAGTGTTGGCAGCCCTAAGCAGGAAAGATAAAGGAATTTCAACTATTTGGATGAGAAAAGGGTACTACAAACTTAAATTCCCATAATTTGCAGAAATGCAGGCAACATTTTCTCTCCAAAACCCTTTGGCTCATTAGGTGCTAATCAGATAAACTCAGCATACCATAGCTAAACGGATTGCAGCTAGAAAAGAAAACAATGAAATGCAAACAAGCTAATCCCAGGTTTTCACAGTATCTCCAAGTCTGTGCGTGACAAGGGAAGAAAGGTGCTGGGTTAAACTAGTTAAGGTTGATACTTTTACATGTAAAGGCCTTTCTAGACAAATAACAAGCTGCTTATTTTTCTTAGTGCAAAAGTCACGCTAGTTGCAATCGTATCTGTCCCGAATAAGAAAGGGGGGAGGAAGCCTTTGTTTTTTTTAAAAAAATGATATTTATTAGAAGTTTAAGAATTACAAAAAAAGAAGAAAAGAAAACAACAACAAAATTGACAAGACATACATTACAATACATAAAAGGAAAAACATAAAAACAATACAACAATACAGCAAAAAAATCAATAACATTAAAACACACATCCAATGTTCCATATCTTTATCTTTCATTTACTTGTTTCATCGACCTCCTCACACCTCCCTTTTTGTATTCTAATTTAATTAATTGTTTCAGCAAATTCTTTCCATCTTTCTCAATTTTTGTTATATAATTTATCTTAACGATCTAACCTATTAATTAACTCAGCAAATCCTTTCCATCTTTCACTATATTCTGTCATTCAATTTACCTTAATTTATTTAACCTTATCTTACCATAAAAAACCTTAAAACTTATTTGTACATAACTCCTTATATCATTTCTACTAAAGCCAAATAGTTTCATTCCAACATTTTTCCTAATACTCGTTAATTTCACACTAATTCTCAAAATAAAATTTTAAAAACTTTCTTCCAATCTTCATCCAACGTCTCTTCTTCCTGGTCTCGGGTTTTGACAGTCCTTTTTGTCCATTCCATCTAGTCCATCAACCTGGTAATCTTATGTCCAAGGCTCATAAGTCTTCTCCATGTCCCTTCTGCAGATCTTCTTCTTGTTTATGCCTGCACTTTACTTTGTCTTTTGTTGATCTTTTTCTTAATTTCTTTCCTTTCTCATTGGGGGGTAGGTCTCGGGAGGACTCCAATCCAAAAATATCTCCATCTCCCCTCAGCAGATCAGCCCATTCCCCACAGTCCCATTCCCAACAGTCAACACTGTAATCCAGAAAGTATTTAAAAGCATGTTTCAAAGTCCTTCCAAAATTAAGAGCCCTCACAACTCCAGACCCCCCCCTGGTCCACTCCAGATTCAAACTTCAAGAACAGCAGCTTATGCTCCTGCAAGGCCTCGAGTCTCTCCATTTGTGTTACTTGAGGTTCAACAGCAACCTCCTCCATTATCTTCTGCACTTGCACTTGCCCTGTCAAAACAGGTTCCTGGGTTGGTTCCTGAATGGTTTCTATATGAGTATTTGCCGTTTGTCCAAAGTTTTTAACCGCAACAGTCATCAAATCCATCTTCTCATGCATCTGCTCCAGCAAAGCGCTTGTCTTGCAAAAAGCAAGCACCAAAAATTATTCTAAACACATTTTTATTCAAGGTCAGAGTCTGGTCTCACAATCCTAATCTTCACAGCTGTGAAATTCCCAGATCGACTCCAGCAACAATTTAACAAGCTCCCTCTAGAGGAGACAATTTCTATTTGTATCCATCTTTTGAAAACAGGACCAACAAAAGAAAATTACTTTCATTTTTCAAATATTTTGTTTCTTTTGAATGCAAAAGGCAACATTGGAATCAATTTGTTTCTCTTTTCTAACTATCTGTCAAAAGACGTTCCGTTCACAGTCAATGAACTTCCCCATAAATTTCTGTCTCTGACACCCCGTTCTCAGGTTTGAGACGGTGGAAATTTATCTTTCTTTACTCTCTCTCCTGCAGGCTTGAACAGTCAAAAAATCCCCCCCCCTTTTCTCCTGCTTCCAAGAGGGGTTTTGGTGGTAATAACTGAAGGAAATTTAGACCTTTATATACGACTTTCCAGACTTTAGCTTGCAAAATTTTTGCTTTAATCTATTTACAAAAATGGGAGGCGGACTTCCTGTTTAGAACCTTCCCGCTTCAGT
The DNA here is from genome assembly GCF_965113315.1 of Podarcis vaucheri. Classification (NCBI taxonomy): domain Eukaryota; kingdom Metazoa; phylum Chordata; class Lepidosauria; order Squamata; family Lacertidae; genus Podarcis; species Podarcis vaucheri. The sequence continues at coordinate 42,288,607 of NC_138761.1, read as the reverse complement.
ACCAAATTAAAATGTTTCTTAATCCAATTTTCCGTTCTACTCACGGGTACTTGTTTAGAGTCCAATTGTCCACAGGAAAAAGTCAGCGCTCTCCGGCAACGGCTGTGCGGCTTCACTCCGTAAAAGTAGCGGTTGATTCAAAACACCGCGCCACTCACCCCACTTCGCTTCGGGACCCCCAAAAAGGGTTTCCCTGCGAGTAGGGGAAGCGCCCCTGGTGTCAGCCGAATCCCACGTTCCCAGGCTTCCTCCGCCTGGGATTTTTAAAGGGTCTCCGCCTTCGCCGCGGCGGCAAGACCCAATTTTCACGGAGCGGGTTCCTCTCGGTCAGAGGAACTCCGCCATTGCCGATGGCGCTAATCCAGAAGTCCGGGGGGGGGGGAGGAAGCCTTTGAAGGGGAGGTATACATTTGCTGCACATTCACATAACCCTTTGTAAATAAAAAGCAAGTACAAAGATACAGTGGTACCTCGGGTTAAGAACTTAATTCGTTCTGGAGGTCCATTCTTAACCTGAAACTGTTCTTAACCTGAAGCACCACTTTAGCTAATGGGGCCTCCTGCTGCTGCCGTGCTGCAGGAGCCCGATTTCTGTTCTCATCCTGAAGCAAAGTTCTTAACCTGAGGTACTATTTCTGGGTTAGCGGAGTCTGTAACCTGAAGTGTCTGTAACCCGAGCTACCACTATATATGTGGCAGCATGGAATAGGGTAAGTACAGAAACAAACTACATTTCCATTTCGAGGAAAGTAATTAGCCAGGGGAGCAGGTAGGAGAGGTGGAGGCACAGGAGCCAAGAGAGTTTGGGAACAGAATAGCAAAGAAACAGAAGAAAAGAACTGTGTTTAAAAATGGCACATTGCTGGAAGAGAAGATGGTAGCATTACTGGCATTTCTCACTTAATTTTTCATTTAAAGAGATACATGAGTTTTGCTGTTCTTCAGGGGCACAAACTTTAATTACTTAAAAATGAAATTTTACCCTAAAAACACACACACACAGAGAGAGAGAGAGAGAGAGAGAGAGAGAGAGAGAGAGAGAGAGAAAATGACATGGCTGTAACAAAGGGCCCTTCTGAGCAATAATGCTAGAAGTAATGTCACATAAGTGTCTTTAGATGAGACCTAATTTTTATTTGTTTATTAAATTTTTAAACTGCCCTTCTTTCTAAAGGAACCTAGGGCTGCAAAACAGTAAGTGACAAAACATGTTAAAAACCTCTTTTAAAAAATTGCAACACAGTTGCAGAGCAAAAAAGATCTCAGCTCAGGCAACTTGCTGGAAGAGGCACTGAAAGAAACAATAGAGACAGGGCCTTTCTATTTTGCAAGGGAATGAAATTTCAAAGGGTAGGTGCTAAAGGCCTGACTATTACATTGTGCAGAAATTATCTCCTGATAACAGGATACTAAAGATAACAGGATACTACAGGCTACTAAAGGGCTTTGGCCCAGTATACCTGAAGGAGCGTCTCCACACCCATTGTTCAGCCCGGACACTGAGGTCCAGCACTGAGGGCCTTCTGGTGGTTCCCTCACGGTGAGGTTACAGGGAACCAGGCAGAGGGCCTTCTCAGTAGTGGTGCCTGCCCTGTGGAACGCCCTCCCAACAGATGTCAAGGAAATAAACAGCTATCTGACTTTTAGAAGACACCTGAAGGCAGCCCTGTTTAGAGAAGGTTTTAATGTTTCATGTTTTATTGTGTTTTTAATATTCTGCAGGAAGTAGCCCAGAGTGGCTGGGGAAACCCAGTCAGATGGGTAGGGTATAAATAAATTATATTATTATTATTATTATTATTATTATTATTATTATTATTATTATTATTACTACTACTACTACTACTACTATTAGTATAGGAAAATCTCACCTGCAGAGCATAGTGATCAATTTATGTATGCCAGGGGTGAGATTATCTAACCTCAGGTATCTTGGTCCCAAGCTGTATAGGATTTTAAACACTAAAACCAGCGCCTGTGTTGGTTTAGCCTGTGACTGAGAACGCTATAATTCTTTCAATATTGACCCCCCTCACCTTCCACCCACTATTTCACAATACTTCACAACAATTTGATGTGGTCAAATAGAGGGCAAAAGCTCTGCACTATCAAGTTCTGACCCCTGATCTACTGGTTCATAGCCTTAATGAATTGCTTCAGTTAGTAATTAGATTCATAGATTACATTAAGAAGAGCATGACTTACTTCCAATCACAGGATGCGTAGGTTCTGACTGTAACCCTCTAAGCTTGCTGCAAGCAATAATTAATTAATTTTTAAGAATGCAATTGAGCTATGGTAGAATGGCGCAACTAACAAGCACAGAGAAATCAAGCTGGCAAGTTTTCTAACCAGGTTGTGAAACCTGATTAGGTACAGTGAAACTGGCTACAGCATAGATCGAGCCTTTTAAGGTGAAATCCAAGGGACCTTCAGACTGATCTGTAATCATGTTTACTCAAACAAAAGCTCAGCTGCAATCTGGTGCTGTGTGGAAAACATTTGAAAGCAAATCATTTTTATTTTGCAATTGCGCTACTTCAAAAACTGTAAGAACCACACACAGGCACACACACAACACAGGGTGCTAAAATGGCATTGAGGAGCACAAACTATGCAGCATCGTAGTGTACATACAAGGGTGTATGTGTCGCTGCTAATAAAGTGCAGAAAGGGGAACACTGCCCACATGGCTATGCCACACCCACAATGTGGACATAACATAGTGAACTGAGCATATCAAAAAGCATTGCACATCCCTGAAATGTAGGTAAAGGTAAAGGGACCCCTGACCATTAGGTCCAGTTGTGGCCGACTCTGGGGTTGCGGCGCTCATCTCGCTTTATTGGCTGAGGGAGCCGGCGTACAGCTTCCGGGTCATGTGGCCAGCATGACTAAGCCACTTCTGGCAAACCAGAGCAGCGCACGGAAATGCCGTTTACCTTCCCGCCGGAGCGGTACCTATTTATTTACTTGCACTTTGAGGTGCTTTCGAACTGCTAGGTTGGCAGGAGCAGGGACCAAGCAAGGGGAGCTCACCCCATCGTGGGGATTCGAACCGCCAACCTTCTGATCCGCAAGTCCTAGGCTCTGTGGTTTAACCCACAGCGCAACCCGCATCCCAAAATGTAGGTAGTCAATTGCAATTAGCTTACAGCTGAGGAGCAATGATTAGCAGCACTAGGGTGCTTCCAGACTAGAGGGCTTTCATGACTCACAAGCTAGTCCCATCCTTGCAGGGAAGAAATCTAAGTGCTGGCAGAGTGTGGTTTTCCAGCAGCTGAGGTCTTCAATAGAGGAAAGTCATTTAGATCAGGTGCAATAGATTAGTAACTTCTGCACTATCTCCATGCAAAAAACCCAAACAAATTTGTTTGCAAAACTCTAAATCAACTTCTGGTAAGCAAAACATGTTCGTAAAATGAAGATTTAACACGATCAATTACAGCTACATTCTCTGAAATAAACTTTAGGACTGCAATCCTATAAATACTGGCCAGGATGTAAGCTCTATTGCACACAGTGGGACTGTGTAAACATGCATAGGATTGTGCTGCAAAGTGCATTAGCCCAGTCTACTTAAGTAATACTGGATAGAGAGTACTCATCTGTGTACTTTTCCAACCAAAGCTATGAAAAAAATGATGCAAAAGCACAGAACTTGCAGGGAGAACATCTCATGAGGATCAGAAATACATCACTGTGAAGGTTGCTAGTGGTTTTTAAAAACCGATCTTAGGTCCATGATACACAGCACGGTTCAAAAATAAAGTTTGTAAAAGCATGCGTAAATAGAGGAAATTAACTGGAGTTTAAAGAAGGCTATCCAATAAAGCTACAAAGGAGGGAGGCTAGAAACTAGTTGAATGTATTAATTCAGAGCAGTTAGAAAAGAAACTGGCTGTAATTCTACACACACACTTGTGGGGAGTAAATCCCACTGAACTCAATAGGACTTACTTCTGAATAGACATGCCTAGAATTACGCTGGTGGAGGATAATAATACAGTTAGGGGAAAGTGAATGGGAAAATGTCAAACATGACAATAATTCTGAAGGAAACGGAGTTGTGCATGTAAGTTGTATGTCTCAAGTATATCCCTAGACTTCTACAAGCATAGGAAGAGACAAAAGATAGCAGCGCCAGACACAAAATTAAAGGGAAGGGTGGAGATGTATGGATGTCATCAAGAGGCATTTGGGCTGCAACCTCATGAACAGGGAGACCTCTTGCCCACTTAAGTCACGTAGCTGTCAGCAGCACGGGCAACCTTGGTGGACTGTGAAATCACAATAAAAACAACTTGGCTCTGAAATAGGAGGAAGCCAGGGAGAAAGAAGGGCCATGGGCGCCACCTAATGGTCCAGCTAGGGATCTGCGAGTAACTCAAAAGCCACTGCTCAGAGTTCCGTTACTTTGAAACAGGGCTAACTCTAGCAGGAGGCAAAGTGAAGCATTAGATTTGGGGTATCATTGATTTTGGGCTGTGTTTTAACTACAAGATGAGTGATGTCTCTGCTTTTTAGGATGCTGTCTTTGGGGGGAGATATGCTTAAATGGGAAGAGAGTCTGAATGCAAGTGTCCCTATAACTCTGGAAAGATCAAATCTATTGAACCCCTTTTTATTAATTCCCAGAATGATCAGATGCATTTTATGTCCTTTTAACTCCTTTCATATCAAAATGCATCCAAGAGTGGAACCTCAACTTACATCCGCCTCTTCTCGCAGACGTTCCAAGTTGCAACCACGGCAAGCCCGGAAGTAAACGCTGGGCTTGCCACAATTTGCACATGCACAGAAGTGGCTTCTGCCATCTGCACGAGTGCACAAGTGGCTGCCATGATCTACGCATGCGCAGAAACATGCTGCTACCAAATGCGCACAACGGCGCCTCTACTAGCGTCTGGTTTTGCCCAGCGGACGGGCCTCTGGAATGGATTATGATCATAAGTAGAGGTTCCACTGTATTGCTTTAGGTGTGGCCTATTTTAGTTTATTTTATGTTACTTTTACTGATTTTATTTTACCCTATTATACACATTTGGATAATGTGTTCTACGTGGTTCGTGTTTATTTACTTCTTGCTTTCTTAATACTGGTCATTGGCTGTAACAACAAAGATTTGATTTGATGGATCCAAGTCCTTCAGACTTACCACTGGTGACTCTCAGCACTTGATGGATCCAGGTTTACAGCATTTTCACTCACAAGCTTTCCTGCAAAAGATGCATCACAGAACATAAAAGTACTATTCGTGATATAACAATAAACCTGACCATATTAGCTGAAGAACATGCTATGCAATATAAAGATAACAATACAGATGTACCTTCAAAGTCGAACGGAATCCGTTCTGGAAGTCCGTTCGACTTCCAAAACATTTGACTTCCAAGGTGCGGCTTCCGATGGGCTGCAGAATCGGAAGCTGCGGAAGCCGTGCCAGACATTCGGCTTCTGAAAATCATTTGAAAACCGGAACAATCACTTCCGGTTTTCAATCGTTCGGGAGTCGAAATGTTCGAGTTTACAGGCGTTCGGCTTCCATGGTTCCACCGTAGTTAGCTATAGTTTGTGAGCCACCCTGTGACCTTTAGATGATGGGTGGTATATAAATTTAATAAAATAATAATTAATGGGCAATGTTGAACTTTATAAAGCCAGTTCAAAGGTTAACTGGCTTAAAACGATTATCACTAATCTTAACCATGTTTGCACTGAAACAAGTCTCAGTTATTTTAGTGGGACATGGGCAACCATGCCTAGAACTTTGTCTAGTAACTGAAAAACAACCCAGGTATGAAGAGAAAACTCCTATCATGATAGTTTTTTAAAAGGATTGGTGCTCCGCCCTTCTGCTGGCTCTAGTATCCCCCAAGTGAAACACAGGGCTGGAGCAGGGGAACCTAATCCTCTTGGTATTATAAACTCAGTACATAACTCAGCTGACCTTTGGTAGCATAGTCCTTTTTTTCTTCAGCCTCTGTGGTTATTGCAAACATGTCTCCATAAGCTCGGGCAAGCCTCCAAAGAAAGCCAGTATGATTTCTATACTGCAGGTAAACAGAATTTGATACATTAGATTGCCTTCTCCACATATTTCTTTTGCCATAATTAAAATGCCTATTATACTAGTCCTCACTTTTTATTCTGCACATATTAAAGCTTATTGTATTCTAATTCATTCTATTCAGCCACTGATTTCTTTTGTTGGTCTTTCCAGATACTTCTGAGGAACAACAAATAGGGCTTTGAAATAAACAGCCACTGCAAATCAATAATTTTTTCCAGTTACCCTCCAACAAAATGGAGAGTTGTTGCTAGTCTGTTGTGCAGAATCTCAGCACCTTCTGCTGAAGTAGAGATTATGTTGCAGGAATGTCACATTTGTTCAGTGTTCCAGCCACAACATTTAGGGGCTGAGAAAATCTAATTCTTCTATCAGAGCAAGGACTGAGTTGTAATAATTTCCTCTGGCACCTTCTGCGGTACCTCCTTTAATTTTAACATTACATAAACATTTAAGAGAATGACATATTGGTCACTGAATTATAGCTTTTAGTATGAAATGTTTGCATGGCATGGACCCTTTATACCTTTTCCTCATTTTCAAGCAGAAGTTTGAAGCTCTCCCTTTTCTCATTGTCTGAACCATAATGCAACCTGTCCGCATTCTGTAGAAGATTAAATAATTCTATCTTCTCTTCAGGTGCCAGAGGGGATGTGGAAGAACTGATCCATCCTTTTTCTTCCTCAGACTCTCCTTCAGTGTCAGTATGAGCTGTAATGTAGCTAAAACATAAAGGGTTTTGTGGGTGGGAATAGCTTAACTTCTCCTAAAGGCGACAAAAGCCAGCACTCTTAGCAACTTTAACAATTTTACCAGTTATGCCATCTTAAGAAAGTTGCTCAGTTAATGGAAATTAAAGAGAGAGAGAGAGAGAGAGAGAGAGAAGAAGCCATACTTTGTAATATCAATTGTGCTTTTGCAGAATACAGGCAACTCCCCATTTACACAGGGGTTGGGTTCTGAGGCACTGCATGTTTAAGTGAAATCTGCTAAAATGTATTCTTCTAACTGCTAAAGTCTCCGCTTCTACTGTATACCACTATTAAAAACCCATTTTTGATTGTTACCTTCTATGCACCCACTGGGTTTTTAAAGCAGCATTTTCCCGATGCCAAAACAGCATACTACTTCGGACACTGACCAAATTCAGTGAAACTTAAGTCTGAATGCAGTGAAATGTTAACGATAAGCATTTTTCAAAGCATACTACCCACTCCTTTTGTTTCTGGTGCAATGTTTATGCTTTAAATTAGAGAGCAAAAGAGATTTCACTTGTTGAACCAACTGAAAGTGCTTTAAGACCCTGAACAATAGTAAAGATAAAAATTTACTATGTGGGATTACAAGTTCCTTCATGATACCATCTACTTTGCTGCTAGCAGCCTTTCGGCACCACATCAAATACCCTTCCAGGGTTATAGGCATAGCGATCAATGTTGCTCACCAAGACCTTGAGATGAGGAAAGTTATCTCTTTCCTGCCAACGAAAACAGTTCCAGGCTTAAAAAACAAAAACACTCTGTCAAGGCCTTGTTCTCACAAGGTTGAAAAGTTTGTAATGGATATTACAAGATTTGCTGTACAAATAAAAATTAACGCATCAAGAAGTTTTCATATGATGCATTGAGAGCCAGTGTGGTGTAGTGGTTAAGAGCGGTAGTCTCCTAATCTGGGGAACCGGGTTCGCGTCTCCGCTCCTCCACATGCAGCTGCTGGGTGACCTTGGGCTAGTCACACTTCTTTGAAGTCTCTCAGCCCCACTCACCTCACAGAGTGTTTGTTGTGGGGGAGGAAGGGAAAGGAGAATGTTAGCCGCTTTGAGACTCCTTAAAGGGAGTGAAAGGCGGGATATCAAATCCAAACTCCTCTTCTTCTTCTTATTCTTGGAGTTCTTATTAGAAGTTTGCAAGAATTTTGAGTGGGGTCCCACCCCACCCCCCTGCATGCCATAAGTACCACTTTTTAGCTTCTGCAAATGCTAGACAAAATCAAGTCAAGACAGGGAGTGGGAAAGTGAGGAGACAGTGTAATTCATAGTTTATCTTCCCAGCTTAGATTACAAACAAAGGGAGGTCATATATGTCAAGAGAACACTTCTGGGCAAACCAAAACCTCTGCACCTTGAATTTGGCCTGGTTTTCATCTATGCAGGTATGGCAGGGTCTCAATGCTTGCCACACTTCTGGGAATCCCAAGAGAGCCCTGAGGAAGGGAAAGGGTTTTGGGGGTGGGGGGCGGTAGGGGAATGTAGCCACTGAATGAAGTTAGCTGGGAGTTCTCCATTTCCTTCTCCCTCTGCCTGTGAATTCTAGTCAGTGCTCTGAAGAATTAGGGCATGGAACACCAACAGACTGAACTATATATTTAAAAACTAACCAAGCAACTTGGGCAAGGAAAACATTTTACAATCAGCATTCCAGTTGCCTGCTTTTCTTTTCTTTTCTGTAATTTATACATAAATCATTAAAGGTTGTCACCTGTATGGATCATCAATATTTGTTTGGTGTAATGCAAGTTAAAAACTGACACCACCAGTCACTCATCCATGTATTGTGTACTGTACAAAAAATGTTCCCACAAAGATAAAAGCAGTGACCTTCATATGATTGCCCTCTAGTGGCCAATTCTCAGACCGGTCCTATTGAAACATGATGCATTGGAGGAGAACGTCAAGACTGCAATAAGTTTTGTAAGGAGGACTATTAGAAATATTGCAAGAAAGACTACAAGGAGAATTATTCGTTAATGACAATTAAGAGTAATAGAGAAATTAAGAATTGCAGAATAAGTGATAAAAAATGAAAAATCATCAGAGATGTTGACGAAAGTCTAAAACATTGCATAAGATAAGAAGCTATGTTATATGATTTTTGGAAATGCTATATTACAAAACTAATTAAAATGTGTGTGTGTATTATCTGAGGCCCCTCAAAAAAGGTCCAGAGGGCAGCAATACTAGGATGGGCCTTTTCTGCAGTGGCTCCCTTTTTCTGGAATCCTCTCCCCAGGGAGGTTCACCTGCTACTTTCATTACATATCTTTAGGTGCCAAACAAAAACTTTTCTCTATAATCAGGCCTTTGGCTGATTAAATTGTGGTTTAATTTAATCTATTTTCTGATTTAATTAATATTGCCTTTTAAATTGTGTGTGAGGGATATTGTTTGGTTTGTTATTATGCTATGTATTTTTATACTGAAAACCACACTGTGACCCTCAGGTGAATGAATGAACAAATAAATGAACAAGCAAGCAAGTGAGCAAGCGAGCAAGGAAGCAAGCAAACAAACAAACAGTAAATTGAATCCACTTACTCTGAAGTAAATCCAGCAAAGAGAGGGCAGAATAAGGAGTCTTGGCAAATGTGTTTCTAGAGCTGTCACAAGCTCAGTGATCCACTCTCGGTACTCAATTAAATATTAGCACTTATTTGATAAATAATTGCACAGAAACATCAACATAATGTATCTACGCAAATACTACATTATTAGCTTGGTTATGATACAATTATAAGCATGCACAGAAACTTTGTTATCTAAGTTGAGGCTGTCTTTTTTGTGTTCCGTTGAAATTAAGAGCTACTTCAGAATCTCTTCTCCCTGAGGTTATTATTAAGTGGGTCTGCTTTGTTATGATTTTTTGGGGTTTGTTTTGCTATGTTTCATTACCTTTTCCCTTCTTACTAAAGTTGTACTGATCAATGGAAACTGCCTTGGTTTTACAAGGTGGGAAGGCACAGCTTATGCCTTCTATTAAATACATAATACATAGTACATCAACATGCACCTACAACACCAGATATGACAGTCTGGTGGATATTTTTCTGAGTGGAATTTCTAGCACAAGCACACTGTTGTAGATTTAAATTTTATAGTGAATTGGAATTAACTAAACCATTTCCAGGCAACGTCAGCACTGGAAAGTGATACAGGAGCGATCCAGTATTAGATATTATCGGCAGAAGTGCCGACACAAAAGCAGAAGGGATAATGTTTCACCAAAGGAATTGTATTTTCCATTGTTAACAGCTCTTAAGATGGGAGGAGACCAAGAAGTACAAGTTCTACTCAGCTGCAATGCTAAAGGTTTCTGGAGTTGAAGCAAACCAAGGAGTACAACTAGTGCGTAATATTTGAAAACAACCACATAAAAGCCAAACTGAGGGTGAGTTTGCAAGAGCAAAGGCAATACATCCCTTTGCCATAGGCTTTCCTAAAATATACTGATATTTGAAAGATTTTGAGCTACTTCATGCAATGCAAACTGGCTGGATTTTTGGGTTGCTCTGAGTTGCCTTGGGCAAGATAAAGCAACTAACAAATGTAATAAATAATAATAGTACTAATAAAATTTTGAGGATGCAGGTTACCTGCTACTGATTTCCAGTATTGCTCCCCCCCCCCCCCGCTGCCTTGGGGTGGGCAGCTAGCTCTGGTTTAAAACTAAACACTTCCCACCACAGCTTCACCTGAAGCGACCGAGCCTCAGACTTGTACCCCACTCCTATTTTCCTTCAGCAATGAGGATCAGAAACATTTGCTTCTGTTTCCAATGGCAAATTGCCATTATAACCAAACCAGGAACTGCTGTTTGGATAACTACAGGTAAAGATAACAAGCCATGATCTATCTATCTATCTCTCTCTCTCTCTCTCTCTCTCTCTATATATATATATATATATATATATAAAATTAGAGGTTGGGATAGACTTGAAATAATTTGTAAATACTTACCCGCCTTCACTTTCTCCTTCTTCAGAACTGTTGGTATCTGACACACCTTTGCCAATCTCGGTCTTCCTCTTCTTTGTTCCTCTGTGCAAAGGGCTGCTCCTGCGAGAATCTCTTCTCCCCTTGAGTTCATCCCGGACAAGTTCTTCCAACTTTGGAATTGCTTCTTTCAGAAATGCTACTTCTCTCTTAAGTTCTTCCACAGTTGCTATTAAACCATTCATTTTTTCCAGTACCTGAAGCTGTCTTCCTTGCAAGAGCATCACAGTTCCTTGTTCGTTGTGAGTTTCATGTGGAAAATTTACCAAGTCAAAACTGCCCTCTGAATTCAAAAAGGTAGGCAAGTACATGGCTTTACTGCATTTCTGTGTCTTCCGATACCAAATGAGGCCCAAGGTTATTCCAGCAGCCCCGGCCATTAGGCCAAATAATATTTTTTTGCTTTCGGGATAAGGCATGACTTTTCTCTTCTGAAATGATATAAAAGCCATAAGAAAACTGGGTTTACAACGTTGCATGCGAAACTCCTGGCTACTGCAGTGTAGGCTATAGAGATATGACAGCTTCATTTACAAACCAGTTATACAGGGATTCTTGGTTAAGAGGCATTTAGGCCACAACCCCGAACATGCTTGCATAGAAATAAATGTGGGACAGCTTCATATGACAATTGCATAATGGGGCTGTTTTGCATTCTAAGCAATGTTTGTATTGTTCGAAACCAATCCGGGTTTTGAAGAACAATCCATTTGAACTTTGCCCTTATTGTTGCATGGTACTACCAAGCAAAAACTCAGCATATCTTTAGTTTGTTTTGCATCATCCTCATCAGTTTCATCATCACTCCTGATCCACTCCCAAGCTAGCAATTATTTTAGTTTCATATTAAAGACATGTGCCATTCTGGTTGGCTTTCAGAGTTCAGCTAGCAAATAGACAAGAAAATCAATAGTATAATTGGTGAGCACCAGGCAACATGATTAAGTGCACTTAATTTTGCTCAGAAGTGTGGCTCGCATTTCTATTGTCTTTTAATACCTGCATTCTCTGCCCAGAGCCTTTGGGATGCAGTCTGCTACAAAACTAATATATAATTGAAAAGTCAGAGGGAACCCAAGGCTCAGCCCGACTGAGAAAAACACGACAACTGAACGGTCCCATCTTCTACGTACCAATTTTGTTGGAAACCGATGAGATCTACTTCCAATAAACTCTGGTTTTTATTTGGGAGAGTCACAGAGGCAGCTGGCATTGGAGAAACTGGGCAACTGTGAAGGCTGACCTCTGTAACTAGATAGCAGTTGCGCAGTTTCAGCAAACTCTGGAAGTAAATGATTGTCGATGAGGAGTGAAATGATAACAGCTAATGGGGATACTTGCACGCACAGCACCCATTTAAACCACACACAAATCCTGAGAACTGTAGTTTCTAAAGGGTGCTGGGGACTGTAGCTCTGGGCTAGGAAAACTAAAGTTCCCCCAAAACATTTTTGGGGTGGGAAGGGTGCGGTGTCAGGGCTGGATTTAGGTTTGATGAGACCCTAAGCTACTTAAGGTAATGGGGCCCTTTATATGTCCCGCTGTCCTTTGTCAACAACAAATTGTCCCTGAATATATGCTATATGGCAATTTATGGACCTAATAGGTATCTAAAGCCATTTGCACATAACAAAATATGCATTTTATCAAAGTAATTGTTGAACTGAAATACAATTAAGAAGAAGTATATTAATAGTAGGAAAATAATAGGAATATTTTAGGAAAATAATAGGAAAATAAATAGGAATAATAGGAAAAGTTTTAGTGGGGCCCCAAGAGAGTGAGGCCCTAAGCTATAGCTTGTTTAGCTTATATCTGGCACTGCGGGAGGGAGATGTGCTTCAAACCCGGGGGGTGCATGCAGCCTTCTTGCAATACAAACAGCCCTCGCTAGGAAGTAGGAACTGACCTGGGCAGTCGCTTCGCCTCCCTTGAGCAAGCAGCCGGCAAACAGGCAGGACCTGAACCGAGCCCCAGAGGAAGCTGGGGAGAATGACCCTCAGGTGCCCCACACACCCAGTTCCTCCTTGGAGCGCCGCGGGCACCTGCGGAGGGGTTTGCAGCGCCAGCTCTTCTTCCGCGCCAAGGCAGCCCCCCTGCGAGTCTGCTTCAGCTGATTCCAAGTTGCTGCCTCAACCTCCTTCGCTCCGAGCCGTCACAGAAAAGAGGCGGCGTCCGCAGCTCAATGGGCGGCCCCAGATGCCGAGACCCGGATATTGGTGGGCGGGCGCCCTACCTGCTTGCCTGCTTCCCCGCGTCGGGGGCGGCGCGCTGTGCGCAAGCTTTTCCCTGCCGCCCAGCTGGAGGGCGGGAGAAACGGCGGGCATGGTGGTCACAAGCAGCCTATCCTTCCGGTTCTTGAAGGTTTCCCCTCAGGGTTAGTCCCAGGAAAGCAGCGGCCCGCCAGATGTTCGCTAGACTACAACTCCCATCATCCATGACCATTGGCCGTGCTGGCTGCGGCTGATGGGAGTTGGAGTCCAAATATTGGAGAAACTTGTCCGCACCAGACAATGTATTGGATCCCGTCCCCTCAGATGCAGCCGATGTCTTGTGTTGTTGTTTTTGTCAGTGTCCTGGGTTAAGCATTTCCCCTATTTTTGCTGCCGGGAGTTGCCTTGAGAAAACTGTGTTCAGGGTGAGTTGCCAGCGAGATCATTCTTTTGCGCTCTTCTGCGTCTTGTTCAGGAGGTCTGATCCTGTGCAGGTCTATTCCGAGCAATTTCCCCCATGTTCAGTGAGGCGAACTCCCAGGTAACCTGTGCCCACTTACCTGAGAGTAAGCCCCGTTGAACTTCGAGGGACTTCCTTCCGAGTAGACCTACACGGGATCGTGTGGTTTAACTTGTTAATTGTTATTTCGACCACCTTGGTCATATCAACCAAAGAAAAGGAAAATAATATAAACTGATAAAATCTTGAAGAACAGTGTGCACCAAAGTACAGTATGCCTTTATATTAAAATATGTCAAAATACCAATAATAACATAATATATATGCAAAGGTTAAAAAAGAAAAAAAGAAAATCTATATCAAAATACAAGTGGTTAAAGCAAACTTTACATTTTAAAGCATCCAGGTAACTTTCTATATTAAATCATCCAATTAAATAATTGCATTTACCGTATTAGCCTTGATAAAAATTCTCCTCAGCTTTTGAGCTGCCACTGCAAATCTTGTAGCTCTGTCACAAATTTTTCACACTTGGACAACAAATATGTAATTTTTGCTGCATCATCAGGTATCTTACTTAACAATTCCACGATAAACTTTGCCCTTAGTTCAGAATACAATGAGCAGTCTAGTAAATAATGATAAAGATCTACTTTATGTACTTGGGCACCACATTCTGAAATCCATGTGATAAGTTAAGAAAATGCAACTGAGGAGGATTGGGCAGTATGTCTCTGAGGCACTGACTGCATTTTATTTCTAATCATTTCTGAAGCAACTCGGTTTATAGTTATCATGCACTCGCTCCTTAGAAAATGACCTTTTGTCTCATCCTTGAAGATATCCCAAAGTTATTCTCAAGAGAACTAGAACATTTCTTACAGTGCCGTACCATCCTTCAGCCAGGCAAGAAAGAGGCACTGTTGAAGGACACATTCCAGCCAGGCAAAAGCCCTAAAAGAGAGTGGAGAGCAGGACTGGTGGGGGAGTTTAGCCTTGGAGAGACCTAGGAGATCAGGGTTCAAGTTCAGGCATAGGCAAACTCCGGCCCGCCAGATGTTCGGGACTACAATTCCCATCATCCCTGACCACTGGTCCTGTTTGCTAGGGTATAATGGGAATTGTAGTCCCAAACATCTGAAGGGCCGGAGTTTGCCTATGCCTGGTTCAAACCTTTACTCAGCCATGAAACTCACTGGGTGGACTTAGGCCCATCAAGCTCATTCAGTCTAACACACCTCACAGGGTTGTTGCGATGATGAAATGGGGCCAGGGAGAAGCGTGTAGTCCACATTCAGTGACCTCATTCCAAAGGAGACTGAACTCAGGTAAACACTGCAATGCACTCTTGAAACATCTCACCAGTGGCTATCTTCTGCAGCCTACTGTTCCTCTCTTGTATTGCAAAGAGAGCTACTTCTGGCACTGGATTTAAGAAAGCACAATGACAATACCAGCACCAATCCTGAAGGTTCATTGGATATGTAATTTCAGCATGTGGAAAAGTCCCCAAAATGTGGTGACTTTTTTTCTGCAAAAATGGACGGAACTTGGAGCACACTTGCCTTTTTCACTCCCACTCTTATAGGGCATTTGATTTTCCTGCTATTCCTCAACAAAGTTTTTAATTTATCAGTCCCAGAATGCTATCTCCTGAATGGCTGCTTCACTCCCATGCCAAATAGAAGCTATGGGTGTGTGGTTTCATCAGGACTATGGGATGGGAAGAAGAGTTAGCCCCCACTTTGTGCGATGGAGTCTGACTCCTGAGGCCCCTTATAGCTGCTCTGAATTTTTTTAGAAAGAATTCTACAATAGCTAACTATGTCTAATGTAAGGTGTCGTTTGGTCAAAGGTAAAACTAGGAGCTGCTAGTAATTTGCAGTTTGGAATTGTTATGCTTTTGTTACATCCTAAATAGCAATAGATGCTCTAAGGCTATTAGGATATTTTTGATGCAAATATAGTGGGTGTTGTTGTCGTCACAATAATAGTAGTATTCTCTCTGATATCTATCTATCTATCTGTTTGTCTGTCTGTCTGTCTATACACACACATTCAGATCTTGCTGAATTAATTACGGTATGCTATTCACAATATACACACTTAGAAAAACTTGTAGGATGTGTTAGTGTGATTTATTACCAGACAGGTATCAGTTACAAAATGTTTTGGGAAGAAGTGTAATAAACCATGAAATGGGTTTCTTTCTTGAAATATATCATGGTTGTTTTTACTTATTTGTAGTCTGTTAACTAGGGCAGAAAGTTTTCTTTAAAGACGTTTTGAGTAGACCTTCACTAAAGATCCCATTTGTACAGCTCAGAGTACTTTGTTGTGTCCACACAGGGGCACCCTTGCTGCAGCTTTTAATAGTGTTATGTTTTCATTCCGAACATAGTGTGTTTCATGGTGTCCTCTTTTACTCCGCTCTTCATTTAGATATTCCTAATGGATAGTACTGAGAACACTCTTTTCAAATATGCCCATTACTCTCAGATAGGACTTGTGCCTTTGCACAAATCACTGTTGGCAATATACACATTTAAATTGCTTTATGTAGCTAATGTTTAGATTCCAGACCAGCCAATGGCACTTAGAGGGGTTTCAAATTGACACTTGCTTTACCAGGGTTTTAATTGTTCTGCTATAGTTTAACGTTCATTTCTTATTTCTTGTGTACTTAAGTGGAATTGGAGAGAACTTTGGGGGAGGAGATGGGGGGGGACCCCAAGGGAGTCATAAAAAGATTTGGAGTAGTTGTCATATGGAATTTCAAAACCATGTGAGGCTAGATCTTTTGCTGTTTGCATACCATGTTCCTATATTGTTTTTTGTTTTGTTCTACAATTTGGGTTTAAAAAAAATCTGCCCACACATGACAGCATTAGGAGTAAAAGTTACAGTGGTGCCAATTTCTAATGACTTCCCGAAGGAATCCTGGGAACTCACAGAACTATAATCCCCAGTACCCTTAACAAACTACAGTTCCCAGGATTCTCTGGGGGAAGCCATGTGCTTGAAATGCGCAGTGTGTCTTTTACCTCTGTGTGACCATCAGGAGATGGCCTGATTTCCCTGCCTTTCTTTTCCTGGTCAAATACTTTTAGCTTTCCGTTCAGAAGAGCTGCACCCCTTTCCAACAAAAACCATCATGGTGGCACCCTTTGTGTGTACCTTATGGTAGAGGACCGTTGCCAAGGAAATTTCACCACTTGGCTTTAGAATAATTAAGTCACACTATATCCTATTGGCAATAGTTTGCTAATGCCAATATTCAGAGCTGTCTAATTAAGGAAAGATGCTGTCTAATTAAGGAAAGACGAGGAAAGGGCAGGAATGAGCAATAAACTAAAATTACAAAGCACAGACATCCTGTGGCATTTGGCTAGGGAGAATGAAATAAAACTTTGCCTTTGTCCTATTGGCTGTCAGGAGGAGAACTTTTATGCTTATTTACGTAATATGAAACATAATTTGTAGTTACCATATATGTGGTGGTTTGGTTCCGATTGTAGCATCTTGCGGTATGACTGCGTCCCACTTGCCTCCTTTAAAAAACAACATTCAACCCGCCAAACTACTGTAACTTTTTGACACATCAGTAGAGACAGAGGAGCACTAACAACATATTTACACCGCTTGCTTCAATGGCTTTTAGAGTAATTTGTGAAACATAAGAAGTTGCCTTATAATGATGGCTATTGGTCCATCGGGCTCAGTACTGTCTAAACTGACTGGCAGTGTTTATTACAGGTATTTCTACCCCAGGCTTAAACTATTTCAGGATGCCTTAAGGCACAAATATTTTTTGTAAAGCAACAAAATTCTTAAGAGAGCAAGGTAAGGCTCATCAGCAAGAATGAATAGTAAATTTCCGGGAAAGAGCTGAGATTTTTTTGTTTTAGCATTCTTTGCCCATTCCTGACATGACAAAGTAGGCACTAGGCAGGCCTCTCTGGCAAGAGGGTTCCACAGTCAGGGTGCCGCCCAAAAGCAGTTTGTTTGCTAGCCACCCATTACACCTCAGGCAGTGGGGATAAGCATCTGGTTTTGATTCCGTGTAATGCTGGTGGTAGCCATCTAGAGACCTTGAGAAGCACTTCCCTATTGAGATCTTGGTGCCATTTGGAAGTGGAACCCAAGATTCACTGAAATGGCTGCTCAGTCTAATGTGACTTGCCATCCTCTGGCTGAGGAAGTCCTCAAAAGTAAGTGACGGGGGAATGAGGGGTTCAAACACACCATCTGTCGTGGAGCACATCTCATGTTTATCAACCTCTGAGAAAGAGATACTGGGTTGTAGCCAACTCTGATTTTCCATTTGAGCGTGTGCAACTGAGCTTTCCTTTCCTCTCATCTACTCTGCAGTAGCACCCCCTCACACACAATTTTCATCTTGAGGAAGCCAAGATTTTGTACCGCCAAATAGAACAAGTTAAAAAATTAGACTCTAACCTACCACTTTTATCAGCCGAAGAGACTGGCACCTCTAGAGAGCATTACTGGCACAGGTAGAACGAGAAAACAGACTTATAAATGATGATTTTAAGCTGGTTTCACAGCCATCTTTGGCATGAGTGCCAAATCCATCTCTGCAGTTTCACTGGGTGGAGCTGGTTTCTTGACCAGCAACTTCATATCCCATGAAAACATGGTGTGTAGGCAGTCAGAAGGAGACTCCTTGCCTCCCTAACCATAAAGACTTATACACCCAGAAAATGCCACTTTACATCTCCTAGAATCATCTATGTGGGATAATTAGTACTATATGAGAGTGGCACTTATATTAGAGTGGCATTTATATTGACCGGAATGTAAACCAGCCAGAACTTAAACTAAACTTACTGTTGTAGATTAATTGAGATTAAAATGTTAAATACATTCTTACATGAACCTTGATAATTCAAACCCTTGATTATCATAGGGTGCTTCCATATTTATTTATTTATTTATTTATTTTAAAAAAAACATCGCAGGTCTTTGCTGGAAAGGTTAAATCTGGATTAAATGGAGGCAAAAATATGGGCTTGCATCATTTGGACACTGCAAAAATTGTGCTCCAGTGGCTCAATAAATAGCTGCCTGGAATCCCCCTGAATTCAATGCATTTTTAGACAAAAGTTGGACATCTGACAGATCATTCATACCCATTTAAACATTTATTTATGTATGTGGATTTCTCTTTTGCCTGCAACATTCTTAAAGGTCTCAGGTTTGATAACAAATCATCTCTAAAAATATAGCATGCATCAAGAGATAATAAATCCACAAAAATGTCAATACAGTTATAAATCAATAGCCCAAACTGGTATATGTACCTTTTGCCTGCTCTAGTAGTCAACTCTCTAACCTGAAAAGTGTTTGTTTTTGTAATTTACAGATGCTACTGAAGGCTATACAATCTGCCCTTGTTTCACATGCCTTGCAACATGTTTCTTTCAAGTAAGTACTTGCTTTCCTTACTCTCTCACTTGTTTTTGCAGTGTGGAGCCAGCATGTTATTCCTTCCCTGCCAAATATGGACTCAAATCTGGAACTCTAGATACAAATCTTGGTTTTCTTAGAGCCCTGCAGGAAGCTTGGATTCTGGGCTCTGAGACGGTTGCAGATGAGTCTTCTGGGAATCCCTCAACTCCTGCTTTTATTTTGTTTAAAAATCAGTGAAAAGGAAATGTGTGTTGGACTCACTGCTTTCCGTATGAAATGTTTTGTGCACATCTTTAAGCTTTCTTTCTTTCTTTCTTTTTTAAAATGGAGACCAGGATATACTTGATCTGACAGTGTCCCCTCAAGAAGCTTTCCTTTCACTGACATTTGACCAAGTCCTTCCTGCTTTCCAGATGCTGAGAGATAAAGAAGACTAGAAGCTAGGCCTGCTGTAGTATTCCCCCCGCCTTGCCCACATATAAACATGGAAAGCAGAAAATCTGGTCCACAGATTTTCAGGCTGAATAAAAGGGAAAATCCAAAATATACACATCGGACAATAACAAAATAAGCAGGAACCAAATGGAATTTTGCAAAGACCAAGGTGTTGAAGTATATGCAAGGCTACTTTTCTTAAACCTTTCGGATTCTGACTCCCGTCTAAATTTTCTCTACATTCTGAGAGTCCCAACTCTTTGCCAAGCTTCTCTTTTGCAAAGAACCCTGCCATTCTGTAACTAAAGGAGGGAACGCTGTTGGGGAGAGGGGTAATTTAAATCAAGGAAATGGTATGGCGGGAAGGATTCCATTCCTCTTCCCCCAGAACTCCTGTTCTACCCATTATCTGCTTATTTGTTTGCCACTTTTCTACAAAATTGGGCCCAAAGTGCCTGACAACTTATGACATGATCTGTTAGAAACAACTTGGAAAAAAACCACAATATTGTTAATCCCTACCCCAGTCTCTGAGCAGTGAGAGACTCCAGGATTTCCAAATGTTTATCCAAGATTCAGTTCCTGGGAATGAAGTTCAGTGGAGGCTGTGGTGCCTTTAGGATATATGGGTTTATTTAAACATATATTCAACCTGAGCATAAGATGGAGGTGCTCACAGCATTTACACCCCAACAGATCTCGCTTCTCCATTAGTCACAGCTTTAGATCCAGTGCAGAGCAAGACATGTCTCTCTGTCTTCAACTTCTAGCTTGCTTCCAGCTCACACATAGGCAAGTCCAGCTATTGCTCTCCTACATTGCAGCTAGGGGAGGGGAGGGGAAGCATGGGGTAATTTTGTGGGGTATGCTAATCATGATGCTTAACTAGCCAATGTCAGTACCTTAATAAAGGAACTGGGTTAGCAAGCTTGCTCTTATAGAGAGTTTGGATTTGATATCCCGCTTTATCACTGCCCTAGGGAGTCTCAAAGCGGCTAACAATCTCCTTTCCCCTCCTCCCCCATAACAAACACTCTGTGAAGAGAGTGAGGCTGAGAGACTTCAGAGAAGTATGACTAGCCCAAGGTCACCCAGCAGCTGCATGTGGAGCAGCGGGGACGCGAACCCGGTTCACCAGATTACGAGACTACCGCTCTTAACCACTGCACCACACTGGCTCTTCTACCTCCATTCTACCTCCACAGTTACAGGATCCCAAGAATCGGAAAGGACTCAGAGCATCATTCAGACTGACTCCCCCCCAAACTCAACAATATCAGTAAGTACCCCACAAAAATCAGTTCATGTAACCTGCAATCCATATAACATGTAGAACAGTGAAAATGAGAGCTTCCTCTCGCGCATGGATACTTTACTGTGTGCCACATATGTTGGTATTCTGGGCGGGAGGGGGATCAGGTGATCCAATTATCTTCCAAATTATATCTGGTCTCCCTGCAAAAAGCAGAGATGAAGGAAGTGTTAATTATTTAATTGACACCAAAATGGAAAATGGCTATGTGTATTGCTGAAAGGGTTTAACATTGGAAGATTCCATTCTTCAAGCTAAAGAACAGCACGTAGTGGTCTCTGAGCTCCTTAATGGGTTGATAATAAACTATTGTTGTTCTGTAGTAGCTAACATGTGAATGATTAACCTTAGATCACATGGGAGGCTATTTGGTTGCAAATCTCCATTTTGAAAGGTAATTGCCTTAGGTTCCCAGGTTCTGTGAGAGTAAGGATGTGAATGAAGCTCTCCAGGAAAACAGCTCCAGGAGGATGTAAGGACAGAGCTTCGCTTTTATGTCTGTTTGGAATTATATTTTATTTATAAGATGCTGATCCTGTGCTGGACAACACAAGATATTGTATGGAATTATTTGGGTGTATCTTTGAAGTTTTTTGTTTGGTTTTGAAGAAAATTCTGCAAGTAAAGCTGTAATTAAACTTATAGGTAAAGGTAAAGGTACCCCTGCCCGAACGGGCCAGTCTTGACAGACTGTGGGGTTTGTGCGCCCATCTCACTCAAGAGGCCGGGGGCCAGCGCTGTCCGGGGACACTTCCGGGTCACGTGGCCAGCGTGACATCGCTGCTCTGGCGAGCCAGAGCCGCACACGGAACGCCGTTTACCTTCCCGCTGGTAAGCGGTACCTATTTATCTACTTGCACCCGGAGGTGCTTTCGAACTGCTAGGTGGGCAGGCGCTGGGACCGAACAGCGGGAGCGCACCCCGCCGCGGGGATTCGAACCGCCGACCTTTCGATCGGCAAGCCCTAGGCGTTGAGGCTTTAGCCCACAGCGCCACCCGCGTCCCTAATTAAACTTATAGGCCTTGTCAATGCTTTATTTCCAAAAGGAGTCAGTTTGTATGCATCTAGTCACTTTATGCTGTGCAATATTCATATTTGCAATAGGAAGATGTTCACCTCACAACTGTGTAGCAACCTGACACATCTGCAGGATTTTGAAATGTATATGGGAAGTGCTCCCTGCTACTCTGCTGTTTCCTCCCAGGCTTTTTCCAATTTGCACCTTCTTACTTTAATACCCCTCCCCTGCACTTAGTTTCCTGAGTCTCTCTCCCTCTCTCCTATGTCGTCTCTGAAACCAGCTTCCATCCTGTTGGAAAACAAAAGCCATGGTTAAGCTGAGGTATACACATTAAAGACAGCCATTGAGCATGTGCAGATGACAGCCTCAGTGAATTGTTTGAGGAGCAAATCAGGTGAAGACATACCCATCCTCCTTCTGGTGTGTATAGGGATGTCAGAAAAAGACTTGAAGCAGCGGGAAACAACCTCTTTGCATTCAAACCATTAAAATGGTATTGTGACAGCATCTCTGGTTCTGCATGTTAGCAGGAATTTCTTACTTCCTGCAATTCCGTAGCCTCCTCCAGGTGTAAGGAGAAACCCTTGTTTGTGCTCTCAATTCCTTCCTTTGAAGTTGAATCATCTGAGGTCATACAACTCAGGTGATCAACAGGTGGGCAACCCTGTCCACCTGTCAGAAGTGTTCCACAAAGGTGGAGAAGTTCTGGATCCAACCCACCATCCAAATCCAGTTCTCCACCCTAGCCCTAAAAGAGCAAGAATGCAGCTGGGGAGAATTCCTAGACTCTGTGCTCCCTGTGGAGTCATAGGTGTTCAGTGGCCAGGAGTGCAGTTTACCAACTATGGCAGCTTCACAACTGCAGCCTTGATTAGATAAGTCAGATCTTAGCTGCCCAACGTCTGCTAAATACTCTTCCCAAGGCTCCCTCTTTTTTGGCCTTCAGGAGGTTCTAGAGACCTTTTTATTGCCGCTGACATGTGGATGATTTAGGGTGCTGTGTTTTCATTTCCCTCCCTCTGCTGCTGCTATTTTAATCTAGCTATTTTACCTGTTGCTGATAGTTTTATTTGCTGCTATTATCTTAATATCTTAATATTTTGTTTTTATTTTACTATGTTAAAAATCTTACTACTTTATTGCGATTTTTTTGCCTACTTTATTTATTTTCAAAAACCACCTTGGAAGGTTAATTTTTCTGTAAGGTGTTTTGAAAATCTGTTAAATAAGAAAATGCATGAAATTTAAATCCTATAAATGTCTGCTCAGAATCTCAATGGGACTTGCTCCAAGATACAGGATTGCAGTGTTCTTCATCACATTTCCATACTGTGCTTAAGGCAACACACAACAGTATGGGGAGAAAAATAAATAAAACTACATTCTTCTACCCACACACATTAAACAAGTCCCTGACCTTGTTTACATACGAGGTGTGATTTGTATCTGTAGTGCATTATGCCAACCACATTTTAATTTTGCTATAATGCTTCAGATAATAGTTCTGTGTACATGTTTGCAATCTGATCCTAGAGTTTTTGAAATGTTCATACCAATTTGCTAACAAGTATTACATTCAATATGTGTGGCTGCGTTGAGATCACAACTATTTTCATTATATGCTACATCTAGATTTACATCACAGCTATGCATTAAACACAGAATTCCTGGTCATTGAGTTTTGATGAAGTGTTCATGCCACAGTGCAGTGGGTCACCCCCACTTCATATTAGAAGTAGGGGGGGAAACCTCCTGCAATTTCTTTTATATTGACAGATGAACCCATCTGCATTTTGTTAACATTTTGTTTTCATTTCTAATTTTGCCAAAACTAACTTTTCTGCAAACTTTGACTCCCTTTACTTCTGTCTAGAACTTCAGTGCATGAGTTTTAAGATGAATGTCTCAAATGTTCAAAACATTGGATATGTGCCTGAAATGACACCTGTGTTGTGGATTTCTTTCTTTTCTTAATGTCTCTTCAATGCAGAATGAGTGGTGTGTAGATCCCTTGCCTCTGGGTAAGTGGGGGAAAGCAGAGAATAACTTACTGGAAACAATAAGATTTTCTGCAGGGAAAGACATGGGTATTGCTCCAGTATGCTATGTAGAATAGTTGTTTATGAATGGCAGGGGGAATAGATGTAATCTGAATTTTATGAGTTGAAGGATGGGGGCTTCCCTCCACTTTTGGCAATGTTGGGCTTGCATTAATGTTTCACTGGCAAGCAAAACATTATCTAAAATCCAGTAATCACAGCCTTATCTAACCGAATACCCTTTATATGTTGTAGGACTACAAACTCCATCATCCCTGCCCATTGGCTGGGAGGAAATTGGATTGAAGGAGTTTGAGTAATCATTTGTTAACCATATCTACAAAGAACTGAGCAGAAAGTCAATGTGTTGCCCTCCAGGTGTGGCTAGACTGTATGGGGTGTTAGGGGAGGAGTGGGGGACATGTCATGCTCCTTCTGGGGTAGTATGTCCACCTTTGGTCCACACTCAGCTCTCATCTGTGGCTCCTGGAAGCTGTCAAGATGAGACAGTGGCCACACCCCAGGAATGGCTTTGACTGGCCAGCTAAACCAGGTGAGGCTAGCCAATGGTAGTTCAATCAGCAGTCAGATTTTCCATGAATTGCCGTTTGCTCCTATTCAAAGGTAAAACATGTGTTCCTTGGGGAAAGTGTTGCGGGGGGACCATGGCTCTGTCACGTGCCTGGAAAGCTTGGACCTGTACCTAGAAAGCACAGAGCAAAGGTTAGTGTGGTGGACCCTCAGTGAATGCTGGCACCCAAGCCCAAAAGAGGAGCTACTGTCCCTCCTTCAACTCCTCACTCACCATCACATGATTCATTCTCAAAATAAAAAAAATTCCTTCCTGTAGCACCTTAAAGACCAACTAGTTGGTCTTTAAGGTGCTACAGGAAGGAATTTTTTTTATTTTGACTATGGCAGACCAACACGGCTACCCATCTGTAACATGATTCATTCTCTGTTTCTTCCCACTGGGATGCACTGCTTCTTTGTTTCTTCTAACGTCAGGCCTCGGGGCAGCTCCTACTATTAAGCAGACTGAGGTTCCCACCTTAGGTGGCAGATCTCAGGCTACCATCAAAGGCCAGCAAATTATCAATGATTGAGTTTATTATATGTTTTACCACCACTGAGAAAGCTCCCTTGAACCTTCTGCCTGAGGCACTAAAATGTGTAGGGTCATCTCTGTCCAGCCCTCCATTTTTTTTGACCTCTGCCATTCCTGAGTAGTAGAAAAAATGTGCACAAAGGATAATTTTTGGAGGAGATACAATTAAATAAATCTGTAATGTTGTGTTGAAAGCTGTAAATCAGCCAAAGCACGAGGTTTAAAAGTACAGCTTTATAGGCAACCACAGTCCAGTCAGCCTAAACTTGTTTGGGCAATTTAATTACAAGCGAGGTATTTTTAAGAGAGTAGGTAATTTTAAAGTCAGTTTAGATAATTCTTCATTACGAGCCACTTGCCTCATAAATGAAATCTATGTAAACTAAATTGTTAAAAGGGTCTTCAACTTCATAAACTTTACGACTAAGATTTTCCAGGAAAATAGATCTTGTGTCTATAATAGACCTTATGGAGACAATCTTCCAGGACGATTCCAAGGATTTAAAAGCAACAGCTTTTTAGTTTGGAATAAATTCTGTCCCCCTCAAGAGAGGCTTGTGGCTGAAATGTGCAGTGTGTTTCCCATCAGTGGAGCAAACAAGATGAGAAACGATCTTCCTTTGCTCATGTAGAAATATTGAGAATAGATGCTCCTGTGTAAAGATATTATATGTGATATTTTGTTTGGGTCCTCCGTGCCCCCAAATGTTATTTATATTCATTCTGTAATGGAATGGGCCTTCCTCTGGATTGTCACAGGCGAGATTGAAGCAGGCTGTGGCACAAGCGGGAGGGTCGCATCAAAGGATCTTTGCATACAGACTGGCTTATATGTAAGACGGCATTCCTTCGAGTAGCCAGTCCTAGGTTGTTTAGGATTCTGTACTTCTAGAAAAGAATCTTAAATTTGGCTCAGTAGCAAATTGGTAACTGGTGCAGTTTTGCTATTTTTATTGTTTATTTCATAAGATATACACCCCGCATGATTGTAAAAAAAAGCCTCAAAGCGGTTCCCAAAAAGATAAGACAATAAAACCCAGAAAAATTCACAACCATCGTCCCTGGCCATTGGCCACACTGCCTGGAGCTGATGGGAGCTGGAGTTCAGGAACATCTGGAGACCCCCAGGTTTCTTATCCCCAGTTGCTGTTAAGCAAGCTTGAAGAATATGCTCTAAACATGAAGAATTTGTCACCATTTAAACATGATCTCATTTTATGAGAATGATGAGTGGAATAGTAAATCCATCAGCTTCAGTTTAATTTTTTTCACCTTTTTGTATGTTTGCTGGGCTTCATTTTTTCATATATCTTTTTTGCACCCTAACTTAATTTTCTGACTTTCCAAACAATTGATAAACCTGTCAAGGGTATATATAGAGAGAGAGTGAGATAATAGTTTCATTATTGCATCCCTTTATTTGCACATGTGTTGAGTTTGCTCTGCTGTTATGACTTGCACAGGCAGTAGATAATCACAGGGTTAGCTTTTCAGAAACTAAAATAGTTCTGGGTGGTGCTTGTAAATGTTCAGAGTGCTCACATATCAAAACCCAAGAAGCCACACTTCATCACAGATTTCGTATGTGGATATATAGTGATACTTAGAATTCTTCAGAGAAGAAGAAAAATATCCTGAGCTACCCTGGGTTTTTGTGTTTGTTTGTTCAATTTGAAAGTGTTTAATTATTCCCTGTTTAGACATCATGAAACAAAGGATGCCATGAAATGTCCTTGAGGATTTGTTTCTGAATTCTGCTTGTAATATTCTTGATAATTATGGTGCTAGATAAGGAATGGGGAACCCGTGGCCCTTCAGATGTTGTTGAACCACAATTCCCAGCCACCCCAACCAGCATATAGCTGCCTCATCCCTCTACTAGCTGGTAACAAAACAACAAGTTGCAATGAGACAATGAGACTTTTGCAGGGTGAGTTTTATGGTAGATGTAGAACAGTCTTGCTCACATTTCAGTATGGTGACATTTTGGGTTGTTTTCTTGTATTTAAAGCTGTCCATTTTATATATGTATGCTGGTGTTTCTGTGCAATTTGTTGTCATTGAGGAACCCAATTTGTCTTTGTCTAATAATTTAAAAATGCAAATTGGGTCATTCGTGTCAGACTTCAAAACCACACCTAGAATAAGGAACTCACAGCTGCCCTACATAGCCAATGAAGACTCTACCCAGGTACTAGGGTAAACCTGCCCACCTTGGCTAGCTATTGGTTCATGTGAAAGGTCTATCTTATCCCACTCAGCTTTCTGGTGTTACTTTGCGATTGTTTTGACTTCTTTCCCTTTCCTCCTCCCCATTAATTTTAATTAAAAATAAAGCAATTGGGTCTCTCACTGTCTATACTCAAACAGCTGCAAGGAGGCTGTTTTGAACCTGAAATGCATTTGCCTGTGATGTCCTTAGTGCAAGACAGAAATCAGAACGACATGTTTTTTAAATATATATTTCAGGCAATGTAGTTTTTACATTTGAGTTATGGACACCAGGCGTGCACACACAAAACCCACCACCCACAACCCTGGTTTAAGTGTCGCTAGTGAAAATGGCTTAAAGCCTCTATTTGCTTTTAACTCTAAAGAAGCAGCGCGGCAGTATGGCTGTCACACTGTCCAGTGCATGGTTTTCTTTTCTTTGACCAGCAGGTAAGTCTTGGCACTATGTATGCTTAATATGTCCAAACAACCAGCAGGACTATTGGCTAGTTGCCCAAGACACTGGAATATTTGTCTTCTTGTTTCTAGTCTAATCTTCAGCACCCCTGGTCTTATCTGTTCCATTTTTTCTGGTACATGCACTTAATTTGTCTGCCTTTGGCATAATCCATTGAGGCCTGGTGTGGTGTCCTGGCTTTTTGCCCAACGTGAATTTTATCTGATTTAGTTTTATCTTTCAACCTTGGAATGGGTCCTGATCTAGGCAGACATGGTCCCTGACTGTACGATTGTAGTCTTGTTCCACTTTTAATTTTGTTCTTGCAAGCAGCAAATGAAGTGATAAGCCTATGTTGGGACGGTACCACATCATAGTTCAGTTGCAGTTCAAATGATGGAATGCTCTTCTGAAAAAATAATAATAAATCCCTGCACACAGAAAGATAGAAAAATTATTCTAGGCTGGCCTTTCCCCTGTCATGCCAATTTTCTATTAATTGAAATATTAATTGGGGTATTGGGGTGTGAGCTGTAAACCTCAATTGTAGTCAGAAGTGGTATAGCTCAGCCACAGAGTAACCATCATATGCTGCCCACTAAACCTAGGACTCTGTCAAATGGATGCTTGGTTCTCTCACTATAGCAAGTTGATCATGAGAGAGGTCCTTCCACCTTTAGCCCTTTCTGCCTCAGATGCACTGAAAAGACAACAGAAGCACATATTCTGGAAATGGTCGATGTACAAAGAAAAAGGATCTGCACATCACAGAGATGTTACCATTGGCAGACACCATGCTGGGTGTTGAATTAAATCTCTAAGAAGCAAGAGATCAGAATGCAGTCATATAAGAGAAGACTATCAGTGGCTACTAGTCATGATAGCTATGTTCTGCCTCCATTGTTGGAAGCATTATGCTGGGCACTACAGGTGGGGAGTTCACTGTTTCATTTGGGTCCTGCTTGCGCGCCTCCCATAAGCAGCTGGTTGGCCATTGTAAGAACAGGATGCTGAACTACGTGGGCCGTCGCCTGATCCATCAAGGCTCTTCTTTGGCTCTAGGAAGCCCTTTTAGTCCTCAGGCTTCATGTAAACATCTTTAAAATGGAAAGGATAATTAGGGTATTGGAATGGTGATGCAAGAGGATTGTAAAGCACATCGCACAAACAAGCTAGTTCGGATGCAGAGAGACCGTAGCTCAAGCAGGAGTGTCTTATACTTTCACAAGGAGGGTGTCTGTGATTTCCCCTTCCAAATGCAGCTTGAGCTGTCTGCACTGCTTAGCACGCAGTTCTAGATGGTCTTCCATCTTCAGAACAGCTTTGCAGTAGGCATGAGACAAGGGCCTGTCATGGGAAGGGGCAGCCATATTGTGGCTAACCCAAGGAATTCTGGGAACTGTAATCTGATTAGGATGTCAAGGATTCCCTTGAGACCCTCATTAAATGACAATTTCTTGGGGAGAGGGAACATTTGTTAAACCCGTTTAAATACCTGTGGTGTAGACATGTACTCAGTCTCAAATGTTTTTATACTGCCAGAGCTCCAGCAAGACCATTGTCTAACAACAGTGTAGAACTGCTATTGCAAATACTGAACATGACAGCTCTATGTCTTAGCTTGATTTTTGCCTACTCTTTGTGAGAGTTCAAAAATAAAAAGTACAGAGTGACATGCAGAAGGAATGTGAGTGGGTGGGGGTAAGAAAGAGAGAGATGGCAGGCTAAGGAATGGAACATATACCAGACTTCATTTGAAAGCATGTTCAGTTGAAGAGAGATTGCCTTAAGGTTCCAGTTGTTACCCACCATGAAACCAGTGAGTCACCCCAGCTAAATTATAGGATTATTCACCTATTGAACAGACTAGATGCATGTTTGCTTATCTTACTGGATCCAAGATATAAAGCAGTGCTTTCTTTAAAAAATCATTCTCACCGAAGAATCTTCGGTGACCTGGAGGACTGACGTCTTGCTAAAACCATCACCCTTTTCAGAAGGACAGAATATTTATCAGCGTATTTTCTGTAAACGGTTTCAACACTAGCAAGTTATTTGACAATGGCAGACCAGGACTTGAAAATGGAGATAACGAGTAACCTGATTCTTCATAGAGGCTGTAAAGTAATTGTAGGCTGCAGAGGTCTGTTGTTTTTAAATATGTATTTTTCCAGATACTGTACACACTGTCTTGATCCTTATCACAATAGTGAGACAGCCACTTTATGACCAACTGTAAACACATCTTTTGAATAATAATAAAGAAGCAGGCCTTTTGCATATGAGCACATACTTGGGATTGAGCGCCACTAAATATCTGTGTGACTGACTTCTGAGAAGGGTTGCAGGGTATTGGGCTACGCCTTCTGCAATTCTGCTTCCTTCCTCTCATATATTCTCCACTCTGCCATAAATATTTCTGTCGGCAGTTGAAGCTGTTCCACTGCCGGATAAAGTTTTGGAAAGTGTCGATGTTAAAGTAAGCAACATTGCTTGCCCAGATTGCTTAAATATCCCATTCAGAATACAGTGTTTCAGCCTGGCTTATTTTGGATCAGATTGTATATAGCAATTTAACAGGTGTGTGTATAATTGAAATTCATGACTGTTCGGCTACAAAAGAACCTTTACCATCAAATCATGACTGTGTAGGGTTAGGCATGCATGGCCTTAGCTGTTACACCCAAATGACTGCAAATATGAGTCTACCCTAGAATTTTAAAGCCACAACCTATCCAAACTGAAGAGGTCAAAGTGTTCAGGTTTAGATCAGATGTATATTTTGGGTTGAGGAGCTCATGAGTTCAATGAACTGCTAGCATTGCCACCTGCTGCCTAATGCTCTCATCCCTTGCCAAGTAGCAGCAGAATTTATTTCACTTATTTATTACATTTATAGCTATGTGAAAGAGCGGTGTACAAATAAACTCTAAGGAGCTCAAAGCAGCATATATAGTTCTCATCCCATGTATTTTGTCCTCAGAACAACCAGTTGAGGTAGGTAAGTCTGAGAGCTAGCAACTGGTCCAGGGTCACATGAACTTCATGTCTGGGCAGGTACCATTCTGAAACTATGGGCTGATGTTGTGGAACTGACACTATTACTAGCACCACTTAATACTCGTTCCACACTATTATGGAAATTGATCTTTTAGTGTGGCAGCACCTAGACTTTGGAACTCCTTGCCTGTTGGCACCAGACAGGCACCTTCGCTGTACTCTTTTTGGTGCCTGCTTGAAACAGACACAGAGGAAGGTTGGGGTTCAAGTAACCACTTACCAAGTAGTAGTGGATGACGTAATCATGCAGATACCTGTCTTCTTAATTCCACGAATGACGCCTGCAGTAATATCATTTACTTGGTGGTTCTTATGCTTATAAATTTCCCATTAGTTGGGAAGAAGAAGAGTTTGGATTTGATATCCCGCTTTATCACTACCCGAAGGAGTCTCAAAGCAGCTAACATTCTCCTTTCCCTTCCTCCCCCACAACAAACACTCTGTGAGGTGAGTGGGGCTGAGAGACTTCAGAGAAGTGTGACTGGCCCAAGGTCACCCAGCAGCTGCATGTGGAGGAGCGGAGACGCGAACCCGGTTCCCCAGATTACGAATCTACTGCTCTTAACCACTAGACCACACTGGAAGCTTCTGGTTCAAGAAAGGTTTAGTCATGGGGCTCCTCCGTTCTTCTTGCCCCATGCCTAGAAAGCACGGATCTGAGGCATGGGTCCAAATGGTTTTGTCTTGCCACTTTCCCCCAGAAAACTCGCTTTTTAGTGCTAAATCTGAGCAAATGTCAGTCTGGAGAAAACCACTTTTGAGGTTTGCTCTGATTCAGCAGTAACAAGGCAGGTTTTCCTGGTGGAAAGTGGTGGGGCAAGCAAAGTGTAGATGAGGCCTCATGCTGCATAGTGGCAAGCTTAGAAGGAACACTGTATTCTTGTTGCCTAAATGGTTTTCCAAGGGTACAGAGAGTTGTTAAACCAGAAACCAGTGTGACGCGGTGGTTAGAGTGCTGGAACAGGGCCTGGAAGACTAGGGCTCAGCTTGGGCTAATCACTGTCTCGTAGCTTAGCCTACCTCGCAGGGTGGTTAAAATGGAGAGAAAGGGTGCATGCCACCTTGAGTCCCCTGGAGGAAAGCTGTGATATAAATCTAATTAAAAAAAACCATCCTCATCCTTAATTTTGTACTGAAACTCTGCTGTATAGTAGTGGTTCCCAAAGCTCCCCCGCCAGACCACTTGAAAATTGCTGAGCAGTGGCGTAGCGTGGGTTGTCAGCACCCGGGGCAAGGCAAGTAATTTGCGCCCCCTAACCCGTGGATTTGCGCCCCCTAACCCTAACCCCCAGATGTTGCGCCCGGTGCGGCCGGGCCCCCCTGCACCCCCCACGCTACGCCACTGTTGCTGAGGGGCAATGTTGTAGCAATTGTAATGTGCTGTGATAGATGATTCATGATTTTCAGTTGTATTTTTACAGACACACTACGGACCACCTGAACAAATTGTCCCATGGACCACAATTTGGGAAGCCCTTCTCTTATAGGTCATTTGACAGTAGTAGTCCCCCCCCCCTCCAGCTGAGGGAAAGTGAATTTTACATCTTCATATTTACTTTGCATTGATTTTGCTATTGGATATAGCAGTGTTGGGCTCAAACCTTTCCTTCCGTTTTAGTCTGCTGGCCTGCAATAACCATTGTGTTGGTATAAGCAACGCAGTTGGTATAAAGATGCTTCCCAAGACATTTGACAGATCACTTGGTTCTGCAGTGTGGACAGAAGTGAGGCGTGTTGAACTGGTTCAAAACCAGCATTTCTGCCTCCATTAACTTGAAGAAGCTTGTCAGTGACTTCAATGGAACAGAAGGCTGCTTTGAACTTAAATTTCTTTTGAACGTTTCTTCCAATAGGGTTAGTAAGCAAAGTGGCTTAATGGCCATTTATTATGTGGGTGGCTGAGTGGGCACAGTCGCCAAAAGACGTCTGGCAGCTGACCCTGTGAGTTAATAACCATTTCTGCAAAGATCAAAGGAGCCGCATCTGTAACCAGCTGTCATGCCTGGTAATTTGCTTTTTCCTGTCTAATGTCCTAACATGTATTAATGATTTATCACTCTTTGAGAGCGGTTACCTCTATTGCTCTCTCTTTAAATGCATGTGCATTTGTATATGTATATATCAGCACAGCTATTGGCTTGTTGTGACTTTAGATTCGTAGGTGAGCACCACACAGTCCTCTTGTCATGCCAGCATGTGACAAAGAGTCAGAAGAACCCAGTATTGGCTATTATAGATGTGTGATGGTGATAGAGCTATGATACTTGGCAAGAGTGCAGACCAGTCTTGAATGGTCAATACTTGCCTGCCTGTGAGGTCCAAGAGAGCATCTGGCTCCCATTGCTATTCATATGAAATTTTGGGAGAACTTGATTTGAAGTGAGGCAGCATCTGTACATTCAGAGTGTCCAGCTTTAGCTGGGTTGGTTACTAGCAAAATGTAATCCATAATAAATCGGGTACAAAATATATTGCTGTTTTATTCAGTTTTTAAAAACAGTTCATTTCAGGATCTATGCATACAACTGCACATGTTTTGACTGAATTTCACCTGGAATGAAAGCTAGTCATTTTTGAAACATCTGGAGATCATGAGGACACACACAGCTTTCTCTGCTATCTGAGACTGTGTATTCAACAAACATCTGTTATTTCAACTTCCTTGCCTTCCATTGTTTGATCCAGTCTTGCCAATGTGCACTTACCCAAAGTGTTCACCACATTCTAAACCAATCTCATTCTATTTCTTGTGGCTGTTTACAGTGTGATCAGATGGACTGTGCTCAACAGCACTTTTAAAATATCTGTGGCATGTGCTCTATCCTAACCACTCATTCCCTTTTCCTTGACCTGCCCTTTGTGGAGAGTCTGGAATGTTAAACATTTCTTGTGGGTCTGCCCAACCTTGTACTTTATTTAAACTTACTCTCCCATTCCCGTTTTCTGAAGCACCTTTCAAGATTGTCTCTTTTCTAAGTCAGAGAGCTGTGATCATTGATTCATGCAATCTTTGATTTTGCGTGTCTCTTCCTTAACAGGAAGCTGTTGAGTGAACTCATTATTGTTGGATGTTTTGGGAATCAATGTGGCATTTTGAAAGCGGCAGGAATTTTATTTCTTGGAAGCAGATGTATTTTGATGGCAGACATGAATGGCTTGTTTATTACAGGAGTAGGAAAATGATGGAATGTACAGAGCTTTCATGTTACGTGTCATTTATTTTTGATTGCATTTATATCCCATCTTTCTTCCAAGGAGCTCAATGTGCTGTACATAGTCCTCCTCCTCCAAATTTAATTATCACAACAACCTTGTGAAGGTTGGATAAGCTAAGTGTGAGTGACTGGCCCAAGGTCATCCAGTGAGCTTCATGGCTGAGTGGGGATTTGAACCCTGGTCTCCCAGGTCCTAGTCTTGCACTCTAACCATTACAGTGGTACCTCAGGTTACAGACGCTTCAGCTTACAGACTCCGCTAACTCAGAAATAGTACCTCGGGTTAAGAACTTTGCTTCAGGATGAGAACAGAAATTGCGTAGCGGTGGCAGTGGGAGCCTCCATTAGCTAAATTGGTACCTCAGGTTAAGAAGAGTTTCCGGTTAAGAACGGACCTCCGGAATGAATTAAGTTCTTAACCCGAGGTACCACTGTAAACTACACTGGCTGGTTGTGTGTATGGAGGAGTGTATTGCACCTCATCACCACCACAATGCAGACAGCCTTATTATTTAGTTAAGTGGTCCTATACCTCTTTGTTTAGAAATTCCTAGCAATCATCACAGTCTGGTGGCGTGTGTGTGCAAGCTTCAGGCTTTGCATTTTTCTTATGGCTGCATTCATTGCAAATTTATTTTAGGAAAACATCTTACTTGTATTAATAAAGTTGGGAAAATATCCGTGTGGCCAACAACATGTGCCAAGAAAAATGGTTTGGCTACTCCTTTCCGCTGCATGCATGCATGTGTGGTACTGGCAAAAAAATGACCTCTCTGAGCAGCAGGTGTAAAAAGACTGCTTGAGTATCGGATGAATTCCTTTTGTATATTTTAAAGCAAAGCAGCAAGAAACTTTCGTCATACTTCTGAAACATATTAGGGATGAGCTCCCCTGATCTCTGTGATAGGTTGGATTCTGTAGCAGTTCTTAGAATGTATATGAGGCTTTAGAGCAGCAGTGGGAAACCTGTGACCCTCTGGATGTTGCTGAGCTACATCATATTGACCATTGGGCAGGCTGGCAGGCTGGCTGGTGGAGTCCATCAACATCTGGAAGCCCACAGGTTCCCCAGCTGGGCGTTAGAACAGGGGACTCCAACTCCCATCAGCCCCAGCGAGCAAGGCCAATGGTCAGGGATTATGGGAGTTTCAGTCCAAAATATTTGGAGGGCACTACGTTGGCGACCCCTGCTCTAAAATCTTCAGAGGTTCACATACCTCATCTCAGTAACTAGCAGTGAGTCACCATCCCTTTCTATTTTCAAAGTCAGAAAAAACAGCCTCCCAATTGTTTCCTAATCCATGTACCCACAACTGGAAACACTCCTATTCAAATGCTACAAAATACATAGCATTTAATATACAGCATGCCTCAAAATTCCAACTTTTTATCTCTTTGTGAGAAAAAGTACATGGCTTAGAAAGCTCACTCCTTGCTTTAAGCACCCTTTATAAGAGCTGAGGAGAGGAACTCTATTGGCACACTTTGTGGGAACAGATGGCAGTAAAGCATGTTAAAGACTAACTAATCTGTGATAAGTCCTTTTGAGAATACTCTCTGAGTTTTTTAAAAATCCTGTTCTCACTGACAAGATATTTGTTAAAAAATAAACAGTGGGGAGATATAAACAAAACCTGTGCACACATGCTTTTATATTCAGTTGCCTCCTTGAACATACATTTTAAAAACAGTGTCTTGAAAGTGATCTTAAAACTTGGAGTGGTTGCTTTAATCTACATTAATTATTATAGAAACAAAAATGGAAAGTGATTCATTCCTGGTTAATTCACCCAGAGTGAAAATAAAAAACATAACAACTCAGCTTGGTGCTTTTCCTTGGCCAGCGTCACGCAGTCGCTAGAGTTAGGTTTGGAAAACCAGATGGAAATCTCTGCTTATGCAAACCACGGTTGCTTGCGTAGCCTGGCTGACATCACAGGGTTATAGGCAGGATGAGATAAGGATATTTTGGAACATTCCTTAATAGTAAAAAGAGCAAGTTGCCTCCTGAAGGCAGAGTGATTCATATGGCCCCTTTGAACCTGATGTGGTCTCGTTGACTGGAGCCCTTTTCAATGATGAATGTAGGTTTAAGTTTAATTTCTTCTGCAGGGAGGCGATAGTGGTGTCAGACAGCAGCCCTTACCTAAAGGCATTTCATAGACTGGGTCCAAACCTGTGGAACTCCCTCATGACTGAGATTAGGCAGGCACCCTCCTTGTTGAACATCAGGTGCACAACAAAGACTTTATTATTCCATCAGGTATTTTAAGGTATTGTTTGGTTTTATGGTGAGTTTTTACTGTTTAATCTTTGGTGTGGTTTATTTTTATGCACATCACTTAGAAATCCTAATGATTAAATGGTATATAAACACCTTAAATGAATAATACAGTGGTGCCCCGCAAGACGAATGCCTTGCAAGATGGAAAACTCGCTAGACGAAAGAGTTTTCCGTTTTGGAGGTGCTTCGCAAGATGAATTTCCTATGGGCTTGCTTCGCAAGGCGACAATGTCTTGCGAGTTCCTGCTGGTTTTTTCCCCTCCCCCCCCTTTTCTAAGCCGCTAAGCTGCTTATCAGCTGATCCGATCAGCAGATAAGCCGCTAATAGTGCTAATCCGCTAATCCGTCAATGGGCTTGCTTCGCAAGACGAAAAAACCGCTAGCTGAAGAGAATCACAGAATGGATTCTTTTCGTCTTGCGAGGCACCACTGTAAATCTATCTGGGCACTTCTTGCGTTCTTCTTACTACATCTGGCTGGGTCTGATGGAAGTTGACATTCAACAACATCTGGAGGGCCATGGGTTTGCTTTCTCTAGGAAAGGCAACTCTGAGGCAGCTGCTTCAGCTTCTACCTCAGATTCTCCCGGTGGCTGTGTGTACTACAGGACACAGCCATAAAACAGGCCTGCATGACTTAATACTCACCAAGCAATGAATTGTAGCCTGCAGAGTGCTTGATGCTTCTGTTTTTTCCTCAGAAAAGAAGAGGTTTGCTGAGATGCTGGTGGGTCGTCAGCACCATCCACGATTGGCAGGTTGCGTTTGGGTTGTCTGCACGCCTGACCTACATCAGTAATGCATTAATGAGGAAATGGAGGAGTATTGCACCACAAATGAAATGCAATATGGGGGGAGGGAAGGTGGACATAGATTGTTCATCTGGGGAAACCCTGAGGACATTTGTATACAAGTAGTACAACTGGGCCCCCTCCCTGCTGACAAACATCGCTTGCACATGATGAAAAGGTTGCATTGAGGGGAATAGGACAAATATAAGCTAGGCAAGGGGACTAGTGGGAGCAGCTGGCTAGACAGCTGCATTTCAGAGAGAGGTTTGTGGAGGGAGTGGGGGAGGGGGTTGAGTGGATAAGATTTAGATATGGACACAAGCTGAGCCAAACCTCTAAACCGACGTTTCTTTTGAGTAGTATCTAAATGAAAGCCCCTAAACATAGACTCATCTGCTCGTGCCAAGGAAGCACAGGCCACTAAAGAACTAAAACACAGCCTGCATTTCTCAGTGGTGGCTGTGAGCTTTGTAACCAGATGCTGACGGTCTCTTTCTTGTGCTCCAGTGTGAGGCTCAGCATGACACAGAAAGCGCTGGAAACACAGCTGAGTTTTCATATGGCCCTCAGGTGATAAAAAGGACCATTGCCTGTAATGAAGAAGACACACCAGATCTCCTGATTTCCAGCCCTTTAAATCAACAAAGGAGAAATAGGGAAGATACTGGCAGAGGAGAAAGCCAACACAGTAGACCCATTCAAAGGCTGTTCTGCCCTGTGTGGGTAGGTAAGAAAACACTTCCCTGAAGATAAAGTGCCAGAAATGTTTGAGTCCAACATGGTGGCCATATGGTGTTCTCCCCCTCCTCTTGTCTACCAGAGCATGCAACCGGCAACACAAATTCTTTAAATTCATCTTTTTATACATAAAATACATTCAGATGGAAAGATTATTTGGACACTTTGGAAACTGTTCTTGTTTTTATAAAGATTATTTACAAGGGAGTAGAGGCTTGCTGACACTGGATAAATTTCTTGGCTTCAATGTTCACATTGTACACCGGCCAGTTTTCTCTTGATGACTCCCCCAGGGGAATTTACTTTTGTGTAAATATTCTTAGGATCAGGTGTTTTGTTCAAGTTTGCTTGTTTGTTTTACCTGTAGCCAGGTAGGAAAAGAACTTAATTTTGTGCAATACAGTTTCAAGTATCAATTGTTTCCTGAACATGTAATGGTTTATGGTAAAATGGAAAAGTATTTCCTAAGCAGGAATGAAACAGCATATTAAGTGTAAAAACCAGTCTGGTTCAAACATTCCCATTGAAGTCTAAATCTGGAAACAAACATATTTGTTGAAGAGAGTTCAGATCTCTCAGGGTTTTAATGTGGCAGGATTTGTCCCCTCAACTGGTAATCAAATAGTGTAATTGACTTCCATTGGTCAGTCAAATGCTTGCTTCAGAGAAAAACTCATTTTTGAAATGGTTTCTTCAACATCTGCAGGCCTCTACCCACCACAGAGTAAAAAGGCTGATAATCCAAATATAGATTTAGTGACGATCCAAAGAGCTGAAACAAAATCAAACTCAACAGTCTAAACAAACTCAGCTTTATATTTTGGCAATGTATGCTCAATGATAATGTTTGGCTTTTTCCTTTTTAACTGCCGCCTCTTAGAAGATAGTTTAGCACTTATCTCCCTCAGTTCAAAGGTGGTTTTAGAGGGTTTGCTGTGGAATTCAAGATACACAGATTTGTTTACAGGTTGAACATATTGCCCTTTCATCTTTTGTGGAATCTACTCTCCTGATGTTTTCTTTACAGTATTATATCCGGGACTTTTAATTGTACCTTTTCTTCTCATTTTTTGCATGGATAATAATAATAATAATAATAATAATAATAATAATAATAATAATTTATTTGTTTATTATTTATATCCCGCCCATTTGGCTGGGTTTCTCCAGCCACTCTGGGTGGCTCCCAACAGAATATTAATAATAAAAAAATGTGATAAAACATCAAACATTAGAAACTTCCCTAAACGGGGTTGCCTTCAGATATATTCTAAAAGTCAGGTAGTTTATTTCCTTGACATCTGATGGGAGGGCATTCCACAGGACAGGCACCACTACCGAGAAGGCCCTCCTGCCGGATTCCCTGTAGCTTCACATCTCACAGTGAGGGAACCGCCAGAAGGCCCTCAGTGGATGTAAAGGCATATGTAAAAAGAAATGGATACTTCTGAGTCTTTTAATATATTTACATACCTTTAGCATAATGCTTCTTTGAGTGTTTGCCTCGCTTCACCTCAGTACTTTTTAGTGGGATCTATTCATACATTCAGCTGCAAGTCATTGAATGGTAGTGTGTGTACATGCACGGACTGTCCCAGCATTTCCCTCAGTCCAAACCTGTGTACACCATAGTGTGCCTACTACAGCAGTTGTGTGTCTGGAGTGGGCAGAAACCAGGGAGGGTTGAGCAGGAGAATCATTGGTGCTGTGTGTCTCATTCTGATCAGCATTTTAAAGTGGGGGTGGGGAACCTCAGATCCAGGAATGAGTCCAGGTTCTCCATCCCTGTTTTAACTCTATAACCTCAGTCTCCTGGTTGCAAATATGGCAGCCCTGCATAGGAAGGAATCCACCAAAACATACAGTAGTTGATATACACCATGCATTCTTTGTCAAGTTCTGCATAACTTGAAAAGAAAGGAGGTTGTACAGTAGCAGTGTGTGGTGGTGAGTGTCACTGTTAACTTGGTTGTAGGAGAAAGAAAAATATAATTTATTGTTCCTGGCCTCCTTCCACTTTACTGTTCTTACCTATAAAACATCTATTGTGGCATTTCCTACTTCCTATGGGTCTAGATCATTATTTGATACACAGGAGAATTTCATCTAATAAAATATGAAATAGGAGCTGCCTCAAGGAAGAGAAGAAAGTAATGCCTACAGTCAATCTCAGGTCATTCCTGGCCTTTGACAGCTGTTTCCCTCATGTGAGAAAAGTCAAAAGCAAGTCAAAAAAAGATGTTGAAGTTTATACTTTTGGTCTCCCCTGACACTGAAAGATTGCTCTTAAAGAGATACAGGTAGCGAAATATCAACAAAACAGATCTCCACATGCAAGACCAAAAGGCATGGCATCCATTGACAAATAAGTTTCAGCTCCAAATGTAGTAAAAAGAGTTCCCTACCCTGTGATCAGTCAGCTAGTGACTGGTGCCCACTCGGACTGTTGGGAGCCAACAGTACATGCAATCATAGCCAATGGCTGGCAGAGCTAACCATTTCCAGTTCCACCCCATCCTCCTGACAACAACTGCCAGTCAGAGGCAAGAATCCTTCACAACATGGACCAGTGGTTTGACAAGACAGGTGTTCTTGGTCAGTTAGAAGGCAGAACAGGGAACACAGATTCAGCCTGTGGCGGGTGGTGTAATTCCAGTGGTGTGTGGTGAAATTTTTTGTAGGGGAACAGTTAGGGCCAGAGGCATCAGCTTGTGAGGGCGATGGGTGGGGGGCTAATACCGCAAGTGTGAGCATTGTGTCTCCCTCTCTTAGCCAGACAGAAACTTCATGGGCTTTGGGAAGGAGACGCCAGGCTTTCGGCAGAATCCTGGAGTCCCCTTGGCTCTTTCCCCCAGCTGGGCATGCTTTTGGAAGAAGGTGGAAGGACTCTTGGACCTGTCGGATCATCGTGCTTCCCTCCCTACGCCGAGCAAAAGCTTCCCAGGCTTTGGGAAACAGGCACCAGGGGAACATTTAGATTTTATGTATGCAAATAGTTTTAATTTCACCGATGTTTAATTGTATTTTAATGATTAATTTTTCTGTGTTTTTAGTGGTTCTTGGTTTTGTCTGTAAACTACCTTGCATCAGGGAAAAGGGGGGGTATAAATTAACAACAGTAACAACAGTGCTATTTTTCTAGAAAAGGAGGTGTCAGAATAATGGCAATGGCAACCACCTGAGAGGTGCCAGAACTGAGTTCCAGTGAGTTCCAGCTGAAAAAAGCCCTGAATAATAATAATAATAATAATAATAATAATAATAATAATAATACATGACTAAGGATACAGCAGTTTCATCTATCTCTTCATAAATATTGAGCAAGCAAGGTTGTACAATTGATGGCACAAACCCTGTGTGCAGGTTTGCGGGTTGCACAGAACTCTTCATCAGTCAGAACAGAAATAATCTTAGCAATAATCAGATTGCGAAAACCAATTCTAGATTTGTTTTGTCTCTTGTCCATTTCATAGCACAAACATTCTGCTAAAAG
Organism: Podarcis vaucheri; assembly: GCF_965113315.1. Classification (NCBI taxonomy): domain Eukaryota; kingdom Metazoa; phylum Chordata; class Lepidosauria; order Squamata; family Lacertidae; genus Podarcis; species Podarcis vaucheri. The sequence continues at coordinate 42,247,502 of NC_138761.1, read as the reverse complement.
CACTCATTTGTCAGAAAGCATTTTCTAATCCAGAAGCTCAACACATTAACACCACACAAAGATACACTATATTCAGTCTGGCAAACTTTACCAGACAAGTTGGAATGCAATCTGGAAACATTTACTGGATTTTCAAATGCAAATGCCAACCACTGTATTTCATTCAGTAGGGGAAGACTTTAAACCTACTATGTTTGTAAAATGTGAATGTCATAATGTACACGGAAACAAATTAAGATCCTTGCAATAAAATAAGCTGCAGTTAGTATTGGGCTCCTTTGGGAGGGAGGGTGGGATATAAATTTAACAAATAATATTTGTGAGGGGAAAGAGCAGCTATTAAAGCGATTTGGGATTTGAGTCATTGTCTTTTTAAAAAAAAAAAATCAAAGAGAAGTAAAGATGATGGCGCTTTTGCTGCTTAATTTATATTAAAATTTTCTATCCAAGCTGATGTTGGCATCAGTCCCAATGCTCATGGACCTGCAAGTTATGCAGGTCCAGTGAACCAGGGTGCAAGACGTGTCAGGTTTGTTTCTTGTGAATGAAGTCTCGTCCATTAGCACAAGTGGGGCACTTCCCTACCAAGCTGCCCTCAGCCAGCCCCCACCTGCCTGCTTCCTTACTTTCGCCCAGTCCAGGGCACGGAACTAGCTGTCAGCTTCTTTACTCTTTAGTCTCAGTGTTGCCTTTGTAGAACTCAGCAGGGAGAAAGAAGTGGACAAAGTCAGAATTAGTTGGCTCCATTTTTCATTGGCTATCTCCACCTACTGTTGAGCTTCCTGCCTTTTGTTCTACCAGTCTGAATGGGCACCAGCCTGCACCATCTGAGTGAATCTTGAATGGATCGCCAGAGTGAGCCCATAGCGGTGTACCCAGAAAACTAGTTTACCATTAGAGAACCAGATTCCAGTGTGACAATAGCAATAGTCCCCAAAATAAGTGGCTGGCCTTGAATGAACTGGCCCTCACTTTATTCATTGGCTTTGGTACAACACTTGGAGGCTAATAACAACAACAACAACAACAACAACAATAATAATAATAATAATAATAATAATGCTCCTATTTAGAATTTATATAACACACTGGAATGCTCAAAGTGTTTTGTATACATTCTTATTGCAACTTTGTAAGGTAGGTCAGGATTCTTATCCCTGTATTGCAGATGGCAACTTCAAGAGAGGTAGCTGTGTTAGTCTGCAGCAGCATGAGTGACAGGCCTGACGCACTGTAAAGACTCACACATTTATTATTGTGGCCTAAGTGGACTGGAATACCCTTCATCATCAGATGTACCCTCATCCTGCTCCGCTCCAGTCAATATGAAAAATGGTGCCAGGGGTAAGTCTTCATAACTCATTATCAATTGCTTACTTTTATTGTAGCCGTAAAGAGTTACAGGGGCCCTCTGTCTAGGGTGACACCCATGAATTACAGTGTTCTAAACCAAGCTGTGCAGTAACTTATTTGAATAAGAATGGTAGTCTCCTTTATACAACAGATATGTAGAGATTTTTGGTCCTGTGTTGACAAACAGATGTGGGTTGAGTCCTAGTGCATTTTACTCAGATTAAAACCATTGTAATTATGGGCCTAATTTAGTCATGGCCGTGAATTTCAGTGGGTCTTCTTTGAGATTGACTAACATTGGGTACAAGCCTATGTTGTTTATCTCCCTTCCCTACATTGCCCCAGTATGTGACTTGCTGCCACTTTTATAGTGCATCTTTTCTTGCTCATATAGCTGCAGACCTTGAGCCCCAGTCAGCAACTAGCTCTATGGGAGGCCCATTTTGAAGAAGAGCTAGCAGGTGGTCTGTCATCTCCCAAAGTGGGCTGCCATCCCCACTGTAGTTTCTTGTCTCTGGTTTATCAACTGGGGGACCAGCTGACACACTTCAGGGGGGGGTCAATGTAGCCCTACACCCTCCAATTCTTTGCTTGTTTACTAAATTTATACACCACTCTTCATTCAAAGATCACAGGGTGGTGTACAGTATAAAATCACAAAAAACATGGTATAACAGCAACAATACTAACCCTGCCTCCTTTGCCTATAGTGTTTTTTATTAACAGTCCTGAACAGCTCAGAATCTTACCTTTTAGAGCAGGGCCAATTTCAGCTCTGTAGGATTTACTGCTGTATGTATGTGTCTTTGTGTGTGCTTTCTATAACCTTGAGGCATGCCGATTGGAGCATGGTGTAAAAGACTTATTTAAGAATTCTGAGCCCACTTTAAATGCCTGGCAGAATAGGTCTTCGCCAAAAGATAATTAGCATTGGCCAAACTTTGGGCAGAGGAGGGAGAAAGGTATTCTACAACCAAGTAGAATCATAGAATAGAATCATAGAGTTGGAAGAGACCACAAGGGCCATCGAGTCCAACCCCCTGCCAAGCAGGAAACACCATCAGAGCACTCCTGACATATGGTTGTCAAGCCTCTGCTTAAAGACCTCCAAAGAAGGAGACTCCACCACACTCCTTGGCAGCAAATTCCACTGTCGAACAGCTCTTACTGTCAGGAAGTTCTTCCTAATGTTTAGGTGGAATCTTCTTTCTTGTAGTTTGGATCCATTGCTCCGTGTCTGCTTCTCTGGAGCAGCAGAAAACAACCTTTCTCCCTCCTCTATGTGACATCCTTTTATATATTTGAACATGGCTATCATATCACCCCTTAACAAGTACCATTGCCATGAAAGCGCTCTAGCAGGTTGTAGATCCTCTGAACTCATTAAGGGGTGGCATTACCAAGAAGGCCAAGACTAGATTGAAATTCATTTTTTCTATAGACAACGTGGTTGGAACAGTACAAAATATACAAAAGGAGCATGCTCCCTGCTCAGTCTAAATAAGAGAGCAGCCCAGAACGGCATACTCACAGGGTATGTCTATGCCCAAGGTAAATAATTGTAGAACAGTTCAGTCTGATGAATTGTACTGGTGCTTACAGAAGCCCAAGCCATGACAAATCTGTTAGAACATAGTCCATTGACTTACTTAAGTTCTATTGATGTCAAGGGTAGAAAACAGTTCTGTTCATTGGTTTCAATTGTATATTTATCCATGTGATTAAAGCTATAATCCTATGCACACTTACTTAGGAGCAAGTCCCGATGAATTTAATGTGATTTATTTCAGAGTAAACATTCATACACTGGTGTTGCATACTGCTTTCAAGGAAATCAGTGGGATGAGAGGTGCTTAACTTCAGAGAGGTGCTTAACCTCATCACACATTAAGGTGCCATTTTTTAGGTAAATGAGCACCTTATATTTTCTGTGTTATCTTAATCTGGGAGACTATGGAGCACATGTAATGCTGGGGAGGGGGGAATCAGGAAGCTGGTGGAGGAAAAAAGCATTGAAAATAAAACATTCCTTCTCTACATGTCTTTCCCTAGGCAAAGATGTGTCACATGTTTTGAATGTACTTGTGAATTCTGTCTTGCCTGCTAAGCGACAAAAGCAGAAATCTGTACTCAGCATGCTAGCATCCTCTTGTTATTGGATATGGGGGTTAGATATTATTTCTCGGTTTCTAGTCTTTCATTATAATCTACATTCTCATCATGGAAAGAGGTCTGAGAACTTGTGGGTGAGAAAATGGAGTCAGTAAACCCTTGTTTCAAGGCTTTTGAAGTCTGCAGGATTATATGACTATCTCCATTCATTTCAGTGGTTGGTGAAACAGATTTTTCAGAGGCTGAAAAAATCTTCCTGCTTTTCTGATGTCTGATTAGAATGGATTGTGCAGATATTTATTTACTTCATGTTTCCATTCCCAGTTCACCATCAGACCCCAAAATATGTCTGAAATGTGAGGTCTCTGATAGCAGACTAGGCTCTACTTATTCGACACTGAATTTGCTCTTGGAAACAGCAGTTTGAAGGGTACTGAGTGATCATAAAGAACGCCACCATGCTGCACATTCCATGCCTACGCAGGAACTGCAGAATTACATTCTCTTAAGTATTGTCCAGACGTTGGAATCTGTTAATGTCTGCAGATTGCACTATTTGCTTCCAACCTTTAACAAGTTTTGTTACAATGTAGGCATTGCTTGTTATTATAATTGATCTAGCCCTTAATAGGTTGTTTACAGTATCTCTAATGCATCTTCATAACAATCCTTTAAAGTACCAGCAGGTGGATGGTGTAATGGCTTAGGTAGCCACTGCCTGCTGAAGCTAAGTAGGGTCGAGCCTGGTTAAACAATCCTTTAAAGCGGCTTATTAATATTCTCTCTAACAGAAAGAGAACCCAGGCACTGAGAGTACCATTTGCCCTATAAACACCAGAGTGTTTATAGCTATGGCTGCTATAGCACTTCATCCGTAATCATTGTATGACTAAGCTGTTCATATTTTAGTTCATAGCTATTAAAAACTTCTGCTAGGATGCTTCCATATTTAGAATCTTTGACACTGCTGAAACATTGCTTTTCCGGACTTAACTGGAAGCAGAATCAACACAGCAGTTAATATTGTGTTCTGTTATCCAGCAATGTTCATCCCCATGGCTGAGATTATTTTTACAATGTTTACACGTTATAATGGTTACGCAGTCCGCAAAGCCCTCTCTAACTTTAAATAGAACTGATGTCCATGCCATTTTACCTCTAATTACTTCCTGTTTGGTGTGGTCACAGTGTTACTGATGTATTGCCCTTTGAATAGTTAGTTCCTGTTCCCTTCAAGCTCCCATATACAGATCACCCTTCTGTAGAAAGTGAAGAAATTCTACACCCAGAACCCATATGTGTGCATACAGTGCTCCAGCACCATGTCACTGACACAGTCAGCTTTGAACTTACGTGCATACTGTAGAATGTATTCTCCCTTTCATATTCTGGTTGAGGATGAATGCTAGTACAGAATTTAGAAGTCTACCTCAATTGAGTTTTTTGTTTGTTTTAAAGGAAAAGCAAATTCCCTGTCTCCATGAGAAAAGAATAGAGTCACACATAGTCTGAAGTTCTGGTTTTAAATGTAGAACTCAGACATGATTTTCTAGGGATGCAGAGTAGTGTCGCTTTGACATCCGGCCCAGTGGTTGGGAGCCCTCTATACCTAGCACTGGATACAAGAGTGGCAAGCAGTTCAATTTACTACCAGAAATGTCAGGAAGGACTGCTTGGGGACTGATGCCCCTTGCTTAATGCTGCTGCCAATTTGTCTACAGTCCTCTGCCCATACCTCCCTCCTTCTTCAAGTGCCTTATTCTACTCCCCCATGGCAAAAAGTTCCACATTCTTTAAAAACCAGAGCAGAATAAATTATGTAAAATATGATAAGCTTGGAAGCAGCCTGTTTCATTCCTTCAAGAGTTTGGGGTTTTTTTGGGTTGGTTTTTGTTTTTAATTAAAGAGCACTGAATACCAGACAGACATCTTGAGCTATGAGAAAAGCACATGTCTGGTTATAAAAGTTGGACAGAGAGAGCTACCTCCCACTTCTACATGGGGACAGAAATCTGATATTCATACTATGTTGGGATCAGAAATATGCCACTGCTACGCCGACTGGCAAAATAGCCACCATATTCAATACATACTCAGCCCAGGAGAGAAGGAGAAAAATACACAAGTGGAGAAAAAAAACAGCATCCCTGGAAAGAGGGCCAGCCCTACCATTTGGTAGGTGGCTGCCTCAGGCGGCAAGTGATGGAGTGGTGAGAGGACAGTGGTGACAGCCTCACCATCTGCTCCTTCTGAGTTCTCCTTGCTGTTTCCATGTATTGCTGGACAGAGCTGTGTGTGCTACAGCTACTGCATCACCTAAGCTAACTGACTGCCCTCGGGGGTGGTGGAAGATACAAGACCAGTTGACTTCTGTATGTAAAAAGGGGGTTGGTACCATGTTGTCCTTTGCTTCACGCAGCAAAATATCTAGGGCCAACCATGCCCTGGAAACTGCCAGTGCCCACCAAGCAGGGACATGTCCCCCACAAATGAGGGAGCCAATGAACTCAAGATGACAGGGACATACACACCCAGCACATATCCCTACACACATCCACAGAAGCAACACATGCAGAAATGCTGCCCTGGCTCCATCGATCCCAGTAGCACCAGCAATGACCCTGCTATGGCTAGTCCTTACATACAGCAATGACCCTGCTATGGCTGGTCCTTACATATGCCTTATAGGTAGGAGTTAGAATTCCTATTTTTCAAGAACTTTTTCAGAGCTCAAGGCACAAAGAGGAGGAGAGAGAGCTCATGCAATGCTGCACCTACAGAGCTCCCTGAGCAGGGGACCAGCAGGAAGCACACACAGCTCTCCTGGGAGAAGGGTTCAAGATCTACCCAGGGAGGAAACAGTTTTGCCTAGCAGCCCAGGGCAAGGACAGACCCAAACTGGAAATGTCTCACTGAATAAGCCGTGGGGCTAGGAAGCAGGAGGGTGTGTTTTGCCTCAAGTGGCAAACGGGATGCATAGGCCCTGAATAAGAGTGAAACACCAATGCTAGCTTGGAATTACTGTGGCCTATTCAGATGGAGTGGAGGGGAAATGAAGAAGGAAAAGTTGAAAGATGAATACACTATAGAAACCATAATCTGAGGGTTCCTCCCTTCCCCTTTTATTGGCAAACTGTGGAACAGTCTGGACTTGGCTGAAGAGTTGTTGCTGCAGAGAGAATTCATTATGAGTTTAATAAGAATTCTTCAAATGTTTCAAACCCCAGTGTTAATCTAGCACATCTAGCACAAACTGAGAACTGCATAGCTCGAAGCTGAACATGGAATCCCAGTAAGCAATTCCAGTCCTCTGAGAGCAGCTGGATCAACACATTAGCAATGAATCATCAATTCTGCCTCTGATTTTCTCCCTTATTAATGAAAACATCCATGTCTTTCCAAGTTTACATAATCTGGGGTCACATGGTTACTGCTGCGAAACAAAAAAACTCTTCTAAGACCTCATTAGAGGAAAACAAATGTATGAATAGACTATTTTTGTCCATTTCATTCCCTGGTCAGCAGCTGCTTTTGCTGGAAGGCCACTTTGGCTGGGGTAGTGGCAGGCTAGGTCTCCAACTCCCTTTCTCCCATAGATCCTCCTGCCAAGTTCTAGCACTCCAATGTTCACCTCTCCACCCAATTTTTCATCTCTTGGTTGGCAGCAGGGGGTGGGGACTACATTTTGCCCACGGGCCTCCAGCTGCTAACCACTATACAGCAATGCTTGTTCATGCTGATCACGCTCCAGAGTACAGTAGTTGGAGTCATCATTATGAGTTAGAAACACAGTATGAAATCTGTGTTTCTTTCAGTATTCATCTGAAAATTCATAAGCACTTAATGTTGGGTTTATGCCCATTTAGTACCTCCAGCACTGAGAATAAGGGGATGCTAAAGCACAGCTGTTATGCAGAGTTGGGCTGTGAATGCTCCTGTGGAACAGTGGGAGTTCCTTCTCCCTTGGTACTATGTAGACACCAGACTTGGTAGCTGGTAATAGATGAGGAAGGACTATTGGTGAGAGTCATATACCTCAGCGGTAGAGCATCTGCTTTGGATGCAGAAAATCCCAGGTTTAATTTCCTCATCTCTAGGTAGGGCTGGGTATGTCTTCAGTTTGGAGCTGTTGTCCAGTAGATGATGCTGGATAGATGGACCAATGGTCTGAGGAAACTTCCAATATTCCTAAGCTTGGCTGAAGCAGTTGCAAGAGAAGCCTGTTAATGGTATTTTCCTAAATATAGCTGCTTCTCAAAGGTTGACTGAATCATGACATTTACTAGAATGAATAATAAACAGCTTTATGGTCTTCCCAATCTCATATCTAAGGGATAACTGCTGGGGGAAATATGTTGGCCTAAATACACACACACACACACACACACACACACACACACCAACAACAACAACCAGGGCTCTTAACTGTTAGAGAAGCAACGTGCATAGTGTCCAAATAAAATGTAATTTTTAAACAGTTATAAAATAATTTTACAATTATATGATGGGGTGGGGGAAACAGCCCTATGTTTCAATGACTAAAATGAATATGATGACACACATGACATACACGTACAATACACAGCTCTGCAAGAGAACTTTTAGGACTCTGAAAAGCTATTGGTAGATGACAATGGAATGAGCTCTCAAACCTGCTACCTTGAAATTATGGTCTCTTGGTGACCTGGTAGTAAGCATGTGCCATTAGGAAAGTACTGCATTGTTCATGTAACACATAACCTGCCCAGGTAATACAATGTAGGAAGCTAAGGCCCTACTATTGTGTATGTGTCATTCCTCCTCCTGGCACTGATAATAGCATCATAAGGCATTTCAGATTGTCTGTTCTACTGGAGTCTGGAGCACGAACCTGTCAGCAAAATTTATTGGAAACTCCACCACATGGAACTCATGGAATTTCCTGTTCCTCTTATGAGTTTTGCTCTTCCGGATTTAAAAACATTGTACTTAAGGTAAAATGGCTTTAGTCAACATAAGTGCTACAGGTAAATTCTACTTCCACACACTCTGGAAAAAATATAGCCTCTTTCAAATATGTAACAGATATAAAAATAAAAAGGCCAAGCAATGTACTTTTAGATGCTGACTCAGTAATTTACTAGCCATTATAGAACATGAAAGAAAAGTTAAATCATAACTGTTGGTGGCAACAGATAAAGGAGCCCCAGTCTGATTGAGAAGGAGAAACCGGACTGGGGAGATGCAGAAAGGTCTACCTTGGCATTCCTCAGAAGCTAATCAACAATGGTGGAGAAGTTGCCCTGAAAGACAACTTGCCCACCATCCTATCCACAACTGCAGGGAAGTCTGAATGTGTTCAAGAGTACACATGCTCATTTTACTATAGCTAGAGGCCACAGAACAGACTGGTGTCCTTTATAAACAGAACGTACAACTGAGAACACACAACCCCCCACAAAAAAACCCAGACATGTAGGGATTCTCAGTAGACAATTCAGTGTGGAAAGTTTGCACTCAAAGCAAAGCTCTTGAAAAGCACTTCTCTGTGCACATGACCTATTTCCAACTTTAAATGTGTGGTATGACTTAGGCTGCATCAACAAAAGCATAGTGTCCAGATCACAAGAAGTCATAGTTCCACTGTATTCTGAGCTGGTCAGGCTGCATTTGGAGCAACGTGTCCGGTACTAGGTGCTCCGTTTTAAGGAGGACATTGGCATACTGGAGAATGTCCAGAGGACGGTAACCAGGATTGTGAAGGGCATGGAAACCAGATCATATGAAGAGTGGCTGAAAAATATGTTTAGCCTAGGGAGAACAGAAGATTAAGCAGAGACATGATAGTTGGCTTGAAATATCTAAGTGGCTGTCACACAGAAGATGGAGCAGACTTGTTCTCTGTTCCTTCAGAGAACAGGCTATATCCACTGTGAGTCATACTCAAAGCTGACCCACTGAAAATAATGGACATAGCTAATTTAGAGTCTACTTGGAGTTGAACTTGGATAAAACCTTATGAGTGAAAGTTGCAGGGAAGCTAAACATAGGAGAAACTTCCTAATGGCATGAGTTGTTCAATAGTTGTTCAATAGTAGAGCAAGCTGCTTCAGGAAGTGTTAGGCCCTCCTTTGCTGGAGGTATTTAAAAAGAATTGGGACAACCATTTATCAGGGATCCTGCACTGACCTCCAAGATCTCTTTCAGCTCTACAATTTGATGAACCCAGTCAATTTGAAACTAAAAGGACGCATTCTGTCGCCATTCCTACAAGTATGTCTCTGCAAATGGAATTGCAAGTGTATTAAAGGTTTGCTCCTTTATCCAAAACAATTCAGAAACAGAAAGGTAGCTCTGCAAAGCACAATGGTTCCAGAGCGTGGCCTGAAGGCACAGGATTCAGCAGCCTTGCTCTATCTGGTTAGTGTTTGAACAGAGGCCATGTGGGAACCTTATGTAGGCCACTTTCCATTCTCTCATGAAGACACAGGTACAAATGAAATGAATAAATAAATCATGGATGTCCTAGATTTCAGAACACCTCTGCTTTGTGACCCTTTTCTGAACACACACCACATTTCTGGAGTGTTCCTTTGGCAATGTGAACATACAACCATTATGACCAATAGCAACACTGTCTTACCTATTAAATTTCCAATTACACTTGTCTGAGCTACTGTATTAGGAACGTGTGAATGACTATGTGACTTGTAAGCATGAAAATTGTCTAACCGTCACCTCACTCTTTAGATTATGCACAGAGAGGAATAAAAGTTCCAATGCTTTCTGAAATAAAAGGTACAAGAGGTGCTAGATAAGAAAAAAAAACAATGTTAAAAAACCCCAGAATCCCAATATCAGGGGATAGTATTCTTTAACCATGTATTTGGTGGTATTTTACAGCTCAGCGGTCCAAATTCACATAAAGTGAATATTCCTGACCAATGTAGATATATTACTGGATGCCATGAATCACTGTTTACTGGACATTCTCATGAAATATGATACATTTCTGACTCATTTTTAATTCCCTCGCCAGTATAAGTCATAAAGTAATATGAAACTATAGGCTACAGGTACCCCAAATTGAGTTCAGGGAGGACTATTTTCTGTTTTTAGGGACAATAATGAATTCTTTATTTCACCTCCCTCCCTCATGCACAGGCTCATGTGAGAATGCTATTTAGTTCTCTTCAGAAATTACCCTTCAAGTATTCAACTGAGTTTGGTGAAGGTGCAGAGGGGAAATCAAGTGGCTCTGTCCTACCTGACTTCTGCACATCAAGTGAAGGTTTGAAGGGATCCTAAACACATTGAATCCTTCCTTTCAACCTTTGCTGAAGGCCAAGGGAAACAGCCAGTGGGCATCAACATGTTTGGGGAAGGGGTGGGGCCAATAGACACACTTCCCTTCTATGCAGTCACTGAACATGTGGAGGCTAATTTCTGAAAAGTCTTTTCTGTTGTCTTGCAGTATCATGGCACAATAATGTTATGGGTTTGTGGGGGGCCATGTTTCCCTAAATTTCTGGGTGCCAGATCCTCCCCATAATTCCTGGATTTAGTAAAAGTTAGAATTAATCTAGGTTTGATTAAACACAGAAACTCTCTGGATTTAATTATGCTAACAAGCTAAGCCAGCTTGGCAGAGCTAGCTGGATAATTGTAGAGTTGGAAGGGGACTCTGAGGATCTTCTGGTCCAGCCCCCTGCAATGCAGAAATATGCAGCTGTCCCATAGGGGATCAAATGGCTGGCCTGTTACGTATTTAGTGGTCTGTGTTTGCCTGAGCTTGAGTCTGGACTAAGGATTCTGAGCTCCTGTGTTCTGATTCGATACATGGTGTCCAATCACAGAACATTTCCAGATTTGGGCCTCTGCCATTGGCCCTCGAACTTTGAGTCGTGATTTGCAGTTTGGAAGTTTAGACAGCCAATCACGTTGGGAGTGGGAGTGGCCCAGGCTTTCAGAAATGTATCTAAGCAGTTGCTTTGCCTCGATTTCCCAGTTATGTAGTTCAATAAAGGTTCCTGCTGTTATCACTGTGTCTTGCCTCTTGGGAACCCACCTACACTTCATGGCCCACCAAAGAAACCATCAGAGGGCAAGACTGCCAGGCAAAGGGGAGTGGAGTGGGACCCCTTCTTTGCTGGGTGCTAGTGGGCAGAGGCAAAGGCTAAGATTAGGGTTCCAACTCTGAATGCCATAGGCAGGGAGGAAGTCCTTGGAGTTGGTTAGCACCAAGAAGGAGGAGAGGCAGAACTTCATGAGAGCTGGGGATGACAGGCTGGAACAAAGAGACACACAGGGTGACTGTCTTTTGAGTCCAATGTTGTCCTTAAGGGGGAAGCCAGATCTCATGGAATCTGATTGCTCTGCAATCCCTCCAGCTAGGTGCAGGTTGTGTGTATATATATATGTGTGTAAATAAAACATTATATCATAATGACACCACAGTTTCTGCTGTGCCCAATTTTTGAAGGAAACCCGAACCCTCAGTAAGCACTTGGAATCTCACATCACTCAGAGGTGGGTGGCATGTAACAATATTGTTGTGCTCTTCGAGCAGTGAGTACTTCTCTTGGAATAGTGCAAGGTTACAAGGGTGCAGGTCCTTTCCTTGTGGAAGAAGGTGGCAGGAGGCTTATAGGTGTTTTGTAAGGTTTGCATGTATTTACTGATATACAGGTTGAGCATAGGTGGAGACAAGTTTAAATATTCCAACAGCCCAAAGTAGTTTTGTTTTGTTTAATTCCAGTTTAGGATTATTGGATTAAATATTCTTAGCAACCATTTTTAATAAGTGAGAGGAAGTGTGGGATCATGGCTAAGTGTGTACACAGTGAGATGGGAAGCACCTCCTCTTAGCCATGAACTTGTTAGGTGGCTTTAGGCAAATCCAGTAGGATTCTCCCTTTCTCTGTTGTGACCATCATCCATGCCACCCAGCTGAAAGCAGGGACTGTCTTGTTTTTATTGTGCTTATGTAAGTCACCCTGAAAGCCTTTTGACCTAGGATAAAAATTCCTTAAATAAATGAATATATTACTGCCTCCACTCCTGCCAGACCAGCAGTCTGGCAATCAGTTATTATTGTGTTTGTTTATTTATTACATTTGCATCTCATGTTTCTTCAGTCAAACTTAAGGTAGCATGCATGGGGTTACCAGACCATCCTCTATCCTGTCACTGACCAAGTTTTGTTCATCTTTACCTTCAGACCAGAGTCTTACCTGGTTTCCCTTATGAGGATGTTGCAAGAATTACCAAGGCAATGCATATAAAGAGCTTTGGACATTTGAATTCTGCTGTATTTATTATCAGCATCACATAACTCTTTCAACAGATGAGATTAATCATATGCAGAAAGCCGTATAATTTGGTTGTGATGAGTACCTATCATGCTTTGTACATTTGCTGGTGAATTGTGTAGTTGTGCTCTTATCTTAGATGCATGAACATAGCCAGAGAGCACTAGCATCCATCAATAGGAGTCAACATGGATGGAGGAGGGAATTTTACCAGCTCCACTCAGCAGATTAGCAGTTTGTAGGTGATGAAAGCCAATTATCACATAGCAATTGATGCAAGAACTTTCACACGTTCACATTATAAAGAAATAGCCATTATCATATAGATATTATAATGTGTGTAACTACTCTTAAGGGTTCGTCTTTTTAAAAAGCTGATGCAAGAGCAGGTGGATTAAATTAAATAAACTAAATGCAATCTAATTAGCCACCAGATTCACAAAACACCACAAAAATTAGGATGCCCTCATTGGACATGAGATATTATGTGAACCCAAGCAGTTTTGTTTACCCAGTCTAGACAGGACCACAAAGAAGTACTTCATTGACATAATACAATGGTAAGAAGTTTGGGTAGAATCACTGATGCCAAAAAGAAGAGGCATTAACAAAAAAGGAACAAAGAGAAATGGCACTAAGTGCTGCTGAACATCAAATGGACTGGGGCAGGGAAATAATGAATAAAGATTACAGAAAGGAACAGACAGCTGTACTGGGTATGATAGTCTCAGCCCTTCAAAATGCAGCCAGCCCACTTTTTATATATGGGAAGCAAAGCTTTCTTGAATCCTTAAGATTGCCTGTCTTAGAATTAAGTATTAGAATTTCTGGTCCAGCAGATTAACATACCGACTGCAGCAAGATGGAAGTGAGTCAGTCTTCAAGTATTTCTGCACCTAAACAAACAGATTTTACTCAAGAAAGAAAAATATTTTTCACTTCCATTATAAATGGCAGGGATGTGGTGGCTGAGCTCTATCTACATCATAAGCCAGGAATCTGTCATTGGAATGGGACTAGGGTTACTATGCACACTTTTATCTTGGAGCGAGTCCCAGTGAGCTCAGTAGGACTCCCTTCCTAAACATGCATAGGATCGCTCTACATGAAGTGCAAACAGGGCATCCTTCACCAGCCTGGGGCTCGCCAGATGTTTTGGACTACAACTCCCACCAGGCCTGAGCAGCACATGCTGACTGGGGCTGATGGGAGTTGTAGTCCAAAATATATGAACAGCACCAGGTTGGTGACGGCTGAAATAGTGTGGAAAGCATGGGACCAGATCCAAGTGGTATTTGAGGTCACACATATCAGGCAGCTGTCCATCACTTTTGTACAAACATAAGGCGCATCACATGCAGTCTGGAAAAACAATGAGTAAGGCTCATTGTACCCACATATATTTAAAAGAAACACAAATCCTGAAATATTCCAGGGACATCATAAACCCAAGAGTTCCATTGAACTCACCAAATAATCCTTGGCTGTTACATTTATCCTGATGCAGTTACAGCAAACAACATTTTCAAGAACTTCAGAACTCGAGATGCTCAGCATTGCTGAGTCTAAACAAACAGCATTGATTAACATTCTCTTTCTCTCATCTGAGCTATTTTGCTTCAGAGACGTCACTGTTAAAGTTAATAGCTTAACAGCAAACCACATTTAAGGGAATGCCTGGCATTAACAGTTCCAGGCCCCAAACGAGATGCTTTGTGGTCAATTAAGCAATGCATATTATATCATATAGAGGCATGACTAATACTTGAGGATTAGTGCAAATCCCTTTCACTCATGCGCTTCCTGCTAAAATATGTATTCCTGCCCTACCATACCACTAAGATGGGCATCAGCAAAGATAGGCAGTTTAGGCTGCAAACAACCCTCTGCATACTTACTGAGGAGCAAGTCCAATAGAACTCGGTGCGAGTTACTTCCAAGTAAGGGTTGGCCTTTTAGAGACATCAGATGGTTACAACGGAGATAAGCCTCTTAAGAACACTAGAGAAAAACCCTTTCCAGGCAATCAGCTTAGAGTACAATAAATGCACAGACACTACTCATTTATTGCATGGGATTAAGACATAATGATACTGAGCATTAGTATAGTGCTGTTGAGTATTGAAAAAGTTTCACATCCTACCTTAACAATCTTTTCAACGGGCAGGTAAGGTAAGTCCATATTTTTATCTTCATATTGCATCTGGTCCAGATGCAGCATCCAGAATGGCTTTTAGTGTTTGCTTCTCAGAACATATCACACCGACTTGGTTTGTATTGGCTTCTGATTCATATAAGGGCAAAATCCCAAGAGCTGCTGGCTATTATTGCTAAACCCCTAAATGGCTTGAGACCAGGTTATCTGAAGGGCCCCCTACTCCCACAGGAACCTGACTGTGCATTTCATTCAACACCTGTGGCTCCATCTTTGAAGGTGCATTTGGTGAGGACACCAAAGGGAACCTTCTTGGTAATGCAAGAGATTCTGGAACTTCTTCCTGATAGATATTTGGTTGGCCCCCTCCCTCTTGAGTTTGAAACCAGTTGTTGGGAATCACAGCTGGGGAGAGCACTGTTGTGCTCAGGGTCTGCTTGAAGGTTTTCCACGGGCATCTGGTTGGCCACTGTGAGAACAGACTGCTGGAGAGCATGATTGTGGAGCCTGATGCAGCAGACTTTTCTGATGTTCTTAGCAGGGTTGCAAAGGCTTAAAAAAAAAAAAGAAATCTGCACCTTTAGTATGTTTTAATCTCTTGTTGTGACAAAGTATCTTTAAACTGACCCAGCTTTATGCCTCATTCTAGCTGCTGTTTTAATTATTTAATTATTCCAGTTTTTATCTCATTGTTTTTAATCGTACGTTTGTGTTGGGAGCTTTTTTGAGAATCAAAATGCAAGGTAGGCATTTTCTAAAATAATTAATTTTTCCTTCCAGGAGCACTGTGGTCACATCCACAGCATTATTCAAAGCCAGAACTGGATTTGGTGTTTAGAAGGGCTCATTTTTGAGCCTCTAGTTGGTAAAGAGCCTTTCTTAACCTGACATCACTATTTAGGCTCTCAGTGCATCTGCACCTGGGGTTCTGCTTTAGGATAGACAGAGAATGTGTGTGTGTGTGCGTGTGCCCCATGTTCACTCTTGGACACAGTACTCAGACACTCTGCTTGAGGAAGCCTGAAAGTCTTATTCAGGAAATCAGCACAGTCTCAGCATTTCCTCAGAGTACAGGATTAATCTATGACAGAGAAGGTACCTGGCTAAGAAGTAGCTGAGATGTCCCAGAACCTGACACACCTCTCCTACTCCACCTTTAAAGAACAGGGTGCGGCCATTCATCTATATGGTTCTTATCCCCATTGAGAACACTGTGCTCCCAAGTGTGTGCTCCTGTGGGAATATGCATGGCTGAGTCTGTCTGCATTGGTGCAGACAGTGGCACCTCCTTGGCAAGAGGACCTGAGTCCAACCCTTGGCCTCTCCTTCTGTCTCTAATTCAGCTGGCCCTGCCAGCTCACCAGCTTCCTTTCCCTGGCTACCGTGGAAACTTTGCTCTCAGAGGTTTGAGTGGAGACTGACTCAGGTGGCTCCTCCTCCCTCTTCTGTGCTGTCCAGCAACAGTGAGGTGGAACCCTCTCCCAAGTCACCACTTGAACTTTCCCACTTCCAGCCTCTGCCTTCTTCTCCTCCTCTTCCTCCTCTGACAGATCCTACTATCCCCCCCTCTGTCCCAGTTGATGCCACAGGAACTAAGACAATAGATGTGGGGGTTAATTTGTATTTTTATATTGCATTTTTATGTTGTGAACCGCCCTGAGATATATGGATGAAGGGCAGTATACAAATTTAATATAAACAAACAAACAAAAATGTGCAAATGGGTAACTGAGATATTGTAAATGGGTCATTGGCAACAGGTTTCTTGTGGGATTTTCACTGGAAAGGGTAAAGCAGGATTAAATCAGGGAAATAATGCCGGCTGGCATTTTCATGCTGACAACGCCATGCAGATGGTGCAAAAAAATTGCATGCATGAGGAACACTGATCTCACCAGAACACCTATCTAGACAAACTGTACTTTCTGTGTATAAGACTATGTTTTTTTACTCTAAAATAATGTTTAAAATATGGGCTCGTCTTATACACAGATAGTATCTCCCCCCCCCCATTTTCTTAAATTGGAGTCCCCCAAAATAGGGGACTTCTTATACATGGGGGCGTCTTATAGACGGAAAAATACAGTACTCAGAAACTGAGTGTGCATGTTAGGGTACCAATTGGACAGTGCCTGTATGAACTCACAGATGATGTCTCCCCATCCACTATATAGCTATGTAATACTGCACTAGTACAGTGGTTAAGTACTTAATTTGTTCTGGAGGTCCATTCTTAACCTGAAACTGTTCTTAACCTGAAGCACCACTTTAGCTAATGGGGCCTCCCGCTGCTGCCACGCGGCCGGAGCACGATTTCTGTTCTCATCCTGAAGCAAAGTTCTTAATCTGAAGCACTATTTCTGAGTTAGCGGAGTCTGTAACCTGAAGCGTATGTAACTGGAAGCATATGTAACCCGAGGTACCACTGTACCTCTGACTGGGAACTGCAGTGTGTGTTGTTTCAAAAATATCTATGCTGAGGTTGGTGTTTTTTTTAATAGCACACAAAACTACTCAAGTTCAGCTGAGCTTTGGAGCTGCCTTTCCAGAACCAGATTTGTTGTTGGTGATACGAAGTGACTGAAATGACCTGCTTGCACTCCATCCATCAAACACCTGGACAGGGAGCTTTCCACACAGTGATCAAAGCATGGCTTGCTGTGTTGATATATTGGCGAACCTATATGGGGCTGAGCACTGGGAAGTGATAGACAAAGAGGGTTTGCTGACTACAGACAGGCACATCTGTTTCAGGCTGACTTTCCAGATGAAGGCCGTCAATAATCAAGAGCATACACGATCAGAACTGAAAAGGTTCAGATGATTTGTGCTCTCTGCTCAGTGTCTCTGCCACATGCAGTACTACCTAGTTTGGCAGGAGCCTCCTCTATAAATAAACATACACACACCTTTCTGTAAGTGGCACACCCTTCTAATTTGCAAATCACCTGACGGCTTCCTGCCAGCCCAGTCTCTTAAGCAAAGCACAGGCACCTTTATAGTGCCATATGTCATGGCTTGTGACACTGTCAGAAATCAGAGCACTGTATCCTAGGCAAAGATAACAAAGACCAAGTTGGGGGGGGGGGACAGAGATGTGCAAGCAAAAAGACATGTGTGATGAGGAAAAGAACAGAGCTGCCAACTTTTTAACAAGCCATGGTATCATCTAGATTTGCATATATCTTGGTATTTTCTTGCATTCTGAGTTGCCCTTAACAGTAGCAGCCAACTGGTTAAAAAGTTCACTGCATTTTCTGCCCCCCCCCCGCTGCAAAAGAGTTTGCAGAACTTCAAAGCACCAAATGCCCCGATATCATTTGTAATGTCAGGTGACTGACCACTGGGCAGCCCTGCCCACCCATCAAATTTGGGCTGTGAGGCAGATCCTGATAAGGTAAATTGAGGGGAAATGTAGACCCAGAGCTCCATTCAGTGCCCCTGCTGGGCTGCTTGCCAGTAGAGTGGAACCACAGTTCCAGTGGACTGCTTTACCAAGGCCTCCCAAACTTATCCCTGGGCTTGATATAAATGAGTATTTGCAGGCCAAAAAAATGAGGGAGCAGCAAGGAAGATGAATCCCCTTCATGAGTTATTTTCCTATTTCCAGTTGCCTCCAAGCTGCTTTCTTCTCCATAGGTTTCCAGATATTTATTTATAAGGGTACATTCACAGATTTAATCCAGTCAAGGTGATGCAGGGGGAGAAATTGAGAACAAATTGGGATGGAAAATCAGCCAGTGGGACACCAACATACCCTCCAACATGCTGAGTCCCAAAACTGGGATGTGTGTCTTCCCATCCATGTTCCTGAATAAATCATGTGATCATGGAGTCCTACAAACAAGCTATTTTCAGGGCTGTGCTCTCACAGCACCCCAAAATGTGTGTTTTGGGGCATTGCGTGAGATCGTCGCCCTCCAAAAAGAGCTTTCTTCAAGGCAATATCTCAGTGTGAAATCACAGCATCCCAAATGGCTGCCATGCTCTTGCAGGAAAAAGCAGGATGTCCTGGTTTTTCCGGGACACTTTTGGGATATGCACCAATGTCATTCCTCCACTCAAAGAAACACACAGAAACACCTGTTGGGACTTTGTTGCATCGATTTGCATGTAATGTGTAGTTTGTCCTTGATCCTCATACAACAGGCTGCTACTACATTTTTATGCTGCTAACTGCCCTATGATCTTTGAACTAAGGGTGGTATAGAAATTTAATATGTAAATTAAATTAATAAATACCACTGACAAAGTTCCAGCACTTAAGGCCCATCCATAGGGGCCTTCCACTGGGGATTATTCAGTTATTTTATAAAGTCTATTAATGCTGCGGTTACATGTTTATGAAGGCCATGAAATGATTTGCCAGTTGGAATTAGGCAGCAATTTGTATGAGAAACTGGCAGTGGTGTGAAAGGCAGCCATGGTTGATGGTTTCCTATGGGTACCAACGAGCTAGCGAAATTCAAGCATCTTTCAAGGCCATCTCTCAGTCAACCCTTGAGTGTGAGGTAAGTTTCATGTTCTTATTGATTTCATCAGAATATGATTAGTACTGGCTATCAGAGTGTTAGGCAACCAATCACGGGCCTTACCTCCTAGTAGAAATGGTGGGAAAATTGACAACTTTTCACCTTCTGTAAGGATAACAAACATTTGCTCTCGCCTGGATTCCCTGAGACAGTCCAGATGGAATTGTAGATGATGGAGGTCGTGTCCCTATGGAGGGTACCTCCTGCTTCATACAGTAAACTTTGGAATCTACCCATTAATATGCCTTAATTTAAAACAAATAAGCAGATAGCCAAATTTGGTTCACACAGGCTCTGTGTTTGTGCAGCGTTTACAGCGTCAGGCTTCAGACAGCAGAAACTTCAGCCCTGGCCTTGGCTCAGCCTCCGCTCATATGAGGAATGTGAGACCTGATTGTGAAATCTGAGCTCAGCACTGAGAACCGCATTAGGTACCTTTCCTGTATCCTCTGTGAACACCCTTTTATATATATAACAAACAAAGCACATGTAAAACGATTCTTCACCGGCCCACATCCACACCCAGCTGACTACAGCATTTCCTAATTAGGTTATACTCAATCTTTATAATGGCCTGTTAGTAATAGATGTGGTACTAGAGGGTAATGATAATCTCCGTTGATATTATTCACTTCCCAGGAATGTAGGGCAGAAGCTGCTCTGCTGGCTTCAGCAGAGAACAATGGGAGAGAAGCGAACCAATAAAGCAGCTATGTCATCTTCTCTGGGCTGTGCAAATCCATGTTTGCTCTGTGATGTCTGACAAGCAGGAGGAGGAGGATAAAAATAATGACAATAATAGTTTGTAAAACCACCCTTCGCTGTGATGCCGCAAGAATTTGGGAAGCTCTTAAAAAAGTTCACCGACTCAGGCAATGAAGATCTGGAATTGCCTGCTGTATTAAGAGAGTTGGAAGTCATGAATGGCTTCCTCTTACGTTTTTACAATGAAAGCAAAAATGAGCTAATATAAATAATTGTGGGCTAAACCCCAAGAATATTTTTATTCCAAATTAAAGACAGCAAAGAGCCCCATTATTCATTCCAGATACCAAGTGCTTTCAATTTACCCATGAAATCAGTTGATACTGAAAGTTCCTCTCAACACCTTGTAGAACTGGGCCCCCAGCATATTAAAGATGAGTGCATTTTTAAAAATGGTGCTTTAAAAACTTAACCAAAGGAAAATAGTCTGTTTACTGTTTATAAAGTTCTCCTGTGAGCCATCCAATATAAGAGGGACTTGTAATGGCGTTCCTAGCTTGTGTCTCAGTAAAAGGATCTGTTCCTTTATGCAGAGTTGGGGAAGGAATCAACAACCTTGCATCAAACTTTCCTTGAAGATGTACAAAAATAGTACATCTTATGCAGGGCCGGATTAAGACTTAAGAGGCCCTAAGCACTTAAAAGGTTTTGTTGCCCCCATATATCACATCTAATTCAAAATTTAAACACTAATAAAACATTAACATTTTTAATAAAACATTAATAAAATTCTATTTTTTTGAAATGAAACGAAACCTTGGCACAGTAAAATGGAAAATGATGTTTGTTTTTCCATACATCCACTATATTAATATCTGAAACATTTCCTCCTACTTTTTCTAATGGCAAAGTACTTGATCAGATCCTCAAAACTAACCTTCTGTAGTTTCTGTGGTGCCCCACTTCCCTTGAAGCCCAAAGCACGTGCTTGTTTTGCTTAACGGTTAATCTAGCCCTGGTCTTGTGACTTATGCGGTCAGTCATTTTTCTGGAAGTGAGTATCAACTTGGAATGCTAGTTATAGGCAGAATCAAGCTGGGAATGTAGCATGATAGGCAAAGCACACCAAGGCTCCAATGAATAGTAATCAGATGCAGCGCATACTTAAACAATGGAGCTTGCTCTCCCAGGAGACAGTAATAGCACTAACGTGGTTGACTTTAAAGGATCAGACAAATTCATGGAGGATAGGGTCTACCAGTGCCTACTAGCCTGATAGCTATGCTCTGTCTCCCTGGTTGGAGGCAGTATATGTCTGAATACCAGTTGCTAGAAACTGCAGGGATGGGGACTGCTCAAGTGGTTGCGTCCTGCTTGCAGGCTTCCCACAGGCATCTCGCTGGCTACTATGAGACCATGATGCTGGACTAGATGGGTCATGGACCTGATCCAGCAGGCTCTTCTTATGCTCTTAATACTGCTGGCAAGAAGGGCAAGGGGAGACTATCTACTCCACAACACTGCTGATTAATCCACACCATTCAGAATCTACACTGTGCCATAAGTGCAGGAACCAAGATGTTAAAGGTGCCTCTAGGGCAAAAATGTAGCAATACACATGCAGGTACTATAGGTTACAGAGAAAGCAGAGGTAACCCACACCCTAAAATGAGGACCGCCCAGTCTACCCTGGCAAAACAGTGTTCCCAATTCCAAATACGATAATTGGATCTGCATGTAAAAGTAAAACAAATCTATTCAATTTCCCAAGAAAACTACTGTTTGAGTTTGACCCACATCCTAGGGCTCATCCCCCACATTTTCTAGGCACAGGTCCACACTTTCCCAGTCGGTGTCCAAGTGCTTTTTTATTTTTTTGGTCCCATCGCTTTCCCCAGGAAAACCCACTCTCTACTGCTGAATCAAAACAAATGGCAATTCAGGTTTTCCATGGATTGCCATTTGCTCCGATTCAACAGTAGAGAGTGGGTTTTCACCAGAAAAGTGCCAGGGCAAAGACAAAAGCTGTTGGAAATGGCCTGCAAAGCCCAGACCTGTGCCTAGAAATGTGGAGCAAGATAAGCGTGGATGAGCCCCCATAAACAGCCCAGTGTGCTTTGGTTTCCCCAGTATATGTATTTGCAGGAAAACACAACTGACCGTTGCTTTTACAGGAAGACAGTGTGCACATTTTTCTTTCATTGACATAGTCGCCAAGCAGAAAAATAAATAAATCTTGAGCTGGAATTGCTTAGTGATAAATGTCACTACAAGTTAATTCCTCATTTTGGACCAAAACAATTTGGAGTTTGGTAGTTGTTATGCATACAAGAGATTCTGGAAGCAGAGTGATTGTAAAAGCAGCGAGAGAAACAGCCTAGGTCTCTGAATGCAGTTGATTCTTAGGGCATTCACATTCTCTGGAAATCGTGATTACATTCCAGAAGGGAACTGCACGTATAAAGCCAAGGATCACTTCTGCAACAGAACCATTTACTTTGAACAACATTTGCTTGAAGCTACTCCTCCAAACCATCCCACACCTATTTGCCCTGCAATGGAAAGCTGTTCAGGAAGCAGCATGTCAACTTGCACTATTACTTGCAAAGGGGCAATATAACACCGCAGCTGGGTAAAGTCCAAGAATTTAATGTGCCAGAATGTTTGTACAGTAACATATTTTTCATTTAAGTTGCTCTGAATGTGAAAAGAAAAGCCAGTTTCCTTTTGGGCAAGCTACAAATTTCCTCCTCCTTCCATCTCTGTGGAAACAAAAAGGAAGATAATATCACTGAAAACTAAAGTCTCAGGAGATCAATGGCAATATAATGAGATTCTAAAACTGGGTTTATAGTCTGCCAAGAAAATTTTCAAGCTGTGCTCTAGGTATTCAGTTTAATATCCCTCTGTGAGAGTTCCCCACTACCATAATCAGAACTAACCACATTTATTTGGACTCACATTTAATAATTTCAAAAATTAAAAGAATGTAGATGAAATCCAGATTAGAATTTTCTCATTTTGAAAAGCAGTGGAACATACTTCCCACTCAGATAAATGATAACAACTTTTACGTACAATCTACGTATGCCAGTGTTCAACACTGCTTGGTCAACAGTTAATAACATTCCCCCCCCCCCCAGTTAGCTTCTAAGCCATATCCCAATGCAATTTCCTTTAGGAAACTCAGGTGTTCTCATGCTCAGGGTTGCTATAACTGAGGATGATAAAGAATTTTTCACCAGGTCAAATCTGGATGGAACCCTGGTGAATTTTCGTCTTCCCCCTACAGTGCCCAGTTTGACTTGTTTCACAAGCAGAGCTTAGATTTCCAGGTGCCAGATAAAAAAATTATGAGTCAATATCACTCTTGGTCTTGAGTCATGTGCAAGTTATCTGATCACTAAACTGCTTTCCTCTTGCTCTTTGCTTGCTTGCTTGGTCTGGGCTGTGTAGAGTAGACTGAATGATGGGCAGATGACCCAAAGAAGGTAGAAACAGATACCAAAAGAGAGGTGAGCCTCAAATGTGCTATGAAACCTTTTACTAGAGAAGAACTTTGCTAGGCCTGATGACAAATTATGACCACAATGTGTAACTCTTTATTAGAGGCAGTAGTCATTTCCTATCTCCTGCATGGGCTGTTTCACAGCATGTTTTCAGATTCATCTCTCCTTTTGTGGGATCTGGCTAGATCGCCCAACCTTTTGGCAGAAATTTAGAGCAGAGAGCTTTTGAGGATCTGCCAAGACCAAACAATCAACTCCATCTTATGAGAATGATGCCTACAACCCCTTTTATCAGATGTGGCCCCAGTAATCACTGCTTTGTTACCTTATAAGGCTGGGCAACTGCAATATGCTTTACAGGGCATGCCCTCTACAATGCAAATTTAAACTGGCTACAAAACCTATTTAATTTTCACGGAACTTTAAGAACGCCAATTCTCTTATGGTGCTGCAAGAGTGGTAATTAGAAGCACTGATGAGCTGAAGACCACCATTATTCTTAATGTAATGAGCATTTTTCAAGTATAATATGCAGAAATGGCTTTTTAAAATAAATGGTAGTAGGTTTATTGGAACCACAAACATTTCAAAGTGTGTGTCTCAAGTTTCCATGTATTATATCTCCACAGTAATGTCTGCTCTGGAAGTTGCACAGCAAAGTTGGCAAGCGTATAGTCTGAAGCTTGCATATTTCCCCTGTTAAAGTACATAAACTGGAAGTGTGAGGCACTCATGCATCTGCTTGCTGGTATTTCTGGTAAAGCACAGTGTGTCAATAAAATTATTTGCATACAACTTAAGTTCTCTGATTTCCCTAGCTGGAAACGAAGGAATTTGTATTATAGAGATGAATTGTTCTTTGATTATTTGCAAGCTCAAGGTGGCACCAAGTACAGCATACTGTCTTTAGACAAGGGAAAGTACCTGAAAAAAGATAACATTCATGCCTCTTTATCTGCAATTCCATACTTTTACCCTCCGGGCACAATTTAAGGTTCTTTTCCTTTAACCTCTAACATCATTACTGACTGAAACTCAACATTCACTAACTGACTCCTCCCTTACATCATATCAATATGAATTCAGGAACCTATTTCCTTAAAGTTTTATCAGCTGTGCAGCAGCTGAAAACAACTAGATCATGTAGAGAGGAATTCTTGGTGGCTGCTCCAGGAAGATCAAAGCCCAATATGTCTTTTGGGGGCGTTGTTAATCTTTCCCTTTTAGAAGGAAAGATTTTTACAGGCTGTGGTTAAGCTGTTAGATGGCCGGGCATTTTTGCACCTAATATGTATTACATGTTTGAACTGATTTTAGAAGACCATAATTTATTTTCCAGTGTATTTTATATTAACGGGACATGTTATACTGTTGTTTTTTATAATCTGTATTTTTTGGGTTGGATATATATCAATACATACACACACACACACACACACATATATATATATATATATATATATATATATATATATATATATACACACACATATACATATATATATATATATATATATATATATACATATATATATACACATATACATACATATATATATATATATATATATATATATATATATATATATATATATATATATATGCAGGTTTTGGTGTCTTCGGGTGTCTTCCCGTGTAAGAGTCGGGGTGTCTGGGCGACGTTTCGACGAGGTCTCACTCGTCATCTTCAGGCTGGTGCTTTCGGCTTCTTGTTACTGGAACAGAGCAGAATCTGGTGTTTGAGTTCCTATAAATACTGTTGAGGGGTGTGGTGTATAGCCTCCAACGTTCTGGGCAGAGAGGAAGTTCCTAGATTAGTGTGCCTTTTCTTCTTTTGTTCCTTAATTACTTGAGGGATATCTTGAGTGATTTCATGAGTGATATTCTGAATACCACTGGGTGGGTCATTAAGTGTAGATTAGTTGCTAAAGCTTTCGTGTCATACACCACACCCCTCAACAGTATTTATAGGAACTCAAACACCAGATTCTGCTCTGTTCCAGTAACAAGAAGCCGAAAGCACCAGCCTGAAGATGACGAGTGAGACCTCGTCGAAACGTCGCACAGACACCCCGACTCTTACACGGGAAGACACCCGAAGACACCAAAACCTGCATTCCTGTACCCGTGAAAATCTACGAAAGCATATATATATATATATATATATGGGATGTAAAGTTTTATGTACATGTGTATGTTTAGGGAAGGGTCATAGCTCTGTGATATAACATCTGCTTTGAATGCAGAAGGTCCCAGGTTCAATACCCAACATCTCCAAGTAGTGCTGAGAAAGAGTCTTTCATAGAATTGTAGAGTTGGAAGGGACCCCAAGGGTCATCTAGTCCAACCCCCTGCCAAGCAGGATTCTCAGCTAAACCATCCCTGACAGATGGCCATCCATCTGCTTAAAAACCTCCAAGGAAGGGGAGTCCACAACTTCCCAAGGGAGACCATTCTACTGACAAACAGGCCTTACGTATTTCCATATGTTTAGTTGGAATCTCTTTATTGTAACTTGTAGCCATTGGTTCAAGTCTAGACTCCAGAACAAGATAAAACAAGCTTGCTCTATCTTCAATGTCACAGCCCTTGAGATATTTGAAGATGGTTATCATATCTCCCCAGAAGCCCTGGAGAGCCACTGCCAGTCAGTGTAGACAATGTTAAGCTAGATTTGGAATAAGGCATCTTCCTATTTAAAATCTGTTTTTATGTCTGTAAGGTGTATGTGTGCTTGTGCTTAAGGTTTGCACTTGGCATACATACATTATGTGAAAATATTTATCAAAAATGCATTGGTCTAAGTAAGGTCTGTAACATATTTCATATTTGCAATCCATTTACATTTGATACTAGACTATCATCAGTGCCAAATGTAACATATTTTGAAAAGCGAGCCTTTAATAAAACTGTCAAAAGTGTACTGTTAAGTCCAAGTGACTGCCAACAGAAACTTCTGAAAGGATGTCATTGGAAGGAAAGAAACAATGCTGGGTTTAGAAGTATCCATGGTACTTGTAAAAGTTTCTAACATTATTTATAGATTTCCTATCCACTGACCAGCTAGATTGCCAACAACTGTTCTCGTTGTTCTTTAACGTTCATTTAAAACCATTGTTACTCCTCTTAAATTGACAGGCCATTTCCTTTGTTTGGCATTTGAAGGCGGGGGGAGGCTTGGACATATATCTGAAATATATCCATAGAGACAAGAATGTTTATAGAATCGCATGTGTCAAAACCTTGATTCAGCATTAACTACATTACTCTTGTGAATGCCTTTTCATAAAGCGTGCCTCCAATAAACACAGAGAATGTGTTTTAAAATTCCCCATCAGTACTGTTTCCCTGCCATATCTGTTGTTGAGCTACATTTGCCCACAATACAAGCCAAAAACATACTAGAAAGCAGCAGTTAGGCCAGGGGTAGGCAACCTAAAGCCCGTGGGCCGGATGCGGCCCAACTGCCTTCTCAAACCGGCCCACAGACGGTCTGGGAATCAGCATGGTTTTTACATGAGTAGAATGTGTCCTTTATTTAAAATGCATCTCTGGGTTTTTGTGGGACTTGCCTGGTGTTTTTACATGTGTAGAATGTGTGCTTTTATTTAGAATGTTTCTCTGGGTAATTTGTGGGGTACAGGAATTCGTTCATTCCCCCCTCCCCAATATAGTCTGGCCCACCACATGGTCTGAGGGATGGTGGACCGGCCCACGGCTGAAAAAGGTTGCTGACCCCTGAGTTAGACCTTTGTTAAAGAGACCTACTTGAGAGAACCATTGTCATTTCTCAACTCCTGTTCCTGAGCAAGATTCCTGAGCCCATTGTATGAAAATTTTGTAAGGGCACAATCAGGGCCAGCTGCAGGTTTGAGAAGGCTCTTGGTGGGACCTGGAAGTCTTACCTGGTGATAGCAGGTGGGCAGCACGGCAAAACAATATCAGGTTCCTGGGTCTAAACACCATTTTGATTTCCTATAAGGCCCCCCTCCCAAGTAGTGTCCTTCTGGGGCACTGTGGGAAATTAAAATGGTAGTTTGACTCAGCTGTCCAGCTCCACTGAGAGTTCCAGACACAGAAAACATTTTTAAGATGACTCAGGGCAATAATAGGCCCTGCCAGCTGCCCAAGAAGGCTGAATGCTGATTTCGGCTCTGGGCAGTGGCATTGCGTGGATGGCCAGCGCCCAAAACAAGGCAAGTGTCCTTGGCACTGCCCACCAATAGTTGGAATGAAGGGGCAACAGCTTGACCTACTCATGTCGCAGCCCCCGTGAGTGGACAGCCCGGCAGAGAGTGGGACAGAGAATGGTCGGGAACAGGTATCTTTCTAAAGCCCTACAGAGGGTGTCCTAGCAACTGGCCATCAAATCCACTCCTCATTTCACCCACATAAACATTGGGAGATTTTCGCTGCGAGGAGGAAGGAACACTATTTTTATTTATTATTACTTCTTTCTTTCTTTCTTTCTTTCTTTCTTTCTTTCTTTCTTTGAAAATATGCTCCCCTAAGAATTTTGTGTACAGGGCAACCACCCCGTGGCCCTGCCCATGCTACGCCACTGGCTCTGGGTATGAAACCTGAAGAACGAAGGAAGGAAGGAAGGAAGGAAGGAAGGAAGGAAGGAAGGAAGGTAGGTAGGTAGATAAAAGGTAAAGGGACCCCTGACTGTTAGGTCTAGTTGCGGACGAATCCTGGGTCGCGGCGCTCATCTCGCTTTACTGGCCGAGGGAGCCAGCGTACAGCTGGTCATGTGGCCAGCATGACTAAGCCACTTCTGGTGAACCAGAGCAGCACACGGAAATGCCATTTACCTTCCCGCTGGAGCGGTACCTATTTATCTACTTGCACTTTGACGTGCTTTCGAACTGCTAGGTTGGCAAGAGCTGGGACCGAACAACGGGAGCTCACCGCGTCACGGGGATTCGAACCACCACCCTTCTGATCACCAAGCCCTAGGCTCTGTGGGTTTAACAGAGCAAATAACACTGAAGGTCTTTTCGAGGATTTGCCATGAGTTCACTGAGTGGACAGCCAGAGCTTTCTCAAGTGCTTGATCTGTATATAGAGGCAGCAAAGAGACAAAAAACAAAACCCCATTCGCACTTAAAATATCACAGTGTATAAGCATTTCTCGACGCCCCCTTATATTGGAGATTGTGTGGGTGGAAATTGTAATTCATGAAGTAGTCTTTTCCTTTCTTTTTTTGCAACATCTGGTAATAGCACCCAGTAAAAGCAAAGTTGATAAATAAATAATGATGGCTGGGGTCATGCCATTATTTATTTATTCATTTTTGGTTATTTTTATACTGCCGGTGCAAAGGCTCAAGGTGCTTCACACACACAAATACAAATGGAGAAACAGGGCGGTAGCAAGATGCTTAAAGCTAAGTCTCCAGTATGACTGTGATTCCTGTTTGATTGTCAGGAGTCAGCTAGCAGGAATCCTTAAATTGTCGTGGGATAATGTGTCAGGACAAGCAGGTTTACTAAACTTTCCCTCCCTCTAATCCATTTTAATTTGCAATTTGCATCACTGCAGAAGAAGAGACTTCTGCAGAACAGGAAGTGGTATGTCCGTTTCCCCAACCACTCTGGGTGGCTTACAGCACATGAAAAATGTAAAACATCAGACATTAACCTCACATCTCTTGGTCATTTTCAGAGGGCACCAATAAAAAAATCTCATGCTTCTTGTGTGAAGCAGTAAGCACAATTACATGTCACCCATCAAGCAATTTCAAATACTATACTTCATTACATATTACCTGTTGGTATATAGACCTCTCAACAGCTTAAGGGATTGCCTTGCCCCATTTATATTTGCCCTTTTTATAGTATGACTGGATAAGCACTTTATAGGAATATTGTCTATTGTACTTTGTTCTCATTGTTACCTGATTTTTAACTGATTTTAGATATATTTTGTGGTACTGCAAGATACTTCGAAACATTTTGGTAAAAAGTGGTTAATAAATGCAATAAATAATAGCAATAATATCTGCTTGATGTTTATGTTCAGGTCAGAGTAGCACTATTAAAAGGGTGTCACATATGTTCACCTTGAGAACAAGACAGAGGGCATTTATTGTGTCTATGTCTAAGTTTTGGCCAAATACTGTTAAGCAAGTACAACTAGAACGTTGTTCAGATGCCTCAGTTTGTACAGAGCTTTTCTGTGCTATAGCACAACTATTGTTTATTGTGTATTATTGTCAAGATGCTAAATATTTTTTGCTGTTTTATGAGTGTACTGTATTGTTCTAGACACTTTGCTTATTGGTGTGAGGAAGGAGCAAGGTGTGAGGAACCTTTGCCCCCCACATGTTGCTGAACTCTATCATTCCTGGTCATGGGCCATGCTTGCTGGGGCTGATGGGAATTGTAGTTCGTCAACATCTGGTTATAGTTGTTCAATGCTATCAAATAGCAAATGGCAGAATGGATGGGCTTATGAAACCTAAGAAATCCACTGATTCAGATCTTATCAGATGTGCAGAAAATCCAGAAGACAGATTTCACCTAACCTGCGCAACATGTAGGCCCTACAAGATGGGTGGCCAACTGTCATGGAAGCTTTAGTTGAGGTTCCAAGCATTGCAACGGATTTTACTAGATGACCCTCAGGGGTCTCCTTCCAACTCTACAATCCTATGCTTCTGATACCCTTCTTAGCAAGGCCACAACTGCTCACTCCTAGAGGTAGGTGGCAGGTTTTGCCCTCACTGTCGCATTGCCCACAAGTGCATGGATTTACCATTCGCCAGGAACGAATGACGTCGCTAGCCCACAGCTGCGTGGCCAATGACACCATCCCATTTTCCCACGGACGCATTGCCGCGCTGCGCCCCTTGCCCGCTGCCCAGGTAGCCCCTGACACACACGCAGGACCTCGCGTCGCCCCTCAGAGGCGGCAGCTGCTTTGTGGGTGGGGGGGAGCCCTGAAAAGAGGCTCAACCTGCTCAGGCAAGCCTCTGAGCGGGAAGTCTTCCGGGTCCCTTCGGGCTGGCGGTGCCAAAGCTGCTGCTGACGGGGCTGGAGCCACTCACCGTCGCCCGCTTGCTGCTGGCTGCCTCCCTTTCGTCCTCGCTTGGCTGGCGTCGTGCTGGAAGAGGCAGCATTTTCCCGTCAGGGGGCGACGTGAGGAGGAGGAGGAGGCGGCGGCGGCAGCACGGAGGGGCGGGTGCTATGGGTGACAGGCGGTCACAGGTGCCGCGGCCGCCTCTTGAGTCGGATGAGAGGCGCCTCCGCGCCCCAACCAGCTGCCGCCGCTGCTCCCCTCCCTCCACCCTGCGCGCTGCTGCTGCTTCAGCCGTCAGCCAAGGGCAGCTCTTCCGAGGCGGCGCGTGCAGGGACAGCAGCACGAGCCGAGCAGCTGCGCGCGAGGGAGCCGCGGAGAGAGACTCGCGCCTGGCAGAAACCAGTAAGTTGCTGCTCCTGCGAGCCGCTGTTTGCAACACGAGCAAGGGAACGGCTGGCGCTGGCGCTGCAGCCGCGGCGATCTGCTTACTTATGGTTTTATTGTGCATCTCCTCGCCCCGTGAAATCGTGGGGAGGGCAGGAGCGGCGCGTTGCATGCGGGCTTGGATCGGCCCGGGCTGGAGTCGCGGAAGGGGTTGTCTCGAGGCCACGGCGACGGCGACCGGCTGCTCTCGGCTTCGACACACGCGCAACCCCCCCCCCCGCGTTTGGTCTTTTCTTTTTGGCTCAGGCAACGGGGAGTGAGGATTGCGCGGGGAGCCGCCCAGCGCTGTAGGATGGCTCCTGCTTTGTGTGTGATGTCAGTGAAGAGCGGAGTCGGAGATATAACGGGAGGGTTTTGCGAATGGTGGGGAGAGGTAATGGGGGGGGGGGAGGCTGTTAAGGTGACACAGGAGCCACTGGCAGGGCAGGCTCTGAAGCGCGTGTAGCGGCTGCAACGCAGAGAACAGGCGCAGTCCAGCCTGGATAGCCTCGCAGAATGGACACCCCCGTATCGCAATGCAAATAGGGGGCCTTCTAGGGAGAGATTGTGCGCGATCTGCATATAATTTTAATGCGGCGTCTTTGAGAATGAGGGGAAGAGATCTGGGGTTGTGTATCTGTGTCTCTTGTGTGTTAACGGGCAGAAAATCTCCCAAGCCGCCTTCTTACAAATTCTCTCCTGTGTAGAAATGGTCTGTAATTTCCAGGCGGAGCTTTGCAGTGAATTGTGCCTGCTGTCCGTGAGCAGAATCGGTGCATAACCAGATATGAAATTCTAAAGCTGATCTACTGATAGCCACACACTGCATGATTATTTATTACACTTCTCATATCACTCTTCCTCTAAAGAGCTCAGGAAGATGTACATGGTTCTCTTGTCCCTCTCCTTTTACCCTCACAACAGTCCTGCAAGGTAGTTTAGGCTGAAGGATGGTGGTGCACTGTCAAAGGGTGCTTATGTATTACAGTATTTCAGGGCTTAGTATGGATTTGAACCTAGTTCTTGCTAGTCCTCAGCTGACATTCTAACCACCACTATGCCAGTTTTGCTTTTCTGATTTATTTATTTTTAATGTTGTGACAGTTCACATCATCAAGCTTGATACCAGGTACATTGACCAGTAGCTGCCCTGTTTTGTAAGCTTTTACATTCATCGAATGAATAAAAATCAATGTGCAGATCCCTCTTTAGCAAAAGCCAGGCGGGCAGGCATGCAACCCATTTTCATGTACCAATGTTGTCATTCATTAGCGCACACGTTAAAGGCGGAGCTCAAATAGGGACCTGGCTTCTTTCACAATAGTAGCGTAGCTGCAAAACTAATGTTGCATGCTGGTTGTTTCTTTTTTAATTATTTTAAAACCCTGCAGATTTCATTTTCTCTGAACCGTATCCAAATGTAAATTGCAAGTCTTTGCTTCAGGAGTCCATTGTATTTTCTTTTCTCTTTTTTTAATAAAAAAAATCAATATTTTCAATTGCGCACTTTTGGATGAACCAATTTAAAAATAAAAGGTTGCTCTCTTGCTGAATTACTGCATAGTCAAGCAGCTGTGACCTTAATTGCCTTAAAGGAGATACAGAACAGAAAACCTGGAGTGAGTGCACAAATCCTGGAAGATAGGCTAGAAGTAGCCCTTACACGTGCACAACTACCATATTTCTCTTAAATCAGCTGACATTTATTTTTCCAGCCATGCTGTGGAGGTGGACATTAATTTGAGAGGACATGTTAAATGGAAAGGGGTGTTACCTTAACTCTGCTGTGCTTGCTCTGCCCTTTTCATAGAATCCTTAATTAGGTCTTTGCTTCCCTGTTTGCTGTTCTGTCAGCTGTAGCTTATGGACGTTTTTGCATCTGAAGCTTAAATCAGGTGGTGCTTAAATTGGCCTCTAATATTAATGTAAAACATTAGCTATAATGTACACTTGATTTACCTTCCTTAATGTAGGATGGAATAACAGCATTTGTATGTGGTATACAAATAGTACTGAAGGGACTCATAAAACTTAAGTAGTGCCTTTCTGGATCAGAGCAGAAGCCCTGTGTTCAGTCGTCAACAGCAGCCAGCCAGATGTTCCTGGGAATCTCACCAAGAGGGCAAGATGGTCTCTACTGTTTGATCCCAGTTTCTGTTTTGCTGTTGGGTGTAATAGCCATTGATAGACCTCTCCCCCCATGGATTTGTGGGCTCCTTTAGAAATATTAGCATGCTAAATTGGGGTGCGGGTGGCGCTGTGGTCTAAACCACAGAGCCTAGGACTTGCCGATCAGAAGGTCAGCGGTTCGAATCCCCGCAATGGGGTGAGCTCCCATTGCTCGGTGTCCCAGCTCCTGTCAACCTAGCAGTTTAAAAGCACATCAAAGTGCAAGTAGATAAATAGGTACCACTCTGGCGGGAAGGTAAACAGCGTTTCCATTCACTGCTCTGGTTCGCCAGAAGCAGCTTAGTCATGCTGGCCACATGACCCAGAAGCTGTACGCCGGCTCCCTCGGCCAGTAAAGCGAGATGAGCACCACAACCCCAGAGTCATCCGCAACTGGACCTAACGGTCAGGGGTCCCTTTACCTTTAGAAATATTAAGCTGGTGGCCACCATAGCATCACTCTAGCTTGTTTGTTTGCTGGATTTAGAGCCCAGCCAATCCCAAGGACTCAGCGTCAATAATTATATTAATGTAATTTATCCATCCATATCCCTGTCCACCCAAACCCAATGTGAATAAAGCTTTCAATCTTACAACACTTCAGCTCAGAGTTTGGTGAGCTTCTTTGGAGGACGATCTCAAAGCTCTGTGGCATGCCTTAGTATGACTCTTGTAGGCCCAGTTTGGCACTTGGTGTATTTTAGAGAGAGTTCCTGATTGGTCTTGGAGGACAGGGTAGGACCTAAGACTGCAGATAGTTCCCTAGGTTTGTGGGGTCCTGACCGCTTAGTGAATCCTGTAAGTTAACTATGGGTTGCGGTGGAGTATTTATTTCCCTTTCATAGTCCTTTTTAGTGTCACATGTGAAAATTGTGATTTCCCTTAAAACTAGGTTTAGCCTCATTCTCTCCACAAATATATAGCTCCTTTTAGATGCTGTGTGCTTTACTATGTTAATTACAGTTGGGATACAGCTATTAAGTTGTTTGGGTGTCATCTTGTCAGAGTGTGTGTTAATTTCATTCATTCCATTCCCTTTGGCAGTTTTCCTACATTCACTCTCTATTCTTCACACTCTACTAGTAGGGCTTCCATTTATAGAGAGATGGCAAATATATCTGGTGCAATCAGGGAGTGGCATTTAGTTAGACACAGCTAGAAATGGGCTTTTAAAGGAGTACTTGGGCAGGGAGTGTGTAAAAACTGGAGTCATTTGTTGTACCCATTTGTCCAAAATTCATCATTGTCCACTGTACAAGGAAACAGGATATTGTTCACAGAGAACAATAAGAAGCTTTAAGAAGTCTCTTAGTTTCTTGCTGCTTCACTGATTGTCTAGTACTCTAAGTTGATGCCATTTGGATTACTTGTTCTCACCAACTCCCAGTCTTTTTTACGCTTTGATCCTAAACACATTTGCTTGGAATAGAGGTCATCAGCCCCTCACAAGATGCTGTGTGTAGTATTCTCATGTTGCAATTTTGAATACAGCACACCGCTGCTAGAAAACCAGGAGGTTCATACAATTTGCAGTTACTGAGACATGTTGCAATAATAACCACAAGCTGCCTTCCTGCATACCTTTCTGCAAGTGTAACATATAAAAAGCAGGAAAGGAGTAGCAGTTGTAAAGCTAGGAATGTATGGCAAATGCTCTGTGTGAAGCCAGAAGAACTGGAGCATATCTCTACACTACAAGCTTATAGATGTCTTAAGTATCATTATTTTCCCCAAAGAATCTTGGCAACTGTAGCTCAGTGTGTGTGCCGGGAAGTACAGGAAGGAGGTTCCCACACAGTACTACAATTCCCAGAGCTTTCTTGAGACTGTAGTTCACATATGGCCAGCATTATTAATATAACAACCTCTTCGATCAGCAAACTTCATCATATTTCTGCTCCCTCCAGAAAGCTGGATTCTTTGAAATACATCAAGGTGGTCCAAAACCCACACACTACAGCAACCTTCACCATCCTGTGCCCTCCTGATGTTTTGGACTTTAGCTAGGGCTGGTGGGAGTTGTAGGCCAGAACATCGGGAGAGCACCCGGTTGGTGAAGGCGGCACTACACAAATCATCTTATGCTATGCAAAAGTGGAGATAGCACCACCCTGCTCTGCCCTACTTTCATAGTAATCCCCTTCCTACTAGGAATCTTAAGATGATCCCAGAACCTCCATAAAGGAAGGTCAAGGTCATAAAGCTGAGGTCAAGTGGGGCACGGATTGAATTTTATGCGCTTGTTGGAACAAGGAGGAAAGTTTGCACTCAGCCTGGGAGACAACCTTTTTATTTAACAACTCATCTGCTAGCCAGAGGCCACCAGGAATTCTGCACAAGCACTGAATGAGCTGGCAAGACATGGGACTCCATTTTCCTCCTCCAGGTTGCTTGGTTGAGAAAGGAAGGAAAGTGAATCCCTCAGTGCAGTCCCTTCTCTGCCAGCTCACTTGGGAGAATACACCTTTTGCTTTCTTTCTGTTTTACTAGCCTGTTGAGAGGCCAGTGACCTGGATTTTCATGCTGGGCGTGGAGGAAAGGGATCCATGAAAATCCAGGAAGCTAGCAGGCTCTTAGCAGGCAGGCTAGTAAAATATATTGCAGGCAAATAACTTTTGTGGACTCTTACACCAGATCCTGCATGCTAGTATTGTACATCAGATCACAAGATCATGTCTGCAACACTCGTGATGAGAAGGCCAGACAACTGGGTCAAAAATGCTCTTCCTTGCCACTGGGTAAAGTGGATTAGTTTCAGGGATGAAAATGTTTTCTTCATTCTAGTTAGGCTGTTTATTCAGTGCTAGGGGAAGGTGACTCCTTCCATGACTCTTCATCATTTTAATATGACAGGGTCTATTACAACAGGAGATGAAAGGCAAAGGAGTTTACAGTCATTTTAAAGCTTGGGAGGTACTATCAATTATAGCAGTAGGCAAAGCAATTAACATGAATTTAAAAACATTAACTTGTAGGTAAGCCCTGCTCATCTAAATGGAACATCCTTTTAAAATAAGTATATTTGGGATGGCAGCCTTAGATGATTTTACGGTCAATTTATTTTCTTGTTCCAAGTGTATCTACTTGAGTTTTGTTTAACAATCCTTGTCCTAAATTAGGATAGCACATTCTTGAAGTGTATGTGGATAACTATTGGGTTGTGCATTTAAAACCTCTTGCTCAGGGCTGGTGCAGATGCAATACTGGCTCTCTCTCAACCAGCCAACTGGAAAATTAGGATTTCATTGCCCTTTCCCCCTTTAGCTTCTTCCTCATATGAACCAAATCCTTCACCCCGCCTAAATCACAGCTAAAGGGCACCGCAAGAGTGCCCCTGTTAACCATGGTTGAAGCTAACCAGGTTCCCTCTTGAGCAGGATTTGTTAACCAGCTACAAAGCCAGATTTTAAATCCTGGTGAAGGAGGATGCCTAACTTGCATTAAATGTGTTTCATGTCAGTGCTCTTATAGCCATTTATTGTAGTTATGACAGGGGAGAGGAATTTTCCCAGTGAGGGAATGCCACTTGTCCATCTGTCCTCTAAAGTGGTCTAGGTGGGAGCACATTTGTGATGGAGCCAGGGCAAAAAGGCCTCTTATTGCGCACCAGCAGACACATTCAAGTGCTTAGGAGGAGTGGGTGGGAATGTAAAAGGCCGCCCCACCCATTCCCTCCCTCCTCCTGGTCTTAGAACTAGTGCCCAAACTTCTTTTCCCATTTACAGATTGGAATTAGCTGATTGTTGTGATGGGGGTGAGTAGGGATTTTTTGATCAGCTGTGATTGATTGGCAGTCCCCCCCTTTTTTTTTTTGCCTACTCCATACTGTAGAAGAACATGGTTGGAGCACTTAGAGGTGGGAGCTGAATAAATAGCTTCATTGGTTTGGTCACTTGTCAAGCGCGTGTGAGAAAGGGAAGAGGCTGGCACAAAGAGCACCCTGAGGCGCTTTTCGGGTGTATGGTTATTCCAAAGACTATCACTTTTCAGGTTGTGTGATTCATAGGGCAGGTTATAGATCAGTTTTGAGGCTAACCTATTTGGAGTTGTGGGGTCTAAGGGGGTGTGAGTCAGGAAACCCTCCTTCTTCAGCTGAAGGAGTTGAGTGCAGCGAAGATGCAGTATTAAGGCCAACTTTTTCCCCTGCAGCACAGGCTCACCCAATCGTAATATGCCTAGCAGACTGATAAATAATATGGAATATTTCCCACGCATTGGCTTCCTTCCCCTCTGAGTATCATAAGTTTACAACTTGTCATTAATAAAGTGGTATGTGTTTGAACTCACACCTTGCGTCTTGCCTGTTTATTTCTGGTATCCTCACAGAATGTACAATTTAGTGGCCCTGTTTAATCATGTTTAAGAGACAGGCAGCATTTCACCTGCTCTGGTAACAACAAACAAACAAACAAACAAACAAGTTATTCAAAAAGAACAGTACAGAAGAGGAAGTGATGATCTACCCCAGCTAAACAACGGAAATGGAGTGGATATAATAAGTTTTAATCTGATGCCTCCATCATGGCCTACTGTAGGTAGATAATTATTGTTTCCCTAATATTATTTTCATCTTGATTCTAAGCATGTTTCCGTGAAATGAGTAAGTCCATTGATTTCAGAGGTTTTGCTTCCAAGAAAGTGTGCCTGGGATTGTGGTGTTGTCTTCCTTTCTTCAGTGATTTGATGCAAGTCTCACTAATTTCAGTAGAAATTGCTTCCAGATTGTCACACATCTGCACTTGAGGGATAGTAAAATTCTTCATGCCTCTCAGCAGGATGATATAGATGACAAAGCTACCCTGTGGTGAGAAATTTCACCTCAGAGTAGTTTATCTTTGTGGGAAGAGACTGAGAGACATCAACCACAAAAAGTAAAAATGGGGTATCAGAATGTACCATTGGTGCTAATATACCTTTCTCTTCAGAGGATTTCTTGGATACAATTTATATTCATGCTAAGGATGATTTCACATATGCTATAATATAAATTGATAACCAGAAAAGTATGAAACTGCTACCATCCCCTTGTTCATTCAAGCTGTTACCTCAAAATGGAAACTAATTGAATATTCGTATTACATATTAGCTATCACTTTTGATGGGTTTTCTGTATATCTTTTCTGATAAGTTAGAACCTATTTAATTGTCTTAGTTTCCTCTGCTCAAGGAATTGTCAGGTTTCTTTGAGGATCCCTTGCAAAGACTTACAAGCAGTCTCAAATAACTTCATTTCCCAGGATTCCCTGAGGCAAGGTGTGACAATTAAACTGGTATAAATACTGTTGATGTGTGTGGCGTAAAGTTGCATTTCAGATTATGGCTACCAGCCACCCAATCTGGAAATGGGGAGGAACCAAATCTGCATTGGCTCCTTTTTGGCTTGTAGGCATAAGGTGCCCTATAAAATCTTAATAGATTTCAATGCTCACCACACCATCTGTTTGTTCCTTGCTTCTATCCCAACTTTTCAGATCAACCTCCTGCACCTTCTTGATGGTACCATTCATGTGCCAGCTTCAGTCAGCAAGGGCACATAGAGAGGCATTGCACGTGGCTGCTCTGTAATTGTAAAAATCTGTTCCCTTTAAAGCCCATCAAAATCCAAGTCCGGGTGCCATGTTGAATTGCTGGAAGGTTGATTTGTTTGGGCTGATACTGTCCTAGAAAGAAGAAGATTGATTTGTTTGGGCTGATGCTCTACTAGAGAGGAGAAATGTGGCTAGATACCCAAACAAATAAACTGCTTCCAGAGGTCCCCTTCCCTGCCTTTGGCATGTGGCTAGTGCTTATTATCTTAAGTCAGTGATGGCCAAACTTGGCCCTCCAGCTGTTTTTGGACTACAACTCCCATCATCCCTAGCTAACTGGACCAGTAGTCAGGGATGATGGGAATTGTAGTCCCAAAGCAGCCGGAGGGCCGAGTTTGGCCATCACTGTCTTAAGTGAAAGAACTCGATTTAGGCTTTTATGCCCACCTGTCATGGAAGTCCTTATTCTCAATCCTACGGATGTGCAGACAGGCTTGGTGGTAAGGGAAAGAATTCTCTACATACTCAGAGGCTTGGCGTTTATACTTAGCATATTCCCTGCCTCGTATTGCAAATATATTCTTTCATTGAACCCTGGCGATCCCTGCATGTGGCAAATTGCTTGAAAGGGTTTATTTTCCTAAACCTATTCTTTATCCTACAGGCAGCAGCTGTGGCACAATGTGTCTCCCCCACCCTCTTGCTGGTAGGCATGGAAGAATGCACCTCTCCGTTCAGGGAGTTATGCTGTCTGAACGTCAGATACAAACCAGCGCTAGAATTCTGATTTTGGAACAGAGTCTGACATATATCTGATACACATATCCAGACACATCTGGATATTTGGCTCTTAAAAGGAATTCTCAAATGTCACTCTCTATTACCAAGCTGGCATTTTACATGCGTTTTGTAAACTATATTATGTTTTACAGAAGAGGCAAATTTTTCTCTCTCGTCATGCATGTTTCACATATTGTTTGTATGGGAGTAACTGGATCTTCTCATCTAGGCCAGAGTTAATTTAGACTAAAATCGCTTTAAATTGCCTACCACAATTAGTCATTGACTATCATTTTGCATTTGATATAACCCCCTCTAGCTTTGCTATAAAATCAAATTAACTGTTGAGGGTAATATGGTTTAACTTAGATTCCTAAACTCCCTTTAATTCAATTTATTCTCTGAGGTGAACAAGCTAGAGCTGAGATGTTGTGGAAGACAAGAGACATATACTATTATTTTGTCTATGTTTTTCAGGATGCACATTCCATATACACAGTGAAGGGTCTGTTTTCAGTTAGAGATACCAAGAGCTGAGTAATCTTAGGATGTCTAGAATGCCTGCTGCCAGTGTTACTAATGATAAATTCCCAGTAGGGAGTTGTCTTTGCTGTCGGATTACCATTTACGTTTTCAAATTCTGATAATGAGCTCTACTTTGGGCAAACAATCCATTGTGGGGCTTTGGTTACTATATTCTCAGCCCCACCCCCCAATAAAATTCTATTCAATTCTGCTAATAACTTTGTAGGTAGTGGTGATCAGTTCCCATTCCGGCCCATTCTCAAAGCCATATCGACTATGGCAGCTGCTGCATGAACTGACTTCCACATGCAGGCATGACCACATGAAGGCCAATGGCATGGCTTCATTTTCATTGACGTTGAGTTTGCATTGACAGGCTGCTAGTGTGGCTTATTAAGTGCTCAAGAGTAGTGTGCAAAAACCATATGTTGCTGTTTTTTGCATAGCATTGGCCTTCAGTGACCCTCACTGAGCAAGACGAAGAGACTTGCGGAACGAATTAATTTCGTCTTGCGAGGCACCACTGTATGCCTTGTGGCCACTGTAATGGAGGTGGTTGTGACAATATGCTTCCACAGATGATGGCTAGAGGGACACAGGTGGCACTGTGGTCTAAACCACTGAGCCTCTTGGGCTTGCCAGTCAGAAGGTTGGCAGTTCGAACCCCTGCAACCCCATTGCTCTGTCCCAGCACCTGCCAACCTAGCAGTTCGAAAGCATTCCCTTGCAAGTAGATAAATAGGTACCACTGCAGCAGGAAGGTAAACGGGGTTTCCGTGTGTTCTGGTTTCCATCGCAGTGTTCCGTTGCACCAGAAGCAGTTTAGTCATGCTGGCCACATGAACCAGAAAGCTGTCTGTGGACAAACGCTGATCCCTTGGCCTGAAAGTGAGATGAGCGCCACAACCCCATAGTCGCCTTTGACTGGACTTAACTGTCCAGGGGTCCTTTACCTTTTACAGATGATGGCTGTGGTCTCGAGTTTCATAGAGGTTTCGCTGAGCATGTGGAGCTCTGTGGGGGCAGAGACTGATGATTAACCATGTAAGTGCTAGAAAAAATGTGCCTTGTGCACAATGATCCTAATTCTGAGGAGGCAATGATGATAAGAATGATGATAAGAATGTGACATGTCAATTATGCAAACATCTGACTATAGTTATATCCAATCCCATTGCATGGTGGTAGAAAATTTTGTATATTTAAAAAGGAGTTGCTCTAAAATGTGACAGAATAGTAAGGATGTAGGAGAATCGTATCCCATAAAGATATGCAATACATGATAGACGCATTTCACCATTTGGTATGATAATGTTTTCACAGTAAGAATGGACAGTAATAATAATTCCTGCATTGTAGGGGGTTGAACTAGATGACCCTTGGTTCTCTTCCAGCTCTAAGATTCTATGATAATTCCATACTTCAAGTGGCATTCAAAAATACTTGCCTCAGTGTTAAGAATGCTAAGGACAGGAGTAGGGTAGCAGCAGCTGTGGGAGGCGGCATCACCTTGCCTGACTATGCTGAGGGGTTCCTACAGTATGACACTGCCTTAGAGTGATGTTTACCTGGAAAAAGAATTTTCTTAATCGTGACATTCACTCTGTGGAATGTTAGAATCATAGAATCATAGAATCATAGAGTTGGAAGAGACCACAAGGGCCATCGAGTCCAACCCCCTGCCAAGCAGGAAACACCATCAGAGCACTCCTGACATATGGTTGTCAAGCCTCTGCTTAAAGATCTCCAAAGTAGGAGACTCCACCACACTCCTTGGCAGCAAATTCCACTGTCGAACAGCTCTTACTGTCAGGAAGTTCTTCCTAATGTTTAGGTGGAATCTTCTTTCTTGTAGTTTGGATCCATTGCTCCGTGTCTGCTTCTCTGGAGCAGCAGAAAACAACCTTTCTCCCTCCTCTATGTGACATCCTTTTATATATTTGAACATGCCTATTATATCACCCCTTAACCTCCTCTTCTGCAGGCTAAACATGCCCAGCTCCCTTAGCCGTTCCTCATAAGGCATTGTTTCCAGGCCTTTGACCATTTTGGTTGCCCTCCTCTGGACACATTCCAGTTTGTCAGTGTCCTTCTTGAACTGTGGTGCCCAGAACTGGACACAGTACTCCAGGTGAGGTCTGACCAGAGCAGAATACAGTGGCACTATTACTTCCCTTGATCTATATGCTATATTCCTATTGATGCAGCCCAGAATTTCATTGGCTTTTTTAGCTGCCGCGTCACACTGTTGGCTCATGTCAAGTTTGTGGTCAACCAAGACTCCTAGATCCTTTTCACATGTACTGCTCTCAAGCCAGGTGTCACCCATCTTGTATTTGTGCCTCTCATTTTTTTTGCCCAAGTGCAATACTTTACATTTCTCCCTGTTAAAATTCATCTTGTTTGTTTTTGCCCAGTTCTCTAATCTGTCAAGGTCGTTTTGAAGTGTGATCCTGTCCTCTGGGGTGTTAGCCTCCCCTCCCAGTTTGGTGTCATCTGCAAATTTGATCAGGATGCCCTTGAGTCCATCATCCAAGTCGTTCTCTTCAGGAAGGCTTTCCTGGTTCTAAATCTGCAATGGGGACTTTTAGATATATGGATTTCCTAGCTTGCAAAAGCTTGTATTTCCACACAACTTACTCCTAAAAGCCTACTCCATGGGATGGTCTCAGACCTAACACTGAGCAGAGAAAAGTTGGATATAATCCACGAAGAAGCAAAAGTATTATTGAACTACTCTGATTCTTCTCCACGGTGCATGTTCAGAAGAATTTGTCCATGGATCATATCCCTTACTAGTTTATCAATTTTATACTTTCTCAGGGACTAATTCTTTGGGCAATATCTGATGAAAATAATGAGTCTCGAATACTTTGAGAAGTATGGAGTTTCTTTAAGCTAAATATATGGGATTGTTGGCATCGAGATAAATTGCAGTTCCACAGGGGTCACTGGAAGAGCTTTAATTTCAACTCAGTTAACCTCAGCTAATTTAAAATGCATTAAAAATGTTTAAATCATATGCTTTCACTCAGGCTTTTTACATCAGCCCTTGCATGTAGCTAGTGGTCAAAAAATATATATAGGGGAGGAACCTTTTCTTAATTTACCATGGAAAATCAACTCAATTAACCAGCATAAATCCAGTCCTGAGACATTAGCTATGGGAATTAAATGCCAAATCAATTTGGTGTTTTGTCAGTTGATAGTGTCTGAGCCTAAAATCCTGCAGCGTCATTTGCTCTCTTGTTTAGTTTGGCTTAAGACTAAAGCAAAGTCTTTTGCATTTGGGAGTCTACCAAAACTTGGCAGTTATGTCTATTTGCCATGGAATCCCTGGCCTGACACACCCAAGATCAAATATTTGATTGGATATATCTTGTTGCTTGTGAATGTTTCCAGTATTAGAAATTTAATGTTCTTTTGATCATATTGTGCAGGTTTGGATATAATGCTAAACCATGGTTTAGTGATAGGAGAACAGGCCTAGGCAAACTCCTTTCTCCTACAGTAGGCCACAAATAAGAGTTCGGAAGCTTTGGTTTCTGTTATAGATTAGTCAGAGCTTGCCATGTTGACCAAATCCAACACAGTTTACACTCCATGTATGTATGAAGTGTATGAAGATGCCTTGTTTCAACAAAGCATAGTTATGATTAACTACAGTTTAGGATTTGGATGTGTGGATAATCTGAAGCAAAGCTTCCAGTGCCATTGCAGATGTGCTGGAGGACAGAGAGAGGCATGTGGAACCAGGCTCACTGTTGCTCACCCTTGTAATGTTGAGCCATGGTTTAGTGTTGCATGCCAGCTAGATCATTGTTGGGAAAGTCCGTAGATAAGATCAAATCCGTGAAAAGGAAAAT
Source organism: Podarcis vaucheri (assembly GCF_965113315.1). Lineage (NCBI taxonomy): Eukaryota > Metazoa > Chordata > Lepidosauria > Squamata > Lacertidae > Podarcis > Podarcis vaucheri. The sequence goes on along the minus strand of NC_138761.1, from coordinate 42,203,531 downwards.
GTTATTCAGATGAGATCAGACAAAAACTGAAATAATTTCCCTCAGAAAACCCTGCTTCTATGCATAGAAATATCCATACTTTTGTGTAGTCAGCTATAGACTTACATTGGCATGAAGTGCAATCATATGCATATTTATTTGGAACTTAGTCCCATTGAATTCATGGGGGTTATTCACAAGTAAGTATGTTCAGGACTACATCTATGGTGAACCATTTCAGCTGTAGATTAAAACTTAATTACTAATTCTGTGGTGTTTGCTCAGTCCATTCTGTACCCTCAATATCTGCCTTCAAGCACTCCACATGATCAGGGTTTGGGCTGTGCTTCTAGACATCCAACAGAACATGCAGATATTGACACAAGGTATGCAGTATTGGTGCTGAAGACTGGAAGCCCTCCATGTGTTTGGGGAATGAGTGGACACCCCTTGTCTTGGACTGTGACTGCTGCTTTAGAGTTGTCAAACAAACTATCTCCTGAAAATCAGCTTCTGAAAGGGCAATAGGATGAAGAACACTATTCAGTCAATAACTTAATGCCTTTTCTCTGTATTGGCTCCACACTGTATAAAATGGAGGTCTAGCATACAATTTTAGATGTTATGACTGAAACATGGTCTAATTACTGTTTGTTTTAGTCTGCTGAATGGAGTAAGGCAGTTGTAGTTAGGCAGAGCCCACACCTACAGTAGGCAGAGAGAACCATCTGCATAGCTTGAAAGATAGTATTAAGTTACACATCAAAGAGAACAATATCCCAGCTTGTCTCATTTTCCTAAAATAGGGGGTGTTTGTGATATGTAGATATGTATCTACTGCAGGGGTGGACAGCCTAGTTTCCTGTGGGTGGAAGGAACAGAAAAAACGACGGAAAGGGTTTGGTAGACAGAAAAAACAATATGACAGAAAGAAAGAAAGAAAGAAAGAAAGAAAGAAAGAAAGAAAGAAAAGAAAAGAAAGAAAAGGGGCAGCCCTCACACTTGTTTCTGGTCACACTGAAAAGGGGAACATGCACTTTTGGCTCTAGTACTGCCCACACAGACTTTGGTCCCATTCACTACTGGCCTACAATCTCCAGCAGAACCTTTGAAGAAATCCCTTGGCAGGACAGAGGTCCCACCACTCCTTATCTGCTGGATGAAGGTGCAGCATGACATCTGTGTGATTAACTCTTACGCAAAGGCCTGCTAGAAAGTGGGAGACAGGACTCTTCTTATGCTTCAAAAAGAGTCTAAAAGTTCAGATCTCAACCCAAATCTTTGGAGTTGGTGTAGTATTACCTAGAGCAGGAGTGAGGAAGCTCTTGCCTAGGTCCCCAGTGTTGCCTTCCAGGGTTCTCTATCCAGTCATAAGCACTGTGACTAGGTCCCTCCAAAGCACATGCAGACATGGCATTGCAAGGACTTAAAGGCCCTGGGACACAGGCCCAGACACAAATTTCCATAAATTTTTCATAGATATCTGGGAAGTTAAGGCTAGGCCATATTTCAAAAAGTAAAATTCCTTAAGCTTTCTGAGCCGTTTCCGCTGCTTTTCCCATTGCGTTGCCATACATCCGGGTTTTCCCTGACATTTTGCTGTTTCGGCAAAATTCCCCCGACGCCATTTTTACACTGGAAAACCAGGATGTGTCAGGAATTTTCCTGACAGATGGCAAGCCTAAGTTAAGGCAGTGGTGGCTGGGTTTCTTACCAGCAATGTGGTTCACAGTGCGCCCAGCTGCCTTTTTAAGCAAAGTAAAAAAATGTAAGTTTTAGAGAAGGGACAGGAGGAAGGAGATCTGTTGTGTAAGACCTCCCAATCAGCCATAATTTTATACATGTATAAGGAAGCACTGCACTAAGATTTTTCACTTTCTATAACCCACTGCATTGTTGGCTTGCTTTTGGGTTTATTTGTATTTAAAATATTTCTATGTGGCCCTTCAATGAAACTTTCAGGTTGAGATACCAGGGAATAATCTGTTGTCTCTCGAGATAGAGGGATGCCAGCAGCAACAACACAGAGGTAACAACAACAAATAAACACCAGCAGCAATAATCATACTGCACAATCAACAAACAGCAGAAAACAGAAATCGTCAAACAGTTAAAAACCAACCATAAAATACAACGGAATGCATGAAACCACAGTTAGGCTTTCAGTTCAAAAACCCAGGCAAATAAATAGGTCTTTGCCTTGCCCTAAAATGACATCAGAGCTGGTGCCCTTAGATCAGATGACACTCTGCAAAACATCTATTTTAATACACAACTCTTTTTCAACGGACCATTTCTCCTAATTATACCACCATCTGAAAACTAGGAGAGATTGTGTGTGAAATATTTAAAGGTTAATGAATTTATCACACCAACACTTTTTCTTATTTTGGAAAATGTCCTTTTCAGTTGAAGGAGGATATGTAAATCCCAAAACCCATTTTATAAATAGCAACTCATCTGATTACCTGTGGTAAGTAAAAACTACCCCACCCTCTGGCTATGAACTGGAGAAGGAAGCCTTCCTAAACTAGAACAGCTGATTTATTCCCCTCCCCCCCCTTTTAGCTAGCCAGTGTGCAGACTTTGGGAGCGGGGAAGAAGGGAGCCTATTTTCTTCTGGATGTTCATTTGCAAGGACTTCTAAATATACTTATTTAAAAGTATTTTAGTTAAAATCAATGGGACTTGCTTTCAAGTAAAGCCTTAAATTACATCACTGCTGAAATATAAGTACTCGTTCTTACTTTGCTTTTGATATAAATGACACCAGGCCTAAACTTGTAGAACAGGCAAACTTTGTGGTTGTTTCTACCCTGCTTATGGGTATAATGAGTGGCTATTACTGCCTAATGTTGACTTAAACATAAGTCACAATACAACTCCACCTGTTTCAGTTGACTTAGTGGGGCTGCACCGATGCACATGACTTGAGAATAGTAGTCAGCGATTCCCATGTAGACCCAGAGAGAGCAACATAACAAATATTGTTGCTGTCCAGCAAATTTCACAAACCACATCCAGCATTTCCTAGGATTCCCTTTTAACTAAAGCCATGCATTACACACAGTCATTTGTTTTCCTGTTACACTAGACAAGAGCCAAGGCAATAAGGTAAAAAAATATATGACCCTTGTTGCACAGATGGCCTCAAGGAGGGTTAAATGTGCAGGAGGATTCTAGAAGGGAGGTTGAAGCAAGTCTTGGCATGTCTCTCCTCCTAGTCAGAGGCGAAAGCTATGCGTAAGACTGCAGAATGTCATTGCCACCTAGGATTTCCCTTCAGCTTACTGATAGGAAAATGCCACAGCAGAAAGTAAAGCTGCTCTTACTACATAATTGTCAAGATTGTTTGAGTAACATTAACATGACAGTAGGAAGAGGTTGGCCATAAATATCATGCCTATTTGTATCATTAGGGGTTAACGCACTTAAATGGAGTTTTTGTATTTTTGTGCAAAGCTTTGCTTTGGGGTGGGCTTCTCAAAACCAGGAAGATCGCTCCAGTAGCACATGGGGGGAATCATTCAAAGGCCACTGGGAGGTATATTGTGTAAGCTATCACAGCAATGGGTTTAGGACATCCTTAATTCATGGGTCATGTAATGATGCTTTCAGGGACGATTCCCAACATTAATGTCCAGAAATCTGTGCTCCCACAGAACATCCCCAAAGTTACCAAAAGCCTATTCAAACATTCAAGAGGGCATATGGTGGAGTCCTCATACCATCTTATGATTCATTTGTGGAATCACTTGTCGGAAAATGTTGCCACATATATTTTCACAAAATTCTTACCTCTCCTGAAGATAAAGCTAGATGGCTTATCCCCATTCCATTAAACTCCCTACATTTAAGGGATTCAAATGTTTAAACACTTTCTTCATAGTTGAACAAGAAAAGCCCATGTGGGAATGTCAAGGACAAAGCTTGCATGTGTATCTTCTCCTGACTTTAAGCCCCCACAAGTTCTTTGAACCCTTGAAGAGAACTAAAGACCAGTATGCTAGATTTGGTTAAGGTACTGTCAGAAATTTGAGAATAACTATTGGGGACGGGCCAACAAAGGTCCGTATAGTGAAAACTATGGTTTTCTCAGTAGTGATGTATGGAAGTGAGAGCTGGACCATAAAGAAGGCTGAAGAATTGATGCTTTTGAATTATGGTGCTGGAGGAGACTCTTGAGAGTCCCATGGACTGCAAGAAGATCAAACGTATCAATTCTTAAGGAAATCAGCCCTGAGTGCTCACTGGAAGGACAGAATGTGAAACTGAGGCTCCAATACTTTAGCCACCTCATGAGAAGAGAAGACTCCCTGGAAAAGACCCTGATGTTGGGAAAGATGGAGGGCACAAGGAGAAGGGGATGACAGAGGACGAGATGGTTGGACAGTGTTCTTGAAGCTACCGGCATGAGTTTGACCAAACTAGACAAACTAGGCAGTGGAAGACAGGAATGCCTGGCATGCTCCGGTCCATGGGGTCACGAAGAGTCGGACATGACTAAACGAATAAGCAACAACAATTGCGGACAGACACCATTTTTATCTATACACACAACATTTTACTTCACTGTGTGATCCATCCACACTGATTTCCCGTATCTACTGTATAGACCAGCACCTGTGCAGTTGCAAAGATGGACTATGCTGCATCACTACATCCAAAACCTGTGTGGAAACATCTTAGTTAGCAGGTTTGGCACTATGCAATGTTAAAGAGAGAACAATTCCTATGTTCCTTGCCGCTTCAGACAAGCCATGCACCAGCAGTGCCCCATGTGTGTGCGGTTTTCCACACTGTCTCATATTAACATTGTTATTGTTGATTCCCAGTACCTAAGATCACCCATGACCATCACATATCAAACCCCAGTGATATAAATTTTACACTGCCTTATCTAAAAGGCCACACTTGCCAGTCATCATGTATAGAGAAATCAAGTAAGCTGCATGCATGTGTGAATAATCATTAGCCTTCAACAGTGCTATGGATCTGGTGTGTTTTAATTTCTTCTGTTTGCAGTTTTAGTATGGTACAAAGACTGCTTTCATGCTCCATTCATGCATCACACTGAGCATTTATGCAAAAGCTTCTGGGAAATTACATCCAAACAGATTTACACAACACTCCCAGAGTATTAGTCTCCTGTCCATCTTTACTAATGGGTTGTTAGTAACCATTATATAACCATTTATAGTGATTTTAGTGGAGGAACAAATATTACCGTTGGATCAGTAGGCATCACAAATCCATATTTTCCAGGTTTAACCCAAGACTGAATTTGAACTTGGATGTATGAAAACACACATGCCCACTGAAAAAAATCACCTCCCATCCAAAAAAGCATTTATAAGACATTTTGCTCCTGATTATTTTTCATATCCATAACCCACATTTTAAAAAACATTCTACCAATGTATGTATTAATTGCACACAAATCTTTCAGTGAGATATATGCAAGAGAACAGTTCATACATCCTATTTGATACATCCTATTTCATGCCATTCATCTTTGCTTATAGAAAATTCCATGGTATGTGTGTGGGAGGGTGTTGTAAAAAGCTTAAGGACAATAGCATGGATAACTGACACTTTTAAATACATTAGAAGGAAAGTATATGATATATCTGCCATATAATATTGTTCTGTTTCACTTGGGACACAACATGTGGAGCAAGAAGGCATACAATTGGCCTTCTGGTTCAGTCACTTGCTTCAGTGTTCATAAACATTTTGCCTAAATTTTATTGTAACTCAACCTCCTTGTTTCTTAGCTTATTCTTGTTGGATCAATTGAACAATCATTCACTCTCTTCCTTCTAACAGCATTAAGGGTATGATCCAGGCAAAGTTAATGATTTTTCAGTTCCATTGGTTGCAGTGGGAGATATGTTGAAAGATATTCTCACCATAGCTACCTTGAAGGAGGATAAGGTTATCAATAGGAACTAGTAATAATGTTTACATATTACCTCCAGTGTCAGAGGTTTTATGTCTCTGAATACCTAATGGGCCACCGTGAGAAGAGAATCCAAATGATGTCAAGTACTGAAATTAATGGAATGGAATGCTTAGCTTTGCTCAAAGCGTGCAATAAAAGTCCACTATGACCACTATGATCTCCTCCTTTTTAGACTTATATTTCTAGATTTAACATACCAAGTTCTTAGTCAAATTTATTTTCTAAAAACCACTGGTAATCACAGAAATACAAGCTGGTTGAGAAACATGATAGAAGAAGTGGTCCCCAGCCCATTGGACCCTGTGATGTAAAATTAGATTTTGTCTGATCCTAGTTCTTAGATACTTCCTTACACAACCACTCTAGGAAAAGTTTGGCAGGGTGAGATTTAAGTGTCATAAATAAATACATAGGACAGCATTCAGCAAAATAGTTGTGCTCATACATGCAACGATCACCACTAGTACAGTGGTACCTCAGGTTACAGACACTTCAGGTTCCAGACTCCGCTAACCCAGAAATAGTACCTCGGGTTAAGAACTTTGCTTCAGGATGAGAACAGAAATCGTGTTTCGCCAGTGCAGCGATAGCAGGAGGCCCCATTAGCTAAAGTGGTACCTCAAGTTAAGAACAGACCTCCAGAACGAATTAAGTTCTTAAACCAAGGTACCACTATACAGTGGTAAACTCCACATAGTCCTCAGATCTGCTTCAAAGGGTTAGGGGAAAGTCCAGAAGAGACTTAGGAGTTGTGTAGGGGGAAGAAAGGAGAAGAATGGAAACATAGCTTAGTGTTACGTTGAATAGAACCTATGGCTTTTGATCCACACATCTTGTGATCCCTATGGTCTTTTTGGAATTCAATATCCTTCCTAAAGTATTTAATCCAAAACAGCTCTGTTTTCTTCTTGAATGCTTATCTTAACACTATCAATGACTCATCTATGACTCAGATCCTTGCATGCTCACACACCCTCTTTTGTTCTGAAAATCTTGAGTGTATCCTATCCAAACAAAATTATCTTAGAACTGATTAAAGCATTTCACACCTTTCATTTTGACCAGTTTGGTATCTGAAAGAAGAATGACACTACATGACTTGACTTGTGAACATTTAAATTTCAAAGTCAGCATAATGCAAAATGCTCAAAAACGCCATTATGACCAATATCCACAGGTTCCTTTTGAAGCATATTCATTGTCCTATATTTACAGCTTATAAAATAAATAGTATCTATCCTCTCCAGGGCCATAGTGCTTAAAAATTGCTCATTTGAAAGAAGGGAGACATAAACCTTTGCTTGGAAACACAACTAAAGCTCTGCTGCTCCCTTTTTCAGCATCAAAAACGCATTTCTTGCATTTCTCCTGTTTCCAACAAAAATAGCAAATACAGCAGAAAAGAATAATTCTAGTAGTATCTGTGAACTGCAGTAACTATTTAAATAGTAGGAATTTCAGTATCTGGTCTATGACTAAGATGGGGTTCATTTAGCATTTAAGAGTATGAGCTATGAACAGAAGTCAGAAGTTCAAATCCTGGCTTGACCACAAACTTGCTGGGAACTAATCATACTGGTCTTACAGGGAGGCTTGTGAAGATTACCGAGATAAGGTATATGAAGCACTTTGAGCAGTTAGGAAAAAGCGCTGTATAAATACTCAGTCATTTAAGAGTCGGTGTGGTAGAATAGTTAGGGCAGGGATAGCCAATGCGGTGCCCTCCAGATGTTGCTGAACTACCATCAGACCCAGGCAACATGACCAAGAGTCCAAGATGATGGGAACTGTAGTCCAAAAACACCTGAGGGGCATCACATTGGCTTACCCTGGGTTTGAATGTTGGAAATCCAGACTCAAGTGTAATCTCTCTTTCTGTTTGCAGACTTTATTTTCAAAATGGCAGCAGAGTAAAGCAACCCTATAAATCCTAAATACAGAGGTCAAATCTGCTCTATGCTTTCCTTGCCCGGCTTGAGTCAGCAGCCCATTATCCACATTTTTAAAAATAAAGGAAAAAAAGATAGAATAGTGAAGATGGGGAGGTAAGGAAGCCATATGTGATGATAAATCAAGATCAAAGCTCGAGGCTGGAACAATGCGTCAACAGCTTTGGTCTCTTCAAATAACGCCCAAAATTTCTCCCAGGTTTATTCGTGATAATTCGGGATTTATGATAATTGCATTCACTTTCCCCCCATTTTTTCCTAAATGTAACGTGTCCTTTTGTCTTTATTTTTTAAGAGATATCCAGGATTGTAGAACAATATGTTTTGCCACTAGAGTTGCTCTATTCCAAAAATGAGATGGTTGAAAGCAAAATTTATGCAGGCTGACAGAACCAACTTAATCCACCATCCTACTTCATACTAGATGCAAAGGCAAAATCAAAACAGATGTAGTAGATTGACTGACTTGTTTTCAGAGACCCACACTTGAAGAATATGTCTGGGTGTAAATGTGATCTAAACTTTATTTTTTAAAATATATACCATGGTACTGCTTATGAATCTCACTGCTGAGATGAATAAATCTGTCTATTTTATCATCTCACCCACACTGTGAGACAGTCTCTCTCGGCATAGCCTAATTAGTCCACGGCTGCTCAGCGTGCTTTATGGCAGAGTGAAGATTTGAACCCAAGTCTCCTCAGTCCTACTTAGATACTCTTATTTATTTATTTGTGCTTTTTTTTTTTACTTAGCCACTCACTGCGAAAGAGCCTTTGAGCAATGTAACAGAAAAGAAAATTAAGATCCAAATGTTGTTGTTGTTGTTTAGTCGTCATGTCCTGTCCGACTCTTCGTGACCCCATGGACCAGAGCACGCCAGGCGCTTCTGTCTTCCACTGCCTCCTGCAGCTTGGTCAAACTCATGCTGGTAGCTTCGCGAACACTATCCAACCATCTCGTCCTCTATCGTCCCCTTCTTCTTGTGCCCTCCATCTTTCCCAACATCAGGGTCTTTTCCAGGGAGTCTTCTCTTCTCATGAGGTTGCCAAAAGATCCAAATGCATAGCATAAAAACAAAAAAGAATACATTACAATAAAACCAATGCTAGGATCAATAAACAGACACAATAAAACTTCAGCAGCAGAAAACAGTTATCAATAAACAACAGAACATCCATCATTATCTGTCAGATGCCTGGGAGAAGAGAGCGGTTTTTACCTGACACTGAAAGGATGCACATGAGGGCATTAAGCCGACCTGAGCTAACTAGGACGTCACACTGGAGCCAAGCCTGAGGGAAGTGAGAACATGTTCTCTGTATTATGCAGAGGAGGGTGATACTGTAACTTCCTTATAATGCTTGCTGCAATAAATGTTTGACAAGTATATGAAATTCAGTAAGGAGAAGGCCTGCCTAATTTCAGCTGGGAGCTCTACAGACTTGGGGCCACAATACTGAATGCACAGCTTCTGGTAGATACATGGCATCTGAGCCATGAGAGACCTCTAACAGAGACTCCTCCAAAGGAGCAGAGATATAAGGGATCAGACAGCCCTTAAGGTATGCTGGACCCATGTTGTTAAGGGCAGTAGTCTGCTCCCAGCAAATGTCTTGCTGCAGAATTTTGCACCATTTGGAGCTTCCAAACCAGGCCCAAGGCCCACATAGAATGCATTGCAGTAATCAAGTCTTGAGGTTCCCAATGCATGAATCACTGTGGCCAAGCTATTCCTGTCCAAAAACAGCTGCGGTTGGTGTATCAGCCATAAAAGGTCCTCCTAGCCACTGAGGCTACTTAAGGCTCGAATAACACAGATGGCTCTGGGAGTACCCCCAGAGAATGTAGTCTCCCTATCTGAACTTCCATATATTCTTAATACAGTGGTACCTCGGGTTACATACGCTTCAGGTTACATACGCTTCAGGTTACAGACTCCGCTTAACCAGAAATAAACCCTTGGGTTAAGAACTTTGCTTCAGGAGGAGAACAGAAATTGTGTGGCGGCGGTGCGGCAGCAGCAGGAGGCCCCATTAGCTAAAGTGGTGCTTCAGGTTAAGAACAGACCTCCGGAACAAATTAAGTACTTAACCCGAGGTACTACTGTATATTGGGTACCCAAGGTACGACTGTATATGGACACAGGTGGCGCTGTGATTTAAACCACAGAGCCTAGGACTTGCTGATCAGAAGGTTGGTAGTTCGAATCCCTGTGATGGGGTGAGCTCCCATTGTTCGGTCCCTGCTCCTGCCAACCTAGCAGTTCGAAAGCACGTCAAAGTGCAAGTAGGTAAATAGGTACCGCTCCGGCGGGAAGGTAAACAGCGTTTCCATGCACTGCTCTGGTTCGCCAGAAGCGGCTTAGTCATGCTGGCCACATGACCCGGAAGCTGTACGCCAGCTCCCTCGGCCAATAAAGCGAGATGAGCGCACAACCCCAGAGTTGGCCACAACTGGACCTAATGGTCAGGGGTCCCTTTACCTTTACCTTTTTACCACTGTATATACTTTTTAATTTTAGATTGGATTTTGCTGTGTAATTTTTGTATAATCCTTATAGGTAGTGTTAGAAAAAGAAATGCCAATTTAGGTATTTTTCTCTCTCTTTAGGACCACCATTCTTCCTTGCCATGATAATGGTAGCTTGGCACTCTTTCTCACACCCTGCTTATATTTCTCCAAATTATCTTTATTTAAGGGCTCATTCAGACTTCCTTTTGTGCTGCTTTTCTAGGCACAGGCCAGGGCTTTAAAGCTCCATTTCTGATCGGGTATTTTTTGTCACTGTGCCTTCCCCAGAGAAAATCCATGTTTTACCACTGAATTGGAGCAAGCAGCAAGCAGCTTTATCATCCGAAAACAGTATTACTATGTACTATGAACGTAGGTTCCCAAACCACAGTCCAAGTGGCTCATTCAGGTCTGCAGCATGTCTGGATTTCTGGTTGAAGACAGGAGATGGCACATCCATCACATTAAATATGTATTGATGTTAATTGTATTTTAGTTGCTTCTCTTATTTCTTGTATTGTGTTTTATTGTCTTACAATATGAATCCCATGGAATACAGTAAAATATAAAAGAAATAAGGGAAACAATCAAAATGTAATTAAAAATAATAAAGCATCTAGCACACCATATCAACAATTTTCAAGTGGTCCAGGGTGGGTAGTTAGGGTATCACTGATCTAGAACTTCTTAACTTGTATCTAGAAACTGTTGAAAATTCAGTATCAGCTTTATATTGTTCTTCAGCATTCATAAGTAATTTCTGATTTTTCTGCATTAATTTCATAGCTAGAAGATACTTTATCACATTCCTCCAACATATTCTTCAGAAATTTAACTGAATCTATACATCCTTGCAATGTAAATGCTGTATCATCTGAATAAAGCATAATTTTAATTTGGGTCATGGTAGGGTAATCTCTTTTATGTTTTTGTTGTCCCTGATTTGTTGTGCTAAATTTTCAAAGTGTAAATTAAACAATAATTATAAGAAAGTGCATTCCTGTCTGACACATCTTTGCAGTTGTATTGTGGGATGCATGATTCCATTAATCAAAATTGTACCCACAATTTTGTATATATTGCTTCAACAAAACTGCAGAAGTCTAAGTCCTGGACCAAATTTCTTCAAAATTTTAAAGCATAGGCTTCCATTCTATAGAGTCAAATGCTTTTTCTGTATCTACAAACTAAAAGAATAAAGGTGTGTTATGCTTCTGTTTCACCTTTATTAAGTTGATCAATTTGCATACAATTTACGACATTTATCTGCCTGCCATGAATCTTGTTTGATCCTTTTTTATTTATTCTTCAAGGAATTTATTAACACTGCAAGCTAAAATGGCCGTCATAATTTTATAGTCAGTATTTTAAAGTGATATATTTGACACTAACCAAGTGCCTACCCTCAAGGACAGCTAGTGCTGGACTTGTTCAGATTTACCTTGTACCCCAAACAGTGTTTTGCTGGTTGGTTGGTTGGTTGGTTGGTTGGATGTAATGTAAAAACTTTACTAAATTCAAATTAAAATCTACTGAAATAGCTCATGGTGCCCCTCTCACATAATGGTCAGAAATAGATGACTATGTGAAGTGGCCTGACAGTGCAACATCTGAACTCTTTTAGCAAACATTTTTATTTTGCAACATTTAACTACTCTCAATAGAGAGAGGGGTTAAAATGTCTTCTTCTTCCAACATAGGCTGTGGCTAAGACATCAGATTTAATAATAAATCATATGACTGTGGTGCTGAGGGGAGAAGACACTTCAAACAAGGCAGATTACAGAAATACTTTTTAAAAATCAACCAAAAAAATTTACTGTCAAGTTAGACAGTAACCAAGATATTAGGCAGAAAACAGAATATTGAAAAATATATGCCCCGAGGAATGTGTACAGAATTCCTTAGGCTTGAAAATTCTGTTTCAGAAACAAAAGTCCACCCTGAGTAATTTGTGACATAGGATTATTTGAAGTTACTGAACTGAGGTATTAAGGTGATTAAGTCAGTGAAAGTGGGGGGTAGTGCTTTAATACAATCAAATGAAGTTACTTTGATGCACATTCTTTCAGGGAGCATTTCAAGAATTCCAGGCAGGATGTTTACAGATAAGCCAACGACAGGAGCCAGCCATTCACAACTGACTAGTTGAGGGGCATGATGGGATTTCAGAAGTATAAAAGAGAGTGTTTTCAGGCAACATTCATTCTCCTCCACTCTTCTTTTCCAGAAACCACACTCTGCCACAGCTACAGAATTTTCCACAGGATTACAAAGATAATTGAAGGTAAGTTGTTGTTTTTTGCCTACACATGTCTTTTCTTTTTATTTGGTAAATTAATTGAAACATTGAATAGTGTAAATTAATTGAAACATTGAATAACACCAGCAAGTGATATAGCTCACATCCCTTCATGCTTTCACCATCTTAAAATAAAATAAAATAATAATGATAGGAAGCATATTTTTTAAAAAAGAACAGCCAAAATTAGCCAGTGTGGTGTAGTAGTAAGAGTGTTGGACTAGAACTTGGTGAGTTTGGGGCAGTTACAGTTTCAGCCTATTCTACCTCATAGGGTTTGGAAGAGTTTGGATTTGATATCCTGCTTTATCACTACCCGAAGGAGTCTCAAAGCAGCTAACAATCTCCTTTCCCTTTCTCCCCCACAACAAACACTCAGTGAGGTGAGTGAGGCTGAGAGACTTCAGAGAAGTGTGACTAGCCCAAGGTCACCCAGCAGCTGCATGTGGAGGAGCGGAGACGCAAACCCGGTTCACCAGATTACAAGTCTACCGCTCTTAACCACTACACCACTCTGGCTCTCACACTGGGTTGTTGTAAGGATAAAATGGGGAGCAAGAAAACCATATATGTCACCTTGAGCTCATCAGAGGAAAGGCAGGATATAAATGTAAGAAAGAAAGAAATAGAAATCTTAATATAAAATAGCAAATTAAAGGTAAAACTACCAGAGAAAATATCTACCTATGTAAAGTAAAACTACCAGAGAAAATATCTTGCTTCTGAGAAACTGGCGCAGCTTTTAAGGTTGACCCTGTTTTTTCGGGTGGAATCACATACTGGTAAATTCAGGTTGCATGGTGGAAGGTACTGTACTTCCCATTATCTTTTTTCTCCTCCTAACTATGATTATTCATGCAACAAGTATTTAAATATGATGGCTTTTATACAGTAAATCAGGCTTCCTCAACCTCAGCCCTCCAGATGTTTTGAGACTACAATTCCCATCATCCCTGACCACTGGTCCAGCTAGCTAGGGATCATGGGAGTTGTAAGCCAAAAACATCTGGAGGGCCGAGGTTGAGGAAGCCTGTAGTAAATTGACCTATATATTGAAACAAGGAAGTTTAAAATATATTACTATTACGTTATATTTATTTTTTCTATATATTCATATGGAACTATTTATGTGTGAATGTATTTGGTAAACTTCTTTTTAAGCTTTACTATATTCTAAACAAACACAGGAGTGCCTGGCATGCTCTGGTCCATGGGGTCACAAAGAGTCGGACACGACTAAACGACTAAACAACAACAACATATTCTAAACGCTGTAGTTCATAAATCCTAGTCAGCAAAATTATTGGGAAAATAGTTCCCTAAAAAATCAGACTTCAGCTTTAATGGTCTTGGGAACTACAGTGGTATCTCAAGTTACATATGCTTCAGGTTACATACGCTTCAGGTTACAGACTCCGCTAACCCAGAAATATTACCTCGGGTTAAGTACTTTGCTTCAGGTATATTATCATCATTATTTATTAAATTCCAAACCACCCTTCATCCAAGGATCACAGGGCAGTTTACAATATAAAAAACACAAAAATACATAACATAATAACAAACAAAAACAATAACCCCCTACAGTTTAAAAGGCAAATAAATGTGGCAGTAGCCTGGATATTCCTCCTTGCAGCGAGGTCATTCCAACCCCAATCCATTATGAGGAGCCTGGCTATCATACTATTTAGCCTGTGAATCAACCTTTGTCATATTATGCAACTGAAACTGAGGGGCAAGGAAGGGCATTCTTTGAACTGATTGCCCAGATAAACCCTAAAATTTGTAGGCATCTGTTAAAACAATTTCAGCTTTGATCTTTCCAACTACACATACAAAGATATTCCAGCTTCAATTTCAAAGGCCCACAAAGCTATGTTTATAAACCTCTGTTTTTAATGAGGAAGGAACTTTTTGGTACAGATGTTTAGAAGCGCCTCTGGAATGTCCAAAGGTGTGGGCTTTGCCTGGCACTAAGATGGAAGATGATTGACAAAATAAGAAAACCAAGAGAAACCAATATAGTAAGTTTATTAAGAGGGTTGGATTTGGCAACCACGTCTAAGGAGTTCTGGCTTTCAAAATGTACAAAGTCAGGGAAAAGGTTGGTTAGCCTCTCGTTAGAGGAATCCTTTTATCCTGCTTAATGAAGGGAAGCAACTTCATACAGCTAATCTCCACGCTGGAGCTGTCAAGAGTGCTATTAATTATGTTGCTGCTTTGTTTTTGGGTTTTTTGTGCAAATATCAGATTGAATGAACCATGAAGAGCAAGTTAATAATAACCTCTTTTATTTCTCATGCAGGTTGCTGAAGTCCTGGAGGAAAGTGAGCATTCTTGCAAGCCTAGCGAAGTGTCACTTTGAGGAGGGAAGCTTACACTGACGTTCTGGGGCACAGAATTTTGGAAGGCGGGGAAGGCAGCAGTGGTGGCGTGTGAATGCCTGTTCATAACCGATGCCAGAGTCAATAATATGGCATAGATAACAAGAAGGATTTGCTGGAGAAGAGCTACTCAGACTTGCTGACTGTTTTTATTCCTTCCTTTGTACCAAAAATCCCCCCTGCCGCCGCTCAGACACTGCGAAAAGATGCCAGCCAAGACACCCATCTACCTGAAAGCCGGCAACAATAAGAAAGGGAAGAAATTCAAGCTGAGGGACATTTTGTCTCCTGATATGATCAGCCCACCTCTCGGTGATTTTCGCCACACAATTCATATCGGGAAAGAAGGACAGCACGATGTTTTTGGAGACATCTCCTTCCTGCAAGGGAATTATGAGCTCTTACCTGGGAACGAGGGAGAGACAGCCAGCCAGTGCGAAGGCCACAATGAGTTCCTCAGGGCAAACAGCACCTCTGACTCTGTGTTTGCCGAAACGCCTTCTCCGGTCCTCAAAAATGCCATATCACTTCCTGCCATTGGTGGTTCTCAAGCCCTCATGCTGCCCTTGTTGTCACCGGTGACGTTTAATTCAAAGCAGGACTCTTTGGGGCCTTTAAGGAATCCCAGGCATAGCTGTGAGCCCGTAATGGAAGAAAAGTTGCAGGGGAAGAGCAAACACTTGGAGAATGGGAAAATATACAAAGATGACATCACATGGGAGCGGAACGTCCCAACATCGCATTATACTAATGGGAGAGACAGTCATTCATCCAGCCTTTCGGAGCAATACGCTGAATGGCAAACAGAGGAGTTATTTGACAATGGCCATCTTTCATGTGATCTAACCAAGACTCAGCCTAAATCAGAAGACTCCCTTTCAGATCTGGCAGAGCCTCTTCTTTCTTTGCAACTTGACCTCGGGCCATCACTTTTGGATGAAGTGCTCAACGTAATGGACAAAAACAAAACATAGAACTTGCTGCTTTTTTGCCTCAGTCATTCATACAAACACAACTGAAATGTACAGGCGCCATCCAGCTAAGGTTAAGCAATTGAGGCTGCAATCCTGTGCACACTTCTTTGGGAATAAGCCTCATTGAACTCAGTGAGCCTTACTTCTCAGTAAAGCACGGGGTGCACCTTTGGAGGATGAATGGGATTTAAGTGTGCTTAACTTTAGATGGATTGTGATTTGCGTGTTTATATACAAAACCAACTCCCTTTGCAGTAGACAATTTTTCTAAAACAAATGACTTTAAACTATTTTTTTACTTAATTTCCATGATTTTTTTAACATGGCAAATGTCAGATAACAAGAGGAGGTATTTTAACAACACAATTTTCAGCCAATGAAACTGTTTTCTAAGAACCAAGAGTTGTCGTCAACATAATATTTGGATTGATTCTGCAAGTTAGGACAATTAATTCATTTTCAGGAACCCTTTGGTTCTCAAGGACCCTGTGTGTGCCAGGCAGAAGATTTATGAAGTGAAGGTTAAATGTTAATTAGTTCAGCATTACTTAATATGTAACTCTTTCCCAGAATGATAGTAGGGGTTTTTTTTTTATTAGCAATGTTTTTCATTCTGGCTGCACTGTTATTGTTGAGTGTTAATGCATAGCTCTGTGTTCAAATGGGAATGGCTTTCTTCTGTTCAACTGTTATGGGAAATATATGTAGCCAATACAAACTGGTGCCATTGAAGTTACTGGAGCCTCTTATGTGAGCTCTTATGCCAATACGTATTCTATCTTAGACAATCCAATTTTTAAAGAGATGAATTACACTCACTGCATTATTTTATGAGCTGAAATCTGTTTTTATGCACATTCACATCAGATTCTACACACACACACACACACACACACACACACACACAATTGCACCAGTGAGCTGTTGCTTGGTATTTTTTTTGGAGAGCCATTGTATAAACTGTATATTTGTGTGCATTTATGGAAAATACGTATTTGATCCTTTAGCTTTGTTCCTTTCAGTTACTGACATTGACACACAAATCTTTGAAATTTTGCAATGGGTTATTTTATGATTTTAGAGGGAAGCTCAAAGGAGACTGTGCTGCAGCAGATGGTACGTCAGGGAATATAGTGATGTCCCTGCATTGTTTTAATACTTTGTGCAATACAATAAAGAGTAAAGAATTAATGTGGAAAATCATGTTTCTGTATCTGAATTACACTTTCGTGAAGAAGAGGCTTATTTCAAGATTCAGTTGAAACCCACTTATCGTACATTCCCATTACGTTTTACTAGTTCTGTGCTTCAGTAGTGCCAAGAGAAAAATAACTTTTGTACTTTAATTAAGATTATTGCTCTGTTCCACAACTTGCCCACACAGATTTTGCAAAATTCATTCATCCTAATTTGGAACCCCATGTGTGTTATAGTGAGCTGATGGAGCTCTTCTGTGAACTTCCTCACAAGTGGAGTAAGCAAATGTTTGAACTGGGCCATATTTTCTTATATGGAATTAAAGAAGTATACCCAAGGTTAAGGAAAGGTGTTCTCTTGTATCTTTCACTGCTTGGTGCTACTAGCGGTTCTGATTACCAGAGAGCAGAAAGGAAGGACCAAGTATTAGCACAGATGAATTCAATAACCGTGAACTTTCCACCTTCTGTCAAGTCAGCAAATATATGTTTGGAAGGTGTTGGGGGTATGAGAAAATGGTTTCATCTTTGGCAGGACTACTCACTTTCTAGTAAGGGCAACACTTTAGTGGAATCAGAAAGTGCAATTTTCCAGGACCTGTGCTGACCAGAAGTCTGATGTTTTTGGCTGAATTAAGCTTTCTGAGTTAGAGTCAGTCTCTTAAGTTACCTTTAAGAAAACGCTATTCTTTTGAAAGAGATCTCCCACTAGGGAAATATATCAGCTAATCTTACAATTAAGATAATATCCTTCTGTGTTTTGTGTTCTTTGATTATTCCCCTTGCCACTTCACTGGACAGCGAAGATTGTTGTTTAAATTGTAATCTCTCCTGCTTGAGCTCATCAAATCAGAATGCTGACTTTATGAGATCCTGGCCATTTTCACAGCAGTAGACTATTCCAGGGAAAATTCTCAATAGAAAGCAGATAGTGCTGTTTTAAAACCACAAGATAGGGAGAAAGTTTATGATAAAGCTCATTTGCTAATACAAACATCCCTTTCAAGGTTTTCTGGCATAACTTATGGGGCACAATCCAACCGAAATGAAACATGCTTATAACACATTGGTTTCAGTGAGAAAGTGGAACACATGCTTAGACCTCCCCCATTAAAATCAATGGAGTTTTAAAATGCAGCACTTTGACTTTTTAACACCAGACCAGGGAATGTGTCTATTTTAACATTCAGATCTAGAGCAACGTGAGATATGAAAGAACTTGAGACCCTCACTAGGTTTTGTGACTTTTAAACTTGGTTCACATGGAGATTCACTTTTGGTAACCCAGAAATTATCACAGATGGTGATTATAAAGAACAGTTTAAAATATATGTGATAACTTGGGATACCTGGTTCTAGTGGAATATTGAGTCTTTGTCCCAAAGGATAGTGGTAGTACTTTTAAACCTTTTGAGAATTAAAAACTGGAATTAAAGTTACCCTTCTCAGCATTTTGTCAATATCTGCAGTTGTGCTATTGCTTCAGTGCTAAACTTAACTCTGGAGCTTTGGCTTTATCTGACGTTCCTAATGTTTCCTCCACAATTTGAAATCCTTAGAAAAGCTTATACAGGCACACAGTATCTTATATTTTTCCTTCAGTAGGAATAGGATTATAGGCACAAATCATCACAGTGGAACTCTATTTTAGTCTATCTTATGTTCCTCCTCAGACTGCAAGAATATTGTCTTGCATGTTTGTTTGGGCCCTGGATAGATTTCATGAGTTGTGATTTACAAATCAAAATCCTGCTGGAGAAATATGGCACCTGAAGGAACTTCAGCCCCTATGTTATAGTATTGTCCCATTATTGCCCCATTCCAGCATTCATATCAGAATGTCCTGGTTCAGCCACAATATTCTGATGCCTCAATTTAATGCTCAGCATTTTACATAAAAATGGCATGGTACTTAAATATTACTTGGCACTGGAAAGCATCTACTCAGCCACATCTTGAATCTTGGACTGAGGATCTTCAACAATTGGCAATCACAAGGACAAGGAACATTTAACCAGTGTTGAACAACACTGAACAGGTGTATACAAGCACTACATTTATTTGTATCTGATCTGAATTTTTGGACCTACTGGAATCAGAAATCTCTCCTGTTTTCTGTACTCTTCCTACTTGCCTCACTTAATTTGTATCCTTTTCCTTCCACTCCCTTTCTTTATATATAAAAAAGTTGTTTATTTGGTTCTGGGGGTAGATGGATATTTTGAGCAATCAGAACTTAAAATAATTTTTTTATAATGTGCAGATATAACCGCCATGAAGCTGGGGCGGTGGCTGTAAGGCTGTTTGGCTTCATTAAAACTAATTTACAACACCGGCTTCACAATGTTCTGTGATACAAATTCCTTGAGGTTGCTGGAGCACTTAAAACAACCTTGCCTCCAATAAAAGGGGGGGGGCAGCCAGCAATCCTCACCACGTAATTAAAGGATTTAAAAAAGGAATCCA
Organism: Podarcis vaucheri; assembly: GCF_965113315.1. NCBI lineage: Eukaryota > Metazoa > Chordata > Lepidosauria > Squamata > Lacertidae > Podarcis > Podarcis vaucheri. The sequence continues at coordinate 42,183,802 of NC_138761.1, read as the reverse complement.
TGGAGCTCTGATAAGCACATCTTACATTGGCACCATTTTGGAGGTTTCCACCCAGCATTCAGAACTGTTAAAAGTCTGTTTTGTGTTTTCTTCCAAAAATTAATATGTCTCAATAAAAACTTATTTCTAAACTCTGATGATCAAATCTTTTCTTTTCCTGAATTGAGAGATATCACAAAAAGAAAAGAGGTTTTCTGCATTTCCACATGGTTAACACTGTGCAGTTAATTTAATCAAGGTCAGGGACACAAGTAAGAGGAGGGGCGGGGACTAGTGCTCCCTGTTACAGATGATCAAGGGAAAGATAACTGTTGTATTGAAGGTTAACTGATGAAAGAGGGAGGTGCAGCCTGTTTTCTAGGAACCACTGCAGGACTTGGTTTGCTGTGCCCTGGGCACTGAGCTTTTGCTGTAGAGGGAGGAGTCCAACAGAGCTGAAGAAGAAGAAGAGAAGAGTTTGGATTTGATATCCTGCTTTATCACTACCCGAAGGAGTCTCAAAGCGGCTCACATTCTCCTTTCCCTTCCTCCCCCACAACAAACACTCTATGAGGTGAGTGGGGCTGAGAGACTTCAAAGAAGTGTGACTAGCCCAAGGTCACCCAGCAGCTGCATGTGGAGGAGCAGGGAATCGAACCCGGTTCACCAGGTCACGAGTCCACTGCTCTTAACCACTACACCACACTGGCTCTGAGAATTAACGTGTGGGAAGAGAGGGGGAGATGAGGTTGGGGGTGAAGAGGCTGGGCCCTGAACAGTGTGCCGGTACTTCTATCATTCTAAAACAATACTGAACTGTTTGGACCCTATTTTGAATTTTATTTTAAATTGAATATTGGACCTCCTCCAGTCCCTCAAAAGCATTTCTGGAATCCCTGATACAGGGCATATCTAGGACCAAATCTAAATCTAGCTCATTGAAATGTAAAGTGGACAATGTCATATTAAGTGGCTCAGTCATTTTTGACAATGAGTTGGCATCAGGGTCCCACTCCTAATGCCTCCTTTTTTAAAAACTAAAAAGGTGATATGGTAGTGAATAGGCAATAATGAATTATAATATTGCTGAATACCAGCATCCCAATAGTGATCCTAGTGCTACCCCGCAGCTGGTCCTGGATTAATTTTGGTTGTGTAAAAAGATCCTTTTGCTGATTTCAGAGTACACATCATCTGGTAAATATTTGGTGAAGACTGAGTTTTAATATGCGACTTACTTACTTGTTATTGCCGTAAGTAGAAAATCACCAAGATAGGAAGCAGTCCTCAATGTAATGCATAAACAATTCCACTAGAAGAATAACAGAGAGTCATTCAGTTGTGCTACGTGCAACTTGAACTAAATATAGTTAAACTGAGAGAGTTAGAGAAGGGTGCATGGTTTTCATTAGACAATTAATTGGACAATTTGCATGACACCACTTTCCATCATTCTATTGCCACAGGCTCTATTGAGAATCCCACTGACACTTTATGATGGATGGCAAGCTTGGGTTACTCGCTTCTCTCTTCCATGGGGAAACTCAGAAGGAAGGGACAGAGGAAAGAAAGCAGAGAGGGAAAATATACAAGTTGTAGCAGCTCAGGTTGAATAGTGGCGGCACTCACCATCCCATTAAATTCCAGACTCTGGCCCAGTGTGTCACTGTGATGGCCTGGGATTCAGACTTGGAGGCTGAACCTGAGGAATCCCAGCCTGCACAGGAGTCCCCGCCTCCAGAACCAGCTGAGCCGGGGCTGGGGCATGAGCCTGAAGGGTCCTCACCTGTGCTGGATCCTCAGGTGCAGGCACCAGCTGAGTCTGCTCTGGCTCCTGAGGGGATGGAGGACCCATTGCCTGGAGGTGCTCCACTCTCAGCCCTGTCAGGGAAGGCTGAGGTTGCCTCTGGGTCCGGTAACCCTCCAGCCTCTCCTGAGCTGCAGAGGCTCAGAGCAGAGAGGTGGAGGGAACTAAGTTTCCCCCAGGAGGAGTGCTCGCCTCCAGGACAGGAGAGGCGAGTTACCTGTGGACTGTCCTATGCCTCGGGGCAGATAAAAGCCAGCCAGCCCCAGTCCCAAGCTGTGGGAGCAACGTTGTTGGTAGCCAGTTCCTGCCTGCATCCTGTCCTGCTGGATCGCCCGACTCCCTGCCTTGGACCCAGCTTCAGCTTTGACGGATGGCCTCAATATTGCACCCTCGACCTCAGACTGGACTCAGACCACGCCTCAGGGAAACCCACGGGACCAGCACAGTCACTAAATTAAACGGGAGGCAAAGCTAAGCAGGGCACATTCTCTGGGATTCACTGTAGGGAACTCTAAAGAGGAAAGATGGGGAAATGTTAGGACGGCAATCCTGTTCACACCTCACTGAGAGTAAATGCCACTGAGCTTAGCAAGACAACTTCAGGTAACTGGGACCAGGTTGCATAGCACATGAAACCATAAGAAGACCCTGTTGGGTCAGGTCAACAGCCCATCCAGTTCAGCATCCTGTTCTCCCAGTGGCCAGCCAGATGCCCGCGGGAAACCTGCAAGCAGAAGTCGGGCACAAGAGCACTCTGCCCTCCTGTGGTTTCCAGCAGCTGGTATCCAGAATCATGGCTGCCTCCAACCGTGGAGGCAGAGCATAGCCATCATGGCTGGTAGCATTCAATAGCCATATTCTCCATTTACAGATAGGTAGCCGTGTTGGTCTGCCATAGTCAAAATAAAAAAATTCCTTCCAGTAGCACCTTAAAGACCAACTAAGTTAGTTCTTGGTATGAGCTTTCGTGTGCATGCACACGAAATTATTATCTGTGTATCTGAAGAAGTGTACATGCACACGAAAGCTCATACCAAGAACTAACTTAGTTGGTCTTTAAGGTGCTACTGGAAGGAATTTTTTTATTTCATCTTCTCCATGAATTTGTCTACTCCTCTTTTAATGCCAACCAAATTGGTGACTACCACTGCCTCCTGTGGCAGAGAGTTCCATAGTTGAACGATGTGCTGCGATACAGAAAGGTTGTGAGTGGTAACAGAATAAGAATACAGAAATGTATCCATGCAATAATATTATCTGGGCAATCAGCTCTATTCCCTCTATTTCAACTCCATCCCTGTCATTATATCCCCTTCCCCCCACATGTCCAGTACAGGGACCCTACACCTGTAGCACACACAACCCTATTCACATCTTCCCTCAATACATGGATGGCTGACAGAGGGCATGGGGGGGGCATGGCCAGTAGGTGTGGCCCTGATCTTCTTTTTAAAAAATAATGTATATTTTTAAAAATAACATTATTAGGGTTGTTGTTGTTTTCAAAACAAACAAAAAATACTGAAAATAAAGCATTATTATTATTATTATTATTATTATTATTATTATTATTATTATTATTATTATTTTGTATCCTGCCCTCCCCGGCCGAGGCCAGGCTCAGAGCAGCTAACATCATAAAAACAACACAGCAGTCTAAAGCATAGAATATCATTTAACCTAGAGCAAAAGAAAGAAAGAAAGAAAGAAAGAAAGAAAGAAAGAAAGAAAGAAAGAAAGAAAGCCTGGATGTTAGTGAGAGTTCAGGGTGGTTTTTCTTATTCATGCAATCAGTAAAAACAGTATCAGTCAGTTGGAAATTAGTCTTTGTATCTTTTTCCTTTATGGAGTGATATTTTGTTGGTCTATTTCGCTATCAGGGCCAATTGCCAAAGGCTTTTAAGACCATTCGATAAATGTGCCCCTTTCAAGTCTTTCCAAAACTGAGCTATGACAAGTCTAGCTGCTAACCATAGATAACCAGTAAGAGTTTTAAAGGAGATATCTGCATTCTGACCCTGCTCTTCTACATTGCATTACGTTTGCTGAAGAAAACCTAAATTACTTTGAAATAATTTATTGCCACTCTTGGCAAAAGCATTCATAAGTTCTATGTCCCTGGTTGTTTCACTGACTTTTATTTTCAACCATATCTGAATGTTCACTTTCTGTTAACACTTTCCTTTAAAAACATTTAACACTTGTAATCCAGTGGTTCTCAAACCGTGCAGCATGCATCTGGGTGGGGTTTTGGAGCACCTGGAGGGCAGTAGGGTCCTAAGGAGGAATAGGATCCTGAAACACGTGGTGCTTTTCTCCTCCTTCGGCTTCAATAGTTGAAGGGCTGAATTTCCCTAGACAGAGGAGTCTCACCTATATGCTGGGATAAACATCATCCCAATGCAATTTGGGGGAAAGGAAGTTCAGGAAAAGTGGCTGCATTGTTCTCATATTTACTTGTGTGCAGGTTTTAAGAGATAGCTAATAACCCTACGTTGCCAGCATTACAAGCTAATTCCACAAATCCTCACATGCAGCATCAGTTTGTATGCAAGGACTTGTACGTGGCACACTTAACAAAAGAACCAGCATCTTTGTTTAGGTGGTTAGCCTTAAGCTCAGCGGCCAATGAGGCCCCCAGAGCCTCTCTATCTGCATGACAGAGTGTGCTTCTGATCTGTAGCATAGTGGAACGGCCAGGGGGTTCAGGAGGAATAGACAAGGCGGCTTCTGCTGATGCCTCCTCCTATCTACTGCCTTGGGCAATTGCCTCACTCTGCCTAATGGCAGAGCTGGCTCTGGTCAAAAGATGCTCAAGGTGATTTGCAGTAAATCAAGTCCCCAAAATAGGAAAGCAGTTTGGAACAAATGTAAAGTTAAGTATCAGTAGCATTGTTTTTAAGCATCCCTATCTCAAGTGGGGTGGGGGAGAGTCTCCCATTTAAGGTACCTGGGGATATCCAAAGGGTTTAATAATATGCCTACCACTAAGGGTTATATCCAATGTTACCCCTATCTTAGCTATTGTTTTCAATGGGTCTGTCCTGAGTATAATTTAGTTTTCTCCTGCTCTAGAGGGTAGGACTCGAACCAATGGCTTCAAGTTACAAGAAAGGAGATTTCTGAATAAACATGGAAAAACGTTCTGACAGTAAGAGCTGTTCGACAGTGGATCAGTCTCCCTCGGTCGGTTGTAGACTCCCCTTCCTTGGAGGTTTTTAAGCAGAGGTTGGATGGCCATCTATCATGGAAGCTTTAGTTGAGATTCCTGCATTGCAGGGAGTTGGGCTAGATGACCCCTAGGTCCCTTCCTACAATTATATAATTCTATGGCTACAACAGTTGAAGTTCTGTTTCAACAGTGGTGCCACTACAAAGAAAGCTCTGCCATTTTTCACACAGCACGTTTCAATGGTAGATATTTCTCAAATAAGTGTTCCTCTTCCACCAGGTTTGAGAATCTCTCTTTGTTGCAGCAGTTCCACTGGTACTGACAACAGTTAGGAACACTAGTGCTGACCAGACCCAAACATTTATAAAACAGTCAGCAGCTGTGAACACTGGAAGAAACAGCCAGCAAAGGGTTTCAGGGAGACAGTTTCACTAAAACTAGACATAGAGCTCTGCTGAAATGAATAGCGCTATTCCAGCGCATGAATCAAATATGTGTACAGTACATCCCTCACTTATCTAAACAGCCTGGGGCTCATCCAAAGCAACCAGACAGTCCGTAAGCTTGGATACATTTGAGAGCTGTGTACACAGAGGTTGCGCAGCTGAGGCACCTTTGAAATATTGTAAATGCGCAACGGGGGGCACTTTTCCTGGTTTCATCCCAGTTTTTGGCTGGCTGGGGCTGATGAGAGTTGAAGTCCAAAACATCTGGAAGGTACCAGGTTGGGGAAGTCTGCTGTGAGAGCAGAAGTGTGGAAGCTGTCTGCCTCCAGGCATTGCTGGACTCAAATTCCCTTCACCCCTCACTAAGGATGCAGGAGAATTCGGTCCGAAACAAAAGTGAAAATGGTTTTAGTTAGCATATTTGTCCAAGGTCAGGAATGGAAATCATGGAAGTGAATACAAGTGATATTCACTATTGTGAATTTGCCTTTCATTAAAATGCAGTGAAGTTGATTGTCAGCCATTGCAGATAGTGAGACTCATCATCATCACCATCATCATCATCATCATCATCATAAATTTATACCCCGCCCATCTGGCTCGGTTTCCCCAGCCACTCTGGGCAGCTTTCAACAGAATATTAAAATACAATAACCTATTAAACATTAAAAGTTTCCCTAAACAGGGCTGCCTTCAGATGTCTTCTAAAAGTCTGGTAGTTATTTTTCTCTTTGACATCTGGTGGGAGGCTGTTCCACAGGGCGGGTGCCACTACTGAAAAGGCCCTCTGCTTGGTTCCCTGTAATTTGGCTTCTTGCAGTGAGGGAACCGCCAAAAGGCCCTCTGCACTGGACCTCAGTGTCCGGGCAGAATGATGGGGGTGGAGATGCTCCTTCAGGTATACTGGACCGAGGCCATTTAGGGTTTAAAGGTCAGCACCACTACACTACAACAATGTAGATTTTTGCAGAAGTGCTTACTGTGATGAGCACAGGATAGAAATCACTGCCTCCTTACAACCCTTCCCCTCACTACTGGCCAGGCTGTCTGAGGCTGATGGGAGCTGGTCACACTTTCCCCATTTCTCTCATAAAGTTTAAAGATCTGTAATCAGGTAAATCCTTAACAGAAAATCCTCTCTCCCTACCCCAGCTGGAGGCTGATTTCTTGTCAATGACCTATGTGACTGGCCCTGCCACCACCTTGGTTCAAGGACCTTTCAGTCTTACAGGAATGCCATGGGCTGAGTTCACAGAAAAAGCAGCTCTCACAGCAGAGCTTTAATGCTTAAAAAGTAGCTGACTAAGCTGCATGCGAAATGCACAGGCAGCAAGGAGCTCTCGCAGTCCAAATTTACCTCTTGAAGATTCTGTTTTGTTTTGTTTTCTTTTCTTAATGTGTACTGAAGGACTATTTTAAGCCTGGTGTCATCAAAGCTCAGCCCCAGGGTCTATTTTCAGTGCCTAAGGCACAACTCTTGAACAGGTGAGCTAATAATAACGGAGGAGGGGGCACCACCACTGAGTGTATATTGAGTGAAGTTTCCTCAGTGTTGAGTAAACATCTGGGATGAAGGAAGGCATGATTTAAATGAGACATTAGCAGGGCAAAAATGTTTATTTGTGTGGGCAGTTATTGCGATTGGCATAACATTTTTAAAAAGTGATTTTCCCGTGTGCAGCTACCCCATAATTTGACTCGAAATGAACTGCAGGCTCAGCAGATGCTGCAGCAGCATGCAGACACTATGCTCACGTTGGTCTGCGCACAGGATCAAATGCCATTAAACATGACCACATCTGCCTACGTGGGCAAGCACTTTGCCAGTGCCTCATTTAAACTGGGCCAAAAAGAGAAGTCAGCAGGCACATTTCAGGCAGGTGTGAGCCCTTAAACTTTTTTTTAAAAAAGTAATTAACTCCTTTGAAAACCTGAGTTTTAACTTAAAAGCTTTGATGATGTCATTCGCTTATTTTATTTAATTCACTTTGGCAAGTTGTCCCAGTTTCTGAACAGTAGGGGAGAAAGACAGCACAGTGCAAGTTCTTCCAGCTACTGTGGGGGGGGGATCACCTTTTAAAATGTGTTTATTACTTACTTTTATTTATTTCACAAGATTTATACACTACTTGTCTGTAATAAAATCTCAAAACAGTTTACAAAAAGAATAAAACCGTAACTTTTTTTAAAAAGTAAACTTCTGTAACTGTCATTTAAAGATAATGCAAGCTTACCACAGTAAAACATAAGTCTTAAACAAACAGTAATTGACTAAAGTATAGTATTTACCTTATCACATATTTATAATAAATAATAAAAATATATTGCTACTTTTATTTAATTATAAAAGTGTGTCTGGCTGGTTTTGTACCATGTATAAAATACCACAGCTACTGAGTTATAGTTAAAGGTGCTAGTAAACAGTATTGTATAGGTATTTGGTGGCAGCAGTTATTTGTGGTGTCTCCACATCAAACAGAGGGTGTCCATTGTGTGCCTGCACACAGCACCCCTGACCGTTGAGGTTCCCACCAAACCTCAGTTTAAATAATCAATCATGACTGGGGAGGCGGAGCCAGGGGAGCGGACCAGGTAAGGGTAGGGTCTGCTCTTTAAGGGGGTGGAGTCTACCTGGGAGCTCTCAGTCGGCTCCAGAGTTTCACCTGCCCTCCCCTCCCTTAGTTTAGGCCTTTTATTGCAGGTTAACTTCTTCTTTACAGGTATGCAGGCGCTGCTACGGTCTTACGATGGTTGCTGTTAAAGGACCGGGAATAAATTTTCCCTGCATTGGCAGGTTTCGCCTTCCCCGTAGCAAAATGTCACAACTTTGGCGGTTTTAGGCCTTGGGCAGAATCCTTTAGTCTATCTTCCCTAAATGGGTGTGTGTGAAGTGGTGACACAGGTTCCCCGTTAAAGGGGTTGTTTTGAGGGGAGTCATTGGCCATACGCCGATAGGTTGTCAGTGCAGTCTCCTGTGTTGCGGTGAAATGGGGGGGTGGGCTCTCTGCTTAAATATACATCTTCCAGAGCCAGCCCAATCCCCAGACAGATTGGTTAACCCTGATGTGCCCCAGATCCCCAGCCAGGGACTGGGAGGGATAAAAGTCCAATGTCTAAGCCAAGGTCTTCCTTGGTTTAATAAAGTTGTAGCCAATTTTAATCCCATACCATGTCACGATTCATTATTCCACTTGGGTGTTGCCTGGGGTTGGGGGGGGGTCTCTGCCTGGGCACACAAATAAGGGCTGGTTCTCCAGGTGTAAAGAAAAAGTTAACTTGCCACAGCTATTTAGAAGGTTTGCAGTTAAAGTCTGACAGCTGCAAGGTCACTATTGCCCTACCTGTAGTTACTACAGCTTAGCTCCTTGCTATAATTCCTTGCCTGCCTTCATGTCAGTCTCTTGCTCTGCCTCAGCAGTTATCCTAATAAAGCTTTGGATACTTTATTTGATTCTGCTTTTTCCTATTCCAGCAATATTCCTGAACCTATTTTGCAAGACAAGAAACAGAGAAACTGCTGAAGCTGTGTGTGAGTGTGCATGCAGGCCGTCCTTTTCCTGTAGGTAAAGATCTTAGCCAGTGATCCTGTTCACGTATATTTTTGGTTTTAAATCCCTTCAGATGGGGTGAGTGTGTTGAGCTTGGAGAAAGTGACTATTTTCTTAAACTATTGCTAGGCACTCCAATATATTTATATTTCAGCTTTTTAAAAAGATATTTTGGGGGAAAGAGCAGATTATCTTTCCATGTTTGGACAGCAGTGAGCACATGGAAGTGAACGCTGACACAATCTCAGTGATAAATAATAAAATAACAGGTGCCAGACACTGGTCTATTTGAAACTGTGTCATACTTTAGTTGGCTGTTACACAAAAACAGATGTCAGGGGAAGGTCAAATTAAGGGCAATTCAATTAAGTGTGAACAGGTGCCTCAAGACCACCATGAAATTTACTGCCTGGTTAAGCCAAGCTAGCAGTGCTTGCTGTTGGGCGATCTTTCCTTTCTGATCAAGAGACATTAAACTGGCACATGGAACAGATAAGCTTTAAGGTCTTCACAAACCTCCCTTAACTCTCTGTGTGAGGTTAGTATGTTGCGATGCTGCATTGCTTCACAATGCAGATTCTGAAATTAATAGTAAGTTAAACGGCTTGCTAAATTAGGGTTGCCATTTTTCAAACCACGAAAATCCAAACAGGAAAGCTGTTGACCTTTTTTTGGGTGTGGGCATGGAGAAAGTCGCATTTTACCAATTTCTGCACAGACACTGCTACCGTGAAATACCAGTTGTATGGGAACCCTAATGTATTCCACAAGGGGAGATTGGTTTGCACAAATGTGTAGATTAGGCAGAACTGCATACAGGAAACGACCAATCGACATGCAACCATGCAGAAGCCAGAAGTGACTTTTAAAACAGCCCTAAAAGAGCCCAGAAAGAGCAAAACCAGCACAAAAACAGCACCTAGCAATCCCAGGAGCCTTTGCAAGTGCAATCCCAGGAGCCCTTGCACTGACCATTGAGGCCTGTGGAGAGTTGAATTTGAGCAGGGAGTTTTGGAGGGAGTGGTTATGGCGGAGTTTGGTGATTGGTAAGTGCTGCTGGGCTTTTTAAAAGGGTTTCCAGAGGTTTAAAGATTGTTGCAAGCTTTTTCTAATGGTATTTCAAATATATGCAATTTCGTTGACACCGTGTGGTGCCTTGGAATGTCAGGCCTGCGTAAATTGGGAGTTGCCTGTATGCGAATGTGTTACATTAAGAGAAATTCATAGGGAAATGCAGATGAATTTTCATAAGATTTTTTTTAATTGCCATGTGATGTGGAAATGTGGACAACTGGATTTAAGCTTAGAAAAATGAGAAATTAAGAGAAAATAAATTGACAAATTTCTCCCCGCTTCTAGTGATAATACAGGGTTTAAGCTCTTTCTCTCAGTTGTGAACAACTGAGGGGTTCTCCTAGGCCAGGTTGCTGAATTTGACACTGTTTGAACCATTGAGGAAGGACGCCTTTTGCTCATTCTTATCTGACCCTTTCGTACCAGGCTGTAGGATTGGGCTGCCTAATATGCCAATAGTACATTGTTTAAAACGGGGCAGAGATTACTGAATAATTAAAAAACACCTTCATTCACTGTAAGTTGAGTAATGAAGTGGGAACGAGCCAGAATTCATTAGTGATAGTGCTGAGTGACAGTATAATAGATTTTCAGCACTTTCCTCCCAGGTTTATGGAATATAGAGTTCCACAAATAGGCCATCTCTTGTAGACCATTATTCATATTAGACAAAGAAATGAGGGAAAGCAAACTTTCATTGTAAGGAACTGCAGAGAAAATGGAGCCGAACCTTTGTCTGTCCCAATTTGAGTTAGAGTGAAATAGGCCATTCTTAACTAGTGAATTAATTATGGAAAGTGCTCCCATTACATTTAACATATGTAACTGTTATTGTTTTTCGCTGACATGAGTTATTCTGGGTATTTGTTCTAATCAAGATGAAAGATGAGGAAGTTCCCATTCCAGGATGCATTGATTTAAATGTGATCAGTATTCCTAATTAAACTTTGGAAGATCAGGGGGAAAGGGAGAAAATGTTTAAGCAGTGTACTGATTTCAGAGAGGACCTTCAAGCAAAGGGTCTGAGAGTCAAAATAATGAGAGAAATCTAGTTTGGTTTCACTTATTTCCTACCTAGATCTTTATCATGGAATTGTATCTAGCACCAGCTAATTCTGCTCCCACTTTACCTGACATTTTCCATAGTACAATGGTACCTTGGTTTATGAACTTAATCCATTCCGGAAGTCCGTTCTTAAACCAAAACTGTTCTTAAACAGAGGTGCGCTTTCCCTAATGAGGCCTCCCGTCTCTGGTTCCCTTCTACCATTCAGATTCCATTCTTAGACCAAGGTAAAGTTCTCAAACCAAGACACTGTTTCCAGTTTGCAGAGTTTGTAAACCAAATCTTCTTAAACCAGACTGCTCTTAAACTGAGGTACCACTGTATGTAAACAAACAAGGGTGACAGGGAGGCCTAACTCTAAACTTTTGGCAAGGGGCAAGGCAGGAAAGGACACTGGAAAGCCACAACTGGTTGTGATGCACAGCATGCTTGTAATCATATTTATGGACAAATGTGTTTGGCATGGGAACAGCTGGTGGAACCCAGTTGTCTCATATGGTGTGAAGTATCTCTCTGGTGACCATGCATAGGTTACTGTTGCTCCGCTTAGCATGCCTCACAGGGTTATAAGGATGAATACTGGATTCAGTCTGAATTCCTTCCAAGGAGGAAGGGGGAGGGGGAGAGAGAATCTGCCTTCCCCTACTGCTACTGGCAATTCAGGTGGAACTGGGAAGAGGCCTTGAATATCCATCTGCCAAGAAGCGCTCTCTCTCCAGCTCACAACAGTGCTCCCAAACTGAGTGCTAGAATGACTTTGTGAACAAAACAAACTCCATTAGTAATAAAAGTGTTGGGGCGGTGTGGTTTTTCTAAAATATTATTTATGAATGCCAACAGGAATGCTATTGCAACAACTTCAAAGAAAGTTCAGCTGGCACATTATTAAGAAGGGAAAACATGTTGAGGTGGCTGCTTGGTTTCAGAGCTAAGCAATCTGAGCAGAAGGCAGTTATGTAGCAGAGTTCTGGAAGCCTTCCATCCACTGCTGCTGCTCCCAGATATTAACCCAAGATGCAGACTAAACATTTGTACCCTGTTTGCACTGCCAGCTGACAAATGAAGGTAATTAATGAGCAGCTATAAGGTAGAAGAGTCTGGAAAATTGCAAGGCTTGTCAACTAAAATGCCCAGCGCTGACGCCAGAGTATGGATTTGAGTGCCTTAGGCCTGCTAAGTAATCTTGCACAGATGTGCACTTTATATTGACTTTCTGCAAAGTATTCCTTGCGTTGTACTTTTTTGGTTCCTCTGTGTAAGATCATCCCCTTGACCAATTCTTTCTGGCAGGCCATAGGCAGGGAAGAAATATCACCACTGCATATTCCGCTGCCAGTCATAGGAAGCAGCTGGCAATGGGATTAGACACTTGTCATGCAGGTGTCAGTTCTTTAAAGACTCCTCTGACAATGCATGCTCTCAGAGACAGTAAAATCAGTTGCATCTGCTCTACCGCTTACTAGCAATTTCTACTGGGAACCCAGACCAAGGCTTTCCAAAATACAGTGATAAAGTGGGAGACCCACAATCCTTCCAGCTCTCAGGTGAAAATTTATTGGCTCTGTTTTTCCCAGCCTAATGTAGGAAGACTCCTGTTGGATGAGATGAGAGGTCTATCTCCTCCAGCATCTTGTTTCATTCAGTGGCTCACTGTATGTCATATACTATTTTAGGGCGCTTCCACACTGTTGCTGTTTTGGGGTGGGGTTCAACCATGTACAAGCAAATCCAGGTTGTGCAATTATAGTTGATTGGTGGTCGTCTTGCCTAACAAGCCCACTTCCTGTGGCTGCAAAAAGTTGGACTGGCCATCAATCACTGGTCAGATTTTCACTTCCATTATAGTTGATTGGTGGTCGTCTTGCCTAACAAGCCCACTTCCTGTGCCTGCAAAAAGTTGGACTGGCCATCAATCACTGGTCAGATTTTCACTTCCATAAGAAGTTGCAGCAAGGAAAGTGATGGGGAATTAACTGGAAAGTGAGGGATAACACTTGCAATTTATGCAATGTCTTCTAACCTACCTGCAAACAAATCAAAATGAATGCTTGTGAAATAGCCAGTGTTGTCCAATTTTCCTGCAAACGAATCAGGATGAATGCGCAATTAAGAAATAAAAATGTGGAAGAGCACTTAAGAGCCAGATATCCATTGACTTAAGTTCTTGTGACTAGCAAAACCTACACTAAAGTAGCATGGATATTTTCTCCCCTCTCCCATCACACACATTACTGTGCTGCTGCCCATCAATCACTGGCCAGATTTTCACTTCCAAAGGATGACATTTTCCTGGATATTTTCAACATAGGATATATTTCTTCTAATTGCATTCTCAACCCAGTGCGGGAGCCAGTGCAACAAGTCCCCCTAGTGTAATGCGACTTGCTCTTTATCCTGCCTACATGCCCCTGTATCTCCCCTCAAATTGGCTGTTGGGGATTGAGGAGAACCCCCAGAATATGATGCAGGGGACGAGAGGGTAGATTATTCCATCCGGTAAGCTGAAATGCTTGCACTGATGTAACAATTGTAGTAGCGCAGTGTTTAGAATTCCATCTTAAACTTTAAGAGCACCTCCCACATCTAGTTTAAGAGATTAGACCCAAGCAGGAGGCAAGGCTAGAAGCTAGAGAGAGAAGGCTAAAGGAGAGAAGACCTGTTGTACATAGTTCTTTAATAAATCTATTTCTTGTTCAACTTCTCTGGCCTGCTTATTATTAATTAAGGAACACCGCAGTTAAGAGTGTTGGATTTACACCAGTGAGAAATGGATTCAAATCCAGTAAACCAAACATCTTACTGGATTATCAGGGACAGTTGTTATATTTCAGTCTAATTTACCTCACAGTACTATGAGAATAAAGGATTATATATAAGAGAAAAAAATGTAAATAGTAATGCACCAGATTATAAATGCACTGGGAATACCAAATCTAGATCTATTCTCTGCTGTATGCCATTGACTTTCTTTCAACAAGTAATGAACACACAAGATTAACCTGCAGTTTATTACTTTTTGTAAGTACTAAAATGCTCTCCTGTTGAATAGTAATTAGAAATATTGAAGAATAGGCAGTTGGTTGATATTAAAGCTGCAATATAAACATCGTCATTCAGTATTCCTCGCTGGCTATTTTAACAATTGCAATCAGTGGCAAATTAGCTTTCTTGTGAAAATCATTACATACCAATAATATGGTTCACTCCATCTTTTTGTGAGACGAGCAAATCTTTCACAGAGGCACCGACAGCCACCAGGAAGTGAATGGGAAGTTTGACCATAGAAAGGGTAGTTCACACAGCTACTAAAGCACCCAAAAATGCATTCATAAGGATTTTGCCATCATGAGTAAAATCTGATATGCACATTGGCTCTTTTGTATTCTTTATCAAGAGGCCAGGGTACAATCCTAAATCTGGCCACTGCCCAGTAGGACTTAACAGAACCACAGGGCCACTGCCAAATCTGTCACCTTTTTGTGCATACAAGCCAGGGTGGAAAGTAGAGGGGAGTGACTCAGGAACAACCTGCAGCATGCACAGCAATTGAGCCCAAATCAGGCCTGGTGCTGTCACATGAATGCCCCATTTCAGAATTTTCTGCTAGCTGCTGCCCACAGGGAACACTTCTACTCACCCATTTGGTAGGCAGAACAGAGAGCTCTGCACCAATGGAGCAACACTAGTATCAGTCCACAGGCAGAAGCTGGAGGAGACTATCTGGCATGACTGGGCAGATAGACACCTCCAGCCAGCACCCTATTTAGTTCAGGTGCTCTACAGCTGCTTTTTTAAAAAAGGGAAAACTGTGGATGATCATCATGTTTCTCCCCACATTACATTTAATTCAGCCCTGGATTTCATCTCATGGAGGAAGGACCATTGTACAGTACAGTGGTACCTCGGGTTAAGTACTTAATCCGTTCTGGAGGTCTGTTCTTAACCTGAAACTGTTCTTAACCTGAAGCACCACTTCAGGTGGTCTCCTGCTGCTGCCATGCCGCCGGAGCACAATTTCTGTTCTCATCCTGAAGCAAAGTTCTTAACCCGAGGTACTATTTCTGGGTTAGCAGAATCTGTAACCTGAAGCGTATGTAACCTGAAGCATATGTAACCCGAGGTACCACTGTATAGCCATGCAACTGCTCATGTTTGTGGACAGTTCTCACAAACTGCTTAATTCATGGCAACTTCGGTTTCTATTCAATGGGTGGTGACTTTCAGCTGCTCTGTAGCCATATCCCAAGCTTGCAATGTGGCCTGTGTACAATGGACTCATGTGGAATGAGCCACTGTTGTTGTTTTAAACAGTTTTCATGAGGCTGGTTTGTGCTGAGTTCTACACATGGCACAATTTTTTGCACAATGGGCTCAGCATCTAGAAGCACAACTAAAAAGCAGCATGACTTGCTTATAAACTACACATCTTGTTTACTGAAAGAATCATAAAGCTTGCCCTATGCAGTCAGTCCTACACATGTTCACACTGAAGTTGAGTCCTCTTAACGTTCAATGGGACTTGCTCCCAAGTAAGTTTGCATAGAATAGCATCCTCTATCTGGCTTTAGTCATATAGTGGCTTCCAGACTGCACAAAGCACTTAATCCCAGAGGTGTTTGTTGCTAGTGAGAGCAGCATTTGAGAGCACATGCTCGGTGATTTCAGTTAAATTTAAGCCCCTTCCAGGGATGCTTTGCAGACAAAGCCCAGCAATTTGCTCACCAGTCCATTTTCTTTCATGTAGAAGGGCTGGATTATTCTTCATTATTACAGTATATTAGGCAGAGATGTGCCAAGTGGATGCTGGCTAACATCTCTGAATGCTTAAATGATAGGTTCTCTAGCTATGTAGTAATGTAAGCTTCTGAGCTGAGTACCCTTTCATTATGCGCTATTTGAGGTCAGGCTCCAGGCTGTCAAAGTGACTTGTGACAGTTCCATATCACAGGAAATTAGGCATAGCATGAAGAGCACAAGTTCACATACCTCCACGTTTTGTATACAGAAGTCTGAGGCTTAACAAATGCTAGAAACAGGACTGTACTAGGCTAACACATGGGCTAACACACGAGTTAGAAATATGTATTGTTTGCCTTTAGTAAATGACAAGCCCTATATAATTACATTCTATTCTTACTAGGACATGGTGGTGGTGGTGGTGTTTAGTCGTTTAGTCGTTTCTGACTCTTCGTGACCCCATGGACCAGAGCACGCCAGGCACTTCTGTCTTCCACTGCCTCCCGCAGTTTGATCAAACTCATGCTGGTAGCTTCAATAACACCATCCAACCATCTCATCCTCTGTTGTCCCCTTCTCCTTGTGCCCTCCTTCTTTCCCAACATCAGGGTCTTTTCCAGGGAGTCTTCTCTTCTCATGAGGTGGCCAAAGTATTGGAGCCTCAGCTTCACGATCTGTCCTTCCAGTGAGCACTCAGGGCTGATTTCCTTAAGAATGGATATGTTTGATCTTCTTGCAGTCCATGGGACTCTCAAGAGTCTCCTCCAGCACCATAATTCAAAAGCATCAATTCTTCGGTGATCAGCCTTCTTTATGGTCCAGCTCTCACTTCCATACATCACTACTGGGAAAACCATAGCTTTTACTATATGGACCTTTGTTGGTAAGGTGATGTCTCTGCTTTTTAAGATGCTGTCTAGGTTTGCCATTGCTTTTCTCCCAAGAAGCAGGCGTCTTTTAATTTTGTGACTGCTGTCACCATCTGCAGTGATCATGGAGCCCAAGAAAGTAAAATCTCTTACTGCCTCCATTTCTTCCCCTTCTATTTGCCAGGAGGTGATGGGACCAGTGGCCATGATCTTCGTTTTTTTGATGTTGAGCTTCAGACCATATTTTGCACTCTCCTCTTTCACCCTCAATAAAAGGTTCTTTATTTCCTCCTCACTTTCTGCCATCAAGGTTGTGTCATCTGCATATCTGAGGTTGTTGATATTTCTTCCGGCAATCTTAATTCCGGTTTGGGATTCATCCAGCCCAGCCTTTCGCATGATGAATTCTGCATATAAGTTAAATAAGCAGGGAGACAATATACAGCCTTGTCATACTCCTTTCCCAATTTTGAACCAATCAGTTGTTCCATATCCAGTTCTAACTGTAGCTTCTTGTCCCACATAGAGATTTCTCAGGAGACAGATGATGTGATCAGGCACTCCCATTTCTTTAAGAACTTGCCATAGTTTGCTGTGGTCGACACAGTCAAAGGCTTTTGCATAGTCAATGAAGCAGAAGTAGATGTCTTTCTGGAACTCTCTAGCTTTCTCCATAATCCAGCGCATGTTTGCAATTTGGTCTCTGGTTCCTCTGCCTCTTCTAAATCCAGCTTGCACTTCTGGGAGTTCTCGATCCACATGGTAAATAGTGGTAAATAATTTTTGCGGTTAATAATCAACATGTATCTGTGGCATGCTATTGTGTGTGTCACATAGACCTGTGTGTTTTTGTTTGGGTGTGGATAAAACCACAGAAGAGTTGGGTAAAAAACTGGGAAGAAAACCCCCAGCTCTAGCTTCCCCCTGCTCTCATTTTTCCACATTAGATAAGGATGACCTAATGTTCTTTTAGTAGAGTATGGAGGCACTCATATGAACTTTTGATAGGTCAAGGGCTAATTTGCTAGAAGCTATTTCATTTTTCAAATATACCTATCACTGTTAGGCATCATTCTCTGGTGGGAGACAAGGGAAAGGCATGTCTGGATAGTGTTTCATGAATCCACATTTTATACCAAACTAAAAAGAATGAGGCAATTAATTTTCAATGGTTTTCTTAGAGTTTCAAGGACTTTATTCAGGGGATACTTCTGAGAGTGTTAACACTGCAGATCCAGTTAATTATTTCTTTTTCTCCAGGCCCTTCTGACTTTGGCAGAAATGGCAAAATCTGACATTAACCTTGATCTTTAATTTGACATCCATGACTTTTGGAGAGTTAATTTTTGAAACGCAGTACATACTTCAAGTTGTTTAAAGGATTTAAAATGAACGAAGATTCAGCATTGACCCCCCCCAAATACCCAAATACAACAAGGTTTTGAAATTCCCTACATCTTATGAAAACAGAGAATTGAGAATAATTTTATTCCGTTGGACACATGCATTGTTATTTTTTTAGCACAGGAAATGTTTCTATAAAGTTTTAAGATAACAGCATTCCTATATTTATGACCCTTATCAAACAAAACCCTGCTGAGTGTATTTTCATTTGAAAGGGCTTGCCTGCAGAGTGTGGTGCAACATGCTATTACTCTGATTGATGGAGCACCCTCGTGTCCCATAAATCCCCATTATTTACATTATTAGCCATAGAACTTTTGTTTAAGCAACTGTGCCCCTTACCCAAATCACTAGTGGTGGTGAATCACATAATCTATTGGACAGGTTGCTGGAGATGGTACGGATGTCTAACTCCCTTTGACATCAGTAGGGCTTTAGCATTTAACAATGTTCTAGATTGCACTTGCTGATGAGTATTTCATGGACTGTTCCAGGTTTTTACCTTGAACTTTCAGATATCTTTAAGGACATCTCTAGCTCTTTTTTCCGCAGTTAAGGGAAAACAGGTAAGCAATATTCTACACAGGCAAGCGACAGGTCAGGGACACCTTCCAGCCAGTCAAAAGCACTCAGTGAGGGTATAGGGCAGACTGGTGTAGCCTGGTGAGGGATTATGGACCAAAGAGGGGCCTGAGGGTCTCCGCTTCCTAGTGCAAGGGATTAACCATAACAGACTTCTTACAGTCGGGCTTTTGCTGTTCCACATAGACGCTGGATAGCTACCCACAGCTTAGCCTAGGCTCTCTGAACACACCACAACATATCTAGCTGTGGGTTTGTTGTGGGCACTTGCCATATTCCAAGACAGAATTAGGTAGACTTTTAACACCTTTGGTTTCAATGGGGTACATAATGCTTAACTCTATGTTGGATTGTTGCCTTGCTGCAAGGCACTTAACCTACTTATTTATAGTTCCCAACTCATTTTTCATAGGCCAGGGTAGTAGCACAAGAGGCCTGCCACACACACACAGAGAGAGAGAGAGAGAGAGAGAGAGAGAGAGAGAGAGAGAGAGAGGTAGCAATCCTAGATTTAACCAGTAGGGCAGCCATGGAGCTGTGTAACCTTGTGTGTAATGTTATGGGCACATACAAGCAGAAAGGGCTAGGGATCGCTTCACATTGCCACAAAAATGTCAGACACAGTTTTAAGCTTTAAGTACTGTCATTGGTTTAGAGCAGTAGTTCCCAGTTGGTGTTACGCAGACCACCTGCACCATTTGGATAACAAATACTACCATAGAGCTATAAATATTCTCAAAAGTAGGGGGTCCATGTCTTGGCTTTTGAATGTACATAGTACTTAGCTAATTGGGAACCAATGCTTTAGAGAATAATGTGAAAGAAACACGTTTGAGGCACAGTTAAATAGCATCTACAAGCAATAATTCAATCCCCCCCCTCTCTCTCTCACAAAAACACACATGTTCTTAACATCTATAGATAGAGATAATCTCCCTCCCTTCTTTTCCAGTGAAGTAGGAGTCATTACCCTTTTATTATTATAGATATGTTCTCTAGGAGTTGATTCAATGAAACATATGGCCGGATTAAGGACATATAAATTAAGTGGGAAGGGATTGCGTTTAATAATTACCTGCAGCTGCAAAAAACATACACATTTCTAAAACTCATATTTATAGAAGCACAGGAAAGTACCGATGTTTTTCAAAGGAAGAGAGAATTGTGGGCACAGTAAAGGACGTAATGCAGCTTGAAACCCAGTGTCATTCTTTCTATATGCAGGCCACTGCTCCATTTTTCAGCTTGCCAAATGTGCCAGTTGTCAATGCCCAGTTCATTAGCACTTTTCTGGTTCTACGAAAGGCCAGGCCTAAAGGCCTGAAGTTCAATCTCTGTTTAAAATACAGTGTTTTTTCCCCATATTTCTAATTTTTTTAACAAAGGCAGTTTGCTGGCGTTGCTTTAGTAACTGCATGTGAAATAAATGGAAAGTAACGCTTATTACTTGAAAAACTAGAGAAAGACATGAAATGGAAGGATTAAACATAATAAACCTGACTGTGTCTTAGCAACTGTATGGAGTCTATCTTTCCAGTTTATTATGGTTCGATGGTTATCAGAGACTTAGGCAAACATTCACTCCCATTTAAGAATTGAAAACAATTTCTCAGCTCTTTTACAGGCAATCCCTTTCTTAAACCAGCATTGTCTTTCTCACTAGGAAGTCTCCTCTTTCTACTCATATCGCCCCGTTATATTGATTGAACTCCCCTTCTAATGCGCAAAGCTAATGGCTCCATCTTTCTGCATGTGTCATGAAAATAGTAGGGAAATCAATTCCTCAGCTTATGAAGACACCAAACATCTTTTAAAATCTTAAAAATGGGTGGAAAGATCAATGTCTCCTTAGTTTCATCTTCAATACTAGCTGGTGTCTAAGCAGGCCACAGGCCTTTTGAGAAGGACTGCCATCATAAACCAATATCAATATTTCTGGAATACACTCTTCATGCTGAATTGATGTGTGACCTTGATAAGAGTCCTTAAAGTTTTCTTGACTGCAATGAGATTAGGGCTGCATTCCTTATACAGTGGTACCTCTGGTTAAGAACTTAATTTCTTCCAGAGGTCCGTTCTTAACCTGAAACTGTTCTTAACCTGAGGTACCACTTTAGCTAATGGGGCCTACCGCTGCTGCCACGCGATTTCTGTTCTCATCCTGAAGCAAAGTTCTTAATCCGAGGTACTATTTCTGGGTTAGTGGAGTCTGTAACCTGAAGCATCTGTAACCCAAGGTAAAAAGGTAAAGGTAAAGGTACCCCTGCCCGAACGGGCCAGTCTTGACAGACTCTGGGGTTTGTGCGCCCATCTCACATCTATAGGCCGGGGGCCAGCGCTGTCCGGAGACACTTCCGGGTCACGTGGCCAGCGTGACAAAGCTGCATCTGGCGAGCCAGCGCAGCACACGGAACGCCGTTTACCTTCCCGCTGGTAAGCGGTACCTATTTATCTACTTGCACCCGGGGGTGCTTTCGAACTGCTAGGTTGGCAGGCGCTGGGACCGAGCAGCGGGAGCGCACCCCGCCGCGGGGATTCGAACCGCCGACCTTTCGATCGGCAAGCCCTAGGCGCTGAGGCTTTTACCCACAGCGCCATCCGCGTCCCCGTAACCCAAGGTACCACTGTACATATTTACCTGAAGTCAGTGGGACTTTCTTCTTAGTAAACAGGCATAGGGTTGCCCTGTAACTATAACTGCTGAGTACTTCTGGTTTATAGATAATGAACATTTTGAATCTTACTGAGTGGGTGGACAAATTACTGCTCTGAAAATGGACTCATTGGGTGGTGTCCAACTAAGTTTTACTCAGAGTATCCCCACTGAAACTAATGAACATAGTTAAGTTAGGTCTATTACTTTCAATAGGTCTAACTAAATGCCACCTTATGATGTCAACAATGGTCTTTCATTTTTAAAATTTATTTTTATAGTCTGCTGCTATGCATGCCAATGAAGGCCATTTTGCCCACTGAGACATACTATACATACAGTTGAAGTCCTACTCAATGCAGTGGACTTGCTTTTGAGCAGACACTTGTATACACACACTTGTACTGCAAGTGTGTACAGGTTTGCCCCTTTCACAGTATTATTAGTTAATTGGTAGAGTGTGGATATATATAGCCGACTTTTGAAAGCCAACTCACAGTTGACATGACAAAATCTGCAATAAACAACAGGAGCAGCTATTTTAAATTATGTTTATTATATGTGGGGAAAAACAAAATAAAATATTGCAGAGATAGGAAAATGCTAACTTTATGTGGGCTCATGTGAGAATGAATTCAGTGTCAAGTTAGCAGGGTACATACATACATACATACATACATACATACAATAAATTGCTAGAAAAGTGAAAGTTCAAAACTGATGCAACCAAAATATAAATTGAATCAATGAAACAATACAACAGGACTGCCTTTCCATTTGAATTTAAGTGGTCTGGCTGCACCTACCCTCTGAAATTCCCTCCTGTTACCTATCACATAGTGTCTCCCTATTGCCACGGTTCCAACTCAGTTGATTGGCACTCATCCAGTCCATCACTGCATCCACATGATGGTCCAGATCATGCTTAATCATTTGTGATTCAAATGTTATGGAGAAATAGAGCTGCATGTTAATTCACTTTCAGATGCATCACAGGAAGCGATTAATAAATGGGATTAAATAAATAATAATAATATTGGTTACATGAAAATCCCAGTTTTCCAGATCTACGTGGTGCTTTCTTTAGGTTCTTTCTATATACCTATATAATCTTTTGCAAATGATACTGTATTTTATAAATTTCTTATTAAAATGTATCTCCCTGGCTTCCCCAATAAATAAGATTGTTATTATATAATGCTGCTCTTCAGTAACTGGATAGCTGTCATGAAACTACTTTGAGGTCATTTAGATTAGCTGGTAAAGAAATTTAACACACATTTGGTCAGGGATCTACACAAATAAAGATGTTAACAAGATAACTTACTTTTGACCTAGGTAAAATTGTAGCCTATTATTATTACATTTAAAAAGTCAGTATGCTTTTATTCTAATTACTCATTAATATTAGACCCAACAAACCACAATGTGGTCCTTCCAATGATCAAAGACTGGCTTTGATTATCTAGGCTATTCAAATAAGCTCCTACAGTACTGACATAAAACATACAAACTTCAAAATAAGTGGGAAGATTCCAGGCAATGAAACAAACTCCCCTGCTCATGTATGGAGAGGTCAGCTGTCATCAAGATCACAGTCAAGCCAAGGATACTTTATGTTCTAAAGAAGACTCCCTTCTTTGGCAGGAATGTGGAAAGGTTTTTATTGAAAGGGTGAAATTATTCAAATTTCAGAGTGTTCCCAAATCTAAAGACTTTTAACGCATGAGCACACTCACTCAGAAACATACCGTATTTTTCGCCCCATAGGACGCACCGGCCCATAGGATGCACCTAGTTTTTTTGGGGGGAAATAAAGAAAAAAAATTGATTTCCCCCCCAGGTGCGGGGCTGGGGCGGGAGAAGCCCGAGCTTCCCCTGACCCTAGCCCCCAGAAGAGGCTGCTATCCGTTAGCCGTGGGCTAGCGGAGCGCTGCGCGAAGCCCCAAGCTTCTGGGTGCCGGGCAAGGTCTCCACTAGCCGTGGGAGAGCCACGCGACTTAGCACGGCTCTCCCACGGCTAGCGGAGCCCGTAGCTTGGGGTGTGCTGAGCTCAGCGCACCCCAAGCTTCTGGGTGCAGGCAAGCTCTCTGCTAGCGTGGGAGAGCTGCGTCTCCCACGGCTAGCGGATAGCTTCCTGAAGCCTGGAGAACGAGAGGGGTTGGTGCGCACGGACCCCCCTCGCTCTCCAGGCTTCAGCAAAAGCCTGCATTCGCCCCATAGGACGCACACACATTTCCCCTTCATTTTTGGAGGGGGGAAAAGTGCATCCTATAGGGCGAAAAATACGGTAAGTGGAACAAAACCTCTGTTTTCTGACATCCCAGTTATTATCTGGAACTCTGTGGATGAGTACAGATGCCATTTACCTGTGTTCGTGTAACCACCTGATAGATAAGTCAGTCCCTGTGGTCCAAACCTGATAACTGGATAATTAATCAAATAGTTATACTGTGGGAAGTACCACTAGACAATTTTGTGAGCACCATTTTTGTTGGAAAAGTGACAAATAAACAGATGACGACGACAGGTGCTTTTCTGTTTTCACCTGCTGTTTGTGTTCCAACGTTCATTGTTGTTGGACAGTTTGGATTCTCCTGCGCCTTGGCAGCTCCCCACTCTGCTGTTCCAAGCCTGCTGAGAGAAATGATGCATAACAGCATCATTGTAGAACTTCTCCTTCCTTCCTTCCTTCCTTCCTTCCTTCCTTCCTTCCTTCCTTCCTTCCTTCGTCTTTAAAGCCACAATAGCTTGCCTGAAATAGAATATTTGAACCCAACTAGACGCTGGTTGCCTTCTACAGAATGTGTAGATCCAGTGCAAAAGTGCATCTGCTGGCAGGGGCCAGGGAATCACAGCAGACCAAGAGAGGAATTTAACCCTTTCTTTTCCTGCTTCAGTTCTGAGGAAAATCATAGGAACCTAGGAAGCTTCCTTGTACTGAGTCATACCATTTGTGTGGGATGTGATACATAAGTAGCAGTCAAATACAACATTCCTTATTTTCCTAGAGTGGACATGCGAGAGACTGTTTGGTCCAGCCAGTCAAAAACTTCCTGTTTCCTCCTGGCTTCCTTTGCATGTGACTAGATGTGGGCATGACCTTACCTGTCTAGGTAACACAAAAGGACAGGGCAAGCAGCCATCTCTCTCTTTTTGACTTTTTGACTCTCCGTATATGTATATACTTTGTAACTAAGTCTGCCTTCAGGGATCCAACTGTGAACTGATGATGTGAGTAAACTTGTTTTAAACAATATACTTTAAACAAGTTTGTGGTGTGTTTATTCTTTTAAGAGGGATAGAAGGGAACTCCCAGGGACGCGGGTGGCGCTGTGCATTAAACCACAGAGCCTAGGACTTGCCGATCAGAAGGTCGGCGATTTGAATCACTGCGACGGGGTGAGCTCCCGTTGGTCAGTCCCTGCTCCTGCCAACCTAGCAGTTCGAAAGCACGTCAGAGTGCAAGTAGATAAATAGGTACTGCTCCGGCGGGAAGGTAAACAGCATTTCCGTTGTCTCCCTCGGCCAATAAAGCGAGATGAGCGCTCCAACCCCAGAGTTGGTCACGACTGGACCTAATGGTCAGGGGTCCCATTACCTTTACCTAAGGGAACTCACAGGAATCTAATATTGAGAGGCTTAAACAAGCCTGCAACCAGCTACCTGCTGTACGTTTAAAAGTGGAATGTAAAACTCTGCTAAGTTATAGAACTTGCTAGTGCAAGTTAGGAAGGATATTAATAAACAATATAGCCTCTCCTGCCTCCATGAACATTCCCACAATTTGTCCCTCTAGTTTAGTACTGTTGACGCTGACAGACAGAGGCTCTTCTTTCAAGGTAATACGTAGGGAGTCTTTCTCAGTTGTACTTGCAGACACCAGAGATGAAACCTGGGATCTTTTTGAATGAAAAGCATGAAAACTGAGCCATGATCCTTCCCATTTCTCAAAATCTGCTATTTATTATTTTATTTATTTTGCAAATTTTATGTACCACTTGAGTAATAAACAAAGGAAACACACCTTAATGTGGTTTACAAAAATTATTTGCATTGGAGAAGTACCCTAGTGATGCCTGCTGCTATCCTGATAAGTATTGATACACATAGGGTTCCCATATTTAAAAAAGTGAAAATCCAGACACAAAGGTTGTTGAAATTCCGGACATATGGCAGCCCTAGATACACCCCACCCCCAGCAGGTACTATTTGCTTTTAAATTAAAATTTCTAATGCACATTCTGCACAAAGTCACATTTAACATTGCATCTTGGTCCCTTCTTTCATTCAGACAGGTAACAGAGAAATGCCTATTTCACTAAAATGTCTGGAGAGAGAAATCTTTCTAAAGGTATTATTAACAGATATTATTTTAACTAAATCATTCTCAATTTAATTTAAAAAAAAAACAAAACCCTTGCAGCCATAGTTTAGCCATCCTGATCGTATACATTTTCCTAGACAAAACAAGGCACTCTGAGAGACATGGACTTCTACACAAAGTGTGTTGATCATGATACATTAACAATATGATCAGCAATCACATCATAGGCTTCAAAAAATAAAATGCCAAGTGCATTTGCTAGTGATCGTTGCCACAGTAGCCACTGGGCCCAAAGTGCCCTGGAAGGGACACTTTACATCTTCCTTCACCATCTGTGATCATTTAGTATGGGGGGTGGGGAGGAGAGACTCATGTGTTACAGTGCCAATAGCTATGCCCTCCCATTTCACTCTGGCCCGGTATTTTATTTTTAAAAACTTTTGATGTGATGGCTAATCACAGCGCTAATGTAATGTTCAGTTAGGTCCTTAATTAGTGTTTATTGTCTATAGCCAAAGGGTTCTGCTTCTCCAAATTGTGTGTAGGATACCCTACCACCTGGAACTCGGTCTGTTGGACCAGCAAGAGACCAGTTAGCTGCTGTATCGTTCCCATATGGTCTGCAGGTACCAGAAGGCCTAAAATAAGTCTTTATGGCCCCATACCTTACCACCATGTGGACATGCTTTTCTTCAACTGATCATCACAGATTACTTTCTAAAAGATACCAATGGCTAGTGATAAGCACAATACAAGGCATATTTTCTTGCGCTTTGCAATAAGCACTTACCATTCTTTTTTGCAGATACAGTTCCAGTTTTTTTCTGTTTGCTGGGATACAGCCAGGTTGTGGCCTTCAGCACTTTTTCTCAGGTGCCTGCCTATTTCTTTTTAATTGTGCCTCTTGATCCTGCCTGCTGCCTCTTGGATAGCGATTTGCCTGCACAATGCAAGTTCTCAGCAGAGTGCCAAAAACACTCAGCTTGCTATTTGAAATGTATCCCTTAGGTACCGTTGCAGTGTTGTTGAGAAATGTGCAGTTGGCTGGCCAGCAGGTTTCTGAAGCAGCAAAATTGAATTTGGCAAAGGGTGAGGCCATTCATATTGCTTCCAGGTGAACTTTAGCTTCAGGATCATTTAACCCTGTGGTATTTGATGGTGGTTGTCAAAATTGCATTGCTTTTATTTAAAATATGTTTCTTTTGGACCGAAGGAATATTTTTTCCAATGCTTCATATTTGCTCTGTTGCTAAGAGAAATCCTTTCTCTTTGCCTTGTTCTTAATTTAAATACAAATCTGTTTATCAAGTTTACTTTGTGACATACATGTGGTGGTTAATATTGACCCCCCCCCAACACACATACACTCCCCATCATTATAGTTTCCAAGGCAGGTCTCTCTATTATCTTTTTGGTTAGGCAGTAGGTAGAACAATCTCATATGTCAATTACATTGGAGTCGGAGATATGCTACCACTATTCTGGCAGGATGGATATTGCATATGGGATGTGCTCAGCCAAGGATGCACGAAAAGAATCAACAGGAGGGCCTGCTAGTTCTGTGGATGAACATACACTGAGGTGTTCATCAGAAAGACAAAACCAGCTCTGTATTGGGGTTCTCTGCACAATCATATGGATAAGTTTGTGGTCTTTTCCATTACTGTACATAGTCTTCCAGTCTATAAGGTCATTATTTTGTCAGTACAAATCACACTCTATACATTCAGTTTTCAAATTAACTGTTGGTTCCTTTTTATTGTTTAAAATTGCTTGGAAAATACCAGCGTGCCAACAAAATGCAGCGATGTATTTTCAATATTGATTTCACCCCCAGCACAAAAAGCTAACAAATCAGAATATAGATTCAAGATTGTATAACTGTTCCAGTTTAGATTTATCGGACATATTAAATAGGACAATCTTGTTCAGTTCTAGCACCAGGGTACAGAGGAGCAAGTGCTAAATGTGATTTATACTCAAAAACCAAGGAACTTTCCTCATATTTCCTATCCCATAAACTTGCTAATCACTTTAGAGATAATATCATTAAAATACACACTTCTTACATCACAGTTTTAAAGCTTTCTGTCCTCATCCAGACAAACTGGGAAAACTTTTTGAAAGGTCTTCTAATAAATAATATTGATATATGCTAGGAATGCACTCCTTATTTAATTTTTCCCATTCTTTTCTTTTCATCGGGGAACAGATAGTTTTATTCAGAATCTATTATTTATAAACAGTCATAAAACTGCTTTCATGAAATAGTTACACAAGAGATATTCCAGAGAGACCCAGCTTTGAGAAAAATGTAAAAAGTTATTTGTTTAAAGCCTGCATGTCCATGTGTTTCCCTCAGTGTAATGCAGTAACAACAAAAAATCTTCCCAGTCTAAAGCAATTGAGTTAGGAGAGAAGGTTATACGACGTATTCACACTTATTCATAAATCCATAAGTACAATAATGTTTCATAGATTGTCCTCTGATGACACAATGGGGTGTATGTACTGCTGTGTGGGCTGTGCTCTCACCCCTAATAAGGGGAAAGATGGGTGTTGGGCTCCACAGGAACAAAATACAGTTCAATTATTCTGAAGTACTAACTAGGAAATAATTATTTGTAATTCACAAGCAGCCATACAAGTTATATGCAAGATAAGGCTACCAATGACTGCTAGCCAATATGCCAATGATCAGTCTCCACTGTTGGGGACAGTATTTCCCTGAATGCCAGTTGCTGTGAATCTCAGCTGTGGAGAGTGCTTTCTCCCTGATGCCTAGCTTATGGGCTTCCCATGGGAATTGGTTGGCCACTGTGAAAACAGATTGCTGGAGAATAGATAGGCCTTGGCCTGATTCAGCAGGTCTTTACTTATGTCAATAAGTGATGCTTGCCCAAGCAAGCTGCTTTTGCTGAAGAGTCTCTTCCTTTCCTGGCAGCTGTAATCCTCACAACTGGATCCCAGTGGTACACAGGTGTTTAACTCCCTCCTAGCCTGACTAAACAGTTCACATAAGTGCAGCAGCCAAGATTGGAATTCTTTTCTTGCACAGTACAGCTTCCACAAAAGTATCCCCCTTTTTCATATAGCTTATACCGTATAACACTACCCTCTGACCAACCCCAGAACTGCTGGGAATACATTTTTTCTTCCTGCAGCAACAAAACACAGGCAGAAGGTGGAAGGGAAAGCATGCCTTCGTTGTAGCATAAATTACATGTTCTTTGTTCCTGCCTTTGGCCTTCTCCACTTCTCCAAATGTATCTCCAGAGCAAGAGTTAAGGTGATTATGTAGGGCATGCCCTGGACTAAAGTTCAGATGGGAGTTGTGGCCCCAAATATCTGGACAGCACCGGGATGGAAAAGGTTGATGTAGGGTTTGTCTGGGGTTTTTTTTTTACTCTAAAAAAGGAAGCTGGACTTTCCCCCTGTTCTCTCGTTCCTTGGGGATATACATTTGCATAATGTACCTGCCTTTTCCAATAGGTATCCATTTGGCCTGAAACTATGGCTGCCTATGCACCATACATTTCAAGCACATGACTTCCCCCAAATCTGGGGACTGTAATTTGTGAAGGGGTTTAAGGGTTCTGGGACTTGTAACTGTGACGGGTAAACTACAGCTCCCAAAATTATTTGGGGCAAGTTGTATGCTTTAAATATATGATGTGTACATAACCTTTGTTGTAGTGCATGAGGGTATGGAGAAAGAGAGAGAGAGAATGAGAATATGCCTGGTGCTCTTATTGAAAACACTGGGTAGAAGCTTGTGTTCAATTCTAGTATAACCTCTAATGTTCCCATTGGAACAAGAACAAAGAATAACAGGAGGAGAATTGAGAGAGGGTTGAGTTGTGATCAGGATTACAGTCTAAAATAACCTGCGACTGAATATGTCTGTGCACAGTTCATAAATATTTCCACAGATCCATTTAAATGTACAGTAATATTTATTTTACTTATTCAAGTATCGTGAAGGGAAATAGTGGTTATGGTTCCATTTTGTTATCAGGCACTACTGGGAGTAATTAGCAGTGAATGAACATAATAAAACCTCCATAATGGGATTTGGGTAGACACCAAAGCAAATAATACATTAACACATTAGAGATTACAGGCATCTTTAAAAAATGTATGGTCTTGCTGGGCGGATGACATTACACAGCCAATATGTCAGAATAATGTTTGCTTGTCCCTTGTTAATATTGGTGGATTTAGGTCCTTATTCAGCACTTACAAATAAATGATGCAAGCAGGGATTTAAAAGTTTGAATAAACCAAACTGTTACTTTTTTCTTTTTGCATCAAGTGATACAAAGGGTGCAGTATTTCTGTGCATTTCTGAGCAGTTAAGTGGAGTGGTCATTAATTAAATTACTTTCCATTATTTTCTTTTTTCCTTCCTCCTTAACATATAAATGTAGTCCAAGTGGGATCAATATGTGATCCAATATCAATTCTCCATGAAACCCATTCGTTTGGTAGTTGTCATTTAGGACTTAGAGCGAATAGTTCTAAATTTGATCCATGGATTGTCAGTGTTTGTAAAAGAGCAAAAAAAAGAAGGAAAGGGTTCTGACCTCCCTTTGTCTCCTCAGCCTGGTCCTCGGACCCTTGTCGGCATAAGAGTCCACGAGAATATCCTTGCAGAGTTTTATTCCTAAAAGTCCTTGTGCAAAACACGACTGAATAACTATACACACCAGCACCAACCAACCCAAACACCAGCCACAGCCCAAACTAACATTTCTCACTTATATATACAACTTGGTGCAGACAGCTGAGTCATGCTGACCCAGCTTTATTCGCATTAAAGAAACAGCGGCCATTTTAGCCGTGACATGGATAACCCTAGGCAATGCACTACCTCTTCATAGACTGCGTATGCACTCCTATTTACACTGCAACCACTGCCCTCCCACTGCTGGTTTGGGAAGCGATGTACATAAATTAGCCACGATTCATATCCAGCCTGTCCCAGTCTTGTTGTTCTTTGAGAAATATTGCACTTTGATGCTCTTTCTCATAAAACCGCTTCAATCCAAATTGATAAAAATAATGAGCTCACTGTGTTTTAAACCAGTAATGAGTACACAGTCTTAGCCTCACTTATTCTGTCCTAGAATTAAAGTTGTGAGTTCTTTAAATTTTTGTGGTTGTGTTCTGCAACATGTCAATGACGCAATATTAGTGCATTTGTGGCAGATATATACTGGACCATCCGCACGTCATTCTACTTCCATGCCATTAGTTGTTTCCTGAATGTGATGCTTCCTTAATGTTAATGCATTGTTGCCACTGGGAGGGCCATCACAAAAGCAGGACAAAAAGTAATCTGGAACATTACAATCACAACAAAACTTTCGCAAGCACAAACATTATCAGAAGTGGACTGCGTATAATGACCTGATGACACCTGGAGGGGCCTTGAGTCTCTTGGAAAAGAATTGGGTACATCTAATATCTCACACATCAAGAATGTTAGGAAAAGGAAAAGGGGGGGAAATAGAAGAAAACCTGACATCTTTCATCATTTGTGCATGTGGACAGCAAGGAAGGACAGAATTTGGGTTCAGCATATGCTATAAAACCCAGAAAAAGATGAAAAAATAATATATTGTCAGAGCCAAGCAATAGGAAAGGGATGAGAAGGAATTCTCATATAGTGAGGAATTGTGCTTATGGGGCCAGCAAACGTTCATATTGCAAATGCAACTGGAAATGACTCTCTCGGCTTTACTGCAAAACATTACTGAGGGATTGACTAGGATATAGAGAGAACCTGACCACATTTCCTTGATGGGTGTGCATTGTTACTACATTTGAAACTAGAACTTCATGGAGTTGAAAAATAAACAAAAAGAGAATTAAAATAACCAAAGTGGTGAGGCACTTTCTCTGCAAGCAGCACCACCACCACCACCACCAACAACAATTTACTATTTATACCCCACCCATCTGGCTGGGTTTCCCCAGCCACTCTGGGAGGCTTCCAACAGAATATTAAAATACAATACTCTAATTAAACATTAAACATTAAAAGCTTCCCTAAACAGGGCTGCCTTCAGATGTCTTTCTCTTTGACATCTGGTGGAAGGGCGTTCCACAGGGTGGGTGCCACTACCGAGAAGGTGAAAGTGGTGGGAGAGGGTTGATGTTCTCTCTCTTTCTCTTTCTCTCTCTCCCTCTCTCCTCCCCCCCCCCCCATTTTAAATGAAGCTTTGGGGAGGTCTATGCATAGTGGAGATACACTTCTCTCTCTTCTGCAGCACTAGAACTCTCAGGAGTGGGTAGAGGAATGCAGCCAAAGATCCTATGGGAAGACTGCAGACTGAACAGCCACACACATCCTCTAGGAACAGCCTTCAGTGAGGTGAAGTAATTACAGTAGATAAAGATTTGCATATAGTATATTTATATGTCTCCTCTAATTCTCTCTTTTGTTGATGTGTAAATTCACATCTTAGCTCCATTCTCCTTCAGACCATCTGGTCAGGAATAAGAAGGTCCTTAGTTGTCTCAGTCCCCATAAGCGTTGGGTGGACACAGCATCCTGCACCATGGCAAGCTGTTACATGGAGTATATAGCCTTGCATTTAGGGCCTAAGTTGTTTCCATGGCCTCCTGCTAGAATACCTCACATAAAAATATATTAAATTCCTTCGGAGACACACAGAGCACATTTTTGTCACCAGACGATATATACAGGGAATTCTCGCCCATCAGGGATTAGAGGAAGGACTTTCAAATTAGAGAGCTGTATTTCCAGAGAAATTTACATTTGTATAGAAATAGAGCACAGCTTGCTTTTATTTAGTAATCTGTTAATATAGGCCGCTTCATGGCAGTCAGCATTCCCTAATAAAGAGTCCCTGCTAATTCTTCAGAAAATTCAGGGCACATCTTTCTTTCCCTGACAGCTTTAGGACACAAATGCTTGTCCTTGGAATCACAGATTTAAAGTTTCCTTTCCATAACATCTCTTTTCATGTCCGTAATTCATTCACCAAGCTCCATGTTTACAGAAATAACAACTTTCATTTTTAGTGTATGAACGTCTTTATCTGTATCACAACTCATCCTCCTCATTTTGGCTAAGCTCTTTTTAATTTGGTTTTTGTTTACATCAGACTTTGTTTATATCAAAGGAAACTCATTATTTGTATACATCACACAAGAAGCTGGCTGATTATGACAATGAAGGAAAAAAGCAAATAGAAGTCCTTAGCATCTGAAACATTTTCTGGCCTACTTCATTTGTTCACAGTTGCGTTACTCTTGGCTCCTCTGATTACTTTGTTCTTAGCATCATTAATCAGCGATGAGAGATGCCAAGAACCAGCTAACTGAAATCCAACCGGCTATTGAAGTACATTTTTTAACCTTCTATGGATAGCAAACCATCACTCCTAGTTCCTCAGAAAAACTAAACAAAGGCCATTGGACATGACTCATGACAACTTCAATTATAATAGTACAAAGTAGGCTAGTTGATACAGTGAAGTCTTTTGGAAGAAAGGGGCAGAGAATATTGTTGTTGAACTTCCAAAGGCAAGTTATCCGGTTAGATTGTCTCCTTGTAACAATCCAAGAG
Source organism: Podarcis vaucheri (assembly GCF_965113315.1). NCBI lineage: Eukaryota > Metazoa > Chordata > Lepidosauria > Squamata > Lacertidae > Podarcis > Podarcis vaucheri. Next base: position 42,150,538 of record NC_138761.1, on the reverse strand, counting down.
TGGAGCAGATGCACCAAGCAGCTTCATTTAGCAGGACAAGAGCCGGAGTCGGGAGACTTCATCAGAGGCGGAAGACCCCCATTGCTAGTGTTAGTGAGACTGAGGGTCAAGGGGAGTCACTGGAAATGGAGAAACTTCCTGAGATCACCACTCATAGAAGTGCATCACTTGGAAAAGTGAGAGATTCAGGGCTACCAATACATCCTGACTTGTCCCAAGTTGTTCTTCTACAAAATTGTCACCAGAAGCACGGGCAGCAGTGTGTGGGTCTGAGCAGAGGTCCACACCTGAAGGCTTTTTGGAATTTCAAGGCCTACTTCCCCTGACCCCTCTTCAACAGCAAGAAACTACAGCCCATACATGCCCTGGATATATGCCCTGCTGATGCCCCATTGTTGATGCAACATCTCAGCACTGCATAATCTGCTTGGACAGCAATCTTGTTCTGGAGGAAATCTTGCTCTCTGACCTATACAGCAGTTGATCACCCTCCTAGGTCAGAGAAGAATCTAATCTAAATGGCAATGGTGGCAGGAACCAAGCCCTTTCCCCTGTCCCCCATTCAGGCCAGCCCATATCACAGATGTGGGTCATCGTGGGACTCGCATTGGCTTTGCAGATTTTGGGGTCCAAAGAGGGAGGCCCACTGAAAGAGACATACCTGCCATTACTGGGATGCTTCCTCCACTTTCAGTGTAGTAGTGCCAAGCATTACAATGACAGCCTACAGTGAGAAACTGCCATTTGAGCATATCCTTATATTCAGCAGGCAGTGTTCATGTTGTTCTTACTTAGACACAATTTTACTATGTGTGTGTGAGATGCTCACATGTTTTTCCACCCATGAAACACATGTGCTGCACACTCTGGGAGTCAAGGTTCATTGGGAAGTAAGTCATGTTGCATGGGAAATACTCCTGGAAGCTCTGTCTGGGAAATACGATAGGAGAAGAATTAGTATTATTTCAGTGGTTCCTCAGTGTTTTAGACTAAATAGGTTTGCCAACAAATATCCACCCTTCTTAGAGATACCTGCCAAGTATACGGAAGAGATCAGGAGTTTGGCATGAACGTAACAGAAGCATCCAAGAAGAGAGCTGTAAAGAGAGGCTGGGATCTGGATTGAGGTTTTTCTGCATGGATTGAAGGCCAGTTAGAAGCAGGATAGATTTGCCTGTCATCAACCCTTGTTTGAAAAAGGAAGCTGTAACCCTCAGTTTAAAAACTTGCTGCAAAGTAACTGGAACCTAACATTTCTCCACTAGGTGGCTGGGCAGTCTGACATTACACTATATGGAAGAGTTGGGAATACAGTTATCTGGGAACAGATGTACCTCAGAATCCAGCCCAGCAGAGCCTAACTGGAAGTTTATTTTATGGGATTTTTTTAAAAAAACAATTTTTATTAACCCACCAATCACATCAAATCAAACCAAATTACATAAATTACAAATTACAAAGCCAAATTTTAAATTTTTGTTGGGGGTACCCATATTTCAAGTTCCGAAGGGGATCCAATCATCTTCTTACTACTGCTTTAATGTCCACAAATCTGTCCATATGATGTTCACAATACTGTCCACTCCTTTCTTGTTGTTTTCCACATCTCCTCTTGTTATTCTCATATATTTTTCCTTTCTCTTTGTGACCTCTGATGCTCTCCAAAGCGGGTTAAAACAAGTTGTAATCCTGTGTGGATATTTTTATTCATCCAAGAATCATATTCAGACGGTTTCGTATATCATCACTTCCATAAATAAAAACAGTCTAACTGTCGTTAATCTTTACAAGTCTGTCGCCTTTATCCAACCTCTGAGGAGGTTCGACAGAAATGCAGTCCAAAAACAAATCCATTCCTCCTCCCGGCTGTAAATCCTTTGACAAAGCCTGGCAAGATGGCAACTGTTTTTATTGCTGCGTCACTCCAAAAGCTCTTATTCTTTACTCAATCTCCATAAAACATACTTTTGGTTAAAGTTCATTTCCACACAGTCCTTAAACATCCTGCTTAGGTCAGTTAGCCGACGGATCCAGAGTTGGGAATACGGTTATCTGGGAGCAGATGTACCTAAGAATCCAGCCCAGCAGGGCCTAACTGGAAGTTTATTTTATGGGATTTGTTAACTGCCTCACTTTCAGATTTCTCTACAAGAATGGCTAATATCGACAAGATGTTGTTGCATTTATTTGTACTGCTATTTTGATCCAGCCTCTCACCAGGGAAATCAAACTGAACCTGCTTACTCCCTTAGAGTGATATTGGGTGTGAGTCCTTGTGTAACCTCAACTTTCTGGGACAGAGCTTCGCAACACGGTGAGGTGGTTTTTTTTTTTTTTTTTGCAGATTGGATGCAAAAAGAAAACAAAAGGAAGTGGCGGGATTCTTCAAGGGTATATGTATACCACAAATCTGCATCAGTTTTGAGGCAGTTTAACTGTCATGGCATCCATCTGAGGACCAGACATTAAGTACCTGTGCCTTTAAGAGCAGGCATTTTCCCTTCTCCACAGACTGACAGTGTGGGGTCTTAGCCTGTATTGGGACCCACTGGAGGTGGTAATAGGAGGCTTTCACACTTTGACCCTCACTGGATCCAGATCAGGCCTCCCACACCTGCAAGTTGAATTGGGAGGAAAGTTGCATTAACTTCAATGGAGGCTTTCCCCCTTAGAATGCAGGTGTGTGTGTGTGTGTGTGTGTGTGTGTGTTTGTGTGTGTGTGTGTGCACGCTCATCTGGCAGGTGACCAAGGGTTAAAGTCTCTTGACAGCCCCCCTTCCCAGCTAGCGTCAGTCTGGATTGGGCCCTCCATGCTGGCAATTAGTGTAAACGGAACCCCTCCTTTTTTTCAAAAAAATTATGCACTGCTTGATTGGGGGGGGGGACAAAATACCTCAATGTGGTTTACAAACAAGAAAAAAATTAAATCAAGAAAAAAATTACAACCCTACTTTAAAGCATATAAAAGTTAAAATACTAAAACATTTATTTATTTATTTTTACTTGGCTCTGAATCAGGGTGCTGAAAACTGTTAGAGATTCCTTTCCTCACAGAACTGCAGGAATTACTTATGTAAAAGAACGACAGTTAGTTTCTGTCTATATTGTAGATAAACCCTTCAATTTGTTAATAAATCTGGTAAGGACCCCACTGAAAGAGATCTCTTTAAATATTGGAAGAAATAAGAGCCATATGGTAAATACAGCTTGGAATTTCAGCCCTTTACATAATTTACCCAAAGCACCCTTTAACTACAGCATCCAACACTGGCATTTTCAGACTTTGTTGTACAGGGGGCAATCAACAATTAATTTGCTCTGAGAGGTCAACTGTATTATATTTCATTGGCTTATTTGACGGCCAAGCTGGAGAGTTGCCCCATGAAAGAAACAGCTCTTTTTAAAAAATGTGCAAAGCTCTGCAGAAATCCTCGCTTCACCATGCTCTTAGGCCTATACAGCATGCTACATGCTGACTGCATATGTCAACTTCTAGTTCTAAAAGATTAATCTCCCATTAGCCAGTGTGTTGTTAAGCCTTTTGGGGAATTCTTGTGAGTACCTTTGGCTGACAAAGCGCTATTTTCACTCAGGATTCAATATTTAATGCAGCAGCGTGTGAACCACAGGTGTCCAGCTGTATATAGCAATTTGGGAGAGAGATTTTAATGGAAGTGGTTTAACACCATGCACTATGGAAGTTCTGCCAGGGTTTAAAATGTCCCATCTGGCTGGATATATTTGTCATTCTACCTGTGTTTTTAATTATCCCAGTTATCTGGGGCCTTCTTCTGTTTTTATGAAAGATATGGTGACAATTTTTTCCACAATAAAGACATTACATACCTGCCCCTCCTTCAGTTTTTGGCTCATGTCATACATTATACTACAGATAGAAAGTATTTAATGTATTTCCACGCATATGAAACCGGTGTTTTATGCATCCAGTGCTGGTATGTTTGTGGCGTATCTTTGGCCGCCACCAAGGACCAAGTAGGTATAAGTCAGGGAAAGGACTGCTTTGTTTGTCTCATTGTTTCTCTGACTGTCCATTATATACACAGTTTCATGTTTTTCATTCTGGAAGTGGTTAGTGCAAAATGCTGCAGCATGATTGCTAACAGGAGCGACACATTGTCAGCATAGAACAGCTGTGCTCGGAGATCTGCAGTTGTTGCCGATTTGCTACCAGGGCAAGCTCAAGATGTTGCTATTAGTATTATAAAGCTCTTAACAACTTGGGATCAATTTGCATATGACACCACTTTATCCTGTTTGTCCCCACTCGACCATGTTAAGCAGCAGAACTGGCACAATGACAGGTGCCACATAAGACTGGTTCTGCATTTCTAAGAAATTGATCTTTGGTGTGGCAGCACTTATACTTTGGAATACAGTGGTACCTCGGGTTACATACGCTTCAGGTTACATACGCTTCAGGTTACAGACTCTGCTAACCCAGAAATAATACCTTGGGTTAAGAACTTTGCTTCAGGATGAGAACAGAAATTGTGCTCCGGCGGCGTGGCGGCACCAGGAGGCCCCATTAGCTAAAGTGGTGCTTCAGGTTAAGAACGGACCTCTGGAACGAATTAAGTACTTAACCTGAGGTACCACTGTATATCCTGCCTATTGATACCTGGCAGGCACCTTTACTGTACTCTTTTCAGTGCCTGCTAAAAACATTTTTTTTTTTAGACAAGCCTACCCAGATGTTTAGAAAGTTGATGTGAGTCTTAATCTGTTTTTCTTCTATTGTTATTTTAACTTTTCAAAGGTATTAAATTATTGTTATTTTTCTTATTTATTTTTTTAAATTGTAAAACACTGAGGTTTTCTATAACAAAGCAATGTATAAATTTGTTTGTGTGTAGTGTGGCAGTGGTTAAATCCTTTGTCTGCTGTGGCTAATGCTTGGAACTACAATTCCCAGTGAGCAGGTGCATATGACCATCATTTCAAGCTAAGAGAGAACTATGAAAGCAGATGAATTTTCTGAATACAGGGGTACCTCAGGTTAAGTATTTAATTCATTCCGGAGGTCTGTACTTAACCTGAAACTGTTCTTAACCTGAAGCACCACTTTAGCTAATGGGGCCTCCTGCTGCTGCCGTGCCACCAGAGCCCGATTTCTGTTCTCATCCTGAAGCAAAGTTCTTAACCTGAAGCACTATTTCTGGGTTAGCAGAGTCTTTAACCTGAAGCGTATGTAACCTGAGGTACCACTGTACTCGCTGAGAAAACTTGCAAATGCTGACCCAGTTTCAAACTGAGCCTGGGGAGTTCTCCCAACCCTTGTAAAAACCTATGCAATAAACTTAATACAAAAGGCATTTCAGGCAGCTGCAACTGCTTTTTAAAATGTAATCTACAAGTAAACATGCAAACCCTGGATGTAGGGACTAACTGCAGGTTGTGATTTTTCTTTTCTTCTTTAAGGTACAAGTGTGATGTTCACTGGAAATGTGTGGAAATGGAAGATTCCCCAAACCTTTGATTACAAAACAAAAAATCCCCTCTTGTACTGCAGCTAGGCATGTTCAGTGAATCCTTCAGAATCTATGAAAGCTGGGACATAAGAATGCATTTATCCGTGACACATTTATTCCCTCAAACTACAGGACTCTTGCTGTTTGTTTGTCTTTAAGAAAAACATGGTGTTGTGGTTAAATCTCATGATAAGGGTTCGGGAGCTCTGTAGCACTATTGCCAATGCCATAAGCTTCCTGTGCACTTGAGGCATAACAGCAGCAGACTCATTTCTCAGAATGCAGCTCACTTCTGAACAGATACAAAGCACAAGGGGTGTGTGAGAGAGAGGCTTTAATCTCAGAGTCAGAGGACGATGAGCTGGCTTAGTCTGGGGCTGTTATGCCACTGGCTGAGGAACTGGAGAAGTTTCCTGATACTAAGCAGGAAGCTAGTGGTCAGAAGCCTAATGAATCTGAGACAAGAACCCAAATTCTATTTGCCTGAAGAATCATAGGAACATAGGAAGCATCCTTATACTGACTCAGACCAGTAGTCCATTTAGCTCCCTGACTGGCAGTGGCTGTCTATGGTTTCAGACAGGGACTCTTTCCCATCTCTGTGTGAAAATGCCAGGGATGTAACCTGGGACTCTCTACAGGCAAAGCAAGTGCTCTACCACTGAGCTACTGCCCTTGCCAAAGTATCTCCACATCACTGCACCTGCTCAACAGCGCTAGAAGGTTTCCAGGTGGGATACCACAGAAAAGAAGTGGAGTGCTTGCCTTCAGGCTGGGGTTGGCCATTTAAGAATTCACACTCTTTGGGCACAAAGGAAGGGAGCAGGTGGAAGGAAGACCGGATGGGGAGACTCAGTTCACTGCCAGCCTTTGTCGGAAAAAGTGGCTCACTTGGAGCTTTCCACGGTGCTGCCTTTCCTCATGGGTGTCTGCTATGGATTGATCAGAACAACAGTCGCCAGAACAAGAGTTGCCAGAAAATCTACACTGGGGAAAAGGTAGCTAGAGAGACAGTAGTGCATGGTGTATGAGAAGAAGAAGGCTAGTTCATTAGGACAAAGAGGGCAAGGAACCACCAACCTTAGTCTGCCCTCAGCCTATTCTGTCTTCCTACTAAGTGCTACACTTGAAGAACTCAGCAGAGAGAAGGATAGGCTCTGCCTGGGATTGGCTCTGGGTCATCTTAATGTTGGTCTGCCTGCCTTGTGCCCCATTAGCCCCAATAGGCACCAACAACCAGTTAGTTCAGGAAGCTTTTCCCTACTCCCTTGCTCCATGAAATTCCTTCCTCCACCCTGACAAACACACTTTATACCTGTTCATTTTAACACAGAGATCATGCCACTATCGCCTCTAATTAGGCGCCAAGTCAAATTAATTTTGGGCCAAATGACTTTCAGACTCTCTGTGCTGGGAACTCAAGGTACTACTGAGCAGGTCTTCTACTGAGCATTTATGAGTAGCTTAACACTAAACAAGTTATGGTGTTACATTTTTGCATGCCTGTCTTTTGGAATTCAGCTATATTGCATGTGATCAGTCATCACCTTTTCCAAAGAGATTGTGCCCACCCCAGTCCAAGCTGTAAAGCAGTTGGACTGACTAGGATTAGAATGCCTGAGCAAATGGGCAGAGACCCCAGCCAACATGTTAACATGCAGAAAACTTTTCTTCAGTTAAATACTACAAGGCCTTGCTGAAACATACTTTTTTAAAAACAGTTTTGGTGTTTTACATTTACATTTTGGAACAGGGCTTATTCTATACAAGATGGCAATTGCAGATAAAGCAATGCATCTGTCATACCACTTAAGATGTATCAGGCAACCCTCCCCCGCTTCATGTTTCCCTGCCTCCTCAAAACGTAAGTGTTTGTGGATTCCCCTTGACCCATCAGTGGTTGGAACAACCCAGCCCTCCTCATCCGATGCATTTCTCTGCCAGCAAAAGTCTGTGGTGCTGGACTTGAACTGCTACAGTCAGTAATGCTACCACCTGAAATTTGCAGAGATGTGCATTGTTTCTGCCTTTGCTGTTGTGAGCAAACTAAACAGTTAAAACAAGAACAAAAACCTGCCCTGCATTTTGTTCAGGCAGGAGTAGTGAGAACAGAAATGAAAGCTCCAGGTGCACTCATTATTCTTTTCCACATTTGCCTATTCATGTTTTGGATTCTTACTGTAGAATTTTGTTGGAATAGGCTGGAGCAGTATCAAAGATTCTTGCATTCCCCCCACCCCCGTATAGCTTTTCATAAATAATCCCAGTGCAAGTAGGTTGAACGTAAGTAAATATAATTCATCAACAGTGTTTCTAGGGTGAAAGGAAAAATTTCTCAACTTTTCAGCAATTTATTTTACCATTTAAATCAAGCCTTGGAGCTTTCCTTAAACAGCCTTTAAATCTGCCACATTTGAAAAGTTGTTTCAAAGTTTAGAAATCCCTCTCTTGTTATATGTGTACTAAAAATATTGTTCCAGGGTCATATATTATTCCTGAGGTTGTTTCCCCAAGAGGTCTATAATTAAAGGAAGGCTATGTTTGCAGTTATAAGGTTTGCATTTTACACTATGTATGTTAACATTTTTGGTCCCGGTCCTGCAAGCCATCAAACATGCATTACCTGCCCTACAATGTCATTCATGATATGTGGCACTGGACCCAGGGGGCCATTCACATGAGTCTGCTGGATCAGCTGTTGCTAGGAAACTATAGATACAGATTACAGTAATGGCTTCTACAGAATCTGATCTTGAAGCATTTCCTTCCTCCAGCATTTTATTAGCACTTCAGGGTTTGTCTGGTCAAATAAGTCTATTTCACTACCTGGCGCACACAATTCCTATAGTGATAGATGTAGTTTTGTCCTCCTTTCTGATATAAATATCAGCTTTTGAGTCATTTGAGGTTCAGGTGTCTTTCCAGCTCCTGTATCTTGGCTCACTTGCAGTCAAATGCATTTCCCAGAGCAGGGAATAGAAACCAACTCCTCTCTGCTCTATTAATTGGACATTTGTTTGCTGCAGTTGAATGAAAGCAGCAACAGGACTCACAGGCTTCTTGAAAATTACTTCATATGCTTTTCAGGTCAATAATTTAGGGGCTTCTTTCCATCCCCAAACCCACCTAAACACATAGGACATTTGAATATTTCATTTAAACATGCTAGTGACTGGAATATAGGTTAAGTCAACTGTAAAATTGAGCCTCATCTGGAGACACAGGCTGCTTCTTCAACAGCGCCTTAAAGTGTGTGCAACAACTGCACATTCTGCTTTGTAGACCCACTGCCTACTCTCCTTTCACATTGTGGAACAAAGCTGGCTCCTGATAGCTATGTAGGGGGCAGAAAAGGAGGGATGCCCCATAGGGCCAGTGGAGCAGTGAGATAGGAAGAATTGTAGCCACATACCAACTAAGTGCTATGAAACTTTTAGAGAGAGAGGCAAGTCTGGGTGTGGTTCTGGCAATCTTTCAGATGAGCTAAATACACTCTGGTATATGTGTGGTTTGGCTCTTTCACAACTAGTTGATTTAGTAACTTTTTGCTTGGAGTTTTTTAATGTCTATGGCATGGGCCAGCTGTAGGATCAGCAACTTTCTTTTGTCTGGCTTCTTGCATCTGCAGGGAAGCAGAAATCAAGGAGATTAAGCTTACAGTGTACAGTTTCTGCTTTCCACCCAACTGCTAATGGACCCCTGCTAGAAAAAGTTGAGAACACTGTCCCTTGACTTGCTGTGCAGTGACTGTAAATGCGCATGCCAAAGTTTAGCAGCATACCCTGGTTGAGCCAGGGTCAGTGCAGGTGTTTAAAGATGCCTCAGCATGTCATCTGCGCAGCTGGAGGAAACGCAATGCAATGCAAAAATAGTGCAGTGACAAATTCAGGTTTGGGAGGGACCTTGGACAAGACATCTTCCATGACCTCCTCATTGGAATTATGAAAAGCTCCTCCTTCTCTTCATCACTGCATCGCTTGCCAGGCAGAGAGCTAATGAGCAAGCAGCCTTGGCATTGCCACTTCTCCTTCTCCTTTCTGCTACTGTCTGGGCCATAGCAAAAGGCAGAGAACAACCAAACAGTTGCAATGATGAAGGTAAGCAGCAGCTTCAAAGAGCTCTTGGCCGTGAACTCCCTTTGGGGTGTGAGGCCTTGGTTAATGCCCAATCATAGTCTTGATGCTGGTCCTCACAGCGCATGTTACACAGTGTGTTGCATAATGTGCCACTGACAAATGCTCCAGTTGTTCAGTATTTAGGGATTTGTCTCTGTTCCCATTCTGTCCCTGTTTCATCTTTTGAGTGACATGCTAGGGGTTTATTTTATTTAGATATTAATGGTGCTTATAATACCAACTCAAAAAAAAAAAGTTATCCAGGCAGCTTACAAAGACAATAAAAAATTAAGATACAACGTTAAACAAAGTACGCACACTCACAAATGCAACATAAAAAACTCCAGCAGCAGAGAATAAAATCATTAGCTTTTTTTTTTTTTTAAATGTCGGTGCCAACGCATATGCATTAGGATCTGACACTGGCCTCAGGCCCCTAAATGTCTTGGACCAGCAAATGCTTCTGGCAGCCTGCTCTCAGGTAAGCATTCTGCACGGGTACACAGCTTTATCAAGAAAGATCCTTTCTGGGAAAACTCCTGTCTGGCAGAGTTTTAACTTTAAAAAGGCCCAATACAAAAAGTTATCTATATTCTGAATTACTTTTTTTGGGAGCAAGCAAACGTATGCATATTTCAAAAGTTTAACAAGACAGCTTTGCTTTACTAGTGACATCAAGATAGCGTCCCTTGGTTTTGTTTTGGAAATACTGTTGCAGAATAAAGATCGGCTGGGTGTAAATCATAAGCTGGGTGTTAAATATAGCCCAAACATACAAGTAAAAGGTCCTTACCTTAGCTTAATGCCAAGTGCTTAGATGTGTCCAAGAAAATCAATTTATAAGATTTCACAGAGAAGGCCTTTGTCCTTTTGTATTTCAATTAAAGTATCACACTGCTAGCACATATATATTTTAAAATAAAATGTCATCCAGAATATAATCAGTAATACAAGCAAATAGAGCATGATGACCTGCTGTGAGAGGGGCTGGCCCAGCCATGATTTTGTCCACATCCCTGTCTGCCTGAGTAATTTTAAAGACAGAAAACACCTTTGGGAATGAAAGGTAATAAGTAGGTTCAACAGTGAGGCATTTATGGCCAAGTGGTTCCTTGTTTCAGATCCAAGTATGAAATTACAGTGGGTGAAATGGAGAGGTTTGCCACGGTGCACCAGAAAGAGCCTTGGGAGCTGAAAGCTTTAAATGGATGTTTTGAATGTTGTGCATATTGTGATGCAGAGTAGTTCTTGGTGTCGTGAGTTCATTGACTTCCTCCATGTGTGGGCTGTATATGTAGGTGGCAGTACCAGCACCATCTCTGGCACCTGGGCTAACACTGGAACGCTCTGGGAATGTCTACCTTTATTGTTCTTTTTATTTGCTTGCTTTTTTAATGGGTTGTGTTCTCTCCGTTCCCCTCCTAGGCTGGGTGGGTGTAGGATATAGCAGCCGCTCCACTGGTGCAGGGGCAGTATATCCTCCTTATAAACCAGTACAGTGGTACCTCGGGTTACATACGCTTCATGTTACAGATGCTTCAGGTTACAGACTCCGCTAACCCAGAAATATTACCTCGGGTTAAGAACTTTGCTTCAGGATGAGAACAGAAATCGTGCTCCAGCGGCGCGGTGGCAGCAGGAGGCCCCATTAGCTAAAGTGGTGCTTCAGGTTAAGAACAGTTTCAGGTTAAGTACGGACCTCCAGAACAAATTTAGTACTTAACCCGAGGTACCACTATATATAAATGGTTTATAGGACTGGCTGATAATTTTGTGAAGTTATTCTGAAGGAAATTGAAACAGTGGGATTCCTTCACTTTCTGAAGAAATGAAAAGAAATGTAAGCTTTCTGTATTTTGCTGTGTGAACACTCCCTAGTCCAGTGAAAATGCAAATTATAGAGTTTTCCTTTTAAACCCTGGGGAAACCCATAATCCTGCTCCGTCTCTCATGACACTGGCCTGCTCTTTTGTGAACTTTCTCTAGTGTGGGTTTTTTTTTACAAAAAAACCAAACAAACACCCCCCCCCCTTCATTCCCTTCAGCTTTGGAATATCTGCATCTGTATCACAACATAATATCAGGAAAGTGACTTCATCTTCTCCCACCCTTTCGCCTGCAGCAGTCTTCTGTTTCCTCTGCCTACCCTATGAAGATGTTCTTGAAGTATGCTAGGGGCTTGAACTACTGGTTGCATGGCTCTTTCAAGGTTCATAGTTAACTCCAAATATATATATATATTGCTGTTTTTATATAGAAAGGCTATTGGATATCTGGGCTTGGGAGAGTTGAAAATGACAATGTCTCTTTCCACAAAGCAGTAAGGGCCAAGATGTAGAGTGCAACCATTCACTGTTCCAACCTATTTTTGAACAGTATGTTGGTGGCATGAAAATAAGGATATTCCTTTAACAAGCAGAAGGAACTGTTTCTCAGAAACGAATTAGCTATCCAGACCAGGTAAAATTGATGCCAGATTCCAATTTGTGATAAAAGGTATTTGAGGCAGGCAGCATTTTACACACTAATAAGTCATTTCTACAATGTGTGGATATATCCTACTAGTATCAGCAAGCATTCACATGGATGTTAAACAGAAGGAAGTTTGCTGCAGATGATGACCCAGTCTTGAAAACTAAGCATACAACCAAGATCTCAGTGTCAGTGAGAACAGCAAGCCATTCCTTAGCCAAGAACGGGAATATCCTGGCTGCAGTTGTGCTGCTCAGCTGCTGGATAAAAGCCAGCATGTAAGAGAGTGACTTTTGTGAATTCCTGGAGTGGATCCATGTAGTGACAGCATTAATGTTTGCCCATGTGGGAGCTGACCTTAAAGTCCTACAGCCATACAAGCTGCTCATGTTATCTGCTGGCATTCTGCCCTCTCTGCAGCTACGTTTATGACCTTGCTTTATCATTGTGCTCAGCCCACTACTATATTAATAAAATGTTCATGTAAAATGTATACCATTTCTGGCATGAGGTATACCATTTCTGGCATGATGAAATGGAGATGAATAATAAATCCAAATTGCAATAATTTTATACTAAAGGAATTATTTGGTATTTCCTCCTCTAGAAAATTTATACAAGGACTAAGTAGCCAGGAGAAAAACAGAGGGCCTCCATATGCATCCCATGGCTGAAGATGCTGCTGATTGTGTATTGTTTTTTCAGCTTTCCTCTTGAAGAAAATGTTTGGCCCTCCTGTTTGCTGAAAATATAACGGAAGCACGAGGAAGGCTCAATATCACAAAGCTGAATAATAAGTTCTCCACATGTATTTTTCTTTTCTGAAGTAATGGTTTCTCTAAGCTCATCTTCTGCTTTTTCATTGGTTTTACACATTTAGTTGTCATTCTCCCCCCTCCTTTCCTCCTCCTGAAATTCCCCCCTTCTCCTGAACTCTAAACAACACCCCAAGGGTCCTGCTCCAGGCTGGCTGGAGACCTGAACAAGAGCAGACCTGTTGAGGTCTGAGGAGGGACTGGAACATTTTGTTGCAGGTCTCCACTTGCCTTCCTGCAGCTCCTACTAATCCAGATGACAAGGTGACCTTTTGTATAGCCAGTTACAAACTTAGCTGTTACTCATTAGATTTCCTTTGAAAGATTCTCATCCACATATTGATCTGCTTAGCTTGAGAAAGCTAAAAATACTGCAGCATTGAGTGGCACATGATGCAGAAGTAAGCAGAAACATGAATCATTTATATCAAAAATGGTCAACTGGCAGTCCGCAAGCCACATCCGGCCAGTGGAGCAATTTGATACAAAGTGTGATAAGATCTGTTGGGGCTCTTCTGATGTTCTTACATTTTATCTCTTGTAATTTTGATGTGTGTTCTTGTGGATGTGTTCTTGTGTGCAGCTGTGGATAAACTGCAGTCATTGCTGATGTGAAGCCTCCTTAGCACATTTTTTAGTGTCGGCAATTTGTCACGTGTGGTGATGGGTTAGTGGGTGGTCGCTATCACCATGCCCCTACTTCTCTTTGCTCCTCACCTGCCTACCAAACAAAAGGCACCTACAGTGGTATCTCAGGTTACAGACACTTCAGGTTACAGACTCCACTAACCCAGAAATAGTACCTCGGGTTAAGAACTTTGCTTCAGGATGAGAACAGAAATCATGTGGCGGTGGCGGGAGGCCCCATTAGCTAAAGTGGTAGCTCAAGTTAAGAACAGACCTCCAGAACGAATTAAGTTCTTAACCCAAGGTACCACTGTATTTTCACCAGCTGACACAGACCAAAGGCATACCCTGTTCAAAGGAGTTATTCTCTCAAGGTCTTCATAGAGTAAATTATGTGGTTTTACTCTGGATACTGTTGTTGCAGTCCTACACTGGAGATAGGTAGGTAGGTAGGTAGATGATAGATAGATAGATGATAGAAAGATATAGATAGATGATAGATAGATAGATAGATAGATAGATAGATAGATAGATATGTTGCACAAAACCTCTTTATCATTATTTTGGTATTTCATTATTTCTGAGGGTTTTTTTAGTGTGTGTGTGTGTGTGTGTGTGTGTGTGTGTGTGAATGCATGGCTATGTGATTAACATTTACTGGGTGTTTGGGGCATTCCTAATATTTTGAGATGCTGATACCCACTCCAGCCATGCCAAATCAAACAGCAGATTGAGATACCTAAACATCACTCTTGTGCAAGACCTCAGTATTGCAAAATAAAAACAAACAAGCTGGAAATGCACACACCACCAAGAGCACAAGTATCCATGTTGTTCAGTGTGGAACATGATAAATAAAGGCTGGTAACATTTGCAGTTGAACTCCTACATACTTACTGGGATTATATTTGTGGCTATGCATTCAGGTACAAAAATACCCAGGACAGAAAAAGGTACGGAACGATGAGAGAAGAGTGGATGAGAGGAAGGACCCATAACTATCCTGTATACATTCCATCAATCTCTTCTTATTGACGTGGATACCATGCAGTAGAATAGCGAGGAATATCTAGGCTTGGCTTGGGGTGGAATGCATGGAAGCTAATGTGTCAACCATGCTCAAGGAAATATTGGATCCAAATGACCTTTTTGTGATGTAAAGCTCCAGTCTGGAAACTCATGTGATCAAATGGTTATAGTACAATATTTTATATGTTATGCTCCCATCACAGGAGCCAACTTCTAGGGGCCGAGGTACCTTCAGCTCCCCACCCCAATAAAATATTGGTGTGTGTTTTCCCCCCAAAACAAAATGCAATTGCAGCACTGATCTCCCAAGGTTGTACTAACAGTGCACTGTTGAAGACTTTCAGGGCTCCTATGCCTTTAATAAAACATCTCCTGTTTGCAGGTCCAGCCTGCTTTATTGCTTCCTGCTTATCTAGGCTGGGGATTCATGATGAATAGCCAAATAACGGTACTCTAATAAGCCCAGTTTCTCTCCGTAGGACAGAATTACTGTTTTCCTTATACTGGGCCAGATTCAACTACCCCATCCTGCTAGAGGAAACCAGCCCAAGGACTCTTCACGAATACAACAGGGCTCCCCTGCCATCCTGAAAGGTTGGCAGATCCCCTAGAGTAGCGTGGAGGGGGTGGAGGGGAGATCGTTTCATTGGGCAAGAAGAAATGCTTGCAGTAATGGAACAATCTCATTAGCGCTATGTAGAATTCCACCCATTTTTAAAATAGTGAAATAGCTCGGTTAAAAAATAAAAATAAATAAAAACTAATTTTAAAAGGTAAGGAAACCAGAAATTAAAATCTCCCCCACAAGTTTTTCTCCCAGGCAAGGGTTTTTCCAGATATAATTTCCTCCAGCAACTTTAGTTCAAGACCCAGTAATTAAAAAGGAAGTGACACTGTGGGTTAAACCACAGAGCCTACGACTTGCCGATCAGAAGGTCAGAGTGTAAAGGTCAGAGGGGGCAGGGTTTCTGTTGAGGCAGGGGATTAGCTGTGGGAGGAGCTTATCAGAGTCTGAAGGGCAGCAGTTGAAGAAGGAGCAAAAAGGGTTTTCTTGTGTGTGTGTGTGTGTGTTTCTTTGTGGCTGGTTAGCTGTTTTCCCTGTGTAAAGGTCAGAGGGGGCAGGGTTTCTGTTGAGGCAGGGGATTAGCTGTGGGAGGAGCTTATCAGAGTCTGAAGGGCAGCAGTTGAAGAAGGAGCAAAAAGGGTTTTCTTGTGTGTGTGTGTGTGTTTCTTTGTGGCTGGTTAGCTGTTTTCCCTGTGTAAAGGTCAGAGGGGGCAGGGTTTTTGTTGAGGCAGGGGATTAGCTGTGGGAGGAGCTTATCAGAGTCTGAAGGGCAGCAGTTGAAGAAGGAGCAAAAAGGGTTTTCTTGTGTGTGTGTGTGTGTGTGTTTCTTTGTGGCTGGTTAGCTGTTTTCCCTGTGTAAAGGTCAGAGGGGGCAGGGTTTCTGTTGAGGCAGGGGATTAGCTGTGGGAGGAGCTTATCAGAGTCTGAAGGGCAGCAGTTGAAGAAGGAGCAAAAAGGGTTTTCTTGTGTGTGTGTGTTTCTTTGTGGCTGGTTAGCTGTTTTCCCTGTGTAAAGGTCAGAGGGGGCAGGGTTTCTGTTGAGGCAGGGGATTAGCTATGGGAGGAGCTTATCAGAGTCTGAAGGGCAGCAGTTGAAGAAGGAGCTGCTACTTCAGCTCTACACATATGCTGCACTGCAGCTCATATATTTATCTCTCTCTCTCTCTCCCTTCATACTTCCTTTGAGAAACAGCTGACCCTTGCTTAATAAATTTCATGCTAGACACAACCCCAAGTAAAAAAAAAAAGACTGAATGAATAGACATCCGGATAAAGCCTTTGGTAAAATGAATAAGACATTGTACGGTAATGAATAAGATGTGTAGTCCACAACCCACTTACTCCAGAGCAGTCCAGTGACTTAATGGTAACATTCCAAGGTAAATAGATTATGGATTGCACTGTGTGTGAGCAGAAATCCTTCAATTAGTTTATTCAAAATTTATATTCTTCCTAAATATAGCCTATACTATACAAGTGATGGCAAGCTGAATTATTTATTAGCTCATTTTCCAGTCATCCTGCTGATATGTGCACACTCTGCTTACATATACATTCATGGAGTCAAAAAATGAAATAATGCCCTTATCCTATGAGAGCCTAGACCAGCACAGCAGGCCAGGGCGTGCCAATGTTCTCCTGCTTAAAATAGTACCTGTTTGAAGAGGGGTAAATGCTCCACTTTTATTTATTTAACAGGATTTAGATACCGCTTAATTACAAAAACATCTAAGCGCTTTACATATAGTATTTAAAAATAAATTGAAATTATCAAGAAAACCAGATATTTTAAACAAGTTAGCCTTAAAAAAATCAACATAAATCAGTAATTTCAAAAATATACACTGTAAAAAGCTAAAGGGACCCCTGACCATTAGGTCCAGTCGTGGCCGACTCTGGGGTTGCAGCGCTCATTTCGCTTTATTGGCCAAGGGAGCCGGTGTTCAGCTTCCGGGTCATGTGGCCAGCATGACTAAGCCGCTTCCGGCGAACCAGAGCAGCGCATGGAAACGCTGTTTACCTTCCCGCTGGAGCGGTACCTATTTATCTACTTGCACTTTGACGTGCTTTCGAACTGCTAGGTTGGCAGGAGCAGGGACCGAGCAATGGGAGCTCACCCCGTTGTGGGGATTCGAACCGCCGACTTTCTGATTGGCAAGTCCTAGGCTCTTTGGTTTAACCCACAGCGCCACCCGCGTCCCTATCATACACTGTAAGATGACATATTAAAATGCATGTCAAATATACATGTCTGGGTAGACTAGATTAAACAAAACAAAAACTTTTAGCAGGTGCCAAAAACCATCCAGCAAAGGCGCCCGCCTAATATCAATGTGCAGGGAATTCCAAAGTTTAGGTGATATCACACTGAAAGATCACTTGCAAGTATGGAATGAATATTATGTGGCACTGTAAAAAGTGCCAGTTCCAAAATATGCATTTATAGCAATGCTTTGGCTAAAGTAGATCATGCCCTTGAGTCCTCCTTTGTCCAGTGGGCTTTTCCTTTATAATGAGCTGTTTGAATGGTTTTGCTATTTTCTGTGTTGTACAACTGCACCCGAGGACTGTGGTCAGGAATATTGTTTTAAACATATATTAATGTGATCTTAAAAGAGTGACCGCATAGGAGACCATCGCAAACCCCAGCCTGTATCCTGTGGAGTCGGTCTGCAGACTCCATGGTGTACTTAGCACTGGGGCAATAAAAGAAAATAAGCATTAGCAGGAGGCCTTAGTTTCCTGTCCAGAGCTCAGCTTAGCTTCCCAGAGGAAGGAACACAAAAGTAGAGTCACTGAACACTGCAGTGGCCTGGCTGGTGAGGCTGATTCTCTGTTACCTCACTGACAATCTCATTAGGGCGCTCTTGATGATGTTTGGCTATGCTTCATAATGTGAAGACCCCAATAAGAAGTTACTTGTTAGCCTCATGAAAAATAGCCGCTGCAGATAAACTTTAACAGCCAGTTGCCTCGCAACCAAAAGTCTGTCTCGTGAGAGAATCCAGTTGCTCTAGCAACAGCCTTTTGACAGGTGCCGAGAGCCACAGACAGCAGAGCTCGTACTGGTGGCTGGGCCAAAGGACACTTGACTGATACACCACACTACCCTAGACAAACAGATTACTTCACCAGCAACACTTTCTACCCTGTGAACTCGTAGTAAATACACATTTCAGAATGTGTTTTCTGTTACGGAAAGAAAGGAGCTCAAGGCATCAAAACACCAGTTAGAAAACTAAATACTTATACTCTGAATTCAGTGGAGAGGAGGAAGGGATTTGCAAATCCCTGTCATCTCACTGAAAAAGACAGTGGCAAAGACATGAGTACAATTAAGCGGGGGGGGGGGGAGAGAATAATAGGGAAAACAGCTTTGGGTGGGCAGCATTTGCCAGCTCCTGCAGTCTGTTTCGCCATTTGTTTTGTAGCGTCTATACCTTAGCATCAAGTGTCCTTTGTTCTAGCCACCAGTGCAAGCTCAACTGTCTCCGCAGCTCATAGCTCGTATAAAATGGACCTTATTATTTTCCTTAGTGTTTACTTCATTATTTAAAATGCTAATGTTTAGAAAGTTGGCGTTATAATCATATATACTAATGTACTGAAATATACCTGAAGGATCCTCTCAACCCTAACATACCAAATTGAGCCCTTTGGTCTGCAGGTGAGAGCATCCAGCAGGTATCATCTTATCAGGAGGTTTGTTCCACACAATGTAGGAATTTGGCCTTTAGGGTTGTGGTACCTACTCTTTGAAATCCCCTCCCTATGAATATTAGACGATTTCATGTATGCCTACAGATGAGAAATTTTGCGATTTTAATACAGCATCTTTTTCTTTTCACCATTTTGGACAAAAATTCAGTAAACCAAAATTACTGTAAACGAAAATTTAATGGCAAAGGGTTAGAAAAAGAAGCTTAGTGGGATATTTTTCTGCTAGCTCAGACTCAGATGGTAATCAGTTATGTTGGGGAGTCACCTGCAGGGAATGAGGTACATAGCATTCCCTAAAAACCACTAGCACATCACCTCGTTTTAAACGCAGGCCAATCCACAAACCTTTACTTTTAGGCAAATTGAATTCAACTGACTTTAAAGGCAGAACATTGGTTTGACTTAAATGAGTTGTGGCTAGGGCTGACTGACCCACAGATGAATGTGTCCCTATGGTCATGTGACTCAGCTTCCACTGAAGTCAAAGGGACTCTTTCCTTTGACTTCACAGAGAGTTGTATCAAGCACTGTTTGTCCGAGAAAAAGCTAATATGGAATTTAACTGAATAAACACTTTAGCAGTGAAGATTACAAAGTAACCTTTCACTTGGTCTTTTTCTTAAACAGAAGGGAGATGTTTTGCTGCCAGTTTGGGTGTTTATTTTCCAGTTTCCATAGAAAATAATTGGTCTCGTATTTTCTCTCTGCCTAGGAATAAATACCTTTATTCATGCTCCCTAAACTTAGCAGCACGCACAGCCAGGACTCATGCTGAGACTCGATCCAAGCTGTCTCCTGCCACAATTCACTGTGGACAGATAAGGCTGTACCATTTTTATGTGGGGCTTTGAACCACTGGATGAAAGTATATATTTCTTGCAGCACATTTATCCTGTTGACTTCTGCAGTTCCAGCCCAGAGATAGAATGCTAAAAAGAGAACAGTAGAGGCCATCAGGGCAAGAAGCCCATCAAAGACAGCACCCACTGCATATGCTGTTATTTAAAGCATTATTGTTTTCCTTATTACCCTAGAGTCCATCTTTATTATTATTGTTCCTCTTTGGGAATATTTTAGGCTAGGTTAGTTAACATGGAAAATACTAAATATACAGCATCCTAAAACACAGGCATTATATGTAACAACCCAAAACCAGCCTAAGCAAATAAGAAAGAAAAGGTGTGTTGGCCAGGGTTTTCTTGCTAGCATTAAGTTATATGGCATGGTCAACAAGAGCCCTGAGCAATATTAGACTGACCCATTTGCTGTCATTTCATCACACCTCCTGGAGAGCCAATATTTAGGGGTAAGCTCAGCTTTTCTCCTTAACAACCTATATATATTACTGAGGATCTCTGTTTGCTTAGTCCAATATGGAATAACTTGGGCCACTTTAAACAGTATGGCCAAAATTGTGGTGGACCCTGGGGTCTCAAATTTCAACAGCACCCTGTGCAATGGCAAAAATGGATGGTCCTGCCTCTCACCTTCCATTCTACAACATAGTTGCGGTTTCCCTTGTGGTGCCCCCAAGGCTCCACACCCAGGTTGCGACCCCCTAAATCCACCATGTCGGAGTTTCACTTAGTGGGCATATCATTTATACACTTTTCAGGGCCAACTGGAATCCCAGCTACAACTTTCCTGGCTTGTGTACTCATGCGCCTTTCAGCAAGTCCCAGGAAATTGCAAAGTGGAGGAAGAAGGTTTGCTTTCCTGGGTCCCAATATAACATCATCCCCAACCCCTGGTATGGCCTGGCTATAAATACTTCCAGGTAAGTCTTTTGAGGTGTTATATATTATCAGAAGTGAGTAGCAGACAGTTCTGGTGGCCTGGAGCTCGAGTCAGGTCCATGCAGGGGTGGGGGCCAGCCGGGTACATTTGCCCTGGGCCTCGAAGGGCTAAGCTGGCCAGGGGCCGCTGCCAAGGACCAGCTGCTTTTTGTTTGAGCTTATAACTTTGTCCTAACAAGGCTACCACCCTGGGCCTCAGAAGAGCTCTAGACTGGCCTGGCTCAAGTACTTGCGCTTCTCTGCTCTCCAGTTCCTGTTGTGCTACCTTGGCTCTCCTACAGCCTAGCTAGGGTTCTTCCTAGTACTCACTGCTGTGCTTCAAATGTTTTATCTGGCTACACCCTCAGCCAATCCTGACCCCCCTGAATGAAGACACCTCAATGAAGCTTGCAGACCGCACTTTGGAAACCCCTGATCTAAAGAACTCCTCCCACCCCTTTAGGCCATTAAGTGCAGAGTCGATGGTGACTTAAAGCTACTACTATGTGATGTGACAGAGTAACCACTCCACAAAGATTAAAACTGTACAAGTGGGATCAGAAAGCAAGTATATGGACCCTTTTGACAATATGGCAGAAGACTGGCCTACATTCACTGCCTTGAGCAAGTACATTGTGCCCTGTGATCCTCCCAAAAAATAAACTGCCAGTATTGTTGAACTAATAAATTTACATAGCGATAGCAGAGGCTCTCTAGAGGTTTATCATGGAACATACACAACAGAAAGTAGGCTGAAAAAAACATGCTCAGGTAGACAACTGGAATGCTGGCCAATAACTAAATGATGATGGTGGTAACAACATATTCATTTCCAGTTCAGTACATGCACCAACAAGAACCCACATATTCAATTTCTTTCTGCAAGTGTAACCTGTAAAATACAAAGCCATTTACCTGTACAAAACATATTGAATATTTATTACTGAATGAAGTGTGCCATTTCATAAATGCAAGCTGAATTTCATTATGTTTTCTTACATTTTAGGTGTCATAACAGTAGACATTGACTGAGGTGAAAAGAACAACACTTGCTGCGAGCAGTCCGAAATGGAGGGTATGCCACCCGTGACCACAAAGTTTTTCTCTCAAGTTCCAACAGTGGTAAATATTTTTCAGTGCCTCTGTGTGAGGACTGCATTATTTAAACAAGCCTTTAGCTATCCTTCTGAGGCTTCAATGGGTCATGTCTCATATTAATAGGTTGCTGTGTCTCCTCCAGCTGTGAAAGCTTCTGTCCTTATACAGTGGTGTTGTGTTTATATAAGGCCAAACTGCAATACATACAAATGGCCATGATAGCAAGGGGTGGGGGTCAACTGACCCTTTCCCAACTTCTGATCTCTCTTTGTTCCCAAATGAGGTTTCTTGCATTTAAAAAGCCCATCAGGCTACAGTTACACGTGTCTATGTCAGTGGTTCTCAGTCTCCACCCCCAATAGGCCACTTTAAACTTCTGAGGGTCTTGGCAGATTTTTCTATCTGCTGTAGAATTTGTAATGTGCTGTGCTAGATGATACAAGCTTTTTAATTATTTTTGTTGCGGCTTTTATTTATTATATATTGTACTTTATTGTATTATTCAATAGAATAATGAGGGCTACCATAGCAAGGATGCCCACATTCTGCCTGTCTGAATTTTTAGTGGATGGAACAGGAAACACTACTGTAGCAAAGCAATGTTGGTGTCATTTTGTGAGCAGAGGCTGGCAGAACTGTTCTGGTTGAGACACAGGATGACCCCTGACCCATCCAACCTGTTCCCCGAATGACGAACCTGGGATTTGGATAGCTACTAAATTCCCTTCTACGGGAAGAATTTGAAAATATGCCAGCAATGTAGGTTTTGTTGAACATCAGATATTTCACTTGCTGATCTGCTGGCCAGTCACTCGCAGAACTTTATTTCTTGAAAGATCAGAGATCCATTTTTTTTCTTGCAGGACCAGAACCAGTGTCCCCATGCTATGGCTTACTATCATAATGTAGCCATTATCTATTTGACAGACACTATCATATATACATTGCTGAGGATGAATAGTTTTCATGGGTCAAACGGGGGGGGGGGGGAGGCACAAGGGAAAAGAAGAAGCTTTCCTCCATCAACCCTTCAGCTTGCCTGATAATCCCAAATATATATGCAAATAGTCTGTTTATCTGAACTCCAAAGTAAACAAATATGTTTAACATATTTCTGGTCATTCAGAAAATAAAGTTTCATTGTACTCAAGAGCTCCACAAAATTAGAAATCTATTCGGTTGTGGGGGGGAGCTTTTAAAAAGTGTTTGCTTTTCTGCTAGATCTTTAGCTGTCGTTGTGGCCTTCTTTTTCCCCAGTTGCTTTTAACATCACACAAAAAGCTAAGAAAACACTTTTATATAATTCCAGGCTGGATTTACATCCTCAGGCAACTAGAAATAAACAGTTGCTTGCCACAGATGTCAGAAAGATTTTCTTCACGTGAGGTGGCACTTTGTCCTATAGCCTGAAGGCCATGAGATATGTAGGCAATACATGCGGTGTGTCAATAGAAATGTCACATCTGTCATGGCAAATGTGGGAAGTATAATACTATAAGAACAGAAAAGTGGTATCGTGCATTTTGTACTCTGACACACAGAAGATGGATGAGCAAAGTGTTGCTGCATTATCCTCTCAGCAGATACAGATATTTTCTTCCCTGTTCTGTTCCTGTTAGAAAGTATGCTTAGATAAGGCTGCCTAGATTGACACTTTGCACCCAAAACAGAGTGATCCTGGGGTGTAGTGTGTGGGTAGAGTTGGGAACCTGCCAGGACTCGAAGTCCTTTTGGCCTAGGGCTCACTGAAAAGCTGGAGGGAGATTCCCTGATTGAGGGAGCTGTGGAAGAAAGAAACTCCTCCAGGTTCTAAATCATGGGTAGGCAAACTAAGGCCCAGGGGCCGGATCTGGCCCAATCACCTTCTAAATCCGGCCCATGGACGGTCTGGGAATCAGCGTGTTTTTATATGAGTAGAATGTGTCCTTTTATTTAAAATGCATCTCTGGGTTATTTGTGGGGCCTAGAATTTTTTTTATTTTTTTTCAAAATATAGGGGCCCCCCACAAGGTCTGAGGGACAGTGGACTGGCCCCCTGCTGAAAAAGTTTGCTGATCCGTGTTCTAAATCATGCATTTGGGCTCGCAGACAATTTGTGTTTGTGTTTTTGGGTAGGTGGATCAACCATCACTTTCTGCTACAGTGGTGCCTCGCAAGACGAAAATAATTCGTTCCGCGAGTCTTTTCGTCTTGCGATGTTTTTCGTCTTGCGAAGCATGGTCCGTCGCAACTGCGCCTCTTCAAGCGGCTTTTAAAAAAAAGCGCAAGACGTTTTCGTCTTGCGAAGCAAGCCCATAGGGAAATTCGTCTAGCGAAGCAATGCAAAACCGAAAAACCCTTTCGTCTAGCGAGTTTTTCGTCTTGCGAGGCATTCGTCTTGCGGGGCACCACTGTATTCCCCTTTGCATGGACACTACTTCCTCAATGCTGTTATTCTGGCTGTGCCTGTAACTGTTTCCTCCAGGCTCCTGAATGGAGGAGTGTAGTTTTATTTTCTCTCTCGCATTTGATCCCTCCGATTTGCACAAAACCAGAAAACTGCACAAGCAAACCACATCAGAAGTTTCTACAACAGATTTTGAACAGTAATCTGAAGTGTGTTGAGAATTTACAACTGCCTAACTGCTTTTCTGGGCAGGATTTTTTTTTATATAAAAAAACCAACAACCCAAAGTCTGTGTGCTATCTTTGTTACTTTATTGACATGACAGAATTGACAAATTAGAAGGCAGGGACAAAAGAGAACATCCACTGGCACAGGAGTCAACTCCTAGGGGTTGGGGTCCCTCTGCCCCCCCCATAAAATATTTGAGGACCCCCCATTTGCTATTCAAATGGTGTTCGTGACCCCGTCATGTGATTGATTATGTGGGACAGGGCTTACTTAGCCCCCCCCCTATTTTATTCAAGTTTGCACACTGTCCACTAGTATGAATGGGAAAGACCAAAGTTGCTCTTTATATGCAAATTCAAATACCTGCTGGTGTGAACTACCACTGTCTAATCTGAATGGGGGGGAGTGGATTAACAGCTTGATAATGTTCAGATCTCCTTCATGGATGACTGCCAAGTGTGGTGAGGGCGTGGAGTCTCCCATTTAAGATACCTGGGGATATCCAAAGGGTTTAATAATGGAAGTGAGAGCTGGACCATAAAGAAGGCTGGTCGCCGAAGAATTAATGCTTTTGAATTATGGTGTTGGAGGAGACTCTTGAGAGTCCCCTGGACTGCAAGAAGATCAAACACATCCATTCTTAAGGAAATCAGCCCTGAGTGCTCACTGGAAGGACAGATCGTGAAGCTGAGGCTCCAATACTTTGGCCACCTCATGAGAAGAGAAGACTCCCTGGAAAAGACGCTGATGTTGGGAAAGATTGGGAGCACAAGGAGAAGGGGACGACAGAGGACAAGATGGTTGGACAGTGTTCTCGAAGCTACCAGCATGAGTTTGACCAAACTGTGGGAGGCAGTGGAAGACAGGAGTGCCTGACGTGCTCTGGTCCATGGGGTCACCAAGAGTCGGACATGACTAAACAACTAATGTTCAGATGTGGACATGCCCCAATCTGCTCTTGAATTCTATTAGCCTGGTATAAAACGAGTTACAGTTCTATTCCAAAGACGTTATTGGGTTACTTGAATTTTTTTTGTTTCTTTCTGATTTTTCTCTGGATTATAGTCATAGAGAAATAGTGACACCCAGTGGCTAGGAACAGAAATCAGAATAAAATTCTGGACTTTAAAAAATAATTTTCCAAAATGACTTTATAGGAGGGGGTGGGAACCACGTGTATAATTACAACGAAAAAAGGTGGAGGGAAAACAAACAAATACAAAACACATTATAATTAAAACCAAATGACATAACTAAAATAGTAAACTTTTTTTTAAAGTGGCAAGGTATCTTGGTATGTCCAATAGCCTGTGCCCCGGAGGTTTTTCCCGTACACTTTGAAGCAGCCCTGTGTAATTCTTGCAATAATTCCAACTCGGTTGTTCCATGAAGAGGAAGACTGAGCTAGTATATAACAGCTTGTTTGACTACAAAGACACACACACACATCCACACAGAAAATAATAATTTGGGACCGATAATACTAAAATAAATAAGAAGTAAATTTCTATACTGCCCTTCAGCCAATAATCACAGAGCAGTTTACAATATAAAAACAGAAAAATACATAATATAGTAACAAACAAAAACAACAACCCTCCTTCAGTTTAAAAGGCCATAGATTGTTTAGCCAAAGGCCGGGGAGAAATGTTTTCACCTGTTGCCTAAAGATATGTAATGAAGACACCAGACAAGCCTCCCTGTGGGGAGCATTGCACAAATGGGGAGCCATTGCAGAAAAAGACCATTGCTGTGTTGCCACCCTCTGGACCTCTTGTGGGGAGGGCACTTCAAGAAGGGCCATGGATAATGAGGGCAGGGTCTGGGTCGATTCATATGGAGAGGGGCAGTCCTTGAAGCATTGCAGTCCTGAGCCATTTAAGACTATAGGTCAAAACCAGTACTTTTAATTGGGCCTGGAAGCTAATCAGCAGCCAGTGCAGTTGGGCCAAGATTGGTGTTACTTGCTTTGGTGAGCAACCTGGCTGCCAAATTCTGCACCAGATTCTTTCAACCATCTTCAGAAGTGGCCCCACGTATAACGCGTTGCAGTAATCTAACTTTGATATTTAAAGCAAGGGTTTCCTGGTTCCTAGTTCACACACTTAAGCTGCAATCCTAACTCCATTTACCTGGGAGTAGGCCTTTCTGAATTCAGTAGCACTTCTGAATAGAGATGATTAGGATTGCACTGTTAACCACTATCCTACACTAGAGGAAGACACTAGAGCACTAAACATTTTCCTGCGCACACACACACTCACAACAGGGTGTGCACATCCTTGTGTTACTCCCCTAAGTATATTAGTCTCACTTTACATTTTTACATGTACAATCTACACTGGTTTGGACAGACAAAAACTGGCAGTTCAGATCAGTTTTGTATTATTTAAATGTATTTGCCATATCACTCATTTTTAGTTTTTAGAATTCCTGAATATTCTTTCTTGTTCGTGTCATTATAGTCAGCCTCTTCCATGGGACAAATTGTGATGGATGGTCCATGAGGGGTCACAGGAACTAAACCTCCTTGGCCAGGGAGGGCAGGATACAAATAAAATTATTATTATTATTATTATTATTATTATTATTATTATTATTATTAAACAAAAACCAGCACTGAGTTAAAGGGCATTGATATCATTTTATTTATTGTAAAATTTCTTCCAAGTGGCATACATGACTCTGCCCCTCCCTATCTTAGCCCCACAACAACCCTGTGAGGTACGTTAGTCTGAGAGACAGTGACTGGTCCAAGGTCACCTAGTGATTATATTTGCATGCTATAAAGTGTGAAGACAATTCATGTTCCGGCGGCGTGCCATTTGCTCGCCCAATAAATTAAGTGATGAAGGTGATCAACACATTCCAAGTCTCCAGTGATTCAGGGCAACTGCTGCAATCGTATGAGGAAGGTCAAGGCCAGGGTGACGTGACTTTTCTGTGTAAGAATTTTAATTAGCAACAGCCTGGTAATGCTCATAAGCTGCTGAAAGTTAACAATTGCTACTGTTTGGGATTTATACCAAAAGGCTGTTTCTTTAACAATCCTCTTTCTCCTAAAAAGGAGATTAGACATTTATCGGATAGTCATCTACTACAAATATTACAATCCTTCTTCTAATCTTATTAACTAGCCTCTAAGGAGCATTAAGAACACTTTTATTACACTTGTGGGAAATAGTCCAACTAAAATGAACCCTAAAGCTGCTTATCTCTAGGCAAAGCCAGTACTTTATAACTGATGGGACTCCAAATGAAACAAAACTCGGAAAGCTATCTGAAGCTAATTTTGAAATGACTTGTTCCTGGAGAACTTCATTGAGTGCAACGTCACAGATGCACAATTGCACAATTGCCTTAAAGGCATTACAGAAAGCTTTATCCATGAAGTTGTCTCCATCCAAAACCAGCCCTACTATTAGGCAGAGAAGGAGGCACCTCAGGCGGCAAATTTTGGGTATCATGAAAGGGCAGCAAATTGTTGTGTTATTTAATTTACTTTTCTGTTTTTACAGCCAGGAAAAGAAGGGGTCCTTGCGGGATCTTCTGCTTCAAATATTCAAATAACCAGGCTGGTTTTGTGTACAATGTACCTTGACATGGGGGGGATGAGGCACCATTTGCTAATCTGCCTCAAGCAGCAAAATTTTTGGGGCTGGCCTGGTTCCGCTTGCTCACATTTTATCAGCCTTGTAATGAGTACTATAACTACAGCTGGTCTTACAGCTGGCCCCAATATATTTTTCTACAACTTTGCACAAACATTTGTTTTTATTATTTATTTTATTTATTAAATTTGTACATCGCCCTTCATCCAAAGATCACACGGCAGTCCGCGTTAATGTGGAACTTCAGATACTAAGAGTCTGACTGTCTCCAAAGCTTTTTGTTATCTTTAGGAGGCTATTTTCTACCCAGTCTGACCAATGGCCTACCTGCATTATAGAATCATAGAATTGTAGAGTTAGGAGGAACCCTGAGGATCATGTAGTTCAACCCCCTGCAATCCAGGAATATGCCGTTGTCCCATACAGGAACTGAACCTGTGACCTCAACTTTATGAGGACCACGCTCTAACCAACTGAGCTATTCCTTCAGCTTACTGTTGACACTGATAGTCAGCAACTCTGCAGTTTCAGGCACTAATCTTTGCCAGCCCTATCTGGATATGCCAAGAATTGACCCTGGCACCTTCTACATGCAGAACATATGCCCTACCACTCAGTTATAATTTGGGATAGAACAGCAATTTGATTCAGTTTGCATTTAAATACAAATCTACCTAATTCTCATTATTTGAACATATAATGCAAGTACACAATATGATGTACTGTACAATAAAATAAGGATGAGGCTATTTAGTGTTCCAGTTATTGTTGCACTTTTTTTTTAAACAGGTCATACTGGAAATGTTTCTGTCCCTTGTGCAT
The DNA here is from genome assembly GCF_965113315.1 of Podarcis vaucheri. Classification (NCBI taxonomy): domain Eukaryota; kingdom Metazoa; phylum Chordata; class Lepidosauria; order Squamata; family Lacertidae; genus Podarcis; species Podarcis vaucheri. The sequence goes on along the minus strand of NC_138761.1, from coordinate 42,121,787 downwards.
TTCAAATGCCCTGTTATTCTACTAATAGCACACTCCACAAATGAGTTTCCAAGAACTGCAACTAGCACTTCTTCCACTTGATAATTTCCTTCCTTTTTCGTGGATTCTATTTCTGATGACAGATCATGGGAAGATGGCAATCCAAAAAGACTGTCTTGCTGATAAATGGCTGATAGGTGCCTGATAATTTTTCTGGTGGCTTCAGTTTATAATCTATAACTATACAGAAAAAGAAAGAAAGAAAAAGAAGTAAACTGTGGTATGTAGTAATAATATCTGAGATGCTATTCATTCATAGAAGGTAACTATGCCTTCTGGCCGCCTCCTTATCCCAATTGGATGTTAATAAGTTGGAAAGTCTCCAAGTGTATTCCTGGAAAGACTTATGAAAAATTCAAGATACCGGCTTTAGTCTCTGAGCTGTGTATTTATTCATGAGGACTATAGCTAGCAGGACTTGTTCTTTCACACTGGAGAAATCCTCAGGCTGAAAATCAAATTTGTGGTCAAATACTCCCTCTAGTGCTAAATCTCCACAGGGGTTTATGCTTAGGCGAAAATGGTCTTCACAAATCCCTCTGCTCTTGTGCATGTTTTCCCCCGCCAGCAAATCATGTATTGTAGAGAAGAGAATGTTTTGTTTTGTGAATTTAAAGTAGTTTCCCCTACTTGGATGGCACAAACAATAACTACAAACAAAGGGGTCTTCATATGGTTCTTGACCTGATTTCTGAAAAAAAGAATCTGTTGTATCCAGTTGAGACAACAAGCCCTCTGCTAACTGGCCTTTCAATACATTTCTAACTAGCTGTTTTGCACTTTCCTCAGCCAGATCACCTGTCTCATAAATCAGCGACCCAAAAAGCCTCAAACTTCTAATTGACTCAGTCTTTGTAGTAACAACGACTGAATTTACAAATGTCTTTGATCAGTGATTCTATTTCTGTGCATCTCTGGGGTTTGAATTCATCATATCCATCAAACAGAAAACTCCTGTTTGCCCATCTCATATTGTTGTGTAAGAGGTTGCTCACACACTGTTTCATACAGTCCAGCCCGAGTACTGCTCAGACTGATAAAGAAAACAAGCTTGAATTTTCTCATCGAAGGTTGGTTTCCATTAGCCCACAACCAGGCAATCCTTTTGAGGAGAGTTGTTTTTCCTTTGCCAGCTTCTCCCTCTATTATACAGGTTGCCATATTTCAAAAAGTTGTTGAGTTTTTGTTTTTGTTTTGCAAAATCTCCAAAAAACCCTGAGGTTTTTAAAGAAAATTCACCAAAAAAACAAGACTTCCGAGATAAGCTGCCATATGCCAGACATTTTAACTGATTTTAGAAAATTCCACCCAGATGCTACTTTTGGCAGATGAATCCCAGCTATGTCCGGGATATTACGGATGTATGGCAGCCCTAATGAGCCATCTTCTAGTTCATCTAAAAGGGCATTTAAAGACAGCTGTCCTAGCCTCCAAAGCAAAGTATCTGTATAAGTAGTTGTAAAATAAAAAAATGATGTCAATTTATTCACGCAGTAGGTGAAAATTTTAAAATAATGGATACTTATAAAAGTCAGCTAAATCCTGAACCAAGCAATCAAGGTGTTCTTGAGACATTTGTCAAGCAGCACCTGTAAACAAACAATTGCAGGAACATCTTAATACAATGGTGATGAACTTTGCTATTTGATAGCTAAATTGCAAGAATATAAACTAACCATGTTGCTGGACTCTCAGCTCCAAACAAGGGTGCCAACTTGAATAAAATAAAATACAATACAATCCTAAGCGTGCCTATTCAGAATTAAGTCCCACTGAATTAAATGTGCTTATTCTCAAGTCACTGTGTACAGGGTTTAGTCCGAAATAGACCTTTGCACAACTCATGTTGTTTGTGTAGTGGGGGGTGGGGGAGAGCTTCCAGATTGTAGCAGCACCCTAAATTGCAAATGTGTTGTTAGCAAGTTATTTCCCTCATAAAGGGCTAAATTCTGATTAAGTTGGGGAGTGTTGATGCCAACAACATAGTATAGATCCAGGAAAGAACTTGCATGCATGAGCACCAATCCCACTATAAACGCCCAGCTGGGAGCAAAGAGAGGATGTGTGTACACATATAATTTTGGAGTGGATTGGATGCATCCCATGTATGCACGTTTTTCATGTCTGTCCTTATCTAAGTGGCAGAATGCACTCCCCCCACCCCAATCAAACTGGATTTCCCCTGTTTGTGGAAAATCCATTAGGAAAGGGGGGGGGAACCAATATAAATTTGCATGCTACTCCATTGTGGACACACTTATGTGACTGTGTGTGGCTGGTGTCCCCCCCCCTTTTTCCCTTTTCACATATGTGATGATGTTTTTGCTGAGTACAAGGCTTCAAAGGCTGAAGTATGTATTCAGCCCAGGTGTGAAAGAGAACCTAGGATACTCAAAGGTAGAAAACATAGCCTGCCGTTGTACCTCAGTGGCAGGATATCTGGTTTGTATGCAGAAGGAAGAAATAATAATAATAATAATAATAATAATAATAATAATAATAATAATAATAATAATAATTTGTTTATACCCCGCCCATCTGGCTGGGCTTCCCCAGCCACTCTGGGCGGCTTCCAACAAAACCTCAGGCTCATTCCTAGGCATATCCAGGTAGGGCTAGGTAGGGCAATCCCCAGAAACCCTGGAGAGCAGCTGCCAGTCAGTGCGCCGTAGACCCCACTGAGCTAGCTGGGCTGGTCTGACTTTGCGTCAGGCGATTTCCAATGCAAGGCGTGGGCGTGGCCAATGACGCGCGAGTTGCAAGGCTATAGGGGCGGGAGCCCGAGGAAGGCGGAGTTAGGCCTCCCGTGGCCGGATGCGCTCCCATCCTCCCCTCCCTCTTCGCAATCGTCCACATCGAATCTATTTCCCCCTTCCTCATCGCGAGCTCCCATTCAGCCAATCACTGGGCTCGGTGGCCCCGCGCACCAATGAGATTTGCCGCAGAGGTGGGCGAGGCGACGGCAACGAGGAAGCGCTTTTCATCCCGGCCAATCGGAGAGGGCCTTACTGAGGCCCACTCGGAAGGGCGGCCTCACTGTTGTTTTGTCCCTCAGTCAGGAAGAGGCGGAGGAGGCTGCGGTGGCAGCAGCAGCAGCAGCTTTGGCTCGGCTCTGCTTCTCCGGGTTGCTGCCGACGGGCTTCCCGGTGGTGTCGCTCGCTCGACGGGCCCGGCTTTCGAGGCTTTAAGCGGGCGGGGTGATGCAGCCTCCGGGCCCCCAGCAGCCCCCACGGCCCCCGCCGCCTCCGCCCCTTTACGCGCCCAACAACGGGGACTTCACTTTCGTCTCTTCGGCCGACGCCGAAGGTAAGAATTGGGGGGGGGGGGTCTTGCAGTGGGAAGGAAAAGGGCGCCCCTTCCCGGAGCTGCGTCAGGGGCGGCAGCCGCATACCTGGGGCTGCCAGGCTGAATAAGCGGGTGCCGTCGTGCTTGGGTGTGGGAATGTGATCCAGTGCAAATACTCCGCCTTGTGGCCCCCCGTCACAGGGCTTGCGTGGCAAAAGGCACCTGCGTGCAGATGGGGCGTGTTTGACCCGCTTAAAAAAAAGCAGATGCCGATGGCGAGGGAGCTTTCTGGTGGTGGTGCATGCAAGCTTTTGAATGGCAAATGAATGGAGGGCTAAATAAAATAGGTATGTGAGATCGACAGGCCACCCTCATCTTCCAGGCTTCTTCCTTTTACCTGCTTTGGGTAGCCTCACCCTGCACACAGGATTGTGTGGAGGGGGCAAATCGTGGCATGGAAACTTGTGCTTTGGGAATGACCAGTTTTGTGCTGGGGAGAAATGGATTAGGTGTGTGTGGACGACTATATTGCAGCACATTTCACACATCCTGTCTTTTTTGAGAAGGCCGACTTCTGTATTTTCAAGAACCACTGTGCTATTTAGACAGTGGTTTGCCAAATTCTTTGGTGCCCAGATAGCACTATGAAGCGTATCTGATTTAGCTGCCCACATCAACCTCCTTTGTTGATCGGGATTGTGGCACAGTAGGCAGTACAGTCTTGACAGGGGTCCTTAAGATCAGCAGAAAAAACCAATATGCAGTGCGTTAGCCAATGTGCCACTTTGTTGGGTTGCGGGGAGCAGAGACAAAATGTTAGATCCTGGATAATTCAATGATCTCTTATAATAATCTTTTCTATAATTTTGGTATATTCCACTTTTGTGGAATATATGTATTGAAACTCATGCATAACCACCTATTCTGTATTTTTGGTAGCTTTCTCATAAATGTGTCATTTTCCCTGTCAAGATCTGAGTGGTTCAATAGCCTCTGCAGATGTGAAGCTCAACCTTGGTGGAGGAAATGGGGAATTTATCAAAGAATCTACTGCAACTACATTCCTGAGGCAGAGAGGATATGGCTGGCTTTTGGAAGTAGAAGATGATGACCCTGAAGATAATAAACCTCTTTTGTAAGTAACATTACTCCGAGAGTCTTAGTTTAATTTTGTATTTGAAGCGGTTACTTGCTTTACGTCAGTATTGTGTGTGAATGGTGAACAAGGATGCAATAGGAAAATCATTAACTCTTCATTAACTACAGACCCTTGAATAAAGTGTAGACACAGATTATTTGTGTCTCATTCAAGATATTTTTTTTGCATTATAAGTAAAGGTTAGAATTCAAGACAATTCATCACTGTTCATAGTGGACACATTCTCCCATTACACTAAACTGTAGTTTACTGTGATATGCATGAGCAGGAACAAGCAGCAATGAATCTTTGGCTTCTGCACTCCCCTATCCTCTTCTTCTTGACTGGGAAAAGGAATTCAGAAGTTCTTGCTTTTCCATAACTGATTTGCCATGTTCCGTGAGGAAGAAATTGTGCCTAACTCTAATCTGCCTTAATTTCAAAGAAGCCAACTTCAAAATGTAGCTGAAGGTGGCTTGTTAAATCTAACCATAATTTTACACTTTTGCCTCTGTCTTAATGAAAGCAACTCTGTTTTTGTTAGCACCATGGTTGTGGGCTGTTTGTTTGTTGCCTTGCCTCCTTAGGTTTCCTGTGAAGGAGTCTTCTTTCCTGAGGGCTAAGAGCAGAGTAAGGAGTCAATAGGTTCTTTCCTGAGATTGATGATGATAAAGGGCATACTAAAAATGTATTAGAAAGTAATAACTATGGGGCAAATCTAGCTGTCAGGAATGTAGGATAAGCCTTGTTACTATTTGTCTTGCTGTTACAGAAAAGTGGCATTGCTTCCATTCGTTCAGTGATAGCTGAGGTTGACATGGGCAGAGAGCAATTTCTTTTTACTTTGCATGTTGTGATTTATATGTTTTCATTTCAGAAGCTGACTAGAATGCACATATATAAAAATATTCATCGTATACATAATTAAATGCAAAACATAATACAGTTATAATACAACATCTTACTAAACCGTCCTAAACCAAAACGTATATTCTCAATAGTTTACGTGAACATGTATGAATATTCTAGAAATCTTTGAACTACTTTGTTTTCTGGTACTTAAATAAATTCAGAAGCATATTTTGAAAGTTGTATTTTTTATATAACCTTAGGGAGGAGCTAGACATTGATCTAAAGGACATATACTACAAAATCCGATGTGTCTTGATGCCGATGCCTTCTCTTGGATTTAACAGACAAGTAGTAAGAGATAATCCTGACTTCTGGGGCCCTCTAGCAGTTGTCCTGTTCTTCTCAATGATCTCATTATATGGACAATTCAAGGTGTGTAAAGGCCTTTATCTTAAATAACAATAAAGGTAACTGAGATATCACATGGTCTTAGGCAAATGTCCATTGAAAAGCATTTTTCTTGTGTCATGTTTGAAAGAAATGCACAGTTCTTAGAATCATAGAATGGTGGGCTTGAACCACCAACCTTCTGGTTAACAGCCAGACACACTGACCCATTGTGCCACAGTATCTTTTATACAACTTGACATACAACCAGAGGTAAATTCTTTCTGGAAAAGAATGTTGGAATGCTATTCCTCCCTTGCTCTCCTTCCCCTAGTGGTTCTTTATCTAGCCATGCAGTCATGTGCATGCAACCATAGGGACATCATTGAGGGCAAAAACTCCTGAACACTCAGAATTCTAGCCAATAGATAGAGTCTGATGTGAATGCAATATTCCAGACTGAAGAATTAAGTGATCTTTTGAACACACTAAGTCAGAAAAGAAATGAGCAACCCTTATTCACCACCCCTATTTTGGGTGCAATTATTCCAGTGCACAAAGGTGGGGCTTCTCTTTATTTGTAATTTAAAAGCTCTACCAGGAATTGCAGTAGAGCTCTGATGACTATTGCCATCCTTCCTTCACACAGTGCTGCTGAGAGTTACATCAGTGTATTTTCAGAGGCGCTCTTGGGAGGAAGGAAGGAAGGAACAGCAACCGTAACTCTTATGTTTCTGTTGCTACATAGCTCTGGAGTACCAGCACCACCCAATGAAAGCTTATAACATTTAACACTTTCTAATTTTGAAAAAGACATAAAAGGGAGGGCATGATAAAGGTGTATAAATTGTGTGTAGGATTGGAAGAAGAACAGAGAGATAAATTTGTCTCTTTTGATAAGTAGAAACCAGGGCCACCCAATGAAGCTGAATGTTGGAAGCTTCAGGAAATACTGTATTTTTCGCTCTGTATTTTTCGCTCTATAGGACACACCCGACTGTAGGACGCACCTTGTTTTAGAGGGGGAGAACAAGAAAAAAAAATCTCCCCCTCTCTGCTCAGCGCCCCCATCAGCGAAGCGGCAGGAGAAACGGAGCCCCTTCCATTTCTCCTCCCGCTTCGCTGAAGGGGCGCTGCACAGGGAGTTCCCACTGCACTCCGGAGGCTTCAGGTTCCTTTCTCTGAAGCCAGGAGAGTCTTGCTCACCTGGCTTCAGTGAAGATAACCCGCAGCCTCCGGAACGCAGTGGGAGTTCCTGCTGCGCTCTGGAGGCTTCAGGCGGCTATCCCTGAAGCCTGGAGAGCGAGAGGGGTTGGTGCGCACTGTCCCCTCTTGCTCTCCAGGCTTCAGCGAAAGCAACGCAAAGCCCCCGGAGCGCGCGCTCCCTCTGCGTTTCAGAGGCTTCGCGTTGCTATCGCTGAAGCCAAGGAGCCTGCATTCACACCATAAGATGGAGACATATTTCCCATTAATTTTTGGAGGGAGAAAGGTGAGTCTTATAGAGCAAAAAATACGGTACTTCTCCACACAATGCATAGTTAAACTATGGAATTCACAACCACAAGTTGCAGTGATACTTTAAAAGTGGACTAGACAAACTCACGGAGGAAAAGGCTATCCATGGCCATTAGTCATGATGGCTGTATCCAACCTCCAGTATCAGAGGTGGCATTCCTCCAAATACCAGCTGCTGAGGAACATGAGTGGGGAGAGTTCTGTTGTGGTTATGTATGACATATAGGTTTCCCCTAGACATTTGGTTGGCCACTGTGAGAACAGGTTGCTAGATGAGATGTGAGCTGGGTCTGATCCGGTGGGGTTCATATGTTTAGCTGCAGCTTTTAAACCATAAGACAAATCAGGAACCCCTGATGCCACAGTGGTAAACCTTCTTCCTTCAATGGTTTCAAAAGAGGAGGATACCTGCTAATAACTTAAAGAAGTTAGCTGAGCTGTGTTCTTTCAAAATTAGTTGTTATTGATGAAAGAAGAGTATTGACGAGACTCTTTTAAACATTTCTTAAGGTGGTATCATGGATTATAACTATTTGGATATTTGGATCCTTGACAATATTCCTGTTGGCCAGGGTTCTCGGAGGTGAGGTAAGAGCCTTGTGATAATGGACTTGGTCACTGAATGTCAAACATGAATTGCCTCAAAATTGGTTCTAATCATTTGTGTTTTCAGTGTTACATTGCTTAATAATTTCTGATCTGACACTCATTTAAAAATAGTACTTGGTCACTATTGTTTCCATTTCAACATTAGCACAGCAAGCTAGAATGCAGAATAGAGAAGGGAGTTGATTCTTTCCACTGGGGGCTTAGATCTGACTTGGCTGATAAGACCAAGCATACAGGGTGCCAAAAGGGATTGATTGAAGATTTATGAGGTGGAATAACAGTGCAGATAATGTGATAGGTCAGAAAAGGACTGGATTAAGGATGGAGAAAGTGTTGGGAATAAAAGCAACACCTGGAGGGCCAGAGCTTTCTCATCTCTAGACTAGCTGAAGAACAGGATTTGGGGGAGTTTCCATATAACAAAATGTTGACCTCTTGGGCTCAGGTTGAGCAGTCATCTGAATCTCTTGTTGAAGCTGATATATTACTGGAAGGAAGCTGGTAACTTTGTTTATTTCAAATTTGCAGGTTGCATATGGCCAAGTTCTCGGCGTGATTGGATATTCTTTACTTCCTCTTATTGTAATAGCACCTGTACTTCTGGTGGTTGGATCATTTGATGTTGTTTCTACTCTAATAAAAGTAAGTTCACTATTTTGTTTGGCAGAATGGCAAAGCTGACTGAAAAATATGCCAGTTCATTTTTCTACAGTTTATAAGCAATAAATATGACTACTCAGCTAGTCCATATCAGTAAAACATTGTTTGAAATCCTTTATGGCAGATGGGCAACATATTAGAGTGCTTAAGTTTTATAGATAAGCTGCCCATGAGTATTGGAGTTCAGGTTTTGTTCTGTTCATATTTTGTTACCTTATAATAGTATATGCAGAACGGATTCTGAATTTTGTTGGTCTGTTACCCTATAGCATGCCCGTTCAACTCCTAAGAGACTTACTCCCAGTATAAAAAAACTGGCAGTGGTCTACCCATTGCCATCGAGGATTGACCAGAGATGTTGAGCTTTTTGGGAGGGCATTCACCACAGTTGATAAGCTTTTTTTCAGGGGGAATGACATAAATTGCTCACCTCAAACTCCCCTGCGAACAAACGCACACACCGCTAAATCTTTGTATTCCCCATCCGCAAGCTAAAACACCAAAGACCACCCACTTGACGCTATGGAGGGAGGGGCGAGGGGCGGAGACATTCATTCTGCAGTTTTTTTAATCCCGCGCTCAATAAGGATCTCACAATCGACAAGGAACACCAGGGGATCTACCTGTCAATTGCGGTCGACCGGTTGAACATGTCTGCAATTCAAAAACACTGTGATTTGTCTTGCATATTTTGCCATTTATGTGGCTTGTAAATTACCTTCAGTACAGTAATGTGGAAGGACAATATTAAAAAAATTAAATATTAGAGGAACTTGATTTACAATATTGCTTCCATCCACAGGATGGCACCATTCCAGTGAGCAATTATTTCATCTGATGTAGAAGATCACATGACACTGCAACATTCACATTAGCTGTGGAAGCTCACAAATTTTCTAACGCTGCTTTCTTAATTGAATGGGACAGCTGGCTGAAACACCCATGTGAACTGATCTGTCATTTCAGTCACTAAAAGGCAACAAGAAAAACAACAACTTGGAATGCCTTTGAGAATAGTTTCTTGGCTCCACTGATTTTCAATAGGCCCTGATTTTTAAGTCCTGTGCTTGGTCACAACTGGTTCTGCTTGTTCTAGATATAAATATTGCTTCTGGGGGAGTTTGAGGGGGGTTTCATGCTATGTTAACATTTCATTTTCTTGTTTTTCTCAGCTTTTTGGAGTATTTTGGGCTGCATACAGTGCTGCTTCGTTATTAGTTGGAGAAGAATTTAAGACCAAGAAGCCCCTCCTAATCTACCCCATCTTCTTATTGTACATCTATTTTTTGTCCTTATATACTGGGGTGTGACCTGCAGTGTTGGCTTTGGACAGGAACAATGTCTTAGCTTGCCATGAGGACTGATGAAATGTTGCCTGATTGAAAATACAAATGACTGTGTCATATCTGGCTGTCAAGGTTTTAGTGGTAATCCAACTATATCTGTATATTATTTAAGCAGTTTTAGTTACATTAGAGATTTATAACAGAGTTTTAGGTTGAAGACTTATAAGATTTTTATTGAACAAGGTAAGAACATTGTGTTTATAGCCTGAAATTTCAGAATAAAAGTTTGTTACTTGTGCCAAATGCACAAGGACCATATGATTAGTACATTAAATTGAAGTGGAATTCTGATTACTGTTAATAGTTCATTTATTACTTTCAACACAGCATATTCTGTAGATATATTTATGAATCGGTCCCGATTGTTCAGACTAGCCTGTAACCAAGACATGACCCTTAATGTGGTGCCTTGCACACTCTTGATTTGGCCATTACAAATTCTGACTCTTAAAAGTGTTTTATGTGCATCCGTATGTAGGTTTAGGTTATTTCCTTGTTGAAGCAGGATTATAGATGCATAACAATTTGAGCATCCAAATGTTTGAATTAGTCACTGTTTTTTGATAAAATTGTATGTATGCCATAGAACATTTTTACAGTGTTGATTTGGAAATCTTTATGATAGTGGTGATAAATGGGGAGAAAGGTTTAAATAAATCTTACAGTTCTGAACCAAATCTTATAATGGAATAAACAGTGCTTCTCCAAAACTGTACTTGTTTTTATAACACCTTGTTTTGCTGGTTTGACCTATTACTGTTCAGAGTGGGGTAATGTACTACTTTTTATGGTAAAACGGCACTCCTTAATATGAGATGATACCTGAAGAATGGCAGCAGTTAGACTTTGATTAGCAACAGAATTAAACTTGTGTTGTGATGACCAGGATAATTTTTGACGTGGCTTAAGAATATTATGGAAATGGCTGTTTAATATTGGCCCAAGATTAACTTTTCCCCACCAATAAAACTTGAAATTATAGTCTTAACTACAAGGACTTACTTAATATGATTTAGCATTTCCAAAGTACACCCTTGGTCCATGCCACCTATGGAGCTCTGTGCCCGTAAGCAGACTAATTATGTGTATCACCTGCTGGATTGGGAACCCCAGGCACTATTCAGATGCACATCTGAATAGGGATGCTTTTAGCACATGTATGCCTTTGAATCAGATTCAGCTTTGGATGCATATCCCCACCCACATTCTTACGTAAGCAGTCATGTGCTAGTAGGTGATGTCAGTTGTTACTCATACTTGGAGTAGCCCGATTGAAATCAATGGATATTGAATCCATTGGTTTCAATAGATCTGCTCTGAGTTACTTGGTTGGACATTGTCCAGTGTCTTCTCCCCCTTTTTAAAAGAAATGAGCTAGATCAGAGCTCTTGACAATTGGGATTAAAAAATGAACCTTGCGAAACTGCTAGTATATTACCAAATTGTTTTCTTGGTTAGAAAAATAACAAAAAAGGAGCTAATTTAGCAGCCGATCAGCCTAAAATTTCTTTAAACTGGGTTCAGTTTTAAGTAACTCTTGAAGTATTTATTCTGTTTAAATCAAATTTAAACAAATTAAACAACTGAGCAGTGCTTTTTATGATTGCAAGTTTCTAGTCTGAATCTTGCACTAAACCATGGCTTATTGAGCCATGACAGTGTGTTATGTGTGAATTGTGTCTAGCAGCTTAACAATGGCTTTTAATGGCTTTTTGTTGGCTTACAAACCTTGCTTTCTTTTAAACATGGATTGGCTTGGTTAACTTTGGTTTGTTTGCCCACTTCACCCCAGATGCTCACCAAACTGCAAAGGCACAAAGCCAAGAACAGCTGGAAAATAAATGGAGAAACAATCCATAGTTTGATCATCTTTAGGGAAAATTGTGGTTAACCTCTTTGTTAGGCAAACCATGTGAAGCAAGCCACTATTGTATGAATCACTTTGCCTGTAGGCTGTGTTCATTATTCAACTAGGCCCAAATTATTACTGAAAAAATAACTCCTGGGTTAATTCCTAGTTTGTATGTACTGTGTTAATTATGTCAAGAATGTATTCTATAATGAGTACTTTTATTGAGATATTGCTAAAGGTTTAGCCCTTAATCTAAAATATTACCTAATTTCAGTAGATCGTAACTTTAGTAGAGTCACTTCCTGTATTAGAATTTTCTATGTTTCAATTTTCTCAAGTTGCTCTTGCAACTCACCCCATCAGCAGAACCAAGAACATGGGAAGGCTTTTATGAAAGCTTCATAGGTTTATTCCATGAAGATGTTTATGTAAGAATCCTGGAATGACCCATGTATAAGTGATGCATCTAATTATAAATTTTCTGAAAGTATATGCTAATAGTTCCAATTAGCATATGCTCACCTCAGTAATCCTGTGGTCTTTTTAGAACCATGTATAATTAAATGGCCTAGCGACAATCAATTGGCATTTTTTATGAGAACCATTTATACAAATGGAAGTACAAAAAATATTGCTGCTGTTTAAAATGTAAATACTAGCACAGCAACTTTTAATAACCATTTTAATTACTAATATTGGAGCCCAAGGACAAGGACTGAAGTTCATTTTTCTAGTTTACAGTACATGGAATATACAGTACAGGGAATATACAGTACAGAACAACAGTATGACACTCTTGCCTAACGGGGAAAGATAAAATGCAATAGCCCAGTCTTTTTGAACTCACGTAAGAACAGTAATATAGACTTGGTATAATATCTAGCTCCATAATGCTGTTGTTGCTGTGTTCTTAAACTTGTAGCCTAGAAGACGTAGTGTGATATCCAACTAAGTTAGTAATATCCATCAATTCCAATGGGTCTATTCTAGGTATGGCTAACATTGAATACTGCGCTCAGTTTGGATTAAAGTGTATATTTGTAGTGTGTATTTGGATTTAACATCAGTTTGTATACACATGAGCAGAATTGCATAATGTTTCAAAAGATATTTCACCTCTGCATATGCTATGCAAAGAAATGGTTGGGTTATTTAATGGTTCTAACAGTTTATAACAAATGAATCTTTTTCGTTACATTTGATTACTATTTTTAGGCTAGGCATATATGTAAATACAGTAAATGTATTTTATAAAATTTGGAATTAAACTTGTTTGCACAATATGTATGAAGCCTATTTGTACTCATTAAACCTCCCAACTACAGCATTTTCCCCCTGCTCCAGTCTTCCCAATTCAGTCCTCCAAGATCTCCATACCTATCCTGTTTAAACTTGTGCATTTCTAAAAAGAAAATTATTTTTATAAGACTATGGATAACACAAGCTTTTGTTATACCTGAAAACATGTAACATTTCTGTTTTAAGGTGAAGATGCCGAAACTTTATTTTTGAATTCAGGAAGCTAATTTTTTCATGTGCTATTTTTTCTTTCCTATATACCAGAAAAATCTGATGATTGCTTTTTGGTCTTTTAAAGCATACATTGCTAAAGTTCATAATAATTGGTAGTATCAGCTAAATACAAATTCACAAGCAACTGAAACAAGTCCACTTTTAGTTGTACATATCCTGGCATTTTGCTACAGTCTATATTGCAGTCAGGAGCCCTTAGCAATTGATAGCAGTGTTTTAAGTGTGCCCAGCAGCACAAGAGAAACCCTTTTGCCTTAATACAAAATTAGACAGTCCATTTTGTGTTGATACACTCATCAAAAATATGCTACAGCTGTGCACCAGGATTCTGTAAAAAATTCTCACATACTGAGAATGCATATTAGAAAGGTCAAGTGAATATCACTATAGACTGGACTTCAGAAGCTCAAAACAAGCATTGGGAATACTTCCTTTTGTTACATTATAAAAGGTCGCTCTGACTTGGGTGGTAAGAAAGGAAAGGGGACAACAATTGTACTGTATTGTTCATGTTTTATTAGTAATAAATATATCTAGAAATAGTGGGACGTGGTTGGTAAGGGGTTCCTGAGAGGCAAGACTGGTTGTAACATAAAACTGAAAACTAGATTGAAGACTGATTTAATAACTTGTAAACTTCACTATCACGATCAGTGTTTCAGATGAATGAAATAATTAAATTTCTTAACATATTCACCATTGTGTTTGTGTTAAGTGTGCATATTTGTTTTCCTTCCTAGAACTTATTTTCTAGGCTTATCCTAATTTTCTGTTCAGCCTTGTAAGAACTAGTGTGGTTTTTTTCACAACTGAATAAGCACAGCAACGCAAGGTTTACATGGGATTAGGAGAAACAGAGTCTGTATCAGGTTGTTTGAAAATGACGTACTATATAATTTTGTATTCTGCAATTTGTACAAAATTCAGGATTGCTATTTTATCTACACAGGCAATCAAAATGCATCAAAGCAGATAAATTTCCATTACTGAAGAGAAGAAAAACCAGTGCTTGGAAACATGATGTTAGGCACAATTCAGCCCTGACAGCATGCCATAATGAGTTTAGAAAACAGCTGCAGGCTCAGTCATATGTCACTGTTTATAAATCAAGGGCAAAATTATAGGCCACGTACAAAATTTTGATTTTGAATAGCTAGGCAAACCTCACAGGAAAAACTACATCTTCATGATAACCCAGAAACCAAAAGCCTAAACAAGAATGTGTGGAACATGCTCTAAGCTCAAAAGTAAGACTAGGACTTGCTGTGAATGTTCATAAAACCTCATTTCAGTATTATTCCGCCTGCAGTGGAACAGGAAAGGATGAAGCGGTATGGGGGTATCTGAAAATAGGTGTGGAAAGGATACCAAAGTGAGTGAGTCCATATTAAACGAGGTGTGGTTTTCTGTTAACTCCCACCCCACCTGGGTTAGGCATTGTGTTCCCGCCACACACAGTCCCGTGCCACTTATGAAAATAAAGGAAACCCACGCGGCGAGTGTTTCTGCCCTGGCTTTTTTTGTGACGATCCTCACTGATGCTCGGCTGCCCTTAGAAGCAAGCCAATATTTTATTCCCGGAGGCCACACAAAACGGGGGGGGGGGGTCGTGAAAAGGCAGCACTCAAAACGCAGCTGCCAAGCCCACCACGAAGAAATGTGTAGAAGTAAAAGATAAATATATCCTGAAGCAGAAACCCGGATATTTCTTCTACGGCAATCTTACTTTTAATAGAGACCCGCCCTGCTTTGCTTTGCTTTTCTTCCTTTTTTCCCCTACAGCAAAACACAAGCGCACCATTTCCTAGCACCGCACAAGCAGCTCAGCTACTGTTTATACTGCTGGCCGCGCGGTGCCTGTCGGGAAAGAATGCGTAACAAGATGAACTTGGGGCGGAGTCAACTGAGCCAGTGACGTCGCTCGAGAAGCGTCCCTTTGGCCACTCAGGTGGTGGGTGGGGGTTTTCTTTTTCCTTTCCCCCCTTAATTAACCCCTTCGCTCCAATTCCGGTTCGCGAAGCCGGTTCTCTTTTGTCGGCATTCCGCATCCGGCGTGACAACGTCACTTCCTGCCGGCGCCGACGTTCGGCTCGCTCCCTTTCTCTCTCTCTCTGTCTCTCTTTCCCCCTCTCTCCCTTTTCCCTCCCCCCCTTCTCCGGACCCGGATGCTGACTGGTGGTGGTGGCGGCGGCTCCTTTCGGGACTGTCACTGAGCGGCTCCGCCGGGCCTCTTGTCCTGCGCGATGGCGGCGGAGGAGGCCGGGGGAGCGTCTTGTTCCTCGGCGCCGGGCCCGGTGTCGACGGGCCCCGGGCCGGGCCTCTGCGAGTGGCTCCTGCTGCGGGACGGCTGCCTGCGTTGCGACGCCGACGGGCTCTGCAGCCTCTGTTACCACCCTGCGCTGAACGCCATCCTGGCCGTGACCGCCCACGGCGCCATCAAAGTCATCGACGGCACCTCAGGGGCGACGCTGCAGGCGTCGGCGCTTAGCGGTGAGGGGGCGAGGAGGCCGGGTCAGGCCTCGAAACCGGGCCCGGCGGCCGGGAGGGGAGGGGGGAGGGAGGGAGGGTGAAGGAGAGGGAAGCCGGGTGGGGGGGGGGCGGCGGCGGGAGGAGACGCCGCTGAGGCGCCCATGTCCCCCCCCCCCTTCCTGGCTGGGTTGCCAATGTGGCGATTGGGCTCTTGGGCCTGGAAGTCCCTTTCCTCAGCTGACATAGCGCGAAGGTGAGCCGGCGTCTTTGTGCCCACCCTTCCGTTCTCCTTCCCTACTTTCGAGGAAGTCAGAAGAGGGACGAGGAGCCGGCCGGGGCTGTTAAAGCGAGTGGGTGGGAAGGGAGGGAGGTCGGTGGCTTTGGGAGTCCGAAGTTGCCTGTCGTCATCCGGGCCTTCCCAAAGGGTTTCCTTTCTCTTTTAAGCGCTTTCTCTTTTCCTCCCCCTGTAAATCTCTCGCTTTAAAATCTCGGTTATTCCCGCTCTTGCTTCCCAGGCAAGTCTCTAAAGACAGAGCCTGTACATACGGGGTTGGGGTGGGGAGCAGGGTTTTTCTCTTTACAAAAAGGTGGAAGCTTAAAGCTCTTTTCTGTAGGAAATAGAAGATCATTGCTTGTGACACACATGCATGTGTTTGGCTGCCTTTGTATGTGTTAGCCAGCCAGGATTGGCTGTGGTTTCTCTGTGTTGTGTTTCTGTGCGTGGCAAAATGGATGTGGTAATCTGCGTTCGGATTGTACTCAGTTAAGGATACCAAAAGCACTTCCATTTAGGATCTCGTGTAGGAATTAAATCAGGTTTATTTCTTGGATACATTGACTTAGAAATACCAAGTTTTAAAATAAAGATAGTAGTATGGAAAAACTACTCTTCTGCTTCTGATATATTATGGCTTATGGTGTTATAGCTAAATCAATCTTTTGACGTTTTGAACATTCTTTGTTGATGAAAACAGTTGTACAGAAACATGATATTGGTATTTTAAAGATATTTGTCTTAAGCCCTTTGACAGTTTTATATCATATAATCTAAATAATGTAAATATATAGAAAGTAAAATAGCATGTGTTACTGAAGAAGAGATGAAAATATAAGATTTGTATATTTGTGCACCACACTTTGTGTTTTGCGTATTATTATTATTATTATTACTGATTTAATTTATGTACCGCCCTATACACGGGGGTATCAGGACGGTTCACATAAGGTTTGGGTTGTTCGATTTCATGCAAAATAGGAGAAAACCAAAGATACCTAGGATAGTACTGAAAATTATCCGGAACAAGAGTGCGTACATAGAAGAATATTTTAGAATACAAGAAGGTTAAATGATACTGTCTATAAAAAGCCACTATGGTCTTGTAGCTAATGTTGAACTGCTCAAATCCTTGCTCAGCTGTGCAATCCTAGACCACTATAGCCAGCGCACTGATTTTCTTTTTCCTCTACTGATATTCACATAGAAGTTTTCCTAACCAACCGTAGATTGCCCACTGTGCACACTGGATATTTGTCTGTACTTTATGCTTCATCCAGAGTTTCTGATCTGTGAACAGAAGGACTTCCGTTAGGAAAAGAGTTTCCGATCTAGTGAGGGCTTCCGCTGGAGGAAGATGGATGGAGCTGTTTTCCCCTTTCCTACTACAGCCCTCAATACCACTTCCCATGCTGTTTTGTTTAGTCCCTCAACTCTCTGGAACAGATATTTGAGTGTTAGGTGGCAGTGGTGGGTTGGGGTGAGAAATTCCAACCTGGGTATTTGTGGTTGTGGTCAGCCAGGCGCCTGGGTCAGTGGTTGCTGTTGCTGAATGCCAGGTCCTCATTTTTGATCTGATTATGGCTGAGGAGGCCAGTATGGTCTGTATCACTGAGACCTGAGTTGGTGAGCAGGGTAAAGTTGTTCTCACACACCTGTGCCCAACTTGGTACTCGGTGCAGCATCAGGGCAGACTTGTGGGTCAGGGAGGGGGAGTTGCTGTAGTCTGTAGGAAAACTGGTCAAATGCAATTGCACTGGTAAGGGCTCATCATTGAGCCTAACTAGTGCATTGAAGCAAAGAAGGGATACTTTGCAGCCTCCATTGCATCCTCATTGTGTCGTCTGGCAGAGCTTTTCTGGGTAGTGCAGGGCCTCTACAGTCTGGCCTGAAGGAGGTGGCAGAACCAATGGTAGCTTGCAGTGACTTGTTTGCAAAGCTTTTTGAGGATAAAATCACTTGCATCCACCGGGATCTTGACATCACTGTTACAGCAGATGACTCCAAGGGCTGTTCACATCACTATCTAGTTCTGTGGGATGAGTTTCAGTTAGGTAAGGCTCAAGGATGTGAACAAGGTGCTTGGATTGGTAAGGGCAACCATTTCCCCTCCGTTCCCTTTCCCCTCTTGGCTGATGAAAACTAGCTGGGGTGGGGGTGGGGGGCGGGACAGCTGCCTAGGCCAGGGAGGTTATTAATGCCTCTCTGTGAGATGGGGTGGTCCCTGCTTGCTTGAAAGAGGCAATGGTAAAACCACTCCTCATGAAACCCTCCCTGGATTAGGCAAACCTAAGTGACTACCAGCCAGTTGCCAGTCTCTTCTTCTTGGGCAAGGTTCTTGCAGACGGTCATGGCCAGCCAGTTGCAGGTGCTCTTGGAGGAAATGGAGTTTCTTGATCTATTTAAATCAGGGTTTTAGCCTGGTTTTGGTACAGAAACTGCTTGGGTCACCCTGCACAACTGCCTCTGTTGGGAGAGAGACGGGAAAAATGTGTCACTGTTAATTCTCCTCAACCACTCAGTGGCTTTCAATGCCATGACCATGGTATTCTTCTGTTGTGACTGTCCAAGTTAGGGGTGGGTGACAATGCTTTGTAGTGATTCCAGTCCTACTTGGATGGACATTTCCAAAGGGTAATGCTTAGGGCAGGCATCTTCAAACTACGGTCCGGGGGCCGGATCCAGCCCACCAGACTCGTTAATCTGGCCCATGGACCCTGCCACCTGCTTGGTCAGTCCCCGCGCAAGGGGACTGACTTCTGCGACGTTGCCGCTGCTTCAGATTGGCTGCAGAAAGCTCCTGCAGCCAATCCCAGTCCCCGCGCTGCGCTTAGGCAAACTCCTTTCCCTCCGACCTCCACATATCACAAAGCTGAGCTGCAGCTGCTGCCGAAAGTCTGGTGCTCCCCAGCGAGCTCTTCCAGATCCCTGCAAAGAAACAAATCCAACAGGGGGAACAGGAGAAGCAGCCTTCAATCCTCTTCCTCCTCCTCGCTCTGCTCCCTTGCTTCTCTGCTCCTCTGGCTGCCCTGTGGGGAACCTGCGGTAAGTGTAACTCCAGCAGTCAAATCCCCAGGGCGGTGGTGCTGCTTCCGCTGCTTCACCCTTCTCGCCCACCCGGGCACTTGCAGCTCCTCTGCCCGGGCCGATCCCTTCGTCCCCGCTCCTCCCTCTCCCCACACGGCGCTGCCTCTCTGAGGGGCAAAAATGCTCCCCGGGCTGGAGTTATCCTGCCAACGTCTCCCGGCGTTTACATGTGGACACCCTATCAGGGCTTTCAAATGAGCCGGGGCGTTTGACTTGGGGCCACCCTTGGAAAAGAGAGAGAGAGCGATCCAGGCTGGGAAAGCTGGGTCAGTAACTTTGCCTCCCCTCGCCGTGCGCTGATTGGCAGAGGGAGATGTTTTGCTTGGAGAGTCGCAGGGCGACGTCCCTGGTCTCTGTGTGGGTGTTTTGTGCCCCCCCCTTCCCACCCATGTGATTTACATGCTCTGAAAGTCGGGATCTGGTTTTATATTTAATTTTTTTTAAAAAAACTACAGTCCAGCCCTTGACGGTGTCTGAGGGACAGTGAACCGGCCCCCTGTTAAAAAAAAATTGGGGACCCCTGACTTAGGGAGTGTTCTTCGGCCCTGTGGAGCCTTCAATGTGTGGTTTCTTAGGGTTCAATTTTATCCCTGGTGCTGTTTGGCATCTACATGTGTTCAACTTCTGATTTTGTATTTTTATGTTCTGAACCACCCTGTGACCTTCGGATGAACCAATTTGGATGTATACAAATAATAATAATAATCACCAAAAATCACTAGTGGAAATGGCTAATTCTCCTGCAGGCAAGCTTGGGTTCAGCTCTTTTTGAGCAGACTTACTGGCTAAATGTTAGTATGAAATCAGTACCTAAAATTAAAACAAATCTTGAGTTTATCTTTATTCATCAGGAAAGATGAAAAGTTGACCTGATGAGCAAATTAGCTTGGTTAAGCTCCTTCTGTAGAGTGGGGTGTAGCAAGGCGGGTGAGAGGGTTGTGTGATAGCTCACTTATTTTTGTTTGTGACCTTTGAAATCACCTGCCACATTTCTTTATAAAAGCATAGATGTGTACATATTCAGCCTGTGAAATTGCCCGGCTTTTCAAAGTATATTTAGAAGATGATTGGCAGTACTAAAAATAAATTCTGGAATAAAAATGGGGAACCAGTACTGACAACAACTGCAAAAGTCAAGAAGCTTCATATCTAAACAAGTCTTCAATTCTTATTGGAGGTCTACTTCCTTAAAATAGTTTACATCATAAATGTAGTGTAGCTTTTTACTTGAATTTGTTGTGATATCTGATCTCTTTGCAATAGGAATTAAAATCCAGAAGGAAGTTAAAGTCAAGTAGAGGTATGGATTTTAGTTAATGTGTAAAGAATATGAAAGTACTTAAAACATGTCATTTGAGGATGTCACCAACATTCTTTGTGCATGGGAATGCCTTTCTGTTCTTAAAGT
Source organism: Podarcis vaucheri (assembly GCF_965113315.1). Lineage (NCBI taxonomy): Eukaryota > Metazoa > Chordata > Lepidosauria > Squamata > Lacertidae > Podarcis > Podarcis vaucheri. The sequence continues at coordinate 42,101,333 of NC_138761.1, read as the reverse complement.
ACGACTATTTAGGATTAATTTTGTCCTAAACTTTATATACAGGTCATGGTCATGAGTCACATGTCCCTGACAGTCGGTTCTTCACCATACATTAACATTTGGCCTGCATTTGAGTCTATCTTCAGGATTGCCCTTTACACTGGTGTACTGGTCCCATTGACTTCTGTGGAACTTCAGCAGTGTAAGCGGTTATATTCCTAAGTATAATTTTAGTTCTTTTGCATTCATATGTATTCAGTCATATGTGTTTTAAGAGAGTGTTTCTTCAATTTTTAAGTAGTGTTGTTAATAATACAATAATATAACAAAAATAAGGTAGTCTTGAGTTCTGTTTTCTCATATCAGTAGTAATTTATTAACTTCCAGAATTCATCCAGTCTAATCTGGGGATTGTGATGTAGTTGGACAGATGTGAATTGATGTAGGCTTTCAGACTGTTGATGTTAGGAAGGGGCTTCACCTGAGGAAAATAGTACAGTGGTACCCCGCAAGACGGAAAACCCGCTAGACGAAAGGGTTTTCCGTTTTGGAGGCGCTTCGCAAAACGAATTTCCCTATGGGCTTGCTTCGCAAGACGACAGCCCATAGAGAAATCTCCGGGACAGCGGGGAAGCGCAGCGCGTCTTCCCCACTGTCCTCGGACCTCCTCCCGCCGCCCGGCATTGGAACGAAGCTCCGATGCCGGGCGGGGGGGGGGTGGGGAACGCCTCCTCCCGCCGCCCGGCATCGGAACGAAGCTCCGATGCCGGGCGGGGGGGGGAACGCCTCCTCCCGCCGCCCGGCATCGGAACGAAGCTCCGATGCCGGGCGGCGGGGCGGGAACGCCTTCTCCCGCCGCCCAGCTTCGGATGGCTTTCCTGAAGACTTGGGGTGGGAGGAGGGTTTTCCTTCCCACCGCCAACATTCAGAATGCTGTTCTGAATGTTGGCGGTGGGGAGGAAAAACCCTCCTCCCACGCAAGCCCCGGGAACAGAGGGAAAGCGCTGCGCGCCTTCCCCTCTGTTCCCGTACCTGTCCTGAAGGCTTGCGGTGTGGAGAAAAGCCCTTCTCCGCACTGCCAGCCTGGCAAGCGGTTTCCCTAGGAACGCATTAATTGATTTTCAATGCATTCCTATGGGAAACCGTGCTTCGCAAGACGAAAAACTCGCAAGAAGAAAAAACTTGCGGAACGAATTAATTTCGTCTTGCGAGGCACCACTGTATTTTTGGTTCACTTCTAAGAAAAGCTTAGATGGAAAAGGGTTATTACCATTCCTTCTTTTGGCTGAACACTTTTACTATTTTCTTTTTTGTAGATGAGCTTGACCTTGTAAGCAACACCCTTATACCTATCGAGTAAAGATGTTGACTTTGAGTTTCAGGTGAACTTTATATGCTTTCCAGGAATAATAATTCTGTCTAGGAATAATTGCAACTACAACCCATCTTAAGGAGTGGTCTTTATACATACTTGAGCTGAATTTGATCATTCTGTCTTGTTTAATCAGCGTTTGCCAACCTGGTACCCTTCAGATATTTTGGACTACAACAATTCCAGTGAGCAGTCAGCTAACAGGGGCTGATTGGAGCTGTAGCCCAAAACATATGGAGGAGCACCAGGTTCATGAAGGCTGCTGCGCGACTTTGTGTTAGTCCTGTCATGCCAAGTATTAACAGTGGTGGCCAAATTTTGCCTTCAGGCATGCAAGCCTAATTCATGTGCATTTAAAGCCAGATTGCCTGTGCTCTTTCCTGAACACAGAATTAGCAGTGTGATGATGTCCTTCATTTGTTTTGCTGTTGTTGGTGTGGAGAAATCTATGCATGTTCCTCAGTATTTGACACAACCAAGAAGAATTGTTTCTGGTCACTCATTATGATACAAATAGGAGGTTTTAATGTTATCATGTAGCAAATATCACTTACATGAAACACTAACGTGTGTAGACATTGCTGCACATAAACCCTTTTGAAAGGAATTATTTTTCATTCAATGCTGGTAATTGTACAGTCTGATAGAAATTTGCAGTGAAGCGTAGCATGCTGATAGTATTGAGCTTTATAAGTGTTAATGGATCCAGGAGCAATGGTTTCAGTGCTCACAGCCATCCCATTGTGCCAGTTGTGGAAAAGTAAGCTGAAACTAAATTTAGGCAAGACGGGAATAATATTTAGTGGGGATTTGGAAGCTTTTTTGAGGGGTGAGTTTGTCATATTTGGAGTTGTTTGTTGGATCTGGTTCATAACTTGGAGTGCTTCTGAACCATCATCATTTATGGAATAAGGGGACAGCTGTTGTTTGAGCATCTTTTATCTCTTATAATTTTTATGCTGGCTGGGCCACCCTAGAAAACATTGGCTTGCCATTTTTCATGTTTTTGTAATCGAGGGATCGGCTGTTGCAATGCACTGTGCAAGGGGCATTCCCATTCAAAATGTCCAGAAGCTTCAGCTGGTAAGATGTCACAGCCTGCTTTTTGAGAATCATAGAATCATGGAATTGTAGAGTTGGAAGGGACTCCAAGAGTCATCTAGTCAACTAAAGCTTTCATGACAGATGGCCGTCCAACCTCTGCATAAAAACCTCCAGTGAAGGAACACTCCCAACCTCCCATTGTTGGGTTCTGATTATTCTGTATCGTATTCTGATTATTCTGTGGCAAAGACTCTCCTCCTTCAAGAGAGGGGAGTGGTTGTGGGCGGGATCCGATCCAAGCCTCAAGCAGGGGGCATTAGCCCCCTGCTGCCCACTCACCTGGCTGGCACACCACGCCCACGGGCAGGTGGCCAATCAGGCGGCTAGAAGGGGACGTGGATATCTGTATCGTATTCTGATTATTCTGTGGCAACTGTGAGCCCATCAACCATCCTCCACATACAGTTTGAAGTTTTAGTTTTAACCAGTGAATCCCAGTTTGGGTCCAGCATCCTAATGAACATGGCTTATCATATGACTCCCCCCCCCCTTGCAGTGCAACTGTCAGCATCAATTAGTGGGGGAGGGGGCCAGGAGATGGGCAGCAGTTTCATAATGTACACTCCCTTCCCCTACCTGATTTTCACTGGATAGAGCTGAGAATTGCTGAGCTCTTTAGTACTTTGACTAGATAATGGGGTGTTCCAAAGATCCTGGAGGGTTGTGGAACTTGATACAGATGAAGATGTGTTCCATGAATCTTTGTAAGATTTTTGTGTGCAATTTGTGAAATTTAATTTGAAGGATGAATAAGATAAAGTAGCAATATGATTAAGTTTTGAGGCTGCTGGAAACTTTAAAACACAGTCGTTGTGGAATTATAAGTAGCGCAGGCAGAAAGTGTTTGTGGACTAATAGCAAAACTTCTTTAAGGTGTTTGGGGCTGCATATGTATTAAATAGCACAAAGTGGTGTTCTCAAATGGTGAGCCTGGTGCACTTGTGAAAAAAGTTGGTTGTTGTTCGAAGATCCAAAATCTTCTGTTGGTGCGAAGAATACAACATCATAGAGTCACGCAATACATAGTAATTACTATCTAAAAAATAGTGGTTCTTATCCAAAGATCCATTATAGGCTTATGTAAAAGACATGTGTGATGGTGTAGCTCTTTTTTGGATAGCATTACCTTGTGTTCCACTTCAGGATGTTTCTGAAGATGTTCCAAGTTTTTAGTTTGATTTTTAAGACTTCATAGAATCTACTATTGGGAGGAGGCGGCTAGGAAGCAGAGAGTCATACACAGTTGTTGGAATTGGAGCTAGTAGAATCTCTCTCCTACCCTGCTGGTAAAGTATGACCATAAGTCTAATTCCAATTAGCCAAGACATCAACAGAATTAATTGCTTTTGATTTTAAAAAGCCAGGGTGGTTATTATTTCTCCTCCAAAGCTACTAATAAGATTTGAAGAATAATTGTTTTAACATAGTTCTCTTTTTACTCTTTACAGCTAAGCCAGGTGGACGGGTGAAATGTCAGTACATTTCTGCTGTGGATAAAGTAATCTTTGTGGATGATTATGCAGTTGGATGTAGGAAAGATCTGAATGGTATCTTGCTGTTAGACACAGCTCTGCAAACACCTGTTTCTAAGCAAGATGATGTGGTTCAGCTTGAATTGCCAGTGACAGAGGTAAGTAGTTAGAGCTGTTACTATCACTGCAGTATTTTTTCTTGGCTCCTAGTTTTGCTTAAACTGTGTGCCTAATGGATAACATTTTACTGGTGTCTATATCAGAGCAGTAATACACATTCATTATTTTAGAATACATCGTAGGGTTGCTGCTGCTGCTGTAAGGGTGCAAGACTGTAGTTGCTCCTTATCTATATGTGTTCAGTTTGTACATGCCCTGGTAAACTGTCAACTGGACTGTATAATGTATTATACATAGAGCACCCATGAAGCAGTTTGGAAACTTCAGATGTTCCAGAATACGTTAGTGTTGCTGTGGAGTGTTAGCATATAGAGTCTAGGAACATATAACACCAATAGAGCAAGAGCACTATTGGTTGTCACTTTGTTTCCAGGCTATTTTTAATATCCTTTTTTCAGTTTTAAAACCCCGTATAGTTTTGATCTAGGGTGCTTCTGAAGTCCCTTCTCCCATACATACATTCCTGATCATTGAGATCATGTACTCTAATCTCTTTATGTTCTGCCTGTTTCGGAGAAAGATTGATGTTTAAATCATTTGTGTTCATGAAAATACCCATCCATAGCTTTTCCTGTATTTTAAAGTCTATATTGGCTATTTGGAAAATATTCAGATTAAAAATTACTAGCTGCTGCTGGATTTGGTAGAATTAGGTGAACCTTTCTTGAGTACACAAATAAATAACTAGTGGATGATAATGTATTTAAATAGATGCTTGCCTGTCTGGGCTGATATGAGTAAGAATTGCTTGAAGATGCTAAGTGGCTTTTTTGTAAATTGTATAGGAATAGGTTCTTGACGTCCCTGCCCTCCCCCATTTCTTAATGTGTCCCCAATGAGTTGAGATGCATGCTGTGAGGACACTATGTAAGAATCAACAGAAATACCAGGGGTCGCTGTGTGTTTTACTATAACATTTTGAAAGTGTATATTTGCATAAACCTGGCTACCAGTGTTATCATGAGCTTGATTTTATTTGTTTAAGAATAATTTAAGTTTAGATCAAGTTTAGTTTCCCCTCCCGTTAAATGTTATATGTTAAATGTTATATGTTGGCATAGCAAAGCTAGGAAGACTGTATTATGACCCACTACTGCTGAATAGTCATTATGCTTATCTTGCATACATTTTAAACTTTACGTACAATAGTCAAACACTATGCTTCTTGCTCTTCATGGTCACTTAGTCCCACTGTGTACATTTCCCCCACTCTGTATCTATGTATCTGAATAGCTGCCAACTAACATTTGAAGGGTCTGAAGTGGGCTCTAGCCCACAAAAGCTTGCTCACAATATATCTGTTGATATCATGGCACACTGGTGGGGCTTTAGTTGAGTTTAGCAGGAGGAATGGTGAATGGTGTAGCTCAGTAGTACCCATGCTCCAAATGCAGAAGATCCCAGGTTTGATCTGTAGTATCTCCTGGTAAGATTGAGAAATGTTGCTGTCTGAAATCCTAGAGAGCAGCTGCCACTTTGTGTATATAATACTGAGTTAGAGGGAAAAATTGGCTACAAATTGAAATGAATAAATGAAACCATTAGCCGCCTACTATTACCTTGCTCTTTTCTAATGTTCAAACTGTAGCTCAATGTTTTCCCTCTAATATCAATGTTCTTCCGCCACAAATGAGTAATTTTTGTTAATATCAAAGGTCAGGCAAGCTTTTGGAAGTGGTAGTAAATTGTTTTCTCTTCTGCTGGGTGCCCTTTGTGCCTTTGGCTGGATCTCCTTCCTGATTGGAATTTGCTGGTGAATAACCCAAGGCCTAATTCTGCCTTTGGGATTTCAGGTGGCTGGCAGCTCAGTAGATGTCAGAAACTGTTTTTATTTATACTGTTAATGGAGTTCCTTTTGGATTATCTATCTCTTAATTACTTGGAGTTAGATCCATGAATATCTACAGGAATATTTCTGGGGTGGGAGAAGTAAATGCTCCAAATTAATAAATATAAATAGCATCTGAGAACATTTCTGGTAAATATAGTGACTGAGCAGCAGCAAGGCCTGAATAGACTTGGGGTCTGAGAAACTAGTATCTCAGGTCAACTCTGGGAAGTAAAAATGGGGAAGAGTCATGTATATGACCTTGAGCTCCTTAGAGGAAAGGCGGGATACAAATGCAATAAATAGCAATAAATTAGTAGTGTGTGCCTCAGAGCTATCTAGATTTAATGTTTGTACAGCGTAGAATATATTTCTTAAACTTAAACTTATACCTAGAACCAGCCTCTGCAAAGCTTTGATAAGCCTTTGAATATTAAAAAAAGAACTTTGATAATGAACGGGTATCTAATACGTTGGTTTGTAAGACTTGTAGGGATGTAGGAAATTAAATAAATAACACTGAATGAGGACTGATCTTTTGATGTTGTCTTAGACATTTCTAACATATTTCGCACATCTTAGGCTCAACAACTGTTATCTGCATGCATCGAGAAGGTAGATGTGTCAAGCACAGAGGGGTATGATTTGTTTCTCGCACAATTGAAAGATGGCTTAAAAAATACCTCACATGAAACAGCAGCAAACCACAAAGTTGCAAAGGTAAGAGATTTATCCGCTCAAATCTTTCAAATTCTAGAAGGATAACCTCTTGGCTGTTTCTGTTGCGTGTTGTTGGAAGTATCGTTACAGGTTTTTGTTGTCATATGCAATTAATTTATCTTTCAGGGCTTAAACATGAATAATGTACAGAATTGCATGCCACAATAACATGTAAAGGATAGAGAACTCAATGCACGTTTTTCTGTTTTTGCCTTCTCCCCACATTTATTATGTGAAGAGACTCCATGATTAAAGGGAGGTGGAGCTGCGGCTCTGGCCATGTCCTGACATTGTGCCTTCTTGGCAGCTCTGCCTCTAAACCTCAGTATGTTGAGAAAAGATCTGACAAGGGAGCTGGGTGTACTTGGGAAGGCACCTCTATGTGCTTGGGTCTCCTGATCGCATGGAGACGTTTCCACAAATATAGCTGGCTCCCCATGTAGACCTTTGCTTTAATGTACAGTCGATCTGGTTTGTGAGAGCTGGACAGGCAGGGGTAGTGTCTTGGTGGGACCAGGGGCACAGCCTTGTTCCCCTTTAACCATATGAGGCTCAGTCATGCCATAAATCCATGCAGGGGACTTTTCTGGGAGTCAGCTACCACTTGGGTAATTTTCTTATTGCTTAAATCCACCTATGACATGTGTCTGGCTTAATCTTAAAAGACGGAAGTTTACCAATCTTTCTTGTTTACCTTAAAGCTACTCGCTTTAAATTTTGGAAAGGAAAAATGGGAAAAGTGTTTTAATCAGTTTGTAAAAGGCTTGTTTCTCTCGATCAGCTGTGTTAAGTCTACGTGGGTGTATATTTGCACTGTTTTTGAGGAAAGACCTTTACCAAGTGTTAGCATAATTCTTTGTATTTTGGATTAATTGGTGAAACTGACCCAATTTCTGCTCTGGTCTTTGAGTTTCCTTGAATCCCAGTGCAGGATACAGTAGCAAGACGGGAGGGCTACAGAAAGTGGCCTCTACTGAGTAAACCACTTTCAGCTATACCACTTTGTGCCTGCGGAAAAGTATTTTCCAGGGGTTGGGGAACCTCCCACAATGGAATGTTTGATTCTCAAAATCAGGGAGATCCCTTTCCTAGTACAGTTGTACCTTCGAAGCTAAACACCTTGGCTCCCAAACGATCAAAACCTGGAAGTGATTGTTCCGGTTTTCAAATGATTTTCGGAAGCCGAACATCCAGCACAGCTTCTGTGGCTTCGGTTTTTGAATGCATGCTGTTCGAAAACCAAGGTACCACTGTATTCTTAGAAGTAGGAGTCAAGCTATTAGTAATTTTGATTTTTTTTAATGCTTTTCACATTCCCTAGTTTGTCCTATACTATGTGAAACTTCAAAGGTCTGATTAGTCACAATCTGTAATACCAGTTCTTTCCACATCTCAAAGTAGTGGAATCATTGCTGTTTAAATGGTCCGTGCTGACAAATTTTGAGGATCTCCATATAGACCTGATGCACATGGCCAATGTTGTGTTTATATATATGTATACACACACATATACATACTACATTGCTTTTTCTCTTTGTAGTGGGCAACGGTTATGTTCCATCTCCCGCATCATGTATTGAAGTCTGTCGCCAGTGCCATTGTAAATGAACTCAAGAAGATAAATCAAAATATTGCTGCCTTACCTGTAGCCTCATCTGTGATGGATAGATTATCGTACCTCTTGCCCAGTGCACGACCTGAACTTGGTGTGGGGCCTGGCCGATCAGTAGATAGGTATGGAAAAGATAATTTATCTGTTGCAGTCTGTTGCTTTTGTGCATGTGACTTTCAGGAGTTTCCAATATAAACACATTTGGAATGAATTTGAATGGAAGAAATAATGTAAGTGGGAGGGTGAGAGGATTTCAGGGTGCCATTTTAACCTTATTTCTCTAGATGGCTTGAAGAAGAGGTTCCTGGCGCTAAAAGAGGGGTGAATTTGTTGATGGTTAGAAGAAGGAAAAAGTACAACTTGCTAGTGTGCATTCAGTTGCAACACAAATGTTTATGAATGGGACTAGACCCATTTTTAACCTGTTCAGGGAAGTTTTTAATGTGTGACGTCTTAGTGTATTTTTGGTCTTTGTGGAAGACGCCCACAGTGGCTGGGGAAACCCAGCCAGATGGTCAGGGTACAAATTAATAATAATAATAATAATAATAATAATTATTATTATTATTATTATTATTATTATTATTATTATTAGCTGCCAAGCCAGATAGAGACATTAGCCACGTGCTGTCATCTTTCAGATGACTTGACAGTCCCAGTAGGTTTGCAGTCCCAAGTCCTTTTGGACCAGTATGTATGACTATGGGCTGCATTATCAAGCATTTGTCATGTATCCATCTTATATGAGGACCAGAAACTTGATTGCAAAGCACAATCAAGATGAAAGCCCCATACATTAACACCTGCCCACCCTTTGGATGCACAAGGAAGATACCTAGAGCAGTTGGTACATTGTATATATCTAGGCTTTTGTGGAGTGGTACTCTTTATCAATCTCTCCACTGGTAACACAATACAGCAAGCCTGCATGACTTGTGACCTAACATGCTAAATCTCCATTTTGGGAAATGCCTTTTAGTGGCAGGCAAAGGTGCCCATGGGTGGAAGAGGTTGTTTGTTTTTATTGTGTAAAGCTAGAATATGAGTGGTGGAATTAATATATGGGTAGGAAACTCCTTGAATTAGGGAATGGGAGGCAGGCAGTTATGTTCTTGATCTCTGGTCGTGTGAACAAGGTGCAAATAGGGAATAATATTTCTTTGGGACAGCAGAACTTACAGATGGGTGGGGTGTTGCAAAAATTAAGCAGCCTCTTATCACGTCTAAACTTGCACTTTCTACTTTGTTTTTAAAGGTCTTTGATGTATAGTGAGGCTAACAGACGGGAAACATTCACTTCATGGCCTCATGTAGGTTATAGGTGGGCACAGCCAGATCCCATGGCTCAAGCTGGGTTCTACCATCAGGTAAAATTTTCGGCACCTTTTATAAATGGCCATTATTTGCAATTATGTAGTATTATATTCTTGATGCTGAATGTTCAAATATGATAACTGTGGGAGACAATTTGCTAGGTGTCTGCTGGTTTAGATTGTTGTTTTATTTGGACCTATAAAGTGAAATTGTAACTATTTGGTTGCTGTTGCAAGAGCTCACAAAATAGAAAGATGGAGAAATTGTTACATGATGACTCTTGTAAAGTAATTATTTGAACTTTCCATATATTATTATTTTTGCAATTATTTTTGAAAGGCAATTGCATCAAAATACTGGACCACCTCTCCCTATAGGAACCAAACCAAATCCTGTGTTCATCAACTGAGGCGCTTTGTTCTGAGGGTGGCAACACAAGAACAGGCCTCTTCTGCAGTGGCTCCCTATTTGTAGAATGCTCTCCCCAGGGAGGCTCGCCTGGTGCCTTCTTTGCATATCTTTATGTGCCAAGTGAAAACATTTCTCTATAACTAGGTCTTTGGCTGATTAACATTCTATGGCCCTTTAAATGTTTTTTGTGGGAGGGGAGTTAATGGTTGTTTTTAATGTATTATTGTTCTCTTTCTGTATTTTTATGTTGTGAACCACTCTGTGATCTTTGAATAAAGCGTGGTATACAAATCTAATAAAAATAAAATAAAATACTGTATATAGAGGAGCAAAAGTTGTGAAATACTTATTTCCAGCCTCTGTTTAGAAGTATAGTATTTGGAACTGTTTTCTTTGGCTCCAGCCAAGAACAATATGCTATTCTTAAAACTTTAATTACTGTTCTTGAATGAGGCAGACCAAAACGATGTTGAGCTATAGCAGTGGTTTTTGAATTATCTTCCAAGGAAACCTGTGAGTTGTTTTCAAAGAGAAGATGAGTAATAGCAAACAGATCTACCAGAAAGATGGCTGTCTTCCACCAGCAACATTATTTTCATTTTATTTAAAATATTACCCTCTCTTCATGGAACGGCAAACCCAAAGCAACAGGCATAAAATACAGTGCACATAATAAAAGATAGCTCGGTTGGCAGAGCATGAAACTCTTAATCCCGGGGTCATGGGTTTGAGCCCCATCTTGAGTAAAAGATCCTTGCATTGCAGGAGGCTAGACTAGATGACCCTCGTTGTGCCATCCAACTCTACAGTTCTATAATTCTATGATATCTAACGAAGTCATGGAGAGTAACCATTAAAATAAATGGATTTAAACTATTTAAGTTCATTGGTTTCAGTTGATTTTCTATGATTATGACATCCTCAACAGCCAAAAGAAACTACTAGAATAATAACAGGCACTAGTGTCCAGCAGACACCTGAGGGAACAGGTATCTCTTCATCAGGTACCAAAAACTCATGTCTGCATCAGACATACCTTTGAGGGGAGGGTGTTCCTCATCTGGGGCACCACCATTGAAAAGACCCTCCCCTGGTTTGCAGAATATTAATATTTACAATGCATTAATATTTACAATGCATTTTAAGGGTACTCTCACCCCAAATTATCTCTAATATGCAGAAGTTGCATGCTGGATGTACAGGGTCCCTTTAGAGAGAGAATCATGTGGAAGGGTATCTTGATAATAGGAAGCCAGAAAATCCTTAGGTTAACATTATTGAGGTAGAGTTGTGATTTCAAGATTTCAAGCAGGCTACCCAGCATGGATGTTCTTGTTCTCCAACTGTCAGCATGACAATGATCTGGGGTATTAGATGACATCACATTGGCTACTCACGAGTTAATTGTTTCCTAGGGCTTGACACATGCCGTGGGATATATTTGATCTTCCCCCTCTTGAAACAGGCTCACATGCCATATGCGAAATTGCTTTTGGATCTCATATTTAAAGGTGGTTTGCCATGCTGCATCCTTGAGAACATAGAATTATTTGTGCCATTTTTCGGGAACCTGGTTAACGAGTGTGTTACATAGTACAATCCCGTGTATGTTTACTTGGAAGTAATAATACCACTTCCATGCGGCTTACTCCCAATTCAGTTTATATACTAAATGGCCTAGGTAGCTCATTACAATGTTAATGTCTTCTTATAACTTAGTATTTTCTCTCTCTCTCCCTCCCCGGTTCCTGACAGCCTGCCTCATCAGGAGATGACAGAGCCATGTGTTTTACGTGTAGTGTGTGTTTGGTGTGCTGGGAGCCAACAGATGAACCTTGGTGAGAAGAAAATATTTGAGATACGCTTTTTGCTTTCAATTACAATACAGTATTTTAGATAGGAAACTATATTTGGTCTATGTAGATCTTTAGCCAGTCCAGCAGGTAAAAAAACTTAAAACAAATAAAAAGCTTAAAATGTAGCTTTGCATCTGGTGAGCAATACCCATTATTTGTTATTTGTGTTCTTTATGTTAATAAAAAGCATCTCCCTATTGAGGTGCATTGTCCTCATATGTTTATAGTTTTAGGAAGGCTAGGGCAGGCATTGGGAGAAGAGATCTCATTGCTGCTACTATTAGTAATTGGTTTTTAGTGGTATGTGTTTTCTAAGTATTGTCTTGTTCGTGGGTTTTTATCTTACATACCTGTTGTAAACCACTCTGTGGTTTGAGCAAAGAGTAGTATATACATTAAATAAATAATAAATATACAACAAACTTTTAAAATGGGAAAACAGTCATTTGCCAGCAGTTCTCATTCTACAGTAATTCTTGTAGTGAAAATTGTAGCCATTTTAAGAACAGTGTTTTCTCAAATTAGACAAGTGCTTCCAATTTGTGTATGTTAATATACTTTGTGTGTTAAGGTGCTAAGGATCCTAGCCTGTGTACATCAAAAAGTTGATGAGACAAGCTTATGCTATTGCATTTAAACACTTATTTTTCTAATCCATTAAGGTCTGAACATGAAAGACATTCCCCAAACTGCCCATTTGTGAAAGGCGAGCACACGCAAAATGTGCCCCTCTCGGTCACGCTGGCAACAAGTCCAGCGCAGTTTCCTTGTACAGATGGCACAGACAGAATAGTCTGCTTTGGATCGGGGAGCTGTCCTCATTTTTTAGCTGCTGCAACAAAACGAGGAAAGATCTGTATATGGGATGTTTCAAAACTTATGAAGGTATCTCATATTTTAAGAGTTCTAATGCTAATTTTGCTAGATGGGGATATCTTTCTAAATCACATTATGTTTTTGGATTTGCTTAGGTGCACTTAAAATTTGAGATCAATGCTTATGATCCAGTAATTGTACAACAGCTTGTGTTGTCTGGAGAGCAGAGCTCAGGGGTCGACTCAAGGAGACCAACAATAGCATGGATAGAAGATTCATCTAGCTGTTCGGATATACCAAAATTGGAAGGAGATAGGTATGCTAAAATTTGCCTCTTCTTAGGCCTGGTTATGCACAAAGGAAATGCTGTTCAGAGTTTGTTATTGGTATGCAGTATACACAGGTCCTTCTATAAGAATGCTCATTATCAGAAATCTCGGCACAAATAATTATACCCACACAAGCATCTGATTCAGATATCCCAACAGCCAGAGTTTGCCCACTTTCTTACTTGTTTGTGTTTTGCTGGCTGGTGGCAGCCATTTTGGGCAGAAACCACTGAGGGAGGGAGAGGAATTGACAAATCGGCTAGCAGGGGAGATTGGATAAATCAGTTTTTCCTTTGTTTGGCTAGAGCAATTTTGGGCAGGAGGGAGAGAGAAGAGGAAAATCACAGATTAGAAACATTCCCATAGGAAATAATGGAAATCATCAGCTCCTTATGTGAATGTTTGCCTCGGAACACATTTTGTTTGGAAAATGGGACCTGTGTGTACTTATTTGCCTGAAAATGAGAGTGGATTTTGGAACATTGAGAGATCCTTCTAATACATCCTTTCTTGGGAACATGAAGCTTTTGTTTTTAACTGTTTTCATTTTCTGATTGGCAAAGAAAAATGTAATGTCCACAGGAAAAGGTTTCTACTGCAACCCCCCTTCAATCCAATATCAGTTTGGCCCTATATAGACAGAGGAACTGCTCTGAAACGAGTGGGAGGAAAGCAATCACCCCCTTCTTTCCGCATTCTGACTATTATCTCCTGTGATACTTCTTTGTCTCTCCTACCCCACTGTCCAGATGTTTTCCTTTCCCATAACACACTCCCCACCCCCACCCATACAGTTTTACTCTCAAGGCTAAGTCTCCCAAAGAGCCCTGAGTGGAGTCTACTTCTTTCTCGTAACTAAATCCTTCCCTGATTATTCTGTTCCCCTGGGAGTTTCTCTCCCGTGTTCGTTATTTATGATTTATAGCCTTCTCTTTTACACAATTAATAAACATTAATTTTGAAAATGTTGTGAAAGTTTTTTTAAAGAAGTTTAGCACTAAGTACAATGTTAATACATTAAATTGCTCCTTTGGCTTCACCATCTCTGTGATCTTTGTCTTGTCTTTAGTGATGATTTACTGGAGGATTCAGACAGTGAAGAGCATTCCAGATCAGAATCAGTGACTGGTAGGCATACAATATCTCTTTGGTACACTGCGGAATGTAGGATCACTAGCAGTGAGTGATTTAAGTATACTGAGTCAGTAAACGGCTAGAATATCGTATACTGCTTTTCGTAGTAAAATATTTTGGTTTCTTCCAAACAACTTATTGAACATTCGTCTTAATTTGTTTGGACAAAGTTGCCAGGGAGATTATAAGACATCTATTATTTATTAAATATTCATTCTGATTTGTGGGCTGATCCTGGTGTCATGTGAAGCAATTGTTATCCCTCATCTTCTTGTGTATTTTCCTTTCACCTACCTTCCTGCAAAAATAAAAATTAAAAACGAAGGAGGCTTATTGCACATGATTTCACATGCAAAATAGTGACAGTTTGGAAAAGCCATTTGAATTTACATTTAACAAGTTGTAAAATGTTGTGGATGAATTGGGCTCAGATGAAGGATGATCCTTTCAGCAGTAGAAGAGCAGTCTCCAAAGCTTCTGAAAGGATCTTTCTCCCAGCCTAAGTCACATGTTTTTCTCTGACAAATTATGCAAAATATCCAACCTCCACTGCTGCAGGTGGGGGAAGCAGAGGGCCATTGTAAATCTTACTGTTTTATTTATGGTGAGAGAGGCAAACTGTCTTACCTTGCTCCCTTTACAAGTGAGACCCCTGAAATAGGCCCCCCCCCCACATCTCGTTTTAGCAGTAGAGACAGTAATACTACCGATATTTGCATGCTTGTCCCATCTTAATGTATTGGAGGTGGGGGGAAATGCTAATCAGATTTAAAAGATTTAAAAGCTATAGGGAGTCTTCTCCCTATATTTGCAAAGAGGTGTTGAATGTGTAAGCATGAGACTAGTGCTTGCTCATTTTGGTCAAAACAAACCACAGCATTGTTCTTACATCTGAACGGGGCCTATACTTGTTCTATAAAAATGTGGATCATACAGGCAAATTTCCAGGGAACTAGGCTTAGATGCGACACCCTGTTCAGCAGGGGTTGACAAGGCTTACCTTGCCTGGGCTGGTTCATTGCCGCAGAGCCCCCTCCATGGGCTGGATCACGGGCGCATGCCCGCGATTTCCAACGTCTGCACAGATGCGATTTCTGGCGCCACAAAAGCAAATCCCCCGTCGTGCTGTGCTGGTTTAGCACACGGGGGCTCGCTGAGCAGGCGGTTTGGATCGAGGCCGGTAAAATGACCCCTGTGGGCCGCTTGTGGCCCATAGGCCTTAGGTTGCTGACCTTTACTGTTGAGTATACTGCTGGGAGCAACCCAGGGTTTGCTCCTGAGAAGTCTGTGAAACAGCCTTAAAATATGCTGTTTTGACTGATTTTCGTAAGAAATCTTGTCATTGATTGAAGATGCCAGATAATTGATTCTGCTAGGCTTTATGATAGGATTTTCATAATTTCTCATGTAGCTATAAATTTTTATTTTTGTCTAACACTGGTTTCTTTATCCCAAAGGACATACATCACAAAAGGAAACCATGGAAGTGAGCCTTGATATAACAGCCCTCAGCATTCTTCAGCAGCCTGAGAAACTTCAGTGGGAAATAGTTGCAAATGCACTTGAAGATACAGTGAAAGACTTAGAAGAACTTGGGGCAAATCCTTGCCTAAGTAACTGTAAGAGTGAAAAGATGAAGGAAAAGCATTTGGAACACCACAACATTCCCTTTCCTTGTTTGTTAGCTGGAGGTTTATTAACATACAAATCACCTGCTACCTCTCCTGTTAGTAGTCATTCTCAGAGGTCACTGGAAGATTTAAGCAGGACTCAAGGTGGTAGTGTATCAGACCAGGGATCAACTGACAATGAATCCTGTACTAATTCAGAACTGAATTCTCCTCTGGTAAGGAGGACTTTACCTATATTGCTGCTTTACAGCATTAAGGAATCTGATGAAAAAGCAGGAAAAATCTTTTCACAGATGAACAATATCATGAGTAAAAGTTTACATGATGATGGTTTTACAGTTCCACAGATCATAGAGATGGAGCTGGATAGTCAGGAGCAATTGCTGTTGCAGGATCCTCCTGTGACATATATTCAGCAGTTTGCAGATGCAACAGCTAGCCTAACTTCTCCAGACTCTGACAAGTGGAGCTCTATGATTCCTAAGCCTGGGACTTTGGTTCAGTGCCTACGGCTGCCAAAGTTTGCAGAGGAGGAGAACTTTTGTGTAGATTCAATCACTCCTTGTGCAGATGGAGTTCATTTGTTAATAGGACTGCGGGCATGCCCTGTTGAATCCCTGAGTGCAATAAATCAAGTAGAGGCCTTGAATAATTTAAATAAATTAAACTCGGCACTATGTAATAGAAGAAAAGGAGAGCTAGAATCCAGCCTTGCTGTAGTGAACGGTGCAAATATTGGTATGATCCAGAATGAGTCACCAGCAGATGTCCAGACGCCTTTAATAATTCAACCAGAGCAGCGGAATGCTAGTGGTGGTTACCTAGTACTTTACAAAATGAACTATGCCACTCGGATTGTGACTCTTGAAGAGGAACCCATAAAAATCCAACATATCAAAGACCCACAGGATACCATTACCTCATTGATTTTGCTCCCACCAGACATTTTGGATAATCGAGAAGATGACTGTGAGGAGCCCACAGAGGAAATACAAATAACTTCTAAGAATGGCAGCGAGAGAGAGAAAAGATCAGAAATTTCTACTCTTGGGCATCTGGTAATAACCACTCAGGGAGGATATGTAAAAATATTAGATCTTTCAAACTTTGAAATTCTGGCCAAAGTGGAGCCGCCTAAAAAGGAGGGTACCGAGGAACCAGATAAATTTGTCTCTGTAATATACTGCTCGGGTACAGATAGACTTTGTGCATGCACCAAAGGTAAGATCTTTATTCAGTTCTCTAATCAAATCTGTAGAGTCAGAATGCAACACATAATGAGCTGGGGTACTATGTTCCTTATTTACATTTAAAAGGCTTCTAATAGGCATCCATCATCTCCCTGCTATGTTGTTAATCATTCTTTTAAAAGTCTGAGGCCCAATTCCGACATCAGTTTCTACTAACCTTTGATTAGATCCCAAACTCTGGTTTGAGCTCCCAAAATATATTCATAATTCGTGCCTTAGAATTGCTTTCTTTCTCTTTCCCTCTGCTCATCAGTCCAGTTCTCTAGATGCACTGGAGTCCAAAAGTGGAGCATGTATTTGCCAATTTAGACATGCCCTACTATAGTTAGGTTCCTTTGTCATGACATCTCCATTAATCTGTAATCTTTTACTGTTGTAGATTTGTATGTCTTCTTCTTTTGAGATCACTTGTAGCCGAGTAAGATTGTCTTCCATAAACACGATTTTAACAATGAGTCCGTAAGTGACTGTGGAGGCCAATTCTGGATCCACACGTCCTTCCACAGTGGGGACACAATGGTAGACAACAATGGGAGTTGTAGGCCAAAACACCGAGGGGGGGTACCCTGTTGACTACCCCGGCATGAAAAGTAGTTATTAGTTATTATTTGGATGAGTAAGTGTTTTGAAGTTCAATTTGAGGTCACGCAGAATTGAATTTCTTGTTTTCTAAATGGTCAATGCACTGGGTTAGCAGTTTAGCAGGAAACATTTGGATAGTGGTTTGGTTATTACTAGGGGGTTGTATACATAGTTGTGTGTGTAGCAGGACTGACAGAAGGAGATTTCACCCCCCCCACTCACTGCAGGGGTGATTTCAGTTCCCCTCCCATGCGGCTGGGGGATCCAGATGAATGGATGGGCTGTGGCATGGTGTTCTGAGGGGAAGAAGGATCCACAGGAATTATTCCCAGAGAAAGCTATTGATAGCGAGGGTTCTACTCATAGGCCACAGCCTATCCGTACAGCAAGGTACCTTGGCTCTTAATAGAGTATTTCTGAGGGGCTGTCATGGAAGGGAATGGCTATGAAATAAGTTTCTGCCAGCCTCTTTGCATATGCCTAACGCTTGATCCAAACCATAATTTTTTTAATGGGGTTTTCCTGACATGTACCACGAAAATGGATCCACAATTATCTGACATACTGTGCAATATTACAGTGGTGCCTCGCAAGACGAAATTAATTCGTTCCGCGAATTTTTTCGTCTAGCGAATTTTTCGTCTTGCGAAGCACGGTTTCCCATAGGAATGCATTGAAAATCAATTAATGCGTTCCTATGGTCAAAAAAAGTCCAAACAAAGCCAAATTTGGTACAACAAGAGTTTATTAAGTGCTCTTTAAAGTCACACATACTGTAAAGAGCATTTCAAAATTCAAACCCAGATTTTTTTAAAAAAAACAGCAGAGTGGCCCAATGGTCACAGAAAATCATAAAAATGCAGGAAAAAAACCACAAGCTTCCAGATTCTTGCAAACCCCTCCCCAACTGTTCCCCCAGCCACCCAGCACACAGAAATTCAAATCCAGATTTTTTTTAAAAAAACCAGCAGAGTGGCCCAATGGTCACAGAAAATCATAAAAATGCAGAAAAAACCACAAGCTTCCAGATTCTTGCAAACCCCTTCCCAACACCAAGTCCTTGAATTCCAAACACCCCAACCCAAAATCCAAACCTCCCCAAAAAGTTTTAAAAGCTTAGCTTACCAAATGGCTGCAAAAGAAGTTTTGGAAAAGCTTCAAAAATCACCAAAGTCTTTAAAAACCTAAAAAAAGGCTACTATGTACACTGCGTTCTATGAGTTGCTCCTCGAAGTCAAGTCGCAACTGTATTAACAGTGTTAAGAAAAAGGAAACAAACTTGCAAGACGTTTTCGTCTTGCGAAGCAAGCCCATAGGGAAATTCGTCTTGCGGAGCAGCTCAAAAATGGAAAACCCTTTCGTCTAGCGAGTTTTCCGTCTTGCGAGGTATTCGTCTTGCGGGGCACCACTGTAGTTCCCATATGTACTAGACGGAAAAGCTGGTCTTCTCCCTACAGTGAGCGTGTCTTAAGCTGAGATATGATGAACAAGACCTCACGGTTTGCCACTCCTTTCGTGCAAGCAGGGAAACATACTGGGAAGTCTTCAGTTAACAAGAGATTCCCATTTTGATTTGAAACCATAGATTAGTATCCTAGCTTGTTCAGAAGTCATTAACTATGTTTTTCTGATTTGGACATAATGAGAGACTATAATTACATGAAGACTTGTAGGCTTCTCTCCCCATTTGTGCAAAGGGAGAAGTGGCTCCATGCAAGTATACAAGGCTCAATTATATCTTAGCTTCTTAAGATGAGATATGGTTGTCCAAACAGCAAGCAAATCTTAGCTTCATACGAAGTGAGTTAGTAGGACATAAGAGGAAATATTTTGCAAAATGAAATGGGAAAACACTGCCAAGAACACACTAACGATTTCTTCTTAGTGTTTGCAAATAGAATGTTGAAGGTACAACAAAGATAAGACTGCATTGCATGGTCCTTTGAACTTGTAGGGTGTTTTTTTAATAAGCAGAATACTGTCAGTCTATAAAACTACATTTCTGCCAGTTGTATTATGTGTGCAACCCTAAGCTTAATCTAAGAGGCTCTTGCCCCTTTATGGTACTTCAAAGCTTAAGTATATTTGCTAACCTGATTTTTCTGGTAAGCTGCAGAGCTGTGAAGCAGGAAATAGATGCTTGGTGATTAGTTCTCCATTTTTGGCTGAAATTCTGACTTGTAATAGAGACTTCACAATTCCCTGCCCCTCCCCAAAGTTCTTAAATTTCCACCCAATTGATTAATTGTTTTATTGTTTATTTTATAGTAACATTTTGAATGTATACAGAGATTGCTAATGCTTTTCTAATTTGCTTGCTTTTGGCAAATCAATCCCACTTGAAATATACCTTTCTTAATTGTGTGTTTGTGTGTGTAAATGCTGCAGAACAATGAATAATTTCTTTTAACTGATACCAGTTGCTTCCAGTTTAATAATCAGAATACTTGATTATGCCAGACTTGAGAGTCGAAGCAACTGTTGCAAGGTTGACGGTTTAGGGAGTTGGTACATCACTAGCTTTGAAAGGATCCTGAGCAAGGGAAATAGTAAAATCCCTAGCGTTAGCCTTCAAAAGGAAGAGTACTGTGTGTTGTTCCCATTCCCCCTGCCTCACTGAGGAATCTATTAAGGGTATTGTAAGAGCAAAAATAGGATACTTCTTCATTAAAAATCATATGGGAGGGAACTGAATAGAAGAATTGAAGCCACTTCATAAATCTGTAATGTTTAAAGTACTAAGCCATTCTGGTAACTTCATCTCAAGGAGGATATCACAGAGCAGAGAGAAGTAAACAAGTGAATGAAGTTTCAATACCTTTATTATGGGGAATGGCTTATCACCAGAAACAAAACTTTAACTGAGTTGTTATGTCTAGCTTTGAAGGTTATTCTGATAAGTAGTTCATAATAGCACGAGTGAGGTAGGTGTTCAGTATGACAAAAGTTTCATTTTCATTTTTTCATCCCCAGTATTTTAAGAACCCTGGTGTTTGTGTTCCCTTTATTGGTCCACAGCTGCTAGAAATACCTTGCTTGCTGTATTTTACCACAGATCTATTTAGTTAAGAACTCTGTGGCCAACCAGATGACTTGGGGCCAAGGTGGAGAACCAGGTATGCAACAAAGGAAGCATCTTTGCAGCTGTGACTTGAAGTTAAGCCACAGCTGAAAAGACCCATGCTGAAAGCAGGGCTTGCAGTGGGTACTAAATTTACATTCATCACAGCTGCAAACCCTGGGAACTCCTTAGTGGGGCTTGTGAACTCAGTGGGGCTTGCACTTGGCACTGAATTTACATTAAGTCAGTGTATGAAACTCCCATTGTTCTAGGTGCATTTTGTGACAGGGAATTTCATTAGTGCGAGCAGTTTCTGAGCTCTGGGCGCAGTATTGCACCTAAGATTTCAGATTAAAACTGCAGAGTGGAAGGAAAGGAGGACCTTTTTCTGCCTCCCCACTTCCAGCTACTCTCTGAAGACTGGAGATGAGCCCCTCTTAAGAATATCGGGGTGGGCAGGGGAACAACTGGACCATGTGAAAAATGAACATAATATTTTAGCTGCTGTTCATTCATTTTCAGCTTTGTATTCTTGTTATAAAAACGTTCCTAGACATTTCGTTGTTGTGCCCATAACCTAGGTTTAAGGTGCCATTTAGGTCCTAGCTTTCATATCTCAGTTTCTAATACTAAATTTAGTGTTGACGGCCACCTTGCTTTATGACAGAGGAACAGTCAAGGCAACTTGACCTGCTTCACACTTGAAGTCATATAATGTCAGATGTGGGATAGGTGAGCATGACTCTGGTGAAGCAGCCTTGCAGGCCAAATTAAGATACCTAATGGACTAAATTAGACCTGTGGGTCATATATTCCTGATCTCTGTCTTATGGAAGTGTAACAGCAGGGCAAGTAATGGTATCTTTTCCCTGTTTGACCGTAGTTCTGGCAAGTGGAAGTATATCTTCTCTGAACTCAGAGGTTCTGTGCTTGAGAAACTTGTTTTTTTCCTTTTTTATTTGTCAGTACTTGGAAATTCAGTAAAAACAATTTGAAAAATCAGCAACTCAGAGATTCTTTTTAGCTACTGTGGCCAATACTGGTTGAAAACTCCACCATCTATGAATTTATCTAATTCTTAAAGAGTCACTGAAGCTAATGGCCACCAGTACTTTTTTCATAACAGAGCGACTGGATCACTCTGTTGTTCTGAGTGACTGCTAAAAACTAGTCTGTTTCAAAAAGCATTTTGTTCTCTCTTTGCTGGTTTATCTTTGGTGTCTTCCTTTCAATGCGATTTTGGTTTTTGCTTTGGAGGCTGGACTTTCGTGTTAACATTTGTGATTTGTCAGTATTGGTGATTTTAATGGGAATTTGATTTTGTTTGTGTTGTGAATTTTAAGCTGCCTTGTATGTCTTCTAAAATTAGGCCAGGGGTGTCTAAAAATAAAATGTTAAGTGCAATATGCAGATACATTTAGAAAAGAATTTTAATGTTATTAGTGAGTTTGCGGTTGAGAGCAGTGTTATGCTAAATAAATGTATCTTAACTTGTGTTTTAATTGACAACTGTTCTCAGGTGGAGAACTTCATTTCCTCCAGATTGGAGGGACTTGTGATGATGTTGATGAAGCTGATATACTTGTGGATGCATCTCTCTCTAAAGTGGCAGAGCAGTTAACAGAAGGCACAAAACCTTTATCTAATCCTTCCAGTCCAGGCATTACAGGTAAACCATTTTGAGATGTTGTTGTTGTTGTTTACCAACAAGCAGTATATAAATTTTATGAAATAAGTATTTAGTAAGGGGTTTTAATTGAAGCATGCTTTAACGGTGCATTTTGCAAATGTTAACCATCAAACTAAATTCACTTCTGCATTGTGTACACAAAGACATTCTTGAAGTCTGTCTAAATTAAGCTATATCGTGTGATTATTTTGTAGTACTGTGCTATCAAGTCAGATTTTTTTTTAACAAGGGTGGTATCCATTGGTGACCATCCGCTGATGAAAGCAGTCCAGCAGTGGAATGAGGAGGGAGCCAAATTTTTGCATCTGCCTCTCCCAGAGTGGCCCACATCTGCTCTGGGACATCCCCCAGCCTTCTGATACAGATTTAGGAGGACACAGGGCACTGAAGGGTTGAAAATTAACAACCTGAAAAAACCATTCTGGGTGGTATCTAATGATGGCTCTCCTCTGATAAAAGAGAGGGAGGATAAAAGGTAATCCTAAATGCAAAGGTATCGGTTTTCTTAAAAGCCATTAACAACATGCTACGATTTGATGAATTTGGTATCTTTCTGGTTTTATAGCTGTTCTAAAGAGTTAAAGTTAAAAGGCTGTGTTACTGATCCTTGTGTTAGCTATTAACTGAATAGTCATTTCGTATTTTGAGTCTCCTGTACCTTTCTCATATAAACAGGAGTTGATCTTCTGGTGGACCAGCCATTTTCCCTTGAAACATTAACATCTTTAGTAGAGCTGACTCGCTTTGAGACTTTGACACCCCGGTTTTCTGCCACTGTTCCTCCATGTTGGGTAGAGGTTCAGCAGGAACAGCAGCAAAGGCGGCACCCGCAACACTTGCACCAGCAGCATCATGGAGATGCAGCTCAGCATACTCGGACTTGGAAATTACAAACAGATAGGTAAAATAAGTAATGATATAAATCATGGCTGTACCAAAGGATTTTCTCATTAAACATTGGATCTCCCTGATGCAGAGGCCATATGTGATGAGGAAAGGATCCTAAGCATGAGGCAGGCTTCCAGATAAATCACTCGGGAAACCCTTCATTTCAGATGTGGAATGTACCTTCAATTGTTGCTTTAGCTAGTCTCTTCAAATATGGTTCATACTGTAAATGTCAGTCATAAGTTGTAAGCTGCTATGGGCACAATATTGTGGAAAAAGCAGCATGCAGTTAAGCAGATGCTCTTATAAGGGTACAGCCCAAACATTCATTGCTTCTGTAGAGCAGTAATATGTACAAAAGCAAAATAGAGCTGTTTATTTTTCTCTTATTATGTGCACATTTAATTCCTGATTTTCCTCCCTTCTCCCTTTGTAGCAACAGCTGGGATGAACATGTTTTTGAATTGGTCTTGCCAAAAGCCTGTATGGTTGGACATGTGAACTTCAAATTTGTTTTGAATTCAAACATCACAAACATTCCACAGATTCAAGTGACTTTATTGAAAAACAAAGCTCCAGGCTTGGGGAAAGTCAGTGGTAAGCCAAGAGTGGATGAATACCTTGCTTAATTTATTAATACTTAGGGATTTAAAGGTAGCACTGCTAAAAGATGATTCAACTGCCAAAGCACTTTTGAGTGGTATCCAATGAAGCAGTTTTGTTAATTCAAAGACTCTGGCTGTGCGGTGAAACATCCCCCCTCCTCTGTTTGTGCACTCAATGCACCCTCCACAGATATTCTTTGAGGGTTGGGAAAGCCCCCCAATAACAAATTTAGGGGGCCCACAGAGAAAGGAGTGAGAGGGAATTTTATATTTCACAGCCAGAAGTCCTTATGGTAACAGAACTACCCTTTGTTCCTCCTGTGCACATAAGATGGTCTCAGGTGGTTTTACGTTCCTGCTTGACTCAAGCTGTTGCTGAAGCCAGTTCTTGTTATCGTTGCTGATTTATCAACTGCTTGAGCCAGGCATAAACTTCAAATGACCTATGACCACCTTTACATGCAAGAGAAATTCCTTTCAGGTACGACCGATGGTCCCTTCTCCTGTTAAAATCAGTCATTATGTTTAAAGAAAGGTTCGGTTGCTGATCATCATACATTAATTCCATTGATGGAACAAAACTTAATGGTAAGCAACCTTAGTGGGCAGCAGTGTCCACCACACTTGCAATAGAGTATACATCTCTTTTACCCTGTCTGGGGAGTGGGGAAAATGATGATACAGTATTGTGTGCTGCTCTGAATATATTTCCCTTATTTAACATAAGTTGGGTATTTAAAAGAAAAGCTTCTGGCTTTTTACCTTAATGCCATGATGCAAAAGGTTACAGTAGTGTGGTTATTTATCTCTTGTCAGGTTAAGCCTTCAAAATAATTCCTGCAAGCCAGACATCCCTTATATTACCGTAAAGGCAACAGAGATAAATTTGTTAGTACCATTTTCTTACTGCTGGAAGTCACTTGCACACTTATGTATCTCCTGGGTAACCTTTGAAGAATTCTAAAGAGAGAAATGGCTACACATACGTTAATTGTTAAGAGTCTAAGTTGGTATAGTCTCACTTAGAAGTATCTGCGAGTGAATGGACAATAACTGAAGGCAGCAGCAGTGGGGAACATTGCCTGAGTATTTATTGGAACCTAAAATTTAGTGGTAGTGCTGAAAGGATTGGACACTTTTTCTCCATCAGTGCAGAGACCAGATATCTAAATGTTTAATATTGTTTTTGAAACAGTTGATTCTGCCTAGGAATTTGAAGGCCTCTAACAATGGACGCGGGTGGCGCTGTGGGCTAAAGCCTCAACGCCTAGGGCTTGCCGATCGAAAGGTCGGCGGTTCGAATCCCCGCGGCGGGGTGCGCTCCCGCTGTTCGGTCCCAGCGCCTGCCCACCTAGCAGTTCGAAAGCACCCCCGGGGGCAAGTAGATAAATAGGTACCGCTTACCAGCGGGAAGGTAAACGGCGTTCCGTGTGCGGCTCTGGCTCGCCAGAGCAGCGTTGTCACGCTGGCCACGTGACCCGGAAGTGTCTCCGGACAGCGCTGGCCCCCGGCCAATAGATGTGAGATGGGCGCACAAACCCCAGAGTCTGTCAAGACTGGCCCGTTCGGGCAGGGGTACCTTTACCTTTACCTTAACAATGAATATATTTCAAAATACAGTTGCCTCTTGGTATAGTTATGAAGTTGGTGTTAATTTGTATTCCAAAAGAAATTCCAAGTAGAATCAATAAACAGGAATGTTAAGGCTTTAAGCAAAACTATAGTTGTGAGTCCTGTTTTTAAAATGTCTTTGATTCTCCAGAAGCAGCTGTAGATAGACAGATAGCTTTCCCTCTGTCACCAGCTCATAATATTGAAATTGAAAGGAATGGAAAACATGGACTGGATGATTTGAATGAAGAAATGCAGAATATGGATGTGGAGGAGGCACAATGTAAGTTACATACAGTGCCCATTTAAAATGTATTTGCCATGTACAGGTTGGGTGAATGTATTCTGTAAGTTTTAGAGTCAATTCTCATTAATTGGAACTTGTAAAATGCTGACACTACTCTCTTTATATTTGTTGGCTTTTTATCTCCCTTTGTTGATGTATCAGAGTAACCCATTTGTTAGACAAATACTATTAATAACCAGAAGGAACAGCACAGGAAAAGAGCAGAAAACATCATAATCCTTACAGATAATCAAAAGTATCCCTAAAAAGAAACATAATATCTAAAACACAACATTATCTAAAAATAATGACAGCATTATAGAAAAACAATATCGACAGACTAAAGCAATACAAATGTAAAAGCAGATAGCAAAAATAGTGCATTGAAAGACCAACAGTAGAAAAGCACTAACATAATAAATAATAAATCTCCAAGGCCTGTTACAGTTCCTGTGAAAAGCTTTGGATGTATAATTACATCCTTCCCTACAGACCCTAGAGATAAGGCCCCTTCCCTGTGGAGAGTTGACCTATACGCATGGATATCTGGGCAAGGACTACATGGAGCAAGTCAACATAAGGGGAATAGTGTTGATGGATGTGGCTCAACTCATTGTTCTTGTGTTGATGTACATGGGAACCAAAAACACCTGCATAAGTGTGTTGAAAGCAAGTAGATGGGGAAGGTTTCTAAAATATCTCAGGTTTCAAAGTCCAGGATAAAGAGAAATATATAAGAAAATATAAAGAATTTTAGTTTTCAATTGTCAATCAGATGTTCTGAAATTCAGCTGAAGTCAGTCCCTTCCTCATTTCAACTTCCTATTTTGTACACTTTTAATTCTATTGAATATAACCTGTTTTTAACTGATTTTAATATTGTATTTTTAAATTGTTGTAACCCACGCTAGGAACTCATGGTGAAGGGTAGATAAAAAATATGATGCCAATGACAATATTAAAAGCTTAGGCTTATGCATTCCACCACCTTCTCTCTTCCATGTACAAGGGGAGGAGATTGAAAGCTGAATATATAATATATACTGCCAGCCCCCCCCCATTATATCTGAATCAAAAACTATAGTTTATTGTAAACTGTGGTTTGTTAATAAATCAGAATATCGAACCCTGATTTTATTCTTATTTGTTTTAATTAACTACAGGTAGAATGCATAACAGTGCAATGAGTTCTGGTGTAATGGGAAGCTATTGCTACTGCAAACAGTTTAAAGTTCTATGTTTCTTCTTGTGCATGAGTCCAAGGCTTACACCATTGCATTCTGTAATTGGAAATCATAGTTCCTCATTATGTCTGAACCAGGTTATTATTTAGCTAATAATTAAGTGTCATTATCCTTTTTGAACAAGTTGTGTATTCTTTTGAACAGACGGCTTATTTTTGAACTTTTTTTTCCCCCAAAAGGCCCCCGACTGTGTCCCTTTTTAGAGGATCATAAAGAAGATATTTTGTGTGGTCCTGTATGGTTGGCTACTGGTCTTGATCTGTCAGGGCATGCTGGAATGTTGACACTAACAAGTCCAAAGCTTGTTAAAGGTAATTTTTTTGCTAGAATATTTTGGAATGAAGCTGAAAAATGTGAGTTTTCTGGAAATTAACAGATAATCCCCAGTTACCCTTAGAATCAAAGACTAATTGTCTCTTCATTTCTGGGAAAAACCTTTAACAAAGTGTTAATTGGTCCCTGCTAGGAAAAATATACGTGTAAAATAAGTCTTAAAGAGTTGGTTGATTATGCTTATAGTCTGTTTGTCTTATTCTAGGTATGGCAGGTGGAAAATACCGTTCTTTTTTAATTCATGTGAAAGCAGTGAATGACAGAGGAACAGAAGAGATCTGCAATGGTGGAATCTGGCCTGTTGTAAGGATACCATCTCTAAAACCTCAGAATAGCAAGGGTCATTCACTTGCCTCACTTCTGGCAAAAGTTGCAGCAGGCAAGGTATTTAAATAACATATAGAGAAAGCATGGTCAAAAAGCTGCTGCTGCTCAACCAGCCAGTTGCTGAAAGTCCATCTGTTAGAACTGAAGCATCAACTGTGTAATTTATATTTAAACTAACATAGAGGTGGTAAGAGTAAAACATGGAACCTTTAGAATTCTGTAGGTGGGTAGAATCCACATATGGAATTCAGAAAATGTGTGTTGTTTTGTTCAGTATTCCCCTGGATGGGGGACCAGGTGGCGTTGTGGTCTAAACTACTGAGCCTCTTGGGCTTGCTGATCGGAAGGTCAGCGGTTCAAATCTGCCCAATGGGGTGAGCTCCCGTTGCTCTGTCCCAGCTTCTGCCAGCCTAGCAGTTTGAAAGAACGCCAGTGCAAGTAGATAAATGGGTACCGCTGCAGCGGTAAGGTAAACTGCATTTCCGTGTGCTCTGGTTTCCCTCACGGTGTTCTGTTGCACCAGAAGTGGTTTAGTCATGCTGGCCACATGACCCTGAAAGCTATCTGTGGACAAACGCTGTTTCCCTTGGCCTGGAGCGAGATGAGTGCCACACTCCATAGTCACCTTTGACTGGACTTTACCATCCAGGGATCCTTTACCTTTTTACCTTACCCCCCCCACTTCACATACTGTTCTTTATCTGCAAGAACACTAAACAAAAAGGAATCAACAGTATTTGCAGATTTGATACTATTGGCTATGATTGTAGTTGATGTAGCCAATCTTAATTCATGGAATAATGGTGATATAATAGTAGTAGTAGTAGTAGTAATTATTATTATATTATATTATATTATATTATATTATATTATATTATATTATATTATATTATATTATATTATTTTTTACCCTGCCCATCTGGCTGGGTCTCCCCGCGTGCTTGGAGAGGAACGTTGGTTGTTTTGAAGGAAGTTTCTGGAACCCTCACTCTGACCAGCCAATTCATTCCTGCCTTTGCTTGAATCAGACATTAGAGAGTGCCAGAGGGCCTAATTCCTTTGCAGGCAAGGTTCAAGAGGAGAGATGCTAGTGGTAGGAGGAGCCATGGGCAGAAGAATGGATGTGACAGCTACCTCCGCACAGTAGGCTCCATTCTAACCAGAGGTTTTTATATATAGGCATCCCCCCCATTTATGTGGGGGTTACAGTCCGGGCCCTTGTGTGCATCTGTGAAATCATGTAAAGTAGGGAGCACCCACTCTTTAAACAACTTCTGTCACGCTCTCTTCAATCCATACTAAAAATACTGTATCCCAAAATATCCACAACACATCAGCTGCACATCAGCTGTTAGGTGGGGAGGCTGAGCAATGTAAATTAATCCCTGCTGCACCTCCAGTCTCTTTAGACTTCCTCTGACATCACTGACATTTTTTTGGGGTTCCTGGGAGGGTCTCCTCGCAAGCTACAAGGACTCTGCCACTCTCTCCTGCCATTTCGGGGTTTGAATTGAATTATTTTTTTTAATTTCCTGGTGCTACACATATACACGGTTGCACGAGAGTCAGTCACACGTAAGTGGGAGCGCACCTGTACACACAAACGCCTTTCTCTCTTTCATCCATGCAAGAGGCATTATCACAATTGAAGAGGTTCTAGCCAGATAAATGCATTCAAGTAGGGCCACTGAGGAATGTGGTGATGGTGGGGGCATGGGTGGTAAGAATCCCAAGGACCCCAAACCTGAGGTTCCTTATCTGTGGTGTATGATGACTTCAGTAAATATTGTTTTATATTTTTTAAAACCTCTCCCTCGGTAATAGCTGTTAAAAGGAAGCTGCAAACTAAATAAATAGACACAAATCTGAACTTACTTGCTTTCTGGCATTAGAACTTTATACTTCCATTCTGTCAAGAAAATAATTGCATTGTTTTAAAAAATGGCCATTTTAATCTTTGAAAAGCATGTGATTTTGGTTTAATAACTGCCATTGTTTTCATATGAACTTCCCAATTAGGAGTAGGGGGGAAATGATTGTGAGCATGTGGAATATTACTTTTGAAATGTCTGTGGTTCTTTTATATATTTTTAAAAATTATAGGACAAGTCCTCTAATAAAACAGAAGTCAGCAATTCATCACGGAAATCTGACAACCTCCGTGGGTGCGACTTGCTTCAAGAAGTTTCTGTAACAATTAGAAGATTTAAAAAAACATCTGTTTCAAAGGAAAGGTGCGTTTGTTATTTAGGAATTCAACCTTCTTATACAGTGATGTGTGTTCAAAATTCTTTTTCAAAAGAATTTTGTTAATTTTTCTCATTTTTATGCTGATTCAAATAAGAATTCACAAAACTGTAAGTCCAAACTCCATTCTGTAAAAGCAGAGAAGCTTTTCACTCATATGTTGTATTATTTCAGTACAAGTGTGCGTTGGAATGGCTTGGTAGAAAAATAACATGTGTCAGAAAATGGGCCTTTGCCACTTCTGTCACTATTAGTGCACAGACCTGGGTTCTTGCGCCTCCTCCTGCCATATGGACTATACATAGACACCAGTACATATGGCCATAGCTGCCTTACGCTTATGTAGTCAGGGCAACTCTACAGTAGCTCTTAGAGTAACTTTTTTTTTTTTTTGCCTAAAGCAGTTGTGCTTTTTAAATTCAAGGGGTAAACTTCTAGACTTCTGTAAGGGGAGCTAATGAGAGGGAAACGAAAACAAACAAAAAAAACCTATGTCTTTTCGTTTCCTTAGGCTTAGGGAATGGACCTGAGCATTGTAATCTTAAAATAATGACGTTTAATGTCAGCAACTTTCACTTCAGTAGTTTACAACTGTGGATTGTCTTTCTCTCCCTCCACAGAGTTCAGCGGTGTGCTATGTTGCAGTTTTCAGAATTCCATGAAAGACTTCTGAACACCCTCTGCAAAAAGGCGGAAGATGGAGTTGTGACGGAGCATGCTCAAAGTCTTGTGTTAGATATCTTATGTTGGCTGGCAGGAGTTCAGTCTAATGGACCGGGCAGGTAGAAGAACTTCATTTTTGTCTTAGGAAACATTTTAAATTGTAAGTGCTTTGGTTTAAAGTTTGTTTTGCTTTGGTTTTTTTTCCAGTTCAAAAGAAGCAAATGAGAGCTTACTGTCTAAAGCAAGGATGTGTCTCTTTGACATAGTGCGTGTGTGCTTCTTTGAAGCAGGTCGAAGCATAGCACACAAATGTGCACGTTTTCTAGCTCTTTGCATAAGGTTGGTAATACGACTTTTGTTTGCATACTTTCTCTATATTAAGGATTCTAATTATGCCCCTTAATAGAACTGGAAAGTAGAATTTTCTTTGGTTCTCTACAGCAGTGTTTCCCAACCACTGTTCCGCGGCACACTAGTGTGCCGCGAGATGTTGCCTGGTGTGCCGCGGGAAAAATTAAAAAATTTGAAAGATTTTTTTTTTTAGTCAAATTTTCGATTGGGGCGCCGTCACTAGATGACCCCTGGGGTTCCCTCCCTCCCGCTCTGCGCCTCCCTCCTCCTCCGGGGAGGCCCTTCCTGGCTCTCGGCCAAGGCTTGGCGGCTGCCACTCACTCACTCGCTCGCCCACCCGTCCCTCCATCCCTGCACCCGTCCTCTCCCCCTCCGTCCCCGGCGCGGGGGCTGCCAGGATCCGTAGTCCCCTCGCCCTTGGGCTCTGCGCCTGCGCGGGGTGCGCGAACTACGTTTCCCAGCGTGGCCTGGCGGGCCGGGCGTTCTGTTTGAAGCGCTCTTCTCCCGGCCATGGAATGAGCGCAGCGCCGGCGGCCGGGCAGGCAGGGGCTCTTCCGCACGGACCCCGCGCAGCCTGCCTGCGCCCCCGCGGAGATCGGGCGGCAGGATGGAGCCCGGGGATCCCCGCGGAGGCGGAGGCTGCCCCCCAGGTAGGGCTGCGTCGGGGATTTTTTATTTTTGCAATGCTGCATCCGCGCTGGAGGGGACGCATCGGACCGCGGGGAGACCCCTTGGCGGGCGTGCAAGGCAATGCATGTGTGCAGGCGTTGCATGGAGTGCAGTGCAATGCAATGGCAACGCGGCGCCCTGCATGCATGCATGCAACTTCCACCGGCGCTCCGGACTTGGCAGGTGAGGGGGGTCCCCAGTGGGCGGCAGAGAGAGCCGGGAGGGCGAAGGGGAGCCGGGGGGGAGCAGCGCTGCTCCCCGAGCCGAGCCCGGGGGGAAACTTCGGCGTCGTTGCGCCGGGTGTTGGAAGCGGAGGCTGGCGGGGGCCCCTCACCTGCAAAACCTGGTCGCCTCTCATATATTTCGTGCATTGCATTCATTGCCCGCTTTCTCCTCCAAGGAGCTCCCGGGGGCGTGCGTGGTTCTCCCCGTGTTATCCTCGCAACAACAGCCCTGCGAGGTGGGTCAGGCGAGTGGCCCAAGGGAGCACCCAGGGATTGTCCTGGCCAGGTGGGGTGATTTGAACCCTGCTCTCTGCCCGGTCTTCGTCCTCATTTAGCCCCCACATGTGCATGACTGTGCATGACTGAGGTTTCCCCCCCCCCTCGTCTTGGCTATGGTGTGAGTCTGTGCTGTTAATTAATGGGGTTCTGCCTTCGGAGAAGATGAGCCAGCCCTCAAGGAGGTGATTATGTAACTTGCTAGCAATTCATGTCCCTCCCGGCGTGACGCTGCGCGCTGACGTCACGGGGCTGTAATGGTGGTGTGCCTCGAGATTTTTTTCATGAAACAAGTGTGCCTTTGCCCAAAAAAGGTTGGGAAACACTGCTCTACAGAGCCTCTCCTCCCCTGAGAAACACATTTAAGCAATAACATCCATAGAATCCATAGCAGTATGTGCTCTGTACTAAAGCAAAATAATAAAATGAAATTTATATTTTTGTAGCAATGGGAAATTTGAGCCAAGTCAACAAGGATTTGGCTCGATCCTTCTGAAGGCTTTGCTTGGCAATATATCTTATTTACCTGCAGCTGCAACTGGAGGTGAGCTTCATTTTTTATTTTTGTGCATGCATACTTTGTCATTTTTTTGGATTAAGTTTTTGCCTGGTGGACTTAGTTTCTGGACCTGATTCCATGTTTTATTTCCCCTCTTTAATAAGCTGCCAGTTCATGCAGGCAATAGCATCAACTTTAGCACTGTGTTCCAGGCTTCTTGTCCTTACGCAGCATCCGTATGCTAATTTAGGCTCCCAATTATTAAGTAGTTTTAACCTAACTATATACTCATGATTTGTTATGACCTCATGGAATGCTCTCTGAAGACAAACATCAAATATTTGCAAGCTAAAGAAAACCTTATATAACAGAGAATATTTTATTTGCTAACCTAATCATTGGTCATTTTTCTATAAACATATGTTTAAACACGGTTTTGGTTGTGGTGAAGATGGAGATGATGATGATTAGTTACTAAACCTGATTGTTGGTGGGTTTCTCCCTCTAGGATCTGTCTATTGGTATTTTGTATTGTTGAACTATGTAAAGGATGAAGATTTAGCTGGCTGCAGTACAGCTTGTGCATCCCTGCTAACTGCAGTGTCCAGACAGTTACAGGACCGGTTAACACCCATGGAAGCGCTATTGCAGACAAGGTAGCTGGAAGTATCTGTATACCAAGCACGTTTTAAAAAAATGAACATGTTAATAGCTCTTGTTTTGTTTTTCATTGCTCTATTTTCAGTGTGTGTGTAAATGTGCTTGTCCTTGTGCTATTTTTGTTCTTCCTACTGCAGTAACAGAAGTGTGGATTTTCCCTTATTTCATAAATTAATAACAATTCACAAAACTAACTTAATAGCTCAGTCAGTAGAGCATGAGACTCTTAATTTCAGGGTCATGGGTTTGAGTCCTACTTTGGGCAAAAGATTCCTGCATTGCAGGGGGTTGGGCTAGATGACCCTTGTAGCCCCTTCCAACTCTACAATTCTATGATTCTATGAACTAATCCATAGCACAAAAATATCCACAAAAGGCATTAGTATTAAAATTTATATGTTAAATTGATCACAGTAGCAGCTTTTAAAGTAAGGGTGACATCTTAGCATTGTATCAGCCCTCCTGCCACATCCCTCCCAATCTTCTTTGGAGATTTTGGGTGATATGTAGGAAACAACCGAGCGAGGAGAGGAAGGCAATTAATAGCATGCATTCTTCTGCTAACCTGCTTTAGTTGTGTTTTCTAGGCATCTTCAGCAGTAGCATTTGCAGTTTGGTTCATGAGGTCCCTTCCTCACAGAGTAGGTGGAATGGGGCAGAGAGAGCAATGGAACCAGAAAACAGAATCAGATATTCTCTAAACGTATCAGCACATGGTTTTAGTTGGGAACAAGTCTAAGGGGTTAATACAGTAGGTGCTAATATGTAATAATCTCTTTGGGGTGTTTCATGAGAAGCAATTTAGAAATGAAATAAAAAAATATTAATAACAGCAGCAACATAATCAAGAGAGGTGTTGCCTCCTCTTGGGCAAAATTAACAAGAATCTGCTGACAGATTGAAGGAGCCAGCGGCATTGCATTATGGAAGCTCTGCTCCCTTATATTTCAAAGCAATTAAGATGCCTCATAATTTTTGTTTGCACCAGTATGATTCTGTGAAACATTTTCACTGATGCAATGAACCAATTAGTTCCTTATTTCCTGAAACAACAATCTGGAAGATGTGGAAGAAATCCAGTACTCAACTGTGATCCAGTTTGGAAGTCCTATGAACTTTAAGTTTGTCAGTTATATCCCATAAATCAAATATGCACCTCTTCACATCAGTTAAGAGGCCGAATTGTCTTTCTCTTTCCAGATATGGATTGTATAGTTCGCCTTTTGATCCGGTGCTCTTCGATTTGGAAATGAGTGGCTCTTCTTGTAAGAATATCTATAACAGCAGCATTGGTGTACAGTCAGATGAGATTGACTTATCTGATGTTCTCTCAGGTACGCACATAGATCATATGGTACTATCTGCTTCTGATATAGCTGGGAGAGCTTCAAAATCAATGTTGTACTCTTCTTTTGCAATAACTTCTTTACATTTACATAATCTTCCTTGTGCAGTGTTGTCACTGAACAGAAGGAGGGGAAGGCATGGGCATGAAAATAAAAATGAGTGCAAAGTGGGGCTGCAAAAGAGAAGAGAAGTTGCAAAGTCGAAAAGAGTTTAGTAGTTGAATGGGGTTAATATGGGAAAAATGGCAGTGGGTTAGCAAGTGCAGCCCCTAGTGTTCTCATATTTGTGCCAAATGGCCAGTTTTACTTAAGATTCAAATGTATAACCTTTGGTAGTTGACTATTTTTTCAGAGAATATTCCTTCAAGATATGTAAATAGGTAGATCAATTTCTTGCTTTTATCACGTTGGTTTTTAATGGCTTGGATACAGAGATGCCCTTGCATGAGCAGAAGGTACTCCAGCTCATATAAGGATGTTTTTTGTTGGTTGCCGATTTTCATTCAATTTCTCCCTTCCTGCTTGGGACTTCTGTGCCATGTCCTGCAGCATTCTGAAGGGCCCCTCTGCTCTCAGGAACAATTTTGCACAAGGAAAGGAAGTCCAGAAAAGCCTGATTTTTTGAGTGCAAGTCCACTCATGGCCGTTAGGGTCCTATCCAAGTTTGTAGAATTGTACTTTGCATGCTTGAAGGCTAAAACACCTGGAACCTCCTTAACTTGAGCTTAGTATTCTGGATGTCGGCATCAGACAGGATATGGGGCAACACATTGAATACTACAACACTGAATAACTTTCCATATGCATTTGTTGGGGTGTCCATAGCCCACATTGATTACTACGGTCTTATTTCTAGTAATTTTGAAACTAAATTAAACAATAATTGCTTTTTTAATTCAGGAAATGGAAAGATCAGTAGCTGTGCAGCAGCTGAAGGTAGTTTTACTTCCCTCACTGGTCTCCTGGAAGTTGAACCTCTGCACTTTACTTGCGTCTCGACTAGTGATGGAACAAGAATAGAAAGGGACGATGCAAGTACGTTTACTGGTATATACATTTTATTACTACTTTCTTAACCAGCCACACTAGACCGATTAAAAGATTCCTAGAATGCAGTGGTTAACTGGAGCCCCCATATCAGTTTTTAAAACCAGACCAAAGTGTATGTGATGAGAAAAATGTGTGCATTTGGGTATATCAGTATTTTGATTTCCCTGCTTGCTTTTGCAAACTTAATTTTGAATAAAAGCTGCATAAAATGGTAAATCTTGTGATGAAAGGTAAATGTTCTCTGGCGACTGGCTTTTCCCCCCTTTCCTTTTTCTTTCGAGCTTGCTTTCATTTTTAGTATTTATACTACTGGAATGCATATTTAGAAGAATGCTTGGTGTGCTGCTTTTCTACATACATGTTTTTTTGTTTCTTTGTTTCATGCCAGTGAGTACCTTCGGGGTTACCCCAGCAGTTGGTGGCCTCTCATCTGGGACAGTTGGGGAAGCCTCGACAGCACTGAGTTCAGCGGCCCAGGTAGCTTTGCAGTCTCTCTCTCATGCAATGGCCTCAGCCGAGCAACAGCTCCAAGTGCTTCAAGAGAAACAGCAGCAGCTTTTGAAGCTTCAGCAACAGGTTGGAGGCCATCTCTTTCATGATGTCTCTAAACTTCAAAAGCTGAGAGAGTAGTTACCATAGTTACAAAAAGTCTCTCTCTTAAAAAAAAAATCAAAAATTTTCAGCAAGAGTACATCTCCAGAGGATAGCTTAGAAGCCACTTCAAATCAGTACAAAAATACAAAGTGCACATGAGTTGTTCTTGAATCCCTAAACAAAAAGGTATTCCACACGTATAGGAATTTTGCATCTTAACATTAATTTACACATAGGTCTTTCCAGATTTTTCTTTCTAATCTGAGATAAAGGTGGAAAATACAGTTAGATTTTTTTCCGTACAAAACACACAGGCCTCTGTTTAGTAAGAGCTATGCAACATGAATCTTACAGGATTAACAAAGAGGAAAGATGCGGAAAGATGTACTGTTCCTACAAACGTCTGCTTTGGCTAAAATCCACTTGGGCCATATTACTTTGTACTGTTTCAGCCAGTAATCCTATTGATGGTCAAATTTTACAGTTGGCACTTCTTAGAGCTGTATACAGCCCAATTAAACAAAAGTATATTCAGACTGACCACCATTTTAAGTGCATTTTTGTGATAAGTTTATTGATTTCAGTAGAATTTACTTCCAAGTGTGCAAACTGAGGCAGTGTACTCTTAAAATGTTTTCACACACACATCTGTCTGAGAATCTTGTATATATGATGCGTTTTCAGGTGTGTGCCTCCTTCAAGGTTCTCTTGATGTGTCAGAGTCTAGCGTTTTAGTACATATGTATATACGAATGTTAGGTTGTATGCACAGTGGGGAAGTATCCACTTGGTGTCTCACAGTACATATTGGATTCCTTTATATATGAATGTATGAGCCACCTTGTAATCATTCTTACTCCATTTGGATTTAAGCCTTGAATCCTAAGCAAAATTCCAATTAATACATTTGGACTAAATGCATATCGCTGAATTGGGCCATCACTTCTGAAGTGGACTGCTTCAGTTGATATGGTTGGTACATGAGTCTGTCTCTCTAACCCACATGCTGAATTGAATTTAGGTGAATTTTTAAATGTTAGTTCTTATAAATTCCGTTTTCCCCTCTTGCATTGTTTATCACCTTTTTGTGCTACTTTGCATCTTTTTTGGTAGTAACCTTTGGTATGAGTTTAAACAAAAGCTGAGGCTATTTGCTTTTTTGTTTGTTCTGTTCATGCTGCTTGTTGCTAATGCTTTTATTGCTAGTGCCTTCATAGAGGCAGCACTGGCCCTACTGTACATATGCTGCTTTTATTTTCCCTGCAGAAAGCAAAGCTGGAAGCAAAACTACATCAGACAACAGCAGCAGCTGCTGCAGCAGCATCAGCAGTTGGTCCTGTTCACAACTCTGTGCCTTCCAACTCAGTAGCAGCCCCAGGGTTCTTCATTCACCCGTCGGATGTCATCCCGCCCACTCCTAAAACAACCCCCCTGTTCATGACTCCGCCTCTAACACCACCTAATGAGGCAGTTTCTGCTGTTATCAATGCAGAGCTTGCACAGCTTTTTCCGGGCTCAGTCATTGATCCTCCACCAGTTAACCTTTCTGCACACAACAAAAATGCAAACAAGTCCAGAACGGTAACTAAACAGAAGAGCTTTCATGAAATTCCAGTCTAACTAATGTTAATGATAGGAACTACTTTGAGTGATTGCTAGTTTGCCTATTTTTCAAGGTGTAGTCAGTATGTTTTGAGAGCTAGTACTGTTAAAAGTCCTTTATATATAATATCCCCACATCTATTAAGCTAAAACTCTTCATAATGAAGCTTCAGTGTAAATAGATAACTCGTTAATGCTTTGAATCTTTTCCATTGGTGTGCTAATAAACTAATCCATATGCAGTGTTAACTGTTGAGGTTTTCAAGTTTGAGTTTCCAAAAGCTTGCCTCCCTTTACTTTTGCATGAGCTTTAGGTAATGACTAATAGAAAATGCAGTGATTGATATATTGGTTAATTTCCCCTTTTCCAGAATCCACTTGGGACTGGCCTTGCTCTTGCAATATCACATGCTTCACATTTTCTTCAGCCTCCACCTCATCAGTCCATCATTATAGAGCGAATGCATTCAGGTAAATGCTGTTATCTTCCTTAAATGCTAAAATGTTCAAAGTTCATATTTTCTAGGCTATTGGGAATTAATAGCCCAGAGCTACTTTAGGTATAGCCATGGTTTAGAACCGCCTAATTTTGAACTCTTCTGTTTAAAAGCAGATTGCTTTGTCATATGAAATTAAGAGTGTTCACCTGCAGCTTGTTCATAATTCACCTAACCATAGTTTGAAGGATTGTCCAAATTGTGCCGGTGATAGCTACTAGAAAAGTAACTTCTCTAGTGAGCTTAAAAATCTTTAGATAGCTTTAGAAGTGCTTTTTTGTTTCTTGTGTTCTTTGTTTGTGTTTTGATTGAGACTACCTTTTTAGCATTGGCACTTTGAGCTCATTGTATCTATTAAGTGTTGACATCAAACCTAACTTTTTTTTAAAGGTGCAAGGAGGTTTGTGACGTTGGATTTTGGCAGACCCATTTTATTGACAGATGTATTGATTCCAACTTGTGGTGATCTTGCTTCCTTGTCAATTGATATCTGGACACTTGGTGAAGAAGTTGATGGAAGGAGGCTAGTGGTTGCTACAGATATTAGCACCCATTCTCTCATTCTGCATGATTTAATACCACCACCCGTTTGCAGGTTCATGAAGGTAAAAAAAATTCAATTAAAAATGCTGTCTCTTATCAGATGGATTTATAAATGTTCTTACATGTAGTTAATGCCCAGTTGTTGCATGTTTCTCATGTTTCAAAACTATGAAACTACACTGAAGGTCTTACTGTCTTTCATGTCATTTTAGATTACAGTCATTGGTCGTTATGGAAGTACAAATGCTAGAGCCAAAATTCCTTTAGGGTTTTACTATGGGCACACATATATTTTGCCACTGGAAAGTGAGCTGAAGATTATGCATGATCCTTTACGAGGAGAAGTTGAATCTGCAAACCAGCCAGAAATTGATCAACACTTAGCCATGATGGTTGCATTGCAGGAAGACATACAGTGCAGGTAAGATGAGGTGTTGGAAATGTATTGTTCAGGGTTAATTTTAAAGTTGTAACAGCATGCGTACATACACACACACACACCCACACACACACACACAGCAGATAGATACAGATATATCCTCCTGTTCATTGCTTTGTTTAAACTAAAGCATTGAGGCATGAGTGTGTGAAGTTAAAATATGTTATTTCTTTTAGTTCTTAGATGGGGTGTGTTTCTTAATAATGAATTTTAATTTAAAGGTGTCTTTTGCCCCCTGTCCCCACTCTTACAGGTATAATTTAGCCTGCCATAGGCTTGAAACACTTTTGCAAAGCATTGATCTTCCTCCGTTGAACAGTGCTAACAATGCTCAGTATTTTTTACGAAAGCCAGATAAAGCAGTAGAGGAAGACAGTCGAGTATTTTCTGCTTATCAAGACTGCATTCAGCTACAGCTACAGCTAAATTTGGCTCATCACGCTGTGCAGAGGCTCAAAGTAGCTCTAGGTGCAAGCAGGAAGATTCTCAAGGAACAAAGTGATCCCAAAGAGCTGATTCAGATGTCCTCCACGGAGCAGTTGCGCACTATTATCCGATACCTGTTGGATACTTTACTTAGTTTGCTCCATTCTTCCAATGGTTGGTAGCTTAATTGTATTTATTGACAAGTATGGAATTATAAGCTTGCTTGTTAATTCATTGTCAGTGCTGGACATGTACACATATGCTGCCTACAGTACTATTGGTGGGCTAGGGGCTATGTGGAACACTCAGGTATTTCTCACACACAGCAGATAAACATTTCAAGTTAAATGAATGAGACAAAAGTGTAAAAGTACAGGCAAACTCCATGGGGGGGGGCTGTGTTCCTGGTTGTCATGTGCATCAGTGGAAAACCCATTAGCCTGCCCCACCCTCTTCCAGATCCAAAAACGACCTGCATGTGCATGGTCGCATGTACTTTGAATGTGTGCAAAGTGAGGGTTGCTTGTGTCCCTAAGAAACCCACTGCCACAATGATGGAGACAGCATTTGCCTGCCTCCGGTTCACAGGGACCTCACCTGTTTAGAACCATCATGTTCCCAGTATGCATAAAGGATAGGTGCTAGGTTACTGTACTCTGAGTAGTAACCAGTTCAAATGGGGAAATAGGAGTTGCCTTGTGGTCAAGTCTGTCTTTAAAATGTCCACCTGCTGATGAGTGGAGAAAGCGTACAGTGTCTGAACCACTGCCTGGCAAAAATGTAGGAGAATTCACAAGTTCTCAGTATCTTTTGTGCTTATTTATCTGAATAATAAGCTTCCATGGCAGAAGCTTTCTGGGCAAGCGTTTGTGTTCTTTTTCACATCTAAGGGAGGTGGGGGGACGGACCTCATTGAAGTTGATGCATTTTGGGCAGAATTATGTAGTTTATATTAAATTTTAGAAGCGACCTTTAGATAACTTTTATTGTGCAAAGAATACTACTTGCCATTGAATTTTTGTTGATTTATTTAAAGGTCACTCTGTTCCTGTGGTTCTACAAAGTACGTTTCATGCTCAAGCTTGTGAAGAATTGTTCAAGCACTTGTGCATCAGTGGGACTCCAAAGATACGCCTGCATGCAGGCCTTCTGCTTGTTCAGCTGTGTGGCGGTGAAAGGTGGTGGGGGCAGTTCCTTTCAAACGTCCTTCAAGAATTGTATAATTCAGAGCAACTTCTCATTTTTCCACAGGACAGGTACTTTATAAAATGTCTTGTTTTTACTTTTCAGTTAAACAGTACTTGGAAAG
The DNA here is from genome assembly GCF_965113315.1 of Podarcis vaucheri. NCBI lineage: Eukaryota > Metazoa > Chordata > Lepidosauria > Squamata > Lacertidae > Podarcis > Podarcis vaucheri. The sequence goes on along the minus strand of NC_138761.1, from coordinate 42,060,303 downwards.
ATTTATCACAGGAAATTAGGTAGAATAGGCAAAAAGCTTGAAGGATTTTACATCCACCCACCAACACATCAGATCTAATTGACACTCTTATAGCTGTCGTAACCATATTTATTTTGGAGTATGAATCTATATATTGGTTGATTTGACCTAGGATGTTTCCATTATCTTGTTAGTGGCTCTAAATACTCTCTAACAAGTAGTTGCACATTGATTTTGATCTTTACTCATGAGGAACTAGAAGAAGAGGAAACGGTTAATTTAGTTAGTTATTTGGTCGACTCTAACAGTGTTTTCCTCTGGTTGTCTTTCTCTTTCCAAATGCAGCAATGAAGTTTTGTCAGATTGGATACTATTACTTTGCTTATGAATTTGAGTTGCATCTCAAAGGGTATTTTTAAAAAAATAATTTAAAAAAATACTTTTTATGTATATATTTAGGGTCTTCATGTTACTTTCTTGCATTGGCCAAAGATCACTCAGCAATACTGGTGTCTTAGAAAGTTTGCTGAATCTGTTGGATAACCTGTTGTCCCCTCTTCAGCCTCAGCTACCCACCCACAGATGCACAGAAGGTAATATAGATTTATGTAGTTTTCATGAAATATATTTCCTCACCAACTTTGGTATTTAAAACACTATCTCTGACTGCTACTTTGATTATTTTTGTAGGTCAAGTGAAAGTTTAATTGATGCAAAGTTTAATTGATGCACTGCTTGCCTGCAGTGTGGGGAGAAAAAGAGAGAGAGAGTGATCTATTCTATCCGCTGGCTAATTTTTTGATGTATTTTGAATACGGTTTCAAATACCTTTAGAGGACTTTGTGGTAATGACATGTGATAGAAGTAAATGATTCAGTTTTGGTCTGACATTTAATGCTTTTGTTTTGTTTTGTTGCATTTTGGTTTAAATAGCCATTCAAGGGTGCACAGTGCCATAGCCTGGATTAAGTGGTCTGTGCTTCAGTCTGATCACAGAAAAAGGGATTGGCCATTCCGCCCCACCTCCTGCAGCCTCACTGATTGCTCTTCTAGGAGGTCCCCTAAATGGGAGGATTGGGAGGAGTACAAGGTGCTGCGGTACAAAGTGTGTCTGGAAAACTGCATGCACAGATCACTAGGCCCTGGTCCTAAGGTCAAAATACTCATTCTGGATATAAGAATACTTTCCCTAACCTGTTTGAATGTGCACCTTTTCTACATACTTCAAGGCTTACAATGCATAGGGAAACATAAATTGTTGTTGAATTGGCTGTGGAAACATCCTTTACTCTGTTTCCATAGGGGCATAGGAAACTGCCTTATAGTGATTCTACCTCGGTCCTGTTGACATACTGGCAACAGCTCACCAGGCTTTCAGACGGGGGACATTCTAAGCCAGAGATTTTCTAACTTTTCATGTTGGTGACACACTTTTTAGACATGCATCATTTCATGACACACTAATTCAGTTTTACTAGCCAGAGGTTAAACTAATCCCTTTCCAGTCCCAGGAGGAGCGCAGGGAGTGTTTGCGCAACACACAGCAGCCAACACACTAACATGTCACAACACACAGTGTGGAAAGCTCTGTTCTAAGCCCTACCTGGAAATGTTGTGGATTCAACCTGGAACCTTCTGTATGCAAAGCAGATGCTCTACTAATGAGCCGTGCCCCTTCCCATCACTCTTTTTCTTAGCTGAAGGTTTTTTAATATTGAATCACTTAATCAAATTGTCTTATTTTAAAGGTGTTCTAGACATTCCTATGATTAGCTGGGTTGTAATGCTGGTATCCAGACTCTTAGACTATGTGGCAACTGTGGAAGATGAAGCAGCTACAGCTAAGAAGCCTTTGAATGGAAAAGAGAGAGACAGATTCTTGACAGGTGCAATATATGTATACTTAATATGGCAAAGCTTGCTTGTTAATTATCTGAGATTAGATAACTTAGTTTAAATGTGCAATTTGTAAAAGGCAGAGTGTTGTAAAATGCTGTACTTTTAAGCAGCTTTGAAAATCGGAAAAAACAATACTGGATACATGCAGGGAGAATCCCCATAGAGCATCATGGAGCCCTTACAACCATCTTTCTTGGCAGCTGTTTGCCATGCACAAGGCAATCTGACAGTACTTTGCATTCACCTACCATTTTCTGCAGTGGAGGATGGAATCACTCACTCCACTAGGCAGGATTATGTAAATGAAGTGTACTTATCTCGCCCCGTGGAGGATGACCCCGTTCCTTCCTGCCTGTTTACTTGTGCAAGTGGTGGTCAACTTTAAACTAGAAGTAGCACAATAATTTTATAAGTGTGCTTTATTGCTACTCCTGGTCTGTGGAGGAGAAAGGCATCCCATCAGACAAGAAAATCCTGGGATGAGTCCTTTATTTTTAAGGATAATTCTGAGCCCCAGGAAATGTCTCTTCAGCAAAGGAATTCTTCTACCGCAAGGACTTCTGGCTGTGTAACAGAGCTTGCCTTCCCTCTCCTTTCCATGTGCACCCCCTGTGCCCCCTAAATATGTTCTGTGGGTTCCCCCAGCCCTCCAGAGCAGATTTGCAGAGGGTGCATGGAGAGAGAAGAGGGAGGGAAGGTTCAGTTGCACAAGTGAAATCCTTGTGCTAGCGGAAGTACTTGGTTGGATACCACTCCTAGAAGAAAAATAGAAATAAGAATTCGGAATATGTGCAGGGTGAGTCTCTGTAGGACATATTGGAGTCCGTACCACCGCCTTTCTTGGCAGCCCTTAGCTATACACAAGCAGGAGTGCCAGCTTGGCCCTGCGACTGTGCATGCCCGGGGCCGTGGGTGGCATGCAGTGTGCATGGCCCTGGCACTGAAATTTGTGGGTGCCTGGCCCCTTCATGAGGAATTTTCTGGGTGCTAGGGCACCCAGGGCCCTATGGAGCTGGCACCTATGTGCACAGCTGATTCTGATGGCACATGCAACCATTTGTTCCAGTGGGAATGCCACCTGCATATGTAGATCCCATGACCCTGTTCCTTCTAGTGTTGTGCATGCAGGTTACTTGTGCTTACGACTGTTCTGTTGGAAGAAATGACTGTGTGCTTTGTGGTGTACCTGTCTGAGGATCAGCAGTTGAAGGCTCCATTATGCACTCTGGAAATCTATCGTATGTCATAGATGGGGATTCATCATGCTGTTGGTGGGTGGGAGGCTTTGGATTAGGTCTGTTGTCTATGTAGATTAATCTTAACACTTTGTTTTATGTGCATAATATATAATAGATCTCATGTTGTTAAAGAATCTGAAAATTACTGGTTATCTTTGCTGTCCTAGACATGCATAATGGGTGTTTGGTTTGTACGTGTCAAAAATCTTGCTTTTTCTGTCAACTGTTAAATAACATACTCTTTTCTTGTAGGCAATCAGTGGAGCTTCATTAATAATAATCTACACACACAAAGCCTCAATAGGTCTTCAAAAGGCAACAGTAGTTTAGATAGATTATATTCCAGAAAGATCAGAAAGCAGCTTGTTCATCACAAACAGGTAACTTCCAGTTCATAGTAGTGCTTTTGAGATTTCTGTTATGATTGATAACCCTGTTTTGATTTTGAGGTGTGATTTCCTGATTTTGTACACCGTGGGGTAGGGTTTTGCAAGTGAGCAAACATATAGCCGGAGATCACTGAGGCAAAGGGACAAGTTGGAGGAAATTCCAGGTGCCTGGCTTTCCCACAGCAACCATGAACCTATCTGAAAGTTGTGCAAGTGTGGCAAATATTGACAATACAATAATTGCAGACAAGGGACCTGAGGAGATCCTATGTGTGCTCTGCAGGGTGGAGTAGATTTCCACCACTTGGGGAGAACAGGAGCTCACATGAATCTGAAACTTTGGTGGGAGGAATGTGGCAAAAACGTTTAGAAACCACTGGTTTACATATGGCAATTATTTAACTATTCCCTGTCCAGCCATCTAAAATTCTAGGCCTTGAGGACAGAGAAGTATATGACAAATACTCAACTGCTTTTCGCAGTCAGTGAAGGCTCACCAGTTTCTGCAGCTTTAAAGCTGCTGTTTGAACTGGTTTTATAGTTCAGTTCTGTTGGCAGTCTGTTAAAGTTTTGGAAATATAAAAACTAAAAATTAAAAACTTTAACTTGACCATCATATGAAAGTGCATATCTATCTTGCATCTTATTGCTTACATTTTCATATTACGTCTGTTAACATTTTCTTTTAGCAACTTAACTTACTAAAAGCAAAACAGAAGGCTTTGGTGGAACAGATGGAAAAAGAGAAAATACAAAGCAACAAAGGATCATCCTATAAACTTTTAGTAGAACAGGCAAAACTAAAACAGGCCACGTCAAAGGTATGATGTTCTGCAATTATACTTATTGTCTTGTGCAGAAAGAACTGTTTCTGCAAATTCAAATATGTTCTAGGTTCATTTTTTACAAAAATCATTCCATTATGCCTCTCAAGGCCCAATCTGCTTGCTAATTCAATCACCTGATGTATATCTGGTTTTGGAACTGCTCCTCATTTAATTCTTACATAGGCACCTGTTAGTTCCTCATGATAAAAACTATTTTGGAGACTTACCTAATACGGTGTTGGCCTATGATAAATAACCTGCAGCACTACTTATGAATCTGCTTATAGAATAATGCAAAGATTAGATGCATTTAAATGTTATTTTTAAATTATTTGTTAAATTTATATACCTCCCTTCATCATAATATTTCAGGGCAGTTCAAAAAATAAAATAGAGGATAAAAACAAGTAGATAATTAAAACAAAGCAACAAAACAATAACACCCCTTTTCCACAGACACATTTAAAAGGCTGTAGAATATTAATCAGCCAAAGATGATTTCAAACATGCTATTAAAAACCCAGTGTATTGTGGCCTAACGTGGGTTTGGCTTTGCGTATCTCAAACAGCAGGCCCCTCCCTTCCTGGTTCGCATAGCAAACTGCTTTTGAAACTGAGGGGGACTTTCAAAAGCAGTTGTGATATAGCATAGAAGTATGCTGTTCAAAGGAATACACTCACAATTTCAGGAGGTGCAGCTTTTAATCTCTTGGATGTGCCTAAATTAGCAGCTTCAGCATCACCTGGGAAATACTAAGAACTTATCTGTAGTAAGTAATTCTGTAAATTTACGAGTAGTGCCTAAACCATATATTAACAAAAAAAATTCTCCAACCTGCAAATCTCCCTGCTGCTGCTGACATATTGGATTCTTTCACATGAAGTAGGTAGTTCAGTTATAACTTAGTCACCTGAAGGGTTATGCAAGCCTACAAACTTCATGGATTTCTGCTGTCTCCATGCACTGTATGTTCTTCAGATCTGGGGTGTACTTTTATTTTGCTAATGCAGTGTTAGTGGAAGATGAAGAATTGAAGGATTCTTTCTATCCCCTTGTGAGTTGGGAAGTGTGCAGATACTTTGTAGAAACTTAACACAGGAGGAGAAAACTGCCCTTACAATGCCAAGGAGGCCCTAAATACCCGGAGAAGTTAGCTTCCCTATTTTAGACACTTCTACTTTGGCAGTTATGAGAGACTGGGTCTGCCCTATATGGTTGAAACAAGATGAAGCAGAAAGGTGAATATCCATCTCTACAGTATATACCAGCAATGTCCAACCAGTTGACTGGGATCGACAGGTAGATCTGTAGGGTTCTCCAGGCCGATTGCGGTAGTTAAAAAAGAGATTGCCTGGTTGTTCCTGAGCGATCGTGACACACCCCGCCCCCAGCACTATGTCCCATTGGCGCTGCCTTCATCTGCGGCAGCAGAGTGGGGGAAGAAGGGAGGGGTTCAGACTGTTGGATGAGCAATATAATTAAACCCTTCCCCCCAAAAAGCTCAACAACTTTGGCCTCTCCCCCTAAAAAAACGCCAACAACTATGGGCAATGACAATAGGTAGATCACTGCCAGTTTTCTTATACTGGGAGTAGATCGCAGTCTCTATAGAGTTGGACGTGCCTGGCATATACTGTCAGGTTAACATAATAGGCATATTGGGCAATATGTCTAGATGAAAAAGTAAGACCTTTTGAAAGAATTGGAGGTTGATACCACTTTATGCGTAGGTTGTAGTGAAGGTGAACCAGCACACTCATAGGGCTGTATCCAGCAGTGTCACTCAGCTGCTGGTAAGGTGTTGCGTTCGCAAAGTAAAGGAAGGATTGAACTCTGATTAATAAGAATACACACAGAGACTTGAACCAGCAAGACTCTGGGAAGGGTGTGTATAATCGTATCTCTCTGTGCCTGTCCGTCCGATCTCTGCAGCCCCCAGCCCAGGCCGTTTTATTCACAAAAGAACTTTTTACAGAGTGTTCGTAAGAACCAATCAGATTTCTTCTGAGCATTTCCACAAACCCACGTGGGGACAAGTTAAACTACTAAAACTGATTAAGCACAAATATTTCTGGGGTAAACAAAGAACAGAACTACAAATAAGAGCATCTGGCAACCCCGGAGGTCATAAACAATCAGTACACATGATAAGAAGGATGGCCAGGAGGACAGTGACCATTATCCCCTTAATGTGAGATCTGCTTCCTGGGCCTAAGATTAACATCCTAAGATTAATATGCATCAAAGAAACTTGCCCACTATCTTTATGGCCCAGGATGCCTGCCTGGCTAAGCAACTGGGCTGTGTACGTGACAAGAGAAATGGGCAGCAGAGGCAAAAGGGCATGAAAAGGGCAGGAATGTAGAATCTTATGGGATTTAATCAGAAACTATCGTCAATATATCAAACCCAGTCAACACAATGCTTTCATCGTGGACACGATGGCTTGATGTATATTTTATAACTCCTCATGGTGATCCCCTCTGATCCCTACAGTAAGGTCTCTGTCAGCAGACCATGAAGGGAGTCAACCCTCCCCCTTACAGCCCCCTGACACCCTTTAAGTACTCAGGAGGATTGGTGGACCTCCCAGAGAAGATTTAGATTGGGTGCAGAGGGGCTGCAGGGGATAAAGTAAATAGTTGAAAATTGCTTCCACTCTTGTTACGCTGAGAGAAGTTTTACTATCTGACACACTATTGGATGACTGGCACCTTTGGATGCAACCCCTAGTCTGTTTGGATATTTTTACATGATGATGTTGTTGTATTAACCATGAAGCATGGCCTAGTTAGAACACCAACTAATAGAGAAGGTATTCTTCCTATTTTGGCCAGTGAAGGATAATGTGGTAAATGCATACCAGGGGAACTAACCTGTGGCCCTCCATATGCTGTTAGATAACAGCTTCCATTATTCCTAAACCTTTGGCATGCTGGTCATTGCTGATTAGATTTAGTAATGGATGGAGGCCTATAAGTTACTCATCCCGCCCCCGCCCCTTAATACAGTCCTTCTTAGCATTCAAACTTGATGGTCTGCTGCCATATCAGAAAAAAATGGTAAATGTCATGAATTGTACTCATATTGATCCAGAGCAGATCCCAGCGTATAGTTAGCAGAGTAAAAACTTAAACACGTTGCAGGATTCCCAAAAAACAGACCAGAGGCAATTAGCTTCGTCCAGCAGAGTTTTACTACTGAAGACAAATGAGCTTAATGGTCACAAATCTAATACATCTTCAGGATCAGCACAGTCCATAAGAAATCAGACTTAAATATATAAGTTTTAATAAGTTAAAACCTTAACACCTAAGCATGTACAGAACACCACACCAGAAGGAAAGAGAGACAGAAAGTAAAACTCAAGCTTCTTCTGGCCTGTTATTATATTCAGCATGAACTTGAGTGAAAGAGATAACAGAACCAGTTTAAACCAGCTGTTCAGCTTCTCTGAAGGCCAGAATAGAAGCTTGCTTGTTAGCTTTAAACTTCCAGCTTGTAACGCACAGAGAAGCTTCCAGAACCCTCTTGAATCAATTAGAATAGGAAGGATCTCTACACATCAGATCAATACCTTCTGCACCAAAAAAATGCAAACTGCCAGTGAAGAAATTCGGACATACCAAGCAAAGACAATGACTTGGCAAGAGGATAGATAAGAAACCTATAGCAGAGCATTTGAAACAGAATTACTTTTAAGGTACCACCTCAGTGATACCTCACTCAACAAAAGTCTGTTTTGAATCTGGTGCAGGACAAGTGTTGGCAGTGTGAGGAATCACATATCTATTCTAATGGCACATGGGAAAGAAAGTTCTGGCATTTTAGTCTTTAACATATTTAGGGATATGTGATCCTGTAGCTTCCTTTTCAAGTTCTCCTCAACGACTTAAATGGATAGATTTGAGAATACATATGTAGGAATGGCTACTGATTGCTTGATGGCCGGTTGAATCACAATGGAAAATATGATTAGCCTGTTAATGTTATGGAATATGAGTCATAGTGTTCATTTCTAAAGTGAAATTACTATATGCAGATATGAGAAGGTAGATCCATGAAAATTACCTTGTGGAATAACAATCACTTTATTTCCTTTTGACAAAAGTTTGAGGATAGTGCCTTATTCACCCTTAATGATCAATTAAAAATAATGTTCTATTATTGTTATTATTAGAAGTACTATAATAGTGAAATTAGAGATGTTTTGTATTCTTAAAGGTATATTATTATATTTGAAATTGTTAAATAACGGACTGGATTCAGACTTGTCGGCAATGGAACTGGATGCTTCTTTAGGTACAAGTGGAAAGAAGCAATCTTCAGTGATTTTTTTTTTTGGGGGGGACACCCCAGGCTGCCCAGGGGTGTGTATTTCAGGGTCTTCTGGAACAGCATGTGAATGATGCCTGCATCTGTAGGGAAAGGTCAAAATCTCCTTCCCCCTTTTCTCCATTGGGAGTTGCCTCCATTCATGGAGCTGACAGTCTGGATTCAACTCGTTATGTATTGTTTCATGTTAACATATTAACTTCTGTTTAATAAAAAATAGTTGGATAATTGCAAACACATTCTGTGCTTTTGACTCACACAGCACTTTAAGGATCTGATTCGTTTACGTCGGACCGCAGAGTGGCCTCGTTCTACATTAGACACCGAAGTATCAACTGCAAAGGAAACTCCAGAAATTGAACCCCTTCCATTTACGTTGGCACATGAACGCTGTATTTCAGTTGTGCAAAAGTTGGCACTTTTTCTTTTGTCGATGGATTTTACTTGTCATGCTGATCTACTGCTGTTTGTATGTAAGGTATGCAGTATATTACATGATTATCCTGTGCGGTAAGGGGAAGACCAGTACAGGTGGTGATAATTTTAGGCGCGTCCAATTGATGCTCAACACCAACATGCGGAAGAAGGCAGAATGGAGGCGGGGGCAGGATGGGGCACACATATACAGTATGCTCTGCTGATGCATGTGGGGGGTGGGAATGGAACTCCCATGTGAAATGGTTGCCACCTGTATATCAAGTCCTGAAGCCTTCATTTCAGCCATAAAGTTTATCACCTCCTAGCCTAATCTCCATTGCAAAGTTACCGTGGGGATAACATTAGCTAACATTTACTGTCACGAGCCCCTTAGAACAAAAGGGAAATAATTTGATGGACAAACTAAGGTTTCAAAAACTAAACTTAGTGTCCTAGTCCTACACATTTTGTTGCAATTGCATGATCTTCCAAAGAAAAATCCCATGGTGTAAAATAATAGGTTGGTATCCAGTGCTGCGTGAGTGGATGTTTGCTTGCAGAACCCCACTGCAGCCCCGCATCTGCTCTGGAGGGTCCCCCAACCCTTCAGAAAAGAGTTTAGGGAGCATTGGAGACTGCAAAGGAAGGGACTGTTGGTCTCGCCTGAAGGGAATTTCTCCTTAGAAGGAAGTTGGTGTTTCCCCACTCCCTCAGGCTTCAGTTCACTTCATATCAAAGCCAGGAAAGCATCTCTCGTTGGCATCGGACAGGCAACATATAGAACAAAAGAAACCAGGCCACAGCAGCTGCTTCCTTACCTTTAACAGAAAGAGTAACTCATGAAGAATCCTTCTTTGTATTACCTGAACAATCCTACTGCAAATCAGAGCAGCCCAGAGCCATGTAAGGCAGCTTCCTATGTTCCTGTCTGCTCTGGACAAAGGCAGGGAACTAACTGAAGCTTGAGGAAGAGGAGAGCAACCTACTTCCACAAGCCTTCTGTGTTTTTGGCCTTCAAACACTAGGTGTTTGTTCTGTGAACCGCCCTGAGACCCCTGGGTATAGGGCGGAATAATAATAATGATAATAATAATAATAATAATAATAATAATAATAATAATAATAATAGGAGCTATTTCCTACTTGATAGCATAGTCATCCAAGGAAGGGAGGGAGGGGGGAGGGGAAGTCTCCTTTTGTCATGGAAATCTGTTTTCCTTGTGGATGGGCATAATTAGGTATTGCCCATTGCCTGCGCATGTTTTATATGACAGAAGGAAGATATCTGGGAGACGCAAGTATTTTTTCAAACATGGTGAATCTTCAACTAAGTGTGTGTCATTGCTCCTTTTCCTGATATGTCCATGTAAAAACAAACATTTCATTTTTCTCTCTGCACTCATGCTGAAAGGAAAAACAATGGGTTATATCAGATTGTGGCTTTGCCTTAGTGGAAAGGCTTTCATTCATGCAAGTCTTAGTCATAGAATCATGGAATTGTAGAGTTGGGAGGGACCACGAGGGTCAACCAGTGCAACCCTCTGCAGTGTAGGAATCTTGCCCAATGTGGGGCTTGAACCCAGGGCTGTGAGATTAAGAGTCTTGTGCTCTACCCACTGAGCTAAGTCATTTGCCAATCCATCCATACCCACTTAAGACCCATCTTCTCCTAAAAACTGCTCCCGAGATAAAATGGAAAATAATGGATATTCAGAAATAGAAAGGAGGGCTCCCTTAGGACAGAGACTTCTTTCCTCACAACTAGCTCCAACTAGGCGGGAAGGAGGGCATCTTCATGAGATGTCATGCCAGAAGTGTTATGCATTTATCCTGTACAGCTTACTCTGCTGAATGCATCTTCCACTATAATATATATGACCATATTTTCTAGTTTATGCAATACTTGTGTATTTCTTAAATCATACATTTTCCAAGATACAAGACTAATAGCAACGTTTATTTTTATGACAAACATAATTGGGTAAGCCATTCCTGATATTGACTGTTTACCTGTCTTGAAGCTGTTGCATAGATTTCCAGCGAGAGAGTCCCTTTGAGTTATACTAGGCTGTATACCTGAGGCTCCATCCATTATAGTCATTCAGGTCTTACTTTTGTAGAAATGTTATACCCCATAGCTGCCCTTGGCTCCCTTCAGAGAAGAAAAATGGGTTATAAATTTGGCATAATAAATAAATGGTTGCAAGCAAACATTTGCGGGTAGAATTATGCATGCAACCTTTCATTTCTGAAATTCCATTCCAGGTTCTTGCTAGAATTGCCAATGCTACAAGACCTACAATTCATTTGTGTGAAATTGTGAACGAAGCTCAGCTGGAAAGGCTACTGTTGCTTCTGGTTGGGACAGACTTTAACAGAGGTGATATCTCTTGGGGAGGAGCATGGGCTCAGTATTCTCTGACATGTATGCTGCAAGACATCCTAGCAGGTTTGTTGAAACTCCAGATACTTATCAAGCAGAATGAAAGTAGTGCATACAGTGGGGAGGATGGAAGATGTAATAGCCAACATACTAACATGGGGTGAATATGAGCCACAACTTTATTGACTAGTTGACTTCCAGCAGTTTGGCAGAACCCTCATGTGGTAGCATCCAGCTGCCTCAGTAAATGGCAACTAGCCTGTCTGGTGTAGAAAACAGTGGGAGGGGAGCAGATAGTGACAGACAATCCTGAGGCCCAAAGATGGTTTGGAGAAGGGTGGTCTGTGTCTCCAGCTGTGAGATATTCTAGGCCTTCCACCCTCCACATCAGCATTTAGAAATAAGATTCCTGCTTGACCACGTGGTCTGATCTTGTTGGGGCTGTCTTGTGTAGACAGAATTATTGTATGTTTTCTTGCAAGTTTTCTGGATAGGTTAGATTGGGCATAAAAGCAAATGCAACTTGTATAGTCAGTTTTGAGTGCTATTGTGCTCTCTGATCTATGTTGAAATGATAACCTTCTTAGTTCAGAACATGGAATTGAGTAATGCTAGTATTCAAGCAATATGCACCAGTTTGTTTTTCTTTGGCCACTTCAGTAAATTAATTGTGTTCTGGCATATTCAGGAGAATTGTTGGCTCCTATAGCTGCTGAAGCCATGGAGGAAGCTGCAATGGGAGAAGAGGCAGGCGCTTCAGCTGCAGACTCGGATGATGCTCTTCAGCAGTCTGCAGTTCAGTTAGTAGAAACTATTGATGAGCCTTTGACACATGACATCACAGGTAAATATATACTTTGCAGAGGGGTAATGAGCCTTTTCCAAGCTGTTGCTACAGTTTTGCCATCTAACCAATAGATTTACCACCATTTCAGAAGCAGTTTAAAAAATCAGAATTTTAAAAAGGGTAACAAATAACTAAACTGGTTCTGTCAATAATAGTGCAGTGGTACCTTGCAAGACGAATGCCGCGCAAGACGAAAGAGTTTTTTGTTTTTTGAGTCGTTCCGCAAGACGAATTTCCCTATGGGCTTGCTTCGCAAGACGAAACGTCTTGCGAGTTCTTGTGAGTTTGTTTCCTTTTTCGCTAAGCCGTTAATAGCCGCTAAGCCGCTAATAGCCATGTTTCGCAAGACAAAAAAACCGCAAGACGAAGAGACTTGCGGAACGGATTAATTTCGTCTTGCGAGGCACCACTGTGTTTGTGTGTGTGTTTTTAGTTAAAACAGTGTTTGCAGTGATTCAAATAAAGATGAAAAGCATTGGCTTAGATCTTATAAATAAACTTAAGGAGGTTCCTGGAAGTAAAGTTTTCTGACTCACATGCATCCCCAGAAAGCCTCTCCAGAGTGTCATGTGACTCTTCTAGACTTTATGAGAATAGGTGCAGAGGGTGGTAGACTCGCCCAAAATCAGCCAGGGCAATTCTCTCTTTCCCCCATCAGCCTCCTGTGTCTCTTCTCATATTGTTCAAGAAGACATGCCAATGTCCCAAGCGGGACATCATTACCTGTAACTTAAATTAACAAAGTTATTCATTGTGAGACAGATGTTTTACAGATGCCTAACACTCTGTGTATTGGAATATTGCTGTTTTAAATAGCAGGTCCAAAAAATGCCCTTTTACTAGTCTGGTTCCAGTGTTAGAAACTGAGATATGAAAGCTAGGAGCTAAATGGCACCTTAAACCTAGGTTATGGGCGCAGCAACAGAATGTTTAGGCGTGCTTTTTTTATAACAAGAATAACAAAGCTAAAAATGAATGAACTGCAGCTAAAATATTGTGTTCATTTTTCACATGGTCTAGTCCTTCCCCTGCCCACTCCCCTAATATTCTTAACTACACTACACACACACACACACACACACACACACACACGGTCTCTTCTCCAGTCTTCAGAAAGTAGCTGGAAGTGGGGAGGCAGAAAAAGGTCTTCCTTTCCTTCCACTCTGCTGTTTTAAACTGAAATCTTAAGCACAGTACTGCACCCAGAGCTCAGAAACGGCTCGCACTAATGAAATTCCCTGTCGCAAAATGCGCCTAGAACAATGGGAGTTTCAAACACTGTTTGGTTCTTTAATATAGTCTTAAATATTTGATAACTTGATCCTGCCCATGGCAGCTGCAGTGGTACACCAGATCTCTAGAGTAAATAACAAGTTCAGAGTTTATGCCCCTTGATGAAACAAAGGTTGCGGGGGGCGGGGTTGGTGCACTAGCTATAGTGACAGAGGATGGGTAGAAAACCAGAGCCTGTTAAACCTTCTAGAAATCATTCATGTGAGTTCTGGGCTAGGTAGACTGGTTGACCCTTAAGTTACACAGCCTTTTGCCAGTTTTGTCTGTTATGAACCTTTACAGAGCATGGTGGTATTAAGCTCTTTGAATCACCTAAAGGTACTCCACCTCTGTCATCTTTGGAAAAAGATAAAGACATTGATCTTGAGTTACTACAAGACCTGATGGAAGTCGATATTGATCCTTTAGATATTGACTTAGAGAAAGATCCCCTTGCAGCGAAAGTCTTCAAGGTATGGCATGCATGAGTTTTCAAAAAAGCTTATATCTTTAACACAGTGCAACTTTCCCCAAAGTTATCTCCTTAGTCTTTTATGTGTGATACAGAATGAACTGCCAGAGAAAGAGAAAGTTTCAAGATGCTGGTGAATTTTTATTAAATGCCCATGGTGTTTCTGCCAAAAGGCTGTCTTTCGGAGTTTCATCTACTTTCAGAGATACCTGGAAAATACCTCCTTCAATGCTCAAATGCATTGGGCTTTTTAATAAAAATTCATCAGCATTTGGAAACATAGCCTCTCATCATGATGTATTTGGGTGCTTTCTTCTTCTCTTTCTGTACTGTGGCTTAATTTGAAAACACTTTAGAGGATACTACTGTCATTTGCTTCTCTGCAGTGCCTAGCAAAACATGTTGCTATTCCAATTTATTATAACTTCTAAAGTACCATTTATAATCCTACTTCAAAATGTAGCAGTAGAAAAAAGTAGGTTTTTTAAATAGAAATAATCTGAATAATAAATTTGTATCTCATTTTATTTTATAAAGCCTATAAGCAGCACATGGTATGATTACTGGGGTGCTGACTACGGTACATATAATTACAACCCTTACATTGGAGGTGTTGGAATCTCTGTGGCAAAACCACCAGTTACAACAGAGAAGAATGGGTCACAAACTGTGAGCGTATCAGTCTCTCAAGGTAAGCAATAGCCATAATCTTACCTTGTGTACTTTTTGGCTTGTTGGAGGAGCTGTTGTTGCTTTTGCTAATGTGACAGTCACAATATGATTATTTAGATATTTGAATTATGCAATGTTCTATGCCAGACTGTTGAGATATAATTAAAGGTATACAAATGCATGTTTCCAAAGAGCTATATTTGGCATACCTGTGACACAGTGAAAACTGGAAGGTTCCCCAGTTCCCAGAAGCCCTGTGGATTATTGAGGAAAGGGGGTGGTTCGGGAAAGTCCAGTGTCCTGCTGGACAAATTGAGCTAGACATGTGGTTCTCTGTATTGTGGCTACAGTGTAAAAACCCAGTTGTGTTCAGTAAAAAGGCAAGGCCCATTCAGTTGGTATTTGTTCCAAAAATTATTGAACTAAATCTTGCTCCTGAAAATAACAGTTGTAGGTTGAGGACAGACACCTAACTTTGTTGACCTAAGTCTCTGGATTTACTTAAAACCTGCTTTTACTTATCTGCATTATGTGTCCTACTTTTTTCATACACCACAGTTCATACACCAAACCCCATATCTAGCAACAGAAACAGTCAGTACCATAGGCCTAAGCATTTTATGATGATCTGTTAACATTTGATAAAATGTTTACTGTTTAAATGTGTAATAGGTCACAAATTTGTAATTTAAATGCTGACATTATGCTGCTTTCCAAAGCTTTAGATGCGCGCTTAGAGGTTGGACTTGAACAACAAGCAGAACTGATGCTGAAAATGATGTCTACTCTGGAAGCTGATTCCATTCTGCAGGCATTAACCAACACATCTCCTACATGTAAATTTGCACAGTTAAAAATAAACATCTCTGAACGTTGCGGTAATCTTTTCTCGTTAGCCAACATCCTAAAAGCTCAGTTATCTGGTAGCTAGCTAGAATGCAAAGCACTTTAACTACCCTTACTAGCTTAGGACACATGCACAACATATCTTTAGGCACCAGGGGAGAAAACTCCTCTATAACCAGGCCTGTGCCCTTTAACCATCTGTGATTTTTCAGAAGTGAGTGGGATTAATTATCTGATTAATTTGTTGAGGTTTTTTAGTCATATGGAAATAAGCAGTTGCATACACACCCTCACACCTTAAAGAGGGCAAAGACCAAAATAGCTATTTGCATGAACTGTACTTGTGAAAGCTGCTTCTGCTTGATTTTTTTTTTTATTCTGCCTTCCATTGCAGCCAATGTGCCACATGCCAGGCCATTTCTGAGAATCATCTGACCCTTAGTAGTGGGTCAGGGGGCTGTGGTAGTGAGGCCAGGGTGGGAAAGCCCTATTGTGCAAGTAGCCTTCTGTTTCCACAGCTGTTGTGTAACCCAAAGTATCTTCATGTGCTGTCCTTTTAAAGATCTTATTACTGTATTCAGTTTGTATTCTGGGGAATTGTTCTGCATATTGTGAAAGAGTAAATTAATGTATTTGGTGACAAAGATAAAGATGCAGTTTCTCTTTTTCATTTAAAAATAACTTACCTTGGTGCGTGTGTTTTCTTTCAGTAACTCAGTCTCCGAGTGGAACAGATGATTCATTGTTACAGGGGCTGCATGCATCAAATCAGAACAACCAGTTTATTATCCAGCTGTCCTCCATACCAATGTTAAGTGCATGCTTCAACAAACTGTTCTCTATGCTACAAGTCCATCATGTTCAGGTATGTAATTGTTTGTAGAGAGTTTTTCTTTGTTGGCTTCTGAGAATGATATACATGCATTAACGGGTGCAATACCTTTAGTAAGTTAATTCTTCTCTGCTGGTGTTAGGGCCGTATGTCTGATCACATGTTGGTTTAAGTTACACACACAAAAATTGCCTCAGGTGTATTTCCAGATCCTTATAGCTAGGTGGTCTTGCTTTTTGGTACACCTTTTCATAGCTGTACTGTTCCATCTTAGAGCAAGCAATATAGTGCAGAGCTGGCAGGTTTCCTGTTGGGCGAAGAATTAATCCAGAGCTTAGTTTCCACTGTTGTGCTGTTATATTACAGGCATATAAAAATAATTTTTGAACAATAACTGTTGCACTTTGAGGTCACAATATTAGAAAAACCTTAGAAGAAACTAAGCTTTATCATTTTGGACAGTGTGCTTATGCCTGCAGTGGCAAACTATAAAAGCAATTTGTGTTTCTAAAATACGTGTGCTGTGTCTGCAGATGCTGAGGAAATTTCGGATAGACTCTTTAGCTTAATAGTGCAATGCAGCTTGTTCAACTGGTGTTTGTATAGGTTTGCTTACAACATCGGAAGAGTGAAACTTGCTAATGCTGGATTTTTTATTATTAAAAAACCATACTAAGTTTCCAGAAACTGAACTGGTTGTTATAGTTACTGTTACATCAATGGGATGGCTCTTCTTTCTTTGCCTTTTGCCAACCATATGCTTGTTGGCTTACTTAAGATCAAAATGACACAGAATGCAGTAAATACATCCTACAATAGTAGGAGTGTGTTACAAGAGAACACAGGAGACAAATTAATGTTGGACTTCTTGAGTTACCCATTTATTGCACATCCCTGACTTCCGAGTTCCATAACCTTTTCCTAAATATGTTTGGAAAATGACAACTGATTATCCATTATCCTCTAGCTCGAATCCCTTCTACAGTTATGGCTCACATTAAGCCTGAATTCAGGGTCCACTGGGACTAAAGACAACTGCACTGATGTTTTCTTGTATAATGCCAACCGGACACCTGTCATTCCCTTAAATCAAGGTAAGCAGCATCGGTGTGTGTGTATTTCTTCATAGTGTAAGACAGCATTTTTACACTATTGGTGTAGTGCTGTACTTGTGAAGGTCTGCAGCAGCTTCCCACCACTTGGGGCCCTCTTGTCTTCTAGGCAAGGTGCCAAAAAAATCATGGCAACATAATCTTCGCCTTAATTTATTCTGCAAAGAAATGGCAAAGTTGAGGCTAGGCAGCTCTCTGCTGTGGATGAGTTTTGCAGTTAATTTTTGTTCTTGGGTGCTGGTGAACCTGTGAAATTTCTTATCTGGCCTTGCTCACATCAGTTTAATCTCCTACCCATGTGCTTATTACTCAGATTGGTGGTTCAGTGCATTCTCCAGCTTGAGAGAGCCAGATATTTGCCAGCTTTTGCCTTTCTAAAAAGAGATATTTCCATTCTCCTCTCCCCCCATAACTGAAGTTTCCAGTAATTAAAAAAACCCCTTCAACTATTCTTTTGTGATATGTTGTGTTTTGAACTGTGTATTTGTTACAGCATCAGTAACTAGCTTCCTGACTGTCCTGGCATGGTATCCTAATACCTTACTGAGAACATGGTGCCTTGTACTCCATAGTCTAACCCTCATGACGAACATGCAATTCAACTGTAAGTTCCTCTGGAATGTTGCACTTCTAAAGCCTATGTTAAAAATATAATTTTGATTTATTTTTTAAAAATACTAAATCTTTAAATTGGTTTGATTTAGTTTGAATGTAAGTGATAGACATGCCAGCACATCTGTTCTAAGTCAATAAAAACTTAACAAGGAGGCTCTTATCTAGCATTATCAGTCCATTATGTAGCAGTATAAGTAATAGCAAATTTAAAATAAAAGCCTTCATGGGGTATCATGGGGTGTTTGAGTTCGATATTTAAATACTTAAGGAACCATGTTTTATATTGTGAAAAACTTGGTGGTTTTTTCCCTTGTGCAAAGAAGATACAGGGATCGTAACATACTTGCTGTTTAAGTGGATGGAGAGGTGCGTTTGCGCAGAAATCTTCACTGAGTTACCCATTTAACTCATTTTCTCTGGGTAGCAGATATCAGCCTCGGAAGCTCATTGCAAGCCTGAAAATGGCCACTTAAGTTCCGTAACGGAATTTCTAGTTTCCTACTTAATTGCATTTGTTGTTCCTCCTGGGACCAGCTTGGCTATAAGTAGCAACAGAGCTGCAGCTTCATCTCCTTTGCTGATGGACCTGTCTTTGGCTCTGAAAGTTGTAGAGGTTGTCTTGCAGGCAGGATCTGTGCCCAAGAGTGAACAGGGAAGTGATATGGGTCCAGTAGCTTCTTGACAAGAGTCTTTGACTGCATGTGTGAGAGCCACTGCCTTCACCAGAACAGCCAAAAGTACACAGCCTTAATATTCTTCTAAATGTAGAAGAACGCAATTCATAGTATCACCCCTTGGCATTTAGAAACTGCCAGATAGCACCTTGGGCTCAAAAATAGGGAAGTACAAATTAATTTAGGTTAATTGGAAATTTATTAACTGGGGGCCTCTGCTCCTGTTTGCTTTGGTTGCCAATCCACTCACCCCTTGCCAACGCTGCCAACCTTTGTACCATGGCCAGCCCCCCCCCCGCTCCCTTCAGCTCCCACCCCCTCACTGCTTCCTTTAACCCATCCTAATTCTTCCATTGCAGCTTACCAACCAAAACCGCCACCCCACTGCCAATCTCCATCCCCTCAAGTTTGCTCAAACCTCCCCCCCCCACAGCCCACCCCCAATCCGAAGATCCCCCTGTCACTGCTGCCACTGGTGATGAGAAGGGGAATGAAGATGTGGAAGTATTTCTGCCCTTCACTGCTCTTGCGCCACGGCCGGAAGAAAGTGTGCATTTTTAAATGCACTTTTCCTTCTGTAAGTAAGGGGCAGACAAAGGGGAGACTGGAAGGGCATGGGAAGGTGTGTCTTGGCCACTTGCCTGCCCCCTTCCTCCGTTGCCTACTCCCTTGCACCCTGTCTCCCAAACCAACCAGCAACAGAGGGAGAACAGAAAGGTTTGCAAAGCCACACTGTGCTGATTTACCCGCCTGCCTGCCGCTGGTTACCTCCTTCTTGCTCCCACTTGGCTGCCTGAGGCATCTGCCTGTAGTTCTGTAGTCACCCTGCAGCTCGTATCGGCGGCCATGCAAACTGCAGCCCAGCAGCATTTTTCCTTACAAAAATAGAGTATGAAAGAGAAATGAAATGAAAATTTATTATTCAAAAGCTCAAAATAAAGGATGAAACAGGAAAGGTTGGAACACTCACAGGCTCAGCCACATGAGTTAGAACGACAACAAAATCTAAACAGTTTTTGGATAAACATTTCCACAGAAACTTTGACTAAACCTTTGTCTGGTGCTATAAGACGATACAGAGCACGGCCTTTTCTGTAGCTATTTGGGAATTTTACTTTTTAAAACCTTTGTCTTACAGCTGGTCCCAGCAGTGCCATTACATCTCAGGAAAGTACTGCCCAACTGTTGGTGTCAGATTCCAACCTCATTCATGTTTTAGTGAAGTTTCTTTCGGGAACCAACCCTCATGGAACAAATCAACATAGTCCACAGGTATTATTTTTATTTGCTGTAAACAAATGTTGGTGGCATTCAGCTCACCTAAGGATGGTGAAAAGCTTGTGTGTGAAATAACACTGAATGATTGAAGACTGATTGCTTCCTGTCAGCATTCTCTACTTGTCTGTTTCTTAATCATAATAACTGTGTGCCAGCTTTGTCAATACTATAAAACTATTTACTGCCTTCCACCATGTACATGTGAATCTTAAGAAGGAGTTAGCATGTGCAGGGTTCCAGCTCTCAAGGACTGCCTATGAACATTTGGCAGGCTCCCCCCCCCCCTTTCAGGCCTTTTCTCGAAGACACAGTGGGAAAGGATTTCTCATGTGCTCCACTATCTCATCACAGGTTATTAGTCATGTGGAGCATAGAGTGCATGTTCCACTGAAAGTGGGATAGCACTGTCACCAGCCTCAGTTCTGATTGAGCTTGTAAGACTCTTTATCTAGCCATCTATAATGACAAGGGCTTGGGAACTGTTTCAGAAAATGCCATTCTTCAGAACATAATCAAAATACCTTTTTTAATCTTTCCCTCCCCCTAGGTTGGTCCAACAGCTACTCAAGCTATGCAAGAATTTCTTACTCGTTTACAAGTGCACCTTTCTTCAACATGCCCTCAGATGTTCAGTGAATTTTTATTAAAATTAATACATATTCTTTCAACGGAGAGGTAAACTTTTGATTATTATAAATACTTTTATTTAAGGTTCAAAGTTGGGTTAAAATTAAAGGTGTGAAGGTCTGGGGTGGATTGGATTCCCCACCCCCCACTCTGTTGTCCCAATTTTTCCAAGTTCCCCCCCCCCAACACACACTTTTCCCAGGTTTTTTTCCAAGTCTTCGCATCTCTAGTTGAAATCTAAATTTATAATAAGAAACAAGATAATTTTTTACTGTCAGATTTTCAGCATTTCACAGAATTGTAGAGGTGGAAGGGACTATGCTCTTTCTTTTTACTTATTATTACAATGATATCACACCTTGCCTCCAATGAGGTCAGCCTTTTGAGGTAGGTTAGGTTGAAAGATGGTGACACGGCTTCAAGATTACCCAGAAAGCTTCATGGCTAGTTAGGATTTGGACCCTGGTCTCTCAGTACCTAATCCAACACTCTCAACCACTGTTACTGACCCTAGAAGGAGAGAGCAGCATGAACTGCATGTGATCAGTTCCTCCTCCACATGCAGCTGCTGGGTGACCTTGGGCCAGTCACACTTCTTTGAAGTCTCTCAGCCCCACTCACCTCACAGAGTGTTTGTTGTGGGGGAGGAAGGGAAAGGAGAATGTGAGCCACTTTGAGACTCCTTTGGGTAGTGATAAAGCGGGATATCAAATCCAAACTCTTCTCTTCTTCTGATCAGGAGTTGCACTTACTATTTTTATCTATGTAAAAATGTATACCCTACCTTCTAATCTCTAGAAAGATTCTGAAGTAATAAAAAAATACAACCATAGGAATTGGAAAAGCAAACAGGAAGAACGGGCAACCATTTGTTACATGCACAATTTCAATGTGCGTAAATTGTTGGTTTTCATGAGCGAAAATAATCCTAATTTGAATTTCCTTCCCTTCTAGGGGTGCTTTCCAGGCTGGCCAGGGGCCTCTGGATGCACAAGTGAAGCTTCTGGAATTTACCCTTGAGCAGAATTTTGAAGTTGTCTCAGTGAGCACCATTTCTGCTGTTATTGAATCCATCACATTTCTTGTGCACCATTACATTACGTGTGCTGACAAAGTTATGTCTCGCAGTGGGTCCGACAGTTCAGTGGGTGCTAGAGCATGTTTTGGAGGGCTTTTTGCTAATATCATCCGGCCAGGGGATGCCAAAGCAGTCTGTGGAGAGATGACGAGGGATCAGCTCATGTTCGATTTGCTCAAGCTGGTCAACATCCTAGTGCAGCTGCCACTTTCAAGCAACAGAGAATATAGCGCTCGGGCTCAAATGGCCAGCAGCACTACGGACAGCGTTTCCGATGAAGAAAAGGTTTCAGGTGGAAAAGATAGCAATGGAAACAGTGGCAGTACTCAAGGCTCAACAGCATATGTGGCTGACCTAGTCTTAGCTAACCAGCAGATTATGAGCCAGATTCTTTCTGCTCTGGGCCAGTGTAACAGCAGTGCTATGGCAATGATAATTGGTAGGTATTTTAATAGTGAATGTACTTATTTTTATATCTGGCTTGTTTGCTAAAAAGCTTAAAGCAGTTGTCTGCACTCAGTTCTTAGACAGTTTCCCATGCTAGCATATTATAGGACCAGATCCTGCTTATATTTGTAGAGCCTAGTGGCTCTGGGCTTTTAATTTAAAGGCTTTAATTTGATATGTTTGATTTAATTTGCAATATTTTAACACAGCACGGAGTGGCCTATATTAAAATTATTGTATCCTAAATCAGTATCTGGTACATGAGCACTCACGTGAGTACTTGGGCCCTTAAATCCCAGTGTTAAACTTGCCTCATCAATTTCTCAGTGCATCATGCTTCTGTCAGTAGCTTAATTTTTCTGAATTGAAATTAGTCTCCTAATTTGGGGGGTGGGGTGTAAACCCAAATATATTTCTAGATAAGGCCAAATAACCCCTTTCTTGCTTTCAAATATACCCAAAGTCTCAACAGAATTACATGATTTGTTAATATTATGCTGTCAGAGGGTTATTTATATGATATGCACTTCTTGGGCAATAGATTTTACAGTATATATTCTATTTGCAATAGTTTAAAGGGCACCCAAGATTAAGTGGGGGCAAAGCTTATCTTCAATGTTTAGCAAGGGTTGTTTTAGTCCCTCAAGCTGATAGGAATCTATTTAATTGCTCCTAGGTGCAAGTGGTTTACATCTTACAAAACACGAGAATTTTCACGGTGGATTGGATGCCATTTCGGTTGGAGATGGATTGTTTACCATCCTAACAACACTCAGTAAAAAAGCGACTACGGTGCAGGTGATGCTTCAGCCAATTCTTACCTACATGGCCTGTGGGTATATGGGGAGACAAGTAAGTGTTTCAAATATTACTTTGTAATTGCGTTGAATGGGCCTGATCCGGTCCCTGCCTAAGGCATTTGGAAACTCTGTATATACAATTGTACAATATCATATGCAACTTAGAGTGTCATTGCACATGCTCTGAGTGTCAAAAGTTCCAGGTTCAATACCCAAGACCTCTAGGTTGGGCTGGGAGAGAATCTATAATCCTGGAGAGCTGCTTCCAGTCATTGTAGACAATACTGAGTTAGATGGACCAATGGCCTGAGTGTCTTTTGCATTTCCTATGCAAGGTTGTTGACAACTGAATCCAGGCTCCTGAGTGTGCTGCTTGTGGAGCCCTTCCCTCCTGTGGCATACAGTGTGTGTTCTTGTGCAGCAGGCTGTGTCAAGACCAGCTGTGTTGCCAACTGATAATTCTCCTTCCATGTCCTGAAGATCACTAGATTGAGGCCAATTTAGATGTAGACAAATGTGTCTTCTTCATAACTTTTGTGTGGGCTCAGGATGCTGCTACCAGAACAGCTTTGAACATGCTGCAGAATGTAGTTCCAAATGGCTACAAAGTGAGCAAATGCAATCCTTGGATGTGTGAGTAGTAGAGATAGGGAAGCACTGATAATCCTTTAAGCAAGCTCTGGTGAAATGGGATATTGTATATTTTTTGGTTTTCCTCTACATGTTCGTTGACTTAATTATTTTACACTGTGCTGCATGAAGCCATTTCAATCTCTGTGGAAGGACTTCCCTATCTAATCTTAATGCCCCAGAGGAAGCAGAAGAAGACCCACAACTAATAGCAGTTTATTAGTAGTGTGGTGCTGCACTGTAAAAAGTGTTTTTGGATGACTCGCTGGCTCTACTGCTCATGTGCATGACTGAGCATCATATTGAGAGTGCAAAGGAATTTTCTCTAAAACCTGAAACAGATTGATTGGTCTATGGCCATTTCGGCTTTTTGCCTTCTGTGCAACATGTGGCAGGACTAGATCTACCTGAATATTCTAAAGCCGTTCTGCAAGCACCTTTTATCTGCTTGTGATGCACTGGAGTCCATATTATGTAATTTGATCTGTTGGGGATATGGGTTGATGGATAGCTATTCTTCTGCTTTTAATGGCCTGTTTACAGCAGGGGGTTTCTTACGTTAGCTCATGCCAGTTTTAGTAGTATTTTGTTCTGTTTTAACATTGTTTTTAAATTTCCTTATGATTTCTTTGAAAAAATAATATTTATTTGCTGCACATCTGACTGGGTTCCCCCAGACGTGGCGTAGTCAATAAAAGTAAAACTATCTAAATATTTGGATGACTGATTAGCTTGGCTAATTTGGCAGCTGATAGTAATTTTTGGAATCTCTGTTAATCTTTGTGATTAAAAATGGAGAACTCCCTAAATCCTGGATCAGCATGCAAGTATTAACTAGTTTTTGGATTTGCTTTTGGTTTTATTAAATAATTTTACTTCATTAGTAGATTTTTTTACATGCTTTTTTAAGGTCAAGACAGGTATTATTAGATTTCTTTGTTTCACTGCTGCTGCAGTGCTAGTCAAATAATTGGTCGTAATTTTCTCATCTCATTAGTATATTGATCAGGCATTACAATTGAATGTTCCATCACCTATTGCTTAATGTTTGGTTTGAAAAAAGTGGGCGGCATGCATTGTTCCCTTTTAGTATGAAGAAATAAACTATAAAAGTCTGATCATTTGGAAGCAATTTCTGTCAAAAAAATCAAAATAGTATAATCATGTTTATTTAAAACTATATGATTCTTTGCATTTCCACCAGGGTTCTCTTGCCACTTGCCAGTTGTCTGAACCACTGCTGTGGTTCATCTTAAGAGTGCTGGATACCAGTGAGGCACTGAAAGCATTTCATGATATGGGTGAGTCTTTTCCCTGGGAAAATCTGTCTAGAAGATTACTAAGGTTGGGATAAAAACAGCCTTGTGTGTGAGAATATTCACTCTCTCTCCCCTCCCTCTCTCAGTCTGTGGAACTCTACCGAGTAACATATGCTGTTGAAGAGGTTCCCTGGCCATCAGGAGTTAATTTGGGGGTGCGGCTCAAGAGACTGCTGTGGCACCTGTGTTGGTCCCAGTATGCATGCATGGTTCTATGCATGGCTGTTTGGAATCTGACTTACATCTGATTTTACACTTTACATATCAATACAAATTACATACATGGAATCTGATTTTACATATCAATATTGGCCTACAACTATGTGTAAACCACTGAGCCTCTTGGGCTTGCTGATCAGAAGGTCGGCGGTTTGCATCCCTGTGACGGAGTGAGCTCCCGTTGCTCTTTCCCAGCTGCTGCCAACCTTGCAGTTCTAAAGCATGCCAGTGCAAGTATATAAATAGGTACCGCTGCAGCGGGCAATTAAACGGCATTTCCGTGCACTCTGGCACTCATCACAGTCCTCCGTGCACCAGTAGCGGTTTAGTCATGCTGGCCACATGACCTGGAAAGCTGTCTGTGGACAAATGCCGGCTCCCTTGGCCTGAAAGCAAGATGAGCGCCGCAACCCCAGAGTCGCCTTTGACTGGACTTAACCGTCCAGAGGTCCTTTACTTTTACTTTACTTCACTTTGTGTGTGCACCACAATTGCTTAATTTCTAGGTTCTCAGTGAAACAATAGTAATTGCAATTGGAATTGTGTCTGAACTCCATCAATAACAACCAGTTAGAGGACCAAATTTGCAGTGTTGTGTCTTGCTTGTTTAAAAAGAGGGACTTGGGTTTTTGTTGTTGTTGTTGTTGTTTGCTTCATGTCATGCTGTAACCTTCATTAACTTTCTGTTTCATTATAGGAGGAGTTCAGCTTATTTGCAATAACATGGTGACAAGTACCAGAGCCATAGTAAACACAGCAAGAAGCATGGTTTCAACTATTATGAAATTTCTAGACTCAGGCCCTAGCAAGGCAACAGATAGTAGTTTGAAAGCAAGAGTGCTAGCTTCTGAACCTGATAATGCAGAAGGAATCCACAACTTTGCACCATTGGGTATGTTATGTGCCATTTTAAGACTGCCATGTTGAAGCCCCCTTAGTTTTTCAGTGACATTGCAGATGCTATAGTAATAATAACCTCTATTTCTGATTCAGGTGTTCCTGTTCTCCTGCAAATGTAGCCAAAATAGCACCATCCCCACACAAGGGGCAGGTATCAACAGATAACAGTACAGAAAAACTTCAGACTGAAAAAAACCTGGGTCATAGAAGAATCCAAACAATCCATTGGGATCATGGGATGTTAGTTAACTAAGAGGGGGAAAGCTACAATCCAGGCACTAGGAGAAAGCCCCTTTCCAGAGATTGGCTGGAAAAGGCAAATAAAGGCAGGAACATATAGATATAAAGGCATATAGAGAATCATCTCATTTTTTCAGGATAAGTCATTTCTTAGTTCACAGTGAAGCTATATATAAATATCCCTGTGGGTGCAGAAGTGAGAGCTCTCCTGAGAAATCTGTAGAGAAATTTTCAGATTTTATTGTAGCTGGAATCAGGCACAGCAGGGTCCACCCATCCTAGAATAAGAAGAAAAATCCCAAAGCATATCATAGAATATGAGTTGGAAAGCACCCCAACGGTCATCTAGTCAACTCCATGCAATGTAGGAATCTCAATTAAAGCACCCCTGATAGATGGTCATTCAACATCTGCTTAAAAAGAGATGAATGAGCACATCCAGTGGATAACCTGTTCAGGGAATGAGGTGGAGAGGAGAGGGACGGCAGGAAATGGGGCTGCTGGAGGCTTGCTCAGTGGCTATGGAATGCTGGCTGATGGTTGGGGAGAGAAAACCAAGGGGAAGATAACTGAAATGTTATGGGCTGAAGTCCTGAGCAGGATCACTCCACATTGCCGCATTTTGTTTTAAGTATTTTACTAGTAAATACGATATGCATATGGTTAATCGGGTGTAGAAGGTGGTATATTCTGAATCCCCAGCTGATTCAAATAGTAAATTTTTTATATATAATAGTGACTGAAATTTAAATTACTTATAAAAATATTATGTATAAGACCATTCATGAGAGTGCAGGCTTTCCATGTTTCTTGTATCATCTGCTTTTGGTTTGAAATAGTATAAGATTTTGGTCTGCTTTTTCCGGGGGGGGGGGGCGTGTTTCTGCAGCTTGTGTAAGAGAAATTTCCAGTTCTTTATAACTCTGTCTTGTGAGTACCATCCCCGGACTAGATTTGGGTTACTTTGTCGCGTCCGTATATTTGAGGGCTTTGTTTGAAGGAAATTCAGAGCGTTGTGGTTAGCCTCAAATAGTTTTAGATAACCTCAGTACGCAAGCTTGACACTTGTATGTTTCTGCCATCTCTCATTTTGAAATCATTCACACATTCGTGCCATTCGTTTGTTAAAGGTTCAATCACATCAAGCAGTCCTACAGCCCAGCCTGCCGAAGTGTTGCTACAAGCGACTCCACCCCACAGAAGAGCTCGGTCTGCTGCCTGGTCTTACATCTTTTTGCCTGAGGAAGCTTGGTGCGACCTTACAATTCATCTTCCAGCTGCAGTGTTGTTAAAAGAAATACACATTCAGCCTCATCTTGCATCTCTTGCAAGTAAGTATATTTTGAGAACACAATTTATCTTGTAGGATAAAGGGGGTGTTTTTAATTAAATATTTAATTATCAATTATTTCATTAAATAAGAATGCTGTCCACAAAGGCAATATTCACATGAGTCAAAACAGTTCACATCTTGGTTTAATAAATTTGTGTTGGCCGTATAACTACAGTTTGTGTTTTATGGAATCTTGAATCCAATATAGAATTCCTTGTTTTTGAAGCTTTTTGTCTAGATTTGAGAAAAGGCTAGTTGGTAAATATATCTGATACAATCACTTTGCTCTCTCTGTCCAATACTGTAACATATTGCTTTTTATAATTTTTAATATCAGTCTGCATCTCAGTCTCCCTTTCCTTTCCCTCCGCTAACCAATTATTCAGCATATCACACAGGCCTTATCCTTGTTGGTACAAAGCTTCATGCTAAGGGGGTACAATGTGCATAAGACCTCAATGAATGAATGCAGCAGTTGCAAAGAAAACGGCAAGTTGCATGTTGTACCAACTAGATGATCTTTTCGATACACTAGTTACCTTTGCAGTTTGGCTAAGACCTGTGCTGTAGTTTACTATAGAATGCTTGTGCCTTGTAGAAATGTTTTATTTAATGGGTGACTTGCTACTATTTGTTAAGCAGGATTGTTAAATGACATAAGAAAAGCCTTCCTGCATCAGACCAAAGGCCTGTCTCACCCAGCATCCTGCTTCCCACAGTGGGCAGCCAGATGCCCATGTAACGCCTACAAGCAGGACTTGTTGCTTGGCACGGGTATTCAGAGACATAGTTTCTCTGAACCTGGAGGTAG
Organism: Podarcis vaucheri; assembly: GCF_965113315.1. NCBI lineage: Eukaryota > Metazoa > Chordata > Lepidosauria > Squamata > Lacertidae > Podarcis > Podarcis vaucheri. The sequence goes on along the minus strand of NC_138761.1, from coordinate 42,031,811 downwards.
CATATAGCAAACTAGACACTTAACCCTTGATGCACAAATCTATGGACTGAGGATAAGGCTATTTCCCATTAAAAGCCATATAAATGGCAGTGAACTCCATAGATGTGCCATGAGAAGAAGTACTTCCTTCCATATGTTCTGACTATCCCACCTATCAGCTTTACTAGATAACATTGGATCATAGTCCTTTTGGTCTTCTTAGTCTTGGTGGTAGCTTTCCTGATCTGCAGTATACATTCTAGCTGAGCATCTGTTGACTGTAGTTTTGAATAATCCTCATGCTTTCTGGAGAGATTTGGCTTATTTATTTATTTATTTGACTTCTTGGTTTTTCCTTTCATCATTTTCACTAGCCCACTTCTTTTTTGTACTTCTTTTCTTTTGACGTTGGACTCCCTTGACAATTGCTCACTTAACCATTTGTTGAATTTGATAGCACTGTCGTCCCTGTTTCCAATCAGTTCAACACTAATGTTCACTTATGCTTGTGAAGATGATCTTAAAATCAGTATTCTTGCTCCACCTAGTGGTAACAGGCAAAAATTACAGCCTAGTACCACTGGGTGGAGCAAGAATGCCCATTTTATTTTTATTTTTTTAATAAAGAATGCCCATTTTAAAACAATCTCCTACATGCATTAAGAAATCTCTTTTACAGGTAAGAATCAAATGGTCTCTTTTGCACCAGGTCCTGGATGCCACTTCTTATTAAGTCCAGGGTTGCCTCTCTTCTGGTTATTTGACCAACTATTTAGGTAGTGCTAGTGTGTGCAGCATACATTGTTTTACGTGTTGAATAATTTTACTTTACATTTAAAAGTAATGAACTTGATGCCTTCAAATTTATAACACAAATCTAAGTAACTGTATGGTTTGCCTGCCTGTCTCTACAGCATGTCCTTCGTCAGTATCTGTTGAAATTAGTGCAGATGGGGTGAACATGTTACCTTTGTCTACGCCTGTTATCACAAGTGGTCTTACGTACATAAAAATACAGCTTGTAAAAGCTGAAGTTGCCTCCGCCGTTTGTCTTCGCCTTCACCGCCCACGAGATGCTAGTACGTTGGGACTATCTCAGATTAAATTACTTGGGCTCACTGCCTTTGGTAACACTTCATCTGCAACCGTCAACAATCCATTCCTTCCTTCTGAAGACCAGGTATCCAAAACAAGGTATGTATAATAACAACAACTTGTTTGTACCCTGCCCATCTTCCAGCATATATAAAAACATAATCAAACATTAAACCTTTTAAAAGCTTCCCTATACAGGGCTGCCTTCAGATGTTTCCTAAATGTTATATAATTACTCATCTCTTTAACATCTGATGGGAGGGCATTCCACAGGGTAGGTCCCACTACCGAGAAAGCCCTCTGTATGGTCAGTATCCTTGCGTTTCCTCCGTTATGCGCCAGGTTATGAGATGTCAGCAATGTTGTAGGCCAGAAACACATAGAAGCTACTTTCCGCTGCTTTGCAACTCCATAGATATCACTTGTGTTTTTCTTCGTTGCATTAAAACACCAACCTCTGCAAAATAATTTATGTAATATCTGTGCATATATATGTTTAAAATCAATTTCCTATTCAAAAAAGCAAAGCCTCTGCCTAGCACAGTCCTAAGAGGGAAACTGCATATGCATGGGAAATGCAGCAGGAAGCCCCAAGACAGTGGTAGGGAACACAAGGCTTCAACTTTTGTTCTGTGATGCGGTTTGTCCCCAACCACACCCACCTGTCCATTACCTGACATTGTGTGACCATTGGGCCAAACCCAAAAGGAAGGATTAGGAGTACACTCTAGGGAGCACACTCTAAAATGCTTGAATTAAGTATTAAGAGTATTGAATTAAGAGAGCCAGTGTGGTGTAGTGGTTAAGAGCGGTAGATTCATAATCTGGGGAACCGGGTTCGCGTCTCCGCTCCTCCACATGCAGCTGCTGGGTGACCTTGGGCCAGTCACACTTCTCTGAAGTCTCTCAGCCCCACTCACCTCACAGAGTGTTTGTTGTGGGGGAGGAAGGGAAAGGAGAATGTTAGCCGCTTTGCGACTCCTTCAGGTAGTGATAAAGTGGGATATCAAATCCAAGCTCCCCCTCCTTCTTCAGTAGGTTTTTAAAAACAAACAACAACAAAAGCAAAAATTGAACCCGGGGAGACTTAATCCCAAAGTGAAATAAAAAGGATCAGACTATAAAGTTGCCACAATCCTATCAGGGTACATTTATGTGGATTTCAACACCGTGCCAAGAAGCTTTACTAATTGAATAAATTTGCTCAGGATATACAACCTCAGTAATGGAAATCCTGTTCATGCTTTTAACCTGCAGGGGTGGAATTAATTGCTTTGGCTTCTTTGTCACCCTCCCCCCCCCAACCTGACTGCAAGTCTAGTGACTTCTGGTGGTTGGGTAAAGGAAGAACAAATCAGCTGGGTTTTACATTATAGGTGCATGCACACACACACACACACACACACACACATGAGTATGTGAGAGAAGAGAGGAAGAAAATGAAAGTTTACATATGCACAAAAGAAAGAAAAAGCCCCTTCCCCTTTGGGGCATCTTTGGGGGGGCAGAGGGAGGTAGGACACAGGCGTGTAGACAAATCCCAGCTGTTCTGTGGCATTGGGAAAGAAGGGGAAAAGGAAACTGCCATGGGGTTGGGGCAAAGAGCTAAACTTGGACGTATCCCCTTCATTGCCTAAGTGACGTGAGAACAGCTGCCACCCTTCCATCCTCAAGAAGGAAGGAGAGGCCCCCACCTTAAGTGCCCTGAGCCCGCCAGGTGGCTTCATTACCCCAGCACATCTGTTGAAGTGGCTCCATTACCATGCTGCCAGTGCAGCAGCAGGACCTCTTTGCCCACCCAGTGCATTACATTGGGGTTCTGGAGCAGGGAGGGTGGCCAATGGGCCCATTGGCCCCTCAGAGCATCTGGGCCACAGGCCACTGCCTCTCCTGGGGCCCTTCTGGTGCCAGGCCTGAGAGCATGGAACAGTTCATCAAGAGGTTCAGTACTATCTGTTGTAGACTGAATCATAACAAATCTTTTTTTAAAAAAATTGCAGTGTCTGTCAAAGAGTCTGCTTTTTGTAGACCTTGTCCAAAAAAGATTGTTCTATTGGGAGCTCAGACTTCTGGGTAAAATGGTGACCTCATGAGAAAGCAGTTTCTTTGTCTGCTTATTTCCAATACTCTCATTACTTGCACCTGTCTGTTACCTTGTCTGTACCACTGTTTCAAGGCCAAAGATGACCTTACAGTTTTCCACAGGGATCCTTCCATAAACATAGCATGGCCAGCAGATTCTAAGCTTGGAACCCAAAGCATTTTATCTTGCCATTTAAAAAAGTTGTTGCTATTCTCATTGTTTAAAAGAACATGATCAATCTGGGATAAAGTACTTTTCATTTTTCTCTTTTGGTCTGTTACTGGCTTACATGGAGTTAGTATGCTTTCTTGAATCCATGTTGTCATTTTCTGCATTGCAAAGCTTCTCCACTGTTAGCACTGAAGTTGAAAGTACCCTTCCTTCCATTTTTAAGCTTGTTTTAATTAAGTTTTGGTTTCTTTGCTTTCCCAGCATTGGTTGGTTAAGGTTGTTGCACCATTGCCTCACTCACATAAGTGATTTAGAAGGAATGATGGCAAGTGCCGCAGCACCCACTGCCAACCTCCTGCAGACGTGTGCTGCTCTACTGATGTCTCCATACTGTGGCATGCATTCTCCAAACATTGAGGCAGTGCTTGTAAAAATTGGACTTCAGTCTACCAGAATAGGCCTGAAACTGATAGACATTCTTTTAAGAAACTGTTCTGCATCAGGGAGTGATCCTACAGGTAAGAATGTGGCTGTTTCCTTTTTTAATAATCTGGTGACTTGATAAAGAGTCTTACAGCCTTTCCTTGTTTAGAGAAATGAATAACTGTATCAGAATAATGAAAAGCATTTAGTTTAGTAGTTTAAAAACAAGTGGTTTTAAAGTTCTCAACAGTGTAAGATAATTTGTTAAGTTGTCCAGCTACCTTTTTTTGTATCGATGATAATTATACTACTATTGTTAAGATAAAAGTTTAAGGTTTGTTTTATTATTCAATCCATTAAACAACACTTTGTTAGCTAGTGAATCTCATGTTCCTCAAGACATTAACAAATCTATTTTTCTCTTATGTGAGAAGATTTGAATAGCCCCTTGCTTTTTGGGAGATTAAATGGCCTGTCATCTGACTCTACCATTGACATCCTCTATCAGCTTGGGACTACTCAGGACCCTGGAACGAAAGATAGGTAAACAATGTGCATTGTCTCTAATACACACAAGCACACACACACAAAATGTGGGGATCATGGATTGCAGAGATGATTACAGTGATGCCCTTAAAGGGACCACAAATGCAGATCTGGGTAATCTGGACATTACCAGTTTGTAGGCATGTCAGTGGAGACTGGTAAAAAGTGTTTGAAAGGAGGGGCAGTGCTAGCGGCCTGATGTTTTCCTTGTGTATGGGATAAAGCATACAACTAAATTCCACAACACTAGTATTATATATACACGCCGTAGAGGGACATATGTGTGTAAATCTTTGAGAGTGCAAGGTAGCCAACCAACAGAAGCCAGAGCAAGCTGCCTTTTAGATGTGTGTGAGGTTGCAATAGCTTTTTTCAGACTTAACCCATTCCTGGACTCCTTTTCCCCTTGCACAGGCTTCTGTTTATAGTTTGAGGGGAAGTGAAATGGTCATACAAGACAGAATATTTGATATTTGCAAATACTCCCCCTGTTAATGCTATAAGTCAAGCCATTGACAAATTATTTGCAGTTAATTTAGGCACATCTACCTTAGAAAAATGCCTATGCTAATGACTTGCAGTTGCCATGTCTGTTAATCAGACCCCCTGGGAAAATACTGAATTGTCAGTGTCACCTGAAATTTGTTAAAATACTGCCCATTTGATCTTAGACTGACATGTTGGAATTATTTTTAGTTTGTCTGCTGGTTGATATTCAGTATGGACACCTACCATTCATTTCATTTTCTCTCTATTCCATAGCACATTATTCCTTGTACCTTGAGCCTGTGTAATGTGTGACTAAGTTTAACCTTGAAATTATGTGTGTCCATTTTCTAGAATTCAAGCCCTATTGAAGTGGGTCAGTGATTCGGCAAGAGTAGCTGCTATGAAAAAAAGTGGCCGAATTAACTATATCTGTCCAAACAGCTCTACAAGAGAGTATGGTCTTCTGATGCCATCTCCTTCCCATTTGCACTGTGTAGCAGCAATTTTATGGCACAGCTATGAATTGCTTGTAGAGTACGACTTGCCAGCATTGCTGAACAGAGAGCTCTTTGAGTAAGTAGCTTAACTAAACACCTGCGCTATCTCCAAACTATATTTCTTTCTAAAACCTTTAAGCCTTAGTCCTACAGAGCAATAGTGAGCCACATTTTTTTTATTTGTGCTTAAGAAACCAGTGCATGGTTATATACTACTAACATGATGCAAGACTTTCTTCTTCAAAAATAGATTCTACAAAGGAAATCAGATCTACTGACTATCACTTTTCACCTTCCTTCTTTTTGTATGAGATGTTTTAAGTGACTTTGACAGCTCATTTCATACATTTCTTGTATTGGAAGTTTTAAATTGGGGATGGGGAGCAGTTTTAGTTGGTGAGCTATATATAAGGCTCATCATTCTGGACTATTGGCCATGCTGCTGGGGCCGATGGGAGTTAGAGACCGACAATATCTGCTTCTGTCTGCCATATGGAACAGGGTGATATTTAGGATTCTTTTTTGTTAACTAGGAGGATTGAGTGCGTGTTATGTTCTAATTAGTTTCCCCTTCTTCCTTAGGTCTCTCTTTAATTGGTCCATGTCTCTTCCCTGCAATATGGTTTTGAAGAAAGCTGTTGACAGTCTGCTTTGTTCAATGTGCCACATTCACCCAAACTATTTTTCCTTACTCATGGGCTGGATGGGTATTACTCCTCCCCCTGTGCAGTTGCAACACAGACTGTCTATGACAGATGACAGCAAAAAGCAGGACCTTAGTTCATCTTTAACAGATGACTCTAAAAATGCACAAGCACCTCTTGCACTAACAGAGTCTCACCTGGCCACCCTCGCTGCCTCGTCTCAGTCTCCTGAAGCTATTAAACAGCTGTTGGACTCAGGTTTGCCCTCTCTTCTTGTAAGAAGCCTTGCGAGTTTCTGCTTTAACCATACCTCTGCCTACGACTGCAACACTCAGTCAACGGACAGTTCCCAAGACAGGCTCAGAAGACACCACGTCCCGCAGCACTTTAACAAGATGCCCATCACAGCCGACTTAGTTGCTCCTGTTCTCAGGTTTTTGACAGAAGTTGGAAACAGCAACCTTATGAAGGACTGGCTGGGCGGCTCTGAAGTCAACCCACTGTGGACAGCACTTTTGTTTCTCCTTTGCCATTCTGGTGCTACTTCTGGTGGACATGGTGGGGTGACTCAGCAGACTAGTGCTAGGTCAACTTTACTTTCTTCAGCTTCTGGAACAGGACTGACGACTCAGCAAAGGACCGCAGTTGAAAATGCCACAGTTGCATTCTTCTTGCAGTGCATCTCTTGCCATCCTAATAACCAGAGGTTGATGGCTCAGGTAATAAACAAATTCACATGTTGAGTAGTTGATATTTATTAAAAGATCAGTTTAGCTGGATTTGAAGGACTGGCTGAGTATGTGGGGGCTGAGACTTCCCTTGGGGATCCAGACCTCCTTTTGTGTTTTGCCTATGATAAGAGCAGAGTCTTTAGGGTGTGTTGCAGAACAGACTAGATTCCTTTTCAAAATAAAGCTACTGGATTTGCTGGGGTTTATATGCCATTGCTGCTGGATAATGTGCGATGCTGCCCCCATCAAAAATCTGCAACTCTTTCACGCCACAACCCCAGAAAAAGTTAAAACATAGCCGTTGATGTAATGTTCAGACATTATAATCATCATGCCAAGGGTTGCTGTAATAGATGACTATAACATGGAAGTCCCTTGCAATATGGATTCCCCCCAGCACACAGAGCTTCCATGATAGCAGCAATTTCTGATGCCATTGCGGAGATAGTTTCCTCGTGAGCCTGTTTGTTATTACATGCAAATGAGGAAATACCTCATTTTGCTTGGTGAGTGCGGTCAATGCAAGACCTGACACCCAGTCTTTTATTTGGTGGCCCCCACAGTTTGGAATCATTTCACTTCAGAGATTCACTGGCATTCTGAAGGTGATGCAATGCATTCCTGATCAGGCAGACACTGGAAGGGATTTTAATGTTTAAACTCTATTCTAATTATAGTGGGGGGTCATTCTTGTATTTTGTAAGCTGCCCACAACTTAGTCAATACAAATGTTATTTTCTTCGTTATCCTACTTGCTTCACTATTAGCCAAATGGTTAAGGGTCCATTTGACAATGTTGCCTGTGAGCCATTCTTTATAGGTGATATCAGGTGGTGGAGAAGGATGATTCCTCATCATCTTCTCTGCCAGTATCCCCCTTTTTCCTGATATACATAAAAAAAAAGATGCAGACCGGAGGGGAATGGTTTGCAAAGTTGAAGTGTGCCTCAGAATTGTCTCACTGCACCACTTGCAGGGCACGCAACTTTGTTTTTTGTCTGGCTGTTTGCTGTCTTGTACAAAATTTGGAATGAAATCCAGAGTCGTCGTCTAGGGCTTGCTTCATTTTGCACAGTATAGCAGCCAGGCAAGAAGAAGCATGAATAATATCACATTGGTCTTTTAAGTCCAGTGGGCTGAGGATGTGAAATGAAGAGAGTGCATTCTTTGGGGCTCTCTGACTCATTCTGACTTGGAACACTCTGCTTACTCCCTTCCATGCACTCTTGAGTCAAGGATGAATGACTATGGACTCTGGGGCAGCAGATGATGCCCCTCCATGGCCGCCAGTTGTTAAACCCCATATTAAGGCATGTATGTAAAGTCGTACCTTGGAAGTTGAATGGAATCGGTTCCAGAAGTCCTTCGACTTCCAAAACGTTTGGAAACCAAAGTGCAGCTTCTGATTGGCTGCAGGAACCTCCTGCAGCCAATCAGAAGCTATGGAAGCCCCATTGGACGTTTGGTTTCCAAAAGAATGTTTGCAAACCGGAACAATCACTTCCACATTTGCAGCGTTCGGGAGCCAAAACGTCTGAGTTCCAGGGCGCTCGGATTCCAAGGTACAACTGTACAAATAAATTGGTTCTTGGTCTTTGTAACATAAAAACCTGTTTGCTGCCCCCCCCCCAAGTGTTTCATTTAAATACTTAGTGTCATTTTAGCAGCTGTAGAAGCCCTGTGAGCTTTAAGACAAATGGAGGGGGAAGTTGTTTTGCCAGTTAATAAGAGCACAAGTATTGTTCACTGTGAGGAGACCCTGAGCTTACAGGGTTAAACAGCCCAGTGTATGCGTTCCACCTACTGTGGAGGGACCCTGCGGCATTTCCAGGGTCTATCAGAGCGAGCGCATATTTGTCCCCGCCCAGACTGGCTACTGACATAGGGCCACACAAATCTGCATCCACCAGCTCAAAAGGTCTGGTGGTCTCCCTTTCAGACCTTGGGTAGGTGCATGTTTTCATCTTTGCGTGCTTACATGCCCTGCAATCAAGAAATTTAGCACATGACTTCATTTTGCACCCCTCAGTGCACTCTGGGATCTTCTTCACGTAACCCCACGGCATGTGACCCATTTGTCTGTGCCAAAGATGCTGGCATTCACATGTTCTGATATTCTAATAAACAAACAAATGATTCCTTCCCTCCCTTCTTAGGTTCTCTGTGAACTCTTCCACTCCTCTCCTCAAAGAAGCAACCTCCCAACATCAGGAAATATTTCAGGATTCATTAGAAGGCTGTTTTTGCAGTTGATGCTAGAGGATGAAAAAGTCACAATGTTCCTTCAGTCACCTTGTCCAGTAAGTTACTTCTCTCTGCGCCCCCACCTAGGACTGGAACATTCTGTATGTAACTAGATATTGGATGCTTTTCGATGATTTGATATCATTCCCCCCGGTGGGGGTTGGTGTCAAAACATGTGCAGTGTTTTTCAGCCCCAAAGACGTAGACAGTGATGCACTTTTTAAAAAATAATATCTTTTTATAATAGTAGGTTGATGTTGATTATAATGAAAATAACCCTGGAATGATTTTCTTCTTTTTAGTCTGGTGTATTGTATGTGTGTATGCTTTTTGCTTTATTAGAAATTCTGTGCTATAAGCATTTTTAACAGAAGCACTGGTTATTTTTAAAAAATTAGTGGGAAGTAATTTGAAAACCTTACTACTATGTGTCTGCATATGTGTCAGTTACCAAGAATGATTCATAGGCCTACAGCAGAAGGTGTTTGAATATTTGAAAGAAACACTACAAGGAGACTCTTGGTTACCCAGCTCCTCATGAGGCCAAAATGCTAATGTCTTTTAACATTAGCTGTAGCTCAGTTACTGATTTTAATTCTGTTTTAATTACTTGACCTATTTGGCCCGGTGGCTACTGTGAGGCCATCCTTCTAGCTTGTTTCTTTTTCAGCGGGCAGATCCTGATGCCACCTTCTCACTTTCAGATAAACAGTCCTTCAACTGTAGTACAAAAATACAGGTTTCTTGGAAGTATCCGTTCAAAATAAAGTATTTGAATAATATCGCAATGAAAATTATTTTGTAGTTGACAGCAAAAAAAACTTTTCTAAGCTGTTAAAATCACCCTGAATCTCACATCCTATAAAGTACAGTCATACCTCAGGTTAAATGTGCTTCAGGTTGAACGTTTTCAGGTTACGCTCCACGGCGACCTGGAAGTAATGGAACGCGTTACTTCTGGGCTTCGCCGCTTGTGCATGCGCAGACGCTCAAAATGATGTCATGTATGGAAGCGGCGAATCGCGGCATGTGCAGACGCGGGTTGCGTTTGCTTCAGGATGCGAACAGGGCTCCGGAACGGATCCCATTCGCATCCAGAGGTACCACTATATTGCAATAAAAGCTATTTTGGGTGGCAGGCAGCTAAGATTTACTTGGAATAGACCCATTGAAATGGCTGGCCCTAACTTTGTCATATTTTTAATTTCAGTGGGTCTACTCTAAGAAACCTTACTGGAGTGCCACCCTATATCTCTGACAGCGAGAAATGTTTATGTATAGCATCTTGAAACTTATATTTATGTTTTATTTCTAAATGCTTGATAAAATTTTATGTTTTCTGTCTTCTAGTTGTACAAAGGTAGAATTAATGCAACCAGCCATGTAATTCAGCATCCAATGTATGGGGCAGGACACAAGTTCCGCACTCTTCTTTTACCAGTCTCAACAACACTGGCAGAGGTTCTTGATCGAGTGTCAGGCAAGTTGCTTATTATTCTTAATTTTTTTAATGTACTTTTTGTTGTATTTAATGAAATTTTAGACCTAGATTTCAACCATACCAATGAAAATAAGTTTCATACACTTTACTTATTATCTGTTAGATGTCTTCTACTTGACCCTTTCTTCAGTCCAAAGCGCAGGGGGATTTCATATCAGAAATAATTAAAACAGTCATCTAAAATAAGTGAACGTAAAATTGTTACGTTACATTAACACACAACTGAGCAGCAGCAAAAATGCCAATCAACTCTCCTGGGATGAAACAAATTACAAACCAAAAGCCTGAGTAAACAAAAACATTTTGATTTGATATTTAACTATATATGTAGGGGCAGAAAATGAATATAGTTGATGGGGTTGAAACATTGTCTAAATGTATGCCCCATGTTGGGCAAAAGTTTCCTGCATTTCAGGGGGGTTGGAACAGATGACCCTTGCGGTCCCTTCCAACTCTACCATTCTATGATTCAACTCATGAGTCTGTCAGCGAAAGCCCTATGCAAGGACTTCCGCTGGCAGAACAGGGCTGTCCCCCTTGTGCTGCCCTGCAACCCCTGAAAAACCCTGGAGCAGCACTTGGGGGAGAAGCGGGATAATTCAATCTGGCAAGCTCAAATGCTTACCCTAGCATGATGTTGAATTCCTTATTTTATATTTTTAAAATTATATTCCATTTTTCACAACAATAAAACGTGCAGTATACAAACTGTAGTAAAACTTTCAATTGAAATCCTCAGTGATTTACAATCTCTTTAAAAATTAAAATGTAAAACATCCGAGATGCATTCAGGGAGGAAATACCTTAGGCTGCAATGCTATACCCATTTATTTGGGAGCAGACCTCCAATGCTGATGATTGATGTTGCTGCAATTGTTAGATCAGATTGTTCAGATCACACCAGCCCACCTTGCTCCTCTCATGCATGTTCACACCCCACTTTGCCTTCACACGTGTAGATCCTAGTGCATGTAGATATTGGACAAATGTGCAGACAACACAGAACAGTTTAAAGTGCATTTGACACTCCTCTCCATACATATGCTCCAGTGCACACAATATGTGAATGTCAGGCCATTGTAGGGCGTATTGGTACACTCCATATATCCCAAGACACATATGGATTGAACAATTCATAGGAACATTTTGGGGGCATTCAGTGCTTGAAGCCATGAGAGAAGCGAAAACCAGATAACATTTCTTCATATACAGTAATCTTTATTTTTCAGATACCCCAAGCATAACCGCAAAATTAATCAGTGAACAAAAAGAAGATAAGGAGAAAAAGAACTATGAAGAAAAAGAAAAAGTTAAAGCAGAAAATGGGTTTCAGGACAATTACAGTGTTGTTGTTGCCTCTGGTATGTTTTTCCTTGTTCAGCTTTGATGTAAAATTATCAGGTGTGCTTGGGATGGGGTGGAGAAAGGGGCTGAGAGCACACCACAATGTAGTCATTGTTGCTCAGTTCAAAACAGCAACAAATTAAATACAAGTACTCCCAAGTTTGTTTAAAAATATATAATGTCAGTTCCTTTGTACTCCTTGGCCAACACAGTGGAATGCAGGAGTAAACACACTGAAATAAAGATTATAGTATTTGTTAAAGAATTGGAACTGAATTGAATAGGACACTGGGTGTGACACTTAGCTATGGAAGGTTCCACATGTTTCTGCATTGGTTTTAAAGGTTTCTAAATCCTCGCACCAGCTCCCATGCATACAGCAATCTCTGCCGCCCAGGTAGAATTGCCTTGGCATGCAAGCAGTGCATTCATAGGTCTGCCACACAGGTTAAAAGTTCTTCAAACATGAGGTGGTGCCATGCGGAGTGATTTGTGGGCATTTCTCATGCAGTTAGAATCTCATTTATTCAAGCTGTGTTGTTAAATATGCCTTTAGAACGCTACTTCATTTCTGTTACAGGTTTGAAATCTCAGTCGAAAAGGGCTGTATCCTCCACCCCCCCTCGCCCACCCTCAAGACGAGGGAGAGTGATGGCAGATAAAGTAGGCAACTCCTCCACTGGAGGCGACACGTCCAGCAAAACTATTAGTGTTCCTGTTTTTCACCTGTACCATAAACTGCTACCAGGTAATGTTCCATATTTTCTGATAAAGCATATTTTCCAGCATTCTGAGGCATATAAAGTCCTGGATCTATCCATTCACCCAAATGGTGGCATTATAAATAGTTTTTGTTCTGTCTTTGTTTTATATTGCCGGTTAGGATTCCGTATTATGTAAGCTGCTGGTATGCGGTTGTTGTCCAGGAGGTTATCCTATATGCATCTTAAAGTAAACAAACAAATGAAGGCAGTATTGAAGCATCTAAATATTTATCCAGACGAATAATGTGTTTGCTTTATAATCCAGAAGTTTCTCAAAATTAGCTGAGAATCTGAGGAAAGAGTCCAAAGTCTAAGCATTGCCAATACTCTAAGAAATAAAAATGTGAAAGCTTGAAATGACAAAAGCTCGTCACACCAAAACCATGGTTTGCATTAAGCACAGTTGAGCATTCAAATCATCATTTGAAACCTACAAACCATTATTTAAAGTTGTTTGTTAACTAGTTAATGTTCTGTAGGTCAGCCACTGCCGCCCGAGATGACCCTTGCCCAGCTTCTGACTCTGCTGTATGACCGCAAACTCCCTCAAGGATACCGATCCATAGACTTGGCAGTTAAGCTGGGCTCCAAGGTGATCTCAGATCCAAGCCTTTCAAAAACAGACTCGTTCAAGCGCCTCCACACTGAAAAAGGTATCCATTGAATTATCTGTTTTCATCATGTTTTCCTAACTTCTCATTCCGCTCTTTCTCCTCTGCAGTCAGCCTAGTTAACCAACACCTCTCATCCACATGAACTCTGGGAATCGCCAAGTGGCTCTTCTCTACCTTTGGTGCCCTGCTAAGAACTCCTCTTCCCCCTTCTTTTCTCTGCTTAAGATTTTGACCCCTTCAGTGCTAAAATTGAAGCCATCTGCTCTGGTGTCTCTGGCTCTCTCTTCCGCCTCTCCCTCCTCTTGCACCTCCTTCTACCCTTTCTGCCTTCTCTCCTGTCACATTTGATGAAATCGCAAGCTTGTTATTCTCATCTAACCCCTGCACATGCTCCTTTGATACTGCCCCTTTCTGACTTCTGGTTACCATCTCCCCTGTTTTTACCCATCCTCTCCTCCACATTATCAGCCCCTCTGCTTTTTCGCTCCTTCCCTTCAGTGTGTAAGCATGCCTCTCTCTCTTTCCTCTGTCATACCTGTTCTTTGTGCAATATACATAGATGACATTGTATTAAAAACCTTTATTTATAGATATTATAATTCATATGGGCAAAGTATTCTAGAGTCACCCATATATTTTGCCCACTGATTCTTTTGTTCAAAAGTCACTTCATTTTTTGCCTACTTCTTCAGAGATGGATAACTGCTATTTAACTGAAAGAGGAGCCACATACCCCTACCCTAAAAATAGAATAAACTGTGCAAGCTTTTTTTTCCAGATTGCTTTAGCCTGTGTTCCAAAATTACTTGGGTATTCCAGATTAACAGTGTCTATGCAAGGGCCTTTTATTTAATAATATAATTTCACTGAACAATTGCCTTTTTTAAAATCTGTGTGTATATAGAACATGCAGATTTGTTGGGGCCTTGCACTGAAGATGAAGCAGTCACACCAGGTGAAGAGTGCATGGATGCTGTGCTGGATGAATCCTTTCTTGAAGTGTGTCCCATTCAGTCTCCATTGCAAGTTTTTGCTGGTATGGGTGGCCTGGCCCTCATCGCAGAAAGGCTTCCTATGCTTTACCCAGATGTAATTCAGCAAGTAAGTCAAATCCTTACTACTTGTATTTTGCCTTCCTTTAATAAGTAGAGAAGTTCTTACTTGTGTTTTATAACTGAATATGCTGTAGACCTGTTCACAGTCTGCATAATGCTACGGTTTTCATTTCTGATAGCAGTTGGGAAATCTTTGATTTTAGTTTACGTTGGTGTAATTTCATTATCCTAACTGAATTAGTCTAGGGACTTTCTAATGTCGTTATTTGCATCAGAAAGTGTTCTTAAGTAGCTGCCTCAGAGGATAGTATTAAGCATCTTCTTTTCTTTCTGAAGGTGAGTGCTCCAGTGGTTACATCCACTACCCAGGAGAAGCAGAAGGACAGTGATCAGTTTGAATGGGTTACCATTGAACAATCGGGAGAGCTGGTTTATGAAGCCCCAGAAACAATTGCTGCAGAACCTCCACCAATCAAATCAACAGTTCAAACTATGTCTCCCATACCTGCTCATTCTTTGGCTGCTTTTGGATTATTTCTTCGCCTCCCAGGCTATGCTGAGGTGCTACTTAAAGAGAGGAAACATGCCCAGTGCCTGCTTAGATTGGTGTTGGGAGTTACAGATGATGGTGAAGGAAGTATGTACTGTAACTACTAAATATATTTGGGGACTAATGCTAAAGATTTCTCTTGACTGTACAAGTTTACAAGTATTTGAAAGAGATAAAACTGGCTTTTGTGAAATTCCATATCTCTTCTGGCTTTGGAACAAAAGTATATGAGAGTCAAAATCGGTCCTGAAGTGCAGATTTGTTGTTCTTGTTTTAACCTTCATTGCCCAGAAAAATTGGTCAGAGCTAATAGAATTTTATTTTATTTTTTAACAGGGCCTCTAATGGAAACTTGATTAAGAGCAATAACTGTTCAACTTAATTTCAGGAAATCTCTGTCCTTTCATGTTAAATAAACCAGATTTTGATGGCCTTGTAAAGTTAAAATATCTAGACATTGGCCTAGTTTTTTATCTGACGCTTATTTCTGCTCTCGTTTGGATCCATCCAAATGTAGACAGGTTGTCGTAAGTAATAAGAAAGGGCAAAATAATCTTAACTGGCACCTTGATTTTCTGCTTTTGCTTCCCTTTCCCTAGGTTTGTGTTGCAACTTTTATTATGTTATGCACAGGGTGGGAGACAATATGAACCAAGGTTACCAGAAAGTTTCTGTGTAGATATTCCCTCCAATTGGTGTGCGAAAACATACTTGATTATAAATCACCTATTTCCCTCGCTTCTTGACCACTGTCATTCTGCTTGTTGCTTATCTCCTCCTTTCATACAGTCTGAAAATGTTGATGCTCATTGTAATTCCAAACTTTTTCTGTTTCTGTTTTCTCACTGATTGTTCTGATGCACTGTCTCTAATGGCAATGGTCTCGTACTTCATTTCCTCCACATAGCAGTATTTTCTCTGTATTTTCATTAGTTGGTTGTGTGTATTTAGAGATGTGTGATAGTTTTAGTAGACTGCAGCTACAGCAGAGAAACCCTGAGTTTCAACACATTAACACTTTACTGTCTGATAAAAAGAGCTGTAGAAGTTAATACTCATGAGTACCATCAAAGTACTCAAAGTATCAAAGCATTTCAAATGCTTCACATAGGATATGTTGTTTTCATTTCATACTAGAGACACGCTACTAATTTATTTGTTGAAAGCTGTTGCCTCACTTTTCCACTGAAGTGTAGTCAAGACTGCTTGCATAATGAAAAATCAATTAAAATAACAATACAACATACAAAACATTCACAACTAAAGGCAGAGGCTACCAAATAAAGCACATAAATAAGGCAGGAAGAGGCGGGGAACTAGCATGCCAGACGCATTTAAGAAAAAGATGTTTGTGCAGTGGTGAAAAGCTGCCAGGAAGGTGGTGCAGCCTGCTTGGCAAACAGTTACAGTGTCTTGATGCAACTACAGAAAAATACCTTTTCCTTCTTCCCAACCAAATGCAATTCAGTTGTTGGTATGGCCACAGAGAATAGTCTCTGTAGAAGAACTTAATTAGCGTAGAACTTCCCTTATATATCCCAAGTCATAGAGGGCTTGAAAGGTTGTTAACCAGAACTTTAAATTGGGTCCAGAAATAAGCTGAAAGGCCGTGAAGTTGCTCTGAAGAAGTAACATGCTTCTGATGTTGGGACCCCCAGTCAACAACGTGGCGTTAGCATTCCAGGCCAGCTGAGGTTTCCAGACTGCTTTTAAAGACAGCCTCATATAGTGCACTGCAGTAATCCATCAGGTTATGCTGTAACTAAGCCCCAGCCAGATCCAGGAGTAGCCCCAAGCTGCAAACTTAGATCACACCATTCTGACCAATATAAACGTTGCTAGATTCATACATTTAAAGAAAAATAGATTAGCATCAGTGCTGCAGAAAAATAAAATATCCAAAATTCAAATGGTAAAACCCAGCGCAGCTATAATGTTTTGCAAACTTGTTATTGTAGCAAAGAGAACACTAGAGCCTGAGGCGCATGTTCTACCATCCCTTTTAGTGTTGTGTTGTAGCATTATTGATGCTAACAATTGTTGCATTTTAACCGGCCTTAGCAAACTAATTTCAAACATTGCTGTAAAGCTACCGTAAATTTATTGTAAATCCTAAAACAGGTGTCATGACATGCCATAGTTCATTCCTGTAGGAGAAAAGGAACATCTGAGCCTGCCATTTGTTTCATGTCTCTTAACAGTGGTAAAGAGGTGGAGAAATGTTTCATATAGACTGGGACTTAATGGCAGAACAGTTTCAAGCAAATGTTTAATCAGGTGGCGTGTTCTGGGATTTCTCATATCTAATCTGTACGCCTGGACTTAAAGAACATTGATATTCCCACATTACAAAATGTTCCTCATGCAGTTTTGCAACACTTCACAGTAATGTCATATTAGATGTGGAGCAAATTTTGTGTAATAGGGCTAAATGTAGATTCAGAAAAAATGGCAATGCTGTTTAATTTTTTGTTAATCTATGTCTACAAGAATCTAGCTTCCTGCACTGAGGAATTCTTTCATGCAGAAGCACTCTAAAATCTCTAACACATATTATCCACATGATAATCCTATGCAAAGTGAGCAACACTTAGTCCAACCATGTTTCATGAAGGCTAAGGACTAAGTTTTGGGACGCAGGTGGTGCTGTGGGTAAAAGTCTCAGCGCCTAGGGCTTGCCGATCGAAAGGTCGGCGGTTCGAATCCCTGCAGCGGGGTGCGCTCCCGTCGTTTGGTCCCAGCGCCTGCCAACCTAGCAGTTCGAAAGCACCTCCGGGTGCAAGTAGATAAATAGGGACCGCTTACCAGCGGGAAGGTAAACGGCGTTCCGTGTGCGGCTCTGGCTCGCCAGAGCAGCGATGTCACGCTGGCCACGTGACCCGGGCAGCGCTGGCCCACGGCCTCTTGAGTGAGATGGGCGCACAACCCTAGAGTCTGGCAAGACTGGCCCGTACGGGCAGGGGTACCTTTACCTTTACCTTTACCTAAGGACTAAGTTTACTAAGCCCAGTAGAGTCCAGCCTTGTTATTTACCAGATACCTTCCTTCCTTGTGCCACTTTCAAGAAAATTAATATTACGTTCTATACCTACTTCATAATGACAGTATGATCGCATTTTCCTATTTCTGTCCTTCTCCAGTTCCCTCAGTCACTCACAGTTGTTTAGAAATAACAAACAAGAAATAGTATTTTAAAACTTAATAAAATACCTATAATATGCTTTAAGCTTAATGCCGTGTGCTGACAGAAATGTTAACACTTGTTTTCTCTCTCCATCTAGGTCATATTCTGCAGTCTCCTTCCGCTAATGTGCTTCCAACCCTTCCGTTTCATGTGCTGCGCAGCTTGTTCAGCACCACACCTTTGACTACTGATGATGGAGTACTCCTCAGGCGAATGGCATTAGAAATTGGGGCAATACATCTTATCCTTGCCTGTCTGTCTGCTCTTAGCCACCATGCTCCAAGAGTCCCCAATTCTAGTTCTAACCAGACGGAGGTCAGTTTTGCTTCAGAATAATAGGATCAGAAATATAAAGATGGGATTTGGAGGGGGGGTTAAGCCAACTTATCCTTTCCTCCATGTATTCAGAATAATGGTCAAATCTGTACTTGCTTCCATAGAGGTAAAATGTTTAACTTTTGATTCAATTGTTATGATGTCATACTAGGAAGTGGCATGTCTATAGCTGACATATTGAAACATGACAGTATCTAATATCAAAGAGGTGGTTAATATTTATGGTCAGAAATGGTTTCTCCAAACCATAAGTTGTTTACAAAGAATACCTGTTACCCTTACAGCAAAGCAACTTAGCTTGTGGGTATTCCTTGATACATCTTTGTCATCAGAAGTCCAAGTGTGGCTAGGAGTGCCTTTCATCTGTTTTGTCGGGTTCGCCAGCTACGACTGTTCCTGTACAGGGATAGGAAGAACGCTGTAGTCCATGTGCTGATAACCTTGCAGCTAAACTGCTGTAATGTGCTCTGTGCGGAACTGCCCTCTGGCCTGGTTTGGAAGCTCCAGCAAGTGCAGGAGGCAAGATTTCTGATGAGGGCATCTGGCCAACAATATGTGACACCATAGTTAAAGCATCTGTCGGGTTTGAGGTTCTTGTGTTAATCTACAGATTCCCGAACAACTTAGTCCTGCATAATTCAGGAACTGCCTGAACCCTTGCATTCCAGCTCAGTCACTGAGATAATATGTTGGAGTCTTGTTGGTCGTACCCCAAGTTGGTGATGCTCATTTGACAACAACAGGGAGCCAAACTTTGAGGGTCATTGGCTCAGTCTTGTGGGGAGTACTCTACTGATAAGGATTCAGCAGGTTTCTTCTGTTCCAACTTTTAAACACCTGCTGAAAACTTTTCTGTTCCATTAGGTTTACGCAGACAATTAAGAATACATCTTTACGCAATAGTCATTTGAGTTCTGATTTTAACTTTTTATGTGGCTTTTATTGTATAGGTTTTACATACAGTTGTTGTGAACTGTATTTTATTTATTAATTAGCAGCATATACATATTTTTATAAATAAACTGCTGGAGATCTGACTTGTAACATGTGCCAGGGTTTGATCATCCACCACATTATTCCAGTCTTTCTCCCTAATACGTATAAACAGTATGAACACAGGGTTTAAATGACTGCTTCCACAGCACAAAATGGATTTTGTGGGGAGGCCATATTAAAGTGCTTTTTGAAAAGGATTATAATATATATCTAGCAAGAGACTAGAGTAGTTTTAATTAGCTTCACAGACCACATTTTGGAAATAATAATAATAATAATAATAATAATAATAATAATAATAATAATAATTTTTATTTATACCCCGCCCTCCCCAGCCAAGGCCGGGCTCAGGTTAGGGTTCCTGATGTATGCAGCATGCCACTATGCAGTCATAGACCACAAAAACTCACAATAGGAGATACTGTTTGTGGCTCCTTAGAACAAACTTATTTGGACTGATTGTAGTTTTTTAAAGTGTAGCCAAAGCTGGCATCTAGTCAACTAGTTCCAGGCCACTGAACATGCTACAAAATCCATAATGCCTAAGCAAGCTTCATCTACAAATATTGCAGCCACACCGATCTTCTCTTTACATTGGACAAATAACCTTCATTAGAGAGATTTAAGGAATTTGGAACAGGCATTTCAGGACATGGTAGATGACTTGACCATATACAGTGACAAGGAATACAATGAGAGTTGTGATAAGGTTCAAAGAACCTGCTGAGAATGCTTCCTGCTGACAGCTTCATTTGGCAAAATGATCCTCTAGTGAGAACACTACTGTGGAAAGTGATTGCTGTATCATCTTTTCTATGCTGTGTGATTCTTCTGGGCCATTAAACAAAACAAGTGTTATTTTAAATAATAAGCAATGCTCTGATGTCCATAGAGGTAACCTTACATGTCTAAGTGCATTAGAAAATCAAGTTGCTTATGTTCCAGTAAGACCTAGGAGATTTAAAGTCCATAAGATCCCATTAAAGTTGAAGCATAGACATCCTTATGTAAGACACTTTATTGTTGTATTGCAACCTGAACATTGTCTTATAAGATTACTATCTGAGAGCAATTAAAATTGTCAGTAGGTGGGGGAATTGCTGCATAACGTACACAATAGTGTGTCAGTCACCAGGTAGTTTTGATATTCTGAGTAATTACATTGTTCTGTGCTCAAGTCGGTAACATCTTTTTGTTTTTGTGTTTTATATAATAATTTTTATTAATTTTCAATTACAGTCCAATAATGGCCTCATTATAACAATACCAATATATAATACAATTATTAATACCAATCATTCAAATACCGAATTATATAATTTATATTAAGTGGCCTCCTGCGTGCTAGATTTGATGGTTTGGTGATTTTCTTTATTTTTGCATTCCAAAATCTTATTAATTTTAATTACACTCCAGTCATAATAATAATTCCTTATACAACACCCGCAATATTCAACTTCTATTCATGTTGACACATTAAATGATTTATAAAACTACAGGTGAAGAACTCAAACAATATCCTTGTTCTTCCAATGTGTGGCAATTATTCTGTCCGTGGTGTTTCTTCCTGTCCTTGTAAGATGTTATGTCTTCCTTTCCCCCAGTTGTTGCTGTTATCCGTCATGCCTTGGGCGGAGCTGATATCCCATTGTTGTTCCAGAAATTTCTCTTATCGCTCCATCCCGTGCTTTAACAACAGTTGCAAAAGTCACTCTGTCCCAAATAACCTGTTGTCACCATTTTTCCTCTCAGCCTGGGAAGAAGAGCGGTCTTGAACTGCAGATGACTTAATAAAGAACCTTATCAGTTCCTTGGCAGTTCAAAGACTTTTTTCATCCTTTCTTCCAGCTGAAGATAATATGAGCAATTATACTTCCAATTAAATTAAATTCCAAGTTCTCTTAGTGTTATTCAGTTCACTTTGTAAATAATAAAGGATGGAGAAGAATCAGCTCTTAAGTTTCCATTGTAAACCTTTTGCAAAATAAAGTTTCCCTCCCTTTTTCCTTTTTTTTTTTTTACACACACAGTTCCACTTGATATTATATTCCACGTTTATAATCCAATTTCTTCCATCCTCGCTTTTACAAATATAATTTGAACTAACATTCAGGGGAGGGTTACTGAATCATAAATGTAGAGAAGAAAACTTTAAATGAAGAAACCATGGGCTTCCTCCCCCGCCCCCCCGTCTTTTGCACTGAATGAAGTCTTATCTCAAATTCAAACCTTAAAGTCTTTGCAGTTGGTTTCTTCCGCAGTTTGTGATCTCATCTCTTCTAGCATCCTATAGCATAGATCCTGGGGATGAAAGCCACTTACCAAAGCTGCTTAGAATCCATGGTTAAGAGGGACTTTTAACAACCCATGCTCAAAGAATCAGAATAAAGAGAATCTAGCGTTTATTAGGTTATTATTTGGCTTCTGATTCCTGAATATGAAATGAAGTGATTCTAAATAGTAGGGTGATTTATTTTTCTTTTTACTAGCCACAGGTGTCAAGCACACATAACAGTGCAACCACAGAAGAACAGCAGCTTTACTGGGCTAAGGGCACTGGGTTTGGAACTGGTTCTACTGCTTCTGGATGGGATGTGGAACAAGCTTTAACTAAACAAAGACTGGAAGAAGAACACGTCACGTGTCTCTTACAGGTACTGGAGAACAACACAACATTCATGCATTGCCCCAAAATACCATTTGGTTTCTTACGTGTATTGGCTGATAAGTTGTGCTTTAGTGCATTTTCCACTTGCATGGTCAAAAGACCCTGTCTGCAAGTCAGAAAACCTTGTGTCTAACTCTTGGGCATGCAACTCAGCTTCATTATTCCTCTCTTCCTTTCAGACTTTATGTTGCATAATGAACCTTTTAAAACACTTGGATGTTCGAAAAATATTATTTGCAGCACATTTGTAGCTCCTCCCTTCTTTGGGAAGAGGGAATGAAATTGACATTTTTTAAGGTGGTGGTTGTAATGGGAGTTCTTAAATTCCCCATTAAAATTGCTGTTTTAAAATCATAAAGAATTCTGAACTTTTTTGTTCTAAATATATATTTTTTGTCTGCCTAGTAATAAAAAGTTTATAATACTGGATTTCTTATTCATCAGATATATCACATACTCAGTTTAATAAGCGTCTAATTGTTATCTTTCAGCTCACGTTCTATATGACTTGTTCTACTATTATTAATCTAATTTTGACTCAATGTTTTTAAACTGCTCAGGTTTTGGCTAGCTACATAAATCCTGCAGGCAGCACATCAAATGGAGATGTCCAGTCCAGCCACGAAAGTAGAGGACATAACAGCAATGCCCTTCCGTCAGTTCTGCTAGAACTACTTAGTCAATCATGTCTTATTCCAGCAATGTCATCTTATCTCCGCAATGATTCAGGTAATGTACTGCTCTTTGTTTTTAAAAGCAGCACGTTCTAGTCTGGTAAATACATTTCAGGTTTTTATAAAAGTTGCTTTAGATGTCAAATTCAAATGTAGCATTTGAAGTTTGGGTAATGTGTGAGAAATTAGTGGCTTGAAGCTGAACATAATTAGTCTAGAAGCAAGTAGAAGTGCAGTTTGGCTGCGAGGTATTTTGTGTTGGCGGTGCATATTTCCCACTTCTTATTCCTATTTTCTTATGTAAATGTGTACTATTTAACTTTCATGTCCACTGTCTATATGCAAGTACTGCAGTGATAAACACTAGAAGCTTCCACAAACACTATACAATGCTATCTTTTGGCAGTAGGACTCAGAATTGTTGCAGGTTGAGGGTCTGTCAGCATATTATGTCTCATTCCAATGTCAGCAGTTCCGAAATATATATAGTTCCTCTTCCTGTTGGGTGTGTGCATCCTTGCTTTCTGCAAAGCTGCTTCTGTTGACCTTTGAAGCTCTTGCTGAAGTGCAATTAAGCATGAGGAATTTGTCAAAAGTGGAAATAGGACTTGCCCTGTGTGCACATTAAAGCACTTTAGTGTAGGGTTTTTGAATTAGTTGAATTCTGTTTGTTCGGCCATAAGGAAAGATCCCAGCCCTATCTGAGCACAATTTGATAATCCTACAACTGCTGAACTAAGGTTCGAATTCAGTGTAGTGCTATAGCAAATATTCTGTCAGTGCAAGGATTTCTTCCTGTGCAATGGAACTTTCTCTCCCTGTCCTCTCCCTGAATGAAACCTAAATCGGTTCTCTCAGCCTTGTGGAGCAGATTTGTGGATAGCACAGAGGGAGTTGAGAGAAAGTCCCATTGCATAGACTTGCACAATTATTTAGTTGAATACCACTTGACTTACACTCTACTGCTTTTTCTTCATGATGAAAGTTACTGTGATTTGAAGTTTAATTTCATTAATAAGGCTCTTGCAAGTTTTTTTTTTGTCATTGCCCAAATGCTTTGTCAGGTTCACTGACCTTTTAAAATTAATTCTTGTATGTTGCATGAGTACGCACTATACTTCCCATATGATCTTTCCAGAGTACTCGGTAGTATATTTTGCCAGCAGTTTCTGTAGCTAGCTCCTTAGCAATACGCATTTCCTATTACAAAAAAATGTTTTTTATATCTACATTCTATATCAATATTATCTATACATTTTCAAGTTTCTGGTTAATTTTAACCCAGATTCTGACCATATCTACTTAGAAGTCAGTCAGTACTGTCAATTTTCATGCAACTGCTTCCATAAGTATGCTTAGGGTTTCAGATGTCATCTTTTTGCCCTGCTAAAGAAGATTATCCAGTGGTTTATAAGGTATCAGTAGGTTAGCATTTGTATTGCCAGGGATGGGGAACCTGTGACTCTTCAGATGTTGTACTCAGACTCATTATCTCTGACCACTGGCCATGCTGGCTGGAGCTGATGGAAGTTGGGAATCAAAGAATAAGTAGAGGGCCACAGGTTCCCTTTTCCTGTACAATTGTACCTCGGTTTAAGAACGATTTGGTTTACAAACTCTGTAAAACCGGAAATAGTGTCTTGATTTGAGAACTTTACTGTAGTCTAAGAATGGAATTGGAATGGTGGAAGGGCACCAGTGGCGGGAGGCCTCATTAGGGAAAGTGTGCCTCAGTTTAAGAACGGTTTCGGTTTAAGAACGGACCTCCGGAACGGATTAAGTTCGTAAACCAAGGTACCACTGTATTATGGATCCCATGGAGTCTCATTTAAGGTTTATTGTCTCCTATTTCTAAGCATGTGACTCGAATTGTTAATGCCATGATCTCAAATGAAGCAGTTCTACACAAATTCAGATCTTTGCATGCTTTGTTGAAATAAGCAGATAGAAGCAGGAGTCTTGAACCTTTTAAAAACCAAGCATCCAGTTAGCCCAAGAGAACCCACTTTTCATCCAGATATAGATATCTAAATCCACTGTATAAATTTATACAGTTTATACTTTTGTCTTCTTAGAAAAATACACAAGCGAAAACTGATGAACTGGTGGTATTGCTACTGGTGTTAGCCCAGCTTAGGTCAACATGACACAGGTGTGCATCTTGAAATGCCATTTGACAATTTATAGACTAACAGAGGAAGCAAGCGACATTTAAACCGATAGTTATGGACATAGAAGCAGTTAATGGTGAACAGCTATTGCCCTGAGGTCCACATCCAGTATCTGGTTGGCTGCTGTGGGGAGCACAGAGTTGGACTAAATGGGTCTCTCTCCTGATCCAGCTGGGCTTTCCTTAAAGTGGTAATGTGTTCTAATGTGTTCTACTCAGAATAAACCCACTAAAATGAATCCATTGTTTTAGATGGGTTTTCTCTGAGTATGACTTGGATGGATATCACTCAGCATAATTAGGTGGTCTGACCTATTTCTGTTACACACTTGAGCTGAATCACAGCAGATGGCTTGGCTGTTTGGATTTTGATAGCGAATGGGAAGCACAGTTGCCTTGAGCCTCCTGTCAAACTCCCCATTATCTTTCTCGCCGACCTTCATTGTGGGGTTAACTGTTTCATTTCAGTGTTGGGCAAGGTGCATAAGTTCTGTATTTTAGACATTTTGGAGGAGTGTGAGGCATAAGAAATTGAGAATGATTAACATTGGCAAGCATATCTTTATTCCATTTTCCAGTGTTAGATTTTTAAAAACCTTGATATGAAGGCCATCCTCCCTCTTACATGAACTATATCAGTGCCAGAACAAGGTCTGCTGGAAAGAAAAACAACTCCTTGCTTTTTGAATGGGATGAAGGAAATTATGTTGTTGTTATTGTTGTTGTTGAAAATAATGTGTTTGTCCCCAATATTTGCCATTATTTTCTCATTATTAATATGATTAACACTCATTCAAGTGTTATGCCTAGTGCCACTCTCCAGCTACACCAAAAGTCTTTAAAATACATTCAGTTGTAACTAAGCTGCATTAAGTGATTTAAAAGTGTATATTTAAAATATCTTAATGCTGTTTTTCAGGACTGAGGTCCTTTCAAGGCAGCTGAAAGTAAAAACTATGCATTCATACATTAGACTTACTTTACTTTAAGAGGCTTATTCTGTAAATGTGGCAAATGAACGAGTTGGTCTACTACAAGATCCCAGTGCACTGATTTGTTTCCTTTTCATTCTGCATACCCTCTAAGGAGCTCAGGGCAGCATGCTAACTGAAATGTCTGCCATTTTATCATTGCAGTCACCCTGTGTAGTACCTTAAGCAAAGTGATAGTGTCTGACCCAGATAACCCAGGGAGCTTCATTGCTCAATGAGAAATTTGAATTTGGGATTGATAAGCCCAAGTTGACCACAGCAGCCACTGCTCCACACTTTCTGGATGATGCATGTGTCTACAGCGGAAGTGTAGAAGAGTGGGCTGGCTGGAAAACTAGGAAGCCATAAAAGATCGCCTAACAGCCAAGCAAGTGGCAGGAACCAGTCATGGTAATACTGAACTTGGTGGATGGAAAATGGGAAGACTTGTTTGCAGTTTGGAGGGTTCCTGTTCACTGTTCCAGCTAGCTAAACACACTTTCCACAGTGCTCCATTCTGTGTTTTCCCACCTGGTTTTTCATTCTGCCCCACAGCAGCCAGTCAATATTCTGTGTCCACTGAGCATGCTAAGTCTTCATGTGGCTGTTTTGGGGATCCTCACAGGGGGTTTTCCTAAACATTTTTGTACTTCTGCAAACTTTGGGATTCTTCCAAGCCTGCAGCTATCTCTTTGTTTGTGCATGGGTGGTGCTGTTTTGGTTACATGGACAACAGCATTCACAAGCTCCACAATTCAAGTACAGAGCAGTTCGTGTACACAGCTCCCTGAAGCCGCCTAATTGTCTTCTTGTGGTTTGTGGCTGCCCTGTCCTTTCTAGCCCCAAGTAAGCCAGAGTCCCTGCCCAATACTGTATTTTGAACAAAAGTGAAACAAAGCATCCCTTTTTGGATCTCTGACATAATACTGCATTTATAGTTGCCAACTGTTTTAGCCAGTTAAGTTTCTGGCTTCCAACAGAGGCATCATTTAAATTAGGAAAATAACACAAACATACATATTGCAAACCCACAACACATTGTTTGTAGAATGCTATGCATCCTAGTTAGCTTGGCCGATTAATAACATCAGACCCAGACCTATACTGTTAGTGAGCTTCAGAATGAAAACGGGAGGGGGGGAACCCATGTCCAATATGTAGCTGGTTAGATTTTAAAGGAGTGGGGAATGTATTTCAGCTTGAGGGCTGCATTCCCTTCTGGGCAGCCCTCTGGGGGCCATACACCAATGGTGGAGAGAGTAGCTTGTGCCAATTTTGCCTTTGTACGGTAAGCTGGTTTACACACACCCTCTGTATTCTCTATCCAGACAATCAAGAGGCATTATCAGGTCACATTCCAGGTAGGCAAAAACACTTGAAATGCCAAGCAGGACCAATGAGGGGGTTGGCTTGGGAGAGGCTTGTCTGAGGGCAAGCAGATGCCTGGAGGGCTTATTCAGACCCTGGGCCTGAGGTTCCCCAGCCATGATGAAATGTGCTCCCACGTAAGAGTCCAAAATGCGGTTGCATTTTCAATGTGTTTGGTCTGTAGATGGCATCAATTTGCTGCAGCAGTAATGAAATTCCTACCTACTTAAGTGATGGGCCAGGCTTAATAGCTTAATCAATTTCTTGTACTGATGTACAATTTCTTGTACTCAAACCCTGTATCTTAAATCATAATTGAAATCATTCTAAAACACCTTCAGATAGCTCCTAATACTAAGCCCTTCTCTTTGCATTTTCCCCTTGCATTGTATGTGCTTTGTTGATTGGTTTAGACCTGCTCATTCAATTAAAATGTTACGAAAACATGCTGTGGTAATTGCTGCTTATCGGACTGGCACAGTTACAAATAGTCACACATTTTTACTAATGTTGTTTATATGGAGGGGTGATTACCTGTTTTCTCTATGTCTAGGGTAAAATCTAGTGACATGCATGCATGAGCAGGACAGCTATTTGTGGTTTGGATTTCGCCTTCCTCTCTTCCCCCCACATGCCCCTGAAATCACTCTACAGGGGGCTGCAGAGGGAGGAGAGGGAGGTGAAACTTCATTCTTTTCACCCAACATTGGAATTCACCTCTTGTTTGTTTAAAAACAGGTGGGGGAAGAAAAAGTGTATCCTCCTGTGGTATCCTAATTGTATGGCTTAGGGAAAGTGGTGAATGTGGGCAGTGTTTAAATTGTGGCTGCTGTGAGAATTATGGAAGGTTGGGTTGAGGAAGGATATTAACATCTATTTACACAAAAAACATGGTTACTTGTGCTTTGCATTTGATGTATAGTCTTTGGTACAATATCCTTCATGATGCTGTAGTTTGAGCTTAGAAGTAAATCAAGGAAACATTGTTTAGCATTGTAATATGGCTTATTCCCCTTAAAACTATAACTATGTGTCCAGCTTCTGCTTGAATCATCTTGCCTTTATTCATGGCCCACTTCTTTCTTTCTGATCCCAAATATGGCCTCCCAGTTGCATGCCAGGGAAATAAAGCTCCTCTGTGCTCCTAAAATCCTTTTTATATCTCTGAGTACTTGGCTAGTCTCCCATGCATTAGTTTAGATATTTGCAATAAACATGGTTTAATTTAGATTAAGGAATCAGTGCTTTCACTGGGTAGAGAATTTGGTTCCTGGGAGGACTGAGATCAACCCACCTATCTCTAGGCCCCAGTTCCCCACCTATAAAGTGACCTTCATGGTGCTTTAGGAATGAGCATTATGTAAAAGATTAAATAGTAGATGGCAACAGCCTTGTTCTGTATCTGCTCCTATTATAAATATTTTTTTTTAAAAAAGTGTGTGTGTGTGTGTGTATTTGTATCTCTCATTTAATAAATTGTTCCCCCCCCCCCAAAAAAAAGATTGCATGCTGGAACTAGAAGCATGGAGCCCTAGTTTCTGAATTATTCTGAATTTTAAAAGCTTTATTCAGAGGATGGCCTGGCAGTACTATGAAGATGGTCCTTTTAAAGTATTGGTTTGGTTTGAAAGTAGAAGGTGAAAAAATGGAATTGTATGTACATTTTCCTTCAGAAATAATAGTGGCTCAACAGCACAGCCCTATGCCTGTTAGAAGGAAATCCCAATGGGTTCAGTGCAGATTAGTCCCAAGTAAGTGTGGATTTGATTGCAGCTTAAGTTTGTATCCTTCCAAACTCTACAATAACTTCCTTTGATTTATTCGATGGCATTTTAAGTATGTTAACCCAGGCCATAGGCAGTATGCAACTTGGAAAAAGAAACTGCCTGGTTTGGTTACTTACATGCAACTCAAAATTCCAATTAATCAAGTTGAATCCTGACTAGGTTAGTTGGATTTTAGTCCTATTTAAATAAATGGAACTTGCCACGTTGATTTCAGTGGAAAACAAAGTTCACGTAACAAGTTCCAGCTCATTGTATTTGTTTTCTGAATCTAGCTGAATTAAGAATTTCTGTAGCTTCTTTCAAACACATTGTTCACTTTAAGCTATGAGAGAGCCTTTAAAAAAATTAAGGTCATTTTAAAAAAATGGATGAACCTATCCAAAGAAATGCAAACTACGTTTTGTAGTACAAATATTTTTAAATGTTCTCTTTTGTATAGAACATCTCTCACAGGCATGGGTGAAAAATTGATATCCAAAGGCAAATATATTGACATGATTGGCAGCTGTATAATGATTAAAAGTATTGCTGAAGAATAGTCATTTAAAATTTTATTTTCTCATAATACAGTACTTTACAGTGCTCTTTTTTCTACACTTCATATATAGTTGTGTAAATTTTAGCACATAATGATAGTTTTAAAACGAACTGGACTCCTCCCACCCTGGTTGTCCACCTACACAGAGGTACATAGTCACATATCCAAAAGCATAATCGGGTCAAGTAAATAAAACATCTTGGAGGAAGGTTGTATGGCACCATTATCTTTTTTTTTTTTTTACCTGCTTATATATGCCTTGCATATTCATTGGCAGTAGAATGCCATACGCACCTCCAGTATTTGAGCTTCCGCAGTCATCAGTGAGAAGTTGAATATCTGTCATTTCTATAATTTAATAGTCTTAACTGGGTCCACAGACGTGTTTTGCAGTCACTGGTCTTGTGCCTCTAAATAGGCACTTCTCACTGGAATGTGTTTGATAGACTCTGTTTCCTGTTGGGTAGGGTTCACCAACCTTGCTTGCCATTGCTGGTCTTTTCGCACTCTGTGCTGCTCCGAGTTGCTAGAAAACCATCAGAGTGTTGTGTAGATGTAAACAAAAACAATTACAAATAGATTAAGCACTGTTCCGATGATTCCCAGCAGAGCTAGAACAGATTCCTCCTTTTCCTCACTCTCTTCTTGCCTTTTTACGTCTTCTAGTGTTGTGATGGCAGAGCTCCTCATTTTTCCTGCAAATGTCTTCACCAGTGTTCCTACAGCTGGCTAAAAGGGAGAAGGAAAAATTACTCCACATAGTAACTTGGAATTGGTTCACACTCACTCTCTCTTCCACACACCCTTGGTCATTTGCCCCCTCCCCTCCTCAGTCTCTCTGTGTGTCTATACTGTTATAGTGTGGCATTTTGTTTTTCACAATAGAGAATGGGAAATACAGGATGATTTAAATTAGGAACCTGTACCTTCTCTGCTTTAATACAGCTGTACTTCCTATTTTAAGCAAGTTGTTATCAGTTGTCTCTCCACTGATAGCCCAATCACTGGAAATAGCCAGGTGTTTATATATCTTTAGGATGGGATACTAAAGTGCAAATTTCCTAATGTAGAAATGGTAAGTGTGGTTAGTCTTGTGAAAAAGTAGGCTAGTTTTAATAGGCTTTATAAATCCCCACAATTGTGTGCTTCTAGAACAAACACAAAATACAGAATGCATGCAATCCCCCTGAAAGAAAAATACATCGTAAAGATGTTTTCATCTGATTTTCATACATGTTTTTATACGTTACAGCGTTAGAAAGGCTTTGAAAGTGTGTCTCGTGTGGAATATCAGCCATTTGGTAAATTGTCTGTTTTGTGTGATACTGAAATACATTTAAGCTGCATCCTGTACACATTTACCTGAAGCCCCTTGAACTCAGTAGGGCTTTCTTCTGAGTATGTGACTGTGCTGTAGTTAAAGCTTTTAGCTGCATAGTTCTGCATATAATCTTAATGTGTTTTGGTATCAAGTGTGCAATTTTACTTATTTGCTGTCTGTTGCCTTTAAATGTTACTGTTGAAAATTTTTGTTAGTGTGGTCAGAATGTTATGCCTAATGGTTGTGCATGTTTACACACTTAACATTCAGAAAGACATTCTATGTTACAATGGTCTTGGCTTCTCCTGAAGTCTCATGGATCTTTTTATTATTACCCTTGCATTTAAAGGTAAAATGCTGGTAGCAATCAAAATAAATAAATTCATTTTTGAATAAAGATTTTTAAAAGCCTCTCTTACCCTACATTGCATCAGGAATAAAATCTCATCAGACATGCTGCTTACTCCTCACTGCAGTGGAGAAACAGCCTTATCTTCATGGAGGGCTGTTCTTTTCACTCAAAGCAGAAATCATATGCATGCATGAACAGTTTCTTGATAGATTAATCTGTGGATGCGATAATATTACAAAATCTTCCGAGAAATGTAGGCATTCTTTTGGTTATCCACTGAAACGATGCGCTGTTAGTAAAGAAACCTCTGCTCTGCATATCCAGGTTGTATGTTTCTTCCCTGTTTAAATATTGAAATCTTCCATAAGATGAAACATTTTCTGTGCAAACAGTGATTATAGCATTAAGGCTCCAGTTAAAATTTAATCTCCCACTTCTTGTCCTGTATATGTAGCTGTTCCCCAAGACATTCCAATAGAATGGTCGTTTGACATCTTCTCGATGTGGGTAACTCTCTGGATATGTTTCTCTCGTGTAGCTGAGTTGTAAATCCAAATGTAGCAGATATTAGTCTGTTTACATTTTTGTCCAGAAGGAAGGAAGTTTCTTGTTTCCTCTGGGGTTAGGAGTGTTGCACACCTGCATTCAAAGCATCTAACAAATAATTCCAAGGCATTCTTCGGAGCATTGCATAACTTAGCAGCCAGTCAAATCTGAGGAGTGGAATGACAGTGGCTTCAGTTGCATGCTGTAGTGAGTGGTGACATTGATTAAACATGCAGTTGGCACTTGCTGAATAAAGAACAAGCTACAAGTCACCCTTGCAGACAGGGAATTGCATAACAATACACGGTGGTTCTGCTGTTTCATTGTCAGGCCAGTCACATTTTAATCCAGTAACAACTGTGAAAGTGTCCTGTGTAGAATAAAGCCAAGTTAGCTGTGTGTCAGGGTTTTCTGACAATGTGCTCTGTTACAAATAGATGACATTACGGCATTCATGCTGAAACAGGCTGCCTGGGTCCTGTTGTTTTTTTGGTCCCTTTCCTTCTGCTTCTTGTAGGCTATTGTTTTGGGATGGAATTTCCTTTTAATGTGCATTCATTCCTCTCCTGTGCTCTACCTGAAGAATACAGGTCAGTGTGAACGTTGTCAACATAATACAATTAACAAAAGAAAATGTTCGCCATCTATTGTGGTAGGTAGCATTAACTTGAAATAATTTGATGTATGAATTATGGATCTTAGTGTTTTTCAGGCTGGTGTGTGAGATTTGTGTGTAATAGTTGTTCATTATTATTATTTTTAGTATTTATACAGTAGTTAACTTTTGTAGGTGGCTGTCTCACTGGAAGGCATTTCAGTATTTATTCATTACCAGATACATGGAGAATGCTATTGAATGAAAACCGTGTTTGCTTGCATTCAGCGTCTGTGTGATGTGCAACTGGCTTTCCTTGTCTACAGATGTGTTCTTTCTGTGAACATTTTTTTAGGAGGGGCTCCTCCTAGGAAAACCTTGTGGTTTCTGTGATTTTCCTTTTAAAGGAATTAAAAGCCTCAAAAGGTGTGTGCAGAACAAAAGAATAGTGTTGCTGTTTAAAACTTGATATGTAACAGAGTCCGCAATAAAATGGAAACATATTCTAAAACTGCAGTACTAATAGTATGGCCTTCTTCAATGTAAAGCAACACTTTTTTATATATAACTGACATTCTTAATACTAACTAAGCTTGGCATGAAGAATCTTAAGACATTTTCATGTCCAAAAGCAACTGGGGAAATGGTATTGAGACATGTGTTATTGTTTACATGACTTGAGTTCCATCATATATCCTACTCCTATTTTAAAAAGAGGGTGCATGTTCAAGCATGAGTACTGAAACAGAGTCCCTATGTTGATCTGTATGTGATTGATTCCTGCAAAACAAGCCTCTTTAAAATATGCTTTAAAAATACATGGAATTTAAATGCATGAAAGGAATTATCAACAGTTGTCTGGTATATATGTTTATTGGCTAGAAATAATATTTTATTTTGGAAAGAATTTAATATCCTTATAATAAATCAGTCAGCATGCTGTTCCGTAATACAAATCGATGTGCAATAGCAAAGAAGTCTCCAGGTGCTAATATGAAATTTGAATTTCCAGACCTGAATGCCTCTATTCTTTATCTATTTTAAGTGGATTTACTGGTTAAAAAAAAAACAAAACCCACTATGTTTATCCTAATCTGTCTTCAGCCGTATATCTGAGTTCTCTGGAATCCAAAAATGTGTGTGGTTGATCAAAACAATCAATTTACTATTGGTAGTAAAGTCAGATATCAATATTGTTCAAGTTAAATGTACATGTCTAACATTTAGGTAAATAATATTTGCTCCTGAACTCCTGAAGCAGCATGCAGAGCTATAAAAACAGACAATCCCTGCCCTCAAGCTTGCAATCGGAAAAGATACAGCACAAAAGGCAAATTGATTGGAAAAGAGAAGGAAATAAGCAAATTTAAGTACCAGTTCTTGGGTGCCAGTATCTTGCACAATCTGCTGGAATTTTAACAGTTCAAGGAGAACAGGAGCCAAAGGTTTCTGGTCTGGCCCTGAATCCTTTTTCTTCCCTGCTCTGCTGCAGCTTGATGGAGTGCCAGGTGACAATTGATGAGGGATGGAGGTGGCTTATCAGCTAAGCTGCCGATATTGGTAGCTCTGCATCTGCTCAATTAATAACTAATGTTATTTACTATTACTGAATTAAGAAATGCTTAAGTGATTCTACCCCCCTCCCATAGCCTCTGTTGGCAGTGGTTATCCTGAATGAGAATTGTTTGACGTTTTCTCTTCTTAAATTGAGCACATCTTCCTACCCACCTTACTCCGCAACTTTTCTGTGTGAAGGGACTGCTGACAACAGCATCTCATACAGGCTTGTTTACAGAATGAAAAGGCAATCTATTACTGATTTTAGCCTCCCATTTCTATATTTCAGATATAACACAATAAGATTTCAGAAGTCACACTAAACTTAGCGTGACAAAAATAAGTCACTGCAAGCCCCACACTTTTCCCCTTCCTGCCCCAGCACAAGTTATGTTTCTGGTTTTGCTTAGCCACAGCTTGTTCTGTTACCCAAGTCATACTATGATTAATGTGTGAAAGAAGTTCACTTCAAACTGTGACTTGACTTAGCATTAGCCACAGTTTATCGTTTGAATGGCATGATAAACTGTGTTTAATGAAAATCAGGAGGGAGAGCATATGAGTGTAATTTAGATTAACATCTCAACACCATCAGTACATCAGTTTGTTACTTTTTAAATAAAAACAACAACACTTCTCCAAATATAAGCTCTTCCACCCCCCTTTTTTTGAGCCACAAGACTCTCTCCTCTTTTCTAGAGCAGGTATTGACAAACCAAATGTGCATTTGGCGAGCCATTTTTTAACCTTTTACCATATACTTGCATGGTGGTAGTGCTCCTGTTGTGACTCACCTTGGATCATGCTTGCAACCCATCGTTCCATCTTCTAAGTTGCTAAAGGCCCAAGGACAATGCACTTGGGAATATTTATTTATTTAGCAATGCTTTTAAGTTGCTTTTCTGGGCAACACCATCCAACATGGCTTACAGCACTGGAGGGGAAAACCCACAATGATGACAACAACCTTGCATTTAAGAATTCATCTGGTTGCTGGCTAATGAAATAGTTCAATGTGCAACAGCTATTTAGCTATAACAGCCTATTGAAGGACTTTTAACATTGTGACCTCATTTTAATTCATGGCAGTCCAAGATTACAGGTTAAATCTTGTGCAGCGGTGTTGAATGAAGCCAATCAATTATCTACAAAGCAGCTAAAGCAGCATTATGCAACTAAGGTAGCAAATAACCCCCATCTTAAATAACAGCTGGAGCTGTATTCTTGTGGCAATTTTGATACCATTAAAACTCTGGGGAAATACATTCTACGATAGACAAAGGAAATATTTTTGTAAATACAGTCAACCCCCATCCAAACATTTGTTTTGTTGTTGTTTTACAAGCAAATCACATGTTTCTCGATATAACTTTGACATCCAGCAGACCATTTATTACTATGGTATCTGTCCAGTTTTAGTTCTTTGTGTCATTTTAACCTTCTATACATCCTAAGAACATATGTTAGCTTTTGTATAAAATCGGATATTTCCAGAACTTCAGGCAATATTTCATGGCATATGACATCCAATCAAATGGATTTCATTACATGATTAGAGGAGTGATAAATTTACATCATGAACAGTGTATGTTGGGAAATATGAATATTTTAAGGATTATTTTACATAAGAGTGTACTGTGCAGACATTGCACTTTTTCTTGTGTTGGGAAAATTAAGCAGTTGGAATTCAGCACTGACATGGGTAACAGTGTGCCAAAATTTGTAGGGTCCAACCAAGTGCAGTATGGTAAGAGAACAGAATCTGCTTTTAAAATATTTTACCTGAAGAACTAAACTATAACATATTGTAGCAACAAACTTTAGACTGCAATACAAATTCCCAACCCTATCATTAAAATATCTTCTATCTAGATAGCTTAGTTTTCTGTGTCTCTGTAAATCACACAGGAAACAATGAAGGCATAAATAAGGCATAGTTATTCTTACACTTTCATTGCTCACCTTAAATCTGTCTGGGCGACCACTCATCACAGTTCAAATGATTACAATGCTCTTGCCAATCTGCCGCCTTAAATAACCACTTGCCAATAACCTCATTGTTGCAATAATCCATGGCAAATTTTTTAATACTTTTTGTACTTTAGATCTAATTATACCTTACTGAAGAGAATTATTGAATGCCTGTTTTTTAAAGAAGCATAAAGGGTGATTTAGATAAACTTGATGAGAAACAGTAAATTTTAAAAAATGGAATTAAAAAGAATAATTGCACAAATGCCAATAGGCAGGGCAGGGCTGTGAATGTACTGCTGTTCCATGTGAGCACAGAATGTGGTACTGAAAGTAGACTTTTCAGTGAATCATTACTCTCATTTTTGGAAAAAAAACAAGTTTCAAGTCCCTATGGTTGCTTGAAAGTATGTGGATAAGGGCTGCTGAAATCTCAAAAAACCAGAGGAATTGCCAAATAAGAATTTCGGTAGTTGGGAAGAAGTGTTTCCATGCCCCTTCCCTTTTCTATGACATTGCAGAATGAATTGTGCAAAATAGGGAAATGATAATTTACACAAACCTAATAAACAGAATGCTAGCCATGCCTTTGAAACTAACACGTCCCAGTTGTTTTCTTGCAAACAATGATTTGATGCCATTTTCAGAATCGAGCAATTGTTAAAAGAATCAGTAGTAAAAAGACACACATCTATAGTACTATATTTTTCTAGAAACTGTAGAGACTTTGGTTACAGCACCAAGTTTACTTTACCAGCATTCTTCATTGAAGTTTTTAAAGGAATATAAAGTGATTTTAGCTTTGTCTTATTAAATGGTTCCGGAGTCCTTGCTAATGATGGCTGAAGTGCATTCACCTCACCTAGCTTTTTACTCAACGTTTTGATATTAAAATTGGAATATAGTGGCACTTTTGGCACAGATAGAGCTGCTAAGCTATCTGAAAAGAACGAAAATGTTTCCTTCTTTCTTTTTCCTTTTTCTCTATTAGATAAATGATGCCACACCTATCTTGTACAGAGTTCTCTAGGCAAGCTCTTCTTTCAAAAGCAATAGGACTATAGAGTGTTAATTAGACATTTCATAAAAGACTAGCCTCCGGTTGTTGCTTAAATAGAAAAAGCAAAAGGCAGTAGAGCGTGAAGTATTTGGAACTGACACTATAGCCTCTAGCTTAGACTGTGTTCATATATCGTATGTTTGAAAAGGTGCAGTAAGGAAGCAGAAATCAGGAAAGGCTGCAATTCTGAATTATTTGGAAGCAGGAAACAGAAGCTTGAAACGTATTTTCTGAAGTGCTAAATATTTGGCTGTTCCTATAGAACAAGATTGCTATTAAACACTTTAATAAAATAACGAAAACTGTGCTGTCTTTCCTTTTTAAGTACTATGGTCACTATTTTAAATCTTTGGCGTGTTAATGGGATTTTCAGGGATCTAATTAGCTAACAGACTCTAAAGGTTTCAGGCTCATTAGCATTATTGGTTCATGACTATGAAGTCCTCAAGAATGACTGAAGTTATCACACAGTATTCAGTGGATGGCACAGTTGCTCCAGAAAGATGCTCTTTGGAGATTTTCTTTGCTTTGTGCTGCATAGCACATTTTTTTGTATTTTTTAGTATTAGGAATGAATGCCTAACTTTATTTTTGTTTTGTTTGCTTTGGTAAGTATGGATTGTGATGCTTATGCCTTTTGGCACTTGAGGAACAGAGACTTACAAAGAAACCAATCTCTTTTCATTTCATACTTCATTCACTCAAAAATGGTTTTCAGATGAGGCTGGTTGTATTATTCTTAGAGCAATGTTGACGGAGATGTGCAACATTCCGTTAAACAGCATTCAGGTTTTTGAGAATATTTTTCTGTTTAAAAGCCTCATCCAAAGCATTGCCTTGTGTTGGATAGGTGACTGTTTGCTATAGTTGTATAAATTCTGTAGAATCTAGTGACCTTCCAAGGTTAACCCCACCCCCAATTCTGGGAGGCCTTTTACTTCTCCACAAAAGTGGTGGTTCTGTAAATTTCATAGGTGGGTGTAAAATTCCAAACTTCCTTTGCACCCTGAATTTCCTCCCCAAAGATTTCCCTGTGCAGGCTTGACAGTACAAGCAGGAAAGACTGAATTAGTGAATTAGGGCACTTGACCAGGTTCCCCATCTGCTCTTTCAAACCTCTTCCAACACACTGACAGTATACACAATTGAGGCATAAAGAGTGCCTCTAATGTCAACCAGTTCTCCCGAAATTCTCAGAAATAGCGCACCTCAACGTTTGTGGGGTGCTTTTGTATTGCGAAAACCAGGCGCGATTTTTCAAAATGCGGTGTGGGGATTTTTCAAACATCCCTGTGCGATGCCTGCTGCTTTGACTGAAATTCAGGAGCAGCCATGAAACCTGACCCCAGATTATTAGCGGCTCTGGATTTTATTGGGTGGGTAGGTAGCACTTAAGTGTTTTTTGCTTTTATTTATGACATTTATATCCAGCTCTTTTATACCTTTATGCAAAAAGGCTCTCAGAGCCGCTTAGAAAAATCAATACTGTGGTGGCCCCCGTTCTTGGGCTCACAATCTAAAGATGTGACAAAACAAGGAAAAAGAAATAGGAGGGAGCAGCTATACAGTTCTGTTCATGTAGATTTCTGGCCACCTAGAAGAGCAGCAAATATTGGCAGTTCTGGGTGACCCTTGATAAACAGCAGTCCCTCCTGGCACGCATCCTGGAGCCAGAGCAGGCGACAGCATCCAGGTCAGGAGGACAGGGCTGCTCCTGCCCCACATCTCTTCCCTCAGAAAGCTAACCTGATGGCTATTAGAATCCACACAGGAGGAGGCTACATTAGCCAAGGGGACCAGAACCTGGGTGTAGGGCGGGGAAGTGTGTTGCATTGTTCTAGGTCAGGGGTCTGCAGCCTTTAAGACAAAAAGAGCCACTTGGACCCGTTTCTGAAGGGAAAAAAACTGGGAGCCGCAAAACTCGTCATTATAAAAATAACTTTTTTGTCACTTTTTTATTATTTCTTTGTTTGACCCCTCAGAATTACTCCTCCTCATAGAAATAAACGTTAAATTAACAAGTTACCTTTTTTTTGTGTGTGTGTGTGTTCTTCACTCCCCTTCAAAACAGTGACCAGCGTACATGCCCCCTTTCAATGCAGTGACCAGCGTACATGCCCCTTACAATGTAGCGGGCGGGCGGGAAGGTGACGTTGGGACGGTGCGTGACTAACACACGCACCGCCCCCATGCGACGTCACAGCCAGTACAGCGCCCGCCACAGTGGGGAGTGTCGGGGCGCACAATGCGCCTCCTCCCCTCGCTAGTATTCACCCCGGAGCCGCGGCAAAGGTGTAAAAGAGCCACATGCGGCTCCGGAGCCGCGGGTTGCAGATCCCTGAGCTAGGGTGAAAGTTTTGCCTTGGAATCTCTCCCTTGCTGAGACTGCAAACTTCATTTAACTTGTTTCAAAGTTGCCTTCAATACCTAAATGATAAAAAGGTGGGAATTAAATCTGCATGAATAAATAGTATAGCGACACTTCATAATGTGGTATGTGGTACAGGAACTGGATTGAGTTAAAAAAATAAAAAGATGGGGAACAATGCATTCATCGCAGGAAGAATTCACTTTACACTCTTTACATCAAACTTGACATCACAGTGAATGTATACGGGCTGCCACTGGAAATGGTACCCCATAGTCCCAATTTGCCATGTGTTGTGAAGTCATTTTTTTCCTTTTTTTTCATTTATAAAACATCCACAGCCAGTTATTACAGTTACATGTAGTTGGAGCAAGGAAGTTCAGAAAGTCCTGTATTGGGGCAGAAAAAGATTTCTGATGTGGGTTTGGGCAGCATCTGCTTATTTCACATTATAATCTAGTTTATAATTTATGAGTTGGTTGTGAGTCATGAGTGGAATAGTGAATAGAAGAAAGGAAAACAGGTTTCAACACCCAGTGTAGCTGCTAGAAGGTGTGAGAATTGTTTTTTTGACTTAATTACCCATCAATTCTGTCTCTTGTATTTTTTTTGTTTGGTTTGTTGTTGTTTGTTTTTGGATTTTTGGGTTTTTTTTAGTATAATAGGTGATACTGCATGATAGCCATTGTTTGCCTTATTTTCCATTTTGGTTCCATATGCTCTGTTCATCCTGTTCTTTGAGAATATACATTTCAGTGGTATAAAAGGGTTTTTTATTGTCATCTGTAGCCAATTAAGCTATGTTAAATGGTTTGGAAAAAGAATTTAGAGCTGCTCAATATTATCTATTTCATGGTCCATTAGGCTTGGTTATTCTTAGTTTGGAGTCTCCTGGAATGTTCAGGAGAGCAAAAGAATAGTTATGTTTAGGGATGTCTTCTTCTGATGTATTGTTGAAAGTACTGTTCCCGTTCTTACTGATATCTTTAATATATTTTTGTCAAAACTACTATAAATACCCAAGATTAAATGTACTGTCAATCCCACAGTGAATGAGGAAATAACTGTGTACAAACTATTTTTATTATATCAGGTAATGTGTAGCTTCGGCCCAACTTCTTTATTATCTTCAGTTCCTGAATGTAAGCTTTGTAAGATACTAAAGCTCTTTAAATATATATATATTTCTATAGTGAAATAAAAATACTATGTACACTGATGCCTCATGATGGGAGTTAAACTGAAGTTTGTAAAAACCTTAAATTGCCATGGTACTGTGCTATGGAGGACAAGAAAGGAGCCATTTGCATGAACTGCTATATCTACCATCTAGATAATTTTTTTCCAGCAGACAGGCTGTTCAGATTTTTATTTTGTATTGGTTAAGGCTGTTTTCCAACCTCTTCCTCCATCCCTCCAGCTAAATTGTTAGACTTTAGAGAGAATAAAATTCCATGATATTAATGAATAGATAGATAGATAGATAGATAGATTCTTTATTGTCATTACACAAGTGCAACATTGCACAAAGTGCAACGAAATTGGATGCCATCCCTTAAAACAACAAAAGCAAGACAACAACAACAACCAAACAAACCACATTCCAGCCACACCCACACCACACCCATCAAACTCCCAGGTCACACTAACGAGTTACAGCATTCAAAAGGGCCACAGCTCTTGGATAGAAACTGTTTTTCAGTCTATTTGTCTTTGACTTGATGTTTCTATATCTTCTGCCAGAAGGCAGTAGTGCAAACAGACAGTGTCCCGGGTGAGATGAATCCTGCAGGATGTTATTTGCTTTCCTAAGACAACGGGAACCGTACAGTTCTTCCAAAGATGGGAGAGGATGACCAATAATCCTTTGGGCTGTGGTTATGACCTTCTGGAGCACCTTCCTCTCCCTAGCTGTACAACTGGAGAACCAAGCACAAATACAGTATGTAAGAATGCTCTCTATGGAGCCTCGGTAGAAGGACACCAGCAGTCTCTCACTCAGATTGTTCTTCTTTAAAAGTCTGAGGAAATAAATTCTCTGCTGGGCCTTCTTCACCAGAGCAGTGGTATGTGCGCTCCAAGTCATGCCCTGATCGATAGCTACTCCCAAAAACCTGAATTCCGCCACCCTCTCCACCCGTTCCCCGTTGATATACAAGGGCTGAATGTCCGCCTTTTTTTCCCTGTAATCCACCACCAATTCCTTGGTCTTAGCCGTATTAAGAGCCAGATTGTTCTCTCCACACCAAACACAGAGCCGCTCCACCTCGTCCCGATAGGCGGACTCATCCCCTCCTGAAATGAGCCCTACCACCGTAGTGTCATCAGCAAACTTGATGATTTTGTTGCTGGAATAGATGGCTGTACAGTCATACGTATAGATAGTGTAGAGCAGGGGACTCAACACACAACCCTGTGGTGAGCCGGTGTTAAGGCTAAGGGCTGTGGACATGTGTGACCCTACTCTAACCCTCTGGGAACGTTCTGACAAAAAATCCAAAACCCAGAGACAGGTGGAGTTGGAGAGTCCAATCGCCTCTAGCTTGGACACCAGTCTATGGGGGAGGATAGTGTTAAAAGCAGAGCTAAAATCCACAAACAGCAGCCTCACATAACTCCCCGGCTGCTCCAGATGGGACAGAGCAGCATGGAGAGTGGTATTGATGGCGTCTTCTGTGGATCTATTTGCTCTGTATGCAAACTGGTAGTTGTCAAAAGTTGATGGAAGACAGGAGATAATGTGACGGCGCACCAGTTTCTCAAAACACTTCATGAATGTGCTGTTTTTCAATGAATGCTGTGTTTTGTGTGGGCTTGGATTCTGTGTAGCAGTGCTAGAACAACTGAGTTGTGGAACTCCCTTCCTACAGAGGTGCACTTTGCAATTCCATTATACAGCTTTCAGCTGTTGTTGAAGATGGCACCTGATCATCCTGGCTTTTGACACTTGAGATGTGTATTTTTAGGACCCACCTCATTTTTGTAATTTTATGTTGTTTTAAACTGTTTTAAATACAGTGGTACCTCGGGTTACAAACGTTTCAGGTTGCAGACTCTTCAGGTTATAGACTCCGCTAACCCAGAAATAGTACCTCAGGTTAAGAACTTTGCTTCAGAATGAGA
The DNA here is from genome assembly GCF_965113315.1 of Podarcis vaucheri. Classification (NCBI taxonomy): domain Eukaryota; kingdom Metazoa; phylum Chordata; class Lepidosauria; order Squamata; family Lacertidae; genus Podarcis; species Podarcis vaucheri. The sequence goes on along the minus strand of NC_138761.1, from coordinate 41,989,496 downwards.
ACAGAAATCGTGCAGTGGCGGTGCGGCGGCAGCAGGAGGCCCCATTAGCTAAAGTGGTGCTTCAGGTTAAGAACAGTTTCAGGTTAAGAATGGACCTCTGGAACGAATTAAGTTCTTAACCTGAGGTACCACTGTATTGTGTTTTAATATTAATGTGTTTTAATTGTTGTAACCTGCCCTGGGACCTTAGGGCGGGTAATAAATAACAATAGTAGTATTCACAGGCACTGATTTTTGCTTGCTTTGCATATTCAGGCGTATGGATATAGCTGAGATGTGTTTGTGTGAAATAAGCAATGCAGCATTCTACTAAAGCTGACACAGGTCAGAAAATAAGGCACATTCTTATGGCTGACATCCTTTCACATTAACCAGCTCACTGCCCCCAGGGTCTCTCCTTATGGAAAGACACATACAGACAAGCCCACTGATTGAGATTTTTGGTAGTTCCAAGCAAAGTTTGGCTGGCTTCATTCAAGGTATATCACTGCATAGAATATGAATGATTTCCCACGTTTCTGGCAGCAGCTTACTTCCTGGTTTTTGGAATACTTTACATATGAACTTTTAGGAAACGATCAGCTTGTATCCAGGAAAGTCCTTATGCTTGTGGAAGAACTTCTGCTTGAACAATTGGACTCATCCCTCTGCACAGACATTACCCCCCCCCCAAAAAAAAAATGTTCTGGAGGCTTCTGGGGAAATCCAGGACAGATTTGCAAGGACACATAGAGCAAGGAAAGGGACAGAATGTTCCTTGCGTAAACAGAAGCTATTGCATGAATGTGATCACTTTATTGGATACAGGCCCTAGTTTTAATCTTGAAGAATCTAGGAATGTCATTTGAGTCATTCCTAAATCTAACTGGAAAAGTCTGAAGCCATTGAGGGCTTTATATACCAACAATAGCAAATTTGCAACCTGTGCAGATCTCTGAGCAGAGGTGTTACATGCTGACGGGGTGTCGCATGTCATCAATCAAGCTGCAGCATTATGTACTACAAATTGTGCAAACCAGCCCCATGTGACAAAAAGCCCCCTTATTGGACAAAAAGACCAATGTTAAACACTAGTTTGGTACTAGTTCTTGCCATTTATTTAGTGCCCACTATGTGCTGAGCTTCCCCTGTGTAAGCAGGTAAAAGTTAATAAAATAAGCACCACTTAGTGTTAGGGCTTGAGTGATGTGGTGTTTTTAAAACTATGTATGTTTTATGTGCGTTAAAGTTTTTTTTATTAATATATATTTAGTTTGTGTCTCCTGAATTTTGTAACTGGATTTAATAAAGAGTTGCTTTCACATAGCATTCTAATTATGCACCTCAAATGAATGTGTATCTAAAGGCCAGATTTTGTGCCATAAATCAGCATTAATTAAATAGTCTAAAAGCAGGACGCGAGAAAGGTGACTGTGAAATCTGGATCACGGCAGAATTGACATTGAGAACCCTGAGTTCTTGAGAGCTGTCTTGCTTCTGAAGCCTGAGTATCAATCCAGCACGGTTTTCATTATGACATTTGCTGGTGTAGCAAGGCTGAACCGTGAAGAAGGAGACAGATTAGCAAGCAACAGATGTGGACAGGGATGCTATGTTTATCTTAGGGAGCTGTCAGTTAGCAATAATGATTCAAACAGAAACAGTATCTTGGAAATGAACAGCCTCATGTAATTTAAAATGTATAATAAATCACATGTAAATAGAATGAAAAAAAGTTTAGAAGGACTTACCCGTTTCCAAAGGGCATGAAGCAGCACACAGCAGGCTATCAACTGTAGTCACAATGTATTTTCTTCTTTCAAGGGCAAGTATAAAGAAAATGAAGACAGATTTCATAATGCCAAATAAAGGTGTCCTAGGGATGTGAGTGGCACTAAACCACTGAGTCTCTTGGGTTTGCCAATCAGAAGGTCGGCGGTTCAATTCCCCGCAACAGGGTGAGCTCCCATTGCTCAGTCCCTGCTCCTGCCAACCTAGCAGTTCAAAAGCACGCCAAAAGTGCAAGTAGATAAATAGGTACCGCTCCAGCAGGAAGATAAACGGCATTTCCGTGCGCTGCTCTGGTTTCACCAGAAGCGGCTTAGTCATGCTGGCCACATGACCCGGAAAAACTGCGGAAAAACGTCGGCTTCCTTGATCAGTAAAGCGAGATGAGCGCCGCAACCCCAGAGTCATCTGCGGCTGGACTTGTCAGGGGTCCTTTACCTTCACCTTTTTAGTGACAGGAAGAACTATCAACAAGGAGTAAGATTTGCCTAGTTTTAATGCTTTCTAGAACTTTATTTCTAGAAAATTGCACGTTTATGGGCAGCTTTCCTGTGCATTTACTTCAACCATTTCACTCAACAAGGCAATGTGGTGCAGTGACTGGAGTGCTTGACAAGGCCTGGGAGGCTTAGGTTCAAATCCCCACTCAGAGATGAAGGTTCATGGGTGACCTTTGGCCAGTCATTCTCTTTCAGTCTAACCTACATCACCAGAAGGCTCTTAAGGACTGCTGCTCTTGCTGCTGCTGCCCAGGAGGACTGCCTGCTGAGGGCATGAAGGGCCCTGTCCTTGCCTCTCTCCACCTGGCTTGGGACAGGGCTTGATAGGCTTCACAAGGACTGTGGCGGCTGCTCAGCAGAGAGGGCTCCTCTTTTAAACTGTTTTTAATTTTTATCTGTGTTGTTTTAAATGAGAGCATTTTGGCTGTGATCCCTGGAAGACCTGCACCCTGCCTTGAGGCCTTTTCCCATCCAGCTTGGGAGAGTGGAGCGCTGACTGACTCCAGCTACAAAAGCTGAGGCTGCTGAACAGATTCTTGGGCTGGAGTATTGTTTATGGGAGGTTGAGAGAGCTTGTGGGTGTTAACTGATATTATTGTTGTATCTTTAGTTTTAGATCTTATGATTTATGTGGAAATTGTTTACATTTGGTTGTGCACTTTTTGATGTGTTTTATTTATTGTTTATGACTTCTGTTACATTTGTAATTATGTAAATCTTGTCCTGTTGTAAGCCGGCTTGAGCATAGTTTCAACTATGGAAAGGTGGCATACAAATAAAATGATGATGATGATGATTTTTTTCCCCAAAGTAACACAAAATAGAAAAATTAATTCTAGTGAGCAATTCTGCTTTGTCCTCATTCTTAGGAGACTTTGTTCATCAGAGACCATTTACCTTAGACTGCACGTAAAGAGAATTTAGCATTAGGTCGAGATCCATTGCTTTTAAAAATTACCAGTGTTTGAATTGCTGGTTCAAGTGCTTTCTCTGCTAAATTTCATTTGTTTATGTGTTTTTATAAACAAAGAAGAAGAAACACCTTGACTTGTAGTCTCTTCAGCAGAGGGTACTGCACAGGTCATGACACCAGACAAGCTATATCCATGTACCAATTCCTGTTCAGTGTCTAAGTGAAATGTTGTGTTATGTCCCCATGGCAGCTATTGGTGCCAACAATGCTGTCTTGAAGTTTGAAATGTGCACACTGCTCCAAAAAAATTGCCAACCCTTTTCATAGTGAAACAGAAGATGACTTCAAGATCAAATGTACTAATAAAATAGGAAGTGCTACTGACGGATTCAGCCCTTCTTGAAAATGGAGGTGGTTTGGCTTTTCTGTCCAGCTAAAAAATGGTGTTAGGAACTAATTTACCTTTCCATATTTTGAATTTGATCATTGCCTTTCTCTAGGGATATAGAAGACTTTCTAATTTCTGAATACAGTATATTAACTACAGTTTTTGTCAACCCCTTCAAATTACTGGCGATTCTTTGTTCACATAAAGTTTAATCTGCTTTTTAAAATTTTGTATGTTGCAATGCCTTGTACTTTATTTCAGATTTAATACTGCTAACCTTAATTTTAATTGGTATTTACGTAAGTAATGTGGCTGTAGATCTAGCAAAACTAGGTTTCATGTAACAGTGTGTTTGCTTCTAATATGTTTTCACAAAGCTTATTTGTGTGAAGCTGTGGGTTATTCATGTGAAGTAACGGTCCTATTGTAACTATTCATACTTTCTGTAGATACAGGGTCATTGCTTCCACTGGCATGTAAAGGTTTAGGAAATTGTACATGCACATGGATAGATTGGGATTCATAGTCATTTTAAATTATTTTATTGTCTTCTAATGAGCACCATTTGCCTTTAGGGTATGAGTAGCTAAGAAGCTGCTCTCCAGATATTGTATGACTCCAACTTCTGTCAGTCTCAGCCAGCCAGTATGGCCAATAGTTAGGAATAATGCACCATCCCTGCTGCATGATGTGATATGATATTGGCAATATATTGTTTTAAATAGTAAAAAACAAAATAATATTTCTGTAGTATTCTGTTTTTTTAAAAAGTAACCAAAACATGAATACATATTATGTTTCCACATAACACTAAGCCATGGGTTGTTTTAACTGTAGTCTGTTTAATAAACCACAAACATACAGATCAGCAAACAAGCCATGAATTCTTTCTCCATAGTTTTGTTTTCAGATGTTCTTCCCATGGTAAGGGTAGGGTGGGGTGGCCAAACAAGCCATGGTTAAACAAGGCTGTTGGGTTCAGACAAAATTCCAAGCCATAATTAAAAGAAACCATGGTTCAGAAGTCAACAACAAACCATGACTTGTTGCCAGAAAATGTGTTTTGTGGCAGCAGAGCACAGTATAAAGCCATGATTTGTTGTTGCCCATAGTTAACCCAACTGAACAATCCCTCCAAATATTTTAACCAAAAATAACAACAGAATAAAAAAACCAGGCCTGTTCTCCTTGTGCAGAAGCAAAGTGTTGGATCACTTCATGGTGTTTGAGGGTCAGAAAGCCCATGTGTAACTTGGCTGCTTCATTCTACCAAATAGCTTCATGCTCAGGCTTGATTGGAAGATAGCTGGATAGGAGAAACAAGCCCCCTCTGGTCGTTCTTTAGTTTGTCCTGCTTGCCTTTTCTGGGAACATATGATTCTACCATCTCATTTGGGCTTTCACCCCTTTGAACTGTTTGTTTCTAGGCCAAGACCACTGCTTTTGTTTTGTCTTACCTTGTCTTGATTATACTGTCATCTGCAGAGGGAAATAGTGCCACTCACTATGATAATTTTTTGGGGTGTGTGTTCCTGAACTGAATTTCATTTACAAGCAAAGATTGTGTTAGGAACTCCCAAAATTGTTGCTTGTTAACTTCATCCTATGTTCTCAAACGCATAGTACATGTGTGGCCAACCTGATCTTGGGAATTTCCAAGGAAGAAAAGTCTGTAATGTCCCTAAGCAGCATGTTCTGATAGAAGACAGCTTCGTGAGAATTGCTTCCTGATGTTTATCATAAATCTGCATGGCCACTTCTGTGCTTTAAATGGAAATGGTTCAGTATTGTCCAGCGTTGCATTTCTTAATCATCACTTCTTTCTACTTGAGAACATCCAGTTCTTCAAGCTGGTCCTTGTGTTTTCTCTGGACTGTAGTCCAGGGTGGTGCCCTCTGGCTATGTGTACTCCCAACTCCTATCAGCATGGCCAATAGTCAGGGAGGATTGGAGTTGTAGTCATCTGGAGGGCATTCTGGTGGCTACCTGTGATCTAGGAAGTCACTATACCTATTGCCTATTCAACTTGCAAGCACCCTTGAACTAAGGTTCTCAAAATGTTTGGATGCTCTCAATGGTTTTAAATGTTTTCAAATTTTCCTGATACAGTGGTGCCCCATAAGACGAATGCCTCGCAAGACGGAAAACCCTCTAGACGAAAGGGTTTTCCGTTTTGGAGGTGCTTCGCAAAATGAATTTCCTATGGGCTTGCTTCGCAAGACGACAATGTCTTGCGAGTTCCTGCTGGTTTTTTTCCTTTCCCCCCCTTTTTCTAAGCCGCTTATCAGCTGATCCGATCAGCAGATAAGCCGTTAAAATCGCTAATCCGCCAATCCGTCAATGGGCTTCCTTCGCAAGATGAAAAAACCACTAGACGAAGAGAATCACAGAACGGATTATTTTCGTCTTGCGAGGCACCACTGTACTTCTAGATATGATTCTATTTTTAAATATATTGTTTTGTTATTTTGTTACTTCCTGCCCCAGGTTCCTTTGGGGGGGAAAGGGCAGGAAAGAAATTTAGATAATGATAGGTAACTATTTCTGCTGCATAGGATTTATCTAGTTGGTTGGAATTTTAACCATGTTGTTTTTCCTCTTCCCTAGTTTTGGATATGGCCAGGCATGTTCCCCTGTACAGAGCTCTGTTAGAGCTTCTCCGAGCTATTGCTTCATGCACATCTATGGTGCCATTGTTGCTGCCTCTGTCTGGGGAAAATGGAGAAGAGGAAGAAGAGCAACTGGAGTCCCAGACTTCAGTTGGAACTCTGTTGGCTAAAATGAAGACGTGTGTTGATACTTATACTAACCGACTGAGGTATTTTCTTAACCTCGTAGAATTTTATGAATACCATGTGTTACCATTTTCACTCAGAACTGTTCTCACTAAGGTTAGAAACTTGTATCTGTGCTGTACCACTTCTGACTGCAAGTTACGATTCTCAGAATTAAATGCTTGTTTTTGGAAAAAAATTCCCTGTACATAGATAAGACACAGGTTTACCACATCATTGTCAACTAAACTATATATTGTTTATTTCCTATCTTAAACACAGGTTCCGGGGTGTATTGTAAATCAAATGCAAAGAAAGGCATATCTTTAATGAAAATTCTCTCACAGCTGTCAACATCTGACAGTCTTTTAACCAGTCTTCCTCATCCTGGCACTCTCCGGGTATTATTGGACTCCCAACTCCCATCGTCCCAGTTTATTATTCATGCTGACTGGGCAGATGGGAACTGGAGTCCAACAACATCTACAGGGTACCAGGTTTGAGAAGACAGCATTTAACCAAGGATACAGCACCTCTTGTTTAGAAGACTGGATTTTTTAGACCAGAGGAGTTCCTTGCCCTCTCAGAATCTGCCAGTCTCTTGGACAGGAAGTTGTGTTTACTGTCAACTATTAACTAGAAGGTAATCCCAGAGGCCCCTTCTGCCTGATACCTTGGTTTCCAGAGTTGGCAGTCACCAAGTTTGCTTGCAGACCAGCCAAGTACAGTAAATCTCTCGTGTAAATCTCTGCAGCCAGATCTTCTATGACTATGAACCTCGAAGCTGAACAGCAAGTGCATAGCTTTTTACTAGTTCATATATAAAATGGTAAAATGAGAAACACCTAAGGTCTGCCAGGCTTTTGAAATAACACATGCACAATTTTGCTGTTAGGTCTGTTGACAAAGGTTGACACTGTTGATCTGAGACCATTTCTTGATGGAAGACGTGCCTGGCAACAGCAGAATTATAGTTGCACTCCATTTTCCAGACACGTCTTCCACTGAGAAACTGGAGATTTCTCCAGAGGTCCCAGCAACATTTTTTTTGCAGTAAAAAAATTCCATGTATTGTAATGTCATTGTGATGTCAAATTATTGACAGGTGGGTGGCCTCACCCATCAAATTTGACCTGCAAAGCTACATGTGATAAAGATCAGGCTCACATAGCCAAAAAGGTTTCCCATTCCAGCTTTAAAAGCTGAAATTTGAATAGGGTATCCTAAAGTTCAACTTGGTTAGGAACTGCTTGGTTAGAGGAGAATCTGTTGGGCTTGTTCTGTTTTAGTCTGCTTAGGTAAACTGAAAAAGAAGCTGTCCATTTGAAATCAAAAGCAGCATGCTTTGAGCTGAATGTAAAAAAGGAGGTTCTAAGCATTTTACAATTATAATTCCAATATGTTCTATATCACCCGACAGCCAAGGATCACAGGGCTGTTTAGAATATAAAGACACAAAAATGCATAACATAATAACAAACAAGACAATAATATTGTTTCATTGAGCACCTAATAAAATTTAATGGATTATAAGTTTGTATGTAATGGATGTTGTTGGCTGGCTATAGAATGTTTTCATTTTATAAATTCTGGTTGACTTTTCTAGAATTTGTGAGACATAATTTTGTTTTAGTTTTTATTTCCTTTTTAGACACATACCAGGTTTTTTTTTTAGATTCCCTTGATATACCAGAAGACTAGTCACTTGTGCATATGCACCTTGCTACATTGTAAATGAGGCTTCTGAGTTGTCCAGGATGATTAAGTAGGAACCTTGAACCAAATTCCCCAAGAATTTCTTCTATTGGCATTATACTTTCCACCATTCCCTTAACATTAAACACACTTTTGCTGACCTGGGAAGTCATTGTATTTAATGAACAAACTTAGTTGGTCTCTAAGGTACTACTGGACAATTTTAATTTTTTTATATATTTAATGGCAAATACACAGCAATTGGTAGTAGAGGGAATCTGCATTTCCATTGACAGTTTTCCCTAAAACCCTAGTCATTTCTTATTTTGTAGGTCTAAAAAGGACAAGACTAAAACTGGAGTGAAGTCAGATACTTCAGATCAAGAGCCAGAGGGACTGACGCTTTTGGTACCAGATATCCAAAGGACTGCTGAGATAGTTTATGCTGCTACAACAAGTTTGCGCCAGGCAAACCAAGGTAAACAATGTCAGCAGCACATCTTTGCTGCAGACCTACCTGGAGTATTTATTTATTTACCTGACCAATTTATATATACCACTTAATTACAATAATCTCTAAATGTACATATACATAAACTGTAAAAGCAACCTGACTTTCAACAAAAGGATATAAGAATGGTTAATTAGGGGCATTAACAACTACTACTACTACTACTACTGCTGCTGCTGCTGCTGCTGCTGCTCCTCCTCTATACTGACCTTCATCCAAGGATCACAAAGCTGTTTACAATATGAAACCACAAAAATAGTAACAAACAAAAGCAATAACCCCACCACACACAGTTTAAAAGGCCGTAGTTTGTTTAATTGGCCAAAGGCCTAGAAGAGGAATGTTTTTGCCTGGCACCAAAAGATACTTAACGAAGGCACCAGGCAAACCTTCCTGGGAAGAGAATTCAACAAACAGGGAGGCACCACAAAAAAAGGCTTGTTCTCATGTTGCTGCTCTCTAGACCTCTTGCGGAAGAGGCACATCAAGAATAAACATATAAGCAAATGGATAAAACTACTGGTTTCTTAATATTTATACTACTTTAAAAATATCAGTATAATTATAATTCCCACCATTGAGCAGGGCTACCATGGTAGGAAGTTCCACAGGGCAATACCAAGGTGAATAACGCAATTGAGGCAAAACTTGTAAACGCTTTTGTCAATGACACATACAACCTTTTCTTATAAAACATCCTCATCAATACTTTGATGGTAGGACTGGAACTAAACCAAAAATAGGTTGGATCCAAATTAAGCATGGTATAAGGTTAAGTTGTCAGATCTTGATTTTGCTCCACAGGTGTGCCAACTATGAAGGTGGGAGGGCCCTTGGGAACCCACAGTGGCTTCAAGGCCCTCTTGCTGTTTGTGAAGAGCTTTAAAACAGCTCCCACTTGAGCCTCTATAGGCTGAAAGAGGAATAATAAATAAATAAATAAATAAATAAATAAATAATTTATTGTTTATACCCCCCAAAAAAATCTGGCTGGGTTTCCCCAGCCACTCTGGGCGGCTTCCAAAATAATATTAAAATACTATAATACATCAAACATTAAAAGCTTCCCAAAACAGGGCTGCCTTCAGATGTCTTCTAAAAGTTTGGTAGTTGTTGTTCTCTTTGAAATCTGGTAGGAGGGCATTCCACAGGGCGGGTGCCACTACCCAGAAGGCCCTCTGCCTGGTTCCCTGTAACTTGGCTTCTTTGCAGTGAGGGAACCACCAGAAGGCCCTCGGTGCTGGACCTCAGTGTCCGGGCAGAACGATGGGGGTGGAGACGTTCCTTCAGGTATACTGGGCTGAGGCTGTTTAGGGCTTTAAAGGTCAGCACCAACACTTTGAATTGTGCTCGGAAAGGAACAGAAACTCCTTTGCAAAAAGCGTGGGGGGGGCTGTTTTAAAGTACTCTCTGAAGCAGCCCTGCACTTCTCCTTTAAGTGGGTGTCAGGAAGTTGGGGGGAGGGGGAAAAGGCCTATTTGCACAGGCTGTTTTCTCCTCTCCCCTACCACCTGCTTCCTTAAAAGAGAAGCACAGAGCTATTTCAGAGAGCACTTTTGCAAAGGGCTTTAACACCTGCTCATTAGCTGATGAGTGGGGACAGAAAAGATTGCTTCCTTGGCTGCACATTTGTGTTCCCTGCTGGAAGCAGGAACACATTCAGTGCAGGATTAAACCCTGCCCTCCATGCTCCCAATCAGCTGACATTATCAGTAACATCAGCCGGTGGGCAGATAGAGATAGTTTGGCAAAAACAGCCTCATGTGTCAAATAAAACACTTGGCAAGCCAGTATTTGCTCATAGGCCAGAGGTTCCCAACCCCTGACCAAAGGGAAACTTGTGAGATAAATTTCATATAAATCAGTTTTGGCTTATGCGGTTTCTTTAATATGATTTTTTTCTTACACAGAGAGAAAATTGGCTGAATACTCTAAAAAAGCTGCCGTGAAGCCCAAGCCCTTGTCGGTTTTAAGATCCCTTGAAGAAAAATATGTGGTTGTAATGAAAAAGCTCCAGTTTGGTAAGTTGAAAATCAGTCTGAACCTTCTGTATTGAAACACAAAATGCATGTCTGGGGTCAAAGTCACAATGGAAAACCTGCATATCTATGTGTATGAACATGAGTAAGAGATTGAAGATATTATATGCCTTCAGTGTGCATATGAACACACGAAGATGGATTCCCTTCCTAGGAAGCTTACAATTTAGAATTTTACACAGGGGATGAATTACAGATGAATGAAAAATGAGAAAAAGTGGAGGCAGAGCAAATAGAGAGAAATTTGTTGGTTACATTTGCTTAGGTTCAGAAGCCGAATTAGACCAGGGTTAGCCAATGTAGTGCCCTCATATGTTTTTGAATGATACCTCCCCTCATTCCTGGCCATTGGTCATGCTTGCTAGGACTGGTGGGAGTTGGAGTTCTACAACATCTTCTGAGTGAAGAGGAGGCCCCAGGTTTGTGGAGCTAGAGGAATGTAAATGTATCTAAACATAAAAGTGTTAGTAACTCCACTGTACAAAATCTCTAGAAAGCTAGGGGATCATTTGTTTATTTATATATTTATTATATAATCTTTGAAAATCAAAGCTGTTTACAACAAGAATACCTATATATATTGAAACCATGTAAAATTATAAAATATAACATCAGAAAACATCAACCACCATAAACTACAGAAAGATGTTTTCTTAATTACCTGCGTAATCTTGGTGGCATAGAAAAGTTTTTAGCAGGCATTTAAGGTTAAAACAGAGGCACCTGCTGAATCTCTATTGGCAGAGCATTTCACAGGAATTGGCCGAAGGAACTAAAGGCTCAATTGCTTGTTGCTGTCAGATATGCCTTGCCAACTTTAAGCAATAACCAGCAAAGCTCTGCAGATGGTCTCTGTGATCAAGCCAGGGATAAAAGTTTAGGCAGTCCTTAAGGTACGCTGGTGGCGCTGTGGTCTAAATCACAGAGCCTAGTGCTTGCTGATCGGAAGGTTGGAGGTTCAAATCCCTGCAACAGGGTGAGCTCCCGTTGCTCGGTCCCTGCTCCTGCCAACCTAGCAGTTTGAAAGCATGTCAAAGTGCAAGTAGATAAATAGGTATCGCTCCAGCAGGAAGGTAAACGGCGCTTCCGTGCGCTGCTCTGGTTTTGCCAGAAGCGGCTTTGTCATTCTAGCCACATGACCTGGAAGCTGTCTGTGGACAAACGCCGGCTCCCTCGGCCTATAGAGCGAGATGAGCGCTGCAACCTCCGAGTTGTCCACGACTGGACCTAACGGTCAGGGGTACCTTTACCTTTTAAGGTACACTGGACCTAAGTAATTCAGGACTTGCATAGTAGGGTTGCCATACATCTGGGAAATCCTGGACATATCCACTTTGGGGGGGTCTACATGCCTGTCTGGGGGAATTTTTACAATCTCAAGCAAATGTCTGGGTTTCTGGGGTTAAAAAAAAGGTGTGAGTGTGGCAGCTCGGGTAACCCAGGCCCTGGCTCTATTTCAGCCTCTGGTGCAGGTGGCAACCCAATAAGAACCTTAAACCTGGTCCAGTAGTAGATGGGAAGCCAGTGCCAATGTTTTAACAATGGTGTCACATGTTGCCAGCCATGTGCCCCCCCCCCAAAAAAAAAAAATTCAGAAGCCTGGCCGCTGCATTTTGCCCCAGTTGGCGCTTCTGAACCAACCCTATATAGAGGACATTGCAGTAATCCAGTCTTGAGATTACCCGTACATGGACTACAGGTCAGCCTATCTCTGTCCACGAATGGCTATAGCTGGCAAACCAGACAGAACCAGAACTTACTATTTGAAGGTTAAGTAGTATGCAGTCTTAATTCTTGCTTAGAAAACAGAACAAAGACACTTAACATCTCTAGGAAATTATCAGCAATTTTTCTACGTAGCCTGAAGCTGAAAGAGAATGCACAAGTAGTTTATGATCCAAGAAGAACATGTTAATAAGTCGGTATGTGTAAATTTTTCTTGGTTTTTGCAGTAAGACTGCTCTCTGTCATTTGTGAGGAAACGTGGCAGCCAAATCCATAGATGCTGGAGATAATCTTCAAGTAATCCATCAGATTTGTCATGCTGCGGCTGTCTTTCTCAAGGAGAGAATATTTAAAAATCAGCGTTTATCAGTAGCTTTGGGAGGTCCTAGATGATCAGCCAGTGACAGTATTTTAGAGTTTATCCAAGATACTAGTTAGTCTCTAAGAAGGATCATGATATTAGCTTGTTTTGGTCTTCATGGGCTTCATCTAGTGAAAAGTTGATTTTTCACATTAACTAAGGATAATAATGAAAGTAAACAATTGTTTGTGTGGCAATTAAACCAGCCTTGTTTTGTAACCCTATTTCTGAAAGTCCTCTGCTTGGTTACGTTTCCTGTCTTGTACAAGCTCCATATGGCTAATGATAATACTGATGCTTAGAAGTGATACATTTCCCCCCCCCCTTTAGAGTATTCAGATGTTCCACATATATCAGCTTGGTCTCTGTTAGATGCTGCTTGGTTTGTGTTGTGTAAAAAATCTTGCTTGTATATTTGGGGTAAGGAAGAGTAGTGATGTTTGCAGTTAAACTGCATAAATACCTGCCAAGCAGGTAAGCTGAATTCTGCTAATGAGACAGAAAATAAGTTCAGGAGACCTAGAGATGTATTTTTGGTCCATAAAGTATAATGTGTTAATTTTGTTTTCTCCTATGATCATTTATCAATAATGCAGCTTCACACTATTGTCAATTGACTCTTTAATGATGCCCAATTAGAATAATTTTAGTATAATAGTGTGTGTTAGCAAGACTAGCAAGGTATCTTACATATCTTTTTAACAATGGGAAGGTATTTGGGTCTGCCTATTTATCTTACTGTATTGAATTGCTTGTTGCTATGGGGAGGGGGGAAATGAAATATTTATATACAGACTGATGTTTCCATTAATTTTGATACTTCATACAATTTAATTATATTCTAATAAATTAAAATGTTACTTTTTACTCCTTTAGATACCTTTGAGATGGTTTCAGAAGATGACGATGGAAAACTGGTGTTTAAAGTAAATTACCACTACATGTCACAGGTGAAAAATGCTAGTGATGCAAACAGTGCTGCCAGAGCCAGACGTCTTGCTCAAGAAGCTGTAACACTTTCTACATCGCTGCCTCTTTCCTCTTCATCCAGTGTCTTTGTCCGCTGTGATGAGGAGAGACTAGACATCATGAAGGTAAAAAAATCAGACTTGTGTTCCAAAAACAGCAGGTCTCTGATGTGTCTAAATCACGTTAATGCTTATTTTGCATGATTTATTCTGCTTCGACGGGACTTGGAGAAGGAGAGGGAACTTTTTAATGTACTGCTCCTGCTCGCCTCCACTTCAGAAACTTCCAGGGCACTGATGATAAATTTGAAAAAGTGCATCTTCCTAAAAGCCTGGTCAGCACCTATTTTTTGCCAGAAGTTCTCTTTAGCTGGGGTGGGGATGGAGGACTTTCCTACCAAATTAGCCTATTGCTAAGTCTTCTTGCAACAGTTGCTGTTTCTGTTGTGCCTTTTATTTTATTTTTACTTCTTGGCTGACAGGTATGCAGGTGAGATTTGGCCCACTGGCTGCCTGATACTTATCCCCCTTTGCTAGATGTTTACTACTCTTTGATTCAAGGAAACGAAGTTGGAGGAGAGAGGGAAAGATGTGCATGTGTGACACTAGAATCCTAGTGTCCTAGTGAATCCTAGTGACTGGGGGTCCTGGAGGAGATCATGTGGCTTATGGGCAGAGGGGCTGTGTCTTTGTTGAGGGAGTAAACATGCAAGATAGCATTGGACTTGTCAATGGTATTTCTCTAGAATAAGACCTGGTCCAGTGAACACATGCAGTTCTAATTAGAGACAGAGGGAAAATGTGTTTGGTTCATATTAAAAATGCAGACCCACTTAATTTGCACTTCCCAAAACCAATCTGCAAACCAAATACAGCTATCCTTCAAAATCCACAAGCAAAAGAGAGCACAAAAAATGCTTATAATACCCAATTCCTTGCAAAAACACACATAGATTTTTGTGCAGACCTTTCTTTTTAAAAAATCACAAAATAATTCAGAAATGGTGCAAATTGGATACAAGAATGGAAAAATGAGAAGCTAAGAGAAACAGACAGGATTTGTCCAACCCTAGTTCAAAAGTGTTGTATATGATATACTAGTTTCCCAATCTGGTTGCTATAACATTATTTGTCTTTTTCAATAGGTTTTGATAACTGGCCCAGCAGACACACCTTATGCAAATGGCTGTTTTGAATTTGATGTGTATTTTCCGCAAGACTATCCTAATTCACCTCCACTTGTAAATCTGGAAACAACTGGAGGACACAGTGTGAGATTCAATCCAAATCTTTACAATGATGGCAAGGTAAATAGTTTTCCTATTTTATTGCAGGCTAATGTGGTTGAAACAATTTCTAGTCATTCTGAGTAAATAGGTACCTATGGATAGCTTAACTTACATGGGTAACCATATACCCTATTTACTTGAATCTTATGCTCACCTTTTTTGGCCAAATTATGTTCGAAAAATTAAGGTGCACATTAGATTTGATGGCACATTATGCTTGAGTACATATGGTAACACGTTGATTAATTTTTTTCAAGAAGCCTATCTGCTTTACTCTAGGATATAGTCCAGTTGCTTGGCAGTGTCTCACAAAAGCCTCTCAGTGAATGGAAGCAGGCATCCATGTATGGATTGCCTTTCTGGAAGCAAACTGTACTGTAGTAATGAAAGAGGGATCCTGCTTTACTGAAGAGAGAATAGGGATGACGATGTTGAATTAGACAGCACCAGTCAACTCATATATGAAAATCATATAAAATCTGTGGATTAGAACAATGTATAAAGTGCAACCATGATATTTATATATATAACTGTTCAAAACCTTTTTTCTTCAGGTTTGCTTAAGTATTCTTAACACCTGGCATGGAAGACCAGAAGAGAAGTGGAATCCCCAGACATCAAGCTTTTTACAAGTATGTGGCTTTCTTCAGTGTGGAAGCTGGAGGGTGGGTGTGTAAATAATTCAGAAAACAAAGTTTTTTTCTGCAAGACAAAAGCCTCAAAAGCCAATGTATTTCCAGCACTGCATCTTGTTCTCTGATATCATTTCAAATAAATAAACGTGGGACAATCTAAATTATCATTCGATGATCTTGTATTTACTTCAGTGCAGTCACTTTTTATGCACTTTTTATGCAGCAGTACAAAAAAAAAATCCTGAAAATTGGGGAGTCTTGGTGCAGCTCAAGGTGCACTTTGGAAAGTATGTTTGAGAATTATGAGATCCCAGTCTATATATTGAAATAGCTCAAAAAATCAATAGAAATATACTTTCCAACAAGAAGAATTAGTATGTGTGTTCAAGTTAAAATGAAGTGTTTTTGTAATGTTGTCATGCCTAGAATATGCCTTAAATATATTCAGCTTACTGGAGGACTTCCGGGTTAGCGCCTCCGGCAATGGCGGATTTCATCTGATCGGGAGGAATCCGCTCCGTGGAAATCAGGGTCTGGACCGCCACGGCGAGGCGGAGACCCACCAAAAACCACAGGCGGGAGAAGCCTGTGGATGTGGGATTCGGCTGGCACCTTTTGCGCCTCCCCTACTCGCGGGGAAACCCGGTTTCGGGGATCCGGAGCAACATGGGGTGAGCGCTGCGGTGCTTCGAATTGACTGCTTCTTTCACGGAGTGAAGCCGCATTGCTGTTGCCGGAGAGCGCTGACTTTTTCCTGTGGACAATTGGACTCTAAACAACTACCCGTGAGTAGAACGGAAAATTGGATTTCTAAACTTCTTAATTTGGCAACAAAACGGGAAGGCTTCAAACAGGAAGTCTGCCTTCCTCTTTTGTAAATAGATTGAAGCAAAGACGTTGCAAGCTAAAGCCTGGAAAGTCTTTTGTAAAGGATTAAATCTCCATCGGTTAAAATTACTAAACCCCCCTTGGAAGCAGGAGAAGAGGGGGGAAATTCTAGATCGTTTAAGCCTGCAGGAGAGAGAGTGAAGAAAGATAAATCACCACCGTTTCGAACCTGGGAACGGGCTGCCAGTAAGATTGACGTTTTAGGAAAGTTCATTGACTGTGAATAAAACGTATGTTGACAGATAGTTAAATAAGAGAAATATATTGTTTCCACTGTTTCCTTTTGCACTTAAAAAGGAGCAAAAAAAGTAACTGAAAATCGAAACTAACTCTGTCGCTGGATCTGCGTTTACAAGGATGGATACAAATAGAAATTATTTCCCCTAGAGGGAGCTTTTGAAACTGTTGCAGGAGTGAACTGGGGAATTTTCCAGCTGCAGAGATTAAAGA
The DNA here is from genome assembly GCF_965113315.1 of Podarcis vaucheri. Lineage (NCBI taxonomy): Eukaryota > Metazoa > Chordata > Lepidosauria > Squamata > Lacertidae > Podarcis > Podarcis vaucheri. The sequence continues at coordinate 41,972,593 of NC_138761.1, read as the reverse complement.
GCGTGAGAATCAGAGTCTGACCTTGGACAAGAATGTTGACAGAAGAAGCCTTAGTGATTGCATTTTGCAAGACAAGTGCTTTATTGGAACAGCTTCATGAGAAGATGGATGTGATGATTGTTAAAATTGACAATTTGGGACAAAAAATGACTGATTTGGGACAAAAAGGGAATACCTATACAGAAATTACTCAGGAATTGACCCAGGAATCTGTTTTGACATGGCAAGCTGTGGAGAAGACGAAGGAGAAAGTTGTTGTTGAGCCTCAAGTAATTCAAGTGAAGAGAGCCCCGGCCTCACATAGGCAATTTGATGAACATAAGCTGTTGCCCTTTATGATCGAATCTAGAGAAAGCCAGACTTGGTGGGATGGAGCCCTGTTTGGATTGGAGAAGGAAAGTTGGATAGATCCTCCTGTGCAGGGATGCTCTGGCCTTTGGGATCTGGATTTGGGTCAGGGGGAGAGTGGCGCTCTGAAATATCTTTTGGACTTTAGCTCTGACTATGGAGAATGGGCTGACCTGTCGAGAAAGAATAAAGACATTGTTAGGTTGGAGTTTCCCCAAGATCTACTCCTCAGTGCCAAAGGAAGGAAATTAAGAACAAGATCAGCAGAAGATAAAGTAAAGTGCATGTATAAATATGAAGAAGATCTGCAGAAGGGACATGGAAGAGAGTTAAGAGCCTCGGACAGAAGGTCACCAGGTTGATGGACTATATGGTATTGATAGAAAGGACTGACAGAATCCGAGACCAGGGAGAAGAGACGGTGGAGGAAGATTGGAAAAAAGTTTTTTAAAAAAATTATTTAGAGGAATGTTGCAAAATTAATGAGTGATAGAAAAATGTTGGAATGAAATTATATGGCTTTAGTAGAAATGTTATAAGGAGTTAAGTATAAATAAGTTTTAGGGTTTTAATGGTAAGATAAGGTTAAAATAAATTAAGATAATTAAATGATAGAAAACTGAAAGATGGAAAGGATTTGCTGAAATAATTAATAACAAAAAGGGAGGTGTGAGGAGGTTGATGAAACAAGTTAATGAAAGATAAAGATATGGAAATAATGGATGTGTTTTTAACTGTTTTTGCTTTTGTTTTTGTTCTGATGTATTGTGTCTTTTGCTTTTTTATATGTATTGTAATGTATTGACTTGTACTGTTTATTTTTTCTCTTCTTTACTTTTTGCTTTTTTTCTTTTTCAATTATTAAACTTTTAATAAATATTATTTTAAAAAATAAATAAATATATTCAGCTTACTGTTGTAAAATTGCGATCTGATGACCTAATTTTCTTTTTATATTGATGTTGTGATGATAACTCCAAACTGTATTAACTGCTCATATTAATGTACACTAAATATCCACCACTGAATCATGCTTCCCCAATATTAATTTACTTTATGTAAATATTCCCTTATTCAACTTGGCTGCTGCAGTTAAGTTCCATATTAATATTTATATGTGGTGCCATATTAATATTAATATGCTTGTAATCATATAATTATGTTTATCAAGCACAGTCCTAGCAAATAAAGCATTTAAATGAATTTGTCAAGACCTCAAGAGCAAAACCTTAAGGGACTAAGATTGGCTTTTCCAGACTTTAACCTAGTATTGATTAACATTAGCAAATGGCAAGAGCCATTGTTCAACAGCCATAGCGTAATTACTCATTGAAAATGAATGTATGTTTTATATATATACATACACACTCTCTCTCTCTCTCTAATGGTCCATTAAAGAGAATCCATTGAAACAAATAGATCCTTCTTTGGCACTGCAAATGGCAGATGCAAAGCATTGCCACCATTGGGTCAATCTATGCAAAAGTTTGACAATAAGAGGAAAGGTTTAGGTTGTTTTTATTGTTCTGACTTTGGCAATGGTCTGTTTTGTTCTTTTTACTGCTTGCAAACTCATCCAACTGTGTCTGTCCATAGGTATTGGTGTCTGTGCAATCCCTCATATTAGTTGCAGAGCCCTATTTCAATGAACCAGGATACGAAAGATCGAGAGGGACTCCAAGCGGCACACAGAGTTCCAGAGAATACGATGGAAATATACGGCAAGCAACAGTCAAATGGGCTATGCTTGAACAAATCAGAAATCCTTCACCGTGTTTTAAAGAGGTTAGTGCTTTGTGCCATACTGCTTATGATCCATCCATTTTAAATGTAGAATCCTGAGAAACGTCTGTTACCTTGATAACAGGGATAGGGATAATAGCATAAATTCAGGTTTATTGCGGCAATTGGACTGCACTGGTTTTAGTCAAAAAGTCAGGATAAGAACCAATCCAGTATCCAGTTTCTCACATTGACCAACTAGATGTCTCTGGGAAGCCCAAAAGCAGAACATGTAGGAAGGTGTATTTGTCCCTGAGGCAGAGTTTCCTTCTATTTCTTGCCTTCCTCAAGCTTCTGTATAGGAATCCATACGTCGTCTTAAAGTCATCTGAGCAATCCCAGAAGACCTGTTGGTAGCAAGGACAAATAAAGCCTGGGTTGTAAGCAAACCTGGTATTTGTGGGCCCCCACCCTGGTCATCAGTTTCTCAGGAGTTCTGTGTTACAGAAAACATATCAATAATTGTCTCACAGTTAGAATTGAATGTGGTCTGCCACTGTGTGCCACATTGCTAGAGTCAAATTTTGAATAGTCAGGTAGGTGCAATTTGAAGTAATGTCAAATGCATGAATTCACATACAGCCCTTTGCAAAACCTGTTTTGGTCAGGATAACTGCTTCCATCTTAAAATACCTATTCTGCCTATCAACTTTAACCGAAAAAATGTTTGAGCAGGGAAAAAATACTAATTGCATCTCAAACTGTGAATCCATCCCATATTGGTGTGCTTAAAGTGAGGATTGTGTGGCAAATGGAAATAGTTTACAAATATGAACAGCTGAATGGCTTAATCTTCTTTCTAATGTTGGTATGTAGTGTTTCTCCCTTTTCCTCTGGATGTGAAAATGGCCACAGGGAACTTCTCTGTTTGGTTTGGTTGGGGGCGGGGGCAAAACCTGAGTCTGAAGAAAAATAGTTTCTATCGCTAGTAGTAAATCATCTAGATTCCCTTTTATTTCAGTATTTTAATTAAGATGCCATCAGGCTGTGATCTACTTCCTCCCCAATGATATTTGATACTGCTAATAAATTGGCTAATAATGTAGCCAAGCGAGAGTTCTGACATTTGTCATAAATTTTCCTTGATAATTTCATGCCTCTAATTGACTATAAAGGTGTACATGTCAAAAATTAAGGTTATTTTGCAGTAGGGAATTTAGTATCTTGCCTAGCATCCAAGGAAATTGGACCAAGGGTGATTAATGCAATAATGGTGATACAGACATGCCTAGAAAATTATATTGGGGTGGGGGGAGCCAGTCTCATGCTATGGTTGCAGTATGTCTTCCCACATACTTTTACCTAATTTTTAAGCCACTTGCGTAAAAAATTGAGCTATAAATTTGAATTATTAAAAATTATGCTTTGTTCATAGCCAACAGGACTTTTTGCATTTTACGAGCAGGTTACAGGTTATGAAAACTTGAGTAGTGTGTGCGATATATTGGTCATAGGCACACATAATAATATCCTAGGCCAGAGCAATACCCCTCCTGTCCTTTCCTGCAACAAGATTAGTGTTCGTGACTAGTAGATAGAGATTGCAGTGAAAAATCTAACTTCTTTTATGGTCAGGGGGCACCATAAGAATGCCAGTAATGCTTTTTGCTGAAGAAGTAATTAAACCCTACTCACAGACACTCCCTTGTGATTTCCTCCCTTTGCACTTCACTTGCTGTAAGTAAAATAATGAAGAGTCTCAGACTCAGTGCTACACTGAAAATGCCTTTGACCCTTTACAGCGTGGCAAGGACAAGCCAGGGCACTAGCTTCTGCTTTTTAAGGGTATGAAGCACTTAAGACACTCTAATAAAATACATTCTTGGCCCTTTCTCTGTATTAGATGTAGGTTCCCATTCTTCTTGGCTTATTACCAGACTTGGAAGTGACCTTGCAGGCTTGCATCTGGGGCAGGAGTTGATAATACACTGCCTTGGATGTGTTCAAGTCCCACAACACAAACTCTCTTGCCTCCCATCATCCACTTGCCAGCCACATACGCAATTATGTAAAGGGGATGTGAAATCCAAGAGGCCCCCATTGTTAAAGTAGATATTTCTTTATAGTAGTCTTAATTCTAGCACCCACACAATGCGGGCACATTTGTATATATGTACATATTATGCAGTACATAATTGTACTGGGTACAATAATGCACGTTATCTTAGCTTTCTGGAGGCTGCAGGTATGTAAACTGCCTTACCATGCAAATTGTCCAGTTTCAGACATTAACCTAATGGAAATAAATAGACCAAGTGCATACAAATTGCAGTTCAGGGATGTGGATTGTGCCACATGATTATAAGCTTTCAGAAAGCCCCCTGCCTTCATTTACCAGATCTAATCATTGCTAATTAAAGTTCATTGTTAATGTGAGGATTTTGAAAGCAGCTTTTTTTAGCCATTGTTAAAGTCTGTGCTAGTGCAAGTTTAACCCTGTTGAAAGGCAAAAAGAATTCACACCATCGTGGAACAAGAAGTAGGGTTGCACTTGATCTTGTGTTCTGCTCTAAATTGCTTTTTAGTTATGAGAGTCAGTGCACACACATACACTGCCATAGAGGTAAATCAGAATACGCACCTCTGTTTTATTTCAGATAAAATAGAGATTTAAACCAGTAATAAATTTATTGATTAAAAATCAAAAGCTTGTTTACCAAATTGATTATCAAATATGTGTTAAATGCAAAAACACTATCTGAAGCCATTCCATGCTTTTGTTTAAATCAAGTTTTAAAAATAATTTGTTGAACGGATTAGGTAGTTTGATTTAATGTCACAAACACACACAAATATAGGTTAAAATATATAAACTGAGGTACAGCTTCCCTTTACCTTTACAAAGTGTGTAAAAGTACAACTTTGGGACACGGTTGTATTTGTTAAATATAACTAATCATAATGGGGAACTTACTGCACAAATATCAGTCTGCCCAATGAAATTAGTATTACAGTACTTACTATAAAGAGAGCCTGTAAATATTATACCAAAGAGCCAATTCGTACAATAAGTATGCTAACAGAAGATTTCTTTATTCATTTGTGGATATGTTTGCCCTTAAGAAGAGAACAAAAATGTTGAATTGTCTGGTAATTTTTAAATATTGAGATAATTTTCAAAAGTATTGTCCATATTAGAGAATTGTGTTGATATTTTATATTTCTGTGTTGGATACATATTTGGATTTCTGATGTAGTTTTGGCAAAATGCCAAATTTTAATCTAACTCTCATTAATCTGTAGTTATAAATCACCCCTTTGGTGAAGATACCATTTATTCATGATAAATATTGATTTTTATTAAAATTGGCAGAAGCCAATTGGGTTTGCAGTTAAGGGAATTTCTACTTTTACAAAAACCCGGATAGTAACCCATTTGATCCCACAATCTCAAGGTGTCCCAAGAGACATCACCCAGAGGCATCTTTGCTTATGTGCATATTAAGCACATTATTTCAGTCTGTTCAGATATATGTGGCTTTTCCCACAAAAGAAGGAAACATGGCAAAGAAATGAGGACATTCTCCAGGTATATTATGATAAAACAGTCTAAACAGTTGTTACTTTGGCATCATATAGTTGGCCATTTCTGCTATCTAAATATGGTGCTTTAACTTCAGATTCATGCAGCAGTAGAATAATACAGTCAAAGCTTGTCTGTTAGGGGAGAGCGCACAATTAAAATGTTGTTACAGTTCTGTAATTTGAACCACTATCTTTTTAACCTTCAATCTGCCTTTTTACAGGTTATACACAAACACTTCTACTTGAAGAGAGTAGAAATCATGGCTCAGTGTGAGGAGTGGATAGCAGATATACAACAGTACAGCAGCGATAAACGGGTAGGCAGGACTATGTCTCATCACGCTGCCGCTCTAAAGGTAAGGTTCACAGATGAGATTACTGCCCCTGATTCAGTAAAACCTTTTTGATGCCTGACTACTGACTTCAGTCATAAGAGCTGTTAAAAACATTCACTGCACACACTCTAAAGATCATGGCGCTTTACAAAAAGAGTATATAATTTGCGTCCACATTTTTCTTGCTCCTCCCACCACCATATGCCTTTCTTGTAATTAGAACATACTGGAATGCATCAAGTTAACTTTCACCCATTTTTTATTTAAAGCAGTTTTTTCCCTGTGTTAACTTTGCAGTTCTAGAAACAGGATCTGTGACAAAAAGGAGTTCATCTGTGTCAGGGGAGAGTGGCAGCTATGTGTCCCCTCCATCTTGCCTCCATTAGTGATTAATAAGGCACAACTAAGTTTTCCCATTCCTGCCAACAGCAGCCAGTGGAGAGGAGCAGGGATGTGGAAGCTCACAACCCAGTGTCATGTCATACATTTTGCCTTACTAAATGTTTCAAAGGATAAGAGGGGCAGCTGTGGGGCCTGCTACTTTCAACAACAGGTTGGCCAAATCACAAACTACTAGCTTTCATTGTTGGTCTGGTTATATTTTCTATATTAATATTTGCAACTGTCCACCAAAGCCATTTAAATAAAACATTGTTGCACTAGTAAATCCTTGCCTATAGCACGAGGAATCTATGGTCTGCAGAGGTTGTTGGACTCCAACTACCATCAGCCCCAGCCAGCATGGGCAAAGGTCAAAGGTGATGGAAATTGTAGTCTAACAATATCTGGAGGGCCATAGGAGTCCCATCCCCCTGCATAGCCTTATGCGATCTTGGCATGTGGATGGAACAAACATGGGCAATGGCAAAGTGTTAATCCACACACACATGCATGTTCATCACTTTGATGTCTGCAAGTGTGAATGTTGGCTGTCCAGTTATCGAGGTATATGGCATGCAATAGCTTCACTAACACGTACCCTAATTCATTTTGTGTGTGGTTTAAATACAACTGGCAAGGTTTGTAGAAAACCAGTGGCATAGTTCTGCACGTTGCAGGCACACCTATACGCTAAGAGTCTATAACCCTGTTCAAGCATTATTAGAACTGGGCTTAAATAGCTCATATGGTGCTGCTGTGCCTACGTGGTGAACCCAACCTGACATCTCTACCCATGAGTTTGTTGCATTGACCCAGAAGGTCTAAGGGTAGGTCTAAAGGTTCAAAGTGGGTTCTACTGAAATCCCCTGTGCTGCTTTCAGAACTGGTTCTTACTTTATGATATGAGCACAAAAACCTGCTGCACAGAGTTACTCTTAATTAATAATCTTCCTGCAGCTCCCACTAGTAGTAGGGAAAAGCAAAAATAACAACTATCACCACATGAAGACTCCAAAGCTTTTATTGCAGCAGTTTCTCATTTTGTCTGTGAAAGTATTGCAGTATGACTGCACCTAAATTGCTGTGAGTGAGCCCCTTTCCTCACTATGAATTTGTATGTGCACAGCGTCACACAGCTCAACTGCGGGAAGAGCTTCAGAAACTCCCCTGTCCCGAAGGCCTGGACCCAGATGCTGATGATTCAGCTGAGAAATGCAGTGCCATGACAAGTGCTGAGGATGCTCTGTTGCACGAGCAAGTCAAACCGAGCAGCAGTAAAGACCTCCCAAGTGACTTCAAATTATGAGCTGCGTTGACATGGACTTGATAGACACACGAGGCTTTGAAGCACAAGCCAAATATGTCAATATTTGTATCTAAGAAGCTAATTATGTAATAGGTAATGAAACTATACTATGCCCTTCAGGATATACAGATTAATTCAAGATGATCTTTTATTTACCTGTACAAGAGTGTAAACTTTTTTGTGCTTTTATTTCCAATTGTGAGAACCACTGATTGGTATGTTTAAAAAGTTATGTATACAAGAATGGATAAATCACTGCTATATAAGGGAAGCTACCTTAGGAAAGAATGTTTACTGAATGTTTATAATTTTTTTTTTACTTGTAGAGTGAGGGCGGTTGTAACAAAGAATATATATTGGTCATTCTTACAGCTACTATTTAAAGTCGGACAGTTTTCACTGAATTTGATAGATTTTACGTTTGGCCATATCTCCATTCTCATATTTGATTTCTAAAAAGAACCTCCTGTATACTTCAATAAAGGTCAAATGGACATGCTCCCTCTTATGATTTACTGGTACCTTTTTTAAAATAATCTGCCATTCATTATAGTTGGAGACTTGCACTTGTATGACTGAATTTATTACAGTCAACATATTTAATTTTATGCTTAACTAATTCTAAAAATGCGGATGAAATAAATGCACATGGTTTTACCTCAGCCAAAATGTGGACTGCTGGATTCATCTTTCATAACTCTTTATTAACAGCTGGGTGACTTCTGCTCAAGTAGAGCAAAAGGATGTTATGACAATGAATTCATTAAGTAATTTTACATGAGGAAACCCCAGTGGAAGTTGTTACCTTCTGGTCCTTCCTAATGACTAACACCATTAAAACATAATAGTCTAGTTGTGGAGCAATTGTGTTAGCTCTGGAAACATAATATGTAACTATCTGTCAATTTTTAAGCAGTTTCTGGTAGATGCAATATTGCATACTGAATAATTTGGAAGGTTTCTTATCTAGTTCAAAGGATCGGACCAGGTGTGTTGTGGCTTCAAGATAAAAGCAGCAGCCAAAGAGTCTCTAATTTTCAGTAATATCTCTTCCTGTGGCACTTAAGGCCACAAGAACAATGTTGGTCAGTCATCGCTTATCACTGGCCGTGCTGGCTTGGGCTAACTGGAGTTCATCAACTTCTGGAGGGCCACCAGTTCTCTAGCCCTGCGTCATATACTCTGTGAGCACTTGGGAAACCGCAGCTGGCAAAGCACGTTAGCCCTAGTGATGAAGCACTGAGGTAAACTGTTATGCACATGGGCGAATTAAACACAAATGCAAGCAGAAGGTAGGTGCTACTCATTTTTTAATTAATCAAATGAAACTGAAATAAGGACACAGCAAAGGACACTGTGTATGCCAGGAGTTAAATTGCAAGCAGGGTGTGGTGTAGTATCCTAAACCGTTCAAGACCTGAAACTTAGAGGAGGTAATTCTGTAGAAACTTACAGTTCATGCTGCTCTCCTTTATCAGGGAAGCCTTGAGCGGTTGCAGTTAACCTAGACAGAAATGGGGCAGAAAGTAATATACAGTTATACACAGTTCAGACCTAGCAAGAGGGAAAGTCAGCTAGCTTATAACAACTGTAGGATTAGCTTTTTCCATGTCACTGTAAATTCAGTTTAGGTTTTAAGTTCAAGTAAGCGTATGGAGTTTCAAGAACCGAGGCAAAGAGTGGTGACGTGTGAAGGCATTACTAACAAAAGTTAACAAGTAATTTCATCCATCTACAGTTGGATGGAAAAGTGAAAATGCTAATAAAAGGTAAAGGTACCCCTGCCCGTACGGGCCAGTCGTGTCCGACTCTGGGGTTGCGCACCCATCTCGCTTAAGAGGCCGGTGGCCAGCACTGTCCGCAGACACTTCCGAGTCACGTGGCCAGTGTGACAAGCTGCATCTGGCGAGCCAGTGCAGCACACAGAAACGCCGTTTACCTTCCCGCTAGTAAGCGGTCCCTATTTATCTACTTGCAACCAAGGGTGCTTTCGAACTGCTAGGTTGGCAGGCGCTGGAACCGAGCAACGGGAGCGCACCCCGCCGCGGGGATTCGAACCGCTGACCTGACGATCGGCAAGTCCTAGGCGCTGAGGTTTTACAAAATATGTGTTGCCCTAATATCAGCTACTATATCCAAACATGGGAAAGTTGCTAATATAATTCCAATTTTTAAAAGGCAATCCTGGAAGTAGCAGGCCTTTTGTTCCATGTAAATTGGTGGGAAACATTATTTAAGATAAATTAATAAACATTTTGAAGAACAAGTATTGCTGAAGAAGAGCCAGCATGGCTTCTACAAGAGCATGCTCTATCTGTATAACCTTTTGAGAGTGTCTTAATAAGCATGTCCTAGGGGTGAGTCTGTAGACACTGCCTACTCAGACTTTCACAAAGCTTTCAGTGAAGATCCTCTCCAAAAGTATCTGGCTAATGTCCCATCATCCCTGACCCCTGGTCATGGGCTAATGGGAGCTGGAACCCAATGGCATCCACTGAGACACATATTTGACAAGCTCAATATAAAATGACAGCCTATTAAGGATCACAGATGACAGTCTATTAAGGATCAATAATGAATTTAAGAATAAATGGACAGAAGAAAATAGAGTAAGACTAAATAGACTGTTCTCACAATTATATAAAAAGCGGAGTCCCCAAAGATCTGTAATGACTCGTCTGCTTTTTAACTTGTTCAAAAATGACCTAGAGTTATGGGTGAACAGTGTGGAGGCCAAGTTTGCTGATGACATCAAATTATTTAGGTTACTAAAAACAAAAAAGCATCATTAATAACTCCAAAACATTCTCTCCAAACTGAGTTAAAAAACAAATGTGTGTTAATGTGAATAAAAATAGTGTACACGGGCAAAAAAGCCAAACTTCTCATTTATACTGATGGATTCTAAGCTAGCACTAGCTATACAGGAAGGAAATATTGAATTCTGATGGATAGCTCAATGAAAATGGTGACCCAGTATGCAACAGCAGTGGAAGGCGTGGATTCATTAGTAAAAGCTATTTAAAAACCCTGCCAATATCATCATGCCTTCATAATGCCCATTTGGAATGCCAGATAGAATTCTAGCCTCTGCATCTGAAAAGGGGTATTGTAGAACTGGGGCGAGTGTAGGAAAAGGGAAATCAAAATGATCAGGAGACTTATATGGCAAGGTTACAGTGTTTGGGTCTTTTAAGTTTAAAGGGGGGGGGGACATGCTAGAGATTTATAAAATTGTGCATGATATAGAGAAAGTACATAGAAGTGTTTCTGCCTCTCGTGATACTAGAACCTGGGGTGATCCAATGAAACTGAATGGTAGGACATTCAAGACAGACAACAGGAAAAGCAAAGTACTTCACAAAGCATATACAGAATTCACCTTTACAAGGTGTGGTGATGGCCACCAACCCAGAAATATTTAAAAGATTAGACAATTCCTAGAGAATAAGGCTATCAGTTGCTACTAGTAATGCTCTATCTCCAGGATCAGGGGAAACATGCCTCTTAATAGCCTCTAGGAAACAACCAGAAGGTTGGTGGTTCAAGCCCACCCAAGGACAATAGTCGGCAGGATTCCTGCAATGCAGAGGGGTGGACTAGATCAGTGTTCCCCAACCTTGGGCCTCCAGCTGTTTTTGGACTACAACTCCCATCATCCCTTGCTAGCAAGACCAGTGGTCAAGGATGATGGGAATTGTAGTCCAAAAACAGCTGGAGGCCCAAGGTTGGGGAACACTGGACTAGATGACTCTTGGGGATCCCTTCTGTTGGGAATCTGAATACGTGCAGCTACTCACACAGAGTCAATTAAGGTTTGGCAGACAGCCAAAAGGTCATGTGAAGGAGTAAGTCTGCCTGTTGATACAGAGGCATGGAGACAGCTCCATGATTGGTCAAGCTCTCTCATGGGAATAATGATTAATGGCCTACTAACTAGTACGAGTGTCAGTGTAGGAGCTGGAGGTTGAGAGTTGTGAGTCGTGTATGAGAGAGTCAGTTAAAGATCTGTGTTCTGTTCCTGTAAATAGTCCACCGTATATAATAAACACCTAACTGTAAGTTCCTAGTTCCTGCTTTGTCTATCCTGTCTGCAGCCAAGTCGCCAATTGCTTCCGTGGATTCTGCGTTTACTCTGCTAGGTCTGGCTAAGGTCCTGCAACTAGTCAGAAAGTAGCGAAACACCAAATAGGTTTTGCCAGTACCTCCCAACTCTACCATTCTATGAATAGGGCGGAGCTACTGTGCTCCTGTCTTGCTTATTTGCTTCCCACAGGCAACTGATTGGCTGCTGTGGGGAAACAGGATGCAGGACTAGATCCAAGTTTGGTTTGATCCAGCAGGGATCTTTTGTTCTTAATGTTTCTAGGGGGCAGGGAAAGACAAGAGGCTTTTATCACTAATTGTTAGAGCTAACTGTTTAAGTGTGGTTGCTTAAGGATTGCAACATGTAAAATGCTTGTTCAAGCAAACTGTTGTTGGTTTTTAAAACATCCTCCTTATATAGCTACAGCCCCCACACAGCCATCGTTCATTGTTCACTGAAGCAAAAAATGTGATACCATACATTTCAAATGCTTGGTCGTAATTGTCTAGGAATTTTCATGATATAATTGGAAATTGGGACAAAGGATACTTGCCAAGCATTTTAATTATTAAAAGTTAATACAGGGGATATGTCACTAAATACTCATGGTTTTATGGATGTTAGGAGTGAAGTAGCCTCAGCTCAAGGAATGTGGAGAGATGCGGCACAGTGGTTTTGACTGACACAGAAATTTGCTTAGTGCACTTTCTTCTATGGAGGCATGTTTCTCTGCATAGTTTGCAAAGGCCTTTAGTAGGACACCCTAAGTAGAAGTGGCAAGACAAGCTCTAGATTTTAGGCAATTACTACCCTTACAGGGACAATATAGGCATGTCCCTCTGCCAAGCTTTTATGAAGTAATAAGGGTGCAAGTCCCTCTGAGATGCATGTCCATCGTGTGTTGGTTGAGTTAGCACAAAATCCACCCGTATGTTCAAGCCATCACACACACTTTCTCAGTAACCTTAAAATATAACCTGTAAAAGCTGCCTGTATTAACCACCAATTGCAATTGAGGGGGTGTAGATTAGGTTCTGCTTAAGGCGCCCTACAGTTTTCATGGGAAAGGCAGAATTTGAACCTGAGTTCTGCTTCACTGCACAATCTCTTAGGTCAGTCATATCAGGAAAATGAAGCCTGGGGGAGGGGGCTGGTTTTCATGGGACTGCAACGTGCAGGGAGAGGAAGTTTATTTGTTCCCTCCCTAGCTGTAGTCCTAAAAAATAAAAACGCCATGCATTTATAGTTAGCCCTTGAAAAGAGTTCCCATTGCACTAATGAGAACTTTTCCCCTAAGGCTAACTGCAGCCTGGAGGAGGGGATTTTTGTCGGTACTGTGCCTGGGAAGATTTAAAACTCCTATGTGCCATGTAGCCATGATTAAAATGCTCACCTGCATCTAGAAGGGGTTCTCCCCCCTCCCCATTTTAAACCCTGTTGTGTATGCTAGCCACACAATGTGTTACTTTGCCTCTGGCTTCTGTGTTATAGCAAGCTAAGGAATGCATTTGTCTTTTTACAAGATCTTTGCATCCCCATAATCAGCTGACTAAACAGGGATGCTATGAGAGAGGAGTGCAGCAATAATCATACTACAGGTCTGAAGAGCTGCAGGTACCAGAATAACTGCATTCAACCAAGCCCTGAACTTTTCACCCCGTAAACTCTGTGGCAGACACTGTCACTCAAGTCAATCTCTTATACACGGTAATTGAACTGTTAAATTATTACATAGTCATGTCTAGATGGATGTTGCCCATTACAAATTAATCATGTCTGGTGTAGAAGATGGGATCTGGCTAGGTTTACATGATTAATTTATCATACATTTATATTCTTATGGCCATATCCAGCACTCTTAATTCCAATTTGCTAGTTGTAGCCATTTCTGATTATTTAAACACAACCAGTCACAAATGCACAAAATGCCTATTAGCCTACAGTTTTAATTTGCCATCCTTCCTTTTCTTCCTACCATGGCTTTCATTCTCAAAGTTTTTTAGTTTCAGTTAGCATCTCGATATATCAACTGTGGTGACATGTCATCGCTTCAAGATGTGAGTTTGAGATAAAAGTTCTGAGCTTTAAAAGCAGTTCCTACAGAAATACCATTTAATTCTTACCTGTTTCTAGCTGAGACAGGAAGGTAAAAGTTAACAGCCAAAACACATCAGTTTGTGAAATCTTGGTTTTTATGGGATGAATGCTGCCATTCTTTTTTTCCTCATCTGATTTTCTGAAAAGTGACAAATTAAGATAGTTACACAATGATGCACCATCTCTCAGGTCATAGTGACTTAGTTGCTCTTCCAAGCAGAATGTGCTTAGCACATCTTTGTACACAAGATAAAGTAGATTCGGGGGGGGGGGGGAGAGAGAGACTAGCTTTATACATGCCTCTAACATATCATAGTCCTTAGTTCTTTTCCCACCCCCACCATTGTGGTATTTTGCCATGCATGGAGTTGCATTTGTGAAGCGCTACCATAATAACATGTTTCAGTATTCCATCTCTGAAAAAAAACTGTAAAGCATACAGTGGTACCTCAGGTTAAGTACTTAATTCGTTCTTGAGGTCCGTACTTAACCTGAAACTGTTCTTAACTGAAGCACCACTTTAGCTAATGGGGCCTCCCGCTGCCGCTGCACCGCCAGAGCACAATTTCTGTTCTCATTCTGAAGCAAAGTTATTAACCTGAAGCACTATTTCTGGGTTAGCGGAGTCTGTAACCTGAAGCGTATGTAACTCGAGGTACCACTGTATTTGACATTATTTTGAAGGTGGCTGCTTTGCCTCTGTGTAGAGCTTTGCTGGGAAAGCTTCCTTGATTGACCAACATTTCGGTTTCCCATCTTGGAAACCCTACCCATGAATAAGGCAGCCAGACTAAGGCTGGTTGGGAAATGTGTGTCAGGTATTATTCACCAACAAGGAGGCCAGACTTATCTTGTGCTTGGTCCCTTGGCCCTTTGAAACTGGATGCCTGGAGAGGTTTTCATGTGTGTCACATGAAACATGAAATCTAGGCCGGCGAAGAAAAATATTGTTTAAATGCTTAATGAAAACAAAGCTTAAGTCAGAACCAAAGATATATTTAAAAGTATATTTTCACATTACTTTTTCTTTAATGAACATGCATGCTTCATTTTGTACTAATGGCAAAGCTCCAAGTAACAGACATGTCCAGAAAGAAATATGTTGTTTTTTAAGTACTTAAATGAATGGGACATTTATTTTGTTTCTCTTTCTAAATCTTCTTAATTTATGTTCGTCTTCTGAAAGAGAAAACAAACAGCCTGATCTGGATTTCTGAACTGAATAAATTGAAAGAGACAAAATCCTTGGGTTGTTAGCTTATGCTTTTATCATAAATTATATTAACTAGATTTATATTCCAGTCCTCCAGGGTTTAAAATAATTGTCATGTTATGGTAGCAGTCAAGGACATGAACATCGTGATGGCAATAGTCAAAACTTCTTTCTTTAATCAGTATTATATAAATAAATGAGATTTTCCCCTATTCATTTTCGTTAGTTGCAGCATTTTAGTTTTCCACATTCTCCGGAATTAACAAATCCTTAAATGCTATGCTGGTTCCCAAGAAAAATGTAGGTTTGTACATCTCTAGGTAATTAGTTATGAATTAAAACAAAGCATGTCACAAAGCATTCATTGTTATGTGAAGAGGTACTTCCCCTTGTCTGGGACATTATGATCCTCCATCTGGCCCTGAACCTCATCACCTCATAAAGATCTGCTCTTATTTATCAATACGTGCACAAAATATTAATTTCACTTGGGAAGTCTATTTTTTTAAATTCTCCTAAAAGAAAAGCAATGATGTCTAAGATCAGATGTCCCAACCCAGCTAGGGGCCACACACACACTGCACCTTACCCCAATCCAACAGTCAGGGGTTCACATTCTTAGCTGGGTTTTTTGTTATTTTAAAATCCCCCTATCGCTACTGATCAACTGTTTAGGTAGGTAAGCAAAAATTAGATACAATCTTCAGCTCTTTCCATGGCAAGCAGCTGATTAGGGCAGTCTCAGTTTCTGTTACCTGGCCACTATGAGCACACTTTCTGGGCTACTGGGTATAGGGCCAGGGTGCGGTGCAGCCCAACAGAACGCCAAACAACCCCTAAGATTCCTCAGTGCACAATGAAAGAAATGAATGCATCCACAGCTAAGGTTTAAAATTACTCTCAAGGCAACACTGGCAGGAAGCTACGCCAATCAAACACAACCTTTGGTATTGCAGGGCCAATGAAACCAGCAACAGGGCAGGTTGAGAAGACTTGCTGCTCCGGTATTCTCATTGACCCCACAACCCTAAAGCTGGTACCTGAATGGTAGAATTCACTGCTACTTTTGCCCTGGCTCTAGCAATATTTAAAATTAAAATGCTAGGCAGCTGAAGCCTCAACGGAGCTTGCTAGGACAGCAATTTGCAGAGAGTGTGGGCTAGCAGACTTGCCAACTTGCCTGCCTGCAAGACGGAGAGAAGGAGGGAGGGAGAAAAGTGTGGTTGCTGTCACTCTTCATTAGCTTTGAGGTAACACTTGCAACATTAAAATGTTAGCTTGGACATTCCTTAGGGTGCCAATCTATCCTGTATGTAACATCTACATGAAAACGCTAAGCAGGGTCATCCAAAGTTTTAGAGCACATTGTCAGAAATATGCTTCTCCTTTACATCTTCCAGAGTGGCAGTAGATGTGCTGGACCTTTGTCTTGCCTCGGAAATCAATTGGATGAGAGCCAACAAACTGAAGCTCAATCCAGATAAGACTGAGGCACTGTTAGTGGGTGGTTCCCTAGACCAGATGGGTGGGAGGTTGCCTGCTCTTGATGGGATTACACTCCCTCTGAAGGAGCAGGTACACAGCTTGGGGTTACTTCTGGGTCTGTTGCTATCATTTGAGGCTCAGGTGGCCTCAGTGGTGCAGAGTGCCTTCTATCAGCTTTGGCTGGTGGCCCACATCTGGGCAGGGATAGTCTAATTTCTGTCGTCTATGCTCTGACAACCTCTGAGTTAGATTACTGCAACACGTTATATGTGGGGCTGCCTCTGAAGACAGTTCAGAAATTTCACGTTGTGCAGAATTCAGCAGCCAAGTTGCTCACTGGGGCAAGATGGTTTGAGCATATAATGCCAACCCTGGTCCAACTGCACTGGCTACCAATTAGTTTCCAATTCAAAGTCCTGGTTTTGACCTATAAAGCCTTAATTGGCTCAGGATTGCACCTCAAGGACCACTTCTCCCCATATGAACAGACCCGGACCCTGCAATCATTATCTGAGGCTCATATTTGTGTGCCACCCCCATGGGAGGGGTAAAAGGCGGCAACACAAGAAACAGGGCTTTTTGCAGCGGTATTTTGTATTTTTATATTGTGAACCACGCCGTGATCTTTGGATGAAGGGTAGTATACAAATATAATAACAACAGCCACAACAACAACAACAACACCTCTTTCTCCAGGGTAGAGTCTATCTCTGAAGGATTGATATTGCTATCTTTGTAAGATGGAAGGCACAACTCAGTTGTTCACTTATCTCAGGGGTGAGACTCTTGTGGGTTGGAATCCCAAAGCCCTTTAACCCAGCCAAAATGAGCAACGGGGTCAGGCAACTTCGGGAGGAGAATATATTTTCCATACCCGCTCCCAGAGAGAGGGGTTCACCAATGGGTTTCAGCTTAGCTTCCCCTTCAAAACAGATGCACTTCCCAAAGGTTTGATGTGCTGAATTCTAGCTTGCTATACAACCACTTCTAAAAATGACTAAAGGGACTCTTCTCCACAAACAGAGCATATCTCTGTCTTGAGTTGCTGCTGCTGCTGCAGCTCTGCCTTACAGGGATTTATTTGCTACATTAAAGAAAACAGGTACGTCCAAATCTCAAAGCAACGGTGAGGAGAAGGTGCACTTGGCCTGGCAGGCTCATCAAGCAGTGATGTGGTTACCTCATGTTTTTAGGAGCTAGTAGGCAGGCTTCTGGGACGAGCTTGCTAGGGAAAGAGAAAATGAGATAGGAGAACTGGGAGCATGAGGGCATTGTGGGAAAAGTGGTGCATTAGTGGCAAGGAAATAAAGCATGGATGAGCAGATAGGTAAGCACTGGGAAGTGGGTGGTCACCTTGACCAGCCCCCCCTCAAACCTGGCAATACCTCTTGCTCAAATGGGTTTGCCTTATGTTATGAAGAGCTGCTGTTTGAGAAAGACAAGCCCAATTCTTTAGGGCATTAATTAAATTGCTATTTTGTATTGGCTGAAGCAGCCTGAAGAGCTTGCCATGAGCTTAGGAAAGAGGGAGAAGAAGAAAAAGCTTGCTTAAATCTACTACAAGTTTGAAAGGACACAGGATTGTTCCACACACACACACAATACACCTTCTGCTTCTCATATCACTCCCTCAATTAGGTTGTGAAGCCTCTCTTCATTTTAAAACATCCTTCACGTATCTTATATTAAAATAGGTTATTTCTTGAATTAATTAAAGGGGAGAAGCAGGGTGAATTTATAAAGAACAGAGCACATTTAAGTGGCCAACTACGTCCAAGCACCTTTTATCCTTACAGTAAAGCAATTAATCACCATAAACTCATTTTGTCTAAAAGCAGTAGCAATAGATTGTTCCATTTAAATCACTTTATTGTCCAGTCTGATGTCAGATCACCTAAATAGACATGCTTATAAATTCCTTGTATGGGAACACTGTATGTTTTGAAGGTTAGTTAGGATGGGAATGTTTTGTGCCAGTTGCTGGCAAGAGCTACATGCTTTAATTTCTGCAAAAATTATACTTCCAAGGTTTATCAAGATGGGTGGCGCACATATAAGTGTCTGAGTGGGCAAAGTCACAGCCTAAGACCTGGAACAAGATGCACTCAGGATATGTCTTTAATAATAATAATAATAATAATAATAATAATAATAATAACAACAACAACGAAACTCTCTGTTTCTATCTAAGAGCAAAAATCCACTCCTCTCTATTTCTGCTCAAGCCTACTGAATGAGCAGCTAATGGGGAATCAATAATAATAATAATAATAATAATAATAATAATAATAATAATAATTTATTATTATTTGTACCCCACCCATCTGGCTGGGTTTCCCCAGCCACTCTGGGCGGCTTCCACAGAATCAAAGCAACATTTGGTGAGATCATGACAAAGTTTAAAGGTTTGAAGCAGAAGAAAAGCAGTTTCAAATTATACTTACATACTGGCAAAGACTAGATCTCATCCGAGTCGTTTTACATTAGGTACTGGGGAACCTGTGGCCCTTCACATGTTGTTAGACTCCAACTCCTATCAGTCCTGGCCAATGTAGCCCATGGTTAGGAATGATGGGAGTTGTAGTCCAACAACATCTGAAGGGCTACAGATCCCAATACCCTAAGCAGCACCAAAGACAGATGGGACGAAGAGGGTTAATGCTCTAGAGTTCAGTCACACCAGATGGCACTTTTGGATGGCCTCAAGATGTGCCTGCAAAAAACAAATAAATCTTCACTCTTGACTAATGTTCTACTGGGCTACTTAATAGTATTGCTGAGGTTGTCAGTAAACTTTTATTCTGTGATTATCAAAAAACAAATACCGTATTTTTCGCTCCATTGGACGCACCCGACCATAGGGCGCATCTAGTTTTTAGAGGAGGAAAACAAGGAAAAAATATTCTGAATCAAATGTTGTATAAACTACTGTATTTAATAAACAACCGGTATATCAGAATCACATTACAGCCATGTAAAGTGAACAGCAGTCAACAATGGCATTAAGAACCATCATCACTGTCATTAACAAATGAAGAGAGACTTTAAGGTTTGAGTACTCTTCTAGTCTTCTGTGAACCCCAAGAACTCATCACTGCTAAAGTCAGAATTTATGAAGCTCAGTTGCTCACAGTCACTGACATCACTTTCTTCGCTATCTTCATGTAAAATACCATCTTCGTATCCATCCAAAGCATTGCTAATGCCACATTTTTTCCTCTCAATCCTCTTCCTCACCTCTCTCAGCAAACAGCCTGCCAACTGCTCGCAAACATTCCCTTTACTTGAATTACAGTCAAGAAACAGCCAAGCAGAGCTTCTCAGCGGCAGGCTTGGGAGGCTTTCCTTTTCCCCACTTTTTTCTCTCCCCCCCCCCCAAAGCAGAACAGTCCCCTTTTCCAGCCTCCTCCTCTCCATCCTTTTCACCCAAACTCCTCAGGTGAAGTCTACAATTTCTCCCCTTCACTGCTCCCTCTCCTTTGCCCTCTACCATGACTCTCCACTCACGGCAACCTATGGTACCTCATCTCCCTTCACCCAGCTTTTGGTCCCCCTCCTCTCCGTCCTCGCCCTCCCCTCTCTCAGTGAACAGCCTGCCCACTGCTCCAAACCTTGAGGGGAAGGGCAGACTGTTGGCAGAGCAGCACCCCCCACCCCCATTCAGCAGCCCAGGAGTGTGGGGTATGGGCGCACAGCCTGCCCACTGCTCCAAACCTTGAGGGGAAGGGCAGACTGTTGGCAGAGCAGCACCCCCCACCCCCATTCAGCAGCCCAGGAGTGTGGGGTATGGGCGCACAGCCTGCCCACTGCTCCAAACCTTGAGGGGAAGGGCAGGCTGTTGGCAGAGCAGCACCCCCCACCCCCATTCAGCAGCCCAGGAGTGTGGGGTATGGGCGCACAGCCTGCCCACTGCTCCAAACCTTGAGGGGAAGGGCAGGCTGTTGGCAGAGCAGCACCCCCCACCCCCATTCAGCAGCCCAGGAGTGTGGGGTATGGGCGCACAGCCTGCCCACTGCTCCAAACCTTGAGGGGAAGGGCAGACTGTTGGCAGAGCAGCACCCCCCACCCCCATTCAGCAGCCCAGGAGTGTGGGGTATGGGCGCACAGCCTGCCCACTGCTCCAAACCTTGAGGGGAAGGGCAGGCTGTTGGCAGAGCAGCACCCCCCACCCCCATTCAGCAGCCCAGGAGTGTGGGGTATGGGCGCACAGCCTGCCCACTGCTCCAAACCTTGAGGGGAAGGGCAGGCTGTTGGCAGAGCAGCACCCCCCACCCCCATTCAGCAGCCCAGGAGTGTGGGGTATGGGCGCACAGCCTGCCCACTGCTCCAAACCTTGAGGGGAAGGGCAGGCTGTTGGCAGAGCAGCACCCCCCACCCCCATTCAGCAGCCCAGGAGTGTGGGGTATGGGCGCACAGCCTGCCCACTGCTCCAAACCTTGAGGGGAAGGGCAGGCTGTTGGCAGAGCACCCCCCCCACCCCCATTCAGCAGCCCAGGAGTGTGGGGTATGGGCGCACAGCCTGCCCACTGCTCCAAACCTTGAGGGGAAGGGCAGGCTGTTGGCAGAGCAGCACCCCCCACCCCCCATTTAGCAGCCCAGGAGTGCGGGGTATGGGCGCACAGCCTGCCCACTGCTCCAAACCTTGAGGGGAAGGGCAGACTGTTGGCAGAGCAGCACCCCCCACCCCCCATTTAGCAGCCCAGGAGTGCGGGGCATGGGCGCACAGCCCTCCCGTTGCTCCAAAGCTTCCCGGGGCTGCAGAGGGAAGCCGAGGCTGCCGGCAGACGAGCGAGGCTCTCCCCACCTCCCCCATTCAGCAGCCCAGAAGCGCGGGGCATGGGCGCACAGGCCGCCCCTTGCTCCAAAGTTTCCCGGGGCTGCAGGGGGAAGCCGAGGCTGCCGGCAGGGGAGCGTGGCTCCACCACCACTACCAAAGACCAGTCCAAGAGTGTGCTGCACTCCGGCAATTTGGCTCAAGGCACCACACATTCGCTCCATAGGACGCACAGACATTTACCCTTACTTTTTAAGAGTAAAAAAGTGCATCCAATGGTGCGAAAAATACGGTAAACCTTTACAATCAGATTTTTTTTAGGGGGGGTCGTTCCTAGAGATATTATTCAGACCAAACCGCCTCCCATCATAGAGTAAGTGCAATAAATCAATTTTTAGAGAAAGTTGCAGCAGTCCTGTACTGTTTGAAATGTTTTTCTTTCTTGTTTTTTGATTAACAATTGCATCTGCAAGCTTTTGTTCTTGATGGTGACAAAAAGTGACAGGCTTCACATGAAGCCCCATCACTATTTACTACAGCAGTAGAAATCTGGCAAATTATTTTAAAGCAAATAAACACAGCTGTAGGAAACATTTCCCTAGTTTCTTCTACATTATACAAGCTGAAACTATTTTTTATTCACTCCCCCTCTCCGAATCTCATTTTAAACATTTTTCTGTCAAATGCACTGAAGTTCAGCCAGGGAAAAACATAAAACCAGTCTGGAGAAAAATTGTATAAATTTGCATCTGCAGAGAAAGACTGCAGACAAGCTGGAATGGATTCAGGAGAGTGTCACAAGAGGAACAGGTCTCCAAGGCAAGTTGTGTCAAGACAAGCTGAAGGAACTGGGTCTGTTTACCCTGGAGAAAAGAAGATTAAAGGAGGCATATGCTGGCAGTTTTCACAGACCTAAAAGGATCTCAAAAAAGAAGAGAGAAGGAAGTGGTACAAATTGCTAATTGCAGCCACTCAGGATAGGACAAAAAGCAAAAAACCTACGAAAATTAAACTACAGGAAGATAGGTTAATCATCAAGACAAAAACATTGTTTCTGTAAGCAGTTCAGCAAAGGAGTCAACTGCTTAAGCAAATCATTGGGTCACCTTTCCTAGAGATTTCAGTGAAAAAGCTGAACTGGCAACTATTGGTGATGTTCAGACGTATTAGGTGGAATTCAATGAACAAACATTCCAATCTGTCCAGCTTGCCAGAGAGAACAATTCCCCCCTCCACTCATTTGCTGGTTCTGGGGTTCTCCCGATCCCAGCAATCCAATTTCAGCGGTGTACAGGGAGAAAAGCTGCATTGCACAAGCAGAAATCCTTCCCCAGTTCTTCCACTGACAAAATATGGCCCAGAACACTGGTGGTGGTGTTCTGCATGGTCAACTATCAAAGTCACTCATGCAGTTTTATTCAGATATTCCCCATTTTGAAATTTGCAGGTGTAAGAATTCCAAAGTACAGTTCTGTCACACTGCCTCTTATGGGTCATTCTCCCTTACTATTCAGTTTCTCTTTATAGGTGGATTTTTTTCTGAAAGGCAGGGCAGTAAATAATCTAAATAAACATATGTAACTCATGGAGAGCAGGTTGGCCCAGTAGACTGGGTCTCTGGAAAAAAATGTATTCCAGGCCTACTCCTCTGTTGGTTCCCAAGTGGGTAGACCTGCTGTCCACCTATGGGTGGACATGGCATCCAGATAATGTCTTTCCACTCGTTGCTGGAACCCTTCCTTCTTCCTCTGGCTCCTTTTACCTCCTCCAGCCCTTAATTAATAGCAATGCTGCTACAATCATCTTCACAGCCTTCTGACTGCGCTTTCTAGGTTAACAACACTGAACTACACTTTGGGATTGTCATACACTGCCTTCCCCCTTCCTTCAGAAAAAAAACACCTGGTTACTTTGAAGGACTCATGTAAGTATCTACAGAGTCTCAGCTGCATTCCTGCAATATAGGTACAATGGTGGACTTTACCTGCACTGACGTTTTTTAAATGTAATTTTTAAAATGTTTGCAAAATCAGAAGAAAACCAGAGAGAGAGAATATGTTATAAATATAACAATGCATTGAATGGAGAAAGCGGATAAGAGAAAAGTTTTTCTCCCTGTCTCATAATACTAGAACTAGATGGAGCAACTTCCCTAAGAAAAAGGGTTGCAACATTTAGGACTCTTAAGTTTAGAAAAAAGGTGACTAATAGGCAGCCTGAAAGAAGTTTCAGGACAGATAAAAAGCAAGTACTTCTCCATGCAGCCCACAGTTAAATTAAGGAACTCTCTTGCACAAGAGGCCACCAACTTAGATGGCTTTAAAAGACGATTGGACAAATTCATGGAGGAGAAAGCTATCAATGGCTGCTGGTCATGATGGCTATACTCTGCCTCCACAACCGAAGGCAGTAATGCGTCTGAATACCAGCGTTTAGAGACCACTAGAGGCGAGAGTACTCTTTGGCTTGAATCCTGCTTGAGGGTTTCCCACAGACATCTAGTTGGCCACTCTGAGAACAGATGCTGGACTATAAGGGCCATTGTCCCGATCCAGCAGGCTCTTATGTTCCTACATTCTTATCTGCTTTCCTAAATGCCAGTCATTGCTATGACTTCACTAGCTAAAGACACTGAAATATGGGTACAGCCTTGTTCTCACCAGGTAAGGACACCACTGTTCTACCAGGAGATGTAACTAAAAGTCTTCCTCCCAAGATCAGGTAGAGAGTAGAAGTGCTTCTGAAAAGTAGTAGAGTTTTAGATGAAGTCATGGCAATATAGATTTTTTTTCAAGGGCATATACTTTACTAATCTATTTCTCCACATTAAGTGGGAGGGGAGTGAAACACTGCAATATTAGCTGAGGGAGAAATAACATTAGCTTTATTTAAAGTTCAATCTAATTTTACCTCATTTTGTTCTCAAACCCATGAAGATTACAGATGTTTGGAATTCACTCACGCCCAAAGAAATTATGCAATCTATTTGTGTAAGTATCTAAGGATTAATATTTGTAGGCACTGATCCTTTTTGCGTGAGTCAAGCTAGTACAGTCAAGAGAATTCGCCAATCTCTCTTTATTTGCTGGTGAAATGCAAGTATAATTAAAGACGGAAGGTTCCAGAAGGTGGACATCTTGTTCAAACAACTTTCAAACACCCTACCACAGCTTAGAAGTTTTGATAATACTCAGCACAGTTTTTTGACATTGTATTAACTGCCAAGCAGCCAGGCATTGCAAGAGCAAGCCCCCTCCAAATTCATTTCCTTTGCTTGTTATTGCCCTTCCCAGGGAGAGGCAGGAAAGACAAAAGGTACCTTCGTGATGCAGGAAAACTAGATTGAAGAAAATATAGCCTTCTATGGGAGTCAAATAATAGTAATGTTATTGTGATACGACTCTGACCCCCTCCTCTGCTGCTTCTTTGGTTGCTTCTCAGTGAGCATCAAAGGAAAGAAAAGGGATGCCAAGCAAACCCCCCAGGAGGACTTCTTCATAGGTCTTTCCTCTTGACCAGGCTACAATGAAGGCTCTGAGGGCTATCTTCAAGTGCTATTTGGTAAAGGAACAGAAGAAGATGGGCAAATGAGTATCACACTTGTGATGCAGAAAACACCTACAGCATAAAAAGCTGGCACAAGACGAGTGGGGAAGAGTTCCATGGCCATGGAACCACGATACAGTACTTCTTCTCCCTTGTGCCCCACACCTGACTGACCTACTGGGTGAGCAAACCAGGAGAACCATCAAAACAGATCTTAGGAGTACAGGAAATAGGGGTACAGACAGTCTAGTTAAAAAAAGCTTGAACTCAACCCATTTGGGTTTTACAAGTTCAAAACCAGCACTTTGAACTAGTTCTGGAAACACGACAATAACCAGTTCAGCTGTCATAATAAAGGTGTTGCATAGGTTAACCACCTCATCTCCAACAGAACTCTGGCAGAATTCTGCGTTCTGTACAGAACTTCAGTATAACATCTGGAGGGCCACAGACTCCCCATCTCTGGTTAAGCCATCTTGCCTTGGGTTTACTATCATATTTCTGTGAAGAGGATGATCACTGTGGGTTGGTCTTAACACAATCCCTGGCCAGAGCCTTGGAACTGACATAAAGTGTTAGAAATGGAGATATGAAAACTAGGAGCTAAATGGCACCTTAAACCTAGGTTATGGGAGCAACAATGGAATGTCTAGGCAAGCTTTTTTTTATAACTCTTCTCCAGTCTTCAGAGAGTAGCTGGAAATGGGGAGGCAGAAAAAGGTCCTCCTTTCCTTCCACTCTGCAGTTTTAATCTGAAATCTTAGGCGCAGTACTGCGTTCAGAGCTCAGATACTGCTCGCACTAATGAAATTCTCTGTCGCAATATGCACCTAGAACAATGGGAGTTTCGAACACCAGCCACAAACCTCAGGGGTGACATTTTTAAAGCAGTGCACTTTTGGATGCAGAATCTACACAGAAAAGACCTTGAAAATAGTCCTTCTATGATACCTGCAGAGTAGTAAACCATGTCCCCACATTTCAAACACTTGTTATTAAATTTTCTTTCTGTATGCAAAAAATGTACACAAAGTGTCTGGAACAAAAATGACCTCAAGAACTATATTGATTTTGCCATTAGGTTACAGATAATTTTCACATATTGGAGTGACAAACAAAAAAAATCCAAAATTAAAAGGTGATGTGTTTCCATGGGAGATAGTTGTTAGAGATTTGCTTCTTGTTACAGGACCAATCTGGGATGTACTGAACTGGAAAAACTATATCTCACCTTCTCTCACCTCACACATTTTGGATGTTGTAACCTAGATTTGTATTTTTGTGTGAGAGAGAGAGAGAAAGAGAGAGAGAAAGAAAGAACAGTTGAGATAGGGACAGAATTCTGGGTTCTGTACATGCAGGAAAAGTGTCTTCACAGAAAGCTTTCTGTCTCTAGAGATCTACTGTGTTGAATCAGATCTCTCTGAATATCTGATGTGACTGTCTATTGGAGCATTTTAAGCTCTGCATTCACTTACGCTCAACCTGTACATTGGTAAATAAATTCAAGTTTTACAAAAGGCCATAAACTGCCAGTGATCTCTTTCTCAATGAAACCAAACCAGGGCAAGTACTCTACTCACGTAACTTCTCACCAGGAAGAGGAGCAAACCTAACAGTATGAAGTGAGCCACATGGTAGCTCACTGGGAGTGTACACAAGAAGAGCACTGGTGACTCAAAATTAAAGACATATCTAGTCCATAACTCCCTTTCCCACAGTGGCCAATCAGAGGCCTATGCTAAGCCCACAAACAGGACTTCAGCATGACAGCCTTCTCCCACTGTTGTACCTCAGAGATTGATATCAGAGACACAGTGTCTCTGGTCTTGGAAGTAGCATTTGGCCATCACTGGAAGCTTCATCCTCCATGAAGTTGAACTTGAAGAAATTCCACACATTCCTGTTGGAGTTTTTCCGTTCATTCCTCTTTGCTGCCTTCAACAAGGAGGAATTAATGATACAGAAATGTTATGTGCTTTGGAATGTGGAGCCAATCCAGTTTTATGAATTTGTGCTAGTGAAATGGATTGTGAAAGCTATTTATTTAGGAAGAGAGCCCTCGCCCCTCTGTCAAGAGTCCAAGCCCTTGGCAGGATCATTTCCTGGAGATGAGATGGCTCCTTTCCAGATTGTGCCTTGGCAGAGATTTGGGCTGTGCTTGGCCCTACGAGATTCCTCCTTACAGGGCATTATTTAATCAGTGAGTATAATGATAATGTAATTATTGTACTTAATGCCTCATATTTTATACTGATCATTTTCACAGATCATTGATAACAGTTTTATAGAGCTTTACATATTTGTTTTTACAAGCTGTTAAAACAAAATAGACCTCTGGAATTACAGACCTTTGGATAAACACCCAAAGAATTCTGTAATAGACATTGGCTTTGATCTAGGGATCCTCACATTCAGTAGCAAGGAATCTGAATTTCAAGCATACGGGATTTTCGGTAGTTAGAAGGAAGGTTCAAACAATTATGTACTCTTGCACATGAGCAGCTGTGCTCATTATCATGCCCTGTGGACACCCAGGACGAAGGTGAGAAATGTTACTTTAGTGGTCACCAATCTTTGTTATTTTGAAAGCACCACTCACTCTGATGGCTTCGCTCCCTCTCGCTACTTTTTCAACAACCTGGTGCCCTCCAATTATTGTTGAACTACAACCAGCCAGCCATGCTGCTGAGAGTTGTACTACAACAGCATGTGTAGGGCATTCCAGGTTGGCAAAGGTTGGCTTAGCATGATGTCTGGATTAGCACTTGTGGCTTGTTTCTCTCTAAAGCACAACGTAAAGCCAATATACAATTGTACTACAGTCGGGTTGGGTTAAGGCAAACTCAAATTGCCCCAGGTTGAAGGGGTTGACCAGAACTGAGCTGGGACTGTCAAAAGGTGAGTGATCTGCATGGACCTCCTTCTCACCCCCTAACCAGATTTAATTAGGGTTGGTGACACAAAGAGACACACACACAGGAAAATTGCATGATTCATATTTGCATTTTACATGTAACTTAAGCACACAATCCTAAGAATGTTTATTCAGAAGTAAGCCTTACTTCTGGCGGGTGGCGCTGTAGGGACGCGGGTGCCGCTGTGGGTAAAACCTCAGCGCCTAGGACTTGCCGATCGCATGGTCGGCAGTTCGAATCCCCGCGGCGGGGTGCGCTCCCGTTGTTCGGTCCCAGCGCCTCCCAACCTAGCAGTTCGAAAGCACCCCTGGGTGCAAGTAGATAAATAGGGACCGCTTACCAGCGGGAAGGTAAACGGCGTTCCGTGTGCTGCGCTGGCTCGCCAGATGCAGCTTGTCACGCGTGCCACGTGACCCGGAAGTGTTTGCGGACAGCGCTGGCTCCCAGCCTATAGAGTGAGATGAGCGCACAACCCTAGAGTCTGGCAAGACTGGCCCATATGGGCAGGGGTACCTTTACCTTTACCTTTACGCCTTAATTACTCCCTTGTAAGGGTGAGAGAAAACTGAAGATGGATAAATGACCATATCCAGAGCCCCTTCAGGACCACCACAATAGGATAGATTGGATGGTAGTACAGAATTTCCCCTTTTCTCTTCCTGGGATAAAACTATGTTGCTGCCATTGATTCCAATACGTATGTCAGTTAGAGGCTTGGTGTATGTCCCCTCTCGCTCCCAATTTTCAGGAGAATATGGGAGGAATATTATGGTTCCATCCTGGTACCCTGAATCAATGCCCTATTTAAAACTGGTTCAGAAGACTGTGAATGCAGATGGCAGGGCAAGGAAAGCTACAACAGTGATGTCATGATTTATGGCAATCATTTCAACAATTTCAGAGAGCAATAAAGCAGAAATAGTATATATGCAATGAATAAATATACAGTCTTTTTGATAGCAGATCTTAGCTTTTAGTGCAGCCAGGGAACACACACTTTGGAATACTGGAACACTCTGCTGTTAAAGTAAACAAGGGACACATTTAGAACTAAGTTCATTTGTCAAGTTGACAGGGCTTGGAAGCTCCCTGCATGCAAAATGAAGGAGCATCTGGCTATCAAGAATATTTAAGTTCTTGCCTAGTTATCTCTCTTATTCTTTCATCTCCTAAAATGAGTGAAAGGTGTTAAGAAGCATCACGGCAGAAAACATAAACAGGTCCTCCAAACTCTGTTGAGGAGTCCACAGTTTTAGATGCAAGACGATGAAAATCAAACACCCTAATGCAGAAGATTAGGTTTGGTACCAGGGATGGGCAAAGTCCTCAAAGCTTACCCTCATTTCAAGGAAACCAAACACTGGGTAAGCGCCTGGAACCTCTGGAATCTCACACTGCTTGGTGATTGGGGTGGTGTGCAACAATATTATAATTTCCTGTGGCATCAGTTTCTTACTCCCTGAACTGCCATGATAGCTAGTTGGAGAAGAAAACCAGGGTTGTTTTTAATTATAATTACGTTTATTGTTAAATCACTTTGGGAGGTTTCCTAGGAAGCAATTAATAAATGGAAATAAATGCATGAATAAATCTGCAGGTGCTTTGACCAGCTGATGTCAAGCCTTGGGGGTTTGTAATGGTAAGCCAAGAAATGAGCCATCTTCCTACTTTCTGCCTCAGGTAGCAGGCTAGCCATCTCCTCTATATATACTTTGTGGGTCTCCTCCAATCTGCAGTTTCAGTAGTAGCCCCTATACTGATAGCCTCCTGCAGATTTAGCTGAGCATCCAACTCTGAGGTGTCTCCCCTTTGCTTTTGTCTTTTTCTTTTCTTTTTTTACTAAACCTAATGAGGCTTTGACAAGTTTAGTGTCTCTGAAGAACTGACATAGATCTTCTTCCTGGCTCTATGACCTGCAACTTAAGATACATATGAGCTACTTAGATGTATTGTTACTACAGTGGTACCTCGGGTTAAGTACTTAATTTGTTCCGGAGGTCCGTTCTTAACCTGAAACTGTTCTTAACCTGAAGCAGCACTTTAGCTAATGGGGCCTCCTGCTGCCGCCGCGCCACCAGAGCACAATTTCTGTTCTCATCCTGAAGCAAAGTTCTTAACCCGAGGTACTATTTCTGGGTTAGCGGAGTCTGTAACCTGAAGCGTCTGTAACCTGAAGCGTATGTAACCCAAGGTACCCCTGTATTGGTCAACTATTCTTTGAAAAAATGCTATATTAGCTACATTAATTTAAAATAGTTGTGCTGTGCAAGTATCACCATCTTTACTCCAAAACAAGTCTCCCTCTTCAGTAATACCTCTGTCCATAATAAGTGGGTTTGGAATCACAGGCTTAGTTCTGTTTAGAAATAGAATGATGCTACTATTAGGGGCAATGTTGGAGACAAAATTAAGTAGTGTGGCTTAGTGCAAAAGTAGCTAGGGTGTGATGTGCTTAAGTTTCACAGAAGTCAAACCTAAGTATTATGGAGAAAGATTTGGATGGGACCTAGGGATGGGATCTATTTGGCAATTTTGGTTTCTCACTTTTCCCCATCTTCAGTTCAGTTCCCCGCATTTCCACATCAGTTTGTGAATTCTTTTTAAAGAAATTTCTCATTAAAATTCATCTGTATTTTAGTGCAAATTTCTCCTAATACACACAATTTGTATGCAATTTTTGCCAACGTACCAATTTTTGAAAAACACATATAATGCAAATTGTGTGTGTGTGTGTGTGTGTGTGTATGCTAATATTTGCAACTTTTATGTACACCAGTATACACATGACTTGAATGGAGAACTACGTTTCAAAATTCAGAGAAGTATAAATTTCAAAGGATGACTGGCTGTGTTTTGGTTTGATTATTGATTTGGAAAGTGTACATTTGGTAGGTTCACCTTTAATTGTAAACTGAATTTAATTTCTTCCCCCATTCCTGGCAGCACCTCTTTTCTGCCATAACAGAGCGATACAGCTTTAGGTGCCACTG
Organism: Podarcis vaucheri; assembly: GCF_965113315.1. Classification (NCBI taxonomy): domain Eukaryota; kingdom Metazoa; phylum Chordata; class Lepidosauria; order Squamata; family Lacertidae; genus Podarcis; species Podarcis vaucheri. Next base: position 41,941,806 of record NC_138761.1, on the reverse strand, counting down.
TTTTCCATTTAAAGTGAGAAATTGTTTTTGCAGCAGGAAACACACACTCTCTTCTCATTTCCCTTGCTTAGTATTTTCACAAGTAATATATTAACAACCTGTGAATGAGATTTAAATAGAAATGACCCTTATTTTGTTTCAGAAACGAACAAATGGTGTTAGAGTACAATCTGTCCACATCATGGATGACAGAAAGTCATGACCTTTGCCTCCCTGTAAGATTCTGTTCAAATGTGGAAGCATGTCAAAAAATCACTGCATTCTAAAATTGGCTATTATACATTTTTTTAAAGAAATAATAGTGCACAATTTGTCCAAGAATGCAGTACACGACTGCCTCTTGGACAAAACACCAATAGCAATTAGCATTAATAAAGAGTCACATGCAGCTCAATATTAAAACAGCAAGCGATCCCAGCCAAGTTGTAATCATGTCTAATAGCAGAAAGGACATTCAGCTCTCCTCATTTACCAAAGACCTTGACAACCTTTATGAAGGACTGTCTTGGAAAAGAGACGGTGACCTCCTTTGTGTTCAAGATTTTTTCTTTCCCCGCCCCCAATGAATATATGGCTCATTAGTCAATGTTATAAGACAGCCAACCTTGAGATGCACTCATTTAATATGGAGTCAAAACTGTCAACGGAAGGTGGCCCTTGACATCTTCCTGCCCTCCTTTGGTCCATCAAAAAGGAAAAATAAAGATTTAGATTGATTGATGGGGTTGGCTGAATGTCAATAAAGCTGGCTTCCTGCCAGTGATAATAATTTGTAGCCCTCATTCCTCAAATAACTTGTGTTTCAGACAAGAAGTTGGCAGGAGACACAGGTCCTGATCCAAAGAGAACAAACCATATACACTAAAGCAGGCTTTCTTTGTCTATAGCTTGAAATCCAAGGTTGGGTCTTCACAAAACAGAAAAAGGTCACATTGCCAGGCGTGCTTTTGCATGAAATCTCTGGATTGCCAGAGAATGACAATCCATCAAGGACATGCTCTTCAGCCAAAAATTTTGAAATTCTCTGCGAAAGAGCTGCTAAATAACTAAAGACTGAAGATAAATAACAAGTGGTTCTGCCTCAGCCATCTTCATGATTTTAAGACAAATTTCATAATCCTAAAGGAAATAATCGATGTACCAATTTGAGCTGTCTTGTGCTTGTGCTTCTGTAGCCAAAACCAGAGCACTGGTGCACAAAAGTACAGAAGACTCAAGGTAATGCTGAGGTACACACAAGTACAGGGGTGAAAATGTACAGTGCAAGGGTGAAAATGAAAATGGGAACTCCAAAATAATTCCATGCATAACTCCAAGGAATGAATGTTGAGAGATTGGAGAGTGAAGGAATGACAAATGAGTGGGAAAGGGAAATAGAATAAAGAGGCTGGATATATGATCTATACACCCACACACCCTGGCAAACAGAGATAACAACTCATTCTCAGGCAACTGGAATGTCTTTTTAAATCAGCCAGCAAGCCTTCTGCTATAGTATTCCATAGGCTCCAAATCAATGCAGAGTACTATCAATAACTGTACTTAAACCACAAATCAGCAATCCTGGATCACATCTTTGCAAATTGGTTATCACCTATGTTTATCTGAGGGAGACAGTTACCTTCAAGCATATTATGACTGGAAGACCTTACTATATCAAACAAAACATCACTTGCAGGTCCTGCAATGTAATTCACATTGCTGAGTGGAAATGTCTATGATGACATGTTCAGTATGTGTGTAAAACGACAACTGATCTACACACATATTTTAGGAAGCACAAATCTACAGTCTTAATGAAAAATTGGAACAATCAGTTGCAAAGCAGTTCAATTCAGATGACCACCACTGAGCTGTCTCTGCAACAGAGATGCCACCTGATTCAAAACCACTGGAAGTAAGAGAAAACTTGTGGAGACCTAGTCTTGATACCTTACAACCATATGGCCTAAACCCTAGAACCAAAGATGTCCATGTAAGATAATAACCTGCCTGCTTCGGTTGCAAACACAGAGATGTGCAAATCATTATGATTTATTTAATTTATAAATAATTTCCTTTGAAGCATCTCAAAGTGATGGCCCAATACATTAAAACATATAGAAAAGAATGCATACGGGGGGCATTACAATAAAGGTTTAAAAATACATATATTTTTTAAAAGTTCAAATACAATACAGATAAAGATTGGAGCAAAAATCTCCACTTGTAAAGCTTATTGAAAGAGGAAAGTCTTCAACAGGCACATGCATATGTAAGCTATCAAGGGGCTCCAGTGGATGCAAGGGGAGTACTAAAACATGGAACCAGCAAAAAGTATAGGTTAGGGATCTTTTAAAAGTACATTGAACGGTAAGTACTCTTGATTGTACTTGAATGACTACCTATTTTGATTTTAAAATTATCCCTTAAATTAGAATCTTCTTGTTCCCTTCTCCTTAGGAGAGCCAGAGGCCACACTATTATTTTTATAGAGCAGGAAACCCATGCATGCTCCAACGAAAGAGAATTCATTTGGGCATTTCATTTAACTGTAAATGGTTTAATTAGAATATTCCATTACTTATCTTACTATTATTCATGCGGACTGATTCCCTATTATGCTGTTTATAAAAGCCTTATAAGCTACGTTTTGCACATAGTCACTATGTTGTGATTGGATGATATGCGTGTGACACATATTCCAAAAAGTTATTTTCCATATAAATCCTACAAAAGTTGGATTATCAGCACCTACTTCCAAAGGGGTTGTCTGTTCAGCAGCAGAAGAAAAATTCTAGAGATGCTTGTGAAATACATTCACTGGTGTGGCAGTATGATGTTAATGACTGGATACTATGAACTGCTTACAAAACAGAAATGCAGGACTGGCCCCAATGGTGTTTCAATGGTTCAGCAGAGTATTTTGATGTTGCTGTACCAGTATCAGACACCAGAAGGGACCTCTGCCACATTAAATATCAATGAGTGAAAAGGCAGGTGGCAGAGGAGTAGTGGCACACAGGTGGGGTAGAGCTGCCCTTCCAACACTTCCCCCAATGCTGCTTAGCAGGACAGGGCTGAATGGTAGTCAGGTTGGGGCTGTGACGGTACACCAGTGAGAACACAAGATTGGCGGTGATCCTACTGATGCAATCACATGACCATGATCTCGCCACTGCCCTGTTATTTATTATTATTATTTAAATTTATATACCGCTCTATACCCTCAGGTCTCAGGGCGGTTCAACCACTGTCAGGAGGTTGGCTATGCCTCACCACACACACACACACACACACACACACAGATACTGGAGTGGGGACACCACACTTATGGAAAAGCTCTTGAAACAACTGTGACAATTGTTTGGTGCAACTCTCACTGTGATAATTAGGGTACAACATCAAAACATGTCACGGTGCCATTAATACGGCGTCCTATTTTCTCAACACCAGAATAAGGTTTATCTCCAGGTATAGTGTAAATGGCTCTGAAATCTTAGGACAGGCTGAATAATGATTTTAGAAACAGAACGTGTTCGTCAGTACCAACTTTTCCCATGAGCAGCAGCAGAACTGCTGTGATGTGAACTTTTATTTCCCCATGTCTTTTGGATTGTTGTTTCAATTCTGTCGGGTTGCTTATTTACTTATTTAATGAATTATTTGTTTTAACTTGCTATTGTTATATATATATTTGTGTGAAAGCCACTCTAATAATACCTGTTTAAGTATACTATCTTAATTAATTAAACTTTCTAGTCCTTGTGGCTGCAATAAGGAGTTTGGGTGGTGGAAGAGGAAATGCAGGAAAACCCTAGAACTAGAAACAAGACATTATAATCTGGTTGAGTTTCCAGTAAGGTGTTTACATGCATTGCTCTCCTAAGCCTTGTCCACATGAATGTTCTTGGAGTCATAACCTGCTCCTCTACTGTCCACTCTGCTCTGTGGCTTTGATGTGTCTCCAATGAAAATAAGGGAACTGCACAGGGCTGACCCAGTCATGAGTGGTAATGAGACCACTTAGATGGCTGGGTGGGAGATGGCGTGGGGGGGGGGGAGAAGTGGCAAATTGGCACACACCTTGGCCCTTCACTCATATCATTATCGGCCACCAATGCTGCTGGTGCTGGCAGTGCCATCACCCACTGACTTGGTGAGGCAAGAAGAGCCCTTTCCACCTCTTCCCTCTGAGGAGGGACTCACTTGGCCCTTTGTCGAGAATCCAGCTCGACATCAGTAAGAAAATCAGTCTCACACCAAGATGACTTGAAGAAGAAGCTTTGGCTACAGCCGTAACGTTTATTGTGTGCAGTAAAATAGATCATCCTCCCTCCTCCAGCACTGCGCTTGCTCTGCCTGGTACTCAAAAGTAACAATCAAAGGAATGCAACCTTGCCCTTGCCCACACAGACAAAGAGAGTGTTATGCTACGTGAGCCAATCATTAGTCTAGCATGAGGTGTTCACATGCTCATCATGCTCTTAACAATATCTCGTGCTGTAAAATCACTCTGCAATAATAAGAACTCTGCTCATGCTCTTATGTACAAGCAATCATTTTCCCACATGCCCTCTTTTCTTGTTTATATTATAAGAGGAAATCTTAATCAGAATCATATATCTCATTACCTAAGCGTTTATATTTTGCAATATAAATTCCCCTTGTAACCCCTGTGGTGGGCCGTGGTCGATACCACCATGCAGTACATTGGGAAATCAAAGAAGGCAAGCATTGAATACAACAGCACACCATAATAAAACCAACAATACATGCAATTACAATCAATAACATTTTTCTTAACCATAATCGATTAGGCAACCAAGAAAACAACCAATCCCATGGATCAAAACCTTCAGGTGGATTCAAAGGATTATGGGCTATCATTTGTTCCATATAATCAATAATAGCGGAGATATTGGTTGATTGATCAGTTATATACATACAACAATGAAAATGAATTAAGGCACAAATTCCACCTTTAGAGGCAAAGATTACATTTAAAGCATAAAAAGTGTATAAAACAACTTCTCTTATTTCTGACTTTTGTTTGTTTGTTAATCATCTTTAAAGCCAAGATAGTAGAATTAAACAAGGCTTCAATCCAGTTTGCCAGTTTATGCAAATCACGGTAATTCATCCCTACACCTAAAGAGGGAAAAGGGGATCTAGAGATGGCTGTTCCTGTATAATGAAAAATAGGTGATTATACTTCCCTTCTGTTACGCAAACAAAGCTCTGGGAGCTTATCTATTTTGTATCACAGGGGTATCACTATTTCTAGAGTGCAGGTTCCAGAAAAGGCAAAGGGGATTTTTTTGTAGGCTTTTGTGCCACAGAGTAAAACCATAAATCAGATTGAAGCAAATATGCAGATTTACTGCTCTTTCTCATCCAGTCGAACCAAACATAAAAATCTCTACACGCAGCTTGTTGTTCATAAGTCATGTAGGTTGTGACATTATTAACTAAAACTTTTGGCCTATCACTCATAGTGGTAACATTAAGAAAACAAGAAGATCCATTAACATACTCATAGGTCCAATTACAATATGGATAATGACCTAAATTTTTTTTGCTATTATGATTAAAACAAAAACAATAAGACACTGTTTCTGCAAGCAACAAAACACAGGTGATAAACTTATACGATTGTCCTTCATATTATTGCTAATCTTAAATGAAGCATTTACTGGAATGCTAGAATACCACCACCAAAAAAAAGCTCAAAGCTTTTTAAAGCTTTTCAAAATTATTTTTCTCAGCAGCTAAAAGGCAATAGCCAAGCATATTCCGCTTGCTGTAACTAAAAAGATTGCAACAAGGTCGAGAACAGGGCACATTGTCTTCGCAGGCCATATAAAGAACCATATTGCAACTTGCTTTCTGTCCGGGAACCATGCCAAAGCACAAAAATGAAACAACTGAAACACACTAAAGTCCCCTCACCCCTCCCTTGCCAAGAGTCCACAATAGTTCGAAGACAGCCCTCTGTACATGCTCAGGGGAACACATCATAAGGCAGGACTCCTGAGGGAGGAGAAAAAAAAATATCTGGGGGGTAAAATCAAAGTGATGCCAATAAGGATGAGAATGGTAAATTAGTCCAATGGCTGTTTCCGAGCAATCTGTGTGATATTTCATGGCTCGATTATTGGCATGTAAAAACCACAATCCAGAAGAAGTCACACAACCATTTCTGCAGATACAGGAGCCCATTTGCTGTAAATAAGTCTGATGTATTGCTCCTTGTACTGCTGAGTCAAAAGTCCAAGCCCAATGAAGCGTGGTGACACAGATGGGATGGTTGCTATTAGGAGGCAAAACCCAAGCGATGCCAGTCCAGCAAGGACATCTTTCAAAGCCAGGCTCACTTCCCAAACAAGAGGCAGCAAAACTGTAATGATGTTTGGTGGTTGAAGTGGCTTCCCAGGGAAAAGGGGGCCAATGCAGTAGTGATGAAGATGGCCTTTCAGCGTGCCAGGAAACACTGGAACAGCTGTGGAAGAGCCTCTTCCATTGCAGAGGTGATTGTGATCTTGTCCGCTGGATTCTTGTGTCCTTTAAGGGCAGAAAATAGTGGAGACAAAGTGGAGGTGGGCAGGTCCAAATAACTCTTTATCCAATTCAGCTGTCCAAGAATGTGTTGTAAATCCACCAATCTAAGATAACCAGGAAACTGTAGTTGAGGCGTAACTGGAATGGGTGCAGATGCTGTCAGCTTGTGTCCCAGGTACGTAATGGGTAAAGTCCGCTGGAGTTTTTCCTTAGCCATTGTCAATCCAACAGGTTTTATCCTTTGCAGGATTTTGGGACACGGAGGAGGACCAGGCCGTGGCTAGCAGGCCGTGGGTAGCAGTGCCCACTGACTGGCAGGCTTTAAGCATATCAGCAATGGCTATATTTGATGTTGCCATTAGAAGGCGCAGCGCTTGCTTACGGTCCTCATTTGCAAGCTGGCGTACAGTCAGTTCTTGTGCTGCCAGGTCCTGAACTTGCCGCTTGAAGGTATTGTACAAGCGATCAACAAATTGTCCATAGGGCTCTGCAGGGCCCTGTCTGATGCTTCCCAATTGGCCATTGCACTCAGTCTTGTCATCAGGGACAGAGGCCAGAGCCTCTTGGGCTGAGGCTGTGGTGGCTGCCCAATACATAGGATCAAGGGCCAACTGTTGGGCAATAGGAAGAAAATTGCCTCCTCCCGTCAGCCCATCGAGGACATCGGTTTTGGTCAGCATGACGGGGGCTGGGAGTGCAGGAGCAATCACAGGAAAGAGATTTGGAGTATCAGAGTCAAAAGGCAGCAACGGAGCTGCAGTACAAAGAATCTCTTCTTGGAGAGGAGTGTAAATGGGGTGTGTGGAATGCGAAGAATGCAGAGGAGGGACGACAGGAGCCTTTGGTGGGGCATATACAGCAGAAGGCGGCAATGCTGGATATATCAAGGGAAAGTCGGCAGGCAAAGAAACAGATGCTGCAGCCAAAAGGAGATTGGCTGGAGTCAAACTGGACATTGCTGTGTAAACTTCAGACCAGGCATGCAAAACTCTGACATCAATCTGAGGATGGTTTTGGAAAAATTGTCCTATCCTTTCCCAGTCTTTTAAACTATAATTCCCATGCTGAGGAAACCAGGGACAGTGAATATCCAATGCTTGTATAAGAGACACGATATCAGCATCTGAGACAATGAGGCTGTTGCTGGCCAAGAGAAATTTAAGGTCTTCAAAAAACTTTTTCTGTGGTGGAGAGAGAGACTGCCCCATAATGGCAAAAGAAAGGGGGGGAGCAACTCACCGGGATCCACTAGGTGGATGAACGACGTCTGGAACCCTTGCAGGGCGGGCGAGAGCTGAACTTGCAAAACAGCGTGAGGTCCGAGATAAATCACACGGGGCACCAATTGTCGAGAATCCAGCTCGACATCAGTAAGAAAATCAGTCTCACACCAAGATGACTTGAAGAAGAAGCTTTGGCTACAGCCGTAACGTTTATTGTGTGCAGTAAAATAGATCATCCTCCCTCCTCCAGCACTGCGCTTGCTCTGCCTGGTACTCAAAAGTAACAATCAAAGGAATGCAACCTTGCCCTTGCCCACACAGACAAAGAGAGTGTTATGCTACGTGAGCCAATCATTAGTCTAGCATGAGGTGTTCACATGCTCATCATGCTCTTAACAATATCTCGTGCTGTAAAATCACTCTGCAATAATAAGAACTCTGCTCATGCTCTTATGTACAAGCAATCATTTTCCCACAGCCCTTCCTCAGAGCAAGGCAATAAAGAGGTGGTGGAGGCAGGAGTGGATAAACCATTGGTGCCACTGCTAATATGGTGGTGGCCAAAAAAAAAAAAGTCAACGAGAAGGAATGGGTGGGCAGGGGAGAAGATGACAGTGGTGCCACAAGGAGAACTGGAGAGAAGCAGAGCCACTAACCACCCCCAGCCACACAACTGCTTGCACTGCCCCAGTGACAATCTGGGAGAGCGATGGACTTTCTATTCCGTGGCTCTGGAGCTGCTACCAAAAAGCAAAGCAGCAACCCAACAGAATTACACACTTAAGTTCACTGATTGCAAAAAGGATGGGCATATTTTGATTGGATTGTGGACAGTGTGTATGAGAGGTGTGTGCTTCAACACCAGGCAATGATGTCCTACCACCCTCTTCCTCTTTGCAAAGTGTTCATCCTTAGGAAGGGAAAGTGCCAAAGTTGCCTTATGCA